>NC_133799.1:12444338-13669963 GCF_043250625.1 Sebastes fasciatus
TGTTAGATCAATCAGAGTTTTCCCTCTTCCCTCCTGATAAAAACACACAAGGAAAGACTCAATGAATGATCTATGAAGAATGAAGAAGAAACAGATCATGGGTTTTATGTGAGATGCGGCTTTAAAGTGATACTCATATTTAAAATCTTTCTTTTGAGAGTGAAATACTCACTAGGATTGACGATTCTGATCAAGGGAAAAGCGGGAGCTCTAACAGGCACAAAACAAACACACCTGCTCGCAAACTCAACTGGGTCATCTGTGAAACCTACCGGGGATATTTGAAGCTCAAAAGATAGATTTTTAATAGAGTACATTAATAACAGATTTTTGGCCACTTGGGGGCATCTGTAACAAGCTATAAAGCACAACCTTTATTACCACCCTTTAAATTGATATGATGAACTGTTTTAGCAAACAGTTGGCTACTTACACATCCAATAGATACGGACCAACATTATAATTTATTATGAGTCGTGTTTCTGTCTACCTTGTGAATGTCAAATATTCATTCTCTTTTTAGCTTGATCTGTTTTGCGAGAGCAATGTCTGGCTCTCACTATGTCCACCAGTCACAAAATGCATATCTGCTGTTTGGTGCTGAGCAGGCATTGTACAATGAGTTTTTAGAATCTTTTTCTGTAAAAACGAAAGTCAAACAAAACATTAAAACTGTGGCTGGAGAACCTCAACAATGAGGCTCTTTAGGTGATAAATCTCGTTATTTGCTACCATGAGACCCCCCCTTTTGCGTCCCAGTTATCTTGTGACCCATTGTTAATATAAAATATTGATTAGGCTTAGCCACTGCAAGATAAGCTAGTATCAGTTATTGTCATTGGCTGACAGGTGGGAATAATGGCTTTCATTCTTCAGGGGACTTTTGAAACCAATGGATCTTAAGATACTGCAGCTCATTAGTAAATAGTTGTATCCATAGGATTCAAAGGGGACAGCAACAGATTGTAATTTTAGTGTCAATAGAAGACAAGTTTTAAAAGTTTTCGCCTATTATATGGAAAGCATTTGAAATTAAGACTGAAGCTGAAAATGTCAAGGCATCCCATTTAACATGGGCCACTGCAGGGAGCGTGCCCCCAAGGGCTGCAGCACTTGTTTGTACTCTGACAGACATTAAATGATTGTGTCAATATGCTATTGAGCTGTTTTCCTCATCTCTTTATTCCAGCGATCATGATAGGCCTCTCAACTAAACTTTCCTTGACTGCCTCAGTATTCTCTGAAATGCATCTAAAAGACTCCCCAGCTTTTAACTTTGCTTTTTCTTCTTCTGTCTTTATTTCAGGGAACTGTCACTCACAAGGATTTGTGATTAGCATGTTCCAGATGCACTGTGGGACACATTTGGACATTTTGAAGTAGAGTAAGGGCCTTTACACAATGGTGGCATGACGACTAAATGACACGATAATGTGAAATGCTCGCTTGCAAATATTATATGTCTAGGGCTTTTATTGTGAAAGGTAAGAACAGAAGGAGTGGATCTGGTCTGCCTTTGTCAAGGTTGAAAGGAGTAATAAAGTTTGCCATCCTGGTTTGGACTACAGAGCCTCTGTGTTGTTGTTTCATAAATATAGTCACAACTCAACCCGTTCTGCAGAACGTGATTGGTTGATGCCTTTATTCCTGGTGCGAAAGCTCAGAAAAATCTACCTCATTCTGGAAAAATATGCTGTTTCACTGCATAATATTCGTGTTCTGTATGAAAGTATTCAAGACAAAAACAACAGTTCGGAAAAATATACTGACGTACAAATGTATTTATTTATTAAAAAAGAAAAGGCCTTAAGAATCCAATAGTATTTGCCAACATTGTGAATCAGTTGATACGCTAGAGAGTTAGTCATTAAAGTTGATGTAGGCCTAAGGTTTAACAACCACAAAAATCCTCTGCATCTTAGGCCAACTTATTTTTTTGGTCTTAACATGTTGATTTCTCTCCAAAGTAAACCAAAAGTAAAAAAAAACAAACACACACATAGCTTATACAACTTCATATCACCATGAAAATATGTAAATCTTAATCCACATCCTAAAAATTTATGTCATTGTGATTTAGATATGTTAAATTGTCTTGTCTAGAAGGTAACACGCAAATTGCACAGACTCTAACGAGATGGTTGAGGTTAGGCATTGACCTCGAATGGTTTAGGTTAGACATTGACCTTGAATGGTCGCGATTAGGCAATGACCTTGAATGGTTGAGGTTAGGTATTGACCTTGAATGGTTGAGGTTACGCATTGACCTTGAATGGTTGAGGTAACGCATTGACCTCAAATGGTTGAGGTTAGGCATTGACCTTGAATGGTTGAGGTTATGCATTGACTTCAAATGGTTGAGGTTATGCATTGACCTCGAATGATTGAGGTTAGGTATTGACCTTGAATGGATGAGGTTATGCATTGACCTCAAATGGTTAAGGTTAGGCATTGACCTTGAATGGTTGAGGTTAGGCATTGACCTTGAATGGTTGAGGTTAGGCATTGATCTTGAATGGTTGAGGTTAGGCATTGACCAAGAATGGTTACATATAACAGTATATTCTTGTGTCTTACACACTTCACATAATTCACACACTTCTTACCAACCGTCAGCTGCAATAAACCCAACAAACCCACATTCCAACATCATTATTCCTGATTCCTGCAGTAAACACTTTTTGACAGTATTACTGATTTCAAAATGAAGTGCAATTTAAGAAATGAAATTGATTGATAGTGCAGAAATCAACAGCTGTTCAGAGAAACATCAAATGTACTAATCACAACTGTCATGACGTCATCAGAAGCGTATGCACTGTTTCTCTAAAGGATTTTAATATGACGCTGGATTAGATTAGGTCACTGTGAGCTCTTTAGGATGTTATATAACTTATGTCTTTGCTGATGCTAAGTAGGGCAAATGTGATGAGCTATGTCACATAATGCGCCATGTCATCGGGGTGGCACTCAGGAAGACACTTCCTCAACAGGGGAGTGCAGAGAGAAATTTTATGCATGAGGGCTGCATATGCATGATGGAAGCACGCTACAGTGATCATGCGCTTGCTGTGCGCAAGATTGACTTGCATGCATCTCCTCTTCATTACGTTTTAAACAACTTCACTGCAGAGTGGAGGAAGAAGCTCTCGATATACAGTAGCTTAAATGCACCAGCATTTAGCATGCTGTGGCATCTACTGCGTTGACGCTGAGCACTGCAATGGTGAAAATATTTGGACTTCTGAGGCTTTTGAGAGAAACCTGACTTGAAAACGAACCGTTGTCATGCTGCTGTACACAGGCTCTAATGCTGATAGTGAGAGGAATGGCGAGTCCACTGACTACACAGGCCTCGGAAGCCTTTTGTGATCCTTAAGTGTATATTTATGAATAATTCATGCTTTCATTTCACACTGCTTTGGTTTTCGATTTGATTGAAATACACAAAAAACGCAAACAAATTAAATCAAATACACTACAGCGGAATTCAGCAAAATTGTCCTGCTGAAACCAATTTCAAAACTGTGTCTCCCTGGGTAAGAATAGGAGAGTTGCTGTATTTTTTTTCCTTAGCTTTGATTTGTTTATGGAGCGTCGATGTAGAGACGAGCCTTTACTGTATAAACAGAGTGCATAAAGATGTATTCCGTTCCTTCATGAGCATTTGTGCCAGTAGCATCGGGAGAACAACAACTTATGAACACCACTTATTTAAAGATAGCATTTTGGGAGGCAGAAGTAAAAGCATACTGCTTTACAACACCCTACAGCAACAACAAAATAACAATGAAACAACTTTTTTATCTGTGTGAAGTTTTTGTAGGATGCATAGCAGCAAGAATTAGCTGAAAGGCAAAAGCATTCTATATACCGTTGGACCCAATCTCCTGTTTATCCATGCAAACGAAGATTCAGGGAATGAAGTCTCCAGTGTCTGGTGCTGGCCTAGATAGGATTACAATCAAAGGGAGCAAGAGCAGAGAGCCCATCCCCTTTGCTGCAAACAGAATGAGTAAATGTTTCTCCCCGCGCTCTTCCCTCCGAGTTCTTGTCAAGACAGCAAAGTGGTGCTGTGCCAGCTCTGAAGATCCAGAAGCCCAGCGTTCACTTTATGGATGTCAGGGCTAATGAAAAGAGAACAAGAAAACTATGACAAAGACGAGTGCAAGAAGAGGAAAGTGTAGGAAATGAAGCGAGAGTGGGAAACGTGTGTGCGATGCTCCTCGGTTTATTTAATGAGAGCAGAGTGTTCTCAACCGCTGGACAGGCTTGTAGAGATGCCACGGTTTAATAATAACTCCCCCACACAGCTCATCTGAAGACTGAAAGAGCGAGAAAGTAACACACAGAGCGGACTCGCTCGTTCATCATCTGCATCGGCCTCCGGATGCATGGTCATCTGTAACTGTCGGCCAGATAAGAGCCACAGAGGTTTGAGCGCAGATGTGACAGGCAGAAACAGGTGCTTGATCTATTGCCACATATGTTGGGCAGTGCGGAGACACTGGAGCAGAAGGCTTTCCAGAGGGCTTTGCAGTCTGTCCAATTGCACATCAACAAATTAAAATACTGATAAGGAAGTAAGCCCGTCGGTGGAGATGGTTGTGGAGCTGCCGTATACGTCCTCTAAAACCACTTTCTTGATTCCCCCCAGGCTGTGCTGCAGTTTCATTGTGCTCAGGGAGTGTGTGAGGATGATAATAACAATGTGATACTTCATTGATCCCCTTTGGGAAATTCTCGTTTCACCATATATTCCAAAGGGAGGCGAGAGTGCAGTTTCAGCTGGAGCTGGTCGGGATCAAGCGTCTTGCTCAAGGACGCTTCAGAGGGGTGAATGGCTGCCGACACAAGCGCTTCAACCAGGGTCCTCTCTTTGACATACTATCACCGCATAAGTAATTTGATTTTTAACTAGCTGGCTCGCGGCAGGTCTTTAGGGATGTCAATGTCCGCCCGTCGTTCGATCAATCCACGACTCTGGTCCAGACTGAAATATCTCAACAACCGTTTGATGAATTGCCATGAAATTTGGTGGTTCTAAACCTTTTTCCATCTTTTCTATCATTGACTAAGTGACTATTTTAAGGATATTTGATATTATATTCAACGTATAACAATAATAGTACAGAACAAGTGATGAACTGTACAATTAACCCAAATAGTGAACGGAATAACTGCAGGATGTTTTCTGCAAATGTGGATGAATTTTGAGCAGATTATTTCCTGTGAAAATTGCATCAGAGATGGGTTTTCCTGTTATTTTAAAGAACTTTTAATACACTTCTCTGCATTATTTTGATACCTCCTTGATTGGCTTCTTTTTTTGACAAATTTTGTGTTTTCTTCTCCTTAGCATTTGGCCATTGTTCTATTAGTTCTTTGGTTGTATTAACTACGTTCTTTTCTAATGCAGGATGAAACTATTTAGCAGAGAAGGAAGGCTCTGTGAATATAACTTGTGTTCAGGTCTTCACCATGTCCTTACCCTGTTTATATCTTAAATAATAATCCAAACTTTAAAAATAACAATTTAATTTAGTTTTCTTCACACATATGAATGAAATGCTGAGATATAAGCCAACTGTATGTTTTTTTTTAAAAAGTTGTCTTAAACCCCTTAAGATCAAGAAGGAATTGTGACCCCCCCTTGAAGCTTTGGCGGTCAGGAACCAGTGCCCTAGAAAATGACAATTTTTGACTTTGGTGATCCCTGACTTTTCATTTACCGCAGGCTTCAAGTAATGTGTTTGTGTCTGGCTCGCCAGACAACAGACAAATCAGCGTCCTGTGAGGATCTACTGCAGCTACGGGTGTAGGTGTGTGTAGACTGGTGAGACCATAGACGACACAGAGAGGTTACTGTTCGTTCTAAACAAGTGTGGAGATATAGAAGGAGTCAGTGGTGCAAACCATGTATGGTTGAATGAAAGTGGGAGTGTGAGTGTTGTAACATAATTTGAACCTAAATTAAACTACAAAGGCATGGAGGCCATGAGGAGATGTTGAGGCTACCCAGCAACAAAGCATTTAGCCTAGCTCTTTTGTGCCTTTTGCCACTCCCACCTTTCAAGTGTAGCCAGTTGTTCTGACGACCCACGCCGGCTCCTACAAGACAGCAGAGCAGCACAGGCAACCCTGTCTCCTATAAAACCATGTTTTATAGGAGACATACAAATAAAATGCATTCTCAATTATTTTTGGAGGGAAACACATTTTCTCCTTGCAGTTTTAAACAGTTTTAAAGACGTGGTTAACATTGTAAATTGTAACAAAACAAAAAATGCAATAAAAATATTTGGTTAAGTTTAGTAATTCCTCTGTTTTTTTTTATGTTATTTAAATTCCATAATAACCTTTTGGCATATTTCAATTCAAGTGTTTTGAGAGATAAGAGACTTTGGCTAATCACATCAGCTGGTGGGTGGTGCTTGGTATTTCCTCAACTGATCTCAACATGGCGGCCGGGTCACAAACTTTCTCAATTTACAGCTAAACAACACAACATAATGACAAATATTGACCAGAAACCCTCACAGGTACTGCATTTGGCATAAAAATGCAAAAAACATTTCATGGCAAACTCAAGCCCAACAGGCAACAACAGCTGTCAGTGTGTCAGTGTGCTGACTTGACTATGACTTGCTCCAAACTGCATGTGATTATCATAAAATGGGCATGTCTGTAAAGAAGAGACTTGTTGGTACCCATAGAACCCATTTATATTTACATATCTTGAGGTCAGAAGTTAAGGGACCGCTTTGAAAATGGCTATGAAAGGTTTCTTCACCAAAATGTAACGCAAGTTTGGAGCATTATTTAACCTCCTATGCAGACAAGCTAGTATGACAAGGTTGGTACTAATGGATTCAATAGGTTTTTCTAGTTTTATATGATGCCAATATGTTTACTCTAGCTTTAAAACTGACCCGCTACAACCTCTGAAAGACAGATTGTGTTAATGCGCTAAAAAAATTAGTACCGTTAAAATTATTTTGCGTTAACGTGTTATTATCGCAGTCCAAGTAATATTTCAACCCGATCTCATGGAAGGGGTTTAAATAGCACAACATTTTAAGGACATTACCATCATTACCGTGAAATGATTGCGGTTATGTTTAGGTTATGCAACAAAACAACAGTAATAGCCGCAGTTGGGTCTAGGCAACAAAATCACTTAGTTAGGTTTAGAAAAAAACATCATGGTTGGGCTTAGAATAACTATGTAAACTAAGTAAAATACCTACGTAAACAATGTAAGAGTTGTCAAATGTGCAAATGTCACTAACGTAACTTGAAAATAACACTTTTGGACATGAACACCTGTCTCTTAGTTCAAAGTCCTGTCTTTATGTCTGTGTTTGATTTTTTTTTTTTAATGTTGGCCAAAATTGCTTGCAAAAAAAATCACCTTTCCTGTCAGGGCTTCCGTACAGGGCTTCTGTATGGTCAAGTTCTTGGCCTGATAGCATGTTTGTATCTCATACAATAATCCATAACCTTACAATTCATGTAAAAGCAATGGGGATTGTTAATTTATGCGAGGCAGGCGATAAACAATGGTTAGTATGAACATAAAAGCAGCAGCTGTTTTGAGACATTTCATACTGGTTCCTCCCTCAGGGCTCAGTTTTATTTGTTCTGTCTGAAATGTGTGTGCCTTAAAATAGCATGATGTATGGACCCTACGGTACAATTCCTGGTAGAGTTGATAGCGCGTTTGTGTTTTGTTTGCTTTTGATGTGATATACAGTGTCTTGCAGGTAAAGATCTCTCAGGGCAACAGCGGACCATTCATCATCAGATGTACAGAAAAAACGTCCACTGATAAAACAGACTCAAATATGTGGAAATAAGCTACAGAGTAACATAGATAACCTGTTGTTTGAAGATATGCTAACATGCCAGACAGTTTAAACTCTGGAGAAAAAAAAGCATGAAATGATTGTTGCCTCTGTGGTGGAGGCAGTAATTGTGTTTTTCCTCACCCGGAGGAAATGGGAGTAAAAATGAGCTTGGTCTAAACCTACAGAAATTGCTATTATCTGTCACCATTTAACCGCAGCTCTGACACCAATAACTTGATTCCTCACTTTTCACGCATCTCCCCGAAGCTTTTCTTATGAGGAATCATTTCACTATGAGGGTTCCAGTTTGCCATATTGAACCTGATCCCGCTAATGGAACAACGGCGGGAACTTTAGTTAACATCAAACATCTCCTGGAGAAAAGTGAGGCTGCCGCCGCTGGCAGGAAGAGCTGCACATTGATTAGCCTCGACCTGTTTGAAGTGCCGCAGGTATGGATGCAGCAGGCAGACACCTTGTTATAATTGTGATGAAGCAGCTGTCCTTGGCAGAGCTGATTTGGATTACCTCTCCTCTTTGTAACCCTGACAGCCAAAATGAAGAAGCATTCAACATCTTTCCTTGGGCGGCACCTGGGTTGGGATTTAAAGTAGGTAAACATTAATTAATCACGCCAGATAGCGGACAGCCACCCCTTGTAACTGTTTGGGATGAGACAGACGCTTGTTTGCTTCGATATCAGCAGTCATTTGTGCTTTTCAGCCTTGTCTCTCTCGCTCTCTGTCACGCCGCCCAACAAAGATGCAGATCTCTCTTACCATCTTACCATTTCTGTGTCCTGTCTCCTCCACTTTTGTCTGTTTGTTCTTTTTCTGAAACATGCATTAGTGACTCTTTTCCTCACCCTGACTCATCCTCGCTCCCTCGGAAGACTGAGCACTATAAAGAGTGGAAGCGGATCAAGAATTAATGCATTTGCCTTTAGTGAAAGTTGTTCAGAAAAAGTATGCTCATTAGGCCTCCGTCTCTGGCCGGCACAGAGGCCAGGGGCAGCAGACATGGTGGTGGGAGGAGATTGGCGGGGTCATTATCTACCCTGTTGCTGCACTCCGGACTTCAAAGTGGGCTCTGCTACAGCTGTCACCGCTGCTCTGCACAGCTCGGACATGGTCTTGACAGCAAGGGCAGAGACGAGGGGCTGCAGCATGGAGGGGAGCGTCAACGCTGTAGGGTTCATTAAAAGAGGAAGCTTCAATCTCTCTACAGTCGCTCTGTCTTTATTCCCATCCACCTGTTTCTCTTTACACCCGGTTCAAACGCTGTCTTTTTTCTCCATCCCCAGTCCGTTCTGTTCCTGCAACGTTAACATCACATATCGCAGTATTACTGGAACACCAAGGTGTTAAAGTATAACCTGGAACATCTCATTCTCTTTGTATGTCTTCACCTGGTGTATTCCGGTCCTATCCATTGTTGCTTTCATCTGTCAAAGGTTAATTATTTTTTTCTTTTTTCTTTTTTACCTCACCCAGTTTTCCCTGCCTCCCCACGCAATATCACCATTTACTGGATATTTTTTCGCCTCCGTGCTCTTTTGTCCATGCTCTTCCCGCACACTCCCGTGCTCTTCAATCTCTTCCCTTTAATGACGATGAAACAAGGTAAAGTGCAGGTCCCGACACTGTATGGAGCGAGGATTAATCTACAATAAATGATGGGCTGCATTGTTAAGTGTATGTGACAGCACAGAGATGCATGATTGAGCATACGTTTAGCGAGATTGTGTGTGTGTGTGTGTGTGTTTGTGTGTGTGTGCAAGCTGTTGTCTGTAAGGTTTTGTTCACACTGCAGTTTAAAGACCTCATAAATTGGTACCTTTACCTCTTAAATGTGGATGTTTCCTGTCAGGCTGGTCTCATAAACCATTCGTAGCTATACCTACAAAAAGTAATGCACTGTAATAGATATATATCCCACAAAATCAATTTGCATGTAATTCACGTAATTGTGAACCAGGAAGTATAAAGAGCGAAAAAAGCCGCTTAAAAAGGAAAGTAAAAAAACACCTGACTTTCGCAGACGAGACCGGTGTTCAAATCCCCTGTGAAATCAGAAGTTAACATTGATTTATTGGTAACGTATCTTCCGTGCTTAAGTTACGTAACTTCAGTAGTTATTTTAACCCAAACCACGATTTTTTCCTAAACCTAAGCGATGAGTTTTGTTGCCTAAACCTAACCATGTTGTTGCCTGTGAAGACGGAAGTTCATTTTGTCCAGGAGACTGCTGTTCGTATCCCGTGTGAAACCAGAAGTCATCGTGGCTTTATTTGTCACTTTACTTCCCTACTTAAGTAATGTCACTTCCGTAGTTATTTTAACCCAAATCTTGTTTTTTCCCTAAACTTTAATAAGTAGTTTAGTTGCCGAAACCTAACCAAGTATTTCAAGCGAAGTTATTTTAACCCAAACCATGATATTTTCCTAAACCTAACCAAGTAGTTGTGTTGCCTAAATCTAACCAAGTTGTTTCCTGTAAAGACAGAAGTTAATTTTGAAAAGATTGTGTGCATGTAACGAGCGGAAATTGACATGTGTTGCTGTAAAACGCACAAAAATGAGGAATAACTTTACTTTTTGTAAGATATCATATGAACCGTTGTATGAGGATACACTATTTATGAGTTGTTGAGTTATTCGTGTGTTGGTGTAGAAATCATTCTAAACTATAAGCCAATGGGATCAGCTACAGGGAACCTGTAGATTTTAAGCACCAGCAGTACTATGGAACAATGTTTTTACAAATGTGTCCCCATTGTGTTTGCTCTTGTGCACACACATGAGGACGCACATGCTGCTGGTTTCCCACGATTCCACTGATTTACAGATGGCGGTTGTGGCGGATGTCAAGAAACGCAGCAGTGCGCCAGCAAAGGCAGTGAAAGACGGCTAGCAAGTTAACATGGATGTAAACAATGCATGATTCACAAATAGATTTAAAATCAGCTTTTGAAATGCATTCAAAATATTTATCAGGAATGTATGATTTGAGAGTGAATAGAATCTTTGTTTATTAATAATTACCTCCATAAGATAACTTTGGCGAAAGCCAAGCTGTGATTTGACGGGAGAATCACGGGGCGGGATTTCTTTAAAGACTGCAATAGATTTATTGGCTGGAAATATTTTCTTTGTGCTCTTCTTTTGCAGGATGTAAATTAAACATTCACTTTGCTCAAAACATCATCATCAAGTTAAATAATAAGCTAATTCTTATAATCAGATTTGCGTATAAATTAAACAATTTAAACATTTCTTTCATAATATTGTGAGATGCTAATGATTAGTATCTTTCAACTGTTTTCTTTCTTTCTTTTAACCGTTAGGGCCAAACTGTGGACTATCCATGTATCACAGCTCTATAAAAAATATAAAATATGGTATAGAATTTTGTCATGAGAGCGTGTACAAAAAAAATTATTTGGAAATGTAACATTTTGTTTATAGGGCCATCAACAGTAGGGTGTTATGCCTCGGCTCTGACTAGTTTTTTTGTCTTTGGGCACGGTGGAATCCTACAAATGCCATTAGGAGCACTAAGAGGAGGCAGAGGAACCAGATTATCTGTCTCATGTACTACTGTCAATGATATAGTGAAAGTTCGAGCAAATATGCCAAAAAGTTATTTTTATTAAAGTTACCAACTGTAGCTTTAATGGACATTTTCGAAGGACCCATCTCAGCAGACTGTTTCTCAGTTACCTTTGTCTTAGACAAGAATACATGTTGCACATTGTCTGTTTTATCCACCCACGGCTTCTACTGCACAACCCGCCGTCTGTCTTTGGGTTGCCTCTCCTGAGGATACCTCCATTTATTTTCTTTACGTCCTACATTTTCTTTTCTTTTTTTTCTGGTTGAGTTTTTCCATGTCTTCTTACAAGAGCTTGAGGTAGGTTGTGAACCGTTACTGTTGTGGTTCTGTAAAGCCCTTTGAGATATTGACTCGACACGTTACCTTACAAAAATATGTTGAAAGCAAACAGAAAAGGTACATTTGCACCATCTATGACTGCTATTAGATATAGTGTGAATCCAGGAATAGATAAGGATAACATTCAATCCCAAAAGTTTAAACTCAAAAAAATTCAAAAATAGCTGCAAAAATCTGAATATATTTCCTGTATGCATGTACATTTACAGTATATGGGTGCATGTGATAGCAGCATACGATGTGTAGTTGAGAGAACCACTGGGACGCGGTGACCTTGCATTTGTAAACACATCCTGTCGGAGCGTGTTCCAACCACAGGTTAATTAGGACCCCCCCAGGTTTGTGGTGGTAACCCGAGGCACAACAAGCAGGAGTCTGTGTTAGGGTATCTATCATGAATTGAGAGGGCCCCGGGGCCTGACAGCGGTGCTATCTGTCATGTTCCTGCTATACTGGGACACAGGTGGCAAGCAGGGACCACGGCTCCAAGACAGCCAGAGCTGGGCCTCCGCACAATGACACACACAGAGTGAAGAGTGCTAATGGATGCTTACACAAGGGCAGATTATGTAAATTTCTGACACTTTAAGTCATACAAAAGGGAAAAAAATGTAATGTGAGATGACTTAAGCATCTTTTGTCATGTGGGAAGTGTAGCAGTGTGTGACATTCTCTTGAGGATTAGACAAAGCCGAAAGACAGAACCATGATCATTAATTAAAGTGTGATGCCGTTATAGCTGTGCATCGCATTAGCAGGCTGGCTGGTGCCATCTTGGTCATAGCCCAGATGCAATGAATTCAGATTCAGTGTCTGCAAACTCACTGATAGTGGCTCTTCTTAATTTCTTGAAGTAAACAACCACACATTTCTTTTCTCCAGTTTGGGGATGCTCATTTTTTGGGGGGGATTGAATTTTTGAAGGCTGAATCTCAACCAACTCTTGAATCTATTTACCAAATAAAACAGTGCAGTGTTGAAATAGACAGTTATGGAGCAAAACTACTGTGTAAAAACACTCTAAGTAAGAAAGTAGCAAAATGTACTAAAAGTATCAAAGGCAATATAAGGTGATACATTTCTAAAACAATTTAAACAATGTACTGGAGGAAGATAAAAATCAAAAAGATGGAGTTTTCACAACCTAGCAACCCAGGAGGTGCCCTGGTTAATGGCTTATAGTGGATCTACAATATCAGTATTCATAAGGCCATTCATTTCATCTTCATAAACCCTTAATAAAGCATGCATTATTATAAAATGGTACCCAAAATGGTATTGCTGTTGCTGATCATAGTTGAGCTATTTTGAAATACTACTGTTGAACTGCTGAAATCAAAACATTGGAGACCAGTTAGCGCACGTTTTCGCAATTTTTTGAGGGTTACCTTGTAGACACGACTGCACTAGCCTCTGGCCATGTAGTCGGAATCACTTCACCGGCTGTGTGTCTCAAATACTCGCTGTCTTGATAACCCAGCTACACACGGACCACAGAGAGATTTGCCGAGGCTTTTCAGGTCGGGTAGAATCTAATGTTACGTTATCTCTGTTGATCCAGTTAGTTAGCTTGCGTCCATGGCTGCAAAAGGCTGCGTTTGCATGCCAGTTTGTTACATATGTAGCAACGGGGTGTCGAAATGGGCAGTGGACGGGATCACACAGATCATAAACAAAAACACGTTACGGAATTTAAAATGTCGTCAAAGAAGCCGGTATTTCAATTCAGCATGTTTCCTTCATCGATGATGACATATCATGGTCATTTTATGATTTATTACAGTAAATATATTACATATTGGTCCTTTAAAGTCCAACTGACAATCAACTAAACTGCATGATTTTTTGTCTGCTACAGCAAAAAAGGACATTTATATTAAATATTTGTTAATTTCATGATGGCGCCCCCTATCTTGCAGTCAAAATGATGTTGGTTCCCCATCTTCGTATATGGGAAACTTGTTGGCATATAGTCAATACATACAGTTAAATTGTATGTGTATAAACCATGTTGGCTGACGGTGACACTGACTATCAGCCAGACAGTATTCTGCCACAGTAATACCTCCTCCTTATCTACAAACATGGGCATGTCTTATGTTGCGTCTTGGCTCTTAAACTGTACATCAACCAATCATCTTCCGAAGAAAAGATCACTGCCAGCATCAGTTTGCAGGCTTGTTAACTAATTAGCTGTCAGCTGTGCACCTTAAAATCTTACCTGAAAATGCCAACATCTGTTAGATGCTAAATTAAATTGTCTTTATTCTTCAACACCCCTGCCAACAAAACACAGAATGTCCTCCATTGGCTTGTAAGCTACAAGTGTGTTTACCAGGGGTGTCCCCGACTAACAATTTACATGGTTGAATCTGATTGGTAAAGTCCTGTCGACTGATCGTCGAATCGTGTTTTTTTTTCTCATTTATCCCCCCTGTTTGAGTTTTATGTATCGCTATAAAATAGTAAAAACAACAAACATTGGGTATATATATCATGATTTATTGGGAGAAACCAAGCAATTCTATGTAAAATCAGACATTCAGCACCCCCATATAACCCGCATGGAATGATCCATTGTTTCATAACCGTATTTTTCTGCCACTGCGATGCTTCGACTATGAGATTGGGAGTCGAATCAGGCTCCTAAGATTGAATCATAGAATAGTCAACTATTCGGGGTCACCCTTTGTGTTTACTTTGTTTCTCTGTGCCCTTCCAGCTCAGCTGTCTGTCAAACACATTCACAGACCACCGACACAGAGGCTGAGAGACTAAAGAGGGAATTTCTGATAAACCCTTACAAACTGTTTCCACTTTTATATATGAAACAAAACTCAAAATGATTTTTCACTGCAATAAAAAGGGATGTAGTTTTCACATTAATGGAAAACTTGACAGCGATATATGTTTATTCTGTCCAAAGGCACAAAATCTTCCTTCCAGCACCTCTAAAGTTCACTAATTAATATGATATACTGTTTGTTTGATCCAGTCGGCAACTCCGGGGTCTGAAAAGTGAAGCCAATGCGAAAGTGCCTTAAACTTGCATTCTTTCTAATAGCCAGCAGGGGGCGACTCCTCTGGTTGCAAAAATAAGTCTGATTGTATAGAAGTCTATGAGAAAATGACCCTACTTCTCACTTGAATTATTACCTCATTAAACATTGTAAACATGAGTTTATGGTCTCAATCACTTGTTTCACGTCTTCTTCCATACAGCATGATGTTCATTTAGTAAATTATGGTCCCATTTAGAGTCAAATAGATCATAAAGCAGGGTATGCTTTAGGGCGTGGTTACCTTGTGATTGACAAGTCGCATTTTGGTTGATCCGGTCTGGGAGTTGTCCATGTTTTCATCTTACAACTTTAACCCTTTACAATGTGTTTTCAGTTCATGAGAGTTAATTATAACCTTTTTGGTCGCCTAAAAATGTCTTATTCGGTTGTACTTAGCTCCACCCTTTTGTGTCACTTGTGTCAAAAACCAAAATACACTAGAGGAGGGCTTTAATGGTGTTTTCCCCAAAACTATTCCATTAAGGCCCATTATGCTAGAGGAGGACCAGCAAAAAAAAATCGTTTATGAAGTGTGCCTTATTAGTGATACCTTGTGCTGGGGTTGATTTGATTTACTTTATATCATTTATATATCAATAATACACTATTATATGCTGGTCATTTTGATTAACAACAATATGTAAAATTTTGCAATCTTATATGTTGAAATATTGATCTGCAAAACAGTTAGTAACTGTGGCTATCTCCCTTTGAAATTTAGTGAGGTAGATAAAGTAGCATATGAGATAGGGAAATACATGTACCATGACATTTTAAGTGCAGTTCTTGTTTTTTTCCCAAACACTTTTTCTAAACAAACTGAAAAACACAACATAATTTTGTCAGTCAAAATATAAACACAATGGGAGCATATTGGAGAGCATTTTTTTAACTTTTTGTCCTCACTGGCAGCGGTCGGTCAGGTCTCACGTGTGAGACAGAAAAAAACACATGAAGACTTTTCATAATGAGAGTATAAGACTACCAGCAGCACATACTGGTGAACCATTGCTTGAATTATTTACAATGCATTTCAGTCCCTGGCTGGGACTTTTGCTGCAATTGTTCTTGTCCTCGATTTTAATGGAAAGAAAAAAAAATTAAAATGAAGGTCATGACCTTTACTGCATGCATTTCTGCTACAAAATGTCTAAACAGCACTTCTAATCAGGATGCATTCTCCATGCAACCTCTCGCGGAAAAGGTGATACTCAGCAACTAGTGAGGGGCTCATTACTTCAGCCTGAGTGTGCCTGGGCTCACAGTTGAATAATGAGGCTATTATGGAGATATCCTCCAAGAAAAGCCGGAGAGGTCTCGGCTCCCAGTGCTGAGGTAGACTGCCGAGCCGCTATCTCCAACCATAAAATAAACTATAGCATTTATGTATCTGCGATGCATTGCGGCTGGGGACTTTTCCAAATGCATTTAGTGCTATTTGTAAAGTGGTAGAAGCACAAATGTGACTATCATTACTTGGTACAGCATGTAATGAAAAATGGATGCTCTGTGGTTTGGGCGCCTGTTAGAGCACTTTTTGTTTTAAAATCGTCTGAATCTGCCAGACTCAGAAAGCATTTGTATCCCTCAATTGGGCAATACCAATAAGTATTTTTGCACTATCAAGCCGTTTGTCTAAATCGTGTTTTACGGATGGAGGCTTCAGATCCGAGCGGAGATACTGTAGGAGGCTCCTCTTGACACTCGAGCCGCATGCATCTCTCCGTGCTCGGTCTCTCCGTTTCTGATTGCTTTCATTTTCAGGATGAAGAAATGGTATATTAAAGTTGTGGGCCCAGCTTGACTCCCCGGGGAATTGTGCCTCATTATCTAAGAAGCTGCTTACACTCCCCTGCTTAGCTCATTACAGATGGTAGAGCAGAGAGACACACAGAGAGAGAGAGAAACAGCGAAGAGAGAGAGAGAGAGAGCGCTCTGAGGATGAGAATATATGAAATGCTGCATGAGTTCCACAGTTTTCTTTCAGAAATGCAAAGTTGATGTAGTATAATTAACTACATGCTTTTCCTAACCATCTGCTTCTTGTTGAGTTTAGCTCTCCAACCTGGAGTAAAACGGTGATAAGCCCTCTTTAAAAACTATATATATATATATAAATACGTTTCAGACAGAATACAGTTTAGACAGTTATACGAGACGTGCCAAAAACACCTCCAGCTTCATATAATTATTGTAAAAATGTACAGCAGACGTGAACAAACCGAAAATAAAAGCATAATTCTCTCATACAGCATCTGTTCTGTGACATTACTATCCTCTTTGGGCCTTGGCAGAGAGGTTACTTTAACATATCCTGTTGCTCTCTTTAATGTGACAACAACACCAACAGACATTGTGAAGATTAATATCTACAAAGCCCTCGATAAGGAGGCTGGAGTTGGCTCAGACCAGAGGTTATCGGCATCGGGGATTAATGGGACAAACACTAACACCTCAAATTTGAGTCAACACGACGCCGCAGTCTCCTTTGTATTCAGACGCTGCACCTCGGCCCTTAGGATCACATTCCCCCGATCTCCTGCTACAAGCACTTTACCTCCAATCCGCCAGCAATTTCCTCAAATATAACAAATGCAGAATTAGTTTGACCCTGCAGCAGAGGGGATGGAGCCCACACAGTGTATATAAAGAGCTTTTCGGGGGAAGCAGCAGCAGGAGGAGGAGAAAAAAAAAAAGCCTTTAAATGTTTTGTCCTGATGCCAATCAAAAATGAGACATGTTTTCCCCCAATCTATGCGCTGTCAATCTAGCTGCGCAAAGCTGCCTTCGCTCAACGGCACTGAAGATCTTCTTATTTGCTGATTTAGGTGCATTTTCTCTCCCAGCCTGAAACTGTCTCAGAATTGTTTATTTTAAAACGGGGAGATAGATCAAAAGGCTTGCCTTGACAAGCTAATATGACTGCGGGAGCCCTTGACACCAAGGGTACCATGAAAAGTTAGGAAGAGGGAAAAAAATGGCGTAGTTGTTGAGAGAATTTCTAATGACAGTATAAAGAGAGATGCACAGTTGTTCACTTTCAGCATTTTTGGAGACTATTATTCAGCACTTTACAATGATACACTGTAAAAAAAAATAACCTCTTGAGACTCCCTCATCCCAACCGACTGTACTGTATTTCAGGGGCTGTAGCAGGTTTAGTTTTAGAGCTTGAGTGAAGATACAAATATCATATGAAACTAGAATGGCACTCGGAGAGCGCCTACCTCCACCAAGGTGCTTGACTTTAAAAACAGATCACAGCTCACAACTGGCGGTACCGTGAGGTGGTCGGCTTATTAGTAACACGGTGTGTTTCGTCTACGGCTTTTCTCTTTCTCACCGCGGACAGCCAGCAGATCCCGCACCTTGATGTCTCACCACACATCCACACACGTATCCCTCTGCTCTCAGAAGGAGGAAGAAGGCGTGGTCGTGCATCATCAGTTACACAGTTATACCCTGTGGTCTTAATGCTCAGGCTGATCGGAATTCTTGAATCCGGATCATGATGACCACCAAGATCAAATGGATTGTTCATTGTGTTCATTGTGCTAAACTCCAGACCCCCCAAAAATGTCATTGAAATCCATCGCAAACCTTTGGAGTAAGGACAGCGATGCCCTCTTTATGGTAATGACATGTGGTTTTGGGCAAAAAAACATGCAGTTTCTTGAATGCCGTATAAATGTGTTATTTTCGCCTATTCTAAGAATGGTGTGTTTGAATATGTCTGCATACTGGGGTCCCTAAAAAGTTTTTGGAATAACATAAATTGGGTATCACTGTAAAGTTGAGGCTCTTGTGGATCCAGTGAGTCCAACTCTATTGTGTAACTGTGTGATGATGTAGTCCCCATAGTAGCCATTTCATTTTAGTGAGACCATTTTTTAAACTTGACCTCGCTATATAAAATGACCTATGGTGAACTTTAGGATAATCATAGCCTCATGAAACTTTACAAACACCAACTAAAGACATAAAGCATTCAAAGGATGGATGCTTTCCTAGGTAGATTGACAATAAGGGGGTTTCTGAGCAGTTTCCAGAACAGAAGTGCTCGCCATCCAATCGCCAAAAATGTAATGCTTGCAGAAATCTCCAAATGTCAAAAGTTTTTTATACCAAATCACAGCATGACTTTCTCTATGGTGTTCCTCAAGGTATTGGTGTCTTAATGTGGTATTTTGTAGGGATTATTGATGATTTTAATCAATTCTCAAATGATAAAAAAAGGTAAAATTTAGCACTAAATCTGTATAACAAATGGTATCAACCCAAAAATTGCTGAAACAATTTATCACATAATAGAGCATGTGGATGGCCATCATATACTTCTATCATCATTTTCTTAACCATTATACACATTTACAATCTATTTCAATAATTAGCCTAATTATTTTGTATTTCTTATTAATGAGTAGAACAACTCGACACAGTGCTGAGCTGCATCTCAACTAAATCTTCAGGTTCCCAGTTTTCAGATGATGT
This sequence comes from Sebastes fasciatus, assembly GCF_043250625.1. Classification (NCBI taxonomy): domain Eukaryota; kingdom Metazoa; phylum Chordata; class Actinopteri; order Perciformes; family Sebastidae; genus Sebastes; species Sebastes fasciatus. The sequence goes on from NC_133799.1 coordinate 12,463,696, forward strand.
ACACCCTTTCCATGTGACATCTACTGTTGAACTGCTATCTCCTAAAAAAGGCAAAATGGGTCTATCGTGGGTCTCAGAGTGTTAAATAAAAAAAAAAATCAAATGATGGTATACATTTCCCAGACCTCAGAGGAAAAAGGAGCAGTTGTATCAGATCAATCTGGTCAGCTATTGGATGCATGTAATGAAATATAAAAATATGGCTCAGAGAAAAAGAAGAAATGTATCATATTATGGCTTCCAACAACAGCAACAGCATAACTGAATTTTACATCACTGTGTAATTTCTCCCAGCATGTCATTATGTTTTCTTTCCTGCTCATACAGACAGATCTACAGTTGTTGAAGAGTGATATTTTCACACAATAGGGGATCAGCTGGCATTAAAGATAAATGGGAAAGGCAGCTTGAACAATTTTGAAAACTCTGACAGAGAGAAGGAAAAAAGAGGCAATTTGCACTCCCCATTTTGCTATTACCAATGCATGAGGCATGATACCAAGCACTTTCAGGAAAGTCTTGCAATGTTTCACCGTGGCATTTGGATAATTGGCTGGGGAAATCGTTTGCTGCAATTAGCAAATTAAAGGATTTTTAATGCTGCGTTCACTCTCTCGTTTCCCGGGGAGAGCGGACGCCAACTCCGCCACCCCTCGCTTTTCTGCCCCTGCAGCAAATCTTCGTCCAGGTGACAACCTTTCGGAGAATGAGGCTGTAGCTTTATTAATACGCCTGTGATGTCACCCCCAGAGATTTCCAATTTTGCACAAAAAAACTCAGCCGAACAGACCCCTCTGTGGCGAGGAGGGAGGAATGTCATGCTGCCCGGCTGGAATCTAAATGGCAGATATGTCCCTGACAACGCTGCAATAACATATCGATCAGGTGCCGTGTTAGAGGCGCATGAGCTCAATATAAAGTCTGGTGAAAATGCCCTAGAAAAAAGGCTACAGGAGAGAATTGAGAAGCAGACCGTGTATTCAAATGTCAGCCCGGATTCCTCTACAACCTTTTGCGCCATCGAATGTCTCGAATATAAATGGACTGCTTCTCTTCTTTCACTATATGAATGGTATTTTTAGACCGGGGCTCTCGTTGCGAGAAAGTCTTGCAAAACCGTGTATGCAAATCGTATCACATTAGGCCCTGCATCCCCTTGAAGCTGCATGTGATGATGCATACACTCAATTGCCTCTGACTGAGGAGTTCATTGAGAGGAGAGTGACCGCCCAGGGAGAGCTCAAGCAGGTTCGTCTGATGAGCTACTTCACGCCGCATTTCAGCCCATTGACGAAGCTTATCGGCATGATAAATATCTTCTGCCAGAGCCTTCAGACCAATCATCATCCCTTTCCTACGAACAGATCTGAAAGTGGAGTTCAGAGCCTTCCAGCTCCGTCACTGCGGGCCCGTTTCTTTATTCTCCGACATGTTGCTGCCACGCAGCACAAAGTGCATGTACTTTCCCCCCTAATCTCTGGTCCCAGGCCTGGTGTCACCTGTATTAGCAATGCATACACAGTTTCCAAAATTAATTAACTGGTAATTATAAGAGAAGACTGTGCAGTGAGAATGTGATTACCTTAAGACCAGCAAATATTCAGTTTTCTAGAGAGGGAGATAAATAATAAAATAGATCTAATATGATACACTCTCTTATTAATATGGTGAGCCCATATGCTCATATTATTTTTTGCAGTCTACACATCTATTATAAGCCAAAGGCACATTTTTTAACTGTGAATTAATTGCTTTTTTGGGCTCAATGTTATTAATCTTTTAATTTCATCAGATTTTCCATTTGGCTTCATTTAATTTTTCTCTTGTATTTACTTTTTTTTTTATATTATCCCTTATTGTACCTGTTTTGCAGGGAGTCAATATGCAAGTTATAAACTAACTCATTGCTTATCATTGATTATTTCTAACCTATAATTGTGTGTAAAGACGGCTGCTCTGGGATAGTTGCATAGTTGAATGACGTTACCGGTGCAATGGGGACATTCACTGAAATTGTACTTCTTTGCTGTTTTTGATATTGACATGTCTAATAACTGGTGGAGCATATAGAGATGCTGCAATGCAATGTATAGCTAACTGTGGGAGTGAAGTGGAGTGAAGTATAATTACATTTTTATTGGGTTTTTCACATTTGGAAACAACATCTGGCCAGTTAGATAAATATATATAACAAAAAGTTGTCATAGGGGTATTTAGACATATATTGTATGTATATTCTCTCATATATTTAAATAATATTCAATAGTTCAATTTAGTTATTCCATATTTCAACAGTTAATTTATGTGTTCAGCATCTTGTTTCACGTAAATAATCCACACAGTAAGCACACTCTTTTCCTGGAGGATTGTAGAAACATATAATGCAATAACACAATACGCAATGTAACTGATGTATTGTAACAATCTGCCTTGTAATAAAATCGGTGAGTGAATAAAATAAGACAAAACATTTAGTAACTCAACATATATTGTTACAAATTAAAATTGAATGCCATAAGGTTCAGTCCATATTTGATATTTGCATTTCAAGTCTTTTATAAAGGAACAATCTGCAATCATTGGTTTGAATTTGATTGGCAACCTATACACGTTGAAATACATAGGGCACAACTGAATTGAATTGCAGACCAGGATGAATATACAGTATGGTGCTGTATATCAAATACATACTGGACCTTAAAGTATTAGATTTCAATTTGTTACAATATATGTCAAATTATTACATTTTCTATTTACAAAAAAATGGCACTTAACTCATTATGTAACAAATTGCATCAAATGTAATAACTAAAATGTATTATATTATTCACTCAACATTATAGGATGATTATTATATTATCCACAGTTATTCCATTATGAGTTTCTACAAGGATAAGCATTACACCAATTTCTTGTTATACTCAGAGTTTGACAGCTGAGTTTTATGCATCTGACCCAAGGTTAAGTTTGTCTTCCCTTTCCAGAGCTTTCAGAGAGACCTTGTGAGAACAGCACACTCCACAGAGGAAGCCGGAGCGTTGGGGGGTTGAAGGGGCGTGTGGAAAGGCCCGAACCCAGGTGTCAACTGTACACTTGTTCTCTGACTCCCATCTTTCATCAGAGCTGGAAAAGCAGTAGCTTTGTCAATCAGTCACAATCAAGTAATTGCTGGGCTGGCACATTCAAATCACGGCACCGCTGGAGGTTAATGAAAATTGCACCTTTGCTTGACATAACATCCAATCCTGTTAGCTGTGTCGAGCAGAATCCTTAGGCAGTGTCGAGTGGATTTCCCCGGAGAGCTGCTGCCACCTTTAAAAGGCAATATGTGCTTAATCTTACCTGTCATAACACGCGTACCTGTATTTGTGCTGCATAAAAGAAACATCCAATCTCTAATAATGATGACTGACATTAAAGTAGAAATAATAATGAAACTAAAGGAAGTTATTTTGTTACATAAAAAGTGATTTGAATTATGTTTTGATGAAGCCGTCTACTCCGATGTATTGAGTTTTGTATTTTAGTACAACAGACGTTATGTTCTCAATGAAACACAAAGCCTGTGTGTGCTAATGAGTGAATAGGAGAGTTTCTGGTTGAATTACATAGCGACAAGTTGTGGTAAAAAAAGATGTACATTAAATTAAGCTATGATCTGGCCTCATTTATCAACTTCATAATTTAACAGTGAGGCTACATAAAGTGGTTTCCCTTCCTGATGACTCGAGGTCTTACAGTGCACTCAACAAGTCCTCAAAGCTAAATTAAAACTCATAATAATGAATGAAATGAAATTAATTAATTTATATACAATGATTAAATCAAATAAAAATGAATTACCTATTCAACTTCATCCAGGCAATTGATTCAAGCCAGATAATATACAAATAATATAAGACCAGAAAGTGGCACTGCAACATTCATTCGGAAACAAACGAGTTCATGCTTCCTTTTGGGTCTTTTTGTTTCAGCAAAGGTCGTTTTATTCAGTAGTTTGCAATTTGTCAATGACAAACATTTATGTGTTGAAGTACACCAAAGGTTGGACTCTACTATGCTAAACTAAGTCTGATTTTGCACCAAAATGTCACTGTTTTAAAGGGGACATATCATGCTCATTTTCAGGTTCATACTTGTATTTTGGGTTTCAACTAGAACATGTGTACATGCTTTAATGTTCAAAAAACACATTATTTTCCTCATACTGTCTCCCTGAATATACCTGTATTTACCCTCTGTCTGAAACGCTCCGTTTTGGCGCATTTCAACGGAGTGGCAATAGAATTGCATTGCTAGGAAACAGTTTGGGTCATGTTTACTTCCTGTCAGCTGATGTCATTCACATACACTACAACAGGAAATAAACTGGGACACATTCAGAATGTTTATGTTCAAAACTGTGAAAGGGTCTAAATATTGTATATTTGTGACATCACAAATGGACAGAAATCCTAACGGCTTGTTTCAAACGCACAATTTCTGAATACGGGCTGTGTGTATTTCCCTGTGAATTGAGTGTTTCGATACTTTCACAGTATTTATATAGGACTTAAGCCTGCTTTATAATACAAAAACATGAAAATCTCACTTTTTTATAATATGGGACCTTTAAATCCTGGTGTAACTGGGCCTTTAGGCAGAAAGTTGGATAAATACATACAGTCAAACAGATAGCTGATGCTTCATGTTTGACTGCTTATAAATTGTGCAGTAATTGTGCAGGGCTTCAGCTAATGAGGTAAGGGTAGGCATATACAGTAGAGGGTGTCCACACACTAACAGTGGTGGCCGTTTCTGAGTCATTAAGTGCTGCTGTAATCGTGCCATTACGCTGCTCATTACGGACAGACTGTGGCATAATCTCCCACAGGGCCGCAGTCGCCACTCAATTCCATTAGACACTGTTTCCTGACTGGGAATCATCCACGCTCACTACTCCTAATGACGAACCCCTCGCCGATTCAAAGCCCGGCTCCTCTGACACTGGCGTTCTGACTGGAAGCAGGCCAACGTCACCCTCTGAGACCGTCTTTCTTTCAAGCTTACAGTAGGCTACAAGTAGATTATGGATGAAGCACAAATGAACACATTCACTGGCTTGAGAGAGGACTTTAACTGGTGACAGCCGACAGCGGCTGACTACACGGGCAAGATCCCCTGTCTTGTTGGCTTTAAGCAGGATATATTTGAGACAGGCTCATTTCAGATGAAACGAAGCAATAACTTGAGATGAATGCAAAGCAAACCTGCAGCAAAAGATAAAATTCAAACAAAGACTCATTAGTGTGTAATTCCTTTTTTTATGACAACTAGATCCCCGCTATTAGCATGAAAGCCATATTTTTCTCTTTCCATTTCTTTCCAAAAATTGATATTCACTTCCAGTCTGGTCAACAGTTAGTGCTGGCTGCATGCACCGCACGTTCACCAGCAAGAGAAAAAAGAGAAACAAAGTGGCAGACAAAGTCTAGCCCTAAAGAAATAAAATATTCAGGAGGGATTTTTGTTGACTTTGTGCTTACAAAGTTTCTCAAAAGAAGGAAAACAGCAGTTTTACTGTATGTGTGTTTAAGTCATATGTGTCAAAGTTGGATTCAAACCTTAATGCTGCTTTAATTGATATTTTTATAACAGTGTATCAAATGACAATGTGAAAACAATGTGACAATCACTCTTAGTGATGAAACTACAGATAATTATCACCTGAATTTGCAGCATCCCTCGGCTTTACAGAGTTTTATAGCAAGTTTCAGCTAATTGTTTAGCTGTCCAGCCTGTAACTTTACTGTTTTCGTTCATTCACACAGTATTGTTTACAGCCGCAGCACACAGCTGTTTTCAATTAAAGAGCTCTAAAAAAATAACACTGTACACAACCTTCTCAGCACCAAACGGCAGGCAGACAGAGTTAGTGATTAGGTGGTGAACATAGTGGAGCATTTAGCAGCTAAGAGCAAGACATTTCTCTGAGGAGTAGGTGGAGACCAAAAACAGAGCTAAAAGAGAGTGAAATTGGACTTTCATTCATCGGGTGCTGCTCAGTCTGAAATCTGAAGTCAGAACTGCAGCATCTCCCAAAATATGATTCTCCTAAGAAGCATATAAAAACATAATAATAAAAATAAGATTTTGATTGATTTATTATAAGCAAAAAAAAAATGGAAGAGTATAATTACTTGGTTTAAAAAAGAAAATAGTTCACTATTTTGATCCAAATAATCTCCCCAATTAATCGCAGCCATCCTAAACAAAATATATTTAAAGTTATGCTGCATACAAAATACAACCCTGAACAGAAAGAAAGAAAAACAGTGGCACCTGGCAAATTTACATTGCTCTTTTCATTCAATTTACTCCCAGGATCTGTGTGAAATTAGCATCTGATTTACTAATGTGGCAGCTAATTATGCAATCAGTGACTGGGGCTGCCCTCATAAGGTGGTGGGATTTGTCGGAGGTAGGTAAGCTCAGAAAATGAATCAGTTATACTAAAATAGAAATGCACATGAATTAAATGACGTTCCAAATAACAGCCACAACTCTGAAGGAGAAAATCATCATGGGCATACTTTACTGATGTAATTACAGCAATAGTTTTATGGTAATCTATGCAAGAATACAGGTGAATTTAATTTTATCTTCCCAACCACAACCTTCCTTAAATATACCTATGCACATCTGCACCTGCAGGCGGAAAACTGACCCTAAATCCAGCAGAATGCACAATCCACCATGCTTCATTATATCTGTTGTTATTGTTATTTGGACAAATCTCCCTTAAATGAATATGCATAAAGGAGAGAGGTAAACCGTGCTTCCAGGCAGGAAACACATCAGAAATGAGATGAAACGGATGCAAAATATATATCTAGTCCTCAGCATCAGTCAGAAGAGAGAGAAAACGCTAAAAATATCCATATCATAACATACATAACTTTACTTTATGTCAACCGAGCCCTTGATGTGCACTCGCTAATGATACCGCTTCCATACAAGACTCCACTTTGACAACAAGAAAAAAAATCATGCTGCAGAAAACTTCTTCCCTCCTTCTGAAAGAGAAAACAGCTGTCAAAAATATGCGACTGTGAATCACATGTTTGCCAAAAATCCTCATGGCTGGTTTTGTTTTTCCTCAGTTGAGTCGACTTCTTTTTTTTTTTTTTTTTTCCTGCACTGCAACTTTTGAGGCGCAGCTTGAACTCAAAACTTAAGACAGCTGCCATTCGCTGACAACTATGAACATTTCATCTTTCCGCAAATCTCCCGACGGAGAGAGAGTTCAGTTTGCCTTTCAACACCCTTCTCTGTGTTTAACCTCAACTGCTTCTCTGGTTCTCTCTCATTGGCACGCCCCGCTGCTCTCGCCCAGGTTGGATTCCATAAGATGTGAGAGGTTTTGATGAGAGGAGCGTTCGCAGTGACTGTTACTGCAGCCTGTTAGGATGGAGGTGAATGCTTCAGATAAATTAGCCACCTCTGGATTAACTCATTTTCAACAGCCTTCCTGATGAGAGAGTGTGAAAGACACACTGAGATTGAGAGGAAGAGATAAGAATCGTTGGGTTCTGACGCTACATTTTTTGTATTCTTATCCAAAGTGTTCAAACTTGCTTTCGCCATCCTCTCTATGCTGCATAAAGTTGTTGTAAATTGCTTGTTTCTACTTCCACCTGATTCGTGCTGGCAAACGATGAACAAACAAAACATCTGTACTGATTTTTTCCCGTGTTTGGTGTGTGTGTACTGCTTCCAGGAAATAGCCACAGCCTCGTACACTGAGTCCCAAACTCTCACTTTCCCCCGCCTACTCTGCTTTAATAAACTTCCAAACTAACTGCCAGCGATATATGGGAGCATTACAAACTCACTTGGTGACTGACTGACAAACGATGCCTGATGCTGAAAAGCCCCCAAAACGTTTGCTATATAAATTATTTACAGGTCGAGACTTGGTATATACATAGGCAACATAACATTCAGACATCTCTTCACTACATCGGACCCGTGAGTATAGGTGTACGTTAGTGTGATTTGATCATAGTTGACATCCATAAATAGCAGTAGCCTGTAGAGATTCACTCACAATAATGTCACTCGAGAGTGAAAAGAAGAACTTCACAATGAGGAGCTTGAATTCAGGTTGTTGGAAATCAGCAGACGGAACCATACCGTATTTAGCAGTTTCAATAGTGTTATTACTGGACCCAAACAAATAAGGAAATTACTAGAGCTGTCAAGATCGTGTCATTGTAATGCCATGGAAGAAAAGAAGAAGGAATGGTTTGACATTAAGTTAGAGGTAAACAAATGCAACCCAGTTGAATGTTTCTAGAGTTCACAGATATGTTGCTACATTTATTAAAATGTACTTGCTGTTGCCATCATACAACTGCTGTTGTATATTGGATTTTAACCATCATTCTCATTTAGCTTTTGTTTTTTTTTCCCACAAAGATTTCCTCCCTCAGAGTGTACTCTCAGGCATCGCTGTCACTTAAACAACAAACTGCTCCAAAATTAGAGTCAACCTCCGCTTCATCACAGCTTTAAGATGTAAACAAAATTGTGTCACCTTCCACTTCTTCACTGTGGCTAAAAAACTTTTCCTCAAAACATCTGTCTTTTGAAAACAACTCTAAAGCATTACCGGTACCTAAATTGCTTGTTTATCCAATTCGTCAAGGGATTTGAATGAATGTTATGAGAAAACAGCATGGAAGCGTCATGAAAGCAATCACACACTGCCAAGAAAGATGAGCCCCCAACGTGTACTTGCAACCCCGGGTTTGTTGTTTATTCGGAGGAAAAAGGCATCAAGTGAAATTCTTGGTGGGGAAAAAAGGAAAAAAAGACTTGGCTCATGTCTCAGTGAGGGAGGTAACAGACAACTGGCAGCATCCTTTGGATCCAGAGGCTGCCAGTTCTGGAGAGATGATGGAGATTGGAAATGGGTCAAAAAGGAAGAAGACGATCTTCCTCTTGAGAGGCCGAGCTCAATTTAGAATTCTTGAGGAACTGAAAAATTCCTCTTGATCCAAAAAAACTGAAAACCTCAAAATACACAGTGAGAGGAAGACGGGAAAGAGGAGGGTTTCATCTTTTCAAGTCCCGAGTACCGTAGCAGCCATTTACCCCATCATTTCCGTCACTCTGTCAAGAGCTGCCTTGTGCATGCCGCTTTTGTTCTCACCGGCTCAAAAAGCACGAAGACCCTTGTGATGCGCAGGAAGGAAGCGCTGGGAGGGTGTGGGGGAACAGCGTGAAGTTTTGAGTAAACGTGGCAAAAAAAACCATTTGTTTCTATATTTACACCACTCTGCACATGGGCTGCGACGAGTAAACAAGCCACATTTAGGTTGTATCAGATGTTTCATCGCTTCAGATGTTTATCTAGTAAAGAAATCGAACTAACAGCGGTGTGGGGGAGCAGAATGAGGCTAATCAGGAGGGTGGAACATTAAAGTCGGTTTCCTTATCAACTCCAACTACCACACATTCTGGGTTAGTGTTGTCGCAGGCTATTATTCAGAATCAACGTAGCCAAAAGTAAACAAAAACCACAGGGAATTGGAATAATGCCTCGAACATTTTATCTGTGTCTACTGCGCCGTGGACCAGCTCACAAGTTTCCCCTCAACTATAGACATGCGTCGGGAACCCCCAGAAACCTAATCTCCTTTCTGGAGATAAGGCCCGGCAGTGCTGAGGAGTCAGCCATGCACACAGCTGTGTCCAAAGCTATTACCAGGGAGCAGCAGCGCTCCTTACCCACCAGCAACGGCTGTTTCCCTTCCCCAATAGATGTTACTTTTCACTGACTGGGGCCGAGATGTCCAGATCAAACTCACTGTGGCAGTGAAGAAAAAAGGAAGAGGGGGAAAAAGGAGATATAGGAAATGAGAGAAGGCAAATAGTTTTTTCTTGAACGTCGAAGAGTTGAGGTGGAAGACAGGGGATGCGGTCTCTTAATTATTTGCAACGCTAAAACAAAAGACGTCGTTGTGTTCCATGACAGGCGTTTGCAAATCTCGAGTTGAAAAGAGGAAGTGGCGATGTAATTAGCATTGTGTGAGCAAACACATTTTATTTATTTATTTATTTTTATTTAACCAACCAAGCGTTTGAAAAGCGACACGTAGAATTCAAATGCAAGCATTCAAGCAGAAATGAAACATGTTTTTGGCTCCTTTTCATAACGCAACCGTTTCTTCAAAACCTTAATTTTTACAAATTCTGTCTCCATCTTTGTAGCAATGGCACATGTGGGGGATGGTCCTTTTTGCCCCCTGCCCCTCCAAAAAAAAAAAAAAAAATAATAAAAAAAAAAAAAATATATATATATATATATAAAATGTGTGACTTTGCGACAATCCATATTTTCCATATATTACCCAGAGGAGCTGAAAAAATGAAATGACACGCAGCATCTCCAGATAACTTCTGTTATGATTTGATGCTATATAAAAATAAATTGAATCGAATTGAATTGAATCTAATGAAACACATGAGCTTATAGCCTGGTTTAATTTTCCAGGCAAAGACGGAGGAAAATCTTATGTGAGGAAGTTAGTCTAAAACAATAATAAACATACATAGATGTACAAACGATTCATTTGTCACACACTATGAACATTTCTTAACGTTTATATGATCATTCGTATAGCTGGATGTCATTTATTAAAAATGTTCTCTGTGTGATTGATTCTGCATTAAAGGACTATATAATGTTTGTTGCAAAAACACAGAATCTTGTGCAATTTCCACATCTCATCGAAGTGATGCAGTTGTGTGAATTTTGAGCATCTAATTGCTTTTTTATATATATATATATATATATACAAGATGATACAAGCATCATCTAGACTAGACTGAGGCAGCTACTGTTGCTGTCTCAGTACAGACAGAAGCGGAGACACAGTCCTCAAACACAGACAGCTGGAAGGAGGAAAAGTCAGACAGCCGTAACCATAAAGACAAGTGGAGACAGACAGAAGAAGGACACAGCGCAACTGAAGTACCAGGGGGGTGGAGAGGATACATTGATTATTTAGCATAACATGGTTACTGAGAGAGAGAGGTTATATACACAGTATAATACTGTAGTTCTCTATAACTTTCTTTTCATTTTTCCTAGAAAAATACAAGAGTTTTACCTCCTCAGGACTCTAAAAACTATTGATGAAAATATGAGAAGGGAACATGGCATGTCATAGTTTCTTAACTACAAATCATATATACTTTACATTTTATGTTTCTGAGTTCAAGCAGTTAAAGTGGAAACTGGTTTGGTGTTTGCACTGCATTCCCTTGTAATGCATTTTGATAATGCAGGCTTAATGTTCCCTAATCTTTTATATCTTACATAAATAAATGGAAACCAATTGATGCCTGGAACAGTAGAGAACACAGAGTAGTAGTGATGGAAATAGTACTTAGATGCTTTACTTAAAGGACCAGTTTGTAATAATTAGGGGGATCTATTGGCAGAAATGGAATATGATATTAATAAGTATGTTTTCTTTAGTGTATAATCACCTGAAAATAAGAATCGTTGTGTTTTCATTACCTTATAATGAGCCGTTTATATCTACATAGGGAGCGGGTCCTATCCACAGAGTCTGCCATGTTGCGTCACCATGTTTCTACAGTAACCTAGAACGGACAAACCAAACACTGTTATATTTTCCTGCTTGGGCCAGAGTCGATAACGTTACCTGCTCCCGTCACCACTGCTCACTCTCTCGCTTCACCACTTACTTCCCACGTACACACACACTCTGTGCATTCGTGTTTTCACATCGGCCACCGTAGCAATCGTACACGCTTGGCACATTGGAGAAGTCGCAATCTGCAACCTCTGCGCTAGATACCGCCAGCTCCTACACACTGTTCCTTTAAGTAAAAGTGGTAATACCACAATTTAAAAAAATACTCCATTACACGTCAAAGTACAAATGTACATAAGTTTTGTTTTTGTTTATGTGACACTTAAGTACCAAATGTAAAAGTTACTCGTTATACAGAATGACCCCTTTTAGAGGTTAATTTTATCAGATTAATAACATTTGAATGCTGCAGCTGGTTGAGCTGGAGCTAATTCTGACTACTTTATATAGTTTGATTGATTGAAAAACACTATATTTTATAAGTTAATAATATATTTTGTGTGAACATTTTTATCCTGTAAAGTAAATATAACTAACGCAAGGGAGTAAGAAGAATAATATTTGATGAAATATAGTAGAGGTATAAAATAGCATTAAATGAAAACACTTAAGTAAGCAGAAGTACTTCAAAGTTATGGTAATTGAGCAAATGCACTTATTTACTTTAATGCGCATAATTCTGGTTTGCATAATGGTAAGTTGTAAAGTAAACTATGAATGAGAAGTAATAGCAATACCACAATTTAATAATACTCCATTACAGATTAAAGTACAAATCTACAGTATAATATTTGATGAAATAGTTGAGTAGAAAATGAAAACACCAGGTAAAGTAAAAGCACGTTAAAGTTACATTAATTGAGTAAAATGCACTCAGTTACTTTCATGCACGTGATTATGGTTTGCATAATGATAAGTTGTAAAGTAAAGTATATGTATGAGGTGTAGTAACTCATATATTAATGTTCTTTTGCTGTGTTGGAGTATTTGCACTTTAAAATTCAAGTAGAATTCAGTAGAATAGACGGCATATAATTTTCTCTGTTTAATCACCAAGGAAAAGGGCATTGACTTTAACTGTTAGTTATTTATGTATCGTGTCATACTGTATAGTGTCCAGCCTCCAAAGACATAAAAAATGTTGTTGTTGACCCGTCAAACTGTTTTACTCTAAGAAAATGCAGCAATGTGCGACAGGATTTGAAGACTAGGCTCACGCAGTTTCAACAACACACAAACAAACCCTTAAGAAAACCAATTAGAAGGTCCTCTGTGTAGCGCTTCTGTTTCAACTAATAATTTTCTTTATGAAAACAAAAGCCCACAAACTCGCACATAGGGCTCTTGCTTGGAGCGGAGCCAGACCGTAATATCCGGTTTGATTAAATAACCCGCTAAATGACTCATCATAACGAAGCCCTCGGATTAACTAGCATCAAAACAGTCTGAGGCCGGGTTCCTCCCTCTGCCAGCAGATGTTTAGCTGCAAATCAAGACCCCTGGCAGGTTTAGAGGAACACATGTCAGATTCCTCTGATGAATAGAGGTGCAGGGAATCTATGGAAGGCATAATTACAGCGTTATTGATTCAGATGAAATCCGTTTTCAGTCGGCGGTGAGTTAAATCTCCTGCCGAGGCAGAGTGGCGCAGAGATTGAGTTCCCGTCGGGTGTTAGGTACCTCGGCTCATACTGTAATTTAAAGTAGAACAACTCATAAGCACTCTTGCTTCCCAGCGTATTATGTTCGGCTGTATTGTTCCCTGATTGGGTTTGTGCTGGAAGGCCACAGCGGACAGTAGATCATTCTGCTACATCTCCATAAATTTTACTGGACGGCTATGTCGCTTCTGAATCAGCACGGGGGGCTCTGTGGGGTCACTGGATTGATGATCTTTAAGTTCAACAGCACAAACATGCTGATTTAACATGCCTCTTTGGACAATAAGAAATATTTATAATCTACAATCAAACTGCATCCTTCAGCAGGGTTATCTACTCTCCATTTGCAGCAGCATATACATTTGAATTATATGCAACTGAAGTAGGTTTAATATTTGCATTTTGTTGCAAAACAAAAACAAGACAGCACAGGAATTATGGAAATGAAAGTTATGAACTGGTCCCCCATTTTTGTGCATGATATGTCACTGCGTCTGTATAGCACAAAATAGTGTAGGAGTCTTTTCTCAGAATTACATAAAATATCCCAGCACACACACACAACAGGCTAGCCTCGGGTCACTTTTCATTATTCTTCCATCACTGTTCAATATTGCATTGTATTTCACTAGCAGCAGAAACAATGCACTTGGATTTACATACTCTCATAAATATGGCCTTTCCAGCAAGCAAAGGCCAGCGTCAGCTGACATTTCCTTCGTATCGCTCTGCCTCTGCAAGCAATAACAACACCAGCCAGCCAACGGGAGCTTATCACGCCACGGTGACACTTGTGTGCGAGATGCAGCCATGAAGATCTTTGCAGACAAGCGAAGCAGCGAGAGATGATGTGTGGACCTGGAACACCTCAATAAAAGCTGGCAAAGCTAAAGCAAACTCAGAGGCAATAGGACTGTGAGGCAGGTGGGGCGCCGTATGCAGTGGAAGAGGAAGGGCATCATATAGAGTTAAGTGAAGATAATGCAAAATGGAAAAAGCTACAAATATATAAACCATGTGAAGAAATACTAAAATCACACAAAAATATATTTTATGAAATCATTCAAATAGCCATTTCAATTAGCATTAGGTCCAACAACAACCAGGTGTGATACCACACAGTGTTATACAGGTTGGCAATCCCAGCTGTATGGGTTGTAGCTGCTGCGGTAGTGGGCCAATCACATGTCACATTAAATTGAAGAACGCTTGCAGTGATTGGCTGCGAGCAACAACCATAGTATATTCATTTACAAATAGTCATTTTTTTTCTAGATCTGGGTACAAAAAATGATTGATTGCAGGTATTGTTTGATACTGTAAACAAGCAACTGTTTACTAACAAGTTCAACATATCAACTTAAAAAAGGTGCTAATTATGTTAATGCTGTGTTTGCAGCTTGTTTCCACTGCCCCCAAGTGGCCAAAAAAAAACTGTTTTTGCAAATTTGAGTCATAAAAATGATAACCTTTGATTTGATATATCATCATAGTTACTAAATAGAGGGGAAACACTTGTAATAGGAAAATTGTATTATTAATATTTTTTTATGCTGTTACAGGTGTATGTTTACGTCTTTAATGTTTGTGAACACAGCAGGAAATTCAAATTATGTTTAATTGAGAAACACACACGACCCAAACACATATTGTGACATTTCAGTTATGTGTGTTAAATAACTTATATGGTCAAAAATGTCAGATTGGGGCTTTAATCAAAATTACGTATAACATAAAATAATCAATAATCTAATAATAATAATAATTCCTGAGAAGAAAATTCCTCACAGAAAGAGACACATCACAAATTCACACAAATGCACCTGGCCAAACCCATCAGTGCATGTACACCCTACCCACGCACACGAGTACACTCTGCACATGGCACTTCAACCAACAATGGAAAGTTCATGTATCTGCTCTAAGAAACAGCACTGACAGCCTCCACTGGACTAAACAACCTGTTTTTCAGAGTAAAAGCAACGTTAAAAGAATCTCCAGCCTGCCTGAGAGCACGAGAGTGAAAAGGAAAATGTTGACAACTCCTAACTGTTCTCTATAAAGAATGTCACACAGGGTTCAGGTCCCAATGTGACTCCCTCTTTAGAGAAAGACGCCTTCACTTCTGAGAGTGTCTACCTCTTTCCCCCCTCTCCCTCAGGCTTAAACACAGCCTTGCACTCTGCTCTGCGGTGCTTTTTCTCTCTTCCATTCATCTCTTGTTATTTCCACGGTGTCATCTGACACTCACCCTCCTGCCCGCCAGCAAGCCTCCGCTCCCTTCAACCGCCTGTCCAACGCTAGGAGCTCTCAAATGCCAGACGAGAGCTGCCAATAAAATCTCACCGCCAGCGCCGGTTGAGCGAAAGAGAGACCCTGTTAGTTGATGTCTCTCATCTGGTCCTGCGCAAATTAAAATCCAGGATTACGGAGGTGAGGGAGGGAGTGTGATGAGAGTGGGGAGAGAGGATAGATTGCTATTTGACAGCATCAAGCTGATGGGCTCATCAATAACTCAGGCTCACAGTGAGGCGGCAGAATGGAAAGGCCAAAGGAAACATCCGCGCTGACAAGTACAGTAAACACTCTTTGCTGACTGGTTTGCATGATCCAAAAAAAAAGCTAAAAATTTCACTAAGTAAAACAGGTTCTTAAAATACAAAAGAGAGTGAATTATGCAAACCAAATATTCTTTTATTCCACATTGAGTAAAGTGTGCTTCTGATCGACAGCTCACCCATCTGCATTCACACATTCTGCTGGCAGTGTCTGTCATACAGTCTCAGCCCTTCTGTGATACAGAGGAGGGTGTGAATTGTAAAATGATTGAACAGTGAGAAAACTCATAACTGAAAACTGAAAACTGAACTAAAACTAAAAGAAAATAATGTGTTTATAATCTGTGTCCATACTTGATTGATAATGGAATGTCATTTTACTCCAAACCTATTGCGAATTGATTCTGCAAAGCCTTAGGGTGTGTTCAATTACCTAATATTTAACCATAGACTGTATATAAAGATGGACGACATCTTAGCTCCCCCAAAGTGAAGCCAAAACATCTATATCGTCCCCCTCTGGCTGGCTGCAGTACAGGTCATAAATCCTTTATTATTATTATTTTCTTCTGGATTACGGCCAAACTTTTAAACAGTTTTAAACATGTGGTTAACGTAGTAAATTGAAACAAAACAACAACAACAAAAAAATGCAACAAAACTACTTCGTAAGGTTCCGGCAACAAAACTACTTGGTTAGGTTTGGTTAAAAAAACATCATGGTTTGGCTTAAAATGACTACGAAATTTAGGCAAAACACAACAAAAACACAAAAAAACTACTTGGTTACGTTTAGTAAAAAAACAAAACATCATGATTAAAACAAATGAAAGTTGACTTTAAGTTTCACACGGGACATGAACACCGGTCTCCTGGTCAAAAGCCCGACCTCCACGGACGATCATTACAAACGTATTTGTGCTACGTCAAAAACAAAGATAATCCATAACAATTCCGCCAAAGCTTTATGATGCTAATTCATGAATGTATGGGGAAAAAAGAAAAGGAGAGGTCTGGGGGAAAATACCAGAAAGCGGTCAAATTAGCGTGAATAACGTGAGGTGAAAATCCACTCCTAAGCACATCTTAATATTGGACAAAAACTCACATCTCTGGTTCAAAGATTAGACACGCTTTACACCCATTAGCCAGCACACCATGTCTTTTTGCCTCCCGACATACAGAACACAGTACTTAATGCATTGGCACTTAGCATTGCTGAAAAATTGTCCGTACATAATTGCTAGCAAGACTGGACTGCTTTTCTCTTGGTCGTGTTCAAAGAGAGGCTATTAATGAGATTCAGCTAAAGAGCCTTTGAAGCTGATTTCGACTCAGTATCCCTGAAGGATATTTCAGCAGGGTGCACTGTAAGAAATGTTGGTTCTCAGGTTGAGAAGGGGTCTCCACAATCACGACTCATGGCTTTTTGTACAACTGGAATCATGAAAAGAACAAAAACACTCACATCGACCATTAAGTTGTAGAACAGAATTCTCAAAATGTACTTCAAGTTTCCATTCGTGTGAGATGAAAAAATAATTTAAAACTTGACTAAATAACACTGTTATGCAAATTCTAAGTGGGGCTGGTGAAGCAACCGGTCCTCTAGTGATACTTTGGGTCCTTTTCCCCCAAGTGAAGTTTTGCTGTTGGCTAAGTTCAATGGTGCAAAATATTGTACAGCTATTAAGAGCGTAATATTTTGTGCACATTGTTCTAAATGAATCAAAGCTTAAGAAAGAAATGAAAAAAATGGCTCTAAAGCAGCATCCAGCTATAGTGCTCCAGATTGTTGAAAAGGTGCATAAAAGCAAATCACAAACTAAAGCAACATAACCAAAGCAAACAGGAGAGAAGCAAAGCTGCAGTAGCAGCAGAATGGAGGGTCAGCCAGAGTGAAGGCTGCCAGCTGCAACCAGACGTAAATAGCCTGGAACCTCCTGGAACACCTGAGGGTGTTCCCAGTTGCTCTAACGATCGTCTGCAGGGAGAACACAGACAGGTGAATCACCCTGCAACCTAGATAACACCACAGGGGTCATCACAAGATGTTGACGTGATGTGAAGTTATAGTATTTTTTTAAAAAGTTCTTAAATTTACAAGTTTAAAGGTGTCATATTATGCACATTTTCAGGTTCATACTTTTATTTTATGTTTCTACTACAACATGTTTACATGCTGTAATGTTCAAAAACCTTTATTTTCCTCATACTGTCAGCCTGAATATGCCTGTATTTACCCTCTGTCAGAAACGCTCCGTTTAGCGCATTTTTAACGGAATTGCAACAGAATTGCGTTGCTAGGCAACAGCTTGGGTCCATGTGTACTTCCTGTCAGCTGATGACATTCACATACACTGCAACCAGGTATAAACTGGGACACATTTAGAAATTGTGTCAAGGGTCTAAATATTGTATATTTGTGACATCATGAATGGGCAGAAATCCTGACAGCTTGTTTCAAATGCAGAGTTTCTGAAGACAGGCTGTGTGTATTTCCCTGTGGATTGAGTGTTTCGATACTGTCGTTACATTTGGCATTCACTTTGGCTTGACGATGAGCCATAGACTATGAACACGTTCTCAACAGCTGATGGTAATGTGACGCATGGGACACAAATAGCACAAAAATGCTTATTGGACCCATCCACCTCGCCTCCCACCCGTCCGGTGTGTCTCTTCCTCTCTTTAGAAATACGTCACCACACTCCCGCCACATTTCCTTGGATCAATTACGTTATAGTTAACGGAGTGGTAGAGACCCTAAACTCATGTTTACAATGTTTACTGAGGTAATAAATCAAGTGAGCAGTAGGGTCATTTTCTCAAAGACTTCTATACAATCAGACTTCTTTTTGCAACAAGGAGTCGCCTCCTGCTGGCTGTTAGAAAGAATGCAAGCTTAAGGCACCTCTGCATTGGCTTCACTTGGAGGACTCGGAGGTTGCCCACTGAAAGGAACTGAATAGATTTTGGTGGTAAAAGGTCAAGGACACTGAGACCTCACATCAATCCCATTCTCGTGAATGTGATATCTCAGGAAGACCTTAAGGAAATATCTTCCAATTTGGCACAAAACATCCACTTAGACTCAAGGATGAACTGATTAGAATTTGGTGGTCAAAGGTCAAAGATCAAGGTAACTGTGACACGTTTGTCGCCATAGCATAAATAATTCATATGCTGATTATGAAAATTTCAATGATGAAGACATTTTGTACAGACATGGAAACCTGACTGATTGGTGGAGGCATACAACCGCGAGCCGGTAATTCTAGCTTCATTTTAGTCTTTGGTAAAAACCTAAGAACAGATCACATTTTTGGTCCTGCAAAACCTCCAACCTCGAGTTCATCTCAAGTCCAAAAATATCCCCAAAGCTACAGAAAAAAAAAGACTGTTCACTTTAAATCCACCAAACCCATAAGCAACACCGGCGATTGCACCAAGGCATGCTATTCCATTCTACACTGTTTCTATCTTATTGACAGATGGATTTCAAAGGCTCACACAGAAAGTGAGGGCAGGATAAAGCTTATCTGCCCTAGTCCTCAGCAGCTTGTAAAACAATGCTGGAACAAGTGCAATCTCTGTGGTGATAGATTACAGCCCTGGTGTTAGCTCAGCATTCACGCTAGCCAAGCAAGACAATGAGATTGCTCTCAGGCGTATCACGGATGCCTCGCACACAAAACATTCACCTTTTAAATCTGTCTCATAATAACCATGGAGACAATGTGTCTTATTAGGAGAGATAGAAACAGAAGATATTGCCTTGAATTTCATTTTGCTCTATTTCACACAATTGTACCCACAGAAATTTGTCTTCTACATAGTCGAGGTCACAGCTCCATTTTTTACAAACTGAAAGAGGAAATCTTTTGAACACATTATGATTGAAATGATTTTCACAAGGCCGTCTCTGTGCTGGACATTACTAGACGACATTGACCTTGTGTTTGAGCATGGACTTTGGTTTAACTCAGTCGAACGTGGAATCCAATTTGTGAATCTCCATGCCAATAGTCCAATGAAACTTTTAATGGTCAGCTTGATGCCTTACACCACCACCTACACTGTAAATCCAATGGAGAATAATCTTGTTCTGCATGAGATACTACATGAATGAATGTAAACACACAACTTTTCATCATAGACAAAACCTGATCATCTTAAAATATCTTGACTACAGTGATTGAGGCTTTAGATTCTTTCTCTTTAACCTTTTCTTACATGATAATTAATGGAACACCTTTTTCATGGGGGGGGGGGGGGGCAATGGTACATTGATTTGCAGCAGCAGCTTTGAATCTCAGACTAATCCAAACATTATACCCTGCACCACCATTGCTAAGCTACTACTGAATACCACTATGGAAGTGCTCAGTATAAACATAAACAGCATGCTGTAATTGATCTTCCACACGTTCCAACTTTGGCTTGATTTGATGGATTGTTTCCAAAGCAGCAGATGTGAAAAAAGTTATAATCTTCACCCGTTTTAACACCAGAAACGACGTTTGTCATCACAGATGTTGCTGGATGCAACTTCAGTGCTTTCGGAAAAATCGTGCTTCTCCCTTTAACTCCACATTGGCAGCTATCTCACAACATCTGCCCTACTGTAATGTGATTTAAATAGTCCAACATGATGCTGTGTACTGCCGTTTTCCTAAAAAGTGCATGACAACTGGTGTTTCCATAACACTGCATTTTCATGACTACATAATGATCAATGTTAAAGTTTAGAAAAAACAAACATTTATAGGTATTATTTGTGAAATGAATCCCATTCTGGGAAATATGCTAATATGCTTTCTGGCAGAGGTTATGTGCCAAACTATTTCTATTGGCTCTGGATTATATATCTGGATTATATTACCTTAAAACAGAGTCAGGGTAGCTGTTTCTCCTGTTTCCCTGCTTTGTGATAAACTAAGCAGCTGCCGGCTGCAATATTTACATTTAACAATCAGATATGAGAGTGGTATCGATGTTGTCATTAACACTCCGTCAGAAAACAAATAAGCGTATTTCATAAAACATCGAACTTTGCCTGTAAATCTAAAATAATCTGCTTCATCAGTACTGTGTGGGTGTGGCATGATCCGTTTTGATCAACCGTGGCATCTGGCAACCTATGCAAACAACCAGCTAAGATTCAAATTGTGCTAAAAGAGCAATGACAAAAACACAAAAACAGAAATACCCTAAACCACAACTTTGAGTAATGGGGTCCTACTTGAGGACCCATTTTTTTCAATGGAGCTGATTGAAGAAAATATATTTTCAGAGCCTTTAATCTTTGGATCTATTTATGTTCTTACTATGGGAACAAGGCTTGATCTAAAAAAATGGGAACATGAATAATGTGCTCATTAAATGAAGATACTGTTCTTGCATCTCTGTGTTCATTTAAAGCAAAGAGAAGATAGGACTAATGGAGACCTTAAAAATGAAAAGGGGAAAGAATCTTTTTATTAAAAAGATTGTACTGACCACTAATAATGTAAACCTCTGGGTTTTAGCAGGCAGATTTGATCAAGATCAACACGCCTCGGCTGTCAGGGGGAAACGGTTTGCACTCTGTGGGATGTTTTGGAAGCAGGGGGTGAGTCATCCACACATGTTCAAAGAGAGATGTTTTGATCATGTTGAATTGGGTATGCACAATAAGAATGCATAAACAGAAATGTGCACGGTCTGATGGCTAAATATGAGAGTATATGATATGATAATCCTGTGTTATCATGGAATAACCCATGGCTTTCTAAACAGAAAAGGACCATGTTAAAGAACCTCTCTTCACCTCATGGTTTGGTAAATATCACCTGAGATTACCGGAACCATCCTCCACAGCTCATCCTGTTCACTCCCAATAATAAAATATGACACAATAACAATTTGGACTTATGTAAACCTCCCTCACTGCCTCTCCCTTTTATTGGAGTTGATAGGCTGGGCTGTGCCATGTCTAATCACAGGAATTCATTTGGGGGAAAGCCAGGCAGCATTAAACGATCTGAGCTGCCTGAGAGGATCAGATAAATCCCTGTGTTCAATAAACCAAAGCGCCTTTCCTGAACGCAATCATTCTTAACGGGCACATGAGTGCTGATCCTAATCCTGAATATTTGCCGCGCCTAAAGCTAGAAAGTGAACCTGGCACAGCAGACCCCAATCTGCTCCGAAAAAATAACTCTGACGGGTTGACTTTAAAATAAATAATAAATAATCTGTGGCATTTTCATGTGCAATATTGTCCATTGAATGCTACTGTTGCTCTGCAACTGTTGGATGTGTAATCGTAAACTGTTTGCTAAAACGTTCACCATGTGAAGTTAATAAAGTGATAATATGTAATTTAGGCAGCTTGTAGAACTGCCCCCAAGTGGTAAAAAAAATTAATTAATGCAGGATTAAGATTCAACCTATACATAGACAGTAGGTAAATTTCCATCCACCTGTTTTCATGCACATTTTTAATTTGTGCACAAGAAAAGCTGGAGTGGAGACACAAAAAATGAAAACTCAAAATTTCGTAATTTTTTTTCTTATATTTTTTCTTTTAGTTGAGATGGAAAAGTAAAATTCTGCTCCACTTACAAGACTAAAACGAGAGGCAGACGGAAACATCAGATCAGTGTGGAGCAATGTAAAGAGTGTAACCTTCCTTAATGTAATTAATTAATTAATTATATAGTACATGAAACAAACAAATATTAGGGCTGTGTATTGGCAAGAATCTGGCACTACGATACGTATCATGATACAGGGGTTACGATTCAATATGCAATATTGTGATACATTATGATTTTTTAAAATCTTATTTTAGGAAAACTCATATTATAAAGTACACACCACCATACGCATAAAATATGAGTAAGAAAATTGTACTGTTTTTATGTAATCAGAACAGTGGGATCTGCATTTGCATTTATCACAGTCCCTGTAACATCCAACATCATAGCACTACTTTTAGTGGGCACATACACTGAGAGGGAGCATTTGCAACTGAAATAAAGTATTGCCTGAGTTAGTATTTGCAGGTAAAATATTAACTAAAAATTGATACAGTGTTTTTGAGAATCATTACAGTATCACAAAACATAATTTCACGATGCTCAATATTTTCAAAACTTTTTTACACCCTAAAAAATAACATATTTCCATCACTCAATGAACCAACTCCTAATATTCACATAACAGCGGTGGATGGAAATGTACATTAATTTACTTTTTTTCAGATTTTCTGGAAATTAGATATTCAAATTTGTGCTACATTTCAATGGAAACCTGGATACTTTCTACACATTTGCTGTATTAGTTTGAATACAAGACAATGTTTTTGTCAGGAAAATGTTTCAAAAAGTGGAGGTGAGAAGTGGGTGGATGCCTGTTCTATTATCCTGCGTTTTTAGCATGAGCAATAATAAATAAAACCATTACAAAGGAGTGACACCTACAGAAACATAGACTTAATCAATAAAAAACATGTTACAGCACTGGTTATTGATTGACGAGTGCAGAAACACCCCAGTAATACCAAAGATATTGACGATAGGAAAAAAAAAGTCAGATGGGATTATGCAGATAACCTGCGTTGCTACAGCAACTGATTAGAACGGAGGTCATTTTATGTCCCTAACCTCGCAGGCTAAGGATGAGTGTGTTTGTCAGATATTCATAGTCCCCTCCTCCACCCTTGTTAACAAGTAATTACACTGTCTGTCAAGTTATCACTTTGCAATTAAGGAATCTGACAGTGTAATGCTGCTGGTGGTGTGATGGGGCATCAACACTGGGTCATGTGAGCGCTGTTAGATAAATTAATGTCAAATACAGGTGGGATCATATAGCAATAGAGACACAGAAATACAGGCAGCTTCTCGGTGCAAATACACTGTTAAAAAGCTTTTAGTGAAGCAATGCTGGATACTAATGCATCCGGACTTCATCATTTAGTTAGATGTTGTTTTATTTAATTTGAAAAACACAGCCAATCAGCTTTCATTGAAAGCTTTATACAGATGTTTATTCACATCTGAATCACTTGTTTTTTTCTATAATGAAGGTTCATTATATGATATCCAGAGCATTAAAGGGGATCTATTATGCTTATTTTCAGGTGCATACTTGTATTTGAGGTTTCTATAACAACATGTTTACATGCTTTAATGTTCAAAAACGCTTTACTTTTCTCTTACCGGCTGTGCTGCAGCACCTCTTTTCACCTCTGTCACGAAACGCTCTGTTTGAGCTCCTGCCTCACCGTCTCAATATGCCCGATCTGTTCTGATTGGTCAGCTGGCCCCCTCGGTTTCTTTGAGGACGTGCCAAACTAGCCGCTATAGGCAAAATGTGTTACTTGGTGACATCATCATGTTACAGAAGAAAAGGCAGGACTTCAAGCAAGGTGTTTCAGGCAGTCCAGGAGCAGTGATTCTGTGGGGGAGAGTAACTCCCTTTGGCGTGGACTTTATGCTTTTTAACTTTGCAGACCTTTTTACATGCACAAAAATTATATATAACACACTAAAGGAAAGAGAAAAAGCACAATAGCATAAAAGGTCCCCTTTAATAAAGCAGCAAACACCAATTTGCTTTGTGAAGAAACAGTCACTCTTCCTCTGTGTGTTGTAATCCAAGCTTCTCCGTGCTTTTTTGACATAGCCGGGCCGGCCGCTCGTGCCTTTTAGTGCATGTTAGTAATGACGACGGCGCCGTTGCAGAAGTTTAGCAGCCACCCTCCAGTTCCCCCCAGGTAAACACTGTTAGCTCTGTCAGCAGTGTCGCCGTTGTTTGCACTGTTAGCGCTGTTAGCACTGTTAGCTGCAAACCACCGTCTCACCCATTGCCATGTTGAGAGCCGTGCAGAGGCAATAGAAATGCTCCCAATCTCACATTAGCACCTTTAATAACACCTTGACTTACCCTGAGGACCATCAAATTAATCTCTTTGACCCCGTGCAGGACTACCTTCTGCATTATTTTTGTCTCATAACTAACATCACATTTAATTTTTTTTCATGTTAAAATCAGACATGTGTGCTCCCATGTGAAAGCCGAGCTAATGATCTCATCAATCATATCTTCCCCAGCATTAATCTCCAAGGAGTATTGCTATTATATTGTGCTGGAGTGGGAGCTCGATGCATAAAGAGTTGTTATCTGTTTTAATGTAATTACCGCATCTCATTCCCCAGCAAATAAGCCCCATTTTCTCATTAGGTTTTCCCCTTTGAGTAAAACACAGATTACATTTCGCCTCTTCTTGTCTCTAAATAACCCTTTAATGGCACTGCAAACATAGTGATTATCGCCAGCGTCCGTGTTGTCATCATCATTTATGTTTTTTATCATCAGCTGTAACACTCAGAATTGGTTAAACACACTGTAATAAGTGCCACTTTAACGGAAAAGAATGACTTAACCAAAGCGACATTTTAAAAATAGAGTGTCATACTCGAGGGGGAATAAGATTGAAAAGAGAGAAAGAGTCGAACTGATGGAAGTAGAGAGGAGGAGATTTTCTAAATTAAAAACGCAGATGCTGATCTCCTGAGAATCCTTCCTTCGACCTCATCTGGGTGACAACATGTCTGCCGGCCAAACAGATGTTTCTCTGTGAGGTCTTTTCTTTAATCATGTCAGGACATACTGGGCCACTGGCATCTCCTCACATGGACACAGGCGAGGCTTACACAGGCCAGCGCTCATCTATTAAATGACCTGAGACAACTCTTTCTCAGGGACCCCGGTGCACAATTACACTATTACATCTGCTCATTATTCCCCTTGCATGACTTCAACGCTGGTTTATAAACGTTTTCTCCAGGCTTTTCACTCTTTAAATCCTTTTGTCGTCAGGCAAGTCTGGTGCGGTGACAATAATAACGGATTTCCAAGGGGTTGTGCTTGGGTCCTGGATAAATTAACTAAAGGAGATTAAAATACTGCCCTGTCTGTCACGGGGGGTCATTTGTCACCTTATTCAAGTGACTCCCCGGGTCAGATTTGATTTATCTTACAGCTCCAACATCACTCAAACTCTAATCCGCTCTCTTTTTTTGCCCCTCCAGAGGAAATGTGGCAGGGTTCCTCTGTACCAGATGTGAATCCATGTCGTCGGAGGTTATGTCTGGGCCTGGCTAGTCCATCTTCCTGTCTGTTTTCTAATTTTAATGCACCCCTGTGGGAACCTGGGGTGCTTCTGATGACGTGTATGTCAGAGAACTCTGAATAAGGAGCATGTACCAGAACTGTAATCAGTCCCTTGTTTATTTAAAGAGGTCAAGGCAAATACTGCCAGGCAGAAAAGGAAGTTAAATAAAGACCATTACACGACAATGTAGAGCAACTCATTATATAACTGTATAGGCAGACATATAGGCAGCATTGGGATTTATCAAGGGACACAGTTGGTTAGGAGCAACAAAGTCCAAATTTGTTTATCATTACATTTTAAGGGAGTTTCTTTCCTTCCGATCTACTCTCAGACCTTTAATATGGAATATTAAATAATAGCCCCCAAGTATTGATGATGTACTTTGGACATGATCCAAGTACACTATTCCTCCCACAAGAGGGATGGGCAATCACTCAGTCAATAACAGTGAGTGATGATGGACAGACGAGGAGGATTTAGAAAAACCTGTCAGATGTACAGTTTAGAATAAATGGAATCCAAGAAGAAGAGGAATTATAAAGGTAAAGGCATGCAATTGTTAAAGCCGTTTCTCACCAGTGCGTTGTGGAAATGCGGTGCGGGAACGCGAAAAATTAGAATACAGATTTTTTCATTGACAACTACGCACACCGGGTCCAGTACAAATATAGCCATATATTTACCTTTATTTGATTGTTGAGGTAGTAGCCCAGTGTTTGTCGTATATTATTGGGTGTTGAGAAGGGAACGGCCCAAAACACCACTAGTCTGAAAAATGACCCATAGGACAGAAAAGCCCATTTGTCCGACAGTCTGTTACACCGAAAACAAACGCACATTGTTCAAAATTACACACTCTCCATGCAACAATCAGAAGCACATGGCTAATTATTATGCAGAATCATAAGAACCCACAAAGTCAGTTTTTATAAATTTCCATGCAATTTTTTTCTGACGAAAATCTGTGCTTGGTGTGGGATGGCTTTAAGTTTTTCTGTTTACTAGTCAACAGTTGATGATTTTGAAGGATAAGCAGAATAACTATAACTTTGACTTCAGCCTTGACCAATCGTTGGCTTATGGTCTTTCACGACCTGCATCAAGTGCAATAATGATTGGACAGAAAGGGCCACAGACATATGTCCCAAGATCCAAAAATCCCAGTCTGATATTGGCTTCAGATTAACAAGGTTTATAATTCAGTTGGGCGAGGCCTGGCAATCATCGTTTGTCTCCAGTTTTAAGCTCCTCCACGCAGTTAATTTATTTGTTTCCCTGAATAGAGTTAAAAGGAGACACTACAGTAAAAGGACAAATTATTGCATTTTCATGTCAATGACTCTTTAATTAATTGTAGGGTAATAATACTAATTGTGGGCTCTTCAGCCAGCTATCCCTCTGCCAGCATGTATTCAAACAGTCATTCAAAGTCTGCTTTAGCATTTAAATGTGCTTATATCGTGACGTGTTTCAAGGGGGTTTCTGGCAACCAAATAGAACAAGATCTCCAACTTGCACATCTTTATGGCTGAAGGCATGATTTTCATGGCACTTCTCGGACTGCTTCTAAACATTGGGGTATTGTTTCAAGCAAAACCTTCCTTTTTCAGAGACACACAGATTTATTGACTCCGTAAATAAATCCACAGCTCATTCGAGGCAAGTCCCAGTTAAGGGCCTCTGCACAGGACACCTAACTAAGGCTTAGTCTGAAGTTACAGTCACCTCATATTTCATCAATTTTGGATTTATAAAGTTAAAACTGACATCTCATTTGGACCGCGCTGGGGTCTCAGAGCAGGGCCGGTGGGCATTGGAGAGCTTCATCATTTTGACAGAAACTGACACCTCGGGCGTTCGTCAGGCCACCAGCTTCACTGCATCCTCCCTGGGTGAGCAATTATGTGTGAATAGCCAGCTTGGTGTCATTCCTTATGGCTCTAATACCCCTTCCTCTTCATTCAACATCTGAAGGGGGGAACAGCAGCAGCAACGGCCACAATCGACTGCATGGGAACTCCATTTTAATTAGCCAAGTCTTCCAATTACGAACCGGGGGGAAAGACAGAAACTCTGGATGTTTCCACTGATACTCAACCTTTCCATCCATTTTCCCTCCCTATTGATTCACAGCATTGTGTACAGTTCGTCATGAAGGTGACTCGGATGGCTTTTCTAATTGAATTGAGGAAAGCAAGACTCGGTGCCGTGGAGATCATATCAATCAACTGTGCAAGATTGGGTCTTATCTAAGATGTCGTCCCGGATGTTGTTAGTTCCCCGAAATGATGGCCTGTATTTCAGAACATTCACAGAGCAGATGGCAAACAGAACTGACACTAAATTATAACTATTTAATAAGAACAAAATATTGAGAGTTTTGCATGCAAATTTTCATATCACACCCATGGGCATTTCAGAATTGTAATTAATCAGAAAATGTGTCTTTCACACCCTTTCAGACCAAATGTACCTATTACTAGTGAGATTATTCCATGATTCCTCCCATCTGTTGTTGATTGGAAATGTAGTGATGTTTTGTTTATTCAAACATCTCCTGTCCTCACCTCAACTGTTTAAGAAATTCTTGGGCAGGATATTAATGTGTAGTTGAGATCTGGAGAGTTAATGACAATACGATTATTTCTGCTCTTTGCGGATGATATTGTCCTTCTTGGCGTGGACCATGACCTTTGATTATTAGTGCGTGCGCAACTGAGCATGACGTGACTGGGTTGATGATCAGCTACTAAGCGACTCCTGGAAAATATATTCTCAGAAAAAAAAGGAGGTGGCAACTGCCCCATGGAGTTCAGGGTCTTATTCATGAGTGATGGTAAAAAGGATTGTGTGATTGACCATTAGGGCATTGCAAAGGCACGAGCATGCTTGAAATAGACAAGTCTGTACAATGTGACATCCGAACGTCCGTCTAAAGTGTTTATCGCTGTTCTGAATGGTCACACTCAAAGGCGCTGAGGGGTGAGACGCAATAATTGTTCAAGTAGGGACACAAACAGTGCACACTTTAGACATTCTCTCCTCGAAGGCATTCATGCTGTTGCAATCAGTTGAACACACAGAGAGTGACGGAAGTAGTTGTGTGAAGAATGAAAAAAAGAGACCTTGAGAGAGAAGTTCAAACCCTGCATACTTTATCGCCTCAGCCATTGTTGCTTGATTGTTATTGGATGCCTGATCTACAGTAAAGATGTGCGAGCAGAAATCCAATAATTACATTGTTTGAAGCAAACTGAGGCCTCATCACAGGTTTTATATCACACTAAGATGGTGAACAGGAAGCTGAGCTATAAAACAAAGATCTCAACTACCCAAAGTGCTGTTACTACCCCGGCCCATTGTAATGAGGTTTGGAAACGACATTACAGATAGTAGTCACCAAGATTTCCATACAGGGATTCCGGACATGGCCAATTTGCTTACTATAAAACTGAAAGATACATTTCAGTGACAATAATCTCTATAAACAGATTCTGCATTCACATGTAGAATCTGTAGGCAACAGGACAAGATTTTGGCTTCAGAAGCGCTCTGGTTTCCATTTGTATTCCAAGTGACCAATCACATTGCAGCAGGCTTTGGTTGAACGCAGGTAAACAGTCCGTGTCGAGAGCAAAGGAGGCCGAACGCATTGGCCGGAATGCAAATCTGGGAACCCACTGGCTATCGTCTGACGATGATTTAGCTTTTTATTGGTTTAAAATTAGCTTGTAAACTGGCTACTTGTGAAACAATCCTGTCATCCGCGTTGTTTCTCAACTTTAATTCCAGTCTCACATTTCTAGTTGCTAATCGGACTGTAAACAATGAGCAGCGCACGGGAAAGGAAGTTTTGGCCCGGATAACCTCTGGCTAGACCGGAACCCCAGAAATATAGCCCCTTGTACCTAGAGGCTATAGCCAATGGGTTCTGAGATTGCGGTGACAATGACAGTACTTCATTCATAATCACTGAAACTTGTAGTGAAGCTAAAGTTATATTTGACATTTGTTTGCACTGACAGTAATGCATTAAGTGAATGCAGTCAGTATTTCACTAGCGTGCACTTCTACTTGAGGAAGTGGCTGTTGGGTGTGCAGTTTTTATCTGCTACAATCCCATTTCATGGTGTTGGGTTTCACCTGTTTGGCATTAAGGTTTACTGATGTAGCTAATCTCCAGGACAGCCATCAGTGAACCTACAGAATGCCAAGCTGTTACTTTGTACTGTGACGCTAATACTACTCAGAATTCATAGAAAACGTGTTTTTGGTGGGGGTTTTCTGTTACATATTTCCAGTGCTGGAGAAAAATCAAATCAGTTTGAGATTTTAAACTCATTCCTGAATAGCAGAATAATGGGAGGAGTACCTTAAAGTGATACTCAACCAAAAATCTATTTAAATATCTGGAGGTTTGAAAGGTGGCAGTTGAAAGTTGTTTCAATTGAAAGAGGCGCTGTGGTCGGCTTAAATTAACATCCGTTACAATGGGCCAAAACTTCCATTCAGCCTCTCAAACCACAGCTGCAGCAGAGCTTCATCCGTGAATTAATTATGTTCCAAACACAATCTTTGCAGAAATATGCCTGAATCTGTCTTAATATGATGCTCCATTTGTAGCTTGAGTGGTTGGCCTTCAGCAAAGGTAGTGTTTGAAACAAATTGAGGAAAATTAATGGACAGTGGAGAAGTGCATTATATTAAGGTTTTTATGTATGTTTGGTTACTTTTTTCTTATGAGTCCTCATACATAAATTACAAAATAACTTCACAGTACCGTCCAATTCAGCCCATTTGACTGTTCCAATTGATACAAAATTGGTGTCTATAGTTAATGAATTGTTATGTTTTGGCAAATAAACTATTCAATAAAGATGGGATTCTGCTTCTCCAGGCCTTAACCTAAGTTTAGGAAAAGACTGTGGTTTGGGTTAAAATAACTATGGAAGTGGCATAACTTAAGTACGGAAGTAACATGACAAATAAATCAACGTTGACTATTTTTTGACCCACCCATCCGCCCTAATCTCCTCCCTACGCGGTGTTTGTCGCTCTTTATACTTCCTGGTTCATCATTACATGGATTACATATGAATTGATTTTGTGGGATATACACAAATTACAGTGCATTACTTTCTGTAGGTATAGCTATGAACTGTGTATGAGAACAGCATGCAATATTAAGTGCCCTTAAAGGGAACACCACCTAAATTAAGAATTACAATATGATATTTCCATGGCCTACTTAAGTTCAATCAATATTTGTGAACAAGAGCTCCTCTCTCAAAGCCAGAAACCAGAGAAGTAAGTCTCAAACGTGTGATGTCGGTATAAAGAGTGGAGCTGCTCGATAGACAATGAATGGGGAGACTGTTTTTGTGGACCACAGAATTATGGTTTTCTTTTTAATACCCAAATGAGCTTTATTCTATTATAGTGTTGTCAGTTGTGAAACAGAAAATGTTCCCATATACTCATATGCACATTCCCCTGGGTGCTCTCAGTGTCATCTAGAACATCTCTCCCAATTCATTATCTTTGGAGCAGTTCCTCACTTTATACCCATGACATCACACGTTTGAGCTTTAGCGCTCTAGTTTTTGAATTTGGGAGAGAGTTGTTCATGTTTACTAATATTTATTTTTTGGACTCTCTTAGACAAAAGGGGTGCCATTTATGAATTTTGAAAATGGATGTAGTTCCCCTTTAAAGAGGAATTTAATTTTCTGTTTTTTCAGTTTTCTTTCATCAAGTACAGATTTTGGACAGCAAGAGGTTGAATGTCAGGGAAATGTACACATGGGTTGCCTTTGAAATTTATTAATTTAACATTTCAAGCTGCTCTATACAAAGGAGGCAAACTACCAACTTTCACAGTCACATTTCAATGCCTACAGCCTAATATTTGTCAGGAAGTATCACTTTAATATGCTGCAGGTCGGGGTGTATTCAAATTCTGGAGTGCTTCCTTAATGTTAGCCTCTCTGATTGCAACCTGTGATTCAGATATGTGGAAACATTTACTCTGTGACATTAAGAGAGAGGCAGCGGGCAGGAGAATGGACTCTAAAAGCATACTACGCTGGCCAAATGTTACCAAAACTGAATATACCCCTCTTGATGTACATTTGCAGAGATGAGGATGGAAATGCTACCCATTTTCTCCCTGTAGTTAAGTGCACTCTCATCTGTTGTGCCACACAAAGCGAACCTCAATCTATTTTCAGGCCTCTGAAGGCCAGCACTCAATTGATTGGACGGGGGGGAGAAAAGGCTGATTGAGTAGTCGGAGCGATGTTTACTTTATGCTGTCTTTATGTTGTCTTCCAGGATGGCTCATGGTGGGAGCTCAACGTCACCCGTTGAAAGAGTAAGTATAGGGGAATCTTGGGTCCCAAGCCTGAGTCCACATAACATGGCAGATGGCCCACCCTCTGATTGAAAGTACTTATTTCAATAATGGGTGCATGCCGAGTCTAACATAGCTGCTGCATTCACTTTGCTCTTTCGGTTTATTTATAAAGCGTGAAACACTGTGAACATTTCAAATTTCGCAGCTTGAAGAGCTGCAACATTGAAATGTTGATGTTATGGTCAGTTTTTGTCTTGGAGCTGTCAGTCCTCATACATTTAGGTCAGTTAGGAGGTATTAACATGAATGTTGGTCATACAATATGCTTGTATTGACATTTATTCCCATGCAATTTTTTAGATATCCAATAAAATCAATACCTGCAAAAGGCATCAATTTTTCCCCTCAGCAGACAAATCTGCAGGAATAATTGAGCGTTTCATTTTCTGACTGAGTGAATACACAAACACTGGATTCTGAAAAATACCCCTTCCTTTCAAAGAAAATTAAAAGACAGACAAACAAATTAGATCTGAAAAAAAGAGACACAGGCCTTCTCTCACAGATTAGTCACCTGGAAGTCTTCAGTATAGGCACTGTCATGTTCAGAGAGAGGTAATGGCTGGCAGCTGATGTTGTTTACAATATCAAAGAAAGCTGAGGTAAAAGTCGGAATTTAAACTTTGTTTAAATCACCGCTGTTTTCTGTTATTGATAAAAAATGTATTAACATTGTAAATTGGCACAGGATATTGAAAACGTTGTCAACTCTATGATTTGTCATATTTTATTTCCCATCATTCCTAGTAACTTCATCAAACAAATGCATTATAGGTGTGCTTGTGAACACAAACATTGAAATATACATACATATAACTGGTCTGGCATGCCATTATGGCAGCTGTAGGGGGTGGTAGAATCCTGGCGCTCACCCTTAAAATGACATTTTCTATCTTTTCTTTTCAGATATTCACTGTGTGTTATCTTGAATTGTTGAAGAAAAGTTAGTTTTTTCTCACAAAATGGACAAAAATAAAGTAAATTTGTGATGAATTGAAGTAAATGGAGGCCAAGTTTCACAACAGTAAACTATATCAAAACATCCGCTAACAAACTCTCACTTAACTCGTGCAGTAAAATACAAGTCTCGTTTATCCAGTCGTATGCTCAGTACTTCCCAAATACATACATTTTCACCAAAATCACTTCCTCCACTACCATCTAATGCTTTTGCATGCGTGCTGCAAGTCCGTGCATGAGACGGTAGCGGCATAAAAAAATATGCTCAAATCATAACATGGCAAACTGAAGCCCAACAGGCAGCAACAGCTGTCATCAGTGTGCTGACTTGGCTATGACTTGCCCAAATCTGCATGAGAGTATCATAAAGTGGGCATGTCTGTAAAGGGGAGACCCATAGAACCCATTTCATTCACATATCTTGAGGTCAGAGGTCAAGGGACCCCTTTGAAAATGGCAATGCCATTTTTTCCTCGTCAACAATTAGCATATGTTTGGAGCGTTATTTAGCCTCTTTATCAACAAGCTAATGTGACATGGTCACCAATGGATTCCTTAGGTTTTTCTAGTTTCATATGATGCCAGTATCTTCACTCTAGCTTTAAAACTGAGCCCGCTACAACCTAAAAATCACAATTTGCGTTAATGCGTTAAAGAAATTAGTGGCGTTAAAACAAATTTGCGTCATTATCACGCTAACTTTGATAGCCCTAAGTATATGACAATACACTATGAAAGAAGGACAGATTAAGTCTAAAAATCTCACAGTTGGGGTAGAGCAGATAACAGTGTCCAATCCTTAAAATGTAGACTTGTAAAATTCTGTGATGGATGTCGAGCCATAAAGAACTCACTCACAGGGAGCGATAAATACAAACTTCAAAGTAAATACAAACTTTCTCCTTGACAGCAGTGAGGGAGAAGTCTGTCCAGAGAAAGCTGGACAACATCACATCTCTCGCCTCTCTCTCTTATCCCCTTGACAGTATACAGTAAAGCATGAAGCATCATAGCTCTCCAATTATACTCGTAGGCGCTGAACAAAAAAATAGTCCAAAAGAAGGCACATGGACATCACTTCTTGATACTTTCTCACTTTGCAACACAGTTCATCGTTCAATGCCAGCATTTAATCTAGATATTTCTTCTATATATTTAATTATTAAGTATTTCTCTTCCTGTCATTTATTGATTTACTATATATGTTTTCCTGTCTCACCAGCTTCAGGAAACATTTAAAAATGAGTATATAGAGATGTCAGTACTGTATACAAGGAAAAAATACCTGTGCCGCCAACATTTTTAGTAATTTTTACTATTTCATTCTGTTCCATTGTAACACTGAGCTTCCTTTTTTTGTGCATTTTTACAGCATTTCCATTTCCAAAGATGATACATGTTTTATTGTATCCACATAAAATTGTTGCCCTTTCTTAAAAGCACCTGTGCGTGTGTTCTTGTGTTCGGACAAAGATGACCCAGACAGTGCTCCAATCCATTTTCTTTTATACCGCACTCACCAATGCACTGAAAATCTTTTTACGAGGAAAAGTGTGAAGTGAACCTTTGGGGCCATGTGTTGGGGGGCAGGTATCGATTTCTCAGCCGGCAAAAATTGGCGGTGTACCTTGGTGTGCTTGAGTGTTTTCTTGCTTTCTGAAAGATCCAACCTGAACTTATTTTTATATGTTTCCAGACAAATGATGGTCAGAGGTATACTGCAGAATAAAGAATGAATCAGTAAATTGTGATCGCTTTCAGCATAAGGCTCCTGCATTTTCTGTTCTGCCCCGACAACAAATGGGTCACAGTTTCTTGTGATTTATTCATGGGGCCTGCACCCACCAGGTGAGGTGAGTTAATTACACCCACCAATAACAGAAACCAAAGTTGTTCAGTCACGTCACATTAACTTGATGTTGTTTTGGGTGGGTTTGTAGTGGGAATAATGGAGGTGCTCCATCTGTGGTCTATTATCTCATTTATCTGAGCACACATTTATGACGAATGTAGTCAAAATGTGAATTCAGCTTTTACTGACAGAGCCAATGTTGGGTGCCCGCAAGCAATTCGTTCTTTGAGCGGTTCCTCGAGGAAACTAATATTGCCACAAAGTGTTTTGTGCTTGACCAGCAGAAAAAAGGGGAAAAATGTTTTGAACACGGACGAAATTGCAATGCTGTGGAAAAAGAAGCATGGCCTAAATCAGTAGTGTCACCTTGTGCAAAACCTCCCCCCCCCACCACAGTGTATTTGTTCACCTAACATGGAAAATGTGGCAGCTAACAATCAAAAGAGACAAATCGTGATTGCAGTTTTTCTCCATAGTGTCCCCACTTTTTTTTGTGTGGAGAAAACAGACAGAGAAAGAGAGAAAAAAGGATGGGTGGATGGCGAGAAACCACACCTCAGGCACTGATGGAAACCTGCAGGCTGCTTGGAGACAGGAGCACGCTCAGCCTCCGGTTGCCATGGGAACCGGGGTACATGGCGAGTTGAACGGACACAGATGTCTTTGCCTTTGCCCAGGTTTGAACGCTCTCGGATCAATATGTCAGCACACCCAAAAGGGGAGGCTGAAAGAGAAGAAACCTTTCCTGCCGGCACGCTTCATCGCCTTTGTGAAGCTAAACATGCTACCTCTATCTCCACAGAGGCTGTTTCCACAAGAGATAGAAATCAAGGGAGGCTTTTTTTTGGTCTGTCTGTGTGAGATTAATGCACAGATAATGCAGATAAGACAGGGAAATGATACCTTCGTCTTTATAAACCTAACAGTCTTTCTGTTTTTTGTTTCCAAGGCTCTGTCATGTCATAGTATCATATTGCAAAAAGAAAGGTGGTGCTCGCCAATCCTATTTCGTCACTGTCTGTCAAAAGCTAACATCAGTGTTCTCGGCTGCCAGCTGAGCTAACGAAGGCTGGATTCAATATTTGCGTGGAGTGTCCAGATGAAGACAGGCATGTCAGAGAGACACAAGGGGATAAAACAAGAGAGAGGTAGGAACCCGCAGACAGCAACGGATGATCCGGGCTGTCATTCCGATTTATTGACCGGCTTACTGAAACCCGGTGAAAAGTACTGTGTTTGTGTGACCTTTTCGACCATCGCTTTCATATTGGATGCAGAGAGGGAGGAAGAAGAGTTGGCATTTTGGCCGTCCGCACCTAGTTTGGTAAACAAAAGGGACCTTCTGCTTCTGTAAAAAAAAATCTAAATGTGAAAGTTCAACATTACTTATTTCACTTGCAATTTCATGCTTGCTTTATTACTCATATATTTTGTTTGAGTTGGTAACAGATTTCACTCTGTATGAAGTTGTCTTTCTGTTTATTTCCTTTTCCATTTTAGGAGATATAACTGATCTTTTATAGAATTAGACATGATCATGGTCATGGTTAAGGCTAGGACAATGTCACAGTCATGTTATGAAGAAAAGGTATCCAGTGTCAATATTGCATTTCTTTGACACAACCTTCGACCCTGACCTCCTAGTGATTTTGTTCTTCTTTTTCACGCCACTTTGGCATTTGTTCTTAAGAAACAGCAGTCATACTTAAGGCGTTTACACACCGGGGGCGTGACGAATAAAATGTGAAATACTTGCCGGTGAATATTTAGCATCACAACCATTCATACCGGCAATGATGCAAACAGTTGCAACACTCTTCAATATAAGGTTAGAATAGATTCACACAGGCAGAAGAGCAACTACTTGGACCCTATATTGACCCAGAGCAGCGTCTGATAGTCTGTTTGAGGAAAACTGCTATTTTATTGAGTTTCCTTTTAGCAAAATGCTCTGAGTGTTTTTGCCCCTTAGTAAACAGTTACGCAGTGTATATGTCAAGGGGCTTTTATTGTGAAAGGGAAGAATGATTGGTTGAAAGGAGTAATAAAGCCAGCTGTGTTGGGTCGTACTACGGATGGAGCCTCTGTGTCGTTGTACACTATTGTGTACGTATTGAATAGTCCATTCTGCACAACATGATTGGTTGATGCCTTTAGTCACGGTGCGTAAGCTCAGAAAAATCGACAAAAACAATAGTTTGAAAAAATATATTGACGTGCAAGGGTGTCTCTGGTCGTTGTCATCTTGTTTTTTTGGAACCATATTTGGACGAGAGGGTGGAGCTGGAGAGAATTTACTGTTGCAAAGACTATAGAGTTGGTGTAAATATTTGTCATTCTATGCATCTGAAAAAGCCACCAATTATTTTTATTATTATGGTGTGGAGTCTAACAGATTTATGAGAGGAAATTGATTTCTTGAAAAAAAAAAAAGGAAGAAGCTTATACTTAGATGAAGGCTTGTCTTTTATCTGTTTGTTATTCTTGTGAAAACATCTGAAATCTGATCTCTGGAGTTCAAATTAAGATGATGGGTAATCCCACAGTGTAATCTGGTATTGTATGGATGACTGTATAGTGCATATGGGTCAAGTATGAACATGAGAAATAAAGAGACAGAGAAAGGTGTTATCACCAATTGAGCATTTTCTTTCATTACAACTATCTACAGCATCAAGGCTGCGTCCTCTGGGTCTGCTTATGAAAGTATCCACAGTTTTAATATCCTTGAGGTCCATGTTGCTCCCAGCTGGGGAAAACAATAACCATGTGTATCTGTAAACAAATGTCCTTGCTTTGAGAGGCGCATAAACTTGCCTTTAGGGAATTAAAAAAAGATGTGAAACTGTGCCTAAATTTCACATACTGAGAATGGTCTTCTGCACTCATACACTCCATAAAGAGGATATATATATATATATATATATATATATATATATACTGTATAGCTTCTGCCCAAGTGGCAAAATATGAAGAGTATGGATGAGATCACGTTGACATTTATTCTCTCTCATTCATTAGTGGGAAATTAGAGGGTAACTGCAAGAGAGAAAATGAAGAATGGGTGAAATCAAAGGTGTAACAGCTGTACATTTGCTGACTTTATTTCTTTGAGTAAAGCACCAGCAACCATTTGGCCCACAGACATGCCACATCACGGTGGGGAGTATTTAGCCCCGGGAGGACCAGAAGAATGAAGAGTTACTTGAAGCACGAGCCAACCCACTTCCTGTCAGGCGGCCACCTGTTCCTGTGTCATTGAATTTTCTTTTCATTCATTCATTAATTACCAGTGTTAATTACTATGTATTCATCATTTCATTTATTCAAGTATCACTATTTATAGTAAATAAATGCTTCCCTTATCGCTAAAGTCGTAGTCCGTGTGTATGTCAACAGAAACTAGAGATCCCACTTGAGAATTTGCATTTCAGTTGTGAGATTGATCAGTTCATTTTGGGCGAATTGTTAAAATGGTTTCCTCTATTTTCCTCTAAAATTGAGGTGGTGCCCCTTTCTATTTACGAGTGCAGGTAATTAATTAAAATTAAAGCTGTCACACACTACAGGAAAGAGAGAGCAGTGTGCGAAAAAAAGAGATTGATAGACAACGGTAAAGAGAATGAGAGATGAAGGAGGAAATCTAATGCGGAAAAGCTGGCAGAACTGCATACTGTAAAAGTCAAAAAGATAGAGTGTAAATGGGCTGCAAATGGTGCAGTGTCAAAAGCTTAAAGAGGCGGACAATTGCGTACTTTCAAGCATGTGAACATATGTGGTTGTTACCAATGACAAGGCATCCAACTGAGCATAAAACATGATGAAAAACCAACATGCTGCACATAGACTGTCGTTTAATAGCACACAACTGACAGAAACACAAAAGACTGAAATGCTATGAATTATGGATATATTTGAACATACAGCGCTGAAATTCCATATGTGACACATACTCTAATGTTTATATGGACCTGAGGCAGGAAAGCAGCAGCTAAGAGCTCCATTTGCAGCCAGAGTACAAGTGAACGTCTCATGCATTAGCGGCAGAGTGGAGGGAAAAGCAACAGAAGAGGAGGAGGAGAAAATGCATCAGCTCGATCCGTCAGTTGAGCTCCGATGGCTCGGCTTCCGGAGTATCAGAGTGCTCGGGTGCCGCCCCTCTTTCCTAACAGGGGCACTAAAATAAATGAAGGGTCATTTAGACAACTGAATGAAGCCGCAGTGAAACCCAACAACAAATGGGTGCTCTAATAGAATTATATTCAGCTGATGTCAGCACGGCCTCTATATAATTTTTATGAGTCAGCAGGAGCAGGACTACACTCCTGAAGCATGAGGTTTTACTTAATACGGTGCAGCTATAGATTTCCCGTGAGGCCAATTGAAATGGAGGGCTGATGTATGCTCGCACTGACCCGGTAAAAAGAAGAAAAAAAGACAAAAAGTTAACTTATGTGAACAGCTAAACCACACAGCTGTCTCTGATGAGGTCTCCGAGGTACGTTTTGTCACAAAAGCACACACGAGACACATACAGTAAATGACATGATACCATACGGGAGATACATTGCCGATGTTGTCCTTGGCACGTGTTTATAAAATAATGTTTCCACTGGTTTCCACACTCTTTTTACTATTTATTCCTTTAGATGCAACAACAACTTTGCTACGTGTTGCAAATGCAACACATACTCTAAGTTCCCCTCCTCCCCCAGGTTTCCGCTCAACTTCTTGTGCTCTCATTGGCTGTAGTTCGTGGCCGGAGTCCCCGACCAGATATTTGCATACGTGATATCTGGAATGTGTCTGCGAGGCATCGGCGAGCCTCTCGGCCCATGTCTTTGAGCAGTTCACACATGACTCGAGCGCCAATTTGCTAACGGCAAGTCAACGCCGATTTGTCTCTGACCTGGGGCTTTTGTCAGGGAGTGGAATATCAGGGCTAAAGTCGTGTAGTGTGAAGTAGGCATTAGTTGGGTTTAGGGTAAGAATATCAGGGTAAGCCAACCAGAGGCAGATTAGGGCGGGTCATAGTAGGAAAAAATTCGGGATAACCAACACGTTCTCATCGCAACTCGTCACATACTGTCGCTTCTTCTCAGTGGTCGCATCATGTGCTTAATGTTGTGAATTAAACAAAACCACTTCATTAGGTTTAGGAAAGAACAACATGGTTGGACTTAAAATGACTAGGTTTCTACAGTGAAAATGTGACTGGACATTGTGAACACGGGACACGAACAAAGTGAAAGTGAAACATAACGCATGGTACACAAACAGCGATTTCCTGGTTGAAAGCCTTGTGTTTGTTGGGCCCATTTACCTCCCCTCCCACCCTCGCTCTCTGTGTCTCTTTGGCTCTTTAACCTACGTAACCACAGCACTTTCCCTGAGCGTTTGCTGTCACCCCTAATGGGTTTACATTGTAGTTATTGGAATGCCTGGTGCTTCTCCTACCGCCGCTGAAGGGTTCCTTGTGAGGCGGTCTCGAACGCCGGCGGCCGCGACAAGGCGTCAGTATTTAATGCCCTGGGAATGAGAACAGGCTGGGGTAACGGGCTGTCGGGACATTCTCGGACTATTGGGGTTTCGGAATAATGGGCCGTCGGACAATGGCATGGCACGCCAGTCTCTCTTTCTCGTCTCTGTACGTTTATGAAGCAAATTCACAAAGCCCCTGTTAAAACATTCTCACTTGAGCCACTTTCAGTTTCATGTAATTCCATTGACTTTGTGTAGAGTCGCCGCCACTTCTAAAATTTGTTTTACATTCTGTCTGAACTCAGAGACTCTTCCAGTCACATTACAATTTAAATTATTGCATTTATTCAGCTTTTATTTACTTTTAGCACTCACTGGATGTCACAATATCATCTATTAAAGTCTTATTGGTTCTGCTTGAACCTCATCAAGGAAAGCCGTAATGAAACTGAAGCACCAGATCATTGAGCTGCTTTTCATGCAACATTGAAACAAATTAAGAACCATTTGCATAATACAAGTCCATCAGAGTGCTTATACAAAACTCAGTTTGCATCAACAGGATCAGACTATAGAGACACATTTAACTGATGCCCACCATAGTGTCTGAAGCTAATGACATATTACCAGTCTTAATAAAAAGGGGCTAATTGCATTATGTGGAATAGAAGTGAGGAATGAACACGTTTAATTTGCTTTTGCATTAGACTCATATGAACTCATCAAACGTGAATTAGAGTCTGAGTTTGATTAAATAGTCGGTAAGTAACCATTAGGAATAACACACACATTTCCTAATCTAATTACAGTGAGCACAGAACAATTATTATACTTTTTAGTAACAGGAGATGTTGCCGTTGAATTGAATATACACCTCCAAAGGCTGAATGAAAAGCTGCAGTAGGAGTATTTTTTTTCATACAATACAAGCACTTAACCTTGCAACCAAGGGCAGAATAGCTCTTTTTGTGTCGGGTTCTCGTTTGCTTTTTTTCACGGCACACGTGTCAGGTTATGGTTATATTGTTGTTTTCAAGGCCGTGCATTGCAAGCAGCCCTTGGCCTTATTTGATCTGGTCCTTTGCGAAATAATGGCAGCCTGGGCTCGGAATCTTAAGTGGGATTTGAGTGCATGTGTTTATTTGTGTTTGAGGCGAAAGGTGAATGAGCCTGCGTAGAAGTGTGGAGTACACGGGCTGAGCCTCAGTGGAGCGAGGAGGAGGAGAAAGACGGGAGAGAAAGAGCGGCAATAAAGTGTCAGCTCTTCAGAACGACGACGCGTGAGCGCCACGGCGGCTTTCAGA
This sequence comes from Sebastes fasciatus, assembly GCF_043250625.1. NCBI lineage: Eukaryota > Metazoa > Chordata > Actinopteri > Perciformes > Sebastidae > Sebastes > Sebastes fasciatus. Next base: position 12,505,770 of record NC_133799.1, read on the forward strand.
ACCGTCCGTCCGTCCCGAGGCTGTTACTTTAAAAGTTGAGCACAGGACAGTGATTTTCCCTAAGTGCTTATTTAGCGGATGAATCACAGGAAGTGGGGAAGAGCTGGAGGGGAGAGGGGGGTGGGGTGTTAATAACAGGCTATTAATGTCCATCATTGTGGAAAACAGAGGCTCGATCTGGACTCTGATCTTGTCCCTGTCAGTCAGAGCTGCAGCCAGACAAGAAGAGAGATCACATAACGGGAGGCGACAGAATATAAATTTCGACTGTCACCGACATCCGTTGAATGGCAGTTTGGGATGTCATCGCGGTGAAGACGTTGTTTCACTGGTCACACTCCAGCAGCGGCTTGATGGCTTCCTTAATCTCCACTGATTTAGAAGTCAGTGATGATAAATATAAAAAGTGTATTTACTCAGTGCTATATCTTTTGATTGTGCTTGGCATTGTATGGCAAAGGATCATTGTGTCTCCCGTCAAGGATCACAATGGAAGGCAGTGTGTTTGAAATTGTAAACAATTTTCAAGTGCTCAATGATAAAGGACGATGCTGAGACTGACACCATTTTCCTCTAAAGATAATTAAGCAAATTAAAAACGCTGTATTCCAGTATTTCACAAAGTCAGTTAATTAGCCAGCTGTAGTAATTACCACGCTTAATCCTCCCCACTGTGAGACTGGGACTTTTACAGACCAGTGGATTTTCTTTTATTCCCATAGCTTAAAAGTACACGTACACATTTTTTAATAAGATATTTTCCGTTTTAAAGCTGCGCTAATCAATATTGTTATACTTACAATGGCACTACATGTACATGTAATGTGAATAGTGTCTCCTCAAACCCGCGGAGAATTAGCACTGACTCTGCAGTTCCCCGCAGCTCTATGAAGAGTTTAGCGTCTTGAGCTCATTATTTTGGTTTTACAGCCTTCAACTTTACTGTTTTGATTCACTCTCACTGGTGTTACCACAAGGTTTTCAGCCCCAGCAGGCAGCTTGGATGAACCCATTGGATATGCTAATTGCCAAGCACCAAATGGCAGACAGACAAAGTTAGCAATTAGCTGGTGAGGCAGATATTTCCCTCGGGACGTGGAGGAGACCAAAACGTAGCTAAAGGCAGAGTGAATATTGGACTTCAGGTGACTCAAAATAAATACTATGTTGCTCTTTGTCTGCAATATCAACTTTATAAGGTGATAACACAGCATTGCCAGATCGCATTTTAATGATAATTTTAATTTTAATACGATCAATAAAAAGTGTCAAAATGTATAAGATAACGATTTGGTTTTATTCTGTGCTGTCTCATTTTAATTAATTTCCAGATGAATCCTATATCTGTGTTTATGCATGCTCTTCTCACTTGACGTCTTTCCAGCCAGTCATGCTTTGTGTTAGGTAAATTAATTGTATATTACAAAAATTGTCAGACTTATGGACACATACCCCTCTCCTTGCATACGTCAGCTTGCTTTAAAAAAAAAGAAAAAAAAAAAGAATGTGGGTAGATTTGTAGGCATGTTAAAAAGTCATTAAATACGTGATTTGTAAAATCAGACGGGCTTTCAGTCGATTAACTATGGACAATCACGCAATTAATCACGATGAAATATTTTAATCGTGATTAATCGCAAATCAATCGCACATTTTTTATCTGTTCAAAATGTACCTTAAAGGGAGTTTTGTGAAGTATTTAATACTCTTATCAACATGGGCAAATATGCTGCTTTATGCAAATGTATGTATATATTTATTATTGGAAATCAATTAACAACACAAAACAATGACACATATTGTCCAGAAACCCTCAGGTACTGCATTTAGCATAAAAAATATGCTCAAATCATAACATGGCTAATTCGAGCCCAATAGGCAACAACAGCCATCTGTGTGTCTGTAAAGGGGAGACTCGTGGGTACCCAGAGAATCATTTTTTATTGACATATCTTGAGGTCAGAGGTCAAGGGACCTCTTTGAAAATAGCCATGCCATTTTTTTCCTCACCAGAATTTAGTGTACGTTAGGAGCGTTATTTAGCCTCCTTCACGACAAGTTAGTATGACCAATGGATTCCTTCGGGGGTTTTTTTTGTTTCATATGATACCAGTATCTTTAATCTAGCTTTAAAACTGAGCCCGCTACAAACTCCGAAAGATCAATTGTGTTAATGTGTTAAAGAAATTTGTGTTTTTAACGAATTTGTGTGAATGCATTATTATTGTGTAAACTTTGACAGCCCTAAAAAGTACACATTCACGCCTATTTGTTCTCGTGGTTATGACTCACGTAACGATAATTTTCCTCAAAATACGATAATTTTAAGCTTCTGGTACATTTCCCATCTGGCAACGCTGTGACAACATGCCAATGCTGTGTTTACAGATTGTTCAGCTGCTCCCAAGTGGCCGCAATAAATCATCAATTTGTCACAGAAATCAAAATGCCCCTTTTAGATAAATGAAAGAAGAATTGGGTGTCATATTTAAGTTCTTTAGATGCAGCAAAAAGAGATCCCCTTGGAGCACTTGAAGGAGAGCCCTTGGCGATATGCCAGAGGCAGAGATGCTGTTGGATAAGCAGCTGAGTGTAGCAATTACTATTCAAAAGGAATACAGGTATTTTTTCTGGCATCAATTTATCATTCCTGACACACAGGAACCAATCAGATCATTCAAAATGCATAAATCTTAACCCTTCACACATGCCGGTGACAGCATTTGGAGTATTGATCCAGTAGTAGCTCTAGTAGCGGGTGAAAAGGGAGGCCCGGAGAGTTGTCTTCCTCGACGGGATGCCGTGCAGTTGGGGCGCGGGTCGATTCAGGTTGGAGCTCTTGGTGGCAGTGCTCCAGAAACACTGCGCTGCCCTCTGGTCCACTTCCACCTGGAAGCATCTGTCTGGCTGAAGTCCTACTCCGCACGGAAAGCCCAGTCGAGCGAACAAAGAGTCAGTGATCCGCGATTCATCTGAAATCGACCGGTTTCTATGTCAGCGGAGAGATAACATAATTTACAGAGGACATGTCCAACTCAGATCTCTTAAGGAACATGAAGAAGTTGTTAAATTTGTGTTTAAATTTGTTGTATTATGTACGTGTTGTTACTGTGTAACTTGCCCTATATGTACATAAACAAAACATGAATTATATTTTTATATTTCAAGTCTATTTTCCTCTGTTTTGCACGTGGACTTAAGGATATTGTGTATTGGGTTATGAGTTCTGCCAAAATGCAGGTTGTAGCGGGCTTAGTTTTAAAGCTAGAATGAAGATCAAAGACTGGCATGGCCATTTTCAAAAGTGTCCATTGACGTGAAAATGGTTTCTATGGGTACCCACGAGTCTCCCCTTTACAGACATGCCCACTTTATGATAAGCACATACAGTTGTGTTGCATGTTGGATTATGTATGATTTGAGCACATTTTGTTATGCTAAATTCAGTACCTGTGAGGGTTTATGGACAATATTTTCACTGTTTTGTGTTGTTAATTGATTTCCAATAATAAATATATACATACATTTGCATAAAGCAAGCATATTTGCCCACTCCCATCTTGATAAAAGTATTAAATACTTGACAAATCTCCCTTTGAGGTACATCTTGAACAGATGAAAATGTGCAATTAATTAATTAATTAATTAATCGTGATTATATATTGTAATCGATTGACAGCCCTTGCCTGAACGCATCCTGTGTAGACACAGTGATTAAAATTTACGTGATTACCTAGATGGACCTTAATTCCCCCACCCCTCTCTGGGTGTTCTTCTATTTGAAGTACTTGCTTAATATAGAGCAGTGCAGAAGAAGTTGATTAATCAATTAGTTGATCAACAGGAAATACATTTTTTATAGTCACTATATAGTGACAGTTTTATAAAAAATAACTTATATTTGCTTCCCGAATGCAACTTTAAGTCATTTATCAAGCAAAAATGCAAAACATTAGCTGGTTCCAGCTTCTAAACTTGGCAAGATGGACTACTTTTCCCCTTTTTTATATCATTAAAAATTCATTTTTGGGGAGTTTCGGTTTCCCAAATATGTCTGACGAAGGCCCCGACTGAAATGTAACTTTGAATAATTATACTGTAAGTGTTGAAAAAGAGAAGTTTACTTTTATTTCTTCCTGTCTGTCCTCTGACACACCTGTCTGCCTCACACAAGTGTTGATGCCTGCAAATACTGTAGCTCGCAATAGCATCGTGAGAAAATGTGACATGGTAACAGCTGCGACTCACAACACATGATCCCATGGGGCGCTCTGGCAAAAAGAAAATGCCAGTATATGAATTTTTAAACTATCAGTCATTTTCTCTGCAGGTATTTAGCACAAAAGTGATAGCATCTTTGTCCAAGTGATACATCAGATAAAAGATGAAAGATGCCTCTGGAGTCTGTTTAGATGCCCTGAGGTAAGTCACTTCCTGGTTTGTCTTCAATGGAGTGAGAAAAAAAAAGTCACAAATATTGTTATGATGCTTTGAAGAGAAAAACAGGAGACAAAGCAGCTGTCACAGCAGAGTGCTGAGATGATGCTGAAGTTGTGCCTTCACCGTAACAGACTTCATTTACTCGATGCAGCGCCGGTCTTTGTTGTTTGCGTCAAGTCAGACTCGATCATGTTGATTTCACTCAGTCTCATTAGAGCACATTCTTAAACAAACACTGCATTTCTGAAAACAGTTGCCATTTGTCTGTGCCATGGTTCGTCATGTTTCTCGCCGTTTGTGTTTTCATTGTATTTTAAGCTTCAGCTACTCGCAGAAATAGATTTTTTACCCAGAGAAAACAAAACCTCAACAAACAATGATAAGTGCTTTGTATCAGCACGGGGACACAACTACAAGGTACTAACCTTTATTCTCAGATATTCATTATTCACATATCTATCACTGATGTGGTGGATGAGAGGGAAAGTGCCATCAAATCAACTAATCAATACAAGTGGTTGATCACAAACACATTCCTTATTGGCAAAAACTCAACATATAGGCAAATAATTAAATGTTTGATTGTACATTAGGGATGGTAATCACAAGAGGCCCCATGATACGATATTATCACAATTCTTAAGTCGCGATACAATCTTATTGCAATTTTAAACATTTTGCAATGCTGAGTATTGTAATAACATTAGGGCTGTCAATCGATTAAGATATTTAATCTACCTTAGTTGCATGATTGCCCATATTTTATCACGATTAATCGCAAACGCACAATTATTATCCATTCAAAATGTAACTTAAAGGGAAATTTGTCAAGTATTTAATATTTTTATCAAGATGGGAGTTGGCAAATGTGCTTGTTTTATGCAAATGTATGTTTATATTATTGGAAATCAATTAACAACACAAAACAATGGCAGAAACAGAAACCCTCTCAGGTACTGCATTTGGTATAAAAAAAACATATACTCAAATCATAACATGGGAAACTCAAGTCCAACAGACAACAACAGCTGTCAGTGTGTCAGTGTGCTGACTTGACAATGACTTGCCCCAAACTGCATGTGATTATCATAAAGTGGGCATATCTGTAAAGGGGAGACTCGTGGGTACCCATATAATCCATTTTCATTCACATATGTTGAGGTCAGAGGAGGTAAAAATTTAGTGTAAATTGGAGTGTTATTTAGCGTTCTTCGCAACAAACTAGTGGAACGTTGGTGCCAATGGATTACTTAGGTTTTATAGTTTCATATGATACCAGTATCTTCACTCTAGCTTTAAGACTGAGCCCGCTACAACCTCTGAAAGACAGAATAGAGATGTCAGATTGTTAAGAGGTTATTAGTTCATACAATAAAAGATTGATACTTGGTCCTACGACGTCCGTGTATCGATAAAATATTGCCATGCAAAAATGTTGCGATACTATGCTTGTTACGACGGGTAAACCCACAGAGAAAAATGTCAGGACTCAAATGCGCGACTCAAAACAAGGAAGGTGCAATGAAACAGTCTTTACTTGTCAAAACAGATTCGGTACACAGGTGAGCGGTCAGATAGAGGCAACCAGAGATGACAAGGTTGAGGCAAAAATGTGGTCAGGAAAAAAAAGGGCTGATATCAGGAAAAAACAGGAATAGGAACACTAGGAAATGGCTGCAACGCTTGACTTGGAAAACAAAGACGAACTGGCACAGAGACAGTTAGTCTAATGGGGCGCAATACGGGCGGGGTAAGTCACAAAGGCAGGAAACACAAAACTGCAGGAAGTGAACTCTTTTTCTTTTTATTGTTTGAGTTCATTTTCAAAGATGAAATAGGATCGTTTATGATTGGACAATTTAGATTTATGAATATGAGAGTTTGCAAGTAATAGGATCAAATTTATAATATATTGATTTGCTTTAGTAGAAGGGTAAGAAAAGAAGCCAAACAATACATTTTCATAGGAGAGGGAAAATTCTGAATCAATATATCGGGAAATAAACGTGCAAATGTGTTGACAAAAAAAATACAAGAGTGGGGACAAGACCAAAAAAGGTGGCATAAATCTACATATATTCATGGAATTAAAGTGAAATAGAATTAAAGACCACCCATTTACAATATTTTCAAGACATTCATTCTCAAATCCACAAACTAGCGCTTTCAAGGCCTTTGCGATCCAGCCTTGTAGAAGCGCAGCGGCGTACATAAAGGCAGCTCACCTCTCGCTTCAGTGTACCTCCGCTGATAAAGAGGAACTGTGCTTCCTATGCTGTCGTCCTTAAATGCTTTGTGTTTTCAGCAACAACGAAAAATCAATTCAGAGAGTGTCCCTTCTTTCCACACCGAAGGACGAGAGTACACTCCTCTGACATCTCAATGGTACGGCTCAATCGCTGAGGTGAATTAGTAGTCTGGGAGTGGGGGGGTGGTCGGGGTTGTGTTTGAAAAAGCCTTTTTTTCTTGTTCTTTTAAGGATGCAAATTGCCCTTAAACGAAATGCATACAGAGAAACATCATCCACCCCTAAAGCAATCATGTACACATATACAGTATATGTGCCTGCCTGCACTCGACTCTCTGTACCCCTGATCTATCAGCAAATCTCCACATACAGTACATAAATAGTTGCAGTGACTGAGTAAATCTAGAAAAAGTGGCTGCTCAGAGTGTGTCCCCCCTCCCCCCACCAACACCCCACTGCAGAATGAAGCTGGTCCGATAAATTGCTTTCCAGAGGGATGAAATGTACAGTGCACAGCGCTACACCGCACAAGATTGCTCACTCGTAGAATCCAGTCCTGTGATTAATAACCCCACAACTTCTAGCCTGTTGCCAAGTGCTTACCAGATCAAATATGCACCACTGTTTTTTTTTTTTTGTTTCTTTTTTACATACCTCATGCATTTTGTTTGGCGAGCACATGAGACGATGAGACCCATTAAACCTGGCTGTTACTGTATGTCCATTAGTTTACTCCAATGCATGCATCGCCATAAACTTTAATGGCAAAGAGCTACACATGTGGCAACTCTGCAGTTCTTACAAAAATGAAGACTCTGCCGGAGTAATCAGGAAGCAATGACCTGAAACCCATCACAGTTTTACGATCGCTCATGGTCCATCAAATGCTAAGCATACTTTGGACTTCATTATTTGGTTTGGTTCCAAATAAGGTTGTTTCTGATCTTCCCATTCACCATTTTATCTATGATTTTACTTACTACGTGGTTTGGTTTATTCACTTGTTCTTTCTAGTATGTGTTAAAATAGTTGTATGTTTGACCCAGAAGCGGCCTCTTGACAATCTGTACAGCATACAACACCCTCTGTCCATTTCAACCCTAGCTTTGGATGAGGAAAAACTCCCCAATCAAACCCCTTTAATGAGGGTGGGGGTGCTTCTTTCGATGCAAATATCCCTCTCTGGTAATAAATACAGTAAGGGTGGGCGACTCAACAAAAATCTGTCCTAATCCGATACCAAGTACTACCAGGCCAGAATTTGCAGCATCGATACTGATACTTTTCACAGTTCTATTTATTATTTAAAGTCAGTAACATACTCTGTATCATGTAAGGGAGAGTGATGTATCATGTTTAATGAGGTGAATGCATCCTTATAGGCTACTTCTCTATGCATATTTTATTACCACTGAGTGAAGAGTGTTTACGTGCAGAGAGCATGATCTCTAGATCCTTTTTCCCCTCATATGGATCCTGTTGAGAGCCAAAATGAAACCGGAATTGATTTAGAAGTGAGTAAACTTCAAAATCCTATTGTAACTACGCTGCAAACTGAAAAATACAACCTTAATATAACCTTACGCAACAGTAAATTGTGTGTTTTGTTCCATATGTTTAGACACAGAAAGTAATTAAAATGACCCAATATTGTTTATTCAACATTTCGTACCTTTTGGCAGCCTTTAACAAACAGCATTACTCATGGGAAGGTGACGCTATTTTGCTTGGCTGTTCTGCATAAGTCAGTACCACATGTCATGCTGACTAATCAAATCTTCCGGTTCCAAAAAAAGTCTGTTTGTTTATAAGTCTATGAGAAAATGAGCCTACTTCTCACTTGATTTATTACCTGAGTAAACATTGTAAACATGAGTTTATGGTCTCAATCGCTAGTTTAGAGTCTTCTTCAATACAGCATGATGTCCATTTGTAAATTATGGTCCCACTAAGAGTCAAATAGACCATAAAGCAGGGTATGCTTTATGGTCTATTTGACTTTACGTTGTCCGGTCTGGGAGTTGTCGAAGTTTTCGTCTTAGAACTTTAACTCTTTCACAGTGTGTTTTCTGTTCATCAAAGTTAATTATAACCTTTTTGGTCACCTAAAATGTCTTATTCAGCGTTCGGTTGTACTTAGCTCCATCCTCCTGTGTCTCTTCTGGTTGCAAAAAAACAAGATGACGATGGCCAAAACCCAAGATGGTGACGGCCCAAATACTGAACTCTTCAGAATCGTAGTCCACAAACCAATGGGTGACATCACGGTGACTACGTCCACTTCTTCTTTACAGTCCTTGGGTTTTACAAGTTGTGTTCAATTGGAATTAATATTGGTCTGTGAGAGCAAAAAAAGACAGATAATAACAAACCTATTAGCAAAAATAAGTCCGATATGATTTAATTGTCAATCTATTTCTGCAAAGGTACAGAGAAAAATGACTACACTGACCAATCAAATGGCTGTAGACAGAAACACATTTGAACCAGGATGGGTTCATGTAAATGAAACGGAGCTTCAGACCTGTCGTGCAACAAAAGCCCCAACCGCAGGTGTTGCAGGTGACACCGCATTCTGTAATTACACTTAGCAATCAGGACACAGCGACCTGATTCTGCTCCACTACCCTGCCACTTTCCTCATGGGGAATATTGTTGCTCGGGGCTTTCTGCTCGCAGATGACCAGAGCCTTTTCATAGTGGTCATCCTGCCAAGGATTTGATCCTCCTCTAGTGCAACAGGATCTCTGCTCAGAATAATAGGTCTGTGTTCCCAGTTCTCACCGCAAAAACAATCCTGCCCACACAGTTCATTCACCGTGAGAGAATAGCCATTCTTAGTGGAGGCCCCTAAAATTGTGCTGGTTTCCAGGGGATTTGAAGAAAAAGAAAAGCTCAATCCTATACTGAGTTACCAGTTTATTGGTTGCACCTATACAATCTGTAATCTAGTACAGCGGCAATGCAATGAATCAACCCTTTGTGAAGCATGATTCAGGGTTTTTCCTTTTTCAAAAGGGGGTCAAAGAGGAGTTAATTTGATTCTATGGTAATTTCTTTTAGCCACGCTAGCAGCATTGCTTTAGGAATAGAAACAGTGTTGGTCAGTCGGTCCACCACTTTGATTCAGACTGAAATATCTCAACAACAGTTGGTTGGATTGCCATTGGATTTTGTACAGACATTCATGTTCCTCTCAGGATGAATTGTAATGAATATTGTGAACCCTTAACTTATTATCGAGTCAAATTTTTTGTTTGTTCACAACTAATGACATATGTTTTTGCTCCCCTTCCGACTGGCTTCGGCAAGAGTTTGATTAACAGATATTTCATCCAATCACCTGCCAAGTATTTTCTGAAAGTGCCTGCCTTTTTCCAAACAGTTTCCAATGACGGCTTCTCAGATGGTTCTGTGTAACAAATGAATTGCAAACTGTTATAAAGAGGAGTTTTTTTTTTTTTTTTTTAAATAAACATCTGCTTCCGTTTCATCACTCCAGCCAGGTAACCAAAGTGGGAACTAGGCGTAAGCGGTATAGGCGAATGCTAGGGGTGCCATCCATCCATAGGGCTGCCCCAAATGAGGGGAGAGAAAAATATATATATAAATGTTTAAAAATGTAAAAAGCAGCATCACCCTGGTGCCCAACATAAAGCAATGCAGTTTCTGTGTGAATGTATGAACACAATGATTGGTGGTGGAATTGGCTGGGATGGAAGGGGCACCAGCCTAGGGCACCAAATTGGTCAGGGCCAACTCTGCACAAAGCACAACGATGGAAACGAAAGTTCTCATTTTAGGTTTTTTGTCAGCGCTATGACCAAAATGACCAATGTTTCTTGATTATGATGGCTGCATAGTAAGAGAACAATCTTTATAAATATTTTACATATTCACGTAAAGTTCAAGTTCAAGAGTAACGAGTAATAAAACTAAGATTTGGGGGGAAATGTATAAATATAGTGTGCCTCTGCTGGTTTCACTGCGAGCAACATATTCTTAACATGTATTCTAAGAGATTTTCCCCCTGGATCAAGTGTTCTGACACACTTGAGCATTCAGCAGTTTGAAACCGGACATGTCAGCCAAAGACGCAATAAGATATCCACAGCTGAGAGAAGACAATGGGGAGGCTGTAACCTTATTTTCTCCAGACTGCCATGATGAAATCTTAGAGACTGATGTACCAATCGCTCCAAAATCCTCAGATGAGCCTTTAATATTGACAGAGGGGAGTTTAATTTCCTCTCCGGGTGGAAAAAACTTGCGCTGCCCCAAGATTCACCCCTCCGTGACTAAGTGAACTCTAATTTTTCCATTTCAAGAAAAGCTCTTAACAGATCTGTTACTAACATTTGAAGTGAAATGTGGACAATTCTGAAAGTTATAACAAATGTTACTCTACAGCTCTTGTTTCCTTTGGGCATGAATTTCCATTTCATGATATTCTTTATTAAAGAATTGGCTGAGTGGTGCGATAAAGATAATTTGCTGCAAAAAAGTGTCACATACTGTACTTTTATTTTCAGAAACTTTGAACTGGATTTGACATTATTTTTGTAACCCATTTCTTCTGGTTTTGTATAATCATGTCCTGCACGGGTCTGATTTTGGCAACGTGATCTCACAGAAATAATTGAAATGACCACGACCTCTTGACAGCGCATTAGGGGGTGGTGGCACAGAAATAAATTTACATTAAGTTTAGGCAACAAAACTACTTGGTTAGGTTTAGGAAAGAAAACATCATGATTTTGGTTAGAAGAACTATGCCTCCTCCCTACATGGACTTTGATTAAAACATATTTCTGTTGAAACTGAGAGTTTTGGTGTCCACCACGAAAACATTTTCCTAATTGACTTTCCATAGGCATTGTTTCCGTCTTGCCGGCACATCATATTAACATCACCGTGCCATCACCACGTAATGCACTGTCAACAGGTCGTGGTCATTTTGCTCTTTCTGTGAGATCAGGGGGGATTTTCAAGACCCGCTCGTGCGACGAGCAATACTGCACCCGCCCCGCCACCCGCATATATGACTAATCAGTTCCACAACCTGACCCAAACCGCAAATCCTTTAATAACAGTTTAAAGTGAACATTTTGGGCTACTTCATACATGTGAAGCTAAGATAATATATTTCATATATTTTTCAGTAAATACAATTTAAATGACATTTTCTTTTGCTTATTCTCATAATACTGAGCGGCTCATCTCCACAGTTAACGTGCCTGTTAGTAACACACCTGATTGGTCTGCAATAGGATAGGAAACAGCCATGAGTTTAGGAATTGTTTCTGTAATAGGAAGATGAAACTTCAGTTAAGATAGGAGAAGCAGTTATAGGATATTTTTTCTGTAATGAGGCCCCAGATGCACAAAACATAAACAAGACAAATTAAAATAAAATAAGCAGGAATAAAGTACAAACAAAATAACAACAAAGTGCGTGCACACAAGCAAAGTGGTACTCGAAGGTGCACAGTTTGTCCGTTGTTAATTTCAGTCAGCATTTTATTTTTCAAGCAAATATTGTTCTAGATTCAGGAAATATGAATGGACACCACAACATTTCCCACTGCTTTACAATCCCTCCAAATGTTTTTTTCGCACAATTAAATATTGTAATCAATTGACAGTCCTAATAAAAAGTATAATAAAAGCAATTAAAATATAATAACTTTTTTCTTTTAAATGGTTATATTGCAGTAATAAGAGAAGATGTCCCAAATGCAATGAATGTGCAGCAAAGAAATAAATCAAAGGTACAGGATAAGAGTTGTTCATGTTAATTTTCAAAGTGGTAAAAGTTGGGGTGCATGCAAGATAATCAGGAAATTGGCTCCATTTGTATGCGGGATAATAGCTAAAAGCAGCAGTTTGGTTCTTACTCGAGGCACTATACCAGCTGGCTGCCTCCTAAAGACCTACAAGATCTACAAGATTTATATTCTTTAAGATTAGAGTTTTATTTTAGCCCCAACTTTCCCCATTTTCTGCTAATATTGTTAAAGTCTGAAAATGGGTGTATCTATGTGTCAAACTGTCCCAGACTGAGGAAATCACAAACATAAATCAGTTGATTCTAGGCATCACTAAAACAGTCCCTATTTGAGACATCTTTAAGATTCAACAATTCATTGCAAAACCACAGTCATTTGAGATTTGTGTCAGACTATAACACCTGCAATATTATGGACATACAGTAGCTGCACCAACACTAGGCTCTCAGACAGACGAGCAGCTTGTCAGAGTGACTAGTGAAGGACATTTCACTCACCACTGCCCAAAACAGTCACCCCGTCAGCTACCTTCTCCTCATATTGTAACACGCCGCTAGGATGACAGAGAGCTGCATATGGTGGACTAGATGGAGACAGATGCGTCTGTGAAGCCTGTATGGCTCACACAGCTAAATGAGCTGGCCAAAGATGGGAAGAAAGGATTGCAGGCGGGGTGGAATCGGGTTTACAAATCTGACAGGGACAGTGTAAGCTTCAGAGATCAGAGAAGAAATTACATCTGCAGTTATGAGTGAGATTTTCTAGGTTAGCACGGAAATATTACTGTTCTGCAAACTCCTCAAATCTAAAACATTACATTTGGTTTCCAAGTAAGAAACAAGATGATCTAGAATTTGTATTACATTTGGTTTTAGGGATTACATCTTTACACCACGCACATGAATGGCAATGTAAACACAGTAAGCTTGGAACAATAAATGAAACAATAAACGTCATACCTGCATAAGTGCAGGTTGTAAAGAAGCCAGGGAAAAAAAATAGAAGTATATTGTGGCCATTTTTTTATTAGAGGGGAGAAAAAGATGAGAATGACATGCAATAAAGGTCCTCGGCCAGACGTCGAGGTGGGGACGTCGGGGTTCATGGTCACTGACTTAAAGGTCTTGGCCACCAGGAAAGCCCTTCAGGGCCTTCAGTTTAATCGGATTATCTAAACCACTTTATTCGGTGGTAAAGTGGAAAGTGAAATGTTGGTAATCCTTCATTGCACAGGAGAACTGCGTGTGCACACATCTACGGTAAGGACGCCAGGTCGAAGTCGAACCAGGAAGTTAGTCTGTAAACTGATTGATGTTTACAACTACAGACGGTTTGAGTAATGAGTTTCCGAAGTGTTTCTTCAGAATTTGTCTTTGCAGTGTTGCTGCATTTCCAAATCTCAGAACTAAAACTACAAAAATAAGACCCAGGTTATATGAAACCAAGTACCTTTAATACCATATCACTAGACAAGTACATTGATGGTGGATGATCCCCGAAACCCAGGATTACGTCCAATGCCAATTTTATCAAATTATTAATTAAAGTTTAGGTTTAAAAATGAAAAACCATCGCGACCCGATTATAATAAATACAATATACCCGTTATTATTCAATAACGTTTTTTATTCAATGTATTTTCATTCATGGGGACTCAATATACTGCTCTGCGCATTGCTCATTGTACTACATCACTCGCTGCGGTCGTTCGCAGACATACAAAGGTATTTCTGATGCGTGAAAGGCAAACGTAATCCGCGACAAAATACATTTCCTTCCAAGCATAATTTAGAATTCAATTTAGTCGTATGGGAAAGTAATTTTTAGGAAACAAGGCTGTCTTGGATCACTAATTTTGTTCTTTTCTGAAGGCACTGATGACCTGTTTTGTCCTTCAGGACTTTCACATGACAACAGCAATTTGCTAGTAAATGCACAGATGAGTTTAAGTAATGACCTTGTTTGCAGAGCTGGTTATGTGTGATACATCATTGTGATCGTGGCAGTACAAGTGGCTCTCGCTGACTGTAGTAGAACACTTGCCGGATGCAGCGTGCTCGCCACAGCGGTGTCTGTCAATGGTGAATCATGTACAAGACGTGATCCAGGGAACTCCTTACTCTGTGTGAGAGCCTTGTCTAAAAACCTGTACATCAAACACCTATGACCTGCTGTCTGGCAGTAAATGTGGCTTCCCGAGGCAGCTATTGTCTATGGTTCACTGTCCGCAGAACTCACATGGAGATAAAGCACTAAATTGTTCTATTGTACTAGCGATGTGGGATGTCACTTTAATGGATGTCCCTCAATGAGTCTTTCCTGATCTCCTTTGAAGAAAATTGAGGGCCACACTTAGTCTGCATGGGCGACATTGTCCTTTTAATGCTGAGGCAGGTTGGATCTGGGAGTAAATATGGAGATACTTAGAGGGTACAAAGCACCAGCTTGATCTGATCTGTCAGCGGCCCGCTGCTTGCCTATGTAGTTTGGTTGAAGTGACCATGCGTGGTCTTTATTGTTGAGAGGAAGACTGACAGCTTCAGCGCGGAACACTCCACACGATTGTCAGTCTCCACCTCTCTGCGAGACAAAATCCTCTAAAAAAGTACCACCTGTCAAAACAGTCAATCTGCCTCTTAGGAGTGTGAGGGTAGAAGGTGAGAGAAAATCCCTGCGACTATCACTTTAGGTTATGTCAGTGACAGGGAGTGACGCTATCTGGTTACACAGCTGTTCTCTATGCTGGGCACATACTAAAGAGACACCTGAACTGTGCACCAACCCTGTGCCATGACTCCTCTCTGCACTCTTTGCAGATTAATTTCACGGTGCATAAAACTTTTGTAGGTTCACAGTTAAAACGTACTCGCATAAATTCAAAGATATGCATATGCAGTATCTTCTTCAAATGTATACAGCAGTGTGTATGTATGGTTCTGTTTTATAAATCTCAATCTAGGCACACATGCACAATCCTCCACTCTTAAACTGCCTTCACGTGATAAGAAATTTGTAGCTGTTGTCTCATTGGTTGAGCTTCGAAAGGCCAGCGGCAACCAAGGTCAAAGTTGAAATTGCCACCGAGCGATGCGCCATGCCGAGGTTAGTGCTTCCGCCTATAGTCGGATCAGTCTCAATATTACAACACAATCTCACGGCAGTTTTTGAAATAGTCACAAAATTGAATCTATTTGATTTGTGTACATAAACACAAATTTCACTTTTTTTCGTGACGCAACAACGTATTTTTTGTGTGTTTTCCTACGAATGTCCAGCAACACCTGACACACATGTCAATTTCCACTCCAGTCTTTTCAAAATAAAACTACTTAGTTAGGTTTAGGAAAAAATCAACTTGGTTAGGCCTAGTCAACAAAACTTTAAAGTATGTATGTTTAACTTTAACTCCAGACGTGCTGTAACTTAAGTATGGAAGTTATCAACGTTGACTTCTGGTTTCACAAGGGACACGAACACCGGTCTCCTGGACATACGTAAGTCCTGTGGGTTTTTTTTACTGACCCATCCACCCTGATCTCCTCCCTATGCAGTGTTCGCCGCTCTATACTTCCCGGTTCTCAATAATGTAGATTACATACAAATTGATTTTGTGCTGACCATCACGAAAAAAAAAATCAAATTTGTGTCTATGTACACAAATCAATACATTAAATTCCATGTCTACTTCACAAACTACTGTGGGACTGGGCTGAATATCAATGAATGCACACGGGATTCACATTTTGTGATTTATATATAAATGACTCTATAAAAAGATTTTTCATTGCACACAAAAATAGTTATCATTAAATACAAATGTAAAAAAAGAAATTCACATATAAAAAATAAAGTTCACAAATATATTTCTGATGCACACATACATAGTTCTTATTTTAAATAAATGTAATAGAAATACTCAAATATGTATTTAAAAGTATCTGAAATTTTCATCAAAAATATATTTGGATTTTGTTACATGTATATGCAATCTGTTGAACCTGCATTTACAAACTACTTGTCATGTGTGAACTTCACTGCATTTGTGTGTGTTTTTTTTTTTTATACTCCTCTGACGTCGCCCAAACCACAAATGCATCTTTTTCAACAGGGAATTATCTGTAGCCAATCAGATGTCTCCCTCCTTTTCAGCCAATCACATGAGCATGTCCCCACGAGAGTATGATTTACGTGATGCACACAGACTACGTACCGCTCCAGGAAAACAATGGCACAGCCAGCGCAGAGCGATTTCACCTCTGATCCTATGTGGGCAGCTTTACAGTTGGCCATAATGAAATCTGAGATCAAACACAGGAATATAGTGGTCCCAAAAGGTTGTGTGGTATCACCTATACTTTTTACATTGTACACCAATGACTGCAGGAAAATACACCCTAATAACTATAACATTTGCTGATGAAACTGGGATTTTGAGCCTTCTTCACAAGGACATGAACTCTTCCACGATGATATAGACACCTTCATCAAGTGGTGTGACACTAACCATCTAATTTTAAACGCCACCTAAACACAGGAGATGGTCCTTGACCCGAGGCAAGTGACTGACCGTGAGTCGGTGGTAATCAAAAACCAGATAATCACGCAGGTGTCCTCGTACAAATACTTAGGTGTCCACATAGACAACCTTCTTTGCTGGAAAACACACATTGATAACCTGTGCAATAGACTGCAGCAGACACTTTACTTCCTAAGGCCATTGAGGCTGTATGAAGTGAGCAGCTAGATCATGCTAATGTTCTACGGGGTAATCCTGGAGAGCATCATACAATATGCAATTTCAGCGACCTAACAGTGCAATTAAAAAGCAAGCTTGCTAGTATGCACAAAACAGCTATGAAGGTAATAAGGAAGAAGGACTGTGAGCCCTTATAAAGCCTGTATGAACAAGCAGTCATAAACAGACAATAAAAATTATTGCTGACTCTCAACATCCACTCTTCTCTCAATACGAACGCCATCAGGAAGAACAAAGAAGACTGTGTGTGCTAAAATGCAAAACCAACCGCTTGAAGCTGTCGTTTGTTCCAGCCTCTATCAAGCTGCTGAACTCAAATGATAAATCTTAGTGCATTAGAGCAATGTGCAATCAATACACAAGCACTTTAACATTCGCACTTTACTCTACCGTGTTGTCATGTCAAATGTCTCTTATGTATGTATTAAGATGGTTTCATGTTGCTTATTTAAAGCAACGGACGTGGCACTATCTATCTATCTATCTATCTATCTATCTATCTATCTATCTATCTATGAAAAAGTATTTCAACCACTGTCTGTGTTGCAACCATCATTACACCTGACCATTACGCATGGCTGTGGCTATTTATAGCACAGGCCTAATCAATAATTTGTCACCTGCAGTGTTTTGCAAGTTCACACTTTACAAGAGCTATAGTTCAAAGTTCATACAGATTTAAATTAACTAGTTTTAGTCTGTATCGAGACACAAACTCTGGCCTATACCTTCCCACCCATAAGGCTTTGGGCTTACAATATTCTGGCAAGGTGGTTTTAAATATTTCTCACTATTAAGGGCTTTTCACACTGCTCTTAGTCCCAGGCTAAGGGAGCTGTTAGCCCGGGGCTCAGAAAGCTTTCCCACTTGCACAATCCTGGCCCATTTAGCCCAGGGCTTGTTGGCCCTACTCCATGGTTAGCACAGAGTTTGCGGGTTTATCTCCTGGGGAAAAAAAAAAAAATATATATATATATACTGTACATATATTATTTATTTAACTACAAAGTCCCGTTGAGATTAAATGTCTTTTATAAGTGAGATCTAGCCAAGAAAGAGTCAAATAGCAGCATCCAACACCTAACAGGACAACAACATTGACAAGGCAGTATTTTGGTCATGTGTTCATTAGTTAATTGAAGCAACTGCAGCTTGCAGTGACACTTCCTTTATTCTAAGTTTAAAATTATTTACAGAGATGCATTTGTCCAGTCTAAACAGATTGTTCCAGGACCAAGGACTGTAGTGGAACAGGCTTGTTTTGCCAGCCTCTGTACTGTTAGAAGGGACTTTAAACTGAAGCTTAAGACCTAAGGTTATGACTGATTTACAAAAAATAAAAAAAATAAACTTCCAGCTTAAGCAAGTAGGAAATTTGCCTAAAGTGATCTTATAAACTAAAATGTACCAATGTTGTAGCCTACGCAAAGCGAGGGATGACCATCCTACCAAAATCGATCAGGATGCACTTTCCATGCACGCCACAAACATTTTGGAAAGTGACTTGCAATTACTATACTGGGGGGAAAAGAGCTCAGGCTTTACCACCTAAGGCAGTGGACAGGGTCTGTGCGTGGACACATTATCCAGCTCAGCAGATGATGACAGTAAACAAGGTAGGAGAGGGCATTCAAGCAAGAAGGCTGAAAAAGAATCAACAACCCCGAGTCACACTACGCCGCAAGAAGAAGCTACGCCAAGGCTCACGGCTTGATCAGCTCCTCAAACTCCTCCACTACCCCTCTCAATTATAATTTTGGAAGATACAGTTAACTGTGATAATAAAGCAGAAAATACATGTCCGTCAACTGCACAGAAACAATTTTCAAGAACTGTTATAAAACTTCATCTGTGTTCGTAGATTTATCTGCATTCAAGGTGGATTTAACAGAAAGAAAGTGAATTGGACGTCCTTTATATGGAATCCGGCGATGAAGTAAAAATGCTGTAAATCATTCATAAAGGAGCAACAGCTCTGAAAAATGTATATGTATGCAGAAATCAACACAACTTTAATGACTTCTAATTCACTTTGAAATTACATCCAAGGACCTACACGGCTTCACTCTGGAGAGCCGCAGTACCCAAGTCTGTCAAGTGAGTGTCAAAACTGACTTTAACAATGCAGCACGCCTGGCAGGAAGGCTTGGTCTCACACTGACTAATAGAGTTGTAAAGAATTAATTTGCACTTAGCTCAGCGTGGAGCTATAGCATAATTGTCCCTTAAAAATCAAACCTTCATTATAACAGTCGGGCTTTATGTCATTATCTTGCAGTGGGAAGGGAGCACATGGAGCTTTACACTAATTTATGTTTCCTAATGATAAATGACGGAGCATTACTTACTTGCGGCATTTCTAAATAAAAGACTAGGTGTTCGTAGCGGTGGGTAAGCTGTTCTGTGGCGAACAGGCTGCTTCAAAGAGCTTTTTTAAATTAACACATGCTGCTCACAATGTGAGTGACCTTATTTCCACACCAGCTTTATTTGAGTTATGTCATAATCAGGATGGGGGGAATTAAGTGCAAGATGGCAAAGTATATAAGCCAGTCTGATCTCGCAGAAATACGTGAAATGACCACAACCTCTCAACAGCGCATTACATGGGCGGCACGTAATGTGTTAAAATTATGTGCCGGCATAAAGCCAGTGGAAAGTCAACTAGGATCCTTTGTCGTGGTGGACCAACATGTTCTCATCCCAACTCGTCATATGGACCCTCGGCATCACTTTTCGCTCGCAGTAAACATGCTTAATGTTGTGAATTAAACGAAAAACACTTGCTTAGGATTAGGCAACAAAACCACTTAGTTAGGTTTAGGAAAGCATAACATGGTTGGGCTTAAAATTACTAAGTTTTTTACTGTGAAAATGTCACTTGACGATGTGAACACGGGACACGTACAGACAAGCCCTTTGTCTCTTTCGCTCTTTAAAGTACGTCACCACTCCCGGCACACTTTGCCTGTGCGTTTACTGTTGACGCGGATGGGTTTACATTGTAGTTAATGGAACGCCTGGTGCGTCTCATATCGTCAACACCCTGGCTTCAGCAAAACAACACAGGCTCATCTGGTTTTATTTTTGCAACAGTGATTTGTAAAGGTTTTGTAAGGAAATAACAATCTGGGTGGTCGGACCAGAAAACCCTTATATGCATCGCTCTGGAGGTCAGTTACAAATAACGTGTTTTATCATTTAATTTGGAGGTCTGTCTATGACACCAACAAGACGCCGGGCAATTTTAGATGCAAAATGCATCAATCGAATGTTAAGGGTTAACAGTTCTGTGGACAACAAATGATCAGCCACAGTCAATCAGCAAAGCAAAATACCAAATGATCCACTTTTTCCCATGGTTGTGGTATAAATTCAAGTCACACTTCTCTTTGTACTTCTGTTTATCCAATAAAAGTAAGTACTGAACTCTGACAATCACAATAACATTTCAGATTATTAAAAAAAAGATTAAAGAATGGTGAGGGGTTTATGGTTTTGGATTAAAGTATCTAAAAAATTTCAAGTGGAATTTTCCCTCCACGTCAAAGAGCTCCATGTATATAGGACATTTTATAGCAAGTTAGAATGTCATGTATATGCAAATAACCATTACCACTACCAACCCAGCAGTGTTGAGGATTAGATGAGGACTCACCCCTGATGATACATATCTCTGGATAGGGCAGAGTCACTGTAAGCTGTTCAGCGGAGCTAGTCGTAGTCAGAGATGAGTCACAGAGCTTCAGTTCACTGATCAACACCTCCGCCTCAGCCCCCTGGCACAGCTTGACACACATACACACACTTGTGTCAATCTGTCAGAAACAAATGGGGTGAGGTGGGGAAAATGTGCATCGCTAGCAAAGGCGACCTCCGCTTGCACCCGCTGAGTGTAGGCTACGTGTCATCATCCTGACTGCACAGACCGAGCAGTGAAATACCAAACACTCTGATTTATTTATCTATTCGACTATCTGTCTAGATAGTATTGTACGGGTGCATGTTTTCTTGTTTGAAGACAGTGAAGATAGCTGTCATTTCAAATCATATTCATCATGTTGAAGTACTGTTGGGAGTTGTTAATCTTACTCAGGATGAAGCAACTTTTCCATAACTCTACATCCATGTGTTGATTTTAAAGGAATAGTTATACATTTTGGGAAATTCCATAGACTATATATAAGAGGTGGATGCAGTCACCGTGACGTCACCCATTAGTTTGAGGACTGCCGTTTTGAAGCCTCAAGTTAGGCATTTTGGCCGTCGCCATCTTGATTTTTTGCAACCACAAGTGACACGAGAGGGTGGAGCTAAGTACAACCGTGTCAAGGACTCTCCGCAATTCTTCTTAGTGACGTCACAGCCAAGAACATCAAATCTGAGCATCATGCTGTGATATCAACCCCCCAAATGCTGCTCCTCAGATGCACTACCAAAATAGAACAAGGAGAATAATGCACATTGTAATATTTCCATTGCATATCTGTCATGCATGTTGGGGTGAAGTCGGCAAATGTTAGTTAGCAGCGGCAATTCCTTTCTACAGAAAAGACTGTATATAAGAAGTGGATGTAGTCACCGTGATGTCACCCATTGGTTTGTGGTTTGTGTGACACACGAACGGACAGACGGACACGCGGAGCGCTTTATACACCCGACTATGTTGTTGCGGGGGTATAATAAATCAAGTGAGAAGTAGGGTCATTTTCTCATAGACTTCTACACAATCAGACTTAATTTTTTCAACCAGAGGAGTCGCCCCCTGCTGGCTATTAGAAAGAATGCAGGTTTAAGGCACTGCCGCATCAGTCCATCACATTTGGAGCTAGAATCAGGACATGCTTAACTGCTCTATTGATTTATAGAATATGAATAAAATGTTCAGATGAAAGCTGTGATATATGTAAAAAATAAAATAATGATTTAACTAGTAATAATAATGGTCCAAAATTATGCAAAATTGCATAATTTTAGGTCAACACCCTTCAAATTTCCTTTACCTTTTATTCACTGTAGAAATTCTGAATGTAATAATGATTGCTGCTACACATGCCCCCCCCCTTATTGAAATGTTATAAACACAGTTATTTGTACTATTATATGTACTTTTTACATCTCTTCTGCACTGCTGGTTGGATGAAGCGATCCTACTGTAGGCTTTCTGGTGTTGGAAAAATAGTATTTGGCTTCTTAGCCCACTGTAAGATACTGCACACTTTCTGCAACTTTCTACATTTGTTGTAACCCAATAATAACAACTATGTTGAATGCATTTCTTATGACATAAAATAGTTGCTGCAAAATTCCTTAATCTGTTTACATTTGCTTGCAGTGTTTTCCTTCTCCTCATTTATTGGCACATTACACATCTTATGGCATATTACCAGCAAGAAATGAATATGCATGACTGCCATCTGCAGTCAGTAGAGAAGTCAGACAGTAATATCTGTTGCTTATTAAGGATTAAAAATGGTTGAAATTGAGTTAACAATTTGTGCTACTTATATGCAACTAATTTGTATCTATATACTGTCTACATACGTGTGTGCATGCAATTGTGTCACATGCTGCCCCAGTAATCCTTTGCACAGTTGGACTGAAACAGTTCCCACCTTCTGAATACAAGGAGGAATCATCCTCCCTCAACTAAAGGATTTTTTTTTTTTTTTAAGAATGAAGGAATTTAAAAGAAAAAAAGTTTTTCATTGGCCTAGAAAATGTTGAAAATTGTTCAGTTCTGCTGTGCAGTCAAAACCTCTTCCACTCGAACAAGCTGCCGTAATTGCAAACTAATGCCTCTTGGTAGAATTAGAGCACATTTTACAGCAACACACAGATTAGTGTTTAAAGAAGATTTTAGCATGACCAATTTCATTTATTTCGAACTGTGACATTACAGGAATCACACTTCACAAGATATGTTTTCCTCAAGCTCTTTTAGATAGAGCCCGTGCTTACCACTGGTGGAAAAAAATTAATCATTTTCTGCCATTACCGCTGCTCCACACTGTGCACCTTTATCAGCTGTGGCATTTGAATGAATGAAGGAATGGCAGTTACTGTTGAAAGGCTGCTTAAGGAGACAATAATTGAGGCCAAATGACATGTTTCTCAGAGGACTACTTTTTGACGGAAATTGCATAGAAGCTTAACGGTACTGCTTTTTTTTCTTATATACAAAGGTAAGAGCTGAAATACATTGACAGTATTACAGTTTAGCCTCCTGCTCTTCTAGCAAAGGTGGAAGTTGAAATGAATTAACTCATTAGACAGTAGTTTTTGGTCGGAACGAACCTTTAAAACTATGTCATTAGACAGAAAGTAGTATTTGAGCAAAATTAACCTTTAAAATTGTAAGTCCCTACACAGAAAGTGGTATTTGGATGGAATCAATCTTTAAAACTGTAAGTCGCTAGACAGAAAGTAGTATTTGGCTGGAATTAACCTTTAAAAACTATAAAGCGTTTAACAGAAAGTGGTATTTTGGCGGAATGAACCTTTAAAACTACAAGTCGTTTAACAGAAAGTGGTATTTGGGCGGAATTAACCTTTAAAACTACAAGTCGTTTAACAGAAAGTAGTATTTTGGCGGAATGAACCTTTAAAACCACAAGTCGTTTAACAGAAAGGGGTATTTGGGCAGAATGAACCTTTAAAATTGAAGACAGACTAGACAGAAAGTGGTATTTGGGTGGAAAGTAGTAGCAGTGGTAGTAGTGGTAGTAGTAGTAGTAGTATTAGTCGTAATAGTAGTAGGAGCAGCAGCAGCAGTGATGTCCAAAGGATAAGATTGACTTAATTTCCTCCACTGCTGCTGGATGAACCGCATGTCAAAAAAGTCCAAAACCATTATTTTTCTCGACCAGTTTTTATCATATTTGATATAATATGGGTTTATCATAGGATTCCTGTCAGCACTACACACCTTGTGGGATATCTTTATGCCACCCTAATGAACGAACACAAATACAGAGAGGAGGAGATGAAAGCCTCTTCTGAAAACTCCAATTAAAATATGTATGTCTTTGAAAAATATGCGCTTGCCTTTCATCACGTCTGATTCATTAAAACGACGTATGTGCTCGCTTCTGGACTCGCTTCCTTTCAACCTCAGACCAATTATACAGCATTTCTCTCACTCACAGCCCCAATTTTTTCAGCCGATGTATATAAAAGGGATGGTATTTTCCCCATGGAATCGCGCTATAGGTTAAGTGTAAGAATGTCAAGAAGATTATTTTAGAAATGGATATCAGCTTTACGAAATGTATTTCAAAGTTATGCTCTTGGTAAGGCTCTATGATCCTCTTTGATGCTTTGATTTCAGTTCAAGGCCGTCTTCTCTGATTGCCGTGGAAATGCTTCGGTGACCTGATAAAAAAAAATTTAAAATTTCAGCCCAGAGATTTGAAACATTTGAAGCACCTCCCTTCCCCCAATTTTCAGCACAGCTTTCATCATCTGTATCAAATTTCAAAACCCTGCAGTCCAGGTCTTTGGAAAGATTCAATAATGTTTAATATCTGCTGCTCAGTCAGTCAGACACGCTGGAATCCGAGCTGAAGAGCTCCACTGCTGCTCATATTGAGGCAGTTTAGGATTTGTTCATTGACTCTGCCCATTGTCGCCTGTTGATAAGAAATAAGGGGAAATGCTCCTCTTTTTTCCCCCCACCTCAGTCGGCTTCATTTCCCTCCTGATGTGTTTTTCCGTGGGGATAAGAGGCCATGAATACGCTAAGTATCCTTGAGGAAATGGGAGCAGAAAGCATGGAGTCGATCCAGTTAAGCATGAGTGGTTACTTTTGCTACTTTGCGGCGTGTGTGTGTGTGAGTGAGTGGCGTCGAAAATGAGGCGCGCAGCAATGGCACTGTAGTTTTCATCAGTTAGCTGAGAACAAAATAAAACTTCATGCCTACTTGAGGTCAGTCATCACAAGCTCTTAAGACGACTCACTGTGCGACACTTCCAGGATGGAAAATCATGACAAAATTGCACAATATTGTCTAGTATGTGCCATTTAGACTTGCAGAAGACAGTCGCTCTGCACCATTGAGACATAACAAATATGAATGCATTATTATAACATGAACCGTACAAAATAATATTCGTCCATTAACAAAGCTTGAGTGCAGTGGTTAGCACTGGCGCCTCACAGCTAGAGGGTTGCAGGTTCGAATCCGGCTTGGGACCCTTCTGTGTGGAGTTTGCATGTTCTCCCCGTGTTAGCGTGGGTTTTCTCCGGGTACTCCGGTTTCCTCCCACAGTCCAAAGACATGCAGGTTAGGTTAATTGTGGACTCTAAATTGCCCGTAGGTGTGAATGTGAGTGTGAATGGTTGTCTGTCTCTATGTGTCAGCCCTGTGATGGACTGGCGACCTGTCCAGGGTGTACCCCGCCTTCGCCCAATGTCGGCTGGGATCGGCTCCAGCCCCCCCGCGACCCCTAACGGGATAAGCGGTTGCAGATGAGGAGGATGAGGATAACAAAGCTTGAATCATGTTCCACAGGTGTTATTACCTCATGATCTGTTAGCAGCTGAACTAAAGTTAGAGACACTCAAAAGTGCCTGCAAATCAACCATGAAAGCAATAATGCTCAGTTTTTTTTTTGTCATAGACACTTCAAACCAACTGGACCTACTCAGCGGCGATGTAATTTCACAACATCATTAATATCCTCTGCATAATCTCGTGTTTCATTTAGCCTCTCCACACACACATGGAGCGGAGCAGAGGAGAGACAGGCGAAATGAAGATAACGTTGTCGGTACCAGTTACAACAACACGTTCTCATCCCAACTCATCACATACGGACGCTCTGTCAGACCACTCAGCATCACCTTTTCCATTGCACTAAACACGTGCTTAAAGACCCCTCGGCGTCACTTTTCGGTCGTAGCAAACACGTCCGTAATGTTGTGAATTAAACAAAAACACAAGGGGAGACTCGTGGGGACCCATAGAACCCATTTCATTCACATATCTTGAGGTCAGAGGTCAAAAGATCCTTCTGAAATTGGTTGGTACCAATGGATTCCTTAGGTTTTCACTGATACCAGTGTCTTAACTATAGCTTTAACACTGAGTCCGCCACAGTAAGAACAATTGCATTTAATGCGTTAAAGAAATTAGTGGCGTTTTATTATCATGTTAACTTTGACAGCCCTAATTAAAATATAACCTATGGTTGTATTTTTCACTTTTAGATGGTTAAATTGTGTCAGAAATAGGTAAAGTATGCTGCAGTTTAATTTTTGGCCCATTCAAACAAGACACTTTGTGTATTAGATGTTATTGTTACTGGTGCATTCTGGTCAGATTCTATTATTTTGTTTTAATAAATCAAGATTTGATCTTCAAAAAAATAATTTTTCAAAAAAGGAGTCTTGAATGAATGTTTGATTGTGCCAAAATAAAGCTTAGGTCCATTCACAGAATTCCCTTTAATTCATCCGCTAAGCTATGGCGTCACACAAAACAATTGCGCTTTCAAATCTGTGCTCGTCAGAGATGTGTAGGTGGCTCCATCTGACCTCGCCAAGCCTCCTCTGGCCTTGGTATAAAGGACTGGCTATTGGCAGAAAATATGCTAACAAACATTATTCACTGGGGAATTTCCATGCAGCTTTTCCTGCTATTAAACTGTTCCAAAATCGTCAAGCCTTGTAGGAGGGAAAAAAAAAAAGATACACAAACACGACTAAAAATGCATTCTTTAACAAAAGCTTTTTTTTAAATGCATGTTGAACTAGATTTTAATCCTTCATGGGGAGTTCGCAAAACAAGCTCCCCGTCAGAACACTTAGCGAGATTAAAAAGCCTCCCCTAACAGCCTTGTTGTGAGTCAGCTCTGCTTGTATTAATGTTTATTCTATGTGATTAGGCACAGTGAGGGGGCACGCTAGGGGTCAGTGCTGGAGGCAGGTAGTACAAGCAGATTTCTGCTCCCACCCGCTACCGGCCAACAGCTGGCTTTACAGCGCGCCGCTGGCCCTGCTGATTAGATGAGGTGCCTCAGTTTATCCCATCTACTTCCTCAACCCTGACCAAGAAGCTCAGAGAGCATGTCCTGCCAAAACACATACTGCAGTGGATAAAGACACCTCATCCCCCCCTCCAGGTGACGTCTCGCACTTTCCAGTTCATCTCAGGATGAAACAAGAAAGAGAGAAAAACAAGAATAAAAGAGCAAGACGGGGACCAAGACGGAGAATAAACAAACAAGGAGGTACAATGTATGGGGTCGCTGCTGCCATTCTCCGTGTGTCGCCCCGAGGCTTGATGTTTCAGAAATGTTGCATTCAAACCAAACAGGGATAACTAATTGTACATTTCAAATGCAAAGCCTGCCTACAGGGTAGTTTGGCAGGATTGCGTGTAAAAGGATTTATACGTGTCTGCTCCACAGAGAAAAAGCCAGCGCATGTGCATGCCAAACTGCATGCTTCATCCGAGTTAGTCAGAGGCAAAGCGAAACAATCAAAGGAGAAGCGTTATATTCTCCTCTCAGAAGGCACTGCCGGGTTTGACTAGGGCTAAGCGGTTGCTGCTCTAAGCATCAACCTCACGTTAAAGAATCTCCGTAATTCTTCTTAGCCACGTCACAGCCAAGAACGACAAATCTGAGCATCAGTGCTGTGTCATCAAATCTCCAAATGCTGCTCCTCAGATGCACTCACTATACCGAAATAGAACAAGGGGAAGAATGCACATTGTAATATGTCCATTGCAATTTCTGTCATGTGTGTTTGCGCACATAACACTATTATTTTATTTTTAAAAGGGCAAATTTGGAGCATAATCACCCTTAAGGGGCGGCAGTAGCTCAGTCCGTAGGGACTTGGCTTTGGAACCGGAGGGTCGCTGGTGCAAGTCCCAGCACGTACCAAGTCCCAGCACGTACCAAGTGAGGGTGGACTGGTAGCTGGAAAGGTGCCAGTTCGCCTCCTGGGCACTGCCGAGGTGCCTTTGAGCAATGCACCGAACCCCCAACTGCTTGGGGCGCATGTTTATGGGCAACCCCCTCGCTCTGACATCTCACCATTAATGCATGTGTACAGGTCCTGTTTGTACATGTGTGTATTTATTTCAGGTCTGTGTGTGTAATGTGTAAAAATAACAGAGTGAAAAAATTTAATTTTCCCTCGGGGATCAATAAAGTATGTCTTCTTTTTCTTCTTCTTGTCAGCCAGTAGGAAATACATGATTGGGTAACCAAGTAATCAGAGCACAGATCCAAACCAAGCAACATACTGAACAATAACAGTGCCATTTTGTTCATTTTTGGTTTGCAAATAAAGCTTTTAGCCTTTTTGAATATATTTATTGGTCTGAGCAGTTGAAAATACAGGCATGGAGAGGATGTATTCGTTGTTAGTAAATGATTTTTAAAGCAATATTATGGAACTTTTCCTTGTGATAAAACCATTTCAAACTTTAAATGTGACATGCTAAAATGTAGCTAAATGTATGTAATAAAATGTTCTAGTAGAAGAACAAGCAGCGTAATGTCATAAAATCAACAAATGTTAGTTAGCAGTAGCAATTCCTTTCTAAAGCATAGACTGTATATAAGAGGTGGACGTAGTCGGCGTGACGTCACTCATTGGTTTTTGAACTGTTGTTTTGAAGCCTCGAGTTTGGCATTTTGTCCGTCGCCATCTTGGTTTTTAACCATCACCATCTTGTTTTTTTGCAACCAGAAGTGACACGAGAGGATGGAGCAAATTACGACCAAACGCTGAATAAGACATTTTCAGGCGACCAAAATGTTACAATTAACGTTTATGAACTGAAAACACACTGTAAAGGGGTTAAAGTTGTAAGACGAAGACAGGGACAGCACCCAGACCGGACAACGCTGTTGTAGCGAATGATAACCGTGAGGGATGAAGAATATGACGTGACAATGGAACAATGTGGAACCTTTCTTAAACTCTTCCAGAAACTGCTAACATCACCCCTAGGGCAGTGATCCAATTTATGACCCAAGGCTTCACAGAGGAGAAAAAAACACAAGACTTAGTACCCATCCTGACCATTTGAGCTGTTTATTCAATCATGGGTTAAAGGCCCTGACATCTGGTTCTTCCCAAAGACTCAGAGAAGCGGTGAAGACCAACAAGTAAGACACTATGAACTGATGATGAGAATCAGAATGAAACTAATTCTGCCATTAAACTGTACATAAGTTAATATGCTACGTTTGACTACTCATCTGAAAAGAACCGAAGTTTTTTGTAAACGTTGGAGCTCTCAAGCAGAACTGGAGATGCATTGAATATACAAAAGTAGGTTTCATGGCCTTCTTGATTTATGATGTGCAACGCATTCCTTTGTGGTCACAGACACACTCTCCGCATGTCTGCTTCATTGATCTCATCCACACTTTGTGACTGTTTGATATCTTATCCCTTCATTTACTGTGTAATAAGCAAACTTATATATCAACATGTATACTCCTGTCTGTGTGCTGTTTGTATACCTACACCGTTGTAGCAACCTGTCAATCACAAGCTAGCCACGCCCTAAAGCATACCCTACTTCATGGTCTATTTGACTCTTCATCATATGTATTGAAGAAGACTTGAAACTAGTGATTGAGACCATAAACTCATGTTTACAATATTTACTGAGGTAATAAATCAAGTGAGAAGTAGGGTCATTTTCTCGTAGACTTCTATACAATCAGACTTATTTTTGCAACCAGATGAGTCGCCCCCTGCTGGTCATTAGAAATAATGCAAGTTTAAGACACTTCCGCATTGGCTTCACTTTTCATACCCTGGAGTTGCCTACTGATCTAAAGTTTGCTAACGTTAGATAGAGCACAAAACAAAACCCATGATTTGTAAGAAGATTGTGTCACTTCTTCTTTCAAAAGATACAAAGTCTCACTTTAAACCTGCATTAATTGTTTTGTTGTTTTGCTATAAGGAGAGCACTGAGAGTTAACCAGAACTGTAAAGTTGTGGGCTATTAAAAGAAAACAATGACTTATAAGATTCTGAAACGCTTTGGAGGAACTGCAGAATCAGGTGATAATCCTCTGTGGGTTCTTCACTACAAACGACACTCTTCACATCACACATTGTTGTTTGATCCATAATTCATGTAAAAATATTGATTAGAGCAGTTTTAAAGACTGGGGAATGTCAGTTTGTTGTGTATTAATAGTATTAAATTCAACTCAGTCCCAGATATAGGCTACTATGGCCATTTTGAGCAATTTATCTCCAATCCCCAAAATGTGAACAGTTGTATGATTACTTCCATGCAATAAGCAGAGGAAAGACTTCGCTCAGATATTATGAACAGAACCGATGCTATGTTCTGTACAGTACAAAACAGTAGAAATGCTGACTGCATTCAAATCTCAGAAAGAGAAAGGGACAGAGAATGAAAGAAAAAGAACAAAGAGAGAAGGATTAGAGTATGTTCTCTTTGAGGACGAAAGAAATTCGGTCTATGAGCACCCGCGGATTTCAAACAGAGAACCTGCATTTCAAAGCCAATGGAAATTGATTAATGTATTCTCTTTGAAGGCTGGTAACCTGGCCAATTTGTGCCCAGATTTACTCTCTGATACAAGCCAAGTATCATAAAAGCATCATCATGCAGGCTGAGTGAGCATGGACTTGCTCAGCACATGCGATGACATCAAATATGACTGGAGGGCAAGCATGAAGCGTATGTGCATGTGCCTTATATGAGCTAAAAATATCCTCATAAAAAGCACAGCGTGTTGTAATGAAAATGAGAATCATATGCAAAAAGCAGATGGTGTATGTTTCCGGTATGAATTAGATCTGGTGATCCCCTTTGGGCGAATACCAGTGATGTCAGATACACATATGGAGGCAGTACTTAAGGAATAAGTAATACATATTATGAGACACTTTAACAATATGGTGTATTTGTCTGTTTGGTTTGGTTTATTCCGGCTATAGGGACAACACTGTCGTAGTATCTCAGGTGTGTACCAAAGAAATGCAAGACCACCTGAAAAGTTCTAAAATGCCACATGGCCATGGGTCATGATCAGAGACTGTATGAATGTTTGCTGGCTGGCGTTACAATCATGTATGCACGGAAATGACCACATATTTAATATGCGATCAATCGCATGATTGTCCATGATGAATCACGATTTATGCAAATGTATGTATATATTTGAGGATTGTTTGAGTCAATAGCCTGGGGCAATTTTTTAATTCCCAATCTGTCCGTTAGTGGGGACACAGCCTTATTAGTTTTTATGAAGATAAAACATGTTAAGAATTTAACCCTCCTATTATCCTTGGGGTCAGTTTTGCCCCACTCAATGTTTAATGTCTCTAAATAAGTGCTTGACATATTTGTTTTACTTCATATTTAATGACTTTTCCTAGTCTAATTGGGACAACTGGGGAAACATACAATTAATATGATGAAATGTTTTCAATGTCCTTTATGCATTTTTGTACGCATCAGTGTTATTTGGGTCAATTTGTCTCTTTTAGCTGTATAAAACATATACAAAATGTGAATATTTTACACACAGTTGTTTAGGTTTTTCTGGCTGATATTGAGGACACTATCACATTCAATTTTATCATTTTTTGGCCCTAACCTGCCTTAACAGTACTTGTAGTAGAGCAAGAACCTCTGATTTGTCCCACGCTGTGGAGAAGGGGAAATATAGTACCTGTGAGGACATTGTTAGTTCACATAATATAGGGGAGTGGCAAACATAGAAAATCGTACACAGCAGCCTTCTAAACCATTTCTCTGGGTGCTCTGTGTGCTCTCTCTTTATGATCAATCTGAACTGAAATTCACCTCTTAAGCAAAGTTCTTTGACAGTGAAAGTGACACAGAGGAGAATGTGTCCAGCAAACTTCCCCAGTGAAGAAAGCTTGGAAGATTTTGGTGATGCTGAGCTGCATCAGCTCTTTGACTGCCCTGTTGACTGTACTGTGCCAGCACTGCAATTTTAGAGTGAAAAAAAAGACTCCTCATCTTCAGAATGATTTCTTATGTAATATTGGTGGAACGAGCATTTTTTTAAAAAAATTGAACAACACTCTATTATACAATCAGCTTGCACAGTTCTTTTCTATAAAGCCGTATATGCTTTGTGAATATTCAAGGCTGGACTCTCAATAATGAAGGAAAATTGATTGAAATGGTGTCAGCCTACATTGAGCCAACAGTATAATAACTGGGCTAATGAATGATACTATCAGAGACATTTACTAGAACTGTCACTGAAAGAAAAATGTCATTTTCTTTGCACTACACGCTAAATAGCAGCTATTGGAAGCTTTGAACACCCAATAAGTCTCATACAAGTCTTTTTTCTTTCTGCCAATTGAAGCATCGACCAAACGGCATCTATCCTTTGCAGACGCTCCGCAGCTCATTTTTTTTATTATTATTATTGTTTATTTCTGTTAGTCTCCTCATGTGAGTCATGCTCCTCCCTCCCCTTTCTCTATGATAACTCATAATGAATGTAGTCAGTGATTTGGCACTAGTCATGAGACGAGATCATAGGGTGATCACAAATATGCGACTTTCCATTTTGTGCCCTATTACCTTCCCTTCAAAAAGACCCTCCATCCTATTTGTCGGCAGGCCGGGGTTATTTCATAGTGGCTGGGTGTACGATGAGGCGGCGGGGCTGCTCAT
The DNA here is from genome assembly GCF_043250625.1 of Sebastes fasciatus. NCBI lineage: Eukaryota > Metazoa > Chordata > Actinopteri > Perciformes > Sebastidae > Sebastes > Sebastes fasciatus. The sequence goes on from NC_133799.1 coordinate 12,538,680, forward strand.
GTGTGAATACACCCCTGACAGTAGTCACAATTCAGGCACTTTTGAAAACCGCCCATAAACAAAGGTGGAAGGCAAAAGATGCTTACAGAGGCAGTAAGTGTGGTCGAAGTAAAGCGCCAGTGTTGGTGGAGGAGGCAGCGGTCCATTCAGGAGAGTCCCAGGCTTTATGTTGATTCATTACTCTATTAGGCCTCATGACAGAGATAAGGACCAGCATGTTTCAAAGTGATAGCTGACCTCTGCGTTTTACCCATCCCAGGCGCCAACACGCCCACAGCGGCCACCGTTTTTCAAACGCACATGCTCACTTACACACAGCAGGGCAAATACGGGTAAACTCACTCTTACACCCACACACGCATGTGCACAAAAAAAAAAACACCTGAAAAGAACAAATTGACAGAGAGACCCACACAGAAAACAGACACAGTATCCAGCATGCTCCTGCACATTAACACAGATACACACAACACGGACATGGGAGAGCACACACATCTGTGCTTTTGTGCACAAAGAAAGAAGCAGCCCACATACATAAAAGACAAATTTTCCACCGGATCACCTCATGAGTAAGCCTAAGCTACAATGAGCAAAACTGGCTTAAATCTCAAATCTCATTTTTGCCTGCAACTCTGTATTTCCTTAAGTAAATAATTGATGAAAAATTGGTAAAAAAAACAAGTTGTTGTAGCAGGAAGTGACAAACAAAATGCATTATGACACAGATCACAGGAAGCTCTCTCTTTGTCCAAAGAAAACTCGCAATCAAAAAGATATTTTTCACCATCTCTATATTTACATCTGAGGAATGTGAGATTTTACACACCAGGCACACAATGCCGGTTGTTGACGAGTGTGTTGTTGTATAACCGGTCCACTCAGTCTCTCTGTCCCACTGCCCTTTTCAGATTCAAAATAAAGTTTCTCAACTGAACAAGGCTCTGCAGTCACATCAAGGATTACTGTCACAAACAGCAGAAAGGCCTCACACAGCTCACTGAATGTAAAAGTTGCTCAGTGACAGCAGAATTCACCACTGGGCGCATTTTATCCAGATCCAGCATGTACCTGTTGGATCACGCAACATCCTGGGTATGTTTGGTTTGGATCACTTTGCACGCTCACTGGGTGGTGCATTAAATCAGTGATTACTTAATGCGGGGCGCACATTATGCGAGAATCAAGCCAACTTTGGGCCCGATTACCCCGTCCCGACGATCTTCGGCAAAGCCCCGATTTTTTGATGGCTCTAAAGATAATCTTTCCAGATATTCCTGTGGTGTGAGGTATGCTAAGAGTGTTTTTATATCCCCCCATCGGCTCGGAAGTCTATCCTGGCCGCACCAATTTCAAATCGTAAATATTAGACACGTTCAATATTAAAAATTGGATATCCTGTTGTGTGTGGGTGACCCAGAGGACAGCCGATGACGCAGTCATGTTGGAAAGGACAATAGCCAATTGGCAACCAAGCTGACTGAGGGGGAAGGACAACAACCCCCGTCATGGCGACCAAGGCTAATGCAGGAGCTAATCCAAAACGTGAAGCATAAAGTAGTAGTGAGATGGACCTCAGAAATGGAGGAGCAACTTTTTGAGTGTTTATTTAACATTTCTCTATTACTTCATCCATTATTTTTCTTTTTAATTTGTGAATTTTAATTACAAAGACATGTAAACACTGACATCACTAATTCTTCCTGCCCATCGTCCGCAATGTTTGTTTACACTAAAGTCACGTTCGATCCCGAGAGATTTTATTTATTTTTTTATTCAGGACTTCTGTTGTTCATGAATGAATCTGTTAGTGTGTGGTGTGCTGTTTTGGCCAAATCGTTGCTCACCACACACTATATGAACAAAACTGTTAGCTTTATCACAACATGTCGTTATATGTGGGGTCTCTCACATTTTCAACATCTGTTAAGATTTGAAAAATCTTTTAGTGTGGGCCAGCCTTAAGGCAGATGCAACCTTTTTTTTTAATCTATGCCAAGGAGCAATAATGCTAACCATAAAGATGTGATTCTAAATTTGATTGCATTGTTGTGCATTTTTGTAGGCAGACTGTTCCACTCTTCCGCACCCCCAGACAATTAAATGAACGTCAACATTGACAACATGTTTCTCACCCACTAAGTGCATAGGTGCATACTGTCATACTGGAGAGCAGCATTTATGCTTTGTTTGGTCATTCGATTACAGTTTTTTTGTGAACTTCACAGTAGTTGTGCAGATTAAGTCACACGGAAACTGACAGAAATTGAAACTCCATGTCAGGTCCTGGGAGTTTTTTTTTGTGTTGCCTACAAATTCCCGTGAACAGTCGTTAACCTGCACTTCCACAGCAATTTACAGTGCTGCCTACTGATGTACTGTAAATCACTTTTCATGCAACGAAGGTTTTGAGATAGCTATCTCTGAGATTTCTGCTGCCATGTCAGTACAATGGAGGCATTTCATTTGTGATGGTAAAAGAATTGGAACAAAAAAAACAAACAGTTGTATATTAACCAACAGTGTCTTTCCAATATCCTCGTACCTCTGGATAATCCGTAAACCTCCCTGTAGGTTCTCCAATATCCTCGTTCCTCTGGATAATCCGTAAACCTCCCTGTAGGTTCTCTCAGATTTCATTCAAAGTGTTTCCTACCTTCAAACCCGAATAGTCCATGCAAACTGTTGACAGTGAGGTCTGTGGTTTGCCCAATGGAGAGATTGCTCAGCACATAAAACCATAACTATCTGCAAGGCTAAATGCCACTAGGAATATGTTTTCTTGTGAATTGGGTGGACTGACCCTTTAAAAGGAGATTATTTTCACCAGTACGAGATATGGCATTATATGCAGCTTTATAAGTTCGTCCACCAGGAACCCTTAAAGAACTGCAGTTTCAAAAAAATGTTTACTAACACATAGAAATACTGTATGTTTAGGAAATTTGACAGTTAAAAGACAGACATTTTGGAATCGAAAAGGCCAGAGCACACGTTTGAGGGACATCCAGTATCAGTATTGCTTACATTATCAGAAATATACAGGTGCACAGTGCATCTTGCTGGATGCTTCCATATCCATCGCTGAAAATCTATAGAGGCTATCTCTCCAAACCAGCCCTGCTCTGTCCACTGAACCATTTGGTAATACAAACATTTCAGCAGAATTGCAATATTAGAGGATGACCTCACCAGAAAACCCACCGATTGATCTCTTATCTGTCTTGAGTCTGATGCTGTAGGTCAGGAATTCAGCTGAATCATGGCACAATATTACTTCACTGACTGGTTCTGGACCTGAAAGGACCCCATGGGCTCCAATAGGCCCTTTTCACAGCAGCCATTTTCACATGTCATTGCAGAGTAAACACATGTGTAATTAATAGCATTAATTATGCTTAATTATGCTTTTCGCTCGTCATTTTTATGCCACGCAACCAAACTACGGTAACATTCACCATTAGGTTTAGGCAACAAAACCACTCACATAGGTTTAAGCAACAAAACCACTTAGTTAGGTTTATGAAAAACGTCATGGTTGGGCTTAAAATAAGTACGTATACTAAGTAAAATATGTACAAAATCAATGTAGCATAAGTAGGGAAAACACGTCACAAACGTCACTAAAAAACACGTCACAAGCGTAACTTACAAAACAAAACACACCAGCCTCCTGGTTAAACGTCCTGTGTTTGTTGGACCCATCCACCACCCGCCCGCCATAAGCGGTCTTTCTTGCTTTTTATTCTACGTCACTAGCTCTGACCGTTGCCTATTTACGTGGATGCATTTACATTGCAGTCAGTACAGACAACATGGCGTACAAATGACGCCAAAAGCAATAGAGGCGTTCTTATTGCACATCATCGTGTCATTCATACACCTTTTTGTGCAAACAAGCTAAAAACGGACAAACCAAACACCGGCTCTAGAGAGGGCCTTTCGCGTTTTTACGTTAAAATGGCAGCTTGAATTTAGGGGCATAGCGAATGCACATGAAGGCCACCGTAGGGTCTTCTACACGCTTGGAAAGGGGGAGGTGAGAGGGAAGGGGGGTATTCGATTGGTTGCAACCTCACCGCCAAATGCCACTTAATCCTGATCCTTGAAGCTAACTCTCACTGGTGACCACACAGACCTTGTAATTTAAAGGAATAATTTGACATTTTTGGCAAATACACCAGTATTTGCTTTCTTGATGAGTCTTATCAGAAGATCGATACCACTCCATCCCTGTGCGTTGAGTCTGGAGTTGGAGCCTGGAAGCAATTAGCTTAGCTTTTAAGACTGGAAGTTAAAAAAAAAATACAGCTACCAACACTTTAAAGCTCACAATGAACAACAGCAGGGAGTATTGACTTCCCAGACGTTGGGGCGGCTGTGGCTCAGGTGGTTGAGCAGATCGTCCACCAATCAAAAGATCGGTGGTTCGATCCCCTGCTCTTCCAGTACGCATGTCAAAGTGTTCTTGGGCAAGTTACTGAACCCCAAATTGCTCCCGAAGGCTGTGCCATTGGTGTGTTTGTGTGTGCGTGTGTGTGTGGATGAGCATGAGCAGTTTGGCACCTTGTATTGCATATGGAAACAGCTATAGTATCTCAATGGCTACCCATTTTTCAGCACTCACCGTATGAATTTACACAGACTGATTATTAATAAAGAGGAAGCATAATGCAATTTGTGATAATGCTGCTAAAAGGAAAAGTATCTGGCCTTGTTTTTATGTTGCTGATGGTTGTAATCCCTCGCTGCTCATTTTGTCATTGATGTGTTGGGCACTTAACTGAATTTGTACTTATTGAATGGATTGCAGTAACAATCATGTCATAACAGAAATAATTGCACTTCTACAGTGATCGAATCACATATATTTGCAGAAATAAATGGTGTTTATTAAGAACATTCTCATGGTTGCAGATGACAGTTTTATCTGCTCTTTCCCAGGGAGGTTGGAGGTCATTTTATAGCAGCTGGTATGTACTCAGTCTCTTGGCTGAGGACATTTCATCCAGGTGTCTGGAAGCCCACACAGAGCCTTGAAGCTGAGTTGTGCGGTTGATGGCCAGTCTCTCTAACCGCTCCACCTTCCTGCCTTCCTCCTACGCGCTACATCTCTTTAAAGCATATTAGTATACAACTAATTGGATAATGTTATAGCACATATTGCAATCTGAAGCATGCATTATGCAATTGATTAGATCGTTATCCGTTTGTAAGAGCCAGTTAATCATGTATTTATATGTGGTAAATTGTAAACGTGTGTTAGATATGGTCTGATGTCATGTTTAGCCTTGAATAGTGAATCATAGCTGAACTATTATTCTCTATTGTGTGCTAGAATCAACTGGGTCTCACAGGAAGGCGTATAAATAGCATGACATTACAACAACATTCTGCGTGTCATGAGTGCACATTTTAGCCTTTTTGCGCATCATTTGCATGTCCCAAATCCACTTCATTCCTTCATTGTTTTGCTTGGACCTGCTTTCTGAAACGGATTCTCAAGATTGGATTTTTTTTAGTTTTTTTAGATTATGCTGCTGACAATGAGAACAACGTCTCTGCATTATGTTATACCTGCTTTCCTTCTCCCTACTTTACTTCACTTATGTGCATCGTGAATGGACTGCATCTATGTTGAATTAAAATTATAACAGGAGCCTGACCATATGTTTATGTTATTTGTTCTTTAACCTCTTATCGTCCCTTTTTTAGAGGGGTCAAAACTATATGTCACATAGAAGTGGTGTACATCATCTGAAAGCTGAAGATTAATTTGATTACATCTCAGCACAAGTGGCATAGGCAGACAAACATCACACAAACATCTACCTATAAGATTCTGGAGGCCATGCACCACAGTTTAATCCTACAAGCCGTATACATCGTTATCAGAGGTAATGTTACAGGCACCTGACATGTACAGTATATTTATCTTCTTTCCTCACTCTTGCTCAGATTTGTTGACCTTGTTTTTAGCTGCATTTCTATTTCCGTCGTACAATGAGAGCAAAATAACCAGAGTCAAATTCCCGGTAGCCTTATGTGTGTAGGTCTACTCATACCTGGACAATCAAGCTGATTCTGATCCGACAAGACAAACATAAACAGCATAGCATAGCCTGGCACGGCGGTCACTTATTCACGCACACTGTTTAATCAAGCGTATGGATAGATCACCTGCATTAACGTTAAAAATGCAATTTAACAGCGGCCACATATTCATACGCACAGCTGGCAGCAACATCAGCATAAAATCCAATGCAATAAAATCCAATTTGTTTACCGAACATAAACTATACCCAATAAAAAATAATAATTAAATAGGCCATTAGTCCATAATTGTAAATGAGCTTACTTTTGATGATTGCAGCAGGAGACGACGGGGCTTAGTGTTGAACACTGAAATGACTCCATAGTCCTTTTCAAAGGTGAGCAGGGACAAAGAGTTCAATCTGATGTGATGCCCTGATGCCAGTTTTTATCCAACTGACAGCTGAAAAGAGTCTTTCACCAGTAGGGCTTGTTATGGGTACGGTGATGAGGGCAGTTCACCCCTACCACTGAAGGGCTATCTTTAGCAAAACGGAAAACCGTTACGAAGCCAACTAGGGCACCAAGGCTACTATTTCAACTCTAGATCACAGCTTTAACACAAAGGTTCGGAGACAGAACAAGGCTGCTGTCAAACTGCTGGGCACCTGAGCATTTTTAAACTGCAGAGATGATGGTTGGACCAATCAGCAGCCGACACACCCCAGACCGTCCCACACCTCCAGCCAATCAGAGAGAGAGCACCTAGATGGGAAACAAAGATCCTCACCAGACAAAGACACTCACTCTCACACAAAACACAAACACATTTCAATATACGGTTGAGAATGATGGCTGACCTTCTTCCTCCTGCTCCTCAGGCTTCTGTTCCTCAATATACAGCTGTTTCCGTTTAACAAGTGACAGTGTTATCTGGTGACATTCAGCCAAGTATATGCATACTCATAGTAACTTTTATGTAACTGGTTGACGTAAACACAGAGGAGAATTTATTTTAAATGGATAAAGTAAAATTCTAGGCTTTCTGTTTGTGTTTTCGACAGCTTCCGTCACTACGAGCAATCATGCGACCGAGAGACACCGGCTGTACACTGAATGAAAGAGGAGGGGCTGATGTGAAATGCCCCTTTATGGTCGTAGTGAGATAATTGAAACAGCGCTTACTGTTATTAACTGGATGATCCAGAAAAAAAAAGGAAGCCTTCTGATTGGGTGGGCCTGTGTGCCAAGTGGGTGGACCCAGGCCCACCCGGGCCCACCAACAGCTACGCAGCTGCTCAGCACTGTGTGTCAAGTTGTTCTAGTCATGAATCAGAAATAGAAATGAATTAAAATAAATTGTGAACGTGTATAAGGGCTTACAACATTATGATGGAAGTATATGATGGCTGATCCCACACTCACTCATGTCTCATGAGTTTTCACCAGCAATTTTTGAGTTGATACCCATTTGTTACAAAGATTTGGTGCTAAATTTAAACTTTTACAACCTTTTAACTTTTACTACTCGATGATTGATAGAAATGGTCAAAAATCCCACCAAAATAACACATTAAGACACCAAGACCTAGAGGAACACCATAAAAAAAGCTTTGCAGAAAGAGATTTCTGCAAGAATTGAATTTTACGGCTATTGAATGGCAAGTACTTCAGTTATGAATACTCTTCAGAAAGCCATATATTTTTGTTTGTAAAGTTTTATAAGACTGTGATTATCCTAGAAGTCATAACAGGTAATTTTATAATATAAAGGGGAGACTCGTGGGTACCCATAGAACCCATTTTTATTCCCATATCTTGTGGTCAGAGGTCAAGTATCCCTTTGAAGTTGGCCATGCCAGTTTTTCCTCGCCAAAATTTAACGTCACTTCGGAACGTTATTTTGCGTTCTCCCTGAAATGTTAGCATGGCGTGGTTGGTAACAATGGATTCCTTAGGTTTCATTTTTCACTCTAGCTTTAAAACTGTGCACGCTACAACCTCTGAAAGACAGAATAGCGGCCACCGTCTGATTTTTAAGTGTTTAAAACCAGTTTGCATGAAGTAGCCTCTGCTTTTTACTCTTTATTACATGTAAACTACCTTCCATGCAAATCTCTTTCTGCTGCTTTTTGTCATGTCAATATGGATCTTGATATACTGTTAATTACGAGATCACTCCACATTACTCTCATGCCCTAAAAGGAACGTAATGTATCCACATGACTTCCTGCTTTCACCTCCAGCTCTTCTTGTTTGCACTGCTCATTTGTACATTGTGGCTGGATCTCAGACTGTCTGACCACACCTACTGTATATCTAGCAGCGATGAGCGTATACAGCTTCTTAAGCCCAGGCTATAACAAGTATCTTGTATCCAGACGTGTGTGGATACGGTTGAGATGGATTTACACATGGAATTAAAATGTATCGCCTGTATACTGAAATCAGATATCTCTTTCTTGAGAAGAAACACAGGCAACCGTGCATGTGTGCTGGCAGGCTCGCCGTCTCTATATATTGACGGTAAACGCCGCTTGCTGCCCGTCTGCAAGAATCCAGACAATCCATTTTGACAGGCATGCTTCTACCCAATCTGCCTGCCAACGGTTTGAAACGCATGAATTTTCTGATTGGATCTGCTCGGGAATATGTATTTCCATATGGATCTGGCATACATTACATTTTCACTTTGTCATTAATGTGGTCGATTGCGTCTCTTGTGACATTGGACACTTTTTTTTTCATGATTCCTCCTGTGCCATGCAGTATGTGTGACTTGTGCAAATAATTTTTTTAATCAAAACATGCACAGGCATAATTAAAACGTGTTGATTGCAGGTGCAAAAGTAGTCGCTATCAGCAAAATCCATCCCCCCCCCCCGTCCCGACACGTTAGTCATTGATGCTATAATTAGCTCCCAAGATAATATGAAATTAAGTGAATTAATGCTTCCTGCTTTATACTTCCCCGATTTGTGTTCATTGAACAGAGGCCTGCTTGTGTGCCCGGAGATCATTTTCGCTTGAAAACGCTGTTTCAAAATGAAAACGCATTAGTCTGGATGTAGCTTGAGTGAAGGCAAAGATATTCACAGAGACATCCCTGCCTGCACTTGAGGCTCTGCCACAGGATATTGCGACTGCACTCTTTAAGAGAAGCAATAACAGCTCGCATGTCATCTGAGACGGCGTTTCTTAAAAGGCGTAGCGTTGAGATAACCAACCTTTCCTTCCTCCAGCAGTGTCTGAGAGAGAAAAAAAAGTAAAGTACAGAACAACCTGAGGAAAATGTGCTTTAGGAAGAATTAGAACAAAGTTAAAAACACAATTGACTTATAAAAATGGGTAAACTCACAATGTGAATAGGTGGATATAACTGCATTATTTGCCATGTCAGTTAGCATTTCCATTCAGAACTTGCCAATGTGGCGAATTGACCGTGACTGAAAGCATAGAAATTAGAAATTATTCAAATGTGAAAGGGTTTCCAGGTTGCTATGCAAATGTTGCACCGTTTGTATGTGAACTCATTGCTTTGCATAGAAAAGATCTGTACTTTTTTTTCTCTTTTTTAGTAGTGTGTTTGAAACAAAAAAACAAAAAAAACACACAATAAAGAAATGTGGTCTCTGTCTTTATTTGCTCTTCCACAGCAGCCCCATCTTGTGAATAGCACCTCAGTTCCTGCCAAAGTACGCACATGCTTTTATTGACTTTCCACTTCAAGGCATGGATGGGTGTTTAACTTTTGTGAGATAAAAGGAGATCACATTACAGGAGCTGCAATCCGCTTTATAAAAAAAAAAAAAAAATGACAGCAGAGCCATCACTGAGACATTTAAGGAAAGTAATAAAGTATGGGGTTTGTGTGCATGTGCATTTACTGTACATGAGGACATCCAACACATTCTCATCCAAATTCGTTCCAAACCGACGCTTTGTTAGACCCCTCGGCATCACTTTTTTCCGTCGCACAAACACGTGCTTCACGAACCCTCTGCGTTACATTACGGTCACAGTAAATGCATGCTTAATGTTGTAACTTAAACAAAAACACTTGCTTAGGTTTCGGCAACAAAACCACTTACTCAGGTTTAGGGAAAAAAACAACATGGTTGGGCTTAAAATTACTTCGTTTTTACAGTGCAAATGTGACTTGACGTTGTGAACACCGGACCCGACGAACATTTGATTGTAAAGTGAAATGAAATGTAACACATGGGACACGAACAGTGGTCCCACCCCTCCCGCCCGCCCTGTGAGTCTCTTCCACTCTTGTCACCACAGCACTTCCCAGTTCATTTACTGTTGCCGCAGATGGGTTTACACTGTAGTTAATGGAAAAGCCCGGTGCGTCTCCTACCGCCGCGAAAGGGTGCCTTGTGTGGCGGTATGGAACGCAGACGGCCGTTACAAAGCGTCGGTATTTGATGCCCTGGGAATGAGAATAGGCTGCAGCATCTATGTGTCTGTGTGCAAGAGACTCTCTGTGAGTTACAGCAGGAGAGGCAAACATGGTGTTCCAAGATACTCCCCGAGCACTAGCAATTAATGATGACAGTTTAAATTTTGATACGCTGGTCTTTGCCGAGGCAGCCGGGCCAGACGCGTCGAGGAAGTCACCTATCTAATAGATGCCACATGATATTAATGTACAGAGGCGCGCTGCCTCTAACCTGGCAGCCTCGGGAAATCAATCACCACCTCGGCATTACTTTCTTTTGACAAATATGCTCTCACCGGCCAGGTAGCAGAGCTAATGGCCTCCAAAGTATATCTGTCAAAGACACAGCTCCTATTAATTATTCAGTCAACCTGTGCTCCAATGCTGTGGTGCTACCTTACAATATTTACAGTGCTGCAAAGGGGGCAGCTCTCCCACTGGCTTGCTTTCCCTGAAGTGGCGAGCTTCTTGTGCATGAGCCACACTTCCATCTGGTCTACTGAGAGACGAGCTGCTTTCATCGCTTATCAAGAAACACGGCGGTCTCTGGAGTTGCATGAGTGTAAACATGACTGAAGGCTGATGAAGGGGGTTCGCATTGTGTTTAAGTCATTAATGAGACAGGTAGGGTTTCATCGGCACGCTGTAGTAGAGGGGGAGAGTCAGTGCTGTCGAGGACCTCAAGTGTGTTTTTTTCCTAGTCAGTCTAGATGTGAAAGCATGCTAAATATAGTTGGTAATCATGTGTGCATAATGATGCGTTACTAATGTAACAAACAGGGCAAAAAAATGTGTTTTAAAATGGTTCAGGCCGGTGAGAAACAGTGCAAGCAGGGTTAAACAAAGAGCACAATGGTGGCAAATCCAGCTGTTACCAGACAACCGCTGGCCACCATGCTCTTATGGAGTTAAATCCCCTTTTTTTCCGCCCACAGAGGGGGGAGCAGGGTAGATGGCTTGGGAGGATGGGGAGGAGGAGGGAGTGATGCTGCATTCATGTGAATGTGGGGAAAGTGGGAGGAATGAGTTTCCTATTTGGAAAAACCATCCACTTTAGCTTGCAGGTGGAAGTCATTGCTTGCAAATTGTCTTCTTCTTTTCTTTTTTTTCACCCCCAGAATAGACCCTGATAGCTCCAAATCATCCCTAATCTGCAGTCATATGTCTGGGATGATAAACCCATTTTATTTAAAGCACATTTTCATCACGTTTACAAAAAATAGTGAAAGTATGCCATTGCCGGACATGGATATGTAGCTACTACAATTTTCTTGTTCTTTTTGTTTTGTGGACCAAAAGATGAGACAATAAAGCTGCATGATTTCCTCTTGTTACAACATTTCAATCCTATAGAGGATCTTTGTCACGTTGCTTTCTGTACACTTCCTCTTTTGTTTCGAAATGTTACTCAACATCTTTGCGGAAGCGTAGCACCCATCCTCTGGTTCCCCCTCAGGAAAATACTGGTGGCTCTGCCAGCAGTAAGAGTTGTTTGCACTCTTAGCACATTTGGGCATTGTCATGTTTAAACAGGAAAGTCAAAAAAATGTTGTCACAAAAAGCACAGTATTGTATAATAGACAAATACTTGTTTGTTGTAGGAGTTAGATTTCCCTTCATTGAAGCTAAGGGCCCAATGCCCAAACTCAGACTGAAAGTAGCCTACTCAAAGGTATGTACAGTAGGGTGTCCACAAGGCTTTGCAGTGTAAAATGGTAAATCATTGTTCAGCTTTTTGCTCAAAAGGGAACTTGTGATTGAAATTATGCCATTTATTTTTTTGGGGGGTTGAGTTTTTGCCATGGTGACGGTGGCACATGCAGATGCAGATCCCATGAACTTTGCCATATTTTTGTTTTTAGTCTTTTGTCTTTATAGCATATGACAGAGATACACTCATCAACAGTGGAGAAGGACGCGTGGAAAATTGGATCAAGTGCAGCGAACCTTGAGACGATCACTGCCACGGCATCTTCCGACCACCCAGCGAGACCAGCTGGACCAAACGCCACTGGGAGCAGAGAGCCGGGATGGGAGCTATAAGCTAAAACCGGTTTTATGCTTCTTGCGGTTGGCGTGGTGCAGACGGCGATATTGCACAATTGCCGCCTGAGTGACTGTGCACGGAGGGTCTGAGCTCTGAACCGTGCACCTCCAGAACGTGTTGCAATGATTGGCTCAGAGCAGCTGTCAATCACAGCTGTCAATTATGCTGTTCACGTGTGACATAAATGGACTACAACTTCATTTCGTTGTGCAATCCTGTGTTGCAGAATGACAATAAAAGATCCTTGAATTTCAAAGTCATGTTTAAGGCCTCCTGAGTGTGTATGACCTTCTTCTTGCTTTTGTTTGTTTTTAGCTAAGATTGTTTTAAAGGGACTGTTTGTAACTTCTTACACGTATAAATCGCTGCGGGTTGGTGTCCCATGCTCCAACACAAACTACACGGAAGCACCAAAACCGCAAAGTTATATCTAGTGAAGCCTGTCTGTTAAACAGTGTTGGCCGCGGTTTGGAGGACGCGGGGGAGACCGTAGTCTTGGTCTCCGGGGCCGGAGTCTCTGCTGTACTCTGCTCCTCTGCCTGCCTGCCTTCACTCACACACCGCAATCGTTCTCGCTCTTTCGCTCCACTCTCATGTGCATGCGCGCACACTACAAACTACAGAAGAGTTAGTAGCTCTGAGAATATCTAGTAAATATACAGTGGACATTTGTGCAGAAATAAATGCTGCAGCTCCTCCAGACCAACAGAGGTTTCCCGTGTCTTGTGAAGTGACGGGGCTCCGCAGCGAGAAACGTTATCGTCTCCGACCAAAACTCTGGTGACTCCCCTGTTCCCTCCGGCCGTGGTCGGGAGGCTGTACCATAGGTTAACTCGCTACCATTAGCCTAAATTCTTCTCAGGAAATTTGTTTCTCCCAATCAAATTTATTTTAAAGGGACTGTTTGTAAGAATCAGAAATTGCTTGTTAACAGCGACACCTGCGGCCGTTAAGTTGACGAAAGTCAGCGTCCTGTCGCTCGCCCTCGCGCTTGTGCTAAATAGACATGAACGAGCATCGCTCAAAACAGTGAGGCGACACACGTTAGCTAAAACCACAATATCACTCTATATTTCACCTGCTTGGCAGTAATGTTAGCTGCCCAGATGAAGGTCTCTCCATGAATCACTGCTGATCCTAGTGTTGGCTTTTCCTGCTTCAGCCCCGTTGCTTCAGCCTCCGGGGCTTAAGCAGCGGGGCTGAAGCAGGAAGAGAAACGTTATCATCTCCGACCGCGGCCGGAGGGAACAGGGGAGACACTGCCACCCGAGACGATAAGGTTTCTCTCTGCAGAGCCCCGTCACTTCACAAGACACTGAAAACCTCTGTTGGTCTGGAGGGGCTGCAGCAGTTATTTCTGCACAAACGTCCATTGTACATTCACTAGATATTCTCAGAGCTACGAAGTCTTCTGCAGTGTGGAGTGAGCGTGCATGAACGTCAAGAGGTGGAGCGAGAACGCAGGCGTTGTGTGAGTGAAGGCAAGCAGGCTACAGAGCGGTATAACGCGAGAGCGCATGTGACACCGACCCGGTAGATTTATACCTGTAAAAAGTTGCAAACAGTCCCTTTAAATTTGTATTTTTCCTAAAAAGAATAATGTCAGTAATCATACAGGGCTGTAGCAAGTTTTAATCATAACGGTGTGTAATTGGCACACACTTTGAGCTGGGGCGTGTTTATGTCAATGTGTGTGTGTGTGTGTGTTGAGGGGGGGGGGTTTCACCCACACCCCTTGAACGCAGCATGAGAGTCACGTGAGGCCCGCTCCGATAATAATGCAGTGACGTGGTAGAGTTCCGTCAGTCGAGCGGTGTCTGACAGCCTGCCTTGCCCGGGCCAGCAGCTGCCTTGCCCGGCTGGGAAATCAGACAGGGGTCGGTCAAAAAAAACCCGGAGCGGAGTAAAAAGATCCTGCAGGAGCGAGAAAACAAAGAGGAGACAAAGCGAAGCGTGGCGGTGAAAGTAGACGACTAGTTATTTTTGTGTTTTTGCCTTCTGGACTCGGGGGAACATGTTATCTGTGTGAGAGGATATTATATTTTTTATTCTGGTTGTTTTTTCCTCCACCGCGCTGAAGGCTCCATCAGCCTGCAGCCGAGCCGAGCATCGTGAAGGACCAGCCCGCTCTCCTGCTGCTGCTCTGCCGCTCTGCAGCTGCTCCTCTCGGGCTCTCCGGATAAACGTGTGTGTGGATGCTGTGCTGTTTTCTCTTACATGTTTACATTGAAATAACATCTCTGAGCTCTTGGGGAGGGAGATAAACTAGGATAAAGATCAGGAAAACAACAGTGAAACCAACATTATTATTATTGATGAAGTAGAGAGTGAGGTATTGTTGTGTTTAACGGACACAAGGAGGAGAGGAGGAGCAGCTGCTGCAGGAGGAGAAGAAGAACCCAAAAACCTGCAGGTTTGCTGAGGAGCCTGTGTGGGGATGAGGACGAGGAGGGACGTATAACACATCCGAGGTGTCAGTGTTATTCAGAGCTGGAAGAGGAGGAGAGGGCTGTTTCCAATGGTGATGGAGGGTGAAGGCACCGGGGCTTCACTCACTCTCTCAGCCGACCGCAGCCCTGCAAGCAGCCGCAGCAGCAGCAGCAGCATGAGGAGGAGGAGGTACGCAGCACTGCACGTCTCATCAGTTCCTCCACATCCTCATTATTCATTTAGCCTTCCACGCCCTCCTGTTCCTTCTCCCTTCCATTAGGCTACATCCAGCCATCCATCAATACATCCATCATCCATCCATCTATGTCCCCCAACACCCTGCACCTCCTCTCCCATCATCAGGCACTTTTTTGGACCCCCAGTGGCTCCCTAAAATGTTGCATGGGCCCCTCAAGGCAGGCAGGCTGGAAAATGAAGAGTACTTTGATTTTATTATAACTTGGCTCAGAGGGTAGAGCAGGTTGTCCACCAATTGGAAGGTCGGTGGTTCGATCCCCGGCTGTTCCGGTGCGTCCAAGACAGAGCAAGACACTTAACCACAAATTGCTCCCGAAGGCATAGCCATTGGTGTGTGAATTAGTGTGTGAAGTATTTAAATTAGATCCTGATGGGCAAAGTTGGCACCTTAGCAGTCTCTGCCATCAGTGTGTGTGAATGGGTGAATACTGACATGTAGTGTGAAGCGCTTTGAGTGGTCGGAAGACCAGAAAAGCGCTATATAAATGCAAGTCCATTTACCATGTTGATGATGATGGCTTTCATTCATCCTTGCCCATGCAGAGCAGATCAGAGGTGCATTTCACTGACACCAAAAAAGGGGGTCAGTAGTCCAAACTGTATGGAGTACTACATAGATTCAAGTTTAGGAAACTCCTTGTTGAACCTGCCAAGAGGCGAGGCCAGATGGGAGTTCCCCATTGATCCAGTTCAATTAACAGGGCTTTTTATCCACTTCATCACGTCCAGCTGCCTGAGCTATTTGGCTCTGAAAAAAGCCTGTGCATGCTATAACTGCTGAGATGGACATTAAAAAAAAAAAAAAGCAGCTAAGCTCACCATCTGGGTATTCGCTCTGCCCACTAGACTATGAAACTTTAATAGGGTCTAATTTTCAAACCACCTCATAATTTATTGCTGCATGGCGTCTGAACCGACATCCCCGGAAAAAAAAGAGTGGAAGTGCGAGGACGGCCGGGGTTTTTTATTAACGAAGTAAAACAGAAATACTGTTGGAATTAAATTTGGTGGTGAAAGTTGGCAGCATGCACAATGAGAGGGGGTTGGATATCGCTCTCGCTGAGTGGAAGAAAATCACTGTCATATAATATTTACTACAGCTATTGTAGTTCAGAGCTGCCAGCGCTTTATTTCCCAGAGGGCTCTTGTATTTTTGAGTCCACTTTTAAGAGGCTGCTCGATCCTTTTGTTACAGCCTTTTTTTAAGGGACAAATTAAACTAAATGTTACCCTGTACATCTACGTTATATGGCTTTGACTTGTGTGCTAAAGGGTCAGTTCACACAACAACAAAAAAGATTTCTCATCAGTTTTGGCTTCATCTGGTAAAGTTTTTGAGATGTCTGTCTGAGGTTTCTGCCTCGGTGAATTCCATCGGTGGTGCTCACAACATGGAAAAGTTGCCTGTAACATTACACTAGGGGTTAAATCATGATTATATTAATTGTTGATTATTCTGCCTTATCATTTATTAACCAATTTATTGCTTGGTCTAAAACAAACGGTCAGAAAACAATAAAAAAACAAACAGCAATTACAGTTTCCCGAAACCCTTTTTTTCCTTTTGTCCAACCACAGTCAAAAACCAAAAGGTATTCAGTTTACTGTCACATTACACAAAGAAAAGCATAAAATCCTCTCAATCTAGAAGCTGAAACTGGGGAATATTTGGCTTTTTTTGCTTGAAAAATGACTTAAACGTTTATCAAAATAGTTGCAGATTATCTGTCAATCAACTAATTGATAATGGACTTATCATTTCCGCCCTAAAAAATTAAACAGCAACATGTCTTTAAAGGTGATTTCCGTTAATCTGTCTGATCAGACCTCTTCTCAGGACTATGTGGGCGTGTATAGACACATTGATTGACAGCTTCCTGAGTCTCCTGTTGCACCTGTTAGGGTGGGGCAAATTGCACCTTTATCATTCTTAGTGGTAGATGAAATTTTGTGTCCTAATAAATTCCCGTCATAGCTACTTCAACTAGGGACAACTTTTTTAGTCCTAATACCGATAGCGATACTTTGGCTTTGGGTATCGACCGATACCGAGTACCGATCTGATACCAGTGTAATTAGTAAGCTGTTTGCCTCACTGTGTGGAAGATCATTCTTTTATGGACAAGGCAACATCAGGCTTGACTGAAACATTGCTTTCCTAACTTTGTAAAACAAAATATAACAAATAAATACATAGATATACATTTAGTGAATTGTTATTTATTACTGACTGCGTTTCGATCCTGCTTGGATCTTCGTCAGGTCAGAATGTTTGAAAAAGTGGAAACCACATCCATCTAACACTTTTTACAAACATTTAGACCTGACGACGATCCAAGCAGGATCGGAACGCAGTCAGTAAAAATAGTGTGGCATGTAGAAGTGTGCAAGCGTTACTATTATTAAAATAATAATCATACACTAACAACTTCAATCTTCAAAATGAACAAGAATTACAATTCAGGTGTAAACATTTTGAATGCTGCAACAAATTGGTCAAAACTGAAACAGGAATTAAAATTCCAGTATATAATTTATATAGTATATAAAAATAGAATTTAGTTGAATAGATCGGCCACATTGTCACCGATATCCGATCCAGCTATTTGAGTCAGTATCGGCCTGATATCCGATCCGGTATCGGTATGGGTGCATCCCTACCTTCAACCTGAGCAGAGGTCTAATCAGCCAGCAAAACTGAAAACACCTGTATTGGTGTTCAGAGGCTTTAAATGAATAAAGCTCCTGTTATTCTTGATCAATACACAGATGTCACAGGGAACAGTTTTTTTTGGAACTAGTTTCCATCAGAACAACATTCCTCCCTCTGTTTTATTGAGGTAGAGGCAGAGATGGTCAGAACAAGGGCAAATAAAACTGTCTGTATGGCTGGATACTACCAGAAAAATAACTATGAAATGTATTTTTTGTCATTTGGGTGAATTGACCCTTTGAGGATTAGATATGGTCATGTTTTGTGATGGGGGCTCCTGCGGCCTGGCCCAGATTTGACCAGCCTGTGTGTGATGAAGGGTAAAAAAACAAACATAGCTGGCTATCCAGTGTCACTCATCTGCTCTGCATCAGTTAGCGAGAATGCAACGCTCCCTCTCCCAGCGGTTCTATCCTAGTTGAGTCAGGCTGCACCCAACGACATTCTCAAATAGACCTACCCCAAACAAACTTTTTAACTCTTTCTTACAGTTAAAAAGTCTGAGTATCCAAAATGAGCAGAAGCATTGATGTTTGGAAAGAGATGTTGCTGCTGATTTTTTTTTTAAATATAATTTGAATGCTTTATAATTATAATGAAACTGAAATATCTGCATGACTATAAACATACCTCGAGGAGTGAACTCAAGCAGGTAGGCCAATATGGACACAGAAAAAGGAAAACAAAATTTAATCAATGGACAGTGTTACATGTTGCCCAGTAGTTTAATTAATAAACGGAACAAATGCATTTCAATACATAATGAATAAGTGACATTGCTCAATACTTGAAATTTTACATTTTTATGAAACTTTTATCCCTCATGCAAGTATTTTCCAAACAGGGCTACTTGCACTTCTGTAGTTGCCAGCGTTGTGGAGTAGCTTGAAAACAAGCGAGTAAGCTGTTAACAGCTGAACACTGAGACTGATTGAGAGTGCTTCGAAACTAGTTGGCAAGCGAGCACAGAAGTTAACATTTAGCCTACAGTAATAGATAAATGGTTCAAATAGATGCTTTAATCAGAGGGCCTAGGTTTCGTTTCAACTAAGCCCCCAGGAAGAGCGCCAGGCTTTGAAGCAAATTTTGGTAGTGGCCAAATGGTGGTACTACAACTTCTGTGTTCGTAACGTGATGCCATTGGGAAAGAGACGTCTGTAACGTCTATAATTTTTTGATGAGGTAAATTAGCTTCCCCGTACGAACACTTGATTAGCCCTTATTTAAATCATTAGGTCCGTAAAGTTGTAAAATGCACCAATATCGAAATCCAGATTATTTCCCTTCCTCTGTTTATGTAAATGAGCCCACAGACCGCAGCTGGACCGAGGGCTAGGAGGCGGGGTTAAAGGAAACACTACTGCGCCTGCTCTCTGGGCCCAATGGATACAAATGATCGCAGGATGATCCGAGTACTTTATCACTAGGCAGTCGAGCTATTTTGGCTTCATGCGTCATTTAGCAACTCTCATAGGAATGTATGGGACCACGCCTCCAATGCTGTATCCAGTTCTCTTTATACATCCATGGTTTCAGCATTGGCGGGGACACATTGAGAGCGACTTCATTAGTGGAATCGCTTTAATTACGTCAAGGAAAACCCAAAATTCATGTGCCAAGTGAAAATTGAAAATATAATTAAAGTCGTAACTTAATGAGAATGAAGTCACAATATTTTAAGGAAAACTTTACCTGCCATATAGTCTGCTGCGCATTACGTTATTGCTCTGTGCTCTGCTGATATGGTAGTATCCCCTGCAGACCGCTATGTGTGCTGCATTGCAATAGAGGCAAGGAAGGGAGGAAAGGGACCGAGCTGACGTAACAGAATGACGACACATATTTGCTGGTTGGCAAAACACAGGCAGCGCCAACAATGAGAGATTTGTTTATTATTATCACCTGTTTTGTAATAGGTAGATCAGACATAAGTGCAATTTGACTTGGGAGACCAGGGTATGTTTTGGTTGACACTTCCCGTTGGACTTGCTGTTACGCGAGCGCTCTTGATGGCCGTTGCCAGACACATTGTCCTTAGCAATTCCTCAAGGGGTATAATATAAAACTGGAGACTTGCATTTTTGGTCTTGTTATTAGTACAACCAGTCACACAGCAGCTCTTTGTATGTCGGGCAGGTGAACAGTTGACCCGTGACGGCTCTCCATTAAATAGTCAACTAGCAACCAGCAACATGCATTTGTTTGCAAACACTGGTTGGTAGGGACAATTATGTCCTCCCATATGCCAACCTAAACCCTTGGCATAATAAATAGAGTTCAAGTATTTAGCTGCATAAACAGTTTTTCTTGTTACTAAAGCTGAGAATACAGCCACTACTTCAAAAGTAAGCTAAGTGCTTGAGTTTAAAAAAAAAAAAAAAAAACAGTGGTGCAAGAAATATTCAGATCCTCTACTTACTGTACGTAAAAGTATAAATAATACAATGTAAAAATACTCCATTACAAGTAAATGTCTTAAAAGTTCATAATTGTACAGAAGGACTATCAGCACAAATGTACTGTACTTATCAAAAGTACTCATTATGCAGTAAAATAACGTCAAATCATGGCGTTCTACGGTCTGTTATTTCTTTATAACAGACCGTTGCTATGTATAACAGACTATTTCTATGGGCGCGGTTCTGATGTCGGACTCGGGCGGAGCGTTTTTGTGTCAAATTATTGATTTGTTAAGTAAGTAGCCGTGTAATAAGTGGGATAATGTACAGCTAGCGGGTCATTGTTGTGATATAAACCCTGATGGGATTAGTTTCACAACAATGACAGGTTCTCTGTAGATTATCCCTTACATATGTAATTGGAATAATTATTACTGATGTTGTAGTTAGTCAAGTTGGAGCTCCTTTTAACTACTTTATATACTGTTGGGTAGTATATTTAAGCAATAGTTCATGACACAGCTGATAACGGAAGTGTAGCACCCGCCTTCCGGTTCCCCCTCAGGTTAACACTGTTCGCTCTGTCAGCACTTGCCGTTGTTTGCACTGTTGGCGCTGTTAGTTGTCATTTGCTGCTTCCTTCCTCCAAAATATGAATATTTGCTCTTTTTTTCATGATAGCAAACTGAATGTTTCTTTAGACTGTTAGTTGGACAAAAGAAGCATTTGAACATGTCATTTGGGGCTCAGGGAAATTATAATGGCAATTTTTCACTGTTTTTTGACACTAATTTTGTATTTTGTCATACGGCCTTAGTCCGGGTATTTTTCAAGAACTCAGACTTTTCTTTACCCTGATGAAGGCCACGCACCCTGTATTAACATAAAAATAAATGATGAACGCAGTGGTTGAATGAGGATTGTTGCTTCAAGGCAGTGAACCTCAGTCAGCCACATAATGAGTCAGGCCTGTTTCAATAAAGCAGAATTTAACCTCTAACTTCAGTGAACAGCCCTTCTAAACGGCTCACAAATGGGAGCTGTATTTGTCTTGAGGAAAATGTGTCACTATCACAAAGTGCACTGCTTTACTGAATGAAGGTCGTGTCCCCATCGACATCGGCAAAGCTTATTTTTGCATGCATTACGCACAATGTGGAGGCAAAAAAACAGGCTAGGCTGTTTAGGCAGGGAGAATGATGTTCATACCTCGCTGTAGAAAACCCTCCTCCTTTTACTCTGTTTTTTCCCCCCTCTAGGTTTGAAGCTGATGTGGTGACAGAGACAACGCTATAATGTATGCCTAGTATGTCACCACCGTGTCACTCCCCCAGCCTTCGTTCTGATTATTGACCGCTGCAGAATCGCTGGGGCTTTAATTAGTGCTAGTGTAACTAATTGGCTTGCATAAAAGTGACATTGATGGGAGGCAGGAAAATGAATTAATGAGGAGAGGCATTGGCAGATTAAATGGAACTGCTAAAAAGTAAATAGAGCCGTAACGAAGTCTTGCATCATGTTTGAGTTTGAAATCGCTTAATAGAATTAAACATTTCCTCAGAGTGTCGATAACCCTTTTGTTGATCAAAACAGCTCACCGTGCCCCCCCCCGCTGCTTTGCTAGCGCTATATTTGGTGTGACGAGAATTGGTGTGCAAACACCGGTTGCTATGGACAATTCAGTCCTCTCATTTACAAAACTACACCCTTGGCTGTAATGAGTAGATTTCAAGTAGGTAGCTGGATAAACAGTGTTTTTTTTCTTAGCTCCCAACTGGATTGCTAACAATAGAGACTGAGAGTCAAATTAACCCTGAAACTCTGCGCCCCACTTGCCATATTTATTGGATTTTACAACTGTATTCCCTTCGGACTACAATAAAGCATCAAATGGACAAACTTCCTGACCGATTTGAGAATGAATAGAGAGAGAAAATTTAAATAAAAAGTAATCTTTAGCTGCCAGCTGCATCATTTTGTGAAATCAGACGGTAAATATCTTTCTGATATGACTTAAAATTACCTAAATGTCTGGATGTGCCAGTGAAATTGGCATTTACGTTGAGAAAAAAACAAAAAACAAAGCCAAACACCCAACCATTCATGGTGGTCTGCATGTGACGGCGTGGGTGTGTGTGTGGGCGTCCATCACGTGTGTGTGTGTGTGTGCATCTGCATTTATGTGTATATGTGAGACCCTCTGTTTGTGCACACTTCATCAGAGCTCACGTAACTAGATGTTCATTTAGTTGACAGGAGAAATCTCTCAAGCGTTGGATATGCCTCGATGTAAAGTATGTTAACCTTTAAAACAAAGCCGACCCCGGCCCCTCTCATTCTCCCGTAATTGCTTGCGCTGGGTAAGCACACTCGCCTGAAAAGGTTATCGTGTTCCTTGCCAGTTGTCATGATGAATGAGCAAACATAGCAGGAAATGAAAATTGGAAGTTTTCAGAAAAATCCGCCTCACACTAAGCCGGCATGTAGCATTTTTCGCATGAAATAACGCTCTGGAGTTGGGTATAGCCGCAAATTATTCAAAAAAGCGAGCGAACAAGTGAACAAAAAAATGCGATGCAGGCAGTCGGTGAATTAACACACTCAGGAAGGAAGGATGGATTCAAGACTTGCTCTGCTGCTGCATTAATATTCACTAGTACAACCTGCAAGTTTCTGCTGGCATATTCTGTTTTCCCTGGTGATATGTGTGTGTGTATTCCCATGCACAACTATGATGATGTATGTTTCCAGTGTGGGTATAAGAATGTGCACATGCATCTTTTACGTGGGCCTTATACACAGGAGTGCAGTGTGTTTGTTGTGTAACACCATTAAGTCTGATCTGCATTGTGTTAGTGTGTCTGTGAACACACAAAAAGAGATTGATTGTGTGTGCACTGCAGTATTTGGTGTGCATACCATTACGTGTGACACAGTAAATTTTGTGCTTGTGCAAACCGATTGTTTGCCTTGGTGAGTTCAGAGAGAATCAGTGTGCGCATACGTGATCGCCTCTGTGCTTCCCTTGGTGCACAACTCCCCCGTGGGCAACAGATGCAATCATTCACGTCACATTTTGTCAGCGTTGTTTGCATGTTTGTGTACATGTTTTCCCTTGTATGTCCTGTATTCACGCCTGTGGTAGAGGGATCGAGCAGCCTGGGTGGTCTCCGCTAGACAGTATAGGCGGCATTGATAAGCCGAAGGTGGAAGGTGAATGGCGGGTGAAGGCTGTTATCGTCAGAGGCTGGCTCAGGCTTCGGCACCACTGCCTGCTGGACCCTGAAAACTCATTTTGACAGATGCATCTCCTCCCTGGCTGTCGACGCACGACGGGGGGGGTTGATGACACTCGCTCGCCCAAGCGGCTCAGTGTAGCGTTAGCCGGCATCACGTTGAGCAAAAACCTGCAATTTACACTTCCGCCCCAGGCATTAAGCCGAATAATGACATGCAAGGGGCGACCACCATCTCACCGTGCCCAGCGCCAGACAGCCAGCTCGTAGTTTCCACGAAGAATTCTTCAATAATTTCAGAGACATAACTGCGAGATGTGTCCGTGGTGATCTAGGAAATGTTCTTATTTGCTGTCATCGTGTGAAGTAAATAGGACAATGTGCTCATTTAGTCAGTTGTGCTTACTGTGAGACTGATTGACATCTGGATTTGCTTTTACAGATGCACTGTATGCACTGTGCTGTTTACAGCAGAAAATATTCCCTTCTGCCACTGACCTGCTCGCAACAGTATTCTCTAAATCTCCCATTTTTCAGAAAGCCACATCCCCAGAGCCGGCTGTGTTCTGCGTCCCTGTCCAATCAAAGATGCTACAAAGCTGTCGTATTGATTCAGCTTCTCCCTTTCAAAATGTTAAGTCAGCTTACCAAAAGTGCCATTTACCATCGCGGGCACTGCATCCTCGGAAAGCTCTAATTGGGGCTCTTGCATCTGGAAGAAATTAATTCGGAATCACTCCGAGTGTGTCAAAACAAACCATAAATAAAATGATTAAGAAATACGCTCGGTTCTCCCCGCAAGTAGAATAAAAAACACATCTGCAACTCAGACAATTGACATGTGGCTTAGTGCCAGAGAATAGGAGGTGCTTTTACGGACCACTGCCGATGCTGTTTTCTCAGTTTCTTTTCTCTCTCGTTTCAGATTAGAGAGAGCAAACACAGAGGAGGTGACCCTTATCATATCCTGAAGGAGACAAGACACAGAGCATGACCTTGTGTTTGTCTACAGTGCCAAAGAAGAGCCAGGGAAAAGCCTCCATGGCCAGAGAATCATCGCCTTCCTAGCTCCACCGGGAGCCCTTTTAACCCTGCTGCGAGCTGCACTGGGGGGCTCAAACGTTCCCCTGACTCCACCAGGAGGCTCACCACAACCCATCTGCCAGCTCAGATAACCCTCTGACTGTTGGCAACCACATGTTTGAGGTGACTGCGTGTGACCGCCGCCGCCCATTCTCGAGCAGCAGCAGCAGCTTCCTGCGACCCCAATCTGCGCCATGCAGTGGAGACGGCGGCACTGCTGTCCCATCAAGATGACCTGGACCATCAAGCGTTCCCTCTTCCGGACCCACGTGGCCGGCCTCCTCTCGTTGGCCCTGCTCTTCACCCTCTTCTTATTTTTCAGCCACCAGGACTGGCTGCCAGGACGCAGCGGGCCCCGGGAAAACCCGCTGGCCTACACCGTCCGGGGCTTCCGCAGCACCAAAGGGGAAGCCAACCAGAGCAGCTCCCTGAGGAGCCTGTGGAAGGAGACGGGGAATGTAGCGCCAAAGCCTCTGCTCAACCTCAGCTCTCAGCAGGTGGACGGGGCGGCGGGGGAGGCGGCAGGAGGAGGAGGAGGAGCAAGGATGAGCGTAATGGGGCTCGGGGACTCCATGAGCACTAATAACAGTTTACAGAAGGAGATGGGCGTAGGCGGGAGGCTCAGCGCTCAGCCCTACCGCTACATCCTGAACGAGCCCTTCAAGTGCAGGGACAGCACGCCCTTTCTCATCATCCTAATCGCTGCAGAACCCGGCCAGGCCGAAGCCCGCAACGCCATCCGCCAGACGTGGGGGAACGAGAGCGTAGCAATGGGCCTTGGGTTCGTCCGTCTTTTCCTGCTCGGCACGGGAAAGAGCTCAGACACCTACCTCCAGAGCAGCATAGAGGAAGAGAGCCACGTTCACCACGACATCATCCAACAGGACTATCAGGACACTTATTACAACCTGACCATTAAAACCCTGATGGGCATGAACTGGGTGGCCACCTATTGCCCGCACGCCTCCTACGTGATGAAGACAGACAGCGATATGTTTGTCAATACCGAGTATCTCGTCCAAAAGCTGCTGAAGCCCGAGCTGCCTACCAAGCAGCGGTACTTCACCGGCTACCTGATGAGGGGCTACGCACCAAACCGAAACAAGGACAGCAAGTGGTACATGCCGCCGGAGCTGTACCCGAGCGAGCGCTACCCGATATTCTGCTCCGGCACGGGGTACGTTTTCTCAGGCGACATGGCCGAGCTGATCTACCAGGCGTCCCTCAGCATACGCAGGCTGCACCTGGAGGACGTCTACGTGGGGATCTGCCTGGCGAAGCTGCGCATCGACCCGGCGCCCCCTCCCAACGAGTTCCTCTTCAACCACTGGCGGGTGTCTTACTCCAGTTGCAAGTACAGCCACCTGATCACATCCCATCAGTTCCACCCCAACGAACTCATCAAGTACTGGAACCACTTGCAGAGCAACAAGCACAACGCCTGCATCAACATGGCCAAGGAAAAGAACGGCAGGTACAGACACCGAAAGTTTCACGGAGAGAGGCCTCCTTGATGCATCCTGTGACTACCACCTGCCTCAAAAAAAAGGGAGATGGGCGCACTGTAACTAAAGCCGGTGGAGGGCATATTGAACTCAGCACTATACACTATATGGGGAAAAGCACATTGTTTTTGGTATTGTGTACAGTCGATGATCCAAACTATTTTTTTAATTTGAGAAAAAAAAATGTTAAGTATTGTAAACCTGTTGAGCTATTTCTAAAGGGAAGATCGGAGTCTGTGCGATGTGGAGCATGCGCAGAATGTGCTGCTGCTCAAGAGGGATGTTTATGATAATTCAGGTGCCAACAGAAAAGTGGTAATTCAAGCTAATGCGAGGGCTTTCCTCTAAAAGGTATGTTGCACTCTACAAATCAAAAAAAAAAGAAAAAAAAAATTAAGACACAATCGTGTTTACACAGACAAAGGGAAATGATCATGTATTTTGTCGACAGTCACACTACCTAATTATGAATGAAAGTATCTTTGACGTTGACCAGTTATGCTGCCCTGTTTCTCAGTGTTTACTTTACAGATTTATCAAAGAACACACCTCTAAAGAAAAGGTTTATCTGTCATATACTGTATTTTGTTTTAAAAAAAAAAAATCTACACTAAAGCGCTCACGTCACGTCAGAGATGACTGAGATTGTATTTTTTAAAGCTTTACATTGAGTATGACTGCACTTGAGCAAATGTGCAATGAATTAATTAACAATTAAATGTAATGAACTCATTTTGTGTGCAGTGTGTGATTTATCTGGGACTCTTTCATACATTCTAGCACCTTTAGTATTATTACAGTCTAAAGAAGCCATTGGCAGCAAATATAGGGCAGGGACATAATATCAATCAATAATACCTTTTATCGACTTTCATCTGACTCATATTGTGAATATTGACAAAATTCTGTGAATGATTTTTAGCAAATCTGAATCATAAACTAAGAAAACAAGATTGTTTGACATGTTCATGTTCATGTTCAATTTCAAGAAGTAAAGTTGTGGGATTGGATTCCAGTGCAGCGCAATTTAAGTTGCACTGGGCATCAGTCAAAAAAACATCAAATGCTTCTGTCCCTATTGTGATACTTATTTCAACCGTACCTGCAAGCCTTATAGCAGTAAAAGCCAATTTGGAGACCATGCAGGAGTCAGTTGCAGCCACTAAGCTCAAACCAACTTGTAACTAGTTGTTACATAGAGGTTATAGTCTTTACTTTACGATTGCCACGTCTTAACTGCTGTGTAGCTCAGTGGTTCCCAAACTTTATCACATCAAGGACCTCTAAACTGACACAAATTAGACCACGGAACCCCATTTGATAAGCTTTTTGTCCCAGGGTCCCCCATCTGATATGATTTTTGCTTTTAGATATATTATTACAGAGTGTATGAAACCCATGATCAAAAATAGTCATACATTCTGTCATTGTGTTACTTATGGATGGAATTATAGTGAAGATAAATGATCAATTCATTGTCTTTGGAGCAGTACCACACTTAATATCCCATGATATCACACATTTGAGTTTTAGCACTCTAGTTTTTGGATTTGGGAGAGAGTTTTGAATTTTGAAAATGGCCGTAGTTCCCCTTTAATTAAGTCACTAGTGAATCGCTAGTTTGAAACTACAGACAAACTTCGTGATGGATTAACGAATAGCTGCTGCAACCCAGTCCAGGATCCTTTACATGCCATTTGTTTGCGATCCAAAGAATTCATCCTTCACATCACTTCTTATCATTCTGAGTGCTCAGACTTCTCTCCTCACCTCTTTTCTCTATTGTTTCCCCTTTTATAACTACCGGTGGTTGCATTGTTACTGAACAATCACGCCATCTACAAACACAATTCGGAACGAACCGGTGCAAATAATGTGTATTTTCTACAAACATAAACCACCGATTATTAATAAAAGGTAATATTGCATTCAGTGGACCTTGGAGAAATAAATTAACTCCCCAAATGGAAAAGTAAAACATTCAGAGAACTTCAGGTCAGGTAGAAAACAATGTGAAGACAATCAGGCTGAGTGATGTGAAATGAATTAAATATTGAACTCTTCAGTGTCCCCGGGGAATATAAAATATTCGGCTGCAAAACACCCAAGTTTAGATTTTAATTAAAAATGAATGCATATGATTTTGAAGGGCTGCCAGTGTTACTCCAGATGGAACTGCCTGCGCAAGTGTGTGTTGGGGTGGAGAGAGGCAATACATAAATACACACTCCAGTGCTCAGGGCACCAACAAAAAGAGCATATCAAATTGGGTAATGAGTTGAAATAGCCTATATCAGATTAAGGTAATCTAAATAAACTAATGGAGAGCGGGGGCTCCTGCACTTTCTCCACTGCTGCTGAATCTGTCAGTCTCGTTTTAATCACCTATATGTTTGAGTGATTCTGTTTAGGGAGCTGTAAAATGGGTAAAGTTCACACAATGGCATATTTTAAGCCGCTAAGCAGAGGGGGTCTTAAGGGAGGAGGAGGAGGCTGAAAGGTAAAGACAGCGGAGGGAGAAAATATCAAGATGTTCATCTCTGATAAACTGCACAGCGCAAAGAATTATTTGATGCCAGAGCCACAGGCAACGAGACAACAGCTTTATTTGTTACTTTGTATGCAGTCGTGAGAGATTACGCTATCGTATCAACCTCGGTTCAACAGTTATCTGCAGCTCAGAATTTTTAGGGAGACATCGTCATTATCTCGAAAAGAGAGCTTCAAGATGCAAACTGTCAGCTGTATCTGTTGTGTGTGAGGTAGGCAAACAATCTTTAAATTCAAGTCTGGAAGTATTCATTAATACTCTTTGTCGGTGACATGATCTTCACCATATCATGGGTCTTGGGGGCAAGAAACTTTAAAAGAAATGTTCTCATCTTTTTATTCTGTGACCCAAACAACGGATAGTTTATGTCATATCATTGTGGTTGTACACGTTTTAACATTAAAGCAACTAACCAACTTTTTCTTAAACATGAATTAGCTCATTTACTGTAAATGCCCTGATTACCTGTAGTCAGGTTTCCTATTGACGAGTTTCCAAATTCATGGAGCTGCTGCTGCTGTTGACTTGGCGGACTGCTAGACTGTATTCAGAACACTCAAATCCATCATTCAGGAATTTTTTTATGCCACACCGCCTGTTTCAGGGCACAGGGCATCATTCAACGACCTTAACAGGATGTCCTACCAAAGACCGACTCCTTTTTCTCTCAGTGGGCAGGCTGTTCTCATACACCGTTCGTAGCTATACCTACGAAAAGTAATGCACTGCAATTCGTATATATCCCACAAAATCAATTTTTATAAATATTCCACATAATCGTGAACCAGGAAGTATAAAGACTGACAAATTCCGCATAGGGAGGAAGTCGGGGTGGATGGGTGGGTCAAAATATACCGGACTTAAACCCAGGAAACCAGAAGTCAACATTAATTTGTTTGTCACATAAACTCCGTACTTAAATTACATCACTTCTAGAGTTATTTTAATCCAAACCACGATCTTTTCCTAAACCTAAGTAGTTTTGTTGCCTAAACCTAACCAAGTTTTTTCCTGTGAAAACGGAATTTTAATTTGAAAAGACTGGAGCGGAAATTGACGACGTGCGTCACGTGTTGCTGGACATTCGTCGGAAAATGCATGAGGATACATTGGTACAATTGTATATGACGGGTTTCCTCTGCTGGTTTAAATCAACTAAATAGCAAATCAAAAATATTCCTGTGTCTCTAACGATGCACTGACCGGCCTTTAGGTTGTGTATTAAAACAAACCTCGTGGTCACCACAAAGAAAAACAAGGACATCCAATTTCCTTCTCAAAGCCCCCGTCATTCCGGCACCGTGCAATTCACGAAATACTCAACTGGTCCCAGGTATTCATCACCCTCCATTAGCAATGATTAAAGTCATGACTCAAAGCGAGAGGATATTGGGAACAAGGTTTGGTATCATTCATGCATGTCCTATGCAATCAGAGCTCCAGATTACCAGCATCCGGCCGCACTCAGCCCTTCAACAAATGATGAAAACGAGAGCGGAGGGGGGGAGGAAAAGAAGAGGGAGGGCTAAAAGAGGTGAGAGGAAAAACTGAGGCAGAGACAGATAGACTGGTCTGCTACTGGGGAAGTGCAAGTAAAAGAGAAAAGGATGAGGAGGAAAGAGAAAAATAGCAGGAAGGAGGGAGTGATGAATGAAGGGGAAAGGAGCAGTGACTGATCAGTATTGAAAACCTGTGCCGCTGTAAACGTGGTATAAAAGGCTAACAGTGGAAACGGATTGAGATGTCTGTCATGATGGAGTGGAGGCTGTGGCCCGGCTTTAACATCACAGCTCACTGTTCCTCAGAAACCAGAGGAGAGAAAATACACTTGAGGAAGAGACAAATCTCCTGACCTTTCCATAACAGCCAGGCCTGGAACCTGACTAATAGGCTACCTCTCTGTGGGCATGACTGATGAATCCCTAATGGGAGTTTTGGGTGAGGAATAACTGAATTTGACAAAGAAAATGATAAATATCACCTGCTGCAAGTGAACAACCCGTATCTCATTGCAGCAATAGGGAAATAAATATTTCAAATCACAGAGAAATGGCTTTGTATGATAATTAATACTACCTCACAAAGCCAAAATACAGCAGCTCGGCTACAAATTTGGATTAGTCAAAGTTAAGACTTAAAATTAAACTATATTTCAATCGTGACATACGTACAGGTAGTATATAAATTAAATTTGGCCTGTGCATTTCACCCATCCTAAGAATTTCGACGCAGTGCTGTGATGCGCCCCAAAGGGCAACTTGGGATTCAGTGTCTCGCTCAAGGACACTTCTACATGCAGACTGTAAGAGCCGGGGATCCAACCGCCACCTTGTGATCATGGGACGACCCGTTCTAACCCCTGAGCCACACCTGTCCAAAACCAGTATATTAGGACTGTCAGTGTTAATAATAACACGTTAACGCTAATTCGTTTTAACGCCACTAATTTCTTTGACGCATTAACGCAACTTGCGATTTCTAGATTGTAGTGGACTCATTTTAAAGCTAGATGAAGATGCTGGCATCATATGAAACTAGAAAACCTAATCCATTGGTACTAACCATGTCATACTAGCTTGTCGTGAAGGAGGCTAAATAACGCCCCAGCTTAAGCTAAATTTTGGCAAGGGAAAACCGCCATGGCCATTTTCAAAACGGCCCCTTGACCTCTGACCTCAAGATATGTGAATGAAAATGGGCTCTTTGGGTACCCATGAGTCTCCCCTTTACAGACATGCCCACTTTATGATAATCACATGCAGTTTGGATCAAGTCATAGTCAAGTCAGCAAACTGACACACTGACAGCTGTTGTTGCCTGCTGGGCTTGAGTTTACCATGTTATGATTTGAGCAATTTTTTTATGGTCAATGCAGTACCTGTGAGGGTTTCTGGACAATATTTGTCATTGTTTTGTGTTGTTAATTGATTTCCAATAATATATATATATACATACATTTGCCTAAAGCATATTTGCCCACAGCCATGTTGATAAGAGTACTAAATACTTGACAAATCTCCTTTTATGGTCCATTTTGAACAGATAAAAAATGTCTGATTAATTTGCGATTAATCGTGATTAAATATTTTAATCGTTTGACAGCTCTAAAACATTTTTTTTTTTTTTAATTATCCAGTTAAAAATGCCTTAGAGCTTTCATGAAAACCGGGTCAGTTGTCCTGGATGTAAATGAAAATATTAACTTGATTACTGACACTTTCAGCACAGGCATTGACGCTCGCAGTTATATCTAATAAAGTTCACTAGTGAAACTTTATTTACGAGCTACCTGTCAAAAAATATAACAGCCTCCTCACTAATGGTTCAAATAAAACACGAACACACAGCGCAAAGATACAACTATGGAAACTCTGGGAAATATGAGCTGTCATATTTCAGTAAGAAGCCTCATTTTGATCCGTTCAGTTTGCGTGTTTTTTTTTTTTTGTGAGAAAGTAGACCTATAAATCTGGTGCAATAAAGCACAATTAGGACCAAGAGAGTAAAAAGCATCCTGTGCTCCTCTTACAGTTTACTTTTTCTACCTGTTTGGATTATTCTGTTCAGTATCGTGGAATAAAACAATGGACTAATGTTACACTATACAGCAGGCTGAGCAGAGACAACAACTGGTGAGTGAAACATCCACATTGAGTCTTTATTAACTTAAATTATAGTTATGAAGAGATCAGTCCGACTGTTAGATTAATGTGTTGATAACTCCCTGTTTACTGTATCTCAGCTCCAGTGTGTGCACATTTTGAACCTGGCACGAGCACAGCGCAGGGCGTGCCTGAGGAGTCATCTGTATCCTCCAGTACCTCCTCGTTTCAAAACAGAAATTAAAATAAGGTGGCAGTTGGCTGGATCACTAGATAACAACCTACTTGCTCTTGGCTATATCGTATGTTATTTACAGTAAATATCACAAATAAAACGTGTGTTTTCTGATTGAAGTACGAACGTAGGAAGATAACAAGTACTACTAACCCATCTTTGAGGTGGTTACGTCTCCAGCTCCAGTCTGATCTGGAGCTAACAGCTGATATGTTCCTGGTTTGTTTACATGATGTAAATTATGCAGATTTAACGTATTCAGTGGACAGAGAGCGTCAGATGCGCGATGCAGCGCGATGGTCGGACGCTCGCATCCAGTTAGGACACGGTGTTAGTTTATAACCTGTTTTTGTGGACATAACAGCATGTGTATGCGTGCGTGCGCGCCTGTGCGCATAAGTGGCAGTATGTATACACCTCTCTGTCAGTTTATTTCTCTCATGAAACATGATAATGTTAAAGATACACTTAATAAAGGCTACATGGGGTGAAAAAAATGCCCCCCCCTGTCAAAGCTGATTGCCCGTCTGCCCCTAACACTCTGGCGCCGACCCTGTGTTGTTGCCTTACGAGACAAATCTTAAAACTATGTCAAACCACACTACTCAAGCATAGCCATAGCTGGCCTTGGCTAGAACTAAATTCACAAACCACTGTTTTCTATTGAATTGAAATATAAATAATATAAAGTGTTAATGTAATATAATATAATATAAGAATATAAATGTTGATGAACTGACATCTTGGTAATTTTGTGTATTACCACATAGCCAAATACAATCATTGTAGAGGAGAAATGGCCTTCTAGCTAAAAGGATACTATACCCTATTTTAGCAGAGCAAAGTAGCTGCCGTAACCTCTTCAGGAATTTGTGAAAGCTAACTCTAAAACACATTTACATATATTAGATTATAGATTAATTTGTTATATTTCAATAGGTTATAACTATCAACAAATACACAAACCAACAGACTTGAATAAGCAACACCCGTTTAACTAGTCCTGCTAAAAGTTAACTTCAGCCTCCCATTCAAGATTTTCAGGTATAATCTATAGTGTGTAATTTGGGGGTAAAATAATCTAAATCTATAGCCTATCACTTGTTACAGTTTGCCAAGCAAGCCTAAAACTCAAATCACCCCTCAACTTCACTTTATCTGTAGTTACTCTCTTCTTATGTAGGGCAAAATACCCCAATCTACCAATTTAAAACAACCTTCACACAAAACCCTTACAGTCATTTCTACAGGAAGCAGCAACATCCGCTCTGTCCTGTGAGCCGAGTAAGACCTCCCTAACGCTTTCAGACAGATGGCAGATTCCAGCCAGGACTCCAGGACTCAATGATGGGGTGGTGCCAGCATTGAGCCAAAATCTATTTATAAATGTAATTTGACAGTGACGCTCCACATTGCAGGAGAACTGCTGGACATCTAACCTGCCAGGGCCCACATAAACAAATCCAACCCTGTTAGCACTTTGAAGGGCCCTCTGAAGACGTGTGGTGCTGTTTGTATGGCGCTCTGGCCATTAGCCCAGCAGTTACTAGGGAAGCTGGCCATTGTTATATAATGGACAAAGCTGCACACAGGCGGCAAGGGTCACTATAGGAGCAGAATAGCTAAAGCCATGCAATATGGTCAGGTGTAATTTCCCCAGTGTTGTGTGGACAAAAGTACAGGCAAGGAATTTAATTCATGTTTGTCATTAAGACAATAAAATGCATTGTTTCACACAAACATTTATAATTATCACTGACTTCAGCCCTTTTCACACGTACACAGGTTCACATGTACTGCAACCCTGAACTTAACTAGACGTTATCCAGAGGAGCTGTATGGGAGAACACAAATGTTCTGAATCAGTTGGACGTGACATTAAATGGACTTTGCCAGCTCCCTGATACAACATCCATGTAATGCCCGATATAGTAGGTCATTGTCCAGAGAATTCACAGCGAGCAGGTGGGCGCGTTGATGACGTCATGCGACTGCCGCGACACTGGAAGAATACAAACATCCGAGGGTGAAGAAGAAGGGTCATAGAAGACGCCTACGAAAATGTCTAACCGAAGAGATGACGAGATTCAGGAACTTCTGTCGGTAAGGGCCAGTGCCGAAATCGTCAGACAAAATTTAAGGAACGTCAAGAGAAATGACTAACTGGCTACCTGATCGCAGCATACTTTTAGCGTCATAGTCCTGCCTCCTGCACGCTCTACCCAGGCGCCACCCCTCGCCTAAACCAAACGGAGTATTTCCTGTAGTTGACTTTATATAAAGATTGACGACATGACAGCTCCCCAAAAGTGAAGCCAAAACATCTCGATCTCCCCCTGGTGGCTGGCTGCAGTATAGGTCATAATTTCTGCCCCCTCCGTGTTAGCGGATGGGACGTCGACCAAACTAAAAAGGCAAAGTTTCCAAAGATGGTTTCTGTCATTTTAGGTAGTTCTTATCACGATAATGTATGTTCAAATGTTCATTTTTCTGAAGTTTGGTTTTAATTTGTTATTTGACGCTATAAAAAGGGGGTGAGACGTCATGATTGCCAGCTGCTCTGAGTGAAGTAGTCCGCGGAGCCATGGGGCTCAGAAATTGTACGAGAGAGGAGATGTAACGTTACTTTCTTTAACTGCCGCGACTCTGTGTAATAGAACAAGTGTCAATTTGATCATAAATGTAGTTATAGCGATATTATGGTTAGTTGTTGTGTCTTTCTAGCCAAACAGCTACTGTGGTGCTAATGTAGCAGCTAGGTGGCTCACACTAACAACTGGCTCTGGCGGGTGTGTGGGCGGGACATCGGTACTGCGGCTCCAGCCCCCCCCCCCGATCACTTCTGCGCAGACTCTGGCTCCAAATGACGTCAAAATCTCAAGATGGCAGCTCCGGTATCTGGGATATTTTGGCTTCTCTTTTGTACAGTGGGAGGAAGTGGAGACCCGTTGTCCATCTACAGTATACAGTTTATGATGAGAACACGTCTGCCACAATCTCCTGTTTAAAGCTACATGTGTGAAAGGGCATTCATATTATTCATATTAGAAAGCGGCTTTACAGCGCAGCAGAGATTTAGAGCAATGACACACTGGTTTTGATTCTGTACTCCAGCACAACATTGACTATGTGATGAAAGGGCTGACGCTCAGCTTTTCAGACTCACAGTTGCATTTTGGGACAATGCAGCAAATGAGTCTGAATATACCGAAAAGGCTACCAACAACACTTTTAGTGACTAAACAATGGAAAATTCTTAATTGGCCAAGTTATTCATCTGATCTCGATCCAACTGATCATGCACTTGTGAAGACCAAACTGAAGTGAAGATGGCTGCAGTACAGGATCGCCAGGAAGATACTGCATCTGCTGATGTCTGTTGGTTACTTACTAACTTACTATCAAATATGACTTTATTTAAAGCAACTATACTTTCAAAATGTGTAGAATTGTAATGCTATTACATAGAATCTTTAGAAATATTGATTACATTCATGAATCATTATTTATGCAATCATTTTTTAGGGGGGATATGGGGGTTTACATATGCTCAAACTAGCTACAGTTATTATATTGTTTATCTGATTTGGATGTAAACACGCAAAGCCACTTCAACCACATAATCATTGTTTCATTTTAAATCTAATATATACTGAATTGCAGAGCCACCACAATAAAACATATATTACTCTTCTAATACATAAACCATAATACAGCCAGATGTATCCTGCAGAAAGCAGTAAGTCTCATAGATCTGTGAATTATTCTGCGGCGTACTCGCAGTGACAAGTTATATGTTTCCCATTTGTTCAGAATAAACAGCCAGTGTGTAGCAGGAAAGGAGCGCCAGCAGCATGAAGAAATACTTCGGCAACGGAGAAAAATCCGAGCAAGGAGACGTCACAGTAGCACCCACACTGATTGACAGGTGATCTCTGACTGCAGAAAACACCACAGCAATGAGCAATTCGCACCACAGATGGTGATAACAACAGAAAAAAACGGAGCTTGAGTGCTTTATTACCACGGTAAGACCATGCACACTCATCCATTTACGTATCTGAGCATCAAATATATGAGTGACATTGTTCATTATTATATCGATTGCAGCAAATCATGTTTGTCGGCTATTGGAAAAGTGCATCTTTTACTATTTGATACCAGACATTTGTCCTGGAACAACCTGAAACCATTACCAGCGAGCAAAAATAGAATCAAGGCTGTTTTAAAAAGTACATTAATCTACACAAATCAATGAACGGGGGGGTAGTAATTATCTCTCCTCAGGCCTGTCCGCCCTCTCCCTGATGGGAGGTTGTGGAGGGCAGCAGCGCGACGCAGCTCCTCCACCTCTGCCAGGCTCATGTTTCAGCACGGTGTTTACCCTTGCACTTTCTGAGATGACAAACGAGAAGAAATCGCAGGCCAAGAGTGCATTAGCGGGGTTATTGGGTTATGTGCCAGTAAAATATAAGACTGACAAAATGATTTTTTGCTCGAGAATCTCAGAGGTGTCATCCCAGGCAAAGTGGAAAACAGAGCTCCCCGCTATGTAACAATCCTTTTTAGTGCTCCAGGCAAATGTCGGGTGATACACGTTTGGGAACTGTGACATTGTGGCCTTTTCAGTGTGGGACTACAAACTCTGAGCTGCAAATTACATACTAAATACTCATAATGTGCTTAGAATTAATACTCAAAGATTTCAGTCATGCTTCTTAAATTTGCCAGACTTTGATAGACACAAAAACATTTCAGGATACAAACAAACAAAAATAAATATGGCTATCAAACATCTGTTGATACACATCCAATATCATTTTTTATAAGTTCTTGTAGAGGCTTTAACTGCCTGTACATATGCAGATTAATACACAGTGCATACTTTATGGGATGGAACTGGGACACAGCTGTATAGTGTCACCAGGGGATCCAATGTCAAAAAAAGTATTAGGGCCGTAGTGGGTCAGTTCATCATTTTCAGTGACCTACCACTCAGATTAACAATCTGTTGCTGTAATTCCTTAGTGTGTCATGCTTTTCATCAACTGATACAACTAAACCTCTCCCAAAGGATCTAATCTGTGCAGCAAGCTATGATGTCCTCAAAATGTATGGTCTGTTTCTCTAGACATTTAACTAAACTTACAACATTCACATGACATCAGACACATAATAAGGTAAATAAAGGGTAAGTCAAAGAAATACACAAAGTAAATAAATAAATACAACTTCAAAACTTCACTTAAACCTGCTTTAACTGACTTTTTGGTCACTTCTGGGAAGTGGAAACAGGCTGCAATCACAACTTTGCCCTAATATCTTATTACACGGCTTTGTTGAATGCTCAATTCTGATTGGTCAATAACAACATTCTACGGTCTGTTATTTCTTTACAGTAGACCGTTGCTATGTATAACAGACAGTTGCTATGGGCACAGTGCTGATGTTAGACTCTGGAGGACCGTTTTTGTATCAAATTAGTGATTTCTTAAGTACGTAGCCGTGTAATAAGCAGGATAATGTACAGCTACCTTCGGGGTTTATTTCATAACAATGACTGGCTCGCTGTGCAGTATCCCTTACATGTTAATCAAGTGAATTTGTTAGTACACATTTGCAATTTGGAGCAACATTAGCATTAATTTTTAGTCATTTTTGTGGTCACCTTGCTATATAAATCCAATATATACTCTATTTTAGCTCTGTTTTGCTCCCCACCAACTCTCACCAACCTTTTGCCATGATGACACACACACAGACTCACAAGGTGAAAACAATAATTAAGAAAAAATTGAGACTGAACAAAAACAGTGAAATTGTCGGCCGTAAAACCGAAACAAGCTCAAAGACACTAAAATGCTCTGTGGTGCTGAGAGGAAATGCAGGATTAGGTGATGACTTGATCAATATTTAAGAATATTGCTTAGAACAACCTTTAGTCATTGTAAAAAAAATAAAATACATATTATTATTATATTATTTATATATTATATAATGAAAAAATCTACTCAGTGATTTAAAGAATTGTAAACATTGTGTATCTTGGCTCCAGATTCTTAACAAATATGTATCAATCTTCTCATCTAACCTTCGGCAAGCAAATCAGTGTATTTCCCAAAATGTTGAGCCACGGCTTTAAACGGTGTTTCAATCCACCATCAATCACCAGACAGTCACCTGTAACGTTTATGACACGATAGACCTTATTAGTGTCAAATGATCCATTGATCAGAAGTGTTGGCAGCGAACACTGCCAATACAGTATAGTTGCTAGATTAAGTCCTATAACGCTGACATCAGCTCGGCAGCGGTTCCTTCATCTCTTTCAACACACACACACACACACACACACACACACACACACCACTCAATCCTCCCTTCTCTCTCTCTCACACTTTTCATCCACAAACCCTCCAGTAGAGCCGCTCATGGCCCCTTCACGGGACCTTCAGGAGACCTTGTTGGTGGATACCGGCGGCTGGATGTAGCACAGAAGCGCACCCAGCCATTTGCGAGGAGGAGCCAGATATATGGCTGAGAGAAGAGATTGTGACAAGGCTCTTTTGCAGATGGCAGACAAGTCTGACAGTCTCACGTTGTGCTCGTCCCTCCTGTCCACCGAACGGCCTCGGTTAACAGTATAGCAAAAGAGAAAACAGAAAAAGGTGTGTGGAGTGCTGAGAGAAAAATTATAACAGAAATTATAGTGACAACATCCAGACAGAGCCATTTAGCATATCCGACATTTGCAAAAGTGTATCAACTATAAAGCAGCAAACATATACAGAAGAACTGAATATAGGACACCGAGATGTGGAGTATTTTTAAGATCACTTTGTGTTAAAGGAATCTCTTTGCAGCCCCCACGCTCACACACACACACACAGATAAACACAGTGGAATAAAGGATGCACACACTATAACCGAAGCTCCCTCTTGCCTAATTGAAGTGATTGATGCTGTGCACTAACCTGTAACATCCAGAGTTTCATTAAAACAAAATGCACGAATCAAGATAACGGCACAGGGGGCCTAAATAAAAGTGGCAGCCTTGAAATTGGAGCAGATATAAGTCCCAGCTCTCGGTTAATTCCTAAAATGGACAATTTGAGACAAACGGTAAATTCAAGGCTTTTCTCACTTTGTTTTTAATTAGTTTGGCAACGTCAGCGACGGAGTGAAGGTCACTGTCGCGATCGCGGCCACGTGGTTTTGAGTGGGACACAAGGGCTGAATAAATGTTCGACCATCGAAATTAAGTACAGTCGATTTTTGTTTGTGCTGACAAATGGAACATCTCTACTCTCATATCGGTCACACCTTTCAACCTGCAATCACCAACATTGTCATGTAGACCAGTGGTTCCCACCCTGAGGGTCAGGATCCCCCAAAGGGTTTCAAGATGAATCTGAGGAGGTTGCAAAATGATCAATAAGATTAAAAAAAAATTCTGCTACATTTCCCAAGCTTATCTTTAATCTATTAATCTTTATTGACAATTCAAATTAACCTATTTCATTATTTTCTAATTTTGCTTGCTTGTACGAAAGTCTGATTCATGCTCGTCTCCCACCCTGACCGCCACACTTTCCTTTTCTGCCTCACTACATTATACATTAGGGCAAACACTACTACCTGCATAGACTGCTGCAGGAATGAATCCTAAAACCCGGACACGAGTTAGCGTTTCTACAATTCCAGTTCCCTCTTCTCAACGTCAATGGGTTTTTGGTTAGATGCTGGAAATAAGGTCTGTGTTTCACACAAGTTTAAGAGATTTTAACGTTTTGTTCTACAACACAAAATATGTCAGTAAATATCCCACTCGTGAATTTAGAATCTTTTACTTTACTAAAAAGTGGCTAAATGAGACTACTAAACGTCATCACGGCGAACACTAGTCCGCCTTCAGCTTAGTGGTTGTGACGTGAAGTTACCGTGGTGTAGTTTGTCTATAGCCTAACGTTAGCTTTTTACTTCTGGTGATCGCATTTATGCATCAAAAATCATAAAAGTGGTGTTCATTTGTTGAGATTATCTTGCTGAACAAAACGTGTAAGTATAATAAATGTTTGTTTGCCACAGAGGTTATTTTTCTGCAATAACCCAAAACCCAATGAGAAAATCCCATTGGCTTTTGTCGAGGGAACCTGTGTTATTCTAACTTCCAGGTTTCCAGGCAAACATACATCATCCCTGCACCACTCTATTTGCACTGAATGTCGGTATAGGAAAAGGAAGCAGTTGATACAGTACTCTGTCTGTCCGTTTCTCA
The DNA here is from genome assembly GCF_043250625.1 of Sebastes fasciatus. NCBI lineage: Eukaryota > Metazoa > Chordata > Actinopteri > Perciformes > Sebastidae > Sebastes > Sebastes fasciatus. The sequence goes on from NC_133799.1 coordinate 12,579,494, forward strand.
AAGAAATTAAATATTATTCATTGGACTATGAACCCTTTTTGTGAAAAAAAAAAAAGAGAGAACAGTGCAAAGACATGTGTTGTGTGGAAAGTCAAACAGAGACACTATCCTGTTTGTATCCTTGCCAATGTAATTATTTACCTGATGCCAACAGGCTCTAAAGAATACATTGTCTGTGTGGGCTGTAAAATAATGTCTAACCTCAGTTATAGGTAACTCATTTGTTAATAAAAAAATACTTGTAGGATGTAATATTAACTATGGTTCTGCAGTGGTCTAACACATGACGCCAATCCAGCAGCGGAGGTTTGGAGGACTTTGGTTGACAGCAGGTAAACAGTCCGTGTGGAGAGCAAAAGAGGCGGAACGTATTGGCCGAAATGCAATCTCGGATCCCACTGACTTTGACGATGATTTTGCTTTTTATTGCCTCAAAATTAGCTTCTAAACTTGTGAAGCTACTTGTGAAACAATCCAGTCGTACACGTCATCTCTCAGCTCCAACTAGCCTTGCATCTCAAGTTGCTAATCGGATTGTTGAAGTAGCAAACGATGAGCAGCACACGGAAAAGATAGTCTTGGGCCTAATATCCGCAGAATACACTGGAACCCCAGAAATATAGCCCCTTGCCCCCCAGAGGCTTATCTGTCTTCAAACCGATAGCTGATGGGTTCCAAGATTGCACATGGAGGCAAATGAGGCGGTATTTGTGTTGAATGTGGGCCGCGTTGTGGGATCAACCACACACACTTCTTTGATATTAGTTCAGGCTGCGACTTCGCCGGTCAAAGTTCACCAAAGTTGAACTCAACACAATGTGAAGATGCACATTTTGTGCATGTGTGACCTTGCCCTTACATGTTTGGAAGAAAATGTTTTTTGTTGCATATTACGTTTGTCTTTGATATATCACAATTATGTTTTAAGTAAGTCCACGGACAACCCATTACACACACAGGAGTCTGGTTTCATGACCGCCAAAGGAACACCCACTAGTACAGACATTCATGTCCCCCTCAGGATGAATTGTAAAAACTTTAGTGATCCCTTGACTTTTTATCTAGAGCCACGCACCACCTGGTCAAAATTATTATTCGTCCAATACTTTCATTTATGACCAAAATACCTGCAAAACAAATAACATTTCCATCAGCTTCAGCTGAATACCTGCTTAACATCATGTTACCATTGTCACTGTGAGCATGTTATCATGCTGACGTTAGCAATTGGCGCAAAGCACAGCTGTGAGGCAGGTGTACATCATATGTTTACTGTTGACTGTATTAAATTGATATCAAGAAATGATTATATTCAAGTGCAAAAGTTAAGAAAAAAGTACAGAACCAAAAAAAACAAAGTGTTAAAAAAATGACCTTTATGTGAGTCTGGCATAAAGGACTCACAGAAAGATATAAAGATACCGTAAGCTTCAAAATGCTGTCACTCTCCAATGTCTGACAAATTTAGAAATATGTGGAATTGACCCGTACTTCACCGTTTTAATTATGTCATCTTGTTGTGCCCTCTTCTATGTGCCCAACTCCTAATATTTCCACAACAATAGTGGATTGGATGATTGAATTCAAGTTCAAATTGGTACTACATTTGGAGATGGAAACTAGACAGACAAGGCTTTCTAAGTGGAACAGCACCATTATTCACGTTATTTGCTACTACACCTGTGTTTGACAAATCAAAATGTCTGCAGTGAAAAAGGCCCTCATCTGGGTGAGTCTTAACGACAGTGAGGAGGAATTCTCAGGAGATAATCAAGCTTGATTAGGCTCAGGCCCGGGCAGATTGAGGTCAAACACACACACACACAAACAAAAAATGTAAAAAATGTCTGGGGATTGCAGCATGTAAAATGAATGTGAAACCTGACTAAGCCACTAGATCATCGAGTAAATAAACACATATTTGAACAAGCTGTTAGATTAGTCAATCTCATGGGACCCGTTGGGGAAGAGGAAGCGGTACTTGTGCATTCAAAAGGTTTAAATACATGGACAAACACTGATTGTGCCACAAAGAGCTGAATGGAAGACCAGCTGAAAACAGGTCGATTAAATGTGAAAAAGCCAATAAACAACCCAACATTGTTACTTTGGTGAAAGGCAGCTGTGTTTGGTTTCCACCAACTCTAGGCTAAAATTTTGTCTACCCTATTATGATTATAAAAGGATACTTTTCATTATTTTGTTGTGTTGCTGCTGTTTTCGCCTTTTCTGAAAACTCCACATAGATGCCTCTCCCTCTTGTCACCTGATAATAAAAGGAAAAGTCAACATTATTCATGGCACTGGCACTGAGGCTGGGCTTTCTTTCCACAACATCCTTCAAATTTATACATGAAAAACGCAACACGAGGAACGGCGCCCGTACTGAACATATTGCCCGGGGCCAAACTCTGGCTGCCGTGGCGTTGCACAGCCCGCTGCGCCGCTGACTCACAAAAAACTTGACTCAGGCTTGTAAACCTCAGTTTGTCCCTTGATAAGCGCGTTGTCCCCGAAACAAACCCACCTGCACGTTGTATGGGTGCTCTTAAGAAATTCTTCATACCTTAACACATTCCTTTCTCTGTTTAACCACATAGGTGGTCAAGAAAGGAGCTGAGATGAACTGATAAGTGTAAAAGGTGCAGAGCTACAGGGATCAGTCTCATTCATGTGAAAACATCTCAAAGTAACACCATAGAAATAGATGTATATAAAGATGGACAACATGACAGCTCCCCAAAAGTGAAGCCAACCGTCATGAGTGTAACAGAACATGTGTGAATTTGATCATACATGTAGTTATAGAGATATTATGGTTAGTTGTTGTGTCTTTCAAGCCAAACAGCTACCGTGGTGCTAACGGAGCAGCTAGTTGGCTCACGCTAACAAGCTGCAGCAGTAATCGGCTCATGATTGGCTTGGGTGGGTATGTCGGCAGGACCACGGTACCGCGTCTCCAGCCCCCCCGATAACTACTGCTCTGGCTCCAAATGACCTCAAAATCTCAAGATGGCAGCTCCCGTATTGGCTTCAATTTTGTACAGTGGGAGGAAGTGGAGAGGCGTCATCCATCTGTATGTACAGTCTATGAGTAACACGCAAGACTTGTCCGATACAGAGAGATGGCGATCACAAATAGGACCTGAGCATTGACAATTGTATTCTGCAATACTGTCACAGTAGACTGCAAAGTTAAAAACGTCCAGACCAAAGGGCAATGTTGGTTTATGTGTTATAACTCAGATAATTGGAACCTGCTCTAATGGCCACTATAAAAGATTCCGCATCAATGAGATAAATGGCAGACGTTATTGGTTCTCCACTGTCTCAGTTTTTCATTAAAGCTTAAATCGATTTGTAACTTTATTTTTCTATATTAAAAAGCATCCATTACAATAAATGCAACCATTGTTGAGACCAAACTGTTTATTGATTCCACAACAACTACTATGATAGAACTTTCGTCAGTGGTCAAATCAATGAAAACGCAACAAATCAAAAGATGGAACATCAAAAAGATATTAGGATACATAAGAGACAATGCCCTCTTGACAATCTGCTGATTGTTGGTAATACTCTCATAGAGTTTGGCAAAGACTCACTGTCCTAGCCAGGCCAGCAGGAAGCTTTCCTGCCTGTGTTTTCCATGGAAACTAATGCAAATGCACTTTCAACAGCCTCATTCATGCTGATTCACTGTCTCAGACACATGAAGACCGGCTGCATTAGTGTTTACACTATTTGTGCATTCATTATTATTATAGCAGCAATCTTATTTGTTTATAGTCAGATTTGCTGATCAGCTGGCCAGATTGACGTCACCTACTTTGCTTATCTGAATGTATTTTCCCAGCTGTACTACTGTTCACGACATGCATCTAATTACACAGACTCCATAATGAAAAACATTAAATCAACAAAAATGTTAGAAAACATTGGACTAGAATAGAGAGCTGACGTGAAACCGGAACGTCCAGGTTCTGTTCTAGAAATAAGAAATAAAGACCGCGAATAAAGACATAAACCGATCACGTTGTACGGAACATGTTGCGTTGCACCTATATTTATGAGGATTATAAACAACAACACTCCGTATGCCAAACCAAGACCGGAAAATTGACGGCTTCCCCCGGTAACCCCGTGTTTAACATCACAACGCTATGAATTGTGGGTAATTCCCTCAGGCAAAGTCTGCAGAAATGCGGACTTACGGAAAGTGTTCATAAAGGGCTCAAAATGTCTGGAGCCCTCAAGCACGAGATGGTTCGACAATGAAATGAAAAACAACCCTGAACCCTCAAAGACTTTGCGGGACTGTCCCTCAAAGTCTGTCTGAGTGTGGACATTGGGATTGGGCTCATGAGATGTGGTTGAAAGTGCCTAAATTGGACCTCAAGGACTTATAGATTCATTTGATACATAATTATTCTCTTCCCAAAGGTCACGAATGAACTTGGTTAAAAAAAAAACGATCTTTTTCACTGGCTGAACAGAGAAACTACACTATACACTGCACAGCACCACCTCTTATAATATTAACCCGGTGTCCATATAAGCCCCCGGATACATTGCAATCTATATCCGCCACTTTTTGATCTCCAGAAATGACTTGAAGAAGTCTTGTTATCTTGATACCAGTGGAGAGAGCTGCAGTACTTAAAGACACAAGCGCTTATTCCGTGAATTCTCTAAAGAGGTCAAAAAGCATTAGAAATGGATCTCACTCCATCGGCAGATGTTTTAATGTGTATTTAAGTTAGTATTTGTCACCATTAGACACATGTTGAAAAGCTTAAGAATTGCAGGAATAAAAGACTCGTAGCGTTTGGATAAACAGACTCAATACTTTGTGTTCATTGGCTGAGAGTTTTGAGAGATTTTGATGTGAAACAGAACTGCCTGTTAAACCTCTAAAGACTCTTTATTCAGTACATCCTTCACTGGCTATCCATCCACTGTAACATTTTATGAAGTGCAACTGCAGCTGCTGCTGCTGCTGCTACACCAAAGGCACAACTTTCAGAAAGCGATGCAGGAATTCAAGGTTGGCTGGTTCCTGGTCTCGGCGATATTACCTCTGGAGGAAGGGGGCATCAATCGTGCTTGTCTGGAGGAGCAAAAGCCTGTGCCTGAAGCCGGGGAGGTTTTTTTCATTTTTATTTATTTATATTTCCTCTCACTTTTTCCTCCCTTTCCCCCAAACCTCCTCTGCTGACTTTCATTAAGCACTCAGTAGGGTTCTCCAAAGATCCAGATCGCATAAAAAAACATCAAAAGGAAAATAGAAAATATCTTTTGTTTTTGTAATGTTTTGGGATTTTGGGCTGTGGGATGTTCACTCCTCTTCTTTCAGTCCTCTGTTGGACATAAATTCTAAAAAATGCAACAGACGATGAATTAATGAACACAGAGCCACAGGCATCAAAAAGAGAATTAATGTGATTTTTTAATCTCTGATTTATCTACCAACAAGATGCTTCACTCTGTTCACTTTCTCAAAATTAAGATAATTGACCCAAAGATTTCGTCGAGTCATGCAGCCAGTGTTGCCATTTCATTTCAACTCACATTCATCAGTTCCTGGTGTTACTTTGTGTTTGGCTCGTATTTCTTAGACTCTTCTTCTTTCCTCCTCTGACATCGCTCTGACCGCTCGATGACCACCTTCCTCCGGCGCTCCCCGCAATTACAAAACATGATTAATTTACTTGCAACCCGGTTGGTGTGGTACATCCCGAGGCCTGATGAATATGATGCAGTCTGTCTCTGCCAGCCCTTTCCCTTTCTCTTTCTCTCTCTCGTTGTACACTCATTCTCATTATCATGCACAGCAACCTTTCCTTCACAAGGTCAACTTTTGCATGTGATGTGCAACAGTAACTACAGGTCACCGTTCCCACTCTGGAGAGAGAATAAAGTCAAACGTTTTGCAAAAGGCAGCACCACCATTGGGGCTGGGTATCGTTTAAAAAAAATTACGATGCCAGTACCGATACCAGTACTCTTAAAGTGATACCGTTACCATTAGAGTACTTCATTTGGTACCCATCATGTGAATGGAAACTGTATGTGTGTCCTATTGGCTAGCTGTCACACTGCACAGTGCTTATACAGCGGTTACCGCTGATAATGCCATCCCCTGACCCGCGGTTGCGAGGCCGCGTTGTCGCGGAACCGTAACAGCCACCTTCCGGTCCCCTCCACCCCCCAACGTTAAAGGGACTGTTTGTAACTTTTTACGCGTATAAATCTACCAGGTCGGTTTCCCATATGCGCGCTCGCATATTCGCGCTTGCGTGTGGCAATGCTGTTCAGACCGCTCCTCTGCTTGCTTGTCTTCACTCACACACCGCGCGCGTTCTCGCTCCACCTCACGTTCATGCGTGCTCACTCCACACTGCAGAAGAGTTAGTTTAGGTCTGAGAATATCTAGTGAATGTACAGTGGACGTTTGTGCAGAAATAACTGCTGCAGCTCCTCCAGACCAACAGAGATTTCCCGTGTCTTGTGAAGTGACGGGGCTCCGCAGCGAGAAACATTATTGTCTCCGACCGGGTGCCGGTGTCTCCCCTGTTCCTTCCGGCTGCGGTCGGAGACGATAACGTTTCTCTTCCTGCTTCTTTCCTGCTGAAGCAGGAAAAACCAACACTAAGATCAGCATTGATTCATGGAGAGACCTTCGTCTGGTCAGCTAACATTACTACCAAGCAGGTGAAATATAGAGTGATATTGTGGTTTTAGCTGACATGTGTCGCCTCACTGTTTTGAGCGATGCCCGTTCAGGTCTATTTAGAGCGAGCAAGCACGAGCCCGACGCTGACTTTCGTTGACTTAACGGCCACAGGTGTCGCTGTTAACAAGCATTTCTGATTCTTACAAACAGTCCCTTTAAGTGTTTGCGCTGTAAGCACTGTTAGCAATGTTATCTGCTAGCCATCGAGTCAGACATCTCCGTGTTCAGAGCTGTGCTGGCAGGTAATTCCGGCTGTATGGGTTGCAGCTGCTGCGGTAGTGAGCCATCACACGTCGCAATAAATCAAAGAACGCTTGCGGTGATTGGCTGCGAGTCATTTTTTTTACTGGATCTGGGCACAAAAAGGACCGATTGCAGGTGTTGTTTGACTGGAGAAGTTTCGATACTACTTGGTACTAGGTTGTTTCGGCCAATACCTTAAAGGTATCGGGTACCGATACCCAGCTCTAACCACCATTTGTGCTTTATTCTAATTATTCAGTCTGTCTTCCTACAAATACACTAGATCAGTCATCACTGGAGACGAGCTAGGACGGACAGAAAGATAAGTGGAGGAGGGGGATGCAGGAAGTGACAAATCAAGCAGGAAAATGCATGTGGGAGGGGAGAGATAAGTAAAAGGTGTGAAATCTGGAGGAAGACACGGCAAGGGGAGGAGAGCGAGGTTGAGAGACGGGGATGAAAGAGACGGAAAGGATGACGAAAAACACAGAATACTTTGAGAATCAAATTTCTCCTAAACTGCATCAGTTATGCTGAAAAAAATACATTATTCTCTGATCAAAACATCCTGGCTACACAGGAGTTGTGTGATTATCAGCTCTGTACCTCTGGGAGAAAGAGAGAGATTTATAACCTCCAAGCTGCTTCAGCCTAAACTCCACACGCTGAAAGAAGCGCTATCGGAGGGCAAAACGTTGTTTTATGATGACAGGCTCCTCCGCTGCGCCGCTTCTTTTATTCAAGCCCTGCTAACATTTTTTAGATATTTCAATAAATAGCCTTCACACAAAGAGTGCCTTTAACTAGAAAGAAACAAAACAAGCCTGACAGCGCTCTGTGTATTTTTTTCCCCCCTTTGAATTTTGGTCATTATTCTGCACAGAGCTGAGAGGAAGCCAAGTGTGGCAGGTGAGAGCATCTCGACTAGACAGCTGTCAAAGCCACTCTGGATGCGAGGGGCAGTGCAGGACAGCAGCATCACCGGCGGAGGCCTCGCCGCGCCGACTGGTGAGGAGCAGGTACAGTCAGCGTGCAGCAAAAACACACAAACACGCACATACACCTGCATGGGTGGTTTCATTGCCATGGCAACCGGTGATTGATCCCCTGAGTTATGCAGCGAAAGTCAGAATATTAATGACAGAGAAGAAGAAGAAGCAGCGGCAGTAGGATGGAAAGTGACGGCACGGCGGGTGAGAAAAACAGCTAATATACACACAGAGGCTCACACTAATGTGCCGAGGGAAGGATCAAAGAAAAAACAGCATGTAGAAAGATTTGTGTTTGGCCATGTCTGCAAGGCAACACTGTCACACTGCAAGCTTTCATGCTCCATTTCAAACTGCTGCTCACTGCTGATTGTGCGAGGTACTGTATGAACTGTTGGTTGTAACCCACATAGGCATGTGATGACTTAAAAAAAAAACTCCACAGATGGTCAGCCCATGAAACTGTTCTTTGACAAGTCTGAAATTATTAATTGAGTGATGTCTACTGCTGGGCAAAGGAAACATGGGATGTCCAGAGGTGCTTTTTTACAGATGTACAATTATGCCCCTTTGAGCGAGTTACTGTGTGGGTACCTGTGCTGTAGCTCGACTAGCAGCTTAACCGTTACCCTGTGTCGACCTTGAATACCTTGTTAAGCTCTGAAGGTCACAGTGCTAGGTGGTCCCAGGTGATGTGCTTACCGCCACAGAGGAATAAATACGTTGTTCATGAACGCCACAGAATTCAGCTTAACTCAGTGAGCAACCTCCGGATCTGAAAAGTGAAGCCAATGCGGAAGTGCCTTAAACTTGCATTCTTTCTAATAGCCAGCAGGGGGAGACTTCTCTGGTTTCAAAAAGAAGTGAGATTGTATAGAAGTTAATGAGAAAATGACCCTACTTCTCACTTGATTTATGACCTCAGTAAACATTGTAAACATGAGTTTTTGGTCTCAATCGCTAGTTTCAAGTCTTCTTCAATACAGCATGATGTTCATTCAGTAAATTATGGTCCCATTTAGACTCAAATAGACCATAAAGCAGCATAAGCCTTTCACAGTGTGTTTACAGTTCAAATTGTTCAGCGTTCGGTTGAACTTAGCTCCACCCTCTTGTGTCATTTCTGGTTGCAAATAACCAAGATGACGACGGACCAAAAACCCAGATGGTGACGGCCAAAATGACAAACTCAAGACTTCAAAACGGCAGTCCACACACTTATGGGTGACGTCACGGTGTGACTACGTCCACTCCTTATATACAGTCTATGGCTTAACTGATCTTTTCTAATCCAAGCACACACACAAACAAATTTTATGCAGAAAAAGCATTTTTTTTACACACAATATGTGCAGCGTTGGAAAGTAAACCTGTATTGACATAATCTGCCAATAAGAATCTACAGTATGTGATTATGTCTACAGCGCCAAATAATTAATTTAGTGCAGAGTTCCGCCTCCAGTGTGAAAGTCATGGGTGTCTAAAGAAGAAGTGCTATCCAGTGTAGGATCCAACATTTTTGGGGCTTGACCGATAATAAAGACTAAAAGTCAGGATGTCTTGCTCTCTGCTGCACCAATTTTTACTTTATTTTTGTTTTTTTAATCTGTTGCAAGTCCCCTAACTGCATTGAAGTACAATAATAAATTGCTGGAGTGGCTCTTTAAATATGCATGCAAAAGCAATGGAGCTGTTCCATTAAAAAGCACCATTCAGCCTGTTCACGATTGAAACTAGGCCCATTTAAAAAAACAACTTATTTTTTAAGAAAAGTGGCACAAAATCAAAGATGTACCCCTAAGGCCATAGACGGCTATTACGGTAATGGTGGTTATTGCACTAACATGAAGCTGCGGATGGTTGGGTGAGAATCATTACAATTTTTCATACTAATTTATCGAGGCGCAGTATATTATAATATTGATTATCATGCCTAAAACCATAATCATGCAGTCCCACATACTGTAGACTTACTTTAGATAAACACCATACACATCCATTTTTGTTCCACCACATTTCGCAGCACAATTTGTGGTTTTAACAATAATGGTGTCTGCAACCGACTATTGATTAGTTAATCCTGCAATCATCTATCTGGGTTAACACTAATGATGGCTGCCCATACATGTATTACCAGAGCCTAAAGTGAATAATTAATCTGAGAGGGTCACAGGAGACCATCCCAGCTCAAATTGGGCTCTAGGCAGGGTACTCACTGGGCAGATCACGAGCCAATCACGTGTAACATGTCTTATTGTATCTCACGAAAAGTAATTCCTCATTTTTGTGTGTTTTCCTATGAATGTCCAGCACCACGTGATGCAAGTGTCAATTTCCACTCCAGTCTTTTCAAAATATATATTACAGAACATTAGTTTTCGTAGGTATAGCTACGAACAGTGTATGAGACCAGCCTGAACATGTATAGCTTCACGCCTCCAAGACTTTTGCATTCACCAATTGACCCTTGTAGGAGGAACTGGGAGAAATCTGGAAAACAGAGAACCTGCAAACTCACCAGTTAACCCCTAACCTGCATATCTTTAAACGGAGAATGTGCAAACTCCACACAGAGGGCCACTGTACTGCCCATGTTTCATTGTTTAAAGCATGTTAACAATTAGTTGGAACTGGGAAATGATTAATTTTCCGAAGGAGTAAGAATGAAAATAATGATATCAGTGCTCCTGATGTCCCCTACACCCACATATGCTCTTGAGCATTGTAAAAGAGAAGTAATTTTAATAAGAAAGAAAAAAATTAATTTCAAGAATTGATTATTTCTCTGTTTCTGTTTAATAGACTAATCAATTAATCAACTGATTGTTTCAGTAGTCTCCTACGTTCAGGACCGGCTTAAGCCATAGGCCATATAGGCGGTCGCCTAGGGCGCCACGTTCTGGCGGGTGCTGGTCGCCCTCTAAAAATAAATAAATTAATTAATTAATTAAAAATTAGAAAGAAAAAAAAAAATGCCGGTGGGTGACCTTCATTTTCTGCATTGAGTAAACTGACTAAACACTATTAAGACAACGATATGTAATGTAATGCAGCACATTCTGTATCATCGTGTGTGCCGCCTGTGAAGGTAAAAAGAAGAGTTGCAACACTTTTAAATGCAGTGTGAATGCAGTCAAAATGGTGGGATAGAACAACAAGAAACATAGCCTGCAGAAACGAGAAGTAGCAGCAGCCATGAAGAAGAGTGGATCCCTATGAGAGGAATCGTCTCCGAGAAGCATCGGGGAACGGCTTATTATCAGAGAGGACTTGTAACAAATGGAAAATCTTTTGTAGAAAACTGAAAAAAAAGGAGAATCTGTCAATCATCAGTAGGAACAGACACCACAGACCGTTCATTCTGATCAAACGTCTGTAATCCTGTTGAAGAAAACCAGCCTGTCTCAACACCACATGTAAAAATAACACAGGCGCAATTCTGTGGCAACATGAAAGGATCCACCGTCAGTCACACTCGCTTTTCAAAAGGAATAAATAATACGCATAATAATGACGGAACACTGTCTTACATATGGAAAACATTAATTATGTGTGTGTTTCTTCCTCTGTAAGCAATTATGGATTGCTAAAGTTGCTGCTATAAAGAGCAAATTTCTGTCTTTGAGGACAACAAAGTGCAGCACGCTGAAACCTCTCCGTCTGTGTCTTCAGGCCAGCAGCTCTGTAACCCCACGGCGCCAACCTGCAGACCCGCTGGCCCGCATCTCGTTTATTTCTTTTTTTTCTCTTTCTGCTATTTCGCTTTCCCCCCGCGAAGAAGATTATTGCGCTTGTGATAAAGTGTTTAAGTTGCCGCAAGGTCAACGTAATTCCTGCTCCAGATAAAGCAACACTATAGAGACCTGGCGCTCTGCTCGGGGGCTCTGAAGCCTGCTGATAATACTGCACTGGGGGAAGGATTCCTAAAAAAGATAAGAGAGAGAGAAAAGGAAAAAAGGAGAAAGGAGAGTTGGGGGGAAGATGGATCGCCAGCTTCCATAGCCAACAGGAAGTCATCTGTGATTGCTGCGGGCCGCCCACACAGGAACAGTGGCAGCGACAGGCTGTTTACTTATCTACCTTGGCCTACCGAGCCTCAGGGGTCGAGGTTTATTAGAGATAAATGCTACATTTTCCCCTGATGTGTGGCACTACTGTGCACTGCATAATTGTCCTGTTTATGCCCACTTTGAACACAAATGTGATGTTAAATTAGAAAAAAAGCATGTGACAGGTAATATTAAACCAATATTAAGCAAATTAACTGTAATAATGATCAGAACAATAATTACAACAGTGTTAAAAGTGTCAGTTTTTCACATCTCCACTGATTAGATCATTCATTCATTAGAGATTCAGTGTCAGGCTCTGTCACTGCATTTTGGCTGCTGAGCAATACAACAAAGCAACTCTGCTCTCTTCAGTACAAAAGCGGAATTACACCGACTTGACTAGTCACATTTGACAGAGTACAGGTAAAAAAAAAAAAAAAATGGTTCCCGTGTGAAATTAAAGCCACTCCATCTCACATTTTTTTCCAATGTTGAATTAAACCTGCTGTAGGCAGAATGTTTTTGGCATCATTGGGCAAAAATCCCCAAATAACCTTTCAGTATATTGTAATTCAAGTGTAGTGTTCTGAGAGAAAACTAGACCTCTGCACCTCCTCATGGCTATGTTTTCAGGCTTTAAAAAACCTAGCCCGTGACGGGAGACTTTGGCCAATCACAGGTCATTTCAGAGAGAGAGAGCATTCCTATTGGCTGTTCATTCAACAGAGGCAGCTGTCAATCACTCGCAAACTCCGATCAAACGGTCAAACTAGGCAGCGCTGATCAAATATTAATTAATATTCTGTTACTGTAATGCCTATTTCTGCTTGGTATTTCCTGAACTGATCTCAACATGGCTGCCGGGTCACAAACTTTCTCATTTTACAGCTAAACAGTAAACTACAAGATGTTTCTGAAAACATCGGAGGTGAGAAATAGGCATTACAGTAACAGAATATTGATTCATGTTTGATCAGCGCTGCGCAGTTTGACTGTTTGATCTGAGTTTGCGAGTGATTGACAGCCAGCTCATAGACGGCAAGGCTTCAGATCAGCTCTGATCGGTTGTTTTCCTCCGTCTGTGAAATCTTGCAGATGCCATTAGGAGCACCGGAGGACACCGGAGGACACCGGAGGACACCGGAGGACGAGGACACCGGAGGACACCGGAGGACACAGAGGCACATGATTTTTTTCAGATTATCTGTCTCATGCACTACTGTCAGGATATAATGTCCGTTTCATCAAAATAGCTTATTTTAATCACATTTGCTCCATTTCTACTCACTGCAGCTTTAAAGCGCGTGTGATATTTCAAAAGACAAGAGTCAGTTAATGTGTCAAACACTCATCGGAACCATTTGCATTTTTATAATAAATTCACACCTTGTTCTGTACATTGTGCCGTTAAAATATCAATTCAAGTGTTAGAAAGACAAAAAAAAAAATGCTTTAATACATATTAAATGGCTTGACTCATCTTAAAACTATTACGTATCTCAGACTTTGAAATAATAATAATGAATATTATGTTTTGATACCCCCTCTGATTGAAATGCCAATCAAATATAAAACACAACAAAGTGGGAATTTTTGTGCTGCACATCAAGCACCTTTGAACATTTGATGAAAGCATTAGCATTTTAATGTGCAGCTTGAATGAGCGTGTGATAAAAACGTGTTTAATCAATTCAGAGGAAATAACACTGTATAGAGAGACGTTGACCTTATTTGTAGGGGACAAGGGTGCTTCAAGCTGCGGAGCGATACAGATCAGTGGAAGTAGGGTTCAGTGAGTGTTTCAGCGTCGTTCAGGGGGCCGTTTTATTTGCCATCTTGTATCGAGAGCTCCAGGATTACTGTGCTCAAGGAGCTGTGAAATCTCTTCCGACACCTTGAGCCACTGAAACAACTGGTGTCCGCCTCTCCTATCACCAGGAACACACACTGGCCAGCGTCCATCCTGAATAACAAGGAGAGAACGCACCCTAACACAAACACACACACGCAGTCAAAAGAATTGGGACCTGTCCTTTTTAGACTTCCAAACACTAACCTGACATGCCACCAATCCAATTTGTGTCAACAGCGGTCCCTCCACCCGTCCACCCTCGACAACAACAACAAAAACAGCAATTCGTGTTGACAGCAGTCAGGAGAATACTTACTTGACACATTGTCGTAACCTTCCCTAAAACAAATGTCACCGTCAATAGCACGGACCCGTCTCGGCTGACGCAAAGCCATGTCCAATCTTTCGACGGGGACATTTAAAAACCAAAGATGACACATGAGGAGCAGGAGAGGAGCACGGAACTCATTTAAACCCCACAAATAGAATTCGGGGACGCATGTTTCTTCTATGTTATCCTTCATCTAGATGACAACTTCTGTAAAATAAGAAAACTTTTTTTTTTTTGTTCTTATTGGACTTTGTGCTGTTTTCTTGGGGCAGGTTGTCCATGGTATTTTTAGCCCTGTGCTGACATTTTGGTCTGTAATTGTAAAAAAAAAAGAACATGGAGGGTTTAGGCTTCCTGATAATGTATAATTGAAAAAAATAAACAGCCTTTGTGCCCAGCTCCAGAAAACCTTTCTCATAAATAAAGAAAAACATTCTGCCATAAAGTGCTGCCTCAAAACTCACTGAGGGTCCCCCATGTCCCTCCCCAACAATACACACATATATAATTCATAAAGAAGTACTGGGATGACTAAAATCACATGGTTTTAAAGAGGACCTACTATGCTTTTGTGCTTTATCACTTTCCTTTAGTGTGTTATATAGTTTTTGTGCATGTAAAAGGTGTGCAAAGTTACAAAGCCCAAAGTCCACGCCAAAGGGAGTTACTCTGCCTTACAGAAACACTGCTCCTGAACTGCCTGAAACGCTTTGCTTGAAGTCCTGTTCTATAACGTGGTGATGTCACCAAGTAATACATTTGCATAATACCTGCCTAGCGGCTAGTTTGGCACACCCTCAAACAGTTAAAGCGGAGTTTAAGTGGAGTCCAAAGAGTTTAGTTCTGTTGACCAATCACAACTAAGTGGGCCAGCTGACCAATCAGAGCAGATTGGGCTTTTCAAGAGGGAGGGGCAGGAGCTCAAACAGCGTTTCAGACAGAGGGTGAAAAGAGGTGCTACAGCACGGCTGCTATGAGAAAAGTAAAGCGTTTTTTGAACATTAAAGCATGTAAACATGTTCTAGTAGAAACCCAGAATACAAGTATGCACCTGAAAATGAGCATAATATATATATTTAGAGTTGAAAAACTCTTCCATATAGCTTAATGCATATTTGGTTTGGAAGGGATGACATTAAGATTCTTATTAATTTGATAAGAGAAGACAATCGTGCAGATTTGACATAAAATGCCAGTTATGGCATGACCTTAAAGGGTAACTTGGGTATTTTTTAACCCTATTTTCCTAAATTTTTCCCATTTTTTGCATTGGCTTCACTTTTCAGATCCCGGACTTTCCCACCGATCTTGACTGATTTCAGTTTTAAAACTACTACCTATATCCAATGGTTTCTCCTCCTTCTCAAAACTTTTCTACTTGGAATAATTTTTTCGGCTGCTATTTTTCTCACTTTTTGTGCATGTAACAAGTATTTGCATTTCCAAACATCACTCTTTTGACAAAATGTCCAAAGACAATGCTGCACCGAAGAAAAAACAAAAGAAAAGAAAGAAAAAAACAAATGTGTATGCGTGATTGCACCCTGACAGCCAATCGGCAACCTGAGTCATGAGTGTAATCAGGAATGGCTGCTGGATCTGCCGTGTCCTGCTGGCGAGCTGGTGATTGTCCGCTGGAGGAGGAGGAGGGGTAACAGTACAGCCAACGAGATTCATGACAGCCTCCCGCCGAACCGTGTGGACTGATTACATGTCCGAGAAAATGCATGCGGCAAACGGATATTAAATCAACACAGCTTATTGCCATGCCAGCGTAGGGCCGAGCCCGAGTGTGGGCAAAATGCATCTGCAGCTCACCCCTATAAGCACTTTGGGCAGTGGGAGAATTACATTTCTATGGGGGCTCCGGATGAGTTAGGCAATCTTCCTTTCCACGGCAATGATTAATAGTGATGGTCACATAAATTGTTCTGTCTGAGAAATATATTGCTGCCATAGTATCTGTTGTTTTGCACCGGGAGGCCTCTCTGCCTTTAAGGGCAGTGGTTGGATAAGCAGTCAACAATAGAGTGCAGATCCGGACCCACAGCAGAGCCGAGCTTGATCCATCAAAACTGACTCACTTGCCACGTATGCACAGATTTTTTTAAACCATTTGATGCAAAATTAAGCTCCCAGAAAACAAACAAATCAAAAAGAAATGTGGCAGCATTATATCATCATTTCATCTGGCTGACCCCGTATGCTTGCTGTCATCCGAACAAACTGGAGTGGGTATTTTTAGCTGACTGGAGGGCTATACCTGTACTAGAGTCTGGTCCCCGGGCCATTTCCTACACCTAAACGTCTTTCACTTGTCACATGCTTGTGTTTATTTGACCAGAACTTGTCACAGTCTCAATCATTGCTCAAAGTTGAGTCCAAATGATGTTTTCTTGGCCTGGTCTTTGCTTGCAGCATTCCCTTTAGCACTACAGTACTTGAGGAAATGTACTTCATTACATTCCATCACTGGCAGCATGTATACATAAAGGAAAGGGAAAGTCAAAGTCATGTACATACTACTACTACTGCTACTACAACTTCTACTTTATTTGTGAATCAAGGGTTTTTCAAATTAAGGTATTTTTTAGGGATTTCGTTTTTGCTAGAACCTCTTGTATATCTTAAATTGATAATGAAATATGAAATATCTCAAATGAATGTGTAAATCAACCCCTTCCACTACACCTAAACCTGCAGTAGGCAGAATGTTTTTGGCATCATTGGGCAAAAATTCCATAATAACCTTTCAGCATATTGTAATTCAAGTGTTCTGAGAGATAACTAGACTTCTGCTCCTCCTCATGGCTCTGTTTTCAGGCTTTAAAAAAACGTTGACCAATCACAGGTCATTTCAGAGAGAGAGCATTCCTATTGGCTGTTCATTCAACGGAGGCAGCTGTCAATCACTCGCAAACTCCGATCAAACGGTCAAACTAAGCAGCGCTGATCAAATATTAATTATTCTGTTTCTGTAATGCCTATTTCTTGCCTCAAATGTTTTCAGAAACATCTTGTAGTGTACTGTTAAGCTGTAAAATGAGAAAGTTGGCTCTGGCTGGTGGGCGTTGCTTGGTATTTCCTCAACTGATCTCAACATGGCTGCCGGGTCACAAACTTTCTCATTTTACAGCTGTCAGGATAAAGTGGCTGTTTTATAAAAATAACTTTTTTTAATCATATTTGCTCCATTTCTACCCACTGCAGCTTTAATTTGTAAATTAATTACTCTTTAATTTACCTCTGGTATGCTCTAAGGCAGAGGTCTTCAACAGGGGGTCCGCGACCCCTAGGGGGTCCGCGCAGGTACGGCAGGGGGGTCTTCTTCTTATTTCTTTTAATTATTATTATTTATTACAATTTATCTACTCACTGTACCTTGCACATGTTTAAAATAAAAACATGAATATATGAACCTGTGTATTATTTTAATAGCTTAGTATTGAATGCACAATAACAAGGTACATTTATAAATGGCACTAGGCCCAGTTTAATATAAAACTCAATTTTATACAATATAGAAGGGGGTCCCTGCTCCATCTCTCCATCAGTTTGGGGGTCCTTGGCCTGACAATCGTTGAAGACCCCTGCTCTAAGGTGTAGGTCAGTGGTTCTCAACCTGGGGGTCGGGACCCCCAAGGGGTCTGCAAGGTCATTTCTGGGGGTTGCCAAATGGCTGCGGAGAAAAAAAATAAGATAACATATTGAAAATTAAATAACTTATTTTTGTGAATGTTTTTTTTTCATTACATCGCCTGTGCCAGTGATATAATTTGCCTCAGAATAGCTTTTATTGAGTGTGTTTGTGAGAGTCTAAGTGTGAATGCACATGAGTTTCTGCAGGGGGATTTTCGGCTGGTGAGGTGGAGAGAAAAAGTCACCGAACTCATCAAAAATCCACATTGCCTGGAGCACTTTGGACAATGCCTTGGAGCTAGCACTTCAAACTAAACAAAACTAAAGGGGGTCGCAAACACCAACCTCATTATTCCGTGGGAGTCGCAACTCAAAAAGGTTGAGAACCACTGGATTATGGACAAGTTTGTGGTATTTTAAGGGCTTCTTCATTCTGACTATAAAGGATAATACCTGTAAAAATGTCTTCAAATATCTGCAGAAGCATTTGAACTTCTTAAAGCTGCATTAATTCATTTTTAGCCACAAGGGCAAAAACACACAGCTGACAAACACACCGCCGTCACTGCTTAAAGTTGTTATTGCTAAAGTTCCCTATCCTATAAGGCAGGGGTTGTCAAACTTTTTGGGGCCAGGGACCCCTTACAGGTAGACAATTTTCCAAGGACCCCCTCATAATCGTAACACAGATTAAGCTCACTACCATTTGTACTCTTAGCCATTGGACGTATTTGTATTGTAAAACATTTTATTTATTTGTTAAATACTTCAGACCTGTTTCATAGTGATAAACAGAAACACATTTCAATATGAATCACAATAATACGACGTATATACTTCTAAACAGTGGGTCATTTTATTTAAATTGCATTTGGACTCAACTTGTAGTTGATCTTAAACCCTTTCAGAGAATGAAGAGTATCAAGACTGGCACAGCAAGACCTTCAGTATACTTCAACTTTAAAATAATGAACGTATTGCTCCTTATTCAAATCACTGGCAGAAAGCTCTGAACAAATCATAATAGAAGTTATCATAGCAGTGTTACAGAACATATCATAGTTATTAAGCATAATTCAAATTTCAGAACATTTTGATTTGAATATTTGCATTAGAGTGAGTGAAGTGACATGATGTGTCACATCATATCAGAGTTTCCATTGGCCCAAAGCTAATGTGGGTGGGAGTAATGGACACATTATGCTTGTTGTATTGCCGCAAATGTACCCCATCTGTAGATATGCATTTATTTAATGCTACAGCACATTTTTATAATTTATAGCAAATTATTTTGCGGACCTCTGGGCAGATTGCCACGGCCCTCTGGGGGTCTCTAGGCCCCACTTTGAGAATTACTGTCATAAGCAATGTAAGCATTCAGTTAGCGTTGGGTTTCTGGTCACCTGACAAATGCCACTCCAGCATTTCTGAGCTCTGTTTTGGCCTCCATTAACTTCTGTTTGAGTTAAAAAATGCTCCGCAGAGTTATTAAATTGAATGTTTCTACACAAATATAGATAAAGGCAGAGATGAATGATATTTGTTACATTTTGAAAAACCCTACGGTACAGTTTTATTGCTGATCCTGGCGTTAAATAGGTCCTGATTTTCTCTGGTCATGGTGTTGGCTCAGTCTTGACACCTTTGGACCTGGTCTTAAGCAGACTTGGAATCAACCCAGGCCTTCCTGACTGCAGCCAGGCGTGACTGATAGTTTTCTCAACACATAAAAAATGTCGAGTCTGGTTGCAGCGCAGCTCCGTTCCTGACTGAAACTCACATGGAGTGAAAAATCACGGTGACACACGCTTTACTTATCCGCATGATAAGTGCTATAGATTTTAGTGTTAGCTTATTGACGAACTGACTAAAAATGAGTTATTATGCACTTTGCCAATTGCCTGTTAAGCAGAAACTCCACAGCACCCAATCAAGCTATGGCCAAGAGAGCTACACTTTGATCAATGGAGACCACAATTGAGATTTTTCTTTAGTATCTGACTGCTTGGCATAAAGAAACTGCTTTGTCAGTCTCTCCGCACATGATTATATTTTCTCTACAGTTCGCAAACAACTTAAGACTCAACACTTTCTGTCCTCAAATGTTGAGATGACAGAAATAAAATTATTCACGTGTTAAATATATAAAAGCTGACGACTATTTATTTTCACTACATTTTTCAAAGCATGCGAAAATGAATCAAAACAACTTTCTTTCATTATTACCTGTTCAATTATTAATCAAATTGCTTAATATCTTACATCCTTTTAGAAAAAGCCTTTACTTATTATAATACAAAGTTGCCACACTGACATCAAAATACTTCCCACAAAAAGGAAATCCTAATCTGCCAGTCAATCAAAGAAGCTAATCTGTAAATGCTTGTAAAACCATTCAGTGAAGAACTAATCACTATATGCGTCATGTTTGTTTGTGATTAATCACCTTTGTACTTTTTTGTTTTTTTTCATTTTTATTTTTTGTTGCCACGGAAACAAAGAGGAGGAGCAGACTGTGTCAGACAGCGGGGGGGAAATCTGACTCATCAGTCTCACTTTTTACACGTAAAAAGGCACTTGCATATTCCTTAAAGGTGCAGTGTGTAGGATCTGACGCCATCTAGTGGTGAGGTTGGAGATTGCAATCAACTTAAACTTCTCAAGCATGCTGGAGAACTATGGTAGCCGACGCAAAAACGCGAAAATGCGATAAAGTGAATGGCCCTATCTAGAGCCAGTGTTTGGTTTGTCCGTTCTGTGCATGGATGTATAAAGAGAACTGGATACAGCTCGTGTTCATTCATATGAAAGTTTGAGTCAAAATGGCTCGACTGCAGAGTGATAAAATACCCGTATCTTCCAGCGATCTTTGCCGACTTCCATGAAGAGGACCCGCTCTGTAACTAGATATAAACGGCTCATTCTAAGATAACGGAAACACAACAATTCTTAATTTCAGGTGATTATACACTAAAGAAAACATACTTATTAATATTATATTCCATTTCTGCCAATAAATTCCCCTAAATGCTACACGCTGTTCCTTTAAGCTGCCAGTATGCTTCTTCAGAAGTGCTACTCGGATGGGTCAAATAGCTTGTGAAACCCTCTTCCCCCAACACCTTTCTGACGTTGTGTCGGACCGTTTCTGTAATTTACCGAAACCAACAATCCGACATTCACACCCGCCTCACACCGTGATTGGCCAGTCTCCCCCCACTCTACATGTACCTGGTGATTATATGCTTCTCCTCTATCAATCTAAAGATACATATTAGGTGGATTTGAGGCGTAAATTGCTGATATGCACGCATGTGACTAATTTTACCATCACTGTGATGAATAGGTTTCTGGTCCAAGAACCAGGAAAAGAAGTGACATAAATAAACGTGAACACAACGTGATTTGCAACCCAAACAAATGCTAAACCAGAAGAAGCAATGTCAACAACTCACCCCGTGCTGGCTCTAATTCGTCAAAGTGAAGCATCAGAGGCCTGATGCCAATGAGATGTGTGATATAGATCACACTAATGGCCGCTCAGTCTTTTTTTGCAAAGACAAATTATCCACCGCTAACGGCACTGAGTCCATTTTCTGAAAAGAGTTCCTGATATAGTCCTGACCTGATTTCCTTAATCTATTGTTAATGTGCGGCTGTCTATTAGGCAAATTGCGTTATCTATATCACATAATAACATTTTGCATATAGGTAGCCCTAATAGATGTGCTTAGACCATTCTGTATACGTGGGTGCATACATCAGGAGCCTGCATCCCAAATTAGATGGCTCTGTGGCACCCAGCGGTGCGAATACGTCCACCAACAATTTGTCAACAAATATCAGTTCCACATGTCAGAATTTCATTGCAGCTTGAAATGTTTTTCCATGCCTCATTACCAAGCTGTTTTACATGAGGGAGAGCACACACATTTTCCTGACTGTGCCTGGAAAGGTACATGAAATATGCTCTTTTAAAATTCTTGTCACTTTTAAGAGTTTTAGCCTGTCATCGTTTTATCAAGACAAGCCAAGACGATTTAGTATTTGTTCCTCAGGTTTGTCTTTCTACTGCTGTACGAGAAAAACACGACAGGGCAGTTATGTATGAACCAGAACGAGCTAAAAGTGCCTCCACAATGACCAGTAATGGAGCATTTGTCTTTTTTTTATATGCCTGAGGTTATATGCCTGCCCGTGAGGGGTGATCATTGCCATGGCAACCCTTTTGCCAGCCAGTGGGAGTCAGTTCTTCCCTTGCCCCGTGACGAACCTTTGGTGAAAGGTATGATAAACTCAGTACAGGTTATGCTGGTTTGATCTACTTAACGGAGATGATTCGAGGATGTTACATGGGAATACATTTAATCTAAACACACACACACATACACACGCTTGTATGAAGATGATGGATGAAGCCTTCTCCCAAAACGAAGCACTCTCCTTTTATGTGAGGGAAAAGGTTTTCCACCTTAACTCTAGCTTGACGTTGAAGCTCCAGCCAGCTTGACCAAAATAACTGAGGTTGTAGAGATCAGCGTTGTGTGCTGCGAGCAAGTGTTTGAACCCCTAACGCTATTCTCCACTGCCTTTCATAACATTTCAGGATTTGTGTCGGGTATTACCCACTCCAGGGCAAAACTGCAGATCTCTTTGATGGTGTGGATCCATTCTGAAATCATGAGATTCTCGCTTGGCTTTAAAAAAAAAAAAAAAGCAAAAAAGGTATTTGAAGTGAAGCACTTCTGTGCTGCCTCGTCAGATATCTTTAGATTTGTGATTGATTGCGTAGCCCGTGAGCCTATTCTAGGCTAACATGGCAAATAGGGAACAGTTAATTCTGAACTAATGCATTTCCAAGAAGGAGGGGAAACGAAAACCTTTGAGGATACATGAAGGCATAATCTGCATTTGTAGCATGCTCTGAAGCCTGGTGCGATAACAGTGGTGTTATGTCAGAGGAATGTTATCTCCACTTTCTGCTGGGATTCCACTGGTCTCTTTGACCTCAGCACAGGTGAAGTCACACACACACACACACACACACACACACACACACACACACATAAAGGATAATATGGCTGCAAATTTGTTTTAATGCCACTAATTTCTTTAACGCATAAACACAATTATGGAATTTTTAGGTTGTTGTGGGCTCAATTTTCAAGCTAGATGAAGATACTGGTATCATATGAAACTAGAAAACCTAAGGAATCCATTGGTACCAACCATGTCATACTAGCGAAAGAGGCTAAATAACGCTCCAAACTTACACTCAATTTTGGCAAGGAAAAATTGGCATGGCCATTTTCAAAGGGGTCCCTTGAAAATGGGTTCTATGGGTACCCACGAGTCTCCCCTTTACAGACATGCCCACTTTATGATAATCACATGCAGTTTTGGGCATAGTCAGGTCAACACACTGACAGCTGTTGTTGCCTGTTGGGCTTGAGTTTGCCATGTTATGATTTGAACACATTTTTTTTATGCTAAATGCAGTACCTGGGAGGGGTTCTGGGCAATATCCGTCTTTGTTTTGTGTTGTTAATTGATTTCCAATAATAAATATAAACATACATTTGAATAAAGCAAGCATATTTGCCCACTCCTATGTTGATAAGAGTATTAAATACTTATGAACTGATGAAAAATTTGTGATTAATTTGCGATATATATGTGTGTGTGTCCATATAAATCCAATTTAAATACATTAATCGAATATGCAGAGTCCCATACGCATGCATAAGTAACATTATATCTGATGTTGTGATCAGATTATATCTGATTGTGATATTTAATTAGAAAGATTTAGGTTTTGGTGAAATAGGGGCTGTCAATTTACACCCATCTTTACATCTAGAACAAATACACGACCTTGAGCATACCAGACTGTTTATGATGTACCGTAATCATGTTTGTATCGTATCGTAAATTCGTGAGCCTGGTTTGATAGCTCAGGGCTTATGCCCTTTTCTATCCATAGGCAATCATCGGAGGGAGGAGAGAGGACATGGAGGAGGAGCCCAGTTGGTGTTGAGGTAGCATGGCCCATGCCCAGCCAGTTCATATATATATATATTCTTTTTTTTTGTTTTTTTCCTTCTTTTCCTCATAACAAAATAAATAAAAATGAAATATGGATAAAACAAAATGGAGAGAAAAATAAATAATAATAAAAAAATCATCATGTTTGTAACTACTCTACTACTACTATTTGTTTGTTGATGAAAGACTGAACATATATGATGATGACCCCTAGAGCTACTATGGAAGAGTGCAGTCATATTATTTATTTATTTATATATTTCTTTTTTGTTCCTTTAATTATTTTCTACCCTCTTTTATTTTTGTTATGTTATTTTTTTTTTATCATATAAGTTTTCTTTCCTATCCAATTGTGCCTTGTATGTTAGAAGTATTGAGTTTAGATTAAAATGCCTTAATGTTTGTAAATGAATTATCTTCAATAAAAAAAACAACAACAATATTATAGTCTGTTGAAAAATAGTCATAGTATAATATGTCGAAAAAAATAAAGAAGGTCGTATTAAATGAAAACAATATATATTATTTTTTTATAATTTAAGTTATCTTTCCTATCCAATTGTGCCTTGTATGTTAGAAGTATTGAGTTGAGATTAAATGCCTTAATGTTTGTAAATGAATTATCTTCAATAAAAAAATAAAAAATAAACAATTGCATAGTATTTTAAAAAAAATGTAATGATAATTTAAAAAAAACATTTACTTTGTTGACGTTAAGGGAGTTCCGGTTCCGGGTTATAATCACGTTCTAACTGCGGCTTGCGTAAGCGACTCCTTCCGGTGGTCAGGTTAAAGGTAGGCTTCACCGATAAACAGTGTAAATAAGGGTCGAAAGCAAGCTGTACAGTAGCAGCCAGGGGTGGTGTGTGACTCACAACTGTCTGTACACTAACCGCATGTTTCATCCAGGCCAACAGCGCGATTATTTTCTAGCCGTATTTTATTTTTTATCCATGTTTGCTCGAGCAGGATGTCTTCCCAGGGTGGCGTGGACCGGCTGCCGAAGGTCATTCACAGTTAAATAACAACTAGATAACTTTAGTTTAATCAATGTTAAAGTACCAAAACATATATATTTTTTTACTTTTACGATTCAATAGATTCCTCTGGCAAATTCGGCATGCATGTGATCTATCAATAAATCATTATTTCATGAAAAAACATCAACATTTACCATGTTGCATGCCTGTTGTTGTTAGCTAACGTTATGCAAGCTCTGTTATCTTCCACGTGTCCTGAGGTCGTGAAGCAATGATCAAGTGTAAAAAATCAAGTGTTACGATATGCCGAATTTACAATTAGGTGTTCAGGTTTCATCAAACATGTACAGGAAGTGTTTAGGAAGTGTTATTATCTCTCACATTAGCGTTTCGTCTTAAAATTGCCAAATTTTACATAGAGTTTGGCGTGGCTGCGTGTCCACTTTGATTCTGAGCTAATTAAGAGTGCCAGTGAAGAGCATGTGTAATTTACTCCTAATCCTGGATTACCTATAGCACATGAACCTTACTGCACTTGAAGATCAGGCGTTATAAGGATCTGAGACCTGGTAAAACCAGTAGCTATACAACTATAACAATGGACATGGGTGTTTTCAGACCAATAATCCTCCAGTTAGATCTTATTTTTGTGCTGATTATTAACCTTCAGCTCGTCTCTTCCTTCACGTTTCTGAGGTTATTGCACGAAGCTACTTTGTTGTGTTAATCCTTGTAGTGTGTTTCAGTTAGATTCCAGTAGTATTAATGAACAACAGTAGATCAAATACCTTTTAAAGTACTGTAATATGCTCCAATATTGTGATTGTCTTTTTCCAGAATGGGGAATTTTACATCCACCTCATCTCTGTCCAGCACATCCTGTGTACGATATGTTCAGGTAAGTGTATGCTTACAGATCTGTTACTGTGGATCTCTCTACAACACATTTTAAAACTGTGTGTCTGATAAATGTGGCATTATAAGCGATGAGTTAAGTTTCAGTTATTTCTGGAGACCCGTTTTTTAACATTTTATTTGCTGGTGTTTCCTACAGTCCAGGAGCATTCCTTAGCTTCTTAATCAGTCGGCTTCTTTTGTCAGTTTATTCCAGTATATTACTTCCTGTTTTGATGTTTCTCTGTACATTTTTTTAGCTAAAAAATCTGTTATGAAGTGGAACCCACAGTTCACTCACTGACTAAACATCAACTTAGTTACTTAATAAAAATGCAGAGATAAGGTTCACCTTTGCCCAGCAACTCACTTGAGATCTGGCATGTGCAGTCTATTTCTGTGTTCTACTGATATTTAATTAAATGTTATTTTTGCCTGACCTTTCAGGAAATGGTGTCGCAGAACTGTGTTGTGATATTTTCCAAGACGACCTGCCCCTATTGCAAAATGGCCAAGAATGTGTTCAATGAAATCGGTGCGACCTACAAAGTGATTGAGCTGGATGAGCACAACGACGGGAGGAGACTGCAGGAGGCCTTAGCTCAGATGACCGGTGCCAGGACGGTAAAAGCCTTGTGTTGTATTTTGGGGGGCGTCGGAATTTGAAGCAACTTCGCAGCCTGTTATTTCAGCATCTATTTAAAGAAGAATCAAAACATGCATATTTGACAGCTTGTTTGTTCTGGCAACTCTGCGTTGAAGTTAAATTTAGATGACTAGACTAGTGTTTTGTTTGGATTGCAGCCGAGACTCAGGACTTCATCTTGACTCATAATAGCTGGATCTGAGTCAAGATAAAGACCGGAGCAAACTGCATCCTTATCAGTAGTCTTTAATAATAGCAAATATATACATTTAATGGAAATAACTTTTTGATTGTAATGTTAATTTGAATATTTTCTATACGACTGAAAATATGTAGGTACAATCCCACATGTTTAGAGAAAGGTCACCTGTGCATAAAGTCTGTATGATATACACTGAACAGGGTTTGAAAGTTACAATGTGAAAATTGTTTTTAGATCAAAATGCGATTTTTTTTAAAAACCTTTTTTTTATTTAATATGCTCAGTATGTGTCTGCACATGCAAGACCAATTTACACTTTATTTTGAGCTTTTCTGTTATTTTATTGTTGACTCTCTCTTTTTCTTTGATGGCTGTGAAAGTTGTTAATAAGTTTTCTAATTTAAAAAAAAAAGCACAGCTCCACTCTGATGACAGATTTATTTTTGGTTAAGTTACATTCTAGAATAAGTTATTAGTTGTTTTAAAATAAAGCAATTACATGAGTAAAATGGGTACAATAATATCTCTTTGTATAGTATTTTTCACAAACTAAGTTGCAAAATCCACTGCCAAAATTAAGCAAAAGCACAGGACAGCAAAACATTTATAGACATTTTTTTTTTTTTTTGGTTTGGCCCTGATCGAAGTCCTAAAACACTGGGTATTGGCCAATTCTGAATCCAATCCAATACTTTTTCATTTAAATACGTGATTTAAATATGTGTCTGACACTTTGAAATAACAGTTGTGGACTACTAAATCTGACGCGCCTTATTTTTCACGAGCTACTTGAACCAAATACCGGAGGTCCTGATTCAGAATTTTTAAGTTGATAAGCTTAAATTGTTGATGATATGAATTAAAGTTTATCTGGGAAAATGTCACACTGACATGATGCGATCAGCTAGAGAGAAGATGTTTCACTCTGTTGGTGTCCTTGGAACTACAGAAACACTGGCGGTTGTACAGTGCTGTAACAGATAACAGGTTCTTCTCTCACAAATTATCTTTGGCCGAGTACAGACACTATGGCTGGCGGAGAGCACATTAAACTGACAACAGACACATTTAATTTTGGCCTGCCATCAAGTTACTTATGGAATTGACATTAATTAGCGACAGCTGATATGACCTAACTACCTAAAAATGAGAAGCTAACTGAATGTTTTGTATACGGCGTTTTGCTAATAAGAAAGAGAGACTAGAGTTGGTGTTTATCGAATCCGTGTAACATTATTTTGTCAATCCGGTTGTCAGAATTCAGAGTCAGTCACATTCATACACTGTAATTTTCACTGGCAGGGGAAGGAAACGCTGTACTGTAGAGCCCGGCTGTCATTAAGGAGAGCAGCATTGCAACACTAGCAGACTGAGGTGGAAAAAACACAGTAGAGTTCAGTGAAGAAAAGGATTGTTTTTTTTCATTGGCTTTATAGTTGATACTGATCCCTTAAAATATGCCCAAACCGGCCCCAATACTGATCTTTAGGATCAGCTCGGGATATCTCTATTGGAAATAGGGCTGTCGCAATAACCGCAACATTTCAATACCACGCTATTGACAAGCCAACCACAGGGGATGGCAAGCAACCACCCAAACCACTATGTTCACATTTTTATGTTTGAATTCTTTGGGAGCGGCGCGTATCAACACTATGCTACGACCGCCAACAGCGTGATGAGGTGCTGAGTGTTTATTCTGCGCTGAAGGTTTGGAGCTTTTTTTTCTGGTCGCTGAGAGTTGAAAAATTATCAGCTTTGAATTAAACGCTGCACTCGTCACTGTCACCTTTTCACCCGGCCGTCCAATCGCAATGGAGGGGGGAAGGGACAAATACCACAAAGACCAACCGTCACATCCTACAAGTGCTAAACAACGACAGCATATTAGGTTCCATTGTATAAAAATGAGTTATTACAGAGCCGGGGTGAGAAGAAACTCAGGATTTCCGAGATTAAAGTCATACATTTCCGAGAAAAAAAACTTGGATATTTTCTGAGATTAAAGTGGCAAATTTGCGAGATTATTAAATCAAAAATTTACAAGAAAAAAACTGATAATCTCTAATATTAAAGTGGCAAATTTAAGAGAAAAAAAACTCAGCAGTATCAAATCATACTAATCTAATATACTAAATATATACTAATCAAATCACGATGAAATCATGTTTGACTCCCCTGTCCCACTCTGCAGGCTGCAGCCAGGTACTCCTCGAAAAAAAATACTGCGCCTCATTGCCATTCTGTGCTCTGCTTTTAACAGTAAACAAGCATTTCATTCATTAAAACTGTCTTCTTTGTCATTAAAAAAACAACAACAATATAGGCCTACCTAACAATGGCCTAACAATACAGCTTATAGCACTAAAATCAGGATGAAGAAATTTGTAAAAAATAAAAGGCAATAATACTGCATATCATGTTGAGCCAATCATTATCACCGCAGGGGGAAATTCCTTCAGCGTTACAGCCTTATTTGGAAACATATTGATGAAAGTTAAAACAAATCAGGACAATTAGAACAGATATTGGTAAAGGCAGTGCCAAATGACAATATTATTTGAAGCAATTTAAAAACACACCTGCATAGGAAAACGTAAGGAAATAAGGTTAAAATCACTAAACCTCTTTGAGGTTCTTTAAATATGATATCTCTCTAATTCTTTTTCTTTAAATGCTGACATTTAGCTGTTTAAACGGGCTGATCCCCTTCTTTAGGAAGCAAATACATCAACCGAACACAGAAACAGGTGCCAGACAACCTTCGCCAAATATAAAAATATCTCATAATAAACCATACTTGAGAACAAAAATACACACAACATTAATAAACTATTAAATATTATAAAATATATTTCATAAGGGTTGAGATGAATCCCACAAAAATATATTTTGGTTTTTATAAAGGCAGCATGTTTATCCTTTGTGGAAAAGATTGTCTTACGTAAAAGTAATTTCCAAAAACTCTTATCTTTTTTAAAAAGAAGGATTTAAATGCTAAACTCCTCAGACAGGCTGTAGTGCTCATGCTGGATGTAGTGGAAGCTGCTGCTTGAGGATGTGAAGCTTTAACTGTGAAACTCTGCACTACACCTCATTTCTTTTTTTTAAGAACTAATGTTACGACCTGATTTGTGTGTTCAGGTGCCAAGAGTCTTCATTAATGGAAACTGCATCGGCGGTGGCTCCGACACCAAACAACTCCATCAGCAGGGCAAGTTGCTGCCCCTGATCGAACAATGCGCTCCCTGCTGCGCCGGATCCGACGGCTCGGGGAGCGGACAGTTCGAAGCCGCTAAATGACTAACCGTTCTTGTAGTTTTTACCAATCCTGTATTTATGAAATGTTTGCTGGATCTCTTGCTACAAGTTGCACATTGCTTAAGCATGATGCTTTTTATTTATCAAAATGCAATAGATACTTGACGTTAGGTTACATGTACATTTTCATCCAGGGATGTACAGTATTCTTATTAAAAGCTGCCATATTTTAAACACAACCTGTGAATAGTGGAAGTACTTCTCATGTGCATGTGTTTTTATTGAACTATATTACAGTCATTATAAAGCATGATCTCTCTAAGCATCAAACCTCATCAAAAACTGTGAACATCATTGGTTTTTGAAGTAACAGTTTGAATCCTTACTCATATTCACTTGAGTTTAGGTCATTTCTCATATATTGTAAGATTAAAAGAACTACAGATTTTTGTACGATTAGTACATTTTATTTTGCACATGTATTTGAGCATTACATACGGCTAATATGTTTTGTATTTTATTTTATTTTTTAACTTTGCCGTCCAAGCATTTTATATATCGGTGTATCTGAGATTTTAGCAGAAGCTGTGTTTGTCTCTGAATCTCTTTGATATTAGGTAAATGGTTGATTTACCTAAGTGTAAGAATAGCCTACTGAGTCATGATGCTGGTCTCTCTTATGAATATAAAGCTTAATTATGGGCCTATGTTTTTTTTTAATGCCTAGAATGTGCATTTGCAATTTTTAATAAACATGAATGAAAGTCCACCATCAGCCTCCTATGTCTTGCTTTGCATTTTCCCGAAGGGTGCTTCAATTGTTAATCCCGTCGTCGTAGGCGGGCGGGTATTGGTTCAACTTCATAAAATGGCATTCATTTTTCTTACTGGGTCATTTGTTTGTAGTTTCATTTGTTGATACGTGTTTGTTCCTAAAACGATGCTTGTTGTCAAGGTTTTGAAATATCTTGTTTTGTCAAATATTTGGTGCTTTTCCGACGGTATATGCTGTGGCATAAAACGCGCGCACCCATTTTTGCTCACATTGCACCGCATCACGGTGACGTCACTCCAGTTGTAGTGATGGGAATTCCGTCTCTTTCAGTGAGCCAGATCATTTGGCTTAGCTCACTAAGAAGAGCCGGCTCTTTCGGCTCCCAAACGGCTCTTCGTTTTACCACTTCTGCCTTTTATAATTCAGGCAAATTTAGCTCTGTTTTGACCTATGATTGTGTGCACATATATCACTTAAGTTACTCAATATAATTATACTAAACCTTATATTTTCCAGAATATCGTAATTTTACATGCTGCTTTGTTTCCGACTGTCACTCATCTTTTCTGCTATTCGCGCATCACACTCCTCTCTCTCTTTCTCTCCTCCTCTCCCTCCTGCTCTGTACCTGTAGACCGTCAGCGCGCCGTGCACCCCTGCCCCTCCCTGCTTGATAGTATGATCCTTGTCTGTCGTCACCTGATTGGTCGCACGGACGTCATTAACACAATATTCAGTCACAGGGCCTTTCCCATTTCCGATTTTACACGGCTCGATTCCTCTCCTCGACTCCTTTCCTCGCGTCTTAGTCCCGCCCACGAGAGATGCGAGCAGAGGAGGCGAGGAAAAGACACGAGGAGAGAGGAAGAGAGGAAATGTGTTTTTAGAGACATGAGACGTTGTTTCCTCTGAAGCGTCACGTGAAGCGACGGCCGTTTCTGATGACGGCAGCAGCTGATCACAGCTGGATCAGCTGTCAGTCGGCTTTAACAGCTGTTTATGTCTAAACTGATTTAATAATACTAATAAAAACACAGTTATTATCTTCCGTGAAGGATTCACTGGTGTATCCTCACTCATGGCTCCTCCAGCAAGCTTCCTCGCTCCTCGCTCCTCAAGATGCATTTTATGAATTGAGATGTCCTTCAAGATGGAGCGCTGAGATCGATTTCCGGGTCACAGCCGGAGGATCGAGGAGCGAGGAGACGAGGAAGCAAAAAAATCGGGAAATGACATGCACTTACAGTCAGAGCATGGAGTGCCCGTGGCGCGGAGAAGATCATCCTATCTTTCTGCCTTAAATAAATTAAAGAAAAAAGAAAACGGCTCTCCGACGGGATCCGGCTCTTACCGTCCACTTAAAAGAGTCGGCTCTTTGAACCTACTCGTTCCCGACCTACCCATCACTACTCCAGTGAAATTAGCTCGACTAGCTGCTGCTCTGCTAAGCTAAGCTAGGTGTATTAGCTCATCTCGTCTATGTTGCACAGTGGAGTTGAATAAACAAACATTGTGAAGAATGGCTGGAAGCGCAGGAGAGTGGTGTCTGATGGAGAGCGACCCGGGCGTGTTCACAGAGCTGATAAAGGGTTTCGGTGAGAGACGACTGCTGCTCATTCACTGGCTAACCAGCTAGCTTCTCTAAAGCTAAGCTAACTGTAACTTCTAAATTAGCCACTATGGGTTTTCTACTCAGAATAAATACAATGCAGTGAGGGTGAAACGGAAATATGTTAAAGGATATGTATTCTCAACAGTCACCCAAGTGATGCATTTATCTAAAATGATGCATGTGTGATAATTGTGCAGCTAGGCATGCTAACTGGCTAGCATTACTCAGCGTTCAAAACAACGGCGCGTGAAAACAAACCCATGAATGACATTTGTTGTGCCATGCTCTGCGAGGACAAGCTGCGCACTTAGTTAAACGCCTACTTAGTAGACCCTTATTTAAACACTTACTAATATATATATATATATGTGTGTGAATGAATATTTGATGCTTTATTTGTTCCTTGTCAGGTTGCAAAGGCTCCCAGGTTGAAGAGATCTGGAGTATGGAGCCAGAGAACTTTGACAACTTGAAGTATGTTCATACCTGCAGCTGCATTATATTGCATGCTCCCTCTTTTTTTTTTTTTAAATAATAAAAATATATCTACTTTTGTTCCAGACCAGTTCATGGGTTGATTTTCCTGTTCAAGTGGCAGCCAGGTGAGGAGCCAGCTGGATCAATCGTTCAGGATTCCAGGCTTGACCACATCTTCTTTGCAAAACAGGTATATTTAGCTAACAAATGTGCACATTGAGTCTTTTAATATTAACAAAATATTGTTATTTTGCTCATTCAGTCTTGTGAAGGAAGGGATCATTGCATGGGTGGGAGAAAGTACAAAATACAGCTACTGCTGAATGCTCACAGTGACCCTGATGAAGGCCTATGTTGATCATTTTAAACAATTATTGCAATGTAAAATAAAGGCATTTTAATTTTGCTCAAACACTACAGTGTGCCTTGGATTATTTTTGAGGGAGACTTTCATTTTGTACTTTTTTCCACCCGTGCAATGAGCCTTTCACAAGACTGAATGAGCCCAATACTCCTGGAGGATCCAAAGAGCACCTGTATGTGATTACCACAGAGACCCAGCAGCGCTTCTACTCCATTGTTCTCATTGTTATTTTGCATCTATAGTATGAATACTATTAGACAAGTCCATCGCCAAGACAATGGCAGTGTCTATCTGCTTCTGCACCTCTAATTTGAAACATGGCTCCTTGTGCATTTGTGTCCTTCCAGATGCATTTGGCTCAATATCTAACTGCTGAAGTATAGCTCCAAAAGAAGGATCACAGTAAAGAGCAATACAATATTCTCCATATTCTGCCTACTGAGGGTGCATCAGATGGTGACTGCACTGGCAAGAACAAAAGAGAAACCCATGTGGAATTGTAAGACATTATCTTTAGTGCAGAGCTGTTTAGGATAATGAGTTGCTGTGCTTCTCAATTGAGTGGGCCTATGACATTGAGCACACAGCCAACAACGAAGTGCGAGGAGGCTTCTCCTCACTTTTTTTTTCATCACATATTTGCAGAAAATTACTGATTCTTAAAATTGGCATCTGTTGCACCTTTTAAGGGTTGATGATTCAAATTCCAATTGGTGTAATGTGGGCGCTTTTAAATTCCTATGCATTAAGGCAGTCCCGAATGCCGTTTTTTGGGCTTCAAAGCTTCAGTGAGAAATAGGCTGACATGTTCTTCTTTCTGTCTGTCTGTCTCCATCTCCCCTGTTTCAGTGCACGGGACACACACACACACACACACACACACACACACTTCTACACACAACAAACAGCAATATACATCTTAGAATAACTAATAATAATTGAATAATGAATTATGTTAATGATTATTCCTTATTCCATGGGATATTTTGAGATTTATACATTATTATTACATACTTATATATAATAAATAAAATATTGTGTATTTTATCTGTGTCTTTTCAGGTCATTAACAACGCCTGTGCAACCCAGGCCATAGTCAGCGTTCTGCTCAACTGCTCCCATTCTGACATGTTGCTCGGAGACACGCTGACAGAGTTCAGAGAGTTTTCACAGAGTTTCGACGCTGCTGTACGTTCATGGTATTTTTCTCTTGAATCCAAAAAACTGTTTTTTTAATCTCTATTTTGAATGGCATGCATTCATTCAGGAATGTACTTGTCTAACCATTCACAATAACTTTTCTGCTGGTGTATTTGTTGAAAACTATGAACATCCCCTTTAACTTAAGTGACATCAGCATTTGGTTTTGTAACTCAAATAATAAGTTATTCATTCATTCAAAAACTGTTAAAAGAGCTTTCCCTCTGGGAGCAGTAATTTGTTACACAACTAGCTGTAATTTCCCCTTCCATCTTTAACACTGACAGTTTCATCCTCTTACCTTCAAAACCGGGATGACTCAGTTGTCTGTCCCACAAATGTTCAAAAGAACCAGGCTGAAGTGATTTTTGATGCTCAACTTCTCCTTTGATTTAGAGATAATTCTTCTGCCTTGATAAAGTTACTTTGTGATATTTAAATTCATTTATTTTAGTCTAAACCAGTTTAGAAAACAAGCAGGACTAGAATCGCTGAATAGAAGAAACATTGAACCACTAATTGGATGCATGCCTTGTTACTTAAAAAAAGGAATGTATAATGTGTCCCATACAGCCTTTCATAACGCCCGCTGCATCTTTAAGGCCAGGGTTATACAGTCAGCATTATAATCCTGCACCTCCCGCTCTCCTCAGATGAAAGGTTTGGCTCTCAGCAACTCTGAAGTGATCCGACAAGTTCACAACAGCTTTGCAAGGTAAGCTCCCGCTCATATCACATACAGCTGGAGAAAGTCAGTTTGATTGGCTTCATGTTATTTTTAGCTTCTCGTTCTAACTCGGTGAAAAGTGATTGGCCCATTTGTTGCTAATGCACCTGTCTGCTTTTGTGAAAAAGGAAAATGTGAGGTTGGGGTCATTTGTTGGTTACCCCAATCCTTTGTCAGTACTGATTCTCTTTCTTGAAACACCTTTTTTGTCACGTGAAGCACTTTCACAACTTTCTCGGTAATAACATTTTTAATTGAGGGCAAACATGTTTAACTTTCTGTGCATCACATTGATTTACTGACTTAGATTGGAGTTTTCTTCGAACATTTTCTACATCCCTACTTGTTTAATAGACAAAACCATAGCATCTACATTTGTTGTGTGTGATGCATGCTAATTATCTTTGATATTGCTTACATAATTGTGCGTTTTTTTATATTTGCAGACAGCAAATGTTTGAATTTGATGCCAAGTCGACAGCAAAGGACGAGGACGCCTTTCACTTTGTGAGCTACGTTCCTGTAAACGGCAGACTATACGAGCTGGATGGACTCAGAGAGGGACCAATTGACCTGGGTAAGCAGAAAAAAAGTCATTTGTTATTTTTCTTTTATTGCTTTATGGTTTCAGCACCAAAATTGGCAGTTTAATGTTTAAAGTCCCTCGGTGTGAGGTCCTGCTGTGCACAGCTGAATTTCGTCTCGTTGGCCAAGGCCCATTTCCCCTAAAACTGTCTGTTTTATGATGATGTACAGTGCAGTTACTGTATATACCGACACCTGCGGTATTATTTGTTCTAGTCTGTGTTTTTTTTTCACCAGGTGCATGCAACCAGGACGACTGGATCAGCGCAGTTCGCCCAGTGATCGAGAAAAGAATACAGAAGTGAATATCTTTATACATTTCATTTTAGATTAATCTAAATGCTTTCTATCACAGTTGGTGTGGAATTATAATGCTTTCATGAATCTCTTTCACTTTCTTTAAAGAAAATGAGTAGTGAGACACCAAAAGAGAATTAATGAAAAAGCATTTTGTAGATATGATTTTGCAGACGAGCTCTTTAATCCCATCTCATTTGATTTATTTTATGCATTTTTCATAGTTTATAATCTTACAAAGCAATCATAGTGTTCTCTTGTTCTGCCAAAAAACTGCACTACCTTGATTTTTCTTGACAGCGCATCATTCTATACTTAGTAAAATTGTATCGTTTCCCTCTTCAGGTACAGTGAAGGAGAGATCCGATTCAACCTAATGGCCATTGTGTCGGACAGAAAGATGATATATGAGAGAAAAATCGCAGAGCTCCAGACCCAGCTTACTGAGGTGAGTGGCAGCAAAAGAGCTGAATCAAGGGCAGACATGACAAAGAGTAATGTATTCTTTTACTTTCTCCCTGTGAGGCCGCATAAGAAATGCATCAGATGTCGACTTTCAAAAGTTAGAGATCATAACTAAACAAATCCCCCAACAAATGTTCATCATGTCATATTTCATCATCATGTTCACCACCACACATAATGTGTCAGTTAATGAAATCTAGTGTAATGATTAGGGCTGCAACCAACAATTATTTGCAATGTCACCCCAAGCTAAAAAATATTTTTCCACTGACCATGTTTTATTTTGGTTGGAAGGTGTAGTCTGTTTCACCCAACGCCACACCCAGCGTCACACCCAGCGTCATATTGGGTGTTGTCGGAAATGTGCTCTGTTGCACCTGTAATCAACCACACCTAATCAGTGTTGACAAGATACACTGATCACACCCTGATGACACATCAGCATTACTGCAGCAAGGTGAAGCATTCAACCACCGGAGGTCAGCAAACACAAGGTTTAACTTCAACAGTTAAAACCCTCATGTAAAAATATTTAAGGAGTTGGGTATTTCCTCTGCATTATATCCACTATTGCCTTATTTAGTTATTACTAATGAAACAACATATATACTACAGACATGCAGTGTATACTAGAGTTTCCCATCACACATGTTCCGCAGCTCAAACAGCTGATCTACCAGCTGAAACTACGGGAGGTGCAGTGCCGCACACACACCCACACAAACACACATGCGCCGGCGGAAAAGATCCGAACTGAACGTGCCACGCATTTTTATCGGTAGTAACGTTACTATCAGACAACACATGCGATGGTTAAAACAAGGTTAAATATACTTTTTAAGACATGATAGTCGCATAAACTATTTTATTTTTTATAATTGAATGGCTATTCGAAAAATCTAAAACCCATCCCTACTATGCACAAATCCTTACCATGGCTTGGTGTAACAAACCCAACAATTAAAACAATATTGGAATTATGCAAGTTGCTAGAGTTTAATCGACATAACAATCCTCATCACCAACTGTCCCATCTTCAGAGTGCTGTTTTTTTTCCCCATCCAGACTTACCAGGATACATCTTGGTTATAATAGAAACTTTTTTTTCTCCTTTCTGTTCCCAGGATGAACCAATGGACACAGACCAGAGCAGCACATTTCTCAGCTCCATCCAGTCCGAGATCGCCAAGTACCAGCTCCTTATTGAAGAGGAGAATCAGAAACTTAAAAGATATAAAGTGGGTTTCTCCTCAACACCTCATTCCCTACTATTATATGCTGTATTTTGTGTGACATCCACCGTGATATAAATGCAGGGAAATGGCCCAAAAGGCTACAGTAATAACCATGAGCAAACAATAAATGTAGAGGCTGGGTTTGTTGACTGCATCCATCTCCGAATGCAAGAGTTTTCCCTCACTTGATGGATTTTTGTGTTTTCATCCCCAGATTGAAAACATTCGGCGAAAGCACAACTACCTTCCTTTCATCATGGAGCTGCTGAAGACACTGGCGGAGTACCAACAGTTAATACCTTTGGTGGAGAAGGTATTTTCTTTTGTTTCCGTGGCTTTCTTAAACACTACTTGCTTCCTAGGCATGCGTGTCTGGGAAGACTTAAGTACTTTGACCAAAGCTCGAGCTGAAGGACGTCCTGGAATTCCGGGGCCGAAAAAAAATAGTATCGGGGAGGATGAAAATTTATTTTAGGACGAATTTGGGACGAGAGTTGAATGAAAAATACCCTGCTAACGTTACAATGAACGGCGATGAAAATGACGGCACGTTTTATGTAGCACACAGTTTTTATTAAACCTCTTTGACAGCATAAACACACACACACACACACACACACACACACACACTGTCAGTGCCAGATCCGTCCCGCACTGACAAACGTACGGCACGTACCTCCAGCCTCTGACCTCACGGCAGCGGCAAACGGGGAATTATTCAACCCAAGTCAATGAGGACTGCTTGATGGTATTAATATTAACGTTACCAGTTAGCTAACATTAGACTGTCTGACGGTAAAGTTACGGTTAACGCTTGCTAACCAGTCAGCAGCCAACATTTGCATTAACAGTGAGTGAGCTGATGACGTTACGCTAACTATGAGGAGTCAAAACTCTTCAACAGCTCAGCTTTTGTCCGCGGCCACATGCTGCTCCTCTCCCCATGACAGGTGCTTCTTGTCCTTCCAACTTTTCACCAGCTCACAGGGCTGGTTCTAGCTTTTTGGTGGCCCTCTGCAAAATTAGTTTTTTGACCAAATGCTACTTTTTACACATAAAACAATTATTTAATTTAATTAAGCTGCATTGTTAAAATCAAAATCCAAACAAACATGCAAATTATAAATAACAAACCAATAAAATTACTTTTTAAGATAATAAAAAACGAACAAACAAGATTTTAAATTTGGGATGGTCCACATTCATTTCAGGACGTTATATTTTGTGACAGTTCTAGGAGGATGGTGAAAATAGTTAGTTTGGAGCTTTGACATTTTGAAACATCATTGGGTATTCCTCCTTATTATTTGTATGGGATATCTTGTAGTTTATAGGGACTCTCATTGATAAATAATGAATGACTTTGGTCAATGCCAAGGGCCTCAGATAGAAAAAATAATCAAACAAACATAATGAAATTGCTAAGCGTCACTGTTTATTCTGTCCACTAGAGGGCAAACGTAATGCCTCATAAAGCATGCCATGCCTTGTTCATGAATAAGACATTGAAGTTAATGTTTTTACAATGCTTTAAGTATGTTTCAATCAACTGCAGTAATTCAAATTAAATGTCTGTGCCCAGATTTGGTGATTAGAGTCACAAAAACAGTACTCTTTACTAATTCCTGCATACATTTTTTTTTCTCACCAGGCGAAGGAGAAACAGAGTGCCAAAAAAGCCCAGGAGGCCAAGTGAACAACAACAACACACACTTCAACAGCGAAGCCTCTAATTACACACACATACATGCATCCAGTCACCCTTTAAATCACTGAGCCACATACAGATACTGTTCCATCATCTGTCATATTCATAATAATGACCACGGATGGTCTGCAGCACTTCCTCTACTGTGGCATCCTATGAACCATCCAGACAATAAAGAACTGCACTGCAGGTGTAGCAGAGAGACTGTCCACCGGCGAAAAAAATACTCTCTCCATGTGTGTCCCATCAGCTCTAACGCATGATAGAAGGAAAAGATGTGCTCAAAATTATGTTCCGTCTTATTTTCATAATAAAATGTCTAGATGTTTGTGAATTGGTGTTTTTTTCGTGGACAGATTTCCAAAACTGATTATTTTCAACATATCTGTCAATTATTGACTTCTGCAGATACCTTTTTTTTTATCTAAATACTCCTCACAGATTCAGTGGTCAGACTTGGTGGTAGATCTTTGTCACCACCCGCTGGTAAAGGAGAGGAAAAACAAGGATTGTATTTAAAGTACATTACAAAAAGCCATCTGCTAAACCTTTTTTTTTTGTCCAGTGTAAATAAATTAGTGTATGTATTTGGTAAGATGATTACTTAACCTATTAAAAACAATATTGGATTCAAATCTGTGTTCAACCATTTGACCTGATTAGAGTACACTGACAAGCTGCCAAGTCCTTATAAGTGCATCATTAAGATATGAGTGGTACAAGTTAAGTGACCCATGTTTTGGCTAGCTTCCCATAGCAGCATGTTGATGTTTTGAACATGGGAGTCTGTAGTGGCCTCTGTGATTTGTCCTATAAATCAGCTGTACTACACTCTGCACTGACTTACGGGTCGCGCTTGAACACAGCGTACGTCTGAAGGCCTGCGCAGTCTGACGACCAAAGTAGAACGTAGCCCTTTTCTATTTTTAGCTCCAGTGTTTACATACACACCTTAAGTACTCCTTGGATCGGATCCCAGTAGTCTGTTGCCAAGATCAGTCATGGCAACAGACTACTGGGATGGAATGGAAACCTACAGGTTTTACTACCAGCTCAGAGAGAGAGAGAACAGTGTGTCTGTTTTATTACCTATTATCACAGATCAGGCCACATGGATGAGCGGACAGAACGTATTCATGGTGACTGTTCCAGTTCTGCAGGGTGAATGCCTTCACTATCACAATACGTGCCTTGTCAACCAACATAGCAATTAACATGTCTTTACATTGCTATTTTATCCTATAACAGAATGACTGGTGTGGCATGCAGACGTAGATGCAAATACTACAACAATAATTGAGTCTTAAAAATAGCCAAAGACTGCTGCGTAACAATGTGTGCTGCGTAGGCCTACTTTGAAGGTCAAGGGAAGTTTATTTGTACAGCTCATTATCACATCCAGTGTCTCAAAGGGCTTTAGAGGCTCATAAAAGCCGCGGTTCCATACCAGACAAGGAAAAAGTCCTTCGCAAATTGAACATTAAGGCTGCATCTAATAATTTTGTTAGCTGTTTTCTGATAAATCGTTCCATGATATTAAAATGTCAAGAGAATAACCCAAGATGCTTGTTTTTTGTTTGACCAACAGTCCAAACCCCAAAAGTATTCAATGTTACAATGATATAAAATAGAAAAGCAGCAAAGTTGAGAAGCTGGAGCCGGCAAATGTTTGTCATTTTTTGTTGTTGATAAAGATGATTAATAGATTTTAATAGATTTTCATAATTAACAATTACAGGGAAAAAAAGCAAATAAACCTTGGGAGAGACGATCAAAAGAGAAATACCCTCTCCTTCAACTCCCTGATGTGCAATAGGTGTGAAAAACAAACATTTACAGAAATAAAAAGAATGAAATGAAAACATAAAATCAGTTTACAATACCAACAAAACCAAGAGTCTAGCCGTACTAGCTCTGGCTGTACTAAGGCACAGGGGTGCTGGTGCACCATCGTAGTTTACCATGTTAGCAATGCTAACATTTGCTAATTAGCACTAAATACAAAGTACAGCTGAGGCTTATATGGCAATGTCATTAGTTTTGCAGATATTTGTTCATAAACAGTGGGCAACCTTTGGGTCTGAAAAGTGAAGCCAATGCGGAAGTGCCTTAAACTTGCATTCTTTCTAACAGCCAGCAGGGGGCGACTCCTCTGGTTGCAAATAGAAGTCTGATTGTATAGAAGTCAATGAGGAAATGACCCTACTTCTCACTTGATTTATTACCTCAGTAAACATTGTAAACAGGAGTTTATGGTCTAAACCGCTAGTTTCAAGTCTTCTTCAATACAGCATGAAGTTCATTT
The DNA here is from genome assembly GCF_043250625.1 of Sebastes fasciatus. Taxonomy (NCBI): domain Eukaryota; kingdom Metazoa; phylum Chordata; class Actinopteri; order Perciformes; family Sebastidae; genus Sebastes; species Sebastes fasciatus. The sequence goes on from NC_133799.1 coordinate 12,621,114, forward strand.
AGTAAATTATGGTCCCATTTAGAGTCAAATAACGTGGCTACTTTGTGATTGACCACGGCGTTGTCCGGTCTGGGAGTTGTCCGTGTTTTTTTCTTACAACTTTAACCCTTTCACAGTTTTCAGTTCATGAAAGTTAATGAATTGAACATTTTGGTCACCTACAAATGTCTTATTCAGCGTTCGTTTGTACTCAGCTCCACCTTCTTGTGTCACTTATGGTTGTAAAAAAACAAGATGGCGAACTCGAGGCTTCAAAACAGCAGTTCACAAACCAATGGGTGACATCACGGCGACTACGTCCACTTCTTGTCTGTGGTCATAAACCAAAGTATTGGACACATTTTGATGTGATAATGGCACTATGTGAAATGTTGAGGGTTCACAAAAGTTATTACAGTTCCTCCTGATGTACTAGATTTAATGGCAAACCATCCAATAATTGTTACACTTAAAGGTGCAGTGTGTAGGATTTGGCAGCAAGTGTGTCAAGCGTTTAGGAGAACTATGGTGGCTGACGCGAAAACGTGAATGGCCCTCTTTAGAGCCAGTGTTTGGTTTGTCCATTTTGGGCTATTGTAGAAACCGCCAGCTCCATGAAGAGTTCCCGCTCCCTATATGTAGATATGAAATTCTTATTTTTGGGTGATTATACACTAAAGAAAACATACTTATTAATATCCTATTCCATTTCTGCCAATAGAGACCCCTACATGTTACACACTGTTCCTTTATAACCACAAATGTCAACCTCGTGGTAGTGCTAGACGAAAATTCAGGGGTTCAATAGAGTCAGTTGTCTTAATCCTTTTGGGATCATAACTCATCATGTCTGTACAAAATGTCATGGCATTTAATATGTAATAGTTATTTCAGTCTGGACCAAAGAGGTGGACTGACAGACCAACTGATAGTGCCATCCCTAGAGACATTCTGGTAGCGTTTATAAAAGTGGGATTATTATCATTCCAATACTAAAGAAAATAACCCATTACACACACACGTAATTTCCCCCAGCTCCCAGAGTTTCAAATCACAGATCTACTCCTCTAACCTGAAAGCCAGCAGAGCATACGGTTGTGGAGAGCTGCTGGTGTAAAAGCTGACCTATTACACCACCAGGTCTGAGGAGAGAGATGCAGGAGCTGTCAGCCTGTCAGGACCACCGTCCGGGTATCTGGCCACTGTCAGCCTCTACTACGGTTTCATGGCGGGAAACAACCTCTGTATCAGAGAGCAGACACACAGCAGGCGGGGGAGGACTCTCTCTGCTGTCAGTCAAGGGGCTCTTTACACATTGTTACAGTACGGGAACTCAGCTGCCATGACATGCCCCCCCCCCCCCCATCAGCTGCACAAAGAGGAATGAAATGTTCCGAAAAGATGAAAAATTTTGTTTTTGTTGTGCAACCGAACATCCCGCACATTGTCTCTGAAAATATGTCAGTGTATGGTATGTGGATGTGTCTGACCTTTGTTAAACCAAACACCCAAAGTGCATGACGCGCACATTAAACCATTTCAAGTTTTAGTAATTCACTGTCAGTGGAAAAAAAAAAACTTTATGAGTAGCAAAATATTGCTTCACTTTGCTTTAAGAATAGGCTTAACAAGATATTTTAGGACTGTCAGAGCCACATTAGAGCCAATATTTACCCGAGGCAGTTTTTCAAATGTATATAACTTTGTTTCGCTAACATATTCAAGTCCGCCAGTCTGGGACTTTTCCTAAAAGTGTGTCAAAAATTGTCAAGATAAAGCTTTATTTTATTATTATTTATAATTTATACCTAATACGGTCATTTTTCGCACTGTTTGTTTAAATAAACATTATGTGTTGCTATGGCAACACCTTTAGTCTACTACTGTGCGTAAAAGAGCTGTGTCATAAGTCATAGGCTAATTATGTACATCGGGCATTAGACTTGCTCGATGTGTTGAGTGAAGAAGCGTGTGATGGTGGGAGGTTTTAAGGACTGAGCGGTGGGTTGATTGTGACTGTTGTTGTGAGTAGCAGAAAGGGACTTCAACTATAGCATTTCGTTATACAACCCTGTGTTGTAGGATGATAAATAAATGAACATCACACCTTGAAATTCAATGCATTCTAATAGTGGATACATTTTACCGGTTGGCAATTTTAGGTATACAGCTACCCCTAGCGGTTCTAGTAACAAGGAGGTAGGATTTTAGTGGTATCTATTTAATCAATACTGTCAAAGACCCGCCTGTATAGCTCAGAGACACAATTGTGTCGAGGCACAGATCTGGAGATGGCTAAAATAGTTTCCCTCGACCAATTCCCCCTTTTTTTCTTTTTTGCCTTTTGTGTCTTATATGTCATTATTTTAGTTTTACAGCCCTTAACTGTTTTGGATGCACTTTCATGGCTTTCATGAACATTGTTTCCAGCTGCAGCAGGCAGCAATTTTCAGCATAAATGCTCTGATAAACCCTCTCCTTAGCACCAAAAGACAGACAGACAAATATAGCTACCAGCTGGGGAACCCAGTGGAGCATTTAGCAGCCTTCTTCCTGGTGGAGAACAGAGTTAAAAAAGAGAGTGAATATTAGACCTAGGTTTACCAGGTAGCCTGGACACACGACTCCAAATAAATGTTGTTCCGTATCTGCCGGATGTGTAAATATGCAACTGTTTGTACCTGCTAACATGTTAGCCATATTGACTTTAAAGGGGACATATCATGCTCATTTCCAGGTTCATACTTGTATTTTGGGATTCTACTAAAACATGTTTTCAATGCTTTAATGTCCAAAAAAACACATTATTTTTCTCATACTGTCTGTCTGAATATACCTGTATTCACCCTCTGTCTGAAACGCTTCGTTTTAGCGCCTGTCCCTTTAAGACCCCGTCCGAAAAAGCCCAGTCTGCTCTGATTGGCTTGCGAGAAAAATGTGGCGCACCTTTGCAAAATTCTCAAGCCATGGGTGGTATATTCTAATTAGCCTGCAGAATAGCTTGTTGAATCACATGTGGCACAAAAAACTGACTGGATTGTCTTATTTCACAGTTTGTGGGTTGGTAGGCAGTCCAGATAACCAAATGTATGTGTATGTTCATCTGTTCTCATACATCGTTTGTAGCTATACCTACAGTAAAGTAATGCACTGTAATTCGTATATCCCACTAAAAGTATAAAGAGCGACAAATGCCGCGTAGTGAGGAGATTGCGATAGATGGATGGGTCAAAAAACAGAAGTCAACGTTGATTTATTTTTTCACGTATCTTCCATACTTAAGTTAGCAACCTCCGGTGTTATTTCAACCCAAACCTCAATCTTTTCCTAAACCTAACCGAGCTGTTTCCTGTGTAGACAGAAGTGTATTTGTGAAAGACGGGAGCGGAAATTGACAGGCGCCTCACGTATTTCTGGACAGTCGTAGGAAAACCCACCAAAATATGAGGGATAACTTTGTTGCTGAGGATGCATTGTCCTTTTAAAGGTAACGATATGTAAATTTTGTGTTTACAGCTTATCTGCTGCCTCCAAGTGGCCAAAAAGTCAGTTGACGCAGGTTTTAAGTAAAGGACCAGTTCAGTATTCACTTCAGCAGTAATGTAGACAGTTGAACAACGAATTAGGAGTAAAATTGACCGTGAGATGTTGGTGAAAGTTTCAAAATCGATTAAGGCCTTTTGAGCTTAAATTATTTTGTTTACATACACTGTTCCCAACAACAAACTTCCATGCTTAAAAAGTTCTGACATTTTTGCACTGAATTCAGAAATAAACGCATCGGAGACATTTCAGAATTATAGAACAAACATATTTTATTTCTCAAACAGTCCAGCTGCCTTAAATTCACATTCAACACATGACATATTTACAATAGATAACATTGTCACAGTATCTTCAGGCCAAATGCAGGCTTTGGTGGAACTTGTGAATATTATTATATAAGTTAAAAAAAATTCACTTTTTTGTGTAAACAGATCTGAAGTAAATCCAGAAGAGCAGCGGAATTAGAAAGTCCTGTGTATATGACAGCTGTGCAAAGTCTTCAAGTGGATATCAGCACAGAAATACATTCAAACAGCATCGTCGGTAAGAGAGAGTTAAGTGTGAGACACTCATCTCAGCTTTGAGTGCAGTTGCACTTGAACAGCATTTTCTTTAACGCATCATCGCCCAAAATATCAAATTCTAACAGTGTAGTATAAAGAAAGTGCAGGTAATGGCCCAGTGAAGAAAATGTAACCATAATCCCATCTGGTAGAAATGCTCTGTGCACTGCCTGCAGCAGCATATAGCATCCTGCCTAATCATCCCAACATCAGAGCTCTCAGCAGGACGGACTAAAAATGTCTCCATGTTTTTGCATTTTCCACACTCGACGTTATTGTTTATGCTCAGGATTTGCATTATTCCGAGGCGGCAGTGCCCGGAATTAACCATCATCAGCGGTCTATTCGCACAGTCACAGTGGTAATCAAATGACTCCAGCAGTGGGTGTCTGGTTTGACTAAGACTTAATGTGCTTGCCCTCTACCCTGGCAGCCGCACACAGTTCTTTGTAGAGGTCGGAGTAGATAAATCTGGGGTACGAGTTGTTCTCCATCAGGCTGTAGGCTTTCATCTGTGCTGCCAGGAAGCTGGTCACAGTGGGCTCGTGGAGGCTCTGGATGATGGCGTTTTTAGTTTGGTAATCCAGGTTTATCTGTGACCAAAGAAACAACCAATATGAGCCTTTGACATAAAGAATATTTTGTGTATTTATAAAACTTGAAGTACATAAATTCTGATGCTGAAATTCAGCCGTTACCTCTTTGGGAGCTTCATTTTTAATGAACTCTTCGTAAATGCTGTTGGCCTTGGACGCCAGCTCTTTCTGCGACGTGAGAGCACTGAAATCCTCACATGCTGTCCAAAACTCAATGTTCTCTTCGCAGAACTCAGACTTCAGGAAGATACAAAAGGCAGCTTTTCCATCTGGGGTTCGGGAAGAGAAGAAGAAGATGTGTTAAAGACAAGGGGACACATCCACACCCTGAAAAGCCATTACAACCTTTGTTTAACTGAGGCCAATATAGTGCCTTCATTTAGCACACAGTTACCGTGTGACCTTTGAGACTCTTTCATGTAATCATGCACCCACCAATAGCGCGCTGAATGATACTTACATTTATGACTGAGCAGTTTGTCAAGCGACTGCGCCCACTGGTGCACGTCATCAGCAGTCGGCCTGAGGGTAGAGGATATGGATTAGATAATTACAGAGGAGGCAAAATCCTGACATTTATGAAAACTTTATATATTGAAAAACACTCAAATAGCTAATTATTAAAAAATTAGACATAAAATCATAGTGACAAAAAAAAATACAAAATAAAATAAAAAAATAAATACATTCAATACGGTGTGGATATGCAAGGAAAACAAATAAAGTTGAGTAAAATATTAGAAATTAGATTAAAATATAAAAGTTAATTAAAAAGTAAAATACAATATATATTTAAAACTAAATAAACTCTTACTAGCACGAAGCACAAACAAAGATGTTACGCAGAATTATGACACAACAAAACAAAATAAAAAGTCAGTCTTACCTGTAAGGTCTGTTTTTCATCAGATGTAATATCGACTTGGGAGAGTTTGTCTTCAAGAGTAATCCTATTCTGTTCCTCCAGTTTTTCCTCCTGGAAACAAAACAATACAAAAAATCAATCATCAGTGTTTTATAGCAGTGTAATTCTGAGTAATATCTTTTTTCACCATAACCCGAATCCTTCTTATTAAACACCACATGAACTTACTTTATCCCCTTCCTCTCTGCGGACAGGTCAGTGGGTTTCATAGAGTCAATGAGCGCCATGTTTTGGGATGAGACAATGGCAAGGTTCTCTCTCATGGTTCTAAATCCTCTCCTTCTCACTCTTGACTTGTCGGGCAACTTTATAGTTTCTCTCTCCAGCCACGCTCCGTAGTGTGACAAGGCGAGAGGCGGGCCTTCGACGTGATTGGCTGTTGCTGTGTAAACAGTGACTGGCCCCGGTATGACTCTAAGGGCCCGAGGCAATGATAGGCTGTCACTGCATAAGCATTCCCTCCCTGAATATCCTGCGGGCTTCCAATTTTAAGGTCAAAATGTGACGTACATGACAGACTCTATGCGCTTATTCCTAAAATAAAGTCATGTCGGGATGTTATGGAACTTTTCGCTTCTTTTTTGGTGTTTTTCTTTCTTCTATTACATTTTGAGAGCATTGCAGCTACTCTGTGGTTTGCATCCAGACACATTCACAAAGCATTCGAGGCATTAATAATTTAACTTTCCACCTATTTTACAATTTGAAAAACAAAGGATACTCTTAATGAAAGAACTACACAGCACCCACCGCATACACCCTTTTTCCAGGAGATGTGGATGCCACAATCTCTGATGTGTACATCACACTGATTCATTGTACCTTGCAACACTACCTGCAGTGTTCACATTTAATAAATTACTCACACCAGGGTGTGGATCCGTTCTGTCATGATGGCATGTCGAAATATGACAGCTTGGTACATAGATGATGAGGCAATATCCTCTTGTGGTAGCTGCTGAACGCATTGTTTTACACTCTTCTCATAATTAACTTCAGTTTATAAAAACTTTGATAGAATCATTGTTCGTCATTGGTAGTTAAGTCCACTGGTGATTTTTAGGCTAACAGATGTCTATATTCTGGGCTGAAACTGGGTTGAATTTTTGTTTCAATAGCATCTCAGCGTAAAACCTGAAACCACGAAATGTAGTTCAGTCAGTCAGCAACGCTTCAGTCAGGGAATTGACCATTTATAGCAAAGAGTTATAGCCTACAGTTAGAATTGGTGTAAAAAGCTTTGGGAGCTCAAGTTGCTGCTAGGAGAACTGATCCCCCATCAACAAACACATGCATGAAAATGAGATCTTATTAAAGTCAACAATACCAAAAGCTCCAACACCATAGGAGGAGGTTAGAGGGAGCTGCGTTGGCACACAAGGCTATCAACGGTCGACGGGAGAAGTGTCAGGTGTCAGGTTATCACCTGTATGAATATGACTAAGATTGTTAAGTATGAAGGAAATAGCTGCTACTCATCAGATGACGCAAGTGCAAGTTCAGTGCCATGTCTGAAAATGTTCCAGTCACTGACAGAATGTTGCCAGGTAGTTTTACTTAACCTAGACATGTAAAACATGTAACTGTCAACCAGTTCTAGTTTCAACCTCGGCGTGTAAAAATCTGTCGGCTGTCTGTAGAGTTTGCTTTTTTCGTCCAAGTGACAAATGTCCAATATTCAAACTCCTTTTGGTTGTTGGGTCTCTTAAAGGAACAGTTTGATCTATTGACCGAAATGGAATAAGTAATATTCATTACTATGCTTTCTTTAGTGTATAATCACCTGAAACTAAGAATCATTGTGTGTTTGTTAGCTTAGAATGAGCCCTTCATAATTACATAGAGAGCGGGTCCTCTTCACAGAGTCCGCCAAGTTGCACCGCCATGTTTCTACAGTAGCCCAGAACAGACAAACCAAACACTGGCCTTTTTTACGTTACCTGAAGGCCACCATAGTTCTCCGACACGCTTGTGAAACTGCGCTAACGTGAGCCGTAGAGTCCAACACCGCGTTACCGCCACTCACCGTCTGAATTCTGTTGCTCCTAAAGTAGTGTTATTATGGTAAGAATAGACTCTGAGCGAGGTGAATGGCGTTGCCACGGTTTTGCACTCGGCGACTCATGATAACAGCGGAGGGGTACTCAGTTGGTTGCAATCTGCAACCACACCACTAGATGCCAACAAATTGTGATTTGATTTGTGTACTAGTGTACTAGTAGTGTTTGCTTGGCTTGTCTGAACTAATTTTTTTTTGTTGTTGTTGTTGCTTAAAACAGCTGCCCAATGCTGCTGGAAATGGAATGAACTCAATTTGCAGGAGAGAAACCAAAACAATGAGTTAGAAGATTTGATGATTCTCCGTGGGTTCATACATCACTTTATATTTGATCTATTTCTAATATAAAAATACTGTTTAATGGACCCAAATATCTGCTATACATAGCAACGGTCTGCTATAAAGAAATAACAGACCGTAGAATGCTGTGATTGACCAATCAGAATTGAGTATTCAACACAGTCATGTAATAAATCAATATAATAAATGTTGTGTTACCATAATATTACATATCTAAAACCAATCTTGGGTTGTAAATGTTAGTTATCCCAGGTCTTCAGCAACTAAATAACTGTCAGCTGTCTAGAATATATTCTCTGATAGATCATTGACCAGTTAAAGCACAGGTGATCAGTTTAATTAACTAGACATGTCAAATGTCATCTAGCTTACAGATCTGTATGTCCTTGTATGTAAAATACGCAAGCACTGTTGTTTTCCATTTGGTACACATTTCACAGGGTGTCAAATAACCGTTGATAAGCTAAGACATGCAGGTCCAGTTTTCGTGCCAGGTACATGAGTAACCCAGCCACACCAAATGGCGTAGGAATGAAGCGTATTTGGAATTCATTACGCACAACGCCTTAGTGGCTTTTGGCATGGCATGCCATGTAGTCTGTAGTGACAGCAATGAAAACACATCCGTGTGAATATGCTGCTTTCAGAGCTAGTGACGTAGAATAAAAAGTGAGAGAGACTGCTTATGGTGGGCAGGAGGGAAGGTAGATGGGTCCAACAAACACAGGACTTTCAACCAGGAGACCGTTGTCCGTGTCCCAAAGTGTTGCTGACTTATTTTGAAGTTACGTTTGTAGTGTTTCCGTACGAGGCCTACGTATTTTACTTCATTTACGTAGTTATTTCAAGGCCGACCATGATGTTTTTCCTAACCTATCAAGCCTAAACCAATTCACGGTAACAATGTGGCGCATAAAAGACTTGCGAAAACCCTAAAATGCGTTATCATGACACGTGGAATGTCCTTTAAATGTCGTGCTATTTATGCGCCTTCCCATGAAAGAGTTAGTATCCCACACCATCTTCCCTTTGCACCATCCCTGCCATGTTTCCATTCAGTCATTGCAAAATGTTTTCATTCCGTTACAGGTACAATTTGTCCGCATGACACTTCAGTGCAAAAGTAAACACAAATCCAAAGTACTCCTAATGATTCAAAATGCATAAATACAGTCAATGTTGTGATGTATAATTTAGCAGCAATTCAGTAACAGAAGTGCAAAAATAAATTGCAACACATGATGAATGCCCACTCTAACAATCTGAATACCATCTAATTGAAAACAGTTTTAAAGTAATTTCCTATCATTCTCTGCTTGAGAAAACTTACCATTTAAGCTCTGTGAACCCCTTATTCCAGTAATAGTGTAGTTTGACATCAACATCATATCCCAGAAATGCTAAAAGGGCATTTCTATTGAGGAACAGGACAAACATATGTAAAGAATAATCACAACTTGTTCTAGATTACCTATGCCATAATGCATCTGCGTCACCTGCTGTGTTGTGTTGTGAATATCACTGGCCTCCCTCTCTCTGCGGGGTGAAAACACTGCGTACACCTCGTGTGTTTATTATGATGTGCAGACTGTGTGTCAGCAGCCGTCTGTTTAGAAGTGGATGGAGAGCAGAGCCAAGTTTCCACTAAGGCACGAGGTCTGTCCAGAGGGCCTTACGCAGAAGGTGATTCCCAGCACTGGCTTGCAGAGTTTGTCCTCTTTGTGTTCTGGAGCTGTGGTACTCAGAAAGCCCGGCTGCACTCTTAACCTGTCTTTGGGATTTTGTTTTTTTGCTCAACCAAGTGCCTAAAGCTTGCATGAAGCTTCAAGTGCTTAAAGAAAGATGTGCACAACATCATAAGCGAGGCCACCAGCAAGGAAGACATGTCTGCAAGGAGTGGAGTGGAACACCAACACAGCTAGTGTGTGTGTGTTTACTACAGCCCCATATGAACCACTATGGCTGCTGCACTCAGCCCAAAACAATCAGGAGGTTGAAAAGAAATGAAAGAAAAGCAAAGGGTGGCAACTACTCCGAAATTGACTTTCCAATTTGGCTGCAAAGTCAGTAACTCATGATTAAAGTTCAACTAATGGACATGGGATAAATCCCCAACAGGATCAGCAGCGCCTGGGTTGCTCTGAAAGTTGCTTCTTGTTAAACCTCACTTATTTATTAGGACTGACTGAAGGGATTTTTATCTGAATTGTTATGAAATGTTTTTCCACGAATAAGCCTGATAGTTTTGGCATATTTATAATGATTCAATACAGTATATGCTTTTAACAAACATGTTTGTGTTTACTTTAACTTGAGAGAAGAAAGAAAAAAAAAGATAGTGAATTAAAGAGTGTTTTTTTTTTTACATCTTTAGAGGTGAAACATGCAGTCAGGATTATGTCACAAATATTTAGACCGTTTCACAGTTTTAAATGTAAGCATTCTAAATGTGTCCCAGTCTATTTCCGATTGCAGTGTATGTGAATGACATCAGCTCACAGGAAGTAAACCTGGACCCAAACTTTTGCCTGGCAATGCAATCCGGTTGCAGTTCTGTTGAAAAGCACTAAAATGTAGCGTTTCAGACAGAGAATGAATGCCGGTATATTCAGGCAGACAGTATGATGAAAGTAAAGCGTTTTTTTAATATTACAGCATGTAAACATGTTCTAGTAGAAACCCAAAATACAAGTATGAACCTGAAAATGAGTATAATATGGGACCTTTAAGTCACCTGTGCTCCACGAACTTCCCATGTTGTTTACATAGCTGCCAAAATATAGGTCATTGTATCAGAGGAGCAGCTGGGTGACCTGACCAGGCGTGTCTCACTTCCATAGAACAATTCGAAGCAGGTTTTTAAGTATGTAATCATTGTGTGGGCAAAATCTGCTCAAGGTGTGTTTTTGATTGACCCTGTTGTCCCATACTACAATGCACATTAAATGAAAACAAATTCAAATTAATTATAGAGGGTGAAGAGACCGCTCCAAGGAGACCACAGAAGACAAACAAGGACTATGTCATTGCAAAGTTGTTCGTTTGATGTCTGTTGGCACAGGTTTTGTATCTTCCTTATGTATGCAATTGGTATGTAATTGTATTGTAAGTATGTATCTCACGTGTCTCAGCTACATTAAAGAAAGTGTGTAGCTTGTACTGAAGTATCAATAGAGCATTCTGCCACAATCACAAATGTATAACCCAGCAATTATAATAATACACTGCATAACAAGGCTGTTGTTGCACGATGTTGGCACTACAAAGAGTTGCTGTCTCTATTTTGTCCTACTTTGCCAACAGAGCCCAGACAAATTAGCCTACATATGGACTTGGACTTGGACTTGGACTTATATAGCGCTTTTCTAGTCTTCCGACCACTCAAAGCGCTTTACACTACATGTCAGTATTCACCCATTCACACACACATTCATACACTGATGGCAGAGGCTACTAAGGTGCCAACTTTGCCCATCAGGATTTAATCTAAATACTCATTCACACACCGATGGCTATGCCTCCGGGAGCAATTTTTTGGGGTTAAGTGTCTTGCTCAAGGACACATCGACATGTGACCCGGAGCAGCCGGGGATCGAACCACCGACCTTCCGATTGGTGGACAACCTGCTCTACGCAAATAAATAAACTGACAACATTTTGAATTAATCACAGATTGTACAGTAAATTACCTGTAGCACTGTCCCAACCTTAACAATGCAACCCAGTTGCATGTGTTTGTGCTAATCAATAGAGCATTCTGCCAGCACCTGCGTCCTCATAAGTATGGCCGACGGAGTTTTTCACCTACTGACCAGTCTGTGAGGGTCAGTCTTTGTAATGGTAATGTGAAGGTTGATACCTAGAAGGCCTATTTCCTTCTTGCTTCCTCCTGTGTACATTTACACCGATCAGCCATAACATTATCACAGCATGGGCACCCTGACCCCCATACGCAACAAACTGCGATGCACTGTGTTCTGACACCTTTCTATCGGAACCAGCATTAACTTTTTCAGCAATTTGAACTGCAGTAGCTCTTCTATCTGATCGGACAACACGGGCCAGCCTTCGCTCCCAATGTGCATCAATGAGCCTTGGGTCTGACCCTGTCAGCGGTTCACCAGTTTTCCTTCCTTGGGCCACTTTTAGTAGGTCCTGACCACTGCAGACCGGGAACATCCCAAAAGAGCTGCAGTTTTGGAGATGCTCTGACCCAGTCGTCTAGCCATCACAATTTGGCCCTTGTTAAAGTCGCTCACATCCTTACGCTAGACCATTTTTTTCTGCTTCCAACACAAAGTTCAAAGTTCAAAATGTTCGCTTGCTTTCTAATATATCCCACCCACTGCCAGGGGCCATTGTAACGAGATAATCAATGTTATTCACTTCACCTGTCAGTGGTCTTAATGTTATGGCTGATCGGTGTATACTGAGTACAGCAGTGGTGAAAGGTTTTATGTTGTGACTTGACTGCGACCTCCCTTTCCAGTATTTTACAGTGTCAGGCAGGTTAAGACAGGAGCAGTAGATGCCTTCTTGCCCCAGGCAATGCTAGGTCCTGTGATGGCATAACATCTCCATAGTGACTGATACTTGTTCTGTTATGTTGGGTTGTTTTGGTGTTACAGGAGGTAAGTTATCCATCCTGTGGTCACACTACACATCATTTATTATTTATTTATTTCTTCATTCCATCATATTTCTATCTTCTTGGAATGATAAAAATCATAATGCTACCAACAGTGGTAAAACATAAACTTTATTGATCTACAGGGGGAAATCTGCTCAGTCAACAACACATAAAGGACAGATCACGCCCATAAAAACATACAGAAAAGGAAATACAAGAGGATATTATATTGCTCTGGGGCCAGCCAAAGCCAGTAAAAGTTCACTGTGTGACACCAATAAAATACCAATAAACACAGAAACATTCCCGAAGTTAATACAACACAAGCCAGTACATAGCCAGTTCAGAAATGTAAAAAAAACACCCACTCATACATACAAGGTGAAGTCAGCTGAGGGCACAAAAGACTCACTGTTCTGTGCAGCATCTTTAACTGTGCAGTCAATCCTATTTTTATCATTAACTGTAATGCGGTTAGCTTGACATTTTGGGAAATCCAGTTACTCGCTTTCTTGAAAAAGACTTACACGAGAAGATTGATACCACACACTTATATTTGTCTTCTAAGTAAGAAGGCAGAGAGAGAAGATGTTAAGATAGCCTAGCATAGACTGGAAAAAGAAACAGAAGTCTTTGTCATGACAGTGACAGTGATTGTTAGTTACAGTACGTTACGCGGTTGTCATATTTTTACATTTCTGTTTGTGTAGGAATTAAACAAACAAGATATAATGCATTAATCTAGATATAATGTCTAGATTAGGGAGAGTTTTTAAACTTTTTAAACTTTTAAACTTCACTCTGAAAAGTGAAGCCAATGCGGAATTGTATGTAAACTTGCATTTTTTTCTGATAGCCAGCAGAAGGCGACTCCTCTGGTTGCAAAAGGAAGTCTGGTTGTATAGAAGTCTATGCAAAAATGACCCTTCTTCTCACTTTATCTCAATTTATTACCTCAGTAAACTTTGTAAACAGGAGTTTATGGTCTGAATCGCTAGTTTAAAGTTTTCTTCAATATAGCATGATGTTAATTTAGTAAATTATGGTCCCATTTAGAGTGAGATAGATTATAAAGCAGGCTATGCTTTAGGGTGTGGTTGACCTTGTGGTTGACAGGTTGCTACCATGGTGTTGTCTGGTCTGTCTGGGAGTTGTCCTGTTTTCGTCTTAGAACTTTAACCCTTTCACAGTGTGTTTTCAGTTCATGAAAGTTCATTATAACTCGTTTGGTCGCCTAAAATGTCTTTCGGTTGTACTTAGCTCCACCCTCTCGTATCACTTCTTGTTGCAAAAAACCAAGATGTCAATGGCCAAAAACCAAGATGCCGACAGCCAAAATGGCGAATTCAAAGCTTCAAAACGGCAGTCTACAAACCAATGAGTTAGGTCACGTTGACTACGTCAACTTCTTATATAGAGTCTTTGCTTTGTACAGAGCAAAGCTAGCTTTTTCTCTGTTTACAGTTGTCATGCTAAGCTAAGTTAAGCTAACTGTCTCCTATGTAGCTTATTGCTGGACAGTTAAAAACATTTAATCGTATCAATCTTTAAAAAAAAAAATTTTTTCCCAAGGTGTTGAGCTACAACACTTGCCAAAATGCTGTTTTTTTTTCAAAGAAAAGACAGAAACAAATCTCATCTTGATTACCTTTAATAATACCCACTTTTGTTATCCAAAATTCAATCAAATTAAAATTAAAAAAGCCCCCGGGGCTGGACTGGGACAAGAAACTGGCATCAGAAAGACAGCAGGGCCAGGAGGAGGACAACGAGACACCGCAACACCCTCACATCAAATACATTTAATGATTAATTTTTTTTAATATTTTGGTTCATGAATCTCTTCAAATTTGTTCTGGCTCCATGTTGACATTTCAAATGGATCTATTTTGTCAATATCATAAATGATGTGGGTCATTATGTGGGTTAAGCAAATTGAAGTAAGTAAATTGATTGCCAAATGGCATTTATCATGTGGTGACGACAGTTGTTCATTTAGTTAAGGGCTATGAAGTCATTTTGTGGCCTTATCTTTGGCTTCCCTCCTGGTGGCTCCGGCCAGTTGAATCCTTAATTAGCAACAAAACTGTCCGCTGCTACAGTTATATAAAATGGGATGGACATTTTGAAAATAGGCAGCATTATTCATACTTTTGCCTTTCCTGTCCACTTGAGGCAGAGAGAAACATGATTGACCGATAACATTGTCTTTAATTTTGCTGGCCTCTCTCCAACAACAATCTGCAGAGTGTCAAATTAATCAATTGCTTATTTTCTATTGTCACTTACTATTAAAAACATATTCGTTCAACACCACTCCCCTGGCTCCCTGTCCTATCCAATATAACCCCCCCACATATCCGGCGAGTAGCATCTACTCAAAGGATGCTTCAAAAGGTCGAAGACTCTCCCCATCTACCAATCCATGCAGACATCTTCAACCCACCCACTGCCCGTCTTCCATCTAGACGACCGATATGGAAGAATACCCCACCAGCCGACTTCACCACCCAATCAGCTTGGGAAAAGGAATGGGAGTCCAAGGATGTCCCAAACAAACATCTGGTGTCAGCCCCCACCCAACAGGTCCCTGGCACCAACCTGCCAAGGATACAGTGGTCAACTCTTAATAGATTCAGGTCCGGACATGGCCCCTGCTTGGCCAGCCTTCACAAATGGGGCAGCAGCCCAAGCCCATTGTGTGCCTGTGGAGAGGTGCAAACAATGGAACACATCATTGAAGCTTGCCCGCTCCACAGTCTAAAAGGAGGGTTAGACACCCTCCATACAGCAGACCAGGAGGCAACTGCATGGCTCAAGGACTTTGCATTCGCTAAATAAATAAAATTAAAAACATCAGTCCTCTAATAGTGTCCTAATGTCATTGAACTTGTAATTATGTGATTATCATTGACCCAGCAATTATTACACTGCATGACAAGGTTTGTTTTGCAAGATGTTGGCTCTACAAAGACTTTACACAAGAGGCTACACCCACATATTTCCCTATTTTGGCCTACCTTGCCAACAGAGCCGAGCCAAATAGGCTACTTACAAAACAAGCACATAATTAAGCTGAATCAATAACAAATTGTACCTGCACTACAGTAAAACACCTGCAGCAGCATGCTCTTAAAACTACGTCACTTGCTCTGACTGTCAAATAATGCTGAGGGTGGGTTTACATTGGAGTTAGTTGAAAGTCCGGTGCATTGCATACAGTCGCGGAAGCTGTAGGGCCAAGGGGCACTTACCAAACGGTGGGACTTGACGTGTTGGGAGTGAGAACAGGTTTCCACATAAGCTGATGTCATGGCAGCTTAGGTCAACTCACCAATGCATTGCTGTGTGTATTTTACCTCAGCAATCAATTGGCTGACATGGGAGGGTCATCCGCTCATTAAGCTCACCTGATCTCTTTAGGCTATAAAAGCTTGCCCATGTGTTCATTGGATCGACAAGAGTCTCAGCTTTCCAATCATACCCAATTTATGCAATGCCAAGACTGTTTAGGGACCCCAGTATGCAAAAACCATTTTTAGAATAGGCAAAATCAACACATTTATACTGCATTTGCCCTTAACTGCATGGGATTATCATAAAGTAGGCATGTCTGTAAGGGGTGGACTCATGGGTACCCATAGAACCCATTTTCATTCACATATCTTAAGTTGTGAGGATAAAGGATCCCTTTGAAAATGGCCTAGTCAGCTTTTTCCTTGCCAAAATTTTACTTTGGAGTGCTATTTAGCCTCCTTCCTGACATGCAAACATGACTGGTAGCAATGGATTCCATAGGTTTTCAAGTTTCATATCATGCCAGTACATTTACTCCAGCTCTAAACCTGAGCCTGCTACAATCTCTGAAAGACAGTAAAGTCAGCCGAGGGCGCCTGCACCCTCAAGGAGTGGAAGAGGTATTTAATAAATTACTACTAAATTACTTACTAAGTATAACCCTGCATGGACTTCCTTCTTGTCACATTCCTTGACCCAGTTTGTGACAAAAGCAATGCTAACTTCTCTTGCTGCTAGTTTCATTTGTTGGCTCCACCTTACCTTACACATGTTCTACTTGGTAGTGTGGATAAGTAAAATATAGAAACAGTGCAACCTGTACTGTATCAAAAAAATATTGGGGGTTGAGGAAAACACACATTATATTATCTATTTTTTCTTGCTTCACATGGCATGCAGAGTGAAACACAACTTTTGGGTTTCCTATTCTGTGCCAATCCTACAGTTTGGAGCCATGTGCATTTTGACTAATCACAAGTACAATTTCTTCCAGTATTTTTGGCCCAAAGACAGACTCTCACTCACGTGTTTGATGGCAATGATTACGCTGAATCTCTGCCCGAAACAAATCAATAACGTTACTTTTTTTTTCCAACTTTTGAAAGAATGAATAATCCTGCTGAATAGTACAATGTTTTATTACGTCGTGTGGCTACATTTCAGAGAAAATCTCAATTCTCACACCTACTGATTAAGAAACTGGAAGTCCGTGCCTTCCTGTTTCTAAAACAGCGCATATCAATTTTCAAGTTAACAGATGCTTCTCAGTGATAATAGAAAAAAAATAGATAACAGGAAACTGCAAGCACCTAATATCCTTTGTCGGATATCTCAAGGATCATTTTGACTTTGATGTAATTTCCTATAAAACGATAACTGAAAATTCAAAGCAAGCTAATGCTGGATTTTCATTTAAGTAATTTGTCCACCATTCTTCAAAATTAAAATGCTGAAAATGTTTGAATGATATGAGAGACCAGGAGCACTATTTATATATAAAACTATACTGTATACAGTATAGACTTTGTCACTGAGTAGGGTGAAGTGTTACGTCTTGCCAACTGCACTGTAGTCGCTTCTCCACACAACAGTGAAAATAAGTCTTGGGCCCACCAGAACTTGGCACAACCTTTATGTTTCCATGCTTATGCTGTGGAGTATTGCTTTAAACATATAACAGACAATCATTATGCAAACATGCCATTAATTTTGTAATGCAATGTTTTAAGATCTATTTCACTGGAAGTGTATGGCTGTCTTCTTTAAACAGACCACAAAACTAAATTGCAGAGCACAAAGCACTAAAAGCCATAATGTGAAAAATGAGAGAGCAGAGACTCTAGTGTGTGTGTGTGTGTGTGTGTTTGTATTACCAATGTTGTGGGGACATAAACCTGTTAACACAGTCACATTGTGGGGACTCACCTTCCAAATGGAGACAAAATGCAAGTCCCCATAACGTAAGTCGTTATATTTTAGGGTGAGGACTTGGTTTAGGGTTAGGGTAAGGTTAGGTTTAGGTTATGGTTAGGCAAGTAGCAGTTACAGGTAGGGTTAGGGTAAGTCTCCAGGCAATGAATGTAAGTCAATGTAATGTCCTCAAAAATCATGAAAACATGACTCTGTGTGTGTGTGTACTAAAAAAGTTCACTTTGTTCCAAGAAGGCAATTCAAATAATTTAATGTCATTCAAATAACTAACATTTTAACAATCACTTCAACACTGCAACACACATTGTACTCAAATGGTGACAATTAACAATAAATATTACACTGTTTAACTTTTAAGTCAACTTAACTATTAACCCCTAAGAATACAGTCAAACCACATGCTTTGGAAAGCAATAATAAGGCATATTCTCAAGGAGGTTTTAACATCCTACCATGCAAGGTGAAACATCCTATCTCTATAATAATTCCACTCAAATAGTTTATTACATAAAATCACAACTCTTGACACTTAAGTGCTTTTTAAGAATTTGTTTTAGACTAAAATGATGGCCAGTAGTTGTGTGCTGAGGAATTAAATTAGACGCCATCAGCCGTAAAAAAAAAGGGAACTTCGTAGTTGCTGTAAAGTGCAGAATTTGGTTCAGGTCCCACACAAAAAATGTGCATGATTATGTTTTGTTATTATTAAAAAAAACATTTATTCTGGATTTTTATTGAAATAAAATCTACCAGCTACTTTTTTTTGTTTGAAAATGATGAAGATATTTAACCCAGAGGCAGCTTCAATCTAATATAATTTTTTTAAAACCCATTATCGGTCCAATCTAAAAAAAGAAGAAGAAAAATCTCCTTTTAAAGTGTCCCAGAATGCCTCTTGCAGAACTAAGTGGCCTTTTGCAACCTTTTACTAAAGATGACATATCACTATTGAGTCCTCTATCCACTATGGATTTGTTTTCTTCCTTAGCGCTGTCATTAGATAATTGGCCAACTCTTTTTGTGACAGCTTATTCTGTGTCAGTGGCAGTTAAAAGCTACAACTAAATACTCACTTACACTCTCTCTCTCACACACACACACACACACACACGCACACACACACACACACACACACACACAACTAATTGAGTGTGACCGTTGCATCTTACATCCTCTATCTCAATCTGCACAGGAAACACCTCTGCAAAGAAGGCCAAAGGAGGTTCGCTGCACAGTTTGCTTACGCAGATCCACAGTCAAAGCAGTCGCCTCGCTGATTCATTCATCGCCAAAAGTGGCCAATTGGCTTGCGTACATAGAGTCATCCAGTGCAAACACATGCTACAGGGTCATTATCATTAAGGCTGGTCGTGTTTGTTCTTCTTCTTGTTACACAGACCTCAGTGTTGGGATCCTCCCATGACGGGACTATGGCAGTTTGCTTCTGGATCTAGTGGCGACGCCGAGGTCTCTGTAGTATGTGTCCGTGTGGCATGCGGATCGACCCTCCTTCCTTCTTTGTCGTCGGCCCTTCCTCCTGAAGGAGCTCAAACATTCCAGTTATGGGTTTTATGTCCTTTCACTCTCTCTCTCTCCGCCCTTGACCGAGCTCTCATCCCTTCGTGGCGTCGGCGGCGAGGTTTTCCAGGAGAGTTCTATAAATGTCTGAGCGGAGGAACCGCGGGTACGAGTCTCTTTCCATCAGCCCGTAAACTATCTTCTGAGCGTCGTCAAAGCAGTGCATGGTGGGATTCTTGACGTTCCTTTTGATCTGCTCTCGGGTGTGATAGTCGATGTTGATCTGGAATGAGGCAGATGGATAGGAATGAGGGGGATTTGAGCCAAGAGCGAGAGATTTTAGGCTCAGGCACTTTTCCTATTTGATACTCTGTCAGTGCTCAATATGTGAATATATAATATATTAATATTTTTTTTAAGTTTACCTCTTTAGGAGATTCTGCTTTGATGAATTGCTCATAAATCTTCTTGGCTCTTGAGGACATTCTGAATGAAGACTTGATCTTCTTGTAGTCCTCACAGGTGAGCCAGAATTCAATGTTCTCATCGCTGTATTCAGATTTGAGAAAGTTACGAAAAGTGGCCAGTCCATCTGAGGAAAGCACAGAAAACACAGCAAGCATGAAGCACAGATAACACCCCTGTTCAGCTTTTATTTTTTTAAAAGAAACAAATATTCTCTTCAAACTCTCATTCTCAAAAATATGATTTACTGTTCTAGCAGTGTTCTCGTCCTCCGGGGAAAAGCAACCTACATTTAGACTCGAGAAGCCTTTCCAGTGACTGTGACCATTGTTGGGTATCTTCTAAACTTAGCCTGCTGGGAGAGAATGCAAGTTAGATTACTTAACCAGAATCAAATTTGGGTAAAATAAAAATAATTGTGAGGGGGCTGGCAAGGACACAGAAGCAGCTTAATCAAGAAAGCATAGCAGATGTGCTTATCTAATTCATACAAAAAAATGTCAAACCATGGGATATGTTGGCGTGCGTGCGGGCCGTGCCAAAGCAAACATGGTGTCTCCAGTTCATTTGAATCCTTTCATGATGCCATAGATGGAAGTGATAGGAGCAGGCCGGCTATTTTAGAACTGAAATGTATGCAAAACACTCCATAAGTCTCCTTACCTCTCGGAGCTTGATGAGTGTGAGAACATGCACTGGAGTCGGCACATAAAGTTCTTTCCGCTGTGTGGAGATAAGAAATACATGAATATATCCCGACTGGATTTACTGCTGTTTAAATTAGTTTCCAGTGAATCTGTCAAAGCATGTCGGGCATGTTAGTAATTAGAAAAGAGAGCATGTGGTGTAGTAAAGTTAGATCACATTATTAAGTTAAGCTATTTTCAGGAGATACCATGAAGCATCCATAATATTCCTGAGTGTGCTCTTGTGTCTGAGAGGTTTTGACGTGAGAAATGAAAAAGCAAAACTTTTGCAAAATACATTGACTATTAAATAAATTAATTTCCAAAGCGCCCCAAGTCAGCATATTTACAGGAAACCCCAGCTCAGCGTTAAAAGTAAGCGTTTCACTCACATGTTCTTGTTTCTCTTCCTGTCATCTCTGTCCATGATGAAATGCTGTGTGTTGAGTGGTTCGACGATTAGGCTGGGCATTGTCTTGTTAAGTCCACACTCTCGGGCTCTCGGTCCTGGTCATGCTGCGGCTTAGAGACACTTAGGAGGGTTCCCCCTGCGACGCAGCTTTTTATACCAAGGTTTCCTGCCGGGGACTGCTGGGCTACATCAGCAGCTCAGCCCAGACTGAAGAGGAAGCACCCCTTTCCTCCTCCTTCTCATGTTCCTCCTCTCCTCCTACCTCCTACTCACACTGTACTGCATGTATGCCTCCCCCCCCCCCTCTTGACGCCTTACTCCCTATTATGTCTCTGCGCTTCCTTCCCTTCCCTCCTCCCGACTGGACCAGGCTGAAAGCGTGCTGTGTTCACATTATTTTTAGTCCGGCAGCACAGATGCAAATGACAGTAACAGTGTGCTGTGATAGGCAAATCGTGACCTTTGCACGCTGTGTGTTTTTTTGGTAGCCTCACTGAAATGAGACTGAAGCCTGTCGAAGACAGATGGAAGGATTGTTTTGTTTCTGTCTCGTACAACTTTGGATTTCTCTTTGTGAGAAAATATCAACTTATACATTTATCGACAGCTCAAAGGGAAATTAAAAAAATGTGCTGTATAGTCATGCAACACGAGGCCACAGTCATATGCGAGAAAGAGGAAACAGCAAATTGATTGCAACAGAGAGGCAACAGGAAGTCCGAAAAATTGTCAGAACGTCATGACCACTCTCTTGTTTCAGCCACAGAGTTATTGCTTTACTGTCGAAACCTTCCTACATGGTAAAACTGTAGACTGGAATTTTTTATATGGAGGGCACAATATGCAAGTGTGTGTTGTATTTTTATTCTAATGATTATATAATATATCTTACTGTAAAAAGTGTAGAAAAGCTTTGGAAACCCTTAAAAGGGGAGGACATGTTGCCAACCAGACTAAGGTTTTTAGATTGACAACACTATGGAGTTAATATGTGAAAATGAAAAATATATCTGTATACACAGTTATATTTAGACTCAATTCATGTCAATTCATGTCAAATTTAAGAAATTGTGTGAAATTGCGACATAAGGGAGGGATGGCCAACAAGGTTCAACTACTACAATAATGAACATGGGTACCCATTGATATGCCAATGTCAAAACTGACTCGTACACATTTGATGGACCACAGCCTTTTTATATCTGAGCCTGTGAGTTGTTCAAGGGACCGGGAACAGACAGGGGTGAAGAGAAATATCCGGCCTTGGCCAGAAATCGAGTTGTGGTGTGAGAATTTGTAGTGAACTAGACAGCTTCTTGGCGAGTGACTAGCTGAAATCAGCGTTAGTACCACTAACCCTTGACATTTTATGTTTCCCTCAAATCAGTGCTGCCCTTTGACATATTTTGCCTGGCGTTGGATGTAGGAATTTGGAGCAGAAGAACGAGCTGTGGGAATTTATAGGTTTCAACATCCGATCCCGAACTTGGTGTTGCACTTAGTTTTATACACAAAAAGTTACGGAAGTAGATATGTGAGACGAGTTAAAATCCAACCAACTTTCACACCTCCGCACACCTAGTCAATCGCTGCATTAAGTGGGTGAGAATGTCAAATTGTTAGTTTCAGAAAATATAAGAAATTGTCCAAAACAGTCCCCCCAATTCTGACTTTGATGGAAACACAGTTCTTGTATGTAATATATGGTATCATTTAGAGGACTAATGTTAAGGCTTAGGGTTAGGTGATGAATATAGGTAGTGGAGATGCTAACAATAGTAATACAAATACTACTGAGCCAACATGGCACCCACGGGTGATGCATGGGTCGACCCACAACCCGCGGGTCGGGCAATGGGTCAAAAAGTGACAAAGCAGTGTTCCGAGTAAGTTATTAATAACTTCCAGAAGTCAGTCCTGACAATTGTGCTACTAATGCTTAAAGTTGGGCGGTTTGCAGGTTGGGTCGTGCAGATTGGCTCTCATAACGGATCGGGTCGGTGCGTGTATTGAAAAACCCCAACCCACGAATTAATAGCACCACAAAATAAGCCATTTTAGTCCAGTAGCAATTATGTTAGTAACGTTAGCCCTGGTTGCAAAATGTCAGTGTTTTTGTCAAGAAATCTTGATAGTTTTGTTGGCCTGATCGATTAGAGGCCTGAGAAACCAAAGCTGTGCTGTTAGTTTTTTGTTTCTTTCTACTCAGGAGTACCACAACATACTCCTCCAACAGAGATACAGTCCCTATGGTAAGTTTGGAGGGAAAGACTTGCAAATGTAACCACGTGTCCTCGCTCCACTCAAAGCCTTGGCTAGAAATGTGACAGGACAGATTCGCACCATCTGCTGCTGACTTCACATCGGTCAGATGGACATTTTCATTAGAGATGCATTATTCTGCTCAGACTTGGCATCCTTAACACAGCAATGTATCTTCTTTTTCCCAAATAAATGTCAGTCAATAAAAGCAGCTGTAGATTGACTAGGGGATTACAGTTGGATCGGTACTGTTTGGCTTCCATTGGTAATACATTTGAACATTTACCATCAGAGCTGTGCAGGTCCAACACACATGTAATTCAATCCCAGCTTGTTTCTAGGCCAATGCTCAGAGATCCACTTTTTAGTAGATCTGATTTAAAGTTGTAGTAAGATAAATACTGATACTGATTTAAAAAATGGTTCTTTCTTACACTCAAAGAGCTCCTTAGCTTGACAAACCAAGAAGAGTAAATGTAATCACCAGCCTCGGCTCTGTTATGTTTAATTTCCCTGCCTATACAAGTTATAATAGGGAGCAGATTCTGAAAGGAAAATAAGTCGGATTCAGAAGGTAATTAAAAATACCAGAAACCTGACTGAATGTATCTTTGCCAGTCGCTCCTGCTCACCATCTGATGCCCCAGGCTATTCTGTTACAATCTGCCCTTTGGCTCGGCTTCACTGATGCTGCTCTCCCTCTTTTGCCCAAACACGGTTCTGAGTACTGAGGCGTTACGAAGAATCACCAAACACTGTGAACTGAGAGCTTTCCCTTTATATTTGATTGTGTGTCTACAGTTACTATAAGGAGGAACACAGCAGTTTGCTGTACAATGCAATACATTATTAGCCTGCATAGCATCCAGATCTGGTTGTGAAGTTCCCCAAGTGTGACTGTCTTGACTAACACTGTGCCATTGACAGTACTCACTTCCTTTTTGCTACCATGGCAACTGTGCTGGGCTATGAGCAAAACAGTGACAGATTGTGTGTGAACAATAGTGTGCCATGTGATGCAGGAGATGTGAGACCTTTGTCATGTATCAGGAACAACCCCTGACATCCCAAAGTACTGAGAGTTACTGTCATTTGACATTGAAATAACTGTTTATTGTGATTCCTGGAAATGGTTTCAGCCTGCAGCCCAATAAATTACATTTATATACTACTAATATACAACAGCAAATACATGTTAGGATGTCTTCATTGTGTTTTTTTATCAACACAATGAGAATATTTTGTTTAAAAAGTCATCTGCCATGTCACAATACTGAATGTATCAGCAAAATGTTCAATGTCAACATATACAATATGTGATCGAAGCAACTATAACATCATTAAACTTTTTCATGATTATGTATAGGCACTAAAAGCACTTTGTTAAGATTAGGAAAGATGGTGATGGTTGTCTTGGTTAGATATTGAAAAAGCCAATATGACGTGTTTCACACAACCACGGTCTTTCCACAACGTTAACCAAAATCCTTTTGTTGCCTAAAAATCTAACCACATGCAGTATTCAGGATGCAATCCCCAGTCTCTGATGTCAAAGTCCATTGAGTACATTTCCTCTTAAAACTTATTAGGCAAAACAACTTAGTAGTAGCCAGGGTCTATACCTCTAAAAACACAAGGTAGGGGAAAATAGTGTCAGATTTAAAGGAACAGTGTGTAACACTTTGGGGGATCTATTAGCAGGAATGGAATATCCTATTAATAACTATATTTTCATTAGTGTATAATCACCTGAAACTAAGAATTATTGTGTTTTCGTCACCTTAGAGTGAGCCGTTTTATCTAGGGAGCGGGTCCTCTTCACTCAGTCCACCATGTTGCACCGGCATGTTTCTACAGTAGCTCAGAATGGACAAACCAAACACTGGCCACTGTAGTTCTCCGACATGCTTGTGAAACTGCAATAGGCCTAATGTGAGCTGCAGAGTGCAAAACAATCGTGCCGCCAGCCATCGTCTGACTTCCATTGCTCCTAAAGTAGTGTTATTATGGTAAGGATGGCGTCTGAGCTAGGCGAACGATGTTACTGCGGTTTTGCACTCGGCGGCTCATGTTAACGCCGTCTTGGAAAAAAAAAATCGAGCGGCAAAGACCATCCTTGGGACAGGGCTTCCAATGTAAAGATAATTCCATTCACTGATGAGAACCATTACACATGGTTGAAAACTCTGGAGCTAGTAAGTGGACCTTGGAGTTGAGATTAACATAAGATGTTTTTTCATTGCCAGGAGTTACTGAATGAGTAAAGTTAATTTTTTCACAAATAATTTGAAAATCAAAATTAATGACAATCTTTCATGAAATACTTAAATGTATATAGTGCATTGCTTAAAGATACAGCAGGTGTACTTTGAGTTCTAGTTTGAGCTTAACAGAGAGGGGAGATGGTAAAGTTATAAAGCAAAAACTAATCAAAGAGCAGTAACACATTTATACATAAAATGTAACTAAAACTAGGATTTCCATTTGTCCCACATCCATTGGCTTTTGTCCCACCACCAGATCAAGCTCAAAAATGTCTTGAATAACAGTGTGCAGTGCGCACTTATGCTCAAAATATCACTATATTCCTATTTCACCAAAGTCTGGAGTGATGCAGCGAGTGTTTTATGGGCACAATATGAGAATGAAAGCAAGTTGAGCTTCATATTTCACACTGTCTTTTTGCTCCATGCCATTTATTACACCTGGATAGACTAAACTTGGAGGAAACAAAAAAAGCTTCCAAACTTTCCCCCATAAAACATAAATCTTTATTTAGGTGAAAGATGAAAAGCTTATTCTCCACTTTTAATACTTTTATTTGAACAATATCATCGTTTCTCAAAGTACACTTCTTTACGGTTATTTCTCCAAGTAAAGCTCTTGTGTATCTCTGCCATCATTGTCTTGTGGGTGATGAGATTATTCCCCTAACAAGGCAGCACATTCAGCCAGATCTGCTACGCATCAGGTTGTCTGATGACTCCAGTGTTGTCGTTTAAGCCCCCCGAGTTATTATTAGCTGCCTCAGTACTCCTTTTTAAGGCACAATTTTTAGGAATAAGGCCATTTACAGAACGGAGTGAGATCAAGGGTTACCCCGGGGTTACTTTTTTCCAGTTTGGTAAACCCTATTGCTGCTGTGTGGAGTCATCTCTGCACCTAATTAGAGGAGATATCAGACATGTGACCAGAGACTGAATCTCCTTGCTGGGTGAGCTGTGGAAACTGTTCTCCTTTTTTTTTTTCATTTTTGACTCATGCCCATCCCCACACGTCCAGTTAGACTGCCAGTCAGATAAATATAAATCGTTGTCTCAAAATTCTGACAACATGGAAAATAGTCATAAAAGTAGGGTAGTTATAGACGATGAGTGAGAACTACTCATCTCATGAAATGTATCCAAAGATGGTCAAGAAGTCATGATTTTGAATAGCTCAGAATTTAATGCTCATTTATGAAAACTAGGTCATTTCATTCTACATGTCAGAAACCATTTATCCTACTGTACTCTGCTCCTTAACTTACTTTCCCTCAACACATTCCTTCAAACAACTTCAAACTCTGCACAATCATCTAAAGTAAACGTACCAATAGCATTCTTTCTCCCCTACTTACATATACTTTTTTCCACTTTCTCTTTTCCTGCTTTATTATTTTCCACAATATTTCATCAACATACCGTCATATAACAGGTTGATGTTGCACATGGTTGAAAACATTATTTCTGTTTGGGTTTAAAGCAATAAGCAAAAAGAACGGTTTTGATCCAAGCTTCTCATACAGTGTGAAATAACTTTTCAATTCAGTCAAATAGAAAAAAAGGCAAAAGAGTGAGGATTAGAAAAGCAGTTTTGATACAGTGTTTTGAGCTAAATGTACCAAAGACTCCTGGACTTGTGCTTTAGACTCAGGTAGGCATCTGAGAGCAGGAATCTGGGGCAAGAATCTCTTTCCATCAGCAGGTAAACCTGTTTCTGGGCCTCATCGAAGCAGGAGGGGCTCGCCTTCTCCAAAGACTTCTTGATCTTCTCCTTGATGTGGTGGTCAACATTGATCTAGAGAAGAAGCAAAGACGAAACACAATGTAAATTGTGTTGAATACAGAGGCATTTGCACCAAATATATCTCCCAGAAAACTGTGCGGTGCTAGAAAACTAGACCCTCTAAACACAAGAGTTCATTGCTGTAAGTAGGCATATTTTGGCATCTGATAATGCTTCATTTTAAGGTATTCCTTTTCTTAACTTTCACTTTCTAACTTTCTTTTTTCACTGGTTTTTGTTTGTTGGTTCATCTTTCGACTGCTCCTATTAGATGGATGCCACAGCGGATCAGCTGTGATCTAATTTTATGATCCACATATTTGATTTGGCATAGCCTGATGCCCTTCCTGATGCAACCTCCCCATTCACAGGGGAGGGGATTACATGTTTTGGTGGTTGGAGGAACTAAAAAAAATGCCACAACATTTGTTGTGATTGGTCAAAAGGCTTTGGTATTGACATACTATGGGCAAGTATCTAACAGTATAACTTTGAAATTTTTAAATCACACAAAATAATCACACTTTTATTAATAGTTAAAGTCAGGATTTTTGAAAAATAAGGAAAAACACTAACATTATGTTTTTTAATAGTTTTCCATATGAAATGTGTTTTTTTTTTACACTGCATATGTGCATATATCTTTGATAATCAACTTCTTGTGAGTTCATAGATACCAAAGACTTGATTGTGCTCATTGTATTTTCTGAGATACAGACATTTTATTATCATACTATATCTAGTATTTGGGCACATAGGACATGGGACGACTTTTTTTTCTCCTAAAATAAAATGGAGTTTATTGCAAAAACAGTAGTCCCATGTGCCCAAATATTTAGTATGATGAGAAAAACTCACTTTTCAGGTCTGACCAATTTTGAAAATTTCTTCACATTTGTGCTTATGCAAACCCAGAGAACACTTCTGCCAAAAATAAAATAAAACAAGTTGCAGGCACAAATGGGTTAATCATTCTTGTTGCTAATATGAGGTGCCACTTCCTGTGCTAATGCAATAATACTCATAATTATAGTTAAGTATAATTATATAATTATAGTTAATAATCATAGTTAAGCATGCCAAATGGAACAAATAATAGAGCTGGATGAATAGCCAGCAGACATTGTCTCTTTCCACCATGAACCATCAAACATTGCCAAACTGACCTCTCTGCAGGCTGTAGGCTGGATGAACTCCTGGTAGATCCCCTCTGCTTTCCACTGAAGGTCGTCCGGTGAGGCAGTCGACCTAAAGTCTTCACATGCGAGCCAGAACTCCATGTTTTCTTCACTGAACTCAGACTGCAGGAAGCTGCGGAACGCTGCTAAATACTCTGTAAAGAATGAGAAATTTAAGTTATTCACTGTTTAAATCTCATTAGAAAGCTCATGGGGATAACTTCTGCGCACACACATTTTAATAGGTTTTCCAACAGATAATAATGTTTATTATTTATTTTGCGGTATTTTATTATCCAAAAATAAGCACCCAATTAAAAAAAAAAAGGTCTCTTACTTTTATCCTGTAGCAACATTTCCAGAGTCATGTGGAGTTTATGATCAGTCTGCCCACTGTAATAAACAGAGATTTGAGTATTCATTTTCATCGTGGTAAACAGCCGGAACATTGAGATATCTATATTATTGCCACGTATACACTACCTTTTTTGTTGTTTTGAAGGATATGTCTCATCATTTATTTTTTGAACCTTGAGGCCCTGGATGTCCTTCTTACGCCTCTTTCGGCTAAGAACATCGATTCTGTAAAACAAATGAAGTTCAACTTTGTGTTAGTTAATGTAAAGTTTCACAATTTAACAGTGTAAAAAAAAAAAAAGTAAGCCTATCCGCCTTACTCAAACTATTACTCAATATCATTAGTCTGTCTGGCTTACCTTCTGGGCCGCTTCACATTTTGAATCAGATCCTTAATGTCATAGAACTGGATCCTTGAAAACAAACGTTTTGTCATTTTTACATCGCTGGTAACTCCTGTAAAGGAGTTAGAGTAGTCTGTAAACAGCTCCTGTTCCCTCCTTTAACCTGGCAGGGAAAGTGTCATACCTATGACGCTGAGGGCCTGCTGGTACAGGTAAGTTAAATGCCATCCTTATGCAGCTGCTTCAGTTACTGTTATCACTGACTCACAGCTGTAAAGTTCCAGTGAGACAGGATTTGTTTAGGTTTGTAATGTGTATATGGAATATGTAGGGACAATGAATGAAGGGGAAAACTCTGAATGAAGGACAGCTAGGGGCCTGAAAACATCCCGTCAATTTTGGGTGAGCATGACCATATATGTAACGTGAGACAAAAGAAATTCCTTAACTATTCATTCAATTTCCACTGAGGTAGCGATCCCTTTAATATCTCCGTTTGTAATGATATAGATTTTTGCATCAAATTGAAGAGATACCTTGATTTTTCCGGTATTTCATTCACTGAATTACTCAACAACAGACATTCATCTTGTAACAAGGGGAAAACCTCTATCATCACCTGCACTCTAATTGACACTGATTGGGTATGGTTTCGTATGGGTGTGGGGTATAGTGGGACTTCACATTAGCTGTGAGCCAATGGCTATGACTCAGGTCCTGATTGGAGGCATGGTGTGTCTGAGTGTGCCTCCACTCCTCTGCACTTATGCCACATCCAGCATGCTCGCCCTCTTTCTTCTGGGTTTTCTCTGTGCGGTCCACTCCAGGCGCCACTGTTCTAAAGCAGAGTTGGACTGCCATCGAGTGACATTTAAAGTTGTCAATGGCAGGGCTGAAAGCAAGATACGTTTATGTTCCATGAAATGTGTTTGGAGGTTAGGAGAATGAAAGGAGGGAAGGGGGGTTCATGAAATGGGGAAATCATTGAAAACTAACATGTTTATTAAAACAACTGATACAAATAACAAACAATAATTGTACAATAGCAAATTGTGCAAAATGATAGTCTAACTGTATCCAAGCAACTTTCAAAGCATAAAGAATTTCCAATATGCCTATCTTTTTAAACTTTTCAACGCAGCATAATCGGCCTACTGTTGCCAAATTAGTCCAAAAGATTTTGACAATTATATGAAAACAAAACAAAGTAGAGCCTTCACATGCATTATTGAGCTGACACTTCGCTGAGTCTCAGTGTAAACAAAGGTTTTTGCTATATACAGCCATATTCTTGATATACAACAATAAAAAAAAAATAGGCAAGAATATTTTCCATAGACATATAATTATCTACAGCGGTTTCGAATCTAAACTGGCCCGCGCCAGAATGCTGGAGAGCTTTTATGCCAGAAACGCACCACTGCAAACTACTCTAGTGGGTGTTTTACAATCTCACATTTGGAATAAAGTTTCTATACAGTTTACAATTAGAAATCTATCAATAGAACACAGTATAAAACAATAGAAATTAAAACAATGGAGAACATTAAAAAAACGAAACCAGTTAAAACAAAGTTAAAATTACCCAAGTAAACAACAAACAACCTCGTTAAAAGTAAGAAAATGCTTTCCGCTAAAATTCTTGATTATTGATCTAAAAGAGAAGCCAGTTAATTTTCGATATTTTTCTTCTTGTCAACAAATCCCATGAAAAAAAAAAAAAAAAAAATGTCCCAATAACAAGTGCGGTATCTCCATCGTTCTCCATTTAAAAACTATAATATATTTACTCCTGTTCGAGTAATTTTTGCTAAAAACTACAGTGCACAGCTAATTTAGGGAATTATTCAGCCTTTTTTGAAAATGAAAGTTTATACTTTTGTGCTGTTTTCAAAGATTTATGTGGAAACAAATGAGCTTGGGGCGGGGACTGCCCATTGTTCCGAAAGCCCCTTATCCAAAGAACAAACGTTGTTCTTTCCTTACTGCCGAAGGCATGACCCACCACTCTGCCTCTTATTACTTGTTGCTTTTGTTGATTGGGTTGCTTAGGTTTAGGCATGAGGAGTGAGATTTAGGTTTAGGGTAAGAATATCAGCAATGGTAGGATTCGGAATTTTCTATTGGCTAATAAACAGCATATTTCATTTGGATATTCAGAATTAGGCCTTATTCCGAATGTATCATTTTCCGATTAAAACGTGTGGGATATGATGATATTATTTTAGGACCATTCTTTAGACATGTATGGGCTACAGCACATTCAGAATATGCGTCTCAATTGGGGATTTTACCACAGTTTGCAACACATGGTCTCTTGCCCGTTTATGGTCAGCTTTGAGCATTGTGCACAAACCAAACAGTGGTTGTGTCCAATGGGCTTGAAGAAAACAGTTTTGCAAAACTTGCAGAACAGTGAAAACGAGGGTACACCACGGGAGCAACATGACTGCGGTAGGAAAAGGAGGGAAGGAGCTGTCGAGGAATAGGAGCCAAATAAAAGACTTTAAAATTTGGATTGATTCAGTTGCCGTGCCATCTAGTTGTAAAGATCAGAAAGACAGCTCAAGTGTTAGACAACATTTGCAGAGTCACCCGTTTACAGAAAAACTCATGATCAACAATCTAAAAATGTAAAAAAGGCCAGAAAATATGTAGAAGTTGAAATATCCTCTGACTTATGAAGGACAGTGCATGTAATATCATTAAAGGAGACAGGAAGTTAGTTGGGAAGTTTCTACATGCAAACCCTAATTATGTAAATACACGTAACATTGTTCCTCTTGTCCGATGCCCTATGACACAGATTTAAACAGTAATGGGATTTTTACAACATACAAAGACAATGCTTGTGTGTGTGTGGTGCTTTTCAGGATTCCTCAGGGGACTCACCATTGTGTATAGGGGTATGTTTGTGGTTAAGAGAATGCTGAAGTGGGTTTATTTCAAACTTTCCACACAAGAACTACAGGAGCTGCAGTCGATGCACGTGCGAGGCGACGCCTTTAATATTGCATGCTTGGCTGAATGTGACTTTTATCAGGGACGTGGGACAGTTACAAGAATGCAAATGAAACCACCTGGGGTTATTCAGCGTTCACAGCGTGATCATGATCACTCCATTGAGCTTGTGAAAAGAAGGTGTTGTTTAATACTTACATGCATGGCCTATTACAAAAAGTGGTAATTGTGATTGATTTATTGACAATGTTTATTCCTTGAAGCGGCTATAATTTATATTTTTATAATAACAATGTGTCAAATGACGATATGAAAAGGGTCACTTGTATTGACAAACCTACAGTACATAATCTGCAGCTCCCTCAGCTTTAGATAGATAGATGATACTTTATTCATTCCCTTGGGAAAATATACGGAGCTTTCTAGCCAGTTTCAGCTAATTATTTAGCTATCTGCCCTAAATTTCACAGTTTTGGTTCACTCTCACCACCAAACATTAAAACAACAACAGCGGGATACTGCATTTTAAACCAACTCATGGAACTAGCATTATCTTACCTAGCTACAGTCTCATCTTTGTCTGAAGTCAAATACCTGTTGTTTCAAAAATTAGTTTAAAAGTTTAGTGGTAAATCTGCCACCGTTATTAATGGAAACTGCATTTGCCATACAAAATAGAAAGCTTGACAGTAACAACCATAACTGACGGGACTTACCGAACAGTGAATTACCAATGCGAGACTGCGGTTTGGGTTACTTATAGCCGCTGTGATTCTGAAGATTAGGAACACATTTCCCACAAACCTTTCTACTATGTCTCTCACTTCATATAGATTTATTTTTCATTGGTTTTATTGAAGAACTAAAACATTTTTAACCTTTGCCAGAAATTCTGAAAACTCCACCTTATGAACAAACAAAGCATATTTTTTCCTCATTTACCCAATTATCAAGGTTCAAGGTTTTTTATTTGTCATATGTCAATTCCAGCAAAGTAGTCATTGGCAATGGAAATCTTTGGTCTCAGGTTCCTCCAACAATGCTCATAAAATATGTGTATATTAAAGGGGAAATCACACAAGTAAATGTAAAATAAAAATGAGAATTTGAGGCATACAATAGTGCAGTTTAAATACATATAAACACAAGTACATCTAAAATGGTAATGTAATTGTAAATTTGTAATTTAGTTGATGACAGTATTTCAGTTACCCCAGTTGGGATTCTATATTAAGCAGACTATAGCTCACAGTGAGGTATGTCTTGCAACCCATTGTTCCACTGTACTAAGGTGTATTTGTGCTCTCTCAGTTCCATTATTCCTGACCTGCATGTTGCAAGAGGCCTGTCACCTGCCTCATGAAATATTCTATAGTTGTTGCCAACATTTTTCCATAATGCAGCCTGTGAATTACTGTAGGTCAACTACCTGATGTTGTTTCTCAATGGCGCTTTGTGATTGTAAGTTACGTCAGTGACGTTTGTCACGTGACGTGTTTTCTGTAGTTTTTACGTTGTTTCCGTGCGTGTTTTACTTATTTTAAGCCCAACCATGACATTTTCCCTTACCCTAAGTGATTTTCTTGCTTGAACCTAACTGTGGAAGTTTGCATGGCGTAGAAATGACACGCGAAAAAGCTAAAATACATACTCATGACATGCGGAATGTCCGTGTAATGTTGTGGTATTCATACACTTGACCTCAAGGTTGGCACCACTACTTCTGAGGTCTGGTGCTTTTTGGTGTGCAACAATTTAGTTTTAGTCTAGATGTGGGCCTATAACGATGCACCATTAAGATCAATTATTTTCCATTGAAATGTAAACAAGAACAAGCATTGCATTGGATATATTCCTGATGGTTTCTATGCAGATGACAGTACAACTTGATCTTGAACTAAAAACATTAAAAAAAGAAAGGAATAAGGCAACCCTAACACACTGAAAGTCATAGTGTTAGAAGTTGTTGAAAAGGACATCAAAGGAGGCGACCGCCTAAAAAGACTACTCCAACGAGAGACCTTTTGGATTGTACAACTAAAATCAGCAAAATACCCCGGCCTCAATCATGAGATAGACTTTTCTCCTTTTCTGTGAATTATCACTTCAGGAATAATATAAAAATTGCATTTTAATATATTGGACTATTGAAAGTAAAGGTGATTTGTAGATAATATGTGTTTGTAGCCATGAGCAGAAATATTTGTGAAATATCACTTCAGGAATAATATAAAATTATGTTTTAATATATTGAACTATTGAAGGGTAAGGTAATTTTGTAGTCAATGTGTGTTTGTAGGCAGACAAATGTGGATGAGACTATAGTTATATATTGAAGAACTCATCATGTGTAGACCTACATAAGAAAGTATTGGGTCCAACTTGACTTAGTAGTCACATTTTATCATATTTGTCTTTGTTTTAGTCATTTATGTTTACCTCTCATCTCCTCTTTCCTTCATTTCCTTTTAATTCCCCCTCCCTCCCCTTCTTTCCCTTTTTTTCCCCTCCCCTTTTTTTCTTTTTTTCTCCTCTCTATTTCCTTGTTTTTCCACCAATAGGCTTGCACATTGATGGAGAACCACCCTCCCACTCTACTGATCAGTGTAACACAATATAGGTGTGCAAGCTCCTGCTGAATGCTCACAGTGACCCTGATGAAGACCTATGTTGGTTGCAACGCCTTGGTCATTTTAAACAATTATTGCCATGTAAAATACATTTTAATTTTGTTCAAACACTACAGGGTGCCTTGGACTATTTTTGAGGAAGACTTGCATTTTGTACTTTTTTGAGACCATATTCCACCCATGCAATGATCCCTTCACAAGGCTGAATGAGCCCAATACACCTGAAGGATCCAAAGAGCACCTGTATGTGATTACCATAAAGACCCAGCAGCGCTTCTACTCTATTGTCTTCAGAAAGGAATTAGTTATGACAATCTACAGCATCCACCACCCAGTGCTGAAGGAACTCAACCAAGCTGGCACAGGAAACGGTGGCCTATTGATCATAGTTGTGCTTCTGGTTGCAACACAGCAGATATGCTGCAAGTGGCAGATACTTGGTGGCTTAACTAAACAGACACTGAATCAAAGATGAATCATCACCTCGCATGGGTTGATTTCCTTTTGTATGACTGACACAGAAGTGGAAACAAGTTGATGACTACCACTGATAGCAAACTGCTGAGAGCACAACAAGTATCAGTTAACAGCACAGTGTGCTTTTTATCAATGCTACCTTTATATTTTATCAGGTGACACTCAGGTGAACTTGGCGTAACGTTGTGGATGACTGCATTTGAATGGTCATGGTTCAATTGCAGAACAAGCCTACATAGAGTAAACAGTTTATGTGATATTCTCTGTAAAAACAAAGTCATATGTGTCAATTATTAGCCATTTGTTGGCATTTTATTTGAACATGTTCTACTAAATGTCATTTGTATCTACAATTTATTCCTTTTTGCGCAACTCTGGTGACATCCAGTAGTTTATAAATGTTAACATTACAGAATACTTACCTACCAGTCCAATGGTGGCTGACAATAACATCATGCAATCTTAACAAAACTAAACTATATTGTATTTGTTTAGACCTGGTTTAGTAATGATCTAAAATACCTGTGGATTTATGTTTCTTGCTTTAATGTACCTTTAATTATGTGTAGAAAAAAAGAATGGCCCAAGTTTAGCCCCCATTAACTTTTGCCTCTGTATCATATGAATTAGAGGGAAACTCTGGTAGTCCATTACTCTTTTGCATCAAAAAGTTTCTATTATTCAAAAGTTTAATTTTCTGTCCCATTTCTAGTTTTTTTCAGATGATATATTAGAAGTGCACTGACCACATTTGCCAGCTTTGTTCCGGTCTAATGCCATTCATAAAAGATGTAGTTACAGTATGAATACCAGACTCTGTTCTCTGGTGACGTTCATGAAGAAGACAAAACCAAATGAGTCATCTGAGTGGTTGAAATTAGATTGAACATTCCACTGACGCTGTGGTTAAAAAAATATAAAGATAGTCCTCAGACGTGCTCCAGTTCATGCACAGATATTAGTTATTATTTAAGCCACATATATATGCTTATCATGTTGCAGACTTTTCTATTGAACTCCATACCCTCTTCCCTGCCCCTCTGGATTACACTTTGATGGTTTTATATTACATTTTATTTCAGGTAGACACACCAAAGAAGGATCATACACACCTACCTGCGTTGCAAAGGGCCATGTTTATGTTGTGTATGTTCAGGATGTCTCATCATCTGTTCGAGTTATAATGCACCATCAGCGGCTGATCTTAGGCCTATGCAGTGTCTGATGGGTTCATTGTTATAACTTGTCCAGTGAATTATGTAGTGTCTACCATTTAGAATTCATACTTATGTGATTTTACAAATAAGTGTTTTTCTCATACAGCCACAATGAAAGCTGCTTTAGATGTAGAAAAATCATTTTTCTTCTCAGTCTTCTTAGTGAGTTTTCTGGAGTAGAAACCAATGGGCTTAAGTATCCAAGATGACTTATACCCAATAAGCACACAAAGCTAACTAGTTGTTCAGGGAGCACAAAGTTAACTTCAGTGGCGTTAGCTTTTGCAAAAGAGCTAATGTCCAGATAGATGACGCTACTTAAAGTGAATACAAAAATACTCTTTAGCATCCTTACGTTTTGTTCTATGTTAACTCTCTATTCAAGTTGTATTTACTTGCTTCATGTTCTGGATCTTTTGGCTGTATCACACTCTCTTCAATTGCAGTTAAAGATCAGCCCATTCATAAGAAAAGGCGTATGAATGCCACAATAATGCGCAAGGCATTTATTGTGCAATAAGAACACCTTTCTTGATTTCTGCGTGTCATTTGTATGCCACATAGTCTGCATTGACTGAAATGTAGCCACATCCGCGTATAAATGCTACGGTAAGAGTTAGTGACATAGAATAAAAAGCAAAAAAGACCACTTGTGGTGGGTGGGTGGGGAGGTGGATGTGTCCAACAAACACCAGACTTTTAACATGTTTTGTAAGTAAAGTTAGTGACATTAGTCATGTGACGATTGTCACGTGTTTTACGGTGATGTTTGCAATGTGTATTCCGTAACTATGTTCTAAACCTAACTAAGTGGTTTTCTTGCCTAAACCTAACTGCGGAAGTTTGCGTGGTGTACAAATGACACGTGACTAATGACACACAGAATGTCTGTGTAATGTCTTGCTATTTATACGCTTTCCTGTGAGAATGGGTTGTAAAGTTTGAACAGTTGTCTTAAAACTGTAGATGGTCAAACTATTATTTGTTTACAACTCCTTGTCCGTGTTGACTTCAACTGCTGATGAAGTGTGATATGGTTGAAAGGTCCAGAACAAGCGATTAAGTGGACCTTAGTTTGCTCAACTGCTTTTCCCAATGTCAAGAATGAAATGACCTGCCAGTGAACTTTCCTTTAACAGGAGGACCAGTCTTTTCATTCTCATTTCACTATGAGAACAAACACTGACAGCAAACTATCCAACCAACTATTACATACTCAAAATTCAGCTGTTTGTCTTCTGGCAATATCTCTTTCGTACGATTTTGCAGTGGGTGTTCACAACACCAGAATTCCCCCTGATTGTCCGTAATACCCCAGTTTCATCAGGCTACATGTATAACACCAAGTTCTGGACGTTTTCTGATGCTCTGTTGTGACATTAACATTACAAAATAATGGAAAAAGTCATGAGCTATTTCATCAGACTAGGCCTGGCTGATCGACAGGAAGTATGCTTCGTGAGATATGAATGCTTACAGCAGCAATAATGTACTGCAATGCAACTGAAGACCATGGAGAAGTGTAGCACTTTCACTTTTGTTTGATTTGTGACTAGTGTACTGCTTAGCTCCACTGTAGAAACACAATATGGTTATCCAATAAAAAAAAAATAATCACTGTGATCACATCTTGGCAAGCTTAATTAATAATTATAGCTTTCCATGTACTGCACACTGTATTCCATATGTGTGTGTTCTGTACTTGTTGGTCTGGGAAGGGCAGCCTATTAACTTTTATCGAACCACGTTTAGACTAAACTAAAATTGGCACCGATGATTGTGTGTGTGAGTCAGGTAAATGGAGACTTTCTGCTATCTGAGTCATCATACACACAAGCTTATTATCAGGGAGAGGCCTTTTAAAAAGCCACATGAAATACTGTATAAGTAGTATTCTCTCTGAAGGACACTTAACTCTAGTTCCAGCGTCTGTGTTTACTTATGGAAATTGTTTCTGCAAACCACGATGAATGCCGATAAACCCAAAACAAATTTGGTCCCCGGAATAATTAAGCACTTGACATCCCATCATGCTCAGGGTCACGCATTGAAGTGCTACAGTTGTAGTGGGAGGTGGGGGGAGAGCACACAGAGCAAATTCTGTTGATCTTGCTGAGGTTTCACGAGGAATACTAGCTACAGTAATTAGTCTGCGTCGGTGTGACCCTGTGTGTTCATGCCTGAATCCCTCTGGTGCCTGAAACGAGCTTTTCGATCACGCTGGGCTAAATCATCAGTATGAGTGACAAGTGCAAGAGAGTGACCAGCTGAGCTGAAGGGGAGGAAGCGAGGACTCCCACTACTCTTTTCTACATCAAAGCATTATATTTCTGCTAAAATGAACAGAAAGGACTTATATGTTATTGTAGTAAAGTTCCCTAGTTCTCCTTCTTAGACCTAAAAAAATCATTTTGTGAGTGATATCCTGTCGTGCAGAAAACAAGTGTCTGGTAGGAAAATGTCATTCAGTCCGATGAATCATATGCCAAAGGAAGTCCTTGTCTAGGTTTTTGTTTCTCACGGATGAGAAGTCTGATGAAGGATGGCTGTGTTACAATATGAAGTGTTTTGTTGTCACATGGTTTAGGTCTATTGAACCCCTTGAAGTGTCAGGTAAATGCTCATAAATACACTCTGCTTGACAATTGAGCTACAGAGAATGGTTTTATGTGCAAAAAAAAATAACATGCTATCCCAGTCCCCTACTATTAATCCAGTTTAGCACCAAATGGTGGATTTCTTGCGATTGCTCCAGTAGAGTTTCAGAATCTTGAAGCTATTGTGGTGGCCTAATTCTACACTAATGATCAATAGTGATGTATATTTGATGTTCTTTGTTTGACATGTATTGTTCTTCTCTTCCTGTTTTTTTCATGGTGCAATGGATATGTGATGATGTCACTTCCTCAACCAATAGGGATGGCAGACACTTCTAATCATCCAATCACATTGATTTGTTGGTGTTTAAAAGAACACACACCACCATTTTATCTTCTTAATGTCCCGATGAAGGTCCTTGTTGACCGAAACGTTGACTAATAAAGCAGAGAAAAGTGTGTGCGGGAGCAAGTCATTTTTTTGAAAAAGTACATATTGGAGGGTATCTACTCCCATCACCACAAACAATTTTGAGAATGTGCATGTTTTCCTCTCCTAATTTCACACTAAGACATTTGTATTTTGGAGTTTCCATTTTTATGTGGTTGTTCAAGACAATACAAAGCAGCCAAAGCAAAAACCAAACAAAAATTGCATCGCAAGCAAGTGAAACAAGAGTGATCAGCAAATTTATCAGCTGCTGTGTGTAGAAGTTGTTGCCTTTTGAAAGTATAGCACCTTCTTCCAAGATGCAATCTGTGCTTCTTTTCTCCGAAGTGATTCTCTCGGATATCTATTGTTGAGAACCAGCGCTGTCCACACTGACTGACAGGGCGAGGTATCAGTGTCGCAAGCGTTTCACCAGAAGACTGTGTGGAAGTGAAACAGCTTTCGGTAGCCGAGGGATATGAGGCCGGGCAGATTCAGGGGGAAGTCAGACTGACAGGTTCCTATTATGCCTTCCACTGTCCCCAGACAGAAGTCTCTGCTTCAAGCGTCACACTTCAATTCCTGCTCTGTTTGAGTGTCAGCAGGAATATTCAACACACTGCACTGACCACATTTTCCTATTTTTTTATACTGTAGTGTAATAAAGGATGCCATTTCTCATAATTTGTCAACAATTCATACAGCAGAATGAATATGGATAAAAAGCCTGAGCAAATATGGAAATCCTATATCCAGAGCTCAACTCAAGCTTGGCCCATTTTTACTTTTGAGTGACAGCATATATAATTGACTGACTTAATAAGCTATAATTACAGTAATTACAGTAGCCTACTGTACATTGTTCATATAAGTCATATACGGTGTAGGTTCACATATGTCAAATATATCAAAGATACAAACAATGTCAAACCTGTAAAATACAGTTCCCTATGCTAGTTTCATTTGACACATTGACACTTACACCTGTAGTTAAACCTCCTGTACAGTTAAGCTGTTTTTTCAAATGAGGCTATTACTGTACATTTGATAAGACCAGTTATTTGTCTCCATCTAGTGGTCATGTGTACACACTGATTTATAAAGATTATATGCACTGCAAAGAGTGAGTGAGTAGAGCAGTTTCAGTGTGATGCAAAGCTGAATTACTGACCACTGAATTATTTCACATGCTAAGAATCACCAGTATATCAAATTCAGCATCATCTCTATAAAGATTCTCATTTGTCCAGGTCACTAGATATGTAGTAGTCTTACATCCAAGAGGCTTCATCAATATGGAACTGATTGGTGAAAATGTCCTTTTGACCAAACAGACAAAGTCCAGTTGCTTTAAATGAACTACTTACACTTGTGTCATGTAAAACTATAGGGTTCCTGTGCTTTAACAAGACAAGGAGAGAACTCTTTTTTTAAATGATTACATTATGCGCTGAATTTATTACATTATTCAACTTTTGTTTTGTTACGTTTATAATGCAATAATGTTCTCATAATGTAATAACGTATTACATTATGAACAAAACTGTTATTATGTTATGCGCTCATGTGCTGATTATTACATTATGAGCATAGTTATTACGTTATGTGCAGTTCTTACGTTATGAGTTGCTACGGGGGACCCATAGCTCCATAGCACTAGTAGTGGTAAAAAACACTACACTGGGTACCTTTAATCCCGAGAGGGAAACTGACCCTGTTGTGAGAAAAATAAGTTGTCTATGTGATAATCAGTGTGCATCTAACTTTTCAGTGTTGCGCTTTGACTTGATGAAAACAATGTGAAATATTGATTACAGAATGGTACCCTAAGGCTGCAGGGTCTTTCACTTTGTTTCTCACACAAACACACTGGCAGCACACTGGCTGGGAGGAAGCTGGAAGAGAAAAACCTAAGATTATAAGATAGTAGAGGGGGAAAAAAAACAACTCTCACTCTTTCATCACTCCTCCTATACCTTTGAAGGCCCGGTATTAAAGCACTTGAAGTTGGCCACAGGAGGAGTTAATCTCTGGGAGTTTCTGCATTGAGACAGTGTAAAGTTTTCTCCTCTCCGGAAGAAAAAACAGTTTGTGGCAGTCAGCAGACTCGGTTGCCTTATCTCCCACCCACTGCGAACTCTGCCACTCGCGTCTCCCACGAGCCCGAAGTCCCCGGGGGCATTATCTCAGCCTCTGCTGCTCACATTACGTTTACCTGCTGGGGCTTCGCTGCCTCCGAGTACTCCCCTCTCTCTCCCCATCCATCTATCCATCCATCCGTCCATCTTTCCATCCTTCTTCTCACCCTGCTGTGCTTCTTTC
Organism: Sebastes fasciatus; assembly: GCF_043250625.1. Classification (NCBI taxonomy): domain Eukaryota; kingdom Metazoa; phylum Chordata; class Actinopteri; order Perciformes; family Sebastidae; genus Sebastes; species Sebastes fasciatus. The sequence goes on from NC_133799.1 coordinate 12,662,844, forward strand.
TTCAATCACTCCCTGCCTTCCTTCTTCCCCCTGTCCTTTCAAACCTGTCCCCAAATGTTTGACTTAAATTCCTGCTTTACTCCTTCCTCTGCCTCTCCTAATACCCTCTCCCCTCATATTTCTCATTGTCCCCTCTCTACGAATCCTTCTTTATCTCATTACTGACTCCATCCTTTCCTTTTTTTCTCCCTTCTTCTAATACTCTTACCTCCCTCGCTTTTATTTGTTCCTTCCCTCCCCCAGTTCTTTCCATCAAGCCTCTGCACTGCTTTTTCTAATGACAGATTCCTTATTTTCCGTCCTTCTGTGCTTCCCGCTTTTTGACCTTCCCCACCGAACCCTTCCTATCCTATCCCATCCCATCCTATCCTATCCTATCCTATCCTATCCTATCCTATCCTATCCTATCCTATCCTGAGTATTAAGCCCCTGCTGAGTTCCAGCAGGGCCAGAAATACAATCAGATAATGCCGGACCTCCAATCAGACTAGCAGAAGTTAGTTCTCGGCACAATCGCTTGCACAGAGTAGTACACTCTGCAGACGCACACACAAACTGTCTGTGTAAGGTCCAGGAAAGGTTTCTAGCACACTCAAACCCACACACAAGGTCAACAGCATAACATGAGGAGCATGCACACAGAAAAAAAATTTGGCAAAGAAATGTAATAACACTCTTTGCTATTAACATCATAATTGTTCAAGGTGCACAGTGAAATATGGAGAGAGAGAGCGAGAAAAAAAAATTCAGGCTATACAGGGAGTTCATTTTTTATTGGCAGAAAGAAATTAACATTGTTATATCTCCCCTGAAGGAGAATTGTATGAATATGTGTTTTCCATCAAATGCACTGGCACTGAAAACGTAAAAAGTCTTAATTCCCATATCACCCAGCTTTCAGGGAGGTTTTATGTTAATGTCACAGTGGGTAATGTCTGTGGGTATCAAAGCACATATTTTGGCTTTGCCTCAGTCACAATAATATGTTCCCAAAATTTGACTACTTTCACCCTGGTTGTTAAATGGCTGATTGGATTAAGGTGACCAGATCCCAACAAACCAAATTTAGGACAAAGAGTATGTGGGACAGGTTACTATTGCTGAGCGGTATAGTCTAACATTTTTATATAATGTCTTTAACTTAAAAAAAATACAAAATTAAACATTTCTATTCTGCCCTTTAACTCGTAACATCTGCTTTGCCCTCTGATTAAGACTCACATGTATATCTGTCGCTTCATGATGTATTCCCCCCCAACAAATTTCGCTAAAAATTTCTCTTAGATTCACCTTCCACCGGCTTCACCCAGTTATAAGTAATTTCCCAGTACTGTATTTTGTTGTAGCTGCATTTTATTTTCTTTGAGGTAGTTTCCATCATAAATGGAATCCAAAATCGAACCATCCTAAATCTGCATACTTTGTGACTTTGTGGTGACTCACAATTTTCCTCGTTGGCTGTAGTGTAGCAAAGGCTCATATTCATATTTAACAGAAAGATGTGAGAGTGGCGTCTCAAGAAAGCAAATAAACATATTGCCCCAAAATGCATTACTATTACTTGAAATATAAAGCATGTAGGCATCAAACTAAAATGGCTTTAGGATACAAACTGAAGGATTGTTCTTCAAATGCTGAACAACAGGAAGTTAGTTATCGAGATTAGTGTAGACGTAGATATGATGTGCGTGGTTGATCTTGATCTCAACACTGTGTCATAGATGCTGCTTGATAACATCAGTTGACTTAATTCCCACTGGATGTTTCCTCATTGTGAGCCAACAAAATTGGACCCTCCAATGTTTTTGGGGTCACTAATGGGCTGTCTACTTTAACAGCGATTCACTGTCGTTTACAGATGAGAAATCATGCCGATGAGTCACTCTACAGAAAAATCTTAAGAAACATAATATTATACTTGTCCATGGAACTATAATTCACTCATAAACTGGGAATCCTTGCTGGGACTTTTTTAGGCTGAGTAACATATTTTATTTTTAGACTGTTTGTGAAAACACCCCCTGGAGACTTAACTTCTCTTTTTGTGTTAATAACTTAAAATGTTATTACTTTTCATGGCAGGCTGTGGTGCAGTGGTTAGAGGAGGGTTTAACAGCTAAATCAATAACATTAAGGAGCACCTTAGCACAGTGGTGGATGAAGTACCTGAAAGTGCACTCAAGTAAAAGTACAGATATCTAAACAGAAAATGACTTTAGTAGAAGTCACCTATTAGAATATTACTTGAGAAAAGTCTTAAAGTATCTGATATTTACTGTACTTAAGTATAAAGTAATTTTCTGATATTAAACATACTCAAGTACAAGTAAATGCTGTTAATAAAAAAACTGAGATTTATGAAGCTTATTCCTCTTAACATGTACACCACTTAAAAGAATGGAGGCTACATTAAACATGAAGAAAAACAAGGTCTTCAAAACTTAAAGGATTTAAAGAACAAAATCCAGTTTTTCCTTCCCTCATAGTTGCATGTAGCATGATCTGACATGCAGCCTGCCTGGACTTGAGCGGAAATCAAAACTTAACTACGAGCACTTTGTTTGCACTTACTCATCACGTGAATGATCCAACTTGCAAGCTAAGACCACTGACTTGCCAAACCTGCTTGCTTGCAATAGTAACAAAGATGGTTAGGGGAAATATCGGAGTAAAAGTATACATTTTATTTAGGAAATGTAGTGGAGTAAAAGTGAAAGTTGACAGAAATATAAAATCTCAAGAAAAGTAGAAGAAGAGTACTCCCAAAAAATACTTAAGTATTATTACTTCGTTACAAACAAACAACAAAGTATTATTACTTCGTTACCACTGCCTTAGCATATATATATATATATATATTTTTTTTTTCTTTTGTGGCTCTTACATTCTCAATCTCAACCCAACATTTTAACCATTGCAACTAAATGCGTAACCCTAACCCTTACCCTAACCTAAACTTAATTCTAAGCTGAAACTTAAACCAATTCTGAACCCTCAAACAGTCCTTTGAAGAAGTGAGGACCCGCTAGTATGCCCTCACTTTCCAATAATGTCCTCACTTTGAAGGCCTAAAACTCATATTGGTCCTCACTAAGATAGATATACAAGTACACACACCCACACACACACACACTCATGTGTGCAAAACATTTGCATACACACATACTCGTAGATACAACCATTTGTTAATCATCATATTCAGACAAAACCAGGTTTTCCTGTTACAAATTCTGGCCAATTGCTAGGATGTACTTGCTTTTATTGTTTTAATCCTTTTGGGGGAGTAATATATTAATCTCTTTTATTTTTCTATATAGTAGTTTCTATTATAATTATTTCATCTGGATGATTTATGTGATTCATGTTATACATTTGACTGATTTTTTTGATTTGTGCCTGTATACTCATCTTGGTGTTTTTGCCCTTGAAGGCTTGCCTTGTCCCTTATGTGGAGGTATCAGACAGTGTTGTCCAGCTCTGCTCTGATTGGTCCGGTTTGATTGGTCCTCAATCATGCATATCACAACCACCTGAGTGATGAGTGTGTTTGTTGTCTTGCTTGTTCTCCTTTATGATGGTAGTTTAACAATGCCTGACGGAGATCTCTGCTCGATCACAATGTTGCTCTTTTAAATAAAAATAGCTGGAAGCCATCAGTGCACTGTGCAGAACTTTTGTCTGTTTATTTCACCTTCAGTTTGCTCTTTGATCCAGGACCTGTAGATGTTTCTTGGATGTGTGTACCTTGTAATCTGTGTGTCCTCAATCATACTAATCAGCTACAACAGCTGCAGGACTTGTCCAACAAAAACAACACAGCAAAGTTTTAGTTCAAACACAATATTTACTGTCAAAAATAACTTATTGAAGAGCAGGGAGTATGAAATGTTTTGAAGTTGCCATTATGGGATGTGGATTAAACAAAAACAAAATTACAAAAGTGATAGATCACAGATTAAAAACAGTACTGATTATTCATATATCCAACAATATAATAACAGGTTTGGATTACATACAAGCACATAGAATGTTGTTTGTTAATGTTTCATATGAGATCAATTATAATAATTAAATATAATGAATTTTAACTGATGATGTCATTGGGATTGAGGTTCATATTGGACAGTTGAGTTTTTGTTCACGGGATATTGTGTGGCTTTGAAATTGAATTCTTCATAAATTACATAAGCCCTTCTTGATTAGAATGAATTTAATGGTACAAATTATTAATTTGGGAAAAAAAAATTATAAACATTTTACTCTTGATACTTGCCTTTCCAAACAAAATTCAACCTTCCAGAACTCAATGTCAGCCTTTTCTTGATTTAAAGGCCTTTTTTTGTGCAATATAAAACAATTCAAACAAAAAATGACTTCAAAAAACTGCTTAATGCATTATTTAGATCATGTATGGCTTTTAGATCCTGTCAATCCTTATACCGACAGCTCTGTATCTCCTTTCACTTCTGCTTCCTCTGACAGACAAGCCCTTTTTTGTTTAAACTGAGATTCTAAGGAGAGTCGGCTGAAGTGCAGAATCAATCACTCGGAGAGGTGTCGGACGGGCTTTTTTCCCCTCACGCTGCTTTCATTGCTGTTCAGCCTGTTCCAGGACGGCTTGGTACATTTCTGATTTCAGAAATCGCGGATAACAGTCGTTTTCCATCAGGCCGTATATCAGTCTCTGCGCCCTGTCGAAGCAATTTGGCTCCGGCTGAGAGAGATTTTCACTGATTCCTTTTCTCGTCACACAGTCAATGTTTATCTGTGTTCAGAAAACAGCAACTTTTATTTCACTCATGAGTTCTTTCTATTTGGAGATATTTTTTACATTATTATTCTTGTTGAGAAAGTTAAGTGCATGTTCAAATAGTAAGACAAAGAAAAAACATGTAGAACTAAGCAACAAAGAAAGTAAAGGTGGCCTATGATAGGCGTTTTTCCTGGAAGACATTTAGACTTGCCACAGTAGGAAAAAAACACTGTTTTAAATAATTAAACTAATCATGGCTGAATTCCATTTAGCTGCTTTGATTTCAGGTTCCTGGTATCGTGCAGGCTGCCTAACATCACTCTCACTTGGAACACTTGAATATAATGGTACCAAGTTTTGATACTACCTTAAAGATATTGAGTACCAATACAATGTTTCCTCATACATCGGTTGTATGATAACTTACGAAAAGTTATTGCACATTTTTTGTGCATTTTCCCATGAACGTCCAACAACTTGTGACGCATGTGTCAATTTCTGCTCCAGTCTTTTCGAAATAAACTTCCGTCTTCACAGGAAACAACTTGGTTAGGTTTAGGCAACAACAGGTATAGGAAAATATCGACTTGGTTAGGTTTAGGCAACAAAAGGTTTAGGAAAATATTAACTTGGTTAGGTTTAGGCAACAAAACTACTTGGTTAGGTTTAGGAAAAGATCGTGGTTTGTGTTCAAATAACACTGGAAGTGGCATAACTTAAGTACGGACATTACTTGACAAAAATGACTTAGTTAGGTTTAGGAAAAGATCGTGGTTTGGGTTAATATAACACTGGAAGTGGCGTAACTTAAGAACGGAAGTTACGTGACAAATAAATCAACATTGCAAAAGTCCAGTGTTTCTGAGAACAGTCTGACCTATAGTAAGCCCTAATCGTTGGTGTTATTCATAACACCTGTGTTTCTCCTACAGTGACAAGTCAAAATGTCTGCTGGAAGAAAGGCCTATCATTGTATTTCATAGTAAAAGTGACTGTAGAGGCATAACAGTGACAACAAGCAAGCTGGCAATTGAGGCAGAGTTGAAGTTACACAGGTTTGACTTCATTCATGCCTCACTTTACAAAACCGTACCTGTCTCGGCGCATCAACTTGGACAAACTCTGTGTAGATCCTTTTGGCAGCAACCGTCATTTTAGTCTCACCGGTAATTTTCTTGTAGTCCTCACAGGCCAACCAAAATAAAAGGTTCTCCTCACTGTATTCTGTTCTCAAGAAGTCCTCAAACATCAGCTGGCCTGCTGCACAGAGGGAGCAAAACACTTTGAAACCACAACAGTTTCATTTCAAACATTCAAGTGAAGTTGAATTACGAGGGACTTGGCTCGTCTTCCACAATCATCCCTTTTTTCTTTTCTTTTTCTTTTTTTTTTTTTTACCTTAATTACAGGGTGTCTAGCCTGCAACAAAATATGCAGTAATTACAAATACTACAGTGGAAGACATAGGCTGGAACTGGTTTACAGAGCATTATAGTAGTGTAACCAAATCCACTATACATATGGATTAATGCGATGGGATAGGGGCGGCCGTGACGAAGCCTCGGTATTTGACACCCTGGGAATGAGATCAGGCTGACAAGACTCACAAGGTGAAAGCAATACCAGCCACACGCTGTCGCATATCACAATATCCTATGTAATATAGGACATTTACCAGCCTATTATTTACCCAAGCTCTGTACTATTATGGCTATTGTTCATAACTGTGCTCATGATTTCCATTTTGAGTAAAAAGCTACAGAGCCCCTGAAGTCCTGAAGGACAATATTTTTTTTAATCTCGTGTGCTCAATCTTGTGATGTCAAGATATTGGTCCTCATGTAAGAACATTTTTGTATTGCTATCCCAAAATTCAAAGTTTTCTTCGTATGAGTGTTCCAAGTTAGATTCAACTTAACTGCGTGAACTTGCCGTAAATTGCTTGTTTCCGCCTGATGAAAGGCAGCTGTTCATGAGGAGGTGTTTGTGAGATTTGATGATCAAACCTGATCAGATTTTAGTCATTTGCATAACTGACGCCCCTAAAATTGCCATATAAGGCCACTTGTTTCATTTGTGGGAAAGTTTCACTCACAAAATTTTTTTACCAAAGAGTAAAAAGACTTTACAGCCTCTGAACACCCACACAGGTGTTTTCAGTTAATCTGGTCGATCCGACCTCTGCTCAGGACTGTGTGGACGTGTTTAGACTAAGTGATTTACAGCTTCCCGAGTCTCCAGTATCTCCTTTATCATTCTTATTGATAGATGAAGATTTTTGACTGAAAAGATTATCATCATAGCTCCACCTACCTTCAACCTGAGCAGAGGTGTAATCAGCCAGAATAACTGAAAACACCTGTGTGGGGGTTTTTAACACTGGACTGATATCAGCAGACACATTCAGCTGTTCCAGTTGTGATAAAAGATGACCCAGAACAATTATACGAGCAGTGCTGCACTGTGACAGTCAGGGAATGGTTTGACATGAAGTTAGATACTAAATAATGACTAATGTGAGAGGTGGGTCAAGGGGGACGTGACAGTCCTGCAGATATCAGACTGGCGAATATTATAGTGCAAAGGAGGACAGGACAGAGACCTGCATTAAGTGCCTGAAGCAGCTGTCAGAGAATTTTCAAACCACTATCAACTTCTACAAGTTGTTCTGCTGAGATATGTCAACAAGAATGATCAATTTGAATGCACCGCCATGTTTCTACAGTAGCCCAGAACGGACAAACACTTATCTTTCCTGTTTGGGCCGGAGTCGATAACATTACTTGCTGCTGTCACCGTCGCACTCTCTCTCTTGCTTCACCACTCACTTACCACCTACACACGTGGCACACAGTAGAGGCTTCAGTTACAGCTACAATATGCAACCTCACTGTTCGAAACCGCCAGACCCACACTGCTCCTTTAAGTCTGTTTTAGTTATAGATTTTATGTAAGTTAATTTCGGTATCATATTTAACCTCCAAATGCATTCAGATTAAGGAATCATGATTACTAAATCAAACAAGAGTTGTTTTTTTCGCTTATGAAAAAAAAGGCAAACTATCTGTATAACAGGTCTGATACGAGAACATTGATGAATGTCACAGATTTCTCTCAAATCACTCATACATGCCGATTAAGAATTAATCTGTTGTCTGAGTAGTTCTTGTATGAGCCCAATTCACTTGTGCGCACAAGATATAAAAAAAACAGCCCCATCTTCTAAAAATTACATTCCCAAACAACAAAACTGCATTGACAATTATGTTTCAAGGGAAACATAGTTGGTCGCATATTATGTTTGTTTTTGATGTATCACAAATATGTTTATAAGTAATACTAGTCCATGGAAGTCTGCATAGGGAGGAGGGTTGGTGGATGGGTCAAACAAATACAGGACTTTCAACCAGAAGACCGCTGTTTTTTGTCCTGTGTGAATTTAAAAGTCAATTTAACAATTTATGTTAACCATGTGTTTAAAAGTGTTTAAAACTGCAGCCGTAATCCAGGAGAAAATACTTTTCCCTTGAAACGTATTTGAGAATGCAGTTCAGTTGTATGAGAACATAATTTTGTAAGACACAGGGTTGTAAAAAATATATTTTTTCAGGACTTTGGAGGTTCTGTAGAAAGTCTCATTAAAAATAGAAAATATTGAGTGACAATTGGATTTAACTAATATTGTTGATATGACATTTTACATTTGACAAAAACAAAAATACATCAAAGTCCACTGACATAACATGGTCTCCTAAAAAAAACGTTCCTATACAACAAGACTGCATTGTCAGCATTTCAAGGGAAGCATATTTTCTTCCAGATTTACGTTTGTTTTTGACGTATAACAAATGATAGTCCGCGGAGGTTCACGTAGGCAGTTGGTTGGGTCAGATGGGTTGGTCAACACAGGACTTTCACCCAGGAGACTGCTGTTTGTGTCCCGTGTGAAACCAAAAGTCAACGTCGGTTTGTTTAAATTATGTTCGTAACTTAAATAATGTGACAAAACGAGGGCAGACTGGATGCCACAGTGACTCACTATCGCCTCTCTACAAGTGGTATTACAAGACATGATGGGCCGGGGCTAGCTGCTTAGCATGCTCATATCAGTAGATCTCTGCAACACAATACACAGACGTCTTTGACATAACGTCAACACTGCAACTTCTTCCAATTCTGATGATAATGTTTATTCATTTGTTTAAGGTTTTAAACAAAAATTCTGGCCAGATCTTACACATTGCACTTTAAAGAACTTCCATGCTACACAGTTTTTTTTCTCAGAATCAGCAGCTTTGTGGTTTCCCCATTTTGTCTCCACTTTGTATTACCAGAAGATTCCTGACCTTGTGCTTTTTGCAAGAGGGACCCTGTTTACTGTAAACTACCTTGATCAAGGTCTTCCTGCAGCAGGAAGCATCGCACATTTGTGCGCACAGTTTTAAAATCAGGTGAAAATAGATTCAAAATAACCTGCTTTTAAAAAGAAAATAATTCTTAGCATTTTAGGAGAAAAACATGAGAGCAATGAGCTGTAGCTAAAGGTTAAGCCATTCTCTTATCTTTCACTCACATTCTCTCATCCTCAACATAGTCCTTGTTAGCTCAAAGAAGTCAGTGAACAAAGAAGACGGCGCCGCAAACGGTATTGTGGTGGATGTCTGGAGGCGCTTTAAACTTCAAAACCTTCAAAACCAAACCCTGCTTCCCGAAGTGCACTGCCTCAGCATCATATAATTGCACACACCTACCATATATTTCTTGTTATTTTCTCCAATACCTTTGTTAGGGGGACGAGTATTCATGGAGCTGTGATTCTAACGCAGGTGTAAAATACTTAGCACGTCTTCCGGTAGCACAAACAAAGAGCTAACTGGGAGCACCGGAGTTATTCACACAAATTGCTTTGCATAAATCACAGCCGGTGCTCTGACAGTAATTGACAGGAAACAAAATGTGTCCGGGGGCCAATTGTTCCCGTATACAAATCACTCTCGCCCCATATCTGAGCTTTCAATCATAGCAGCGGCGACCCTTTAAAATCAGACGTAAAGGCATATGAATGCCATCAAATTGCAACTGCCACATCCACAGCTATTTATTTATTTTTTTTGCTATTGTTTACCGATTTCTCACACTGTACGTGTCACTGCATTTCTTCACGGGGGAAATGGATGCAACTGGGACGCAAGACAAAATTTATCTTCTGGAGGACAGTTAATCTTCACTCAGGAGACAACAGGCTGAAATATTACAGATCAGCTGAATTCATTTCAGTGAAGTAATGAGAGGGGAGAGACAGCAGAAAGAGAGAGAAAGAGCCCATCTGCCCGTTTAGTCATTTTCGAATAGAGGCCGGGAATATGGTCAGGTGAAAGCCATCAGTGAGTGCCGGCTTTATAAATGAATAAGGGCTGGCTGGAATCACCCTATCTACCCTGGCAGCTCAGATTAGGCCTCTTATCTCCGCCAGTCTCATCCTCCTTACATATATCTCCAAATGGATTTGATAAACTTGAAGGAAGAATATATCCCCGATCCTCTAAAAAGAAGCCCGAGGGCAATTCAGGATGATATGTGGGGCCGAGCGGCAGAGAATTGCGAGGGTGAAAAGAGAGGATGGAGAATTGAGGGAGTGGCCTTTCGACAAAAGAGTGAGAGGACTGAATCCACAAGTGAGCTTACTTTTACACTCCAGAAGATGGTCGATTGACTCTCCCCATGACACAACATCATCAACAGGAGCCCTGCAAAGCAAAAACGAGCATCTTGTCAAAGAGGTGACGTACATATTGTGTAAAGGACAGAGGTGCATATCCTGTCAGTGAGTCATTTTAAAACCCAAACGTGTATCTATTTATTTATCACATCAGAGTAATTGATGTTTAATGTTAGAATCTGTTAATGTTTTAGTTAAATTACATTTTTTAATTAACTGACATTATGGGTTTATTAAAAAATATGGATGGCCACCTCCATTTTGTCATATTTCAAATTCTAGAGGATGATACTGATAACAACTCACATATTGGCTCTTAATTGAGTACCAGGTATCAGATAGTCAGTGCTGTCCACTGAAGGTGGGTTCCCTCCTGAACACACGGTTACATGGAAATAGATCATACAAATAGCAATTAAAAGTTATTTTCTTTCACTTTATGTTTGGTGAAGGAAGTATTCAGAGCTTTTAGCACACGTCATTTTTTTTAAAGTGTTGTCAGCGACAGGTTAGTGGTGAACATAGTGGAACATTAAGCAGCTAAAGAGCCTATTTTCCTCAAAAGCAGAGATAAAAGAAGGGTGACATCTATCAGGCCAGAAACACAACTCCAAATAAATGCTAGTGTTGCTCAGTGTCCACATCAACTTTAGAAGTTAATAATATGTCAATGCTGTGTTTATAGCTTGTTTTGCTGCTCCCAAGTGGCCGAAATAAACAAACTTTAATGGTGTGTTAACACCAGCCTTGTTTACTGGACCAGTTGGAAAATTTAAACAATGCAATCGCATTGGTTCGATTCAGGAACCGGACCTTTTAGGTGTGAACCTGCCAAAGTCAAATTAATATCACAATGTAAAATAATTACACATTACAATTAAAAGTCCTGTATCCTAAATTTAATTTCAGCAAACATACAGAAGTTTAATTTACTTGACTTTCAAAAAAAGTACTCATTATATTGAATTTCTCTTTGCAGTGCTTTATTACTATATGCAATATATTACTGGGTTATTATTATTATGGACACATTAAGCAGCATTTGATGTCATACTTGGTTGAGGTGGGTGAAGTTATAAATTATAGCTTTAAAATTAATGTAGTGGTAAAAAAAAGTGCCATAATTTCCTTTGAAATACAGTGAGGTAGAAGTATAATGTAGCAAGAAATCAAAATTTAACATAATTAGCACATGAGTAAATGGTTACTCTCCATAATTACACATTAGGCTTTAATAAAAAAATTTTTTTCTGTGTTTCAATAGGCACATTACGGTCTACCTTGATGATTTAATAAAATTATATTATTATAATATTCTGTGGGAATCACTTAAGCCCTGTGTGGATTGGGTTCACTAACCTTTACTGAAAATCCCATTTCTGTTGGCAGCTAACAGCCAAACTATCAGTATCCCCTTGTCATTCGTTTGCTTGTTCGGAAATCCTAAATTAGATGAAATTTTAATGATCCCTGTGGGTGAACTGGGTCGTTGCAGCAGAAGCAGAGAATCAGATAAGAATAAAGTCAGAGCAGTGGATGTAATACAAGGAACTACAGCAAGTGAACATGCTGGAAAGCGGAGCTTATTTGAGAACCAGCATCTGCACTGAGAGACAGGGTGGAGTGGATGTGCAAGAGCTATTCACAAAATCTGATGTGTGGATGGGATAACAACTACTGTACAGAATATGTCTGTGACATACTGTATATAAACATGCATTGTAAGCAGGCAGATCTAGCAGCTTCTGTATGTAGAGAGGTATGCCATTTTTATCTCAAATTTGTGGCAACATGCCATAATTCTGCTGAAGTATTTTAAGCAGGCCTACTTTATGGATGAATTTTATCACTAATCACAAGACAGGCATTTTTAAGGAATGCACATTTTTGTCTTATCTTAGGTAATGAGCATGAAAGACTGCATCATTTTCCCTAAAAGCCAAGCCAAAACCAGCAGTGAGGGCTGGCTGTGGGTGCAGCTGCGCGCCACTTGTCAACACGGAAGTAATGTTATTGCTGATATTTTAGCATGCTTTTCTAACCTTTATTTATCTTGGGTAACACCCTGCTACATGTTCAGACAGGTATACACACAGTCAGGAGCCAGCAGCACCGGGCTGACCTCTCCGGCTAGTCGTCAGCACCGGTACCTGGAACAAGACTGCTCCAGAAAACCACAGTCCAGCAGCCTGCCTTATCAAATGAACACTGCTGACTGAATGTCACACAGCTCTTTCTGCTGTGTGACAGCTGTCCAACTAACTAAGAAGAACTGACTAGAGCTGATGTGTGTGTGTGTGTGTGTGTGTGTGTGTGTGTGTGTGTTTGTGACTACACACATCTTTTAATGATACAATCTTTGGAGAGTTTACAGAGATACAGTTATTTTTCAAACTGATTCTGGTGAACAGAATCCCATTCAATTTTTGTCCAATTCTGTTGCTCATTCAGTGGGGATTTGTGTGGAACAAGGTGGCTTGAAATGTCCCTGAAAGATAAAGATAAGCAATAAGACACACATTGACTTGGCTTTTCTTTCAATGAAATTACATGTTCGTAAATAATATGGTCCACAATGCTTGGTTGCTAAATGTGCCTAATAGAACATTAGGGGGTGTGCATGAGCAGCCCGTTCGCACGAAAAGGCATATAAATGCCACGATAATGCTCAAGGCGTTTGGCGTGCAATAAATACGCCTTTCTTGATTTCCGCGTGTCATTTGTACGCCATGTATCCTGTACTAACTGCAATGTAAATGCATCTGCCTATAAATGCTACGGTAAGAGTTGGTGACATAGAATAAAAAGCGAGAAAGTCCACATATGGTGGGCGGTTGGGGATTGGTGGATGTGTCCAACAAATACAAGACTTTTAAGTAGGAGACCCCTGTTTGAGACTGTTGTTTACCAGTGTTTTTTTTTGTAAGTTACAATTATCACGTGTTTTTATTGACGTTTACACACGTTGGCATATTCTAGGCATATTGGTACAATTCCTGTTTTAGATGAATATGTAAAACACAATACAACTGTCTGTATAGGTGCACAAACTCTGAGCTGCTTTCTTGAAATAGATTGGTAACATATTATAGATATAGTTCATAGTCAGAGAAGCAGCGATCTAAATGTTTAGTGCTCTAGTTCCTTGGCTTTGAAGAGATTTAGCTCACTTGCCAGAATACTGTCCTCCTAAATCACAATCTTCCTAAAAAAAAAAAAAAAAAAAGAGTTTGATGTCCCTCTTCATAAGAAAAATGTAATTGCTTAAAATTAGTTCATCCAACGAAGTTCTACGAAAATGCTACAAATTTCTGACAGCTTTAACTGCACCGCTTTGAGCTGTACTTTTAAGAGATGTGTTATCAAAAAGTCTCTCAGAAGTAAGGGACAAGGCATCAGAGGAAAAGGCTAGTATCCTAATGCAGCCACATATTTTTTGAATTGCATCATATGGAGCGCTGAGCACATCCAGCTCAAAGAATTCTCACTCATCTCTGGACTTTTTTCATGTTTTCGTAGGGTGGAGAGGAAGGAAGGCAAAGAGAGCTGGAGGCATACTGAGAAGTACAGAGAAGCACAGAGGGAGAAACTTCCAATAAAAACTGCACAGATCACAGGAGCCCCATCAGAAACACTTGCTCATAAACTCGGAGACAAGAGAGAGCCATCCGCAAAACACATCCCAGTTTTATTTTAGCAACATGCTTTTTTTTGCCTGGGCAAGATCAGAGAAAGTCTGTCATTACCGAAGAACAAGGCAGACTGGAGGGGAAGTAAAACATTCAAAATGCTCAACAGTCTCAAAATCCTCAGTGCCAGACTAACAGTTTGTCCAAAGATTCGAAGCTTAAAGCCAATTTGGAGCTCATACTTACAACATGCGTTTTCTGTTGCCAAAATGTTGATCGAATATGCCCTCAACAACACACACTGATCCTTAGCTGCCCAGGCTTCTTTTCCCATACTTGACTTACCCTGCAGGTACAAGCCCATGCATGTTGAGTTGTAGCACAGGCAGGCTCAGGGTTTACAGAAATGTCAACTCTTCACTTATTAACCTCAAACTCCCTCCACCGAAAATAAGTTTTACCTCAGCATTTTGACTGTAGAAATCCAAATTTGTTGCTTTCTGTGGTTGGAAGATTGTGTGTTCTGAAGCCAGTGACCGCACAAACCTCATGGAAATTTAAAAAAGACAAAACTATAAGCAAATCATTAGTTTACAATGCAAAGTAGTAGGAAACAGGGCTGCGACTAACCCTGCCCTGATAACACTGCTGTAGGCCTGAACATTTGTTTGGCTTGGATTTGGATTTTGGCTCCTGGAGATATTCATTTATCACTTTGGATGTGTGCAGTTCTCAGAAAAGTGTGCATATTTTACAATGAGGTGGCAAGGTCACTGTTAAATTTAGTGTAAGCAACATTTATTACACCCATAGTCAGTACAACACAGTAATCCGTCTAACAAACGTACATAGAGAGTCTACAAGAGTAGAGAGGTAAAAAGACCAAATTACATTTCATTCACCCAACAGTAATTCAACAGTTATTTGAAGGTTGCATTAGCAGCACTTTAGCTCCAAGCTGCTAGTGAAACTATTGTGGCTAGCTCAGCAGTAAACTGATCATAGAAAAAATAAATTCAACTAAATTGCAAATCAGCAATTATAAAACAGCTGTAATAAAAAAGAGTACAGATCATTCTCAACAAGAACATTTGGGGACAATTTGGTTGTGTCCGAAATTTTAACTAACGTGAGATTTTGTTGTATGTCCAAAACCTTAGTATGAAACCAATAGTAATTCTATTTCCGGTGAAATATTATAGTCTGCAAACACTGGACACTACAGCTGCATAAATATCCCACAATGCAATGTGGTAGTAACGACAACGTTCGTAACAGACAATGGCGGACAGCTCTGTAACATCAACAACACTTCAATTTCCGAGTAAGTTAAGTAAGATTCCACTTTGCTAGGCGTAAAATAGTTTTTAAATTAGTTCCGAATTTATTATTCTCACAAATCATCTTTTTGGTCACAAGTTTGGTGCAGGTTACTGCAGGTTACTACGTTATTTTTAGTTCTTTAGGGATTATTTGATTGCTGAAAACATTTGTTATGATGACCTTATTGGTTGGATGCTTTTAGTTACACCTGCCAGTACAGGTATATACAAAGCCTCGGGTAGTGTCCGGCCATTACATAGACATTTGAGCATGAGATGTCAATAAACAATATGGGGATGTTGGGGATTATGTTGACAAGAACATTGATAGTGGACAATTTTGCAAAACCCTGATTATGTTCAAAGCGTTTTTGTATGCGTGTGTCAAATGCCAGCATTTTTCAAATTCCCACTGTTCTATGATATTAGTAGATGGTTGGGAAAAATGTTTATGGAAAATAAACTATGATACAGTTATGAGAAGGGTTAGGCAACTAAAACACCAGGATAAAGTACATTAAGTTAATAAAAAGGCAAAAGTTAACTGCTGGTCTTTGACAGTGTTGCTTCTTTCATGACGCGAAAAATCCAACCCATCGAACGTGCAGACCTTCACACCTTTCCTTTCTGCCATGCTACATAATGCACACACTACTTCTGGAATTGACACTCAATATTGTCAGTGGACGTATCGGGAGGTGCAGAATTGTCCAATAAACAGATGCAATTTATAAGTTTACTGTTCTGAATTCTACTTTATAAAGTTTTTTCCCACCAGTGTCTATAAGTAGGGTAATGCTATGTCATCTCAACTATGGGATATTGGACCTTGTTTTTGCTACCTCACTTTGTGATTCAGGGACATAACAATGGTCTGGGACCATTTTTACATATCATTTCTGTCTTTCAGACATGCAGTGCTTGGCAGGTATTGCAGGATTCTTCAGCATTTCATGGTTGCACTACTCACCTCTAGTTGTGGCACTATATTTCCTCAACATGTTATTGGGACCGGTTTTCTTTTGCATGAATCCAGACATCTGCACTCTACAGGAATGAAGAAGCTCTTTGACACAGTTCACACAGAACCCCCATGAACATCAAACTCTCGGGAGACAACCGGTGGCAGAAAGAAGCAGATGCTCAAGTATCAGGCAGAGGTGGGGTGCAATGTCCTCGTCTAACACCGAGAGAGAGGGAAGGGGAGAGGGATGAGGCTATGAAAATGACTGATGGGAGCACAAATGGCAGCGCTGTGATCGGGAGGAAAGGGGAGGTGGGGAGTGAAGGGAGACGAGGGACAACGCTGACAGCTGAAGGGGCCTACCTGTCCGCCTATCTCTCGTTTTCCGTCTTGATTTGCAAGTCCTCGACGGGACACTTGCCGGGGCTGGCCTAGAAAACAAGAACAGGTGTCATAAAACACCGCTGCGACTGGGATTTGCATCTGTAATGACCCCACTGGAAATGCTGAGAGTATGATGTTCGCAACAAAAACCTGTCAGATACGCACTCCGAGCGGTATTCATCACCAACTCAGCTGCAACCTATCTGCCGTCCTATCACTTAACGATGATGGAAAACAGCTTTTTTTGTCTTCTCAACACAATAACGTGTTGTTTGTCTTAGTGTTTTTCCTCAATGTCCTCAACTTTGAGTTCATTTGTTGGCAGAATCAGACTGTTTAATGATTTTGAATAATGATTTTATATAAAACACCTGGTGAAAGCTATTGGTAGTCGTCTTCAAAAAAACATTTTTGTTGTTTTGTTTTGTTTGATAATTTTGGGGGAATGGCTTTGGAGGGAGGCCTGAAGGGACGGGTTTTCAGTTTTGCCGACTTGGCAACTTTCTTTGCTAGATTTAGCAACTGGGTTCATTTGGATCTTGGATCATTTTTTAAATCTAGCATACAGCACTTTTGCTGGTTTCTCCAGACTACCAACCCTAGCTTTAATACACTCCGGACATGTATAGTTTGAAAAGATTTCATGACTGCTGAGCGTGAGGGGTTTAGAAATTCAATCACTTCCAGATTGAGGGACTCACACATCTGAGCTTCCCTGATACCATCAAATATGTTTCATATTTATGACCAGACATCTGCAGGGTACTGAACAAGTCCCTCCAATGTGTGGAGATTACAGATTCAGCTCAAGAGCAATAGATAGCCAATGAAAGCCCAGGTAACCATGAGAGGAAGTGAGATTGTTACATATAAGATCAAATATTATTGTCTGACGAGGCATACACAGACACAGACAGGCTGTAGTGTATGTTATCTCTATGGCAACTTGGGTCAGTGTGGTCTCCATGTCATTTGTATTCTTGTGCATGAGCATCCCTGCTGTTATGTGTTTTGTACTGTTCTTATGTAATATTGTTATAATGGTCCCAATCTGTGGGTCACATCAGAGGGGTAACCTACTGTACAGTAAATTGTTCACATAAAAAAAAAATATATCATACTCAGTTATTTGGATTTGGGAAACATGATGTTGCCTGAATTACATATCAGATAAAACATTAATATTATGAACTGCATGTTAATTGCTTAATGTTCACGGGCAACATTTTAGTTTAGATGAATATTGGTGTATTACTAATGACTAATACTGTTGGTGTCCAAAAAAAATATAGCAGGACACTGTAATCAAAGTAAATTAAACTGCAGGTAACCATGGCAACAGTACTTCTGCTTTCTGCTAATCTCACTCTCACTGGTGAAACGGCCCTAACCATGGGTTAAATGGACTAGAAACAAACACGAAATGTTGCCAATTTTAATACAACTTCCCTTTTAGTCTGTGCTAAGCAGCTATTTTAAAACTCCAATAACGCACCCCATGTTATAACAGACTTGGCGTCCAATTCGGTACCATTGCCTCACAGGTGGCAACCTCTGGCTTTGAGAAGTGAAGCCAATGCGGAAGTGCCTTAAACTTGGATTCTTGGATTTTCTCAAGTCTATGAGAAAATGACCCTACTTCTCACTTGAGTTATTACCTCAGTAAACATTGTAAGCATGAGTTTATGGTCTTCGGTTTTACTTAGCTCCACCTGCTCGCGTCACCTCTCAAATCAAGATGTCACACAGCTGAAAGCAGCAGTCTACAAGCCACTGGGTGACGTCACGGTGATTACATCCATTTCTTATATACAGTCTATGTTGCCTCAACATAAGCAGCCACAGTATAGTGCAGTTGATAATTTGTTTCCTAATTCCCAGCAGCAAGAGGCAGCTGTTTTCAGCAAAAAAAGCTCTGATTACCCCACTTTACACTCCCTTCCCAGCATCAAAAGACAGACTAACAAAGTGGGCGGCTAGCTGGTGAACACAGTGGAGCATTTAGCAGTCAAAGAGCCAGATATTTCTCCCATGAGTTTGTGGAGGTTAAAACTGAACAACGAAGAGAGTGAAAATTGGACTTAAATTCATAAATTCACTAGAAAGATGACTCCTAATGAATGCTAATGTTGGCCTGTGTCTGCTGGATGTGTAAATAGGCAATCATTTGCTATTGTGCTCATCATTATAAGATGATAATACGTGAGTGTTGTATTTACAGCTTGTTCCGCTGTCCCCAAGTCCAGGCATTAGTGAAAATCACATATAATGACACTTAAGAGCAACTAATGAAATATATTATAAGCTTAATTCAAGTTACAGTAAAGCACCTGACCTTGGGTTAAGTGAATGGACGAGGGCAGCTTCGTGAAATGTATTCACAACAATTTTCATCTACATTAAAATATAGTACATTAATGGTACATTTCAAATTTCTGATACAACCAAGGACTTTAAATGTCTTTTTATTGTGTAGATATTTAAATTGTTTGGATGCCTTCCATTCCCAAAGCATTCAAATGAGAGTTTTTACTGTGAGAGCTGCTGAAGGACCCTGTTTATGAGACACACTGTGCAGTGGGGACGTGATATAGCAGTTGCGGATGGGGAGAACATCTGTTTATAAAGTATGAATCAAGGTCTGTCCTAAATAACCCACCTTTGCTTATGAGTCCTTGATAATTACACTGTACATACAAAATGTTCATTTACATAAACCATTATTGTAAGATGCCAATGATTTGGTTGGTGAAGGCCGTGGGAGGGCCATACACAGCATAATGACAACCTTGGTTCACAACAAGCTATTAAAAGCTGCCCATAAAAGCAGTTTGACTTTATTATTTATGCATTGACAGTACTGTTGACAATGGGAATGCAGCTGGCTATGCTTTCTCATTATTAAGTGCATTGCTGTATGTTTACTTTCACTTGTGTGAAACACATATTGTACACTGGGACTTGCTATCCAAGCAGCAAAAGTAAGTCTTTTGAAGTATTTTCAAAAATGTATTTTAAAACGATGTCTGCACACAATCAGACAGATACTAAAAATCAATGCAAGGCACAATACTGTTCACTGTTCTACGTTACAAGCCATCTAACACCAGTGACCCCACATTCCCTCAACCCCAGAGAAAAAAAGAACAAATCCAAAGGTCCAGTGTATAGCCAAGGGATTACAAAAGAGCCATTAACAAATATTTGAACTGGCGACAGAGACTCCCAGAAACAGGTTAGCTCCCTGCATTTTCACCACGGTCACTTCTTATTTGAATAATGCCATTGCAGCTCATGCATACTTAGTAGATGATTGACTATTCTCCACACATTGGTCTGACTTTGCTTGTCCCCTCTGTGGGATTAAATACGCACCTTTACATATAGCAGACCCACGGTGACTGCTATAGTACTTGTGGTAACTCAAAGTGTTTAGCAATGTCCCAGCATAAATAATGGCTGTTTATTTGAAAATATACAACAGTTTAGCAATCTGATGCCGGTGGGATCCATAAAGATCGATGTTAATGTTGTCTTTGGGGAAATGCATGACTGACAATGATTAATATGAGACATAAAACAAGTAATAATGGTAACACTATACCTAAAATGCTAATAAGGATTTATATTGCATAGTAAGAATGATAATAATGTCCATTTTGAATATAACTAGATGTGCTGCTATATCATTATATTAATCAGAAAGCACACGTTAAAGGTCCCATATTATGCAGATTTTCAGGTTCATCCTTGTATTTGGGGTTTCTAATAGAACATGTTTACATGCTGTAATGTTAAAAAAATCTTTATTTTCCTCATACTGTTTGCCTGAATATACCTGTATTCACCCTCTGAAATGCTCAGTTTGAGTGCATTTCAATGGAATTGCAACAGACTTGCGTTGCTAGGCAACAATTTATGTCCATGTTTACTTCCTGTCAGCTGATGTCAGTTACATACACTGCAATCAGAAATAAACTGGGACACATTTAGAATGTTTACATTTAAAACTGTGAATTGGTCTAAATATTGTGTATTTGTGACATCACAAAATTACAGAAATCCTGAAAACATGTTTCAAAGTCACTTTCTGAATACAGGTTGTGTGTACTTCTCCATGGATTGAGCATTTCTATACTTTCACAGTATTTATATAGCATTTAAACCTGCTTTATAATAAAAAAAGACATGAAAATATTGTTTTTTAACAATATGGGACCTTTAACTATTGTGCCATGTGCCAAATCATAAATAATAAGCAAAACGTGTTGAGTTTAAATAACAACTAACCATTTTATGGTCATCAATTTTAATAATTTACTGACATGCATGTAACTCTGGTGTGACTGTAAGAACTGTGAAAAGAACATATTTATTGTGTGCATCATTGCTTCTATGTGCCTCCAGCTTTGGGCTGCCCACACACTTTTTGCTCACAGTTTGCTTATAGCTGAGGTCAAGGAGAAAGTGGATGCAGAGCTTGGGGAAATTAATGCAAAAATTTAAATAAAATGATCAATTTAATTGTAATTAACTTCTCTTAGAGAAATATTTGGTCTGGGATTTCAATGTTTAATCAATTTAATCTCCCTCTCTTGCTCAGTTCTCCCTCTGATTATAGTTGGAGAGCGACTCAGACAGTTGATTAGCCTTCCTCACCTCTGTTTGGCTGCGTATTCTCTAATTTCATTAAGTTTCAGTGAAAGCTTACAGGGCATGCCCTGTTCCTAGCTGAATTGCAAATGTGCCACCCCATGCAAACAGTATGTGATTTGATATAAAAAGTCAAGACAATAACAAAAACAGGAAGCAAAAAAACAAAAACAAAAAACATTATAATTTAATAATGTACTTTTGTGTGGAAAATCTTGATGCCGCAGACTCTGAAAATGCATCTCGGGGGCCCATAGTGTCCTACAAAAGCTTTTTTTCTTCTTCCTTGAGCTGCAATGTCATTCTGTTGGAATTCAATAAATAATACCTATGTGGGGCATTATAGATGAATCTAACTGAACTATAGCCGCCGCTGTGAGGAGCAGGAGTGAAAACCTGGATTGTCGGTGACATAAATAAAGCTCTGTGTTGAAGCTTTTACATCTCTTTTTTTAATGTTTCCTTTAGCGTTTTGTAGACTGTACAATGTAGCTCCACTGTGGGGAGCTGTGTCTCTGTGTCTGCTCTCTCTCTCTCTTGCCCTGACTTCCTTTCTGTCTCTCTGTCTTTCTCTTTGTCCGTCTCTCTCTCTGGCTCATAGCATCACATGCAGTGGCTGTGGGCCGTTGTTGCGCATGTTAAAAGCTCAGCTGGGAAGTCAGAATCCCTTGGACTGATGCTCTGTGGCCTCAGTGTTTCACAGCTCTGTAGCTTGGACCGACCATCTGGGTTGGGGTGGGGGGAGGTGGTACGTGTGTGTGTGTGGGGAGATGAGTTGTGTGTGTGTGTGTGTGTGATGGCGTGTAGGCGGTGGGCAGACAGGCGTGTGCACGTAGGTCTATTTGTGTGTCTGTTCCTGTGCGTGCATGCGTGTTAATTCTTTAATTTGCATTCATCATGCAAAGTGGTCCAACAGCTATCAGAAGTGAGTCTGAACTACAGGTGTGTATGGTGGTTGTTGGTGTGTGTGTGTGAGTGGGGGGTAATCTCTCTGTTGATCTTTCTGCATATGCAATGATCCTCTACTATGTGGGCAGCGCTTGAATTGGGATGAAAAAGGTGCCGTTACTCCAAATTAGCAACCGCACGGCATGCAGCTTTTATGGATAAGGAGTGTTTTTGTCTAGTTTAAGAAGATGAACGACCGACTACCACAACTAGGCGGCCTGCAATTATAGCGTCTCATTTTCAGACACATCTTCCTCCAAGAAAATGGAACTTTATTCCTCGACATGTTTATAGTTGTGTGTGATTAAATGCCCTCCTCCTCATAATGTCAAATAAACTAAATCCAATTCTGTATAAAACAAGAGATATCTCCATGTAAAAATAATAAAACATCCAAAAGTAAGCCTTCATTTGGTCAAATTTAAAGATACAGAGTCCGTAAAACATTGTCATAAACCTTCAAAAACAAATGAGTCAAAATCATAACAAACAAATAATACATGCCTTTAAAATTTGGGGCAGATTCCACCGTTGATAGCATGGGAATTCAGTCATATTGGGATTTCAGAGATGAGAGAAAGAGGCTTAGATTTTGCCCAGCAGATGCCTGGCAAAACTCACAGACCTGGTTTGTTTGGGCAGGACAAAGAAGCATCTGAGCCTGATAATTGAAAGAGTGCTCCAGCGATTTACCATTGCACCTTCATTAAGTTTGAGGGATCACAAGAGACAGACGAAAACAAAAAGAAGAGACAAAGATATGCCGAATTTAAGCCTCTGATTTGTGTCAAGTTTCAAAAACACTTTACTTCACTTTAAACAGCTGCAGGTTTTCTGTTCAAAATGGGCAGTCTCCAAGCCCATGCAGAAATACCTCAGTGACGTCACTCGAGGAATTTTCTCATAAATATGGAAGAAGAAGAAAAAACTTATAAATTGTTTGAATTTTAAAAGCAACTTATTACTTGTTTTCATTTTAAAGGACACCTGTGGAGTTTTTGACCTCTATTGAAAGTTAGGTGATATAATAAGGAGTATAACAAGCAGGAAAGTCCACTACAGGCGGTTGAGAGGGGAGGTGGATGGATCCAAAAAACACCGGACTTTCTCCCAGGAGACCGCTTTTAGTGTCCTGTGTGAAAAGTACAAATTTTTAGCCAGACCATTAACCTAACCCTGTAGTTGTGTTGCTTAAACCTAACTAAGTTGCTGTATTGCCTAAACCTAACTAAGCAGTTGTGTTGCCTAAACCTAACTAAGCAGTTGTGTTGCCTAAACCTAACTAAGTAGTTGTGTTGCCTAAACCTAACCTGTTGCATTTGTTTGGTTTTGTTTTGTTTCAACTTACAATGTTAACCACGAACATTATTGAGAATGCAGTATAGTTGTATGAGAACGTAATTATGTGGGAGACAGGGTTGCGCCAGTAAACAAACATGCATATAAACAATGTAGGTTTCAAATCAGCTTTATATATACATATAATGATATAATATTGGACATTTGCATTTTTTGACTGAATTTGTGAACTCTAAAAAAAAATTGTTTTTGAAATTGCACAACTTAAAATTACAGTTCAAACTTGGAATTCAAACCACATACATTCACATAAAAAAACAAAAAACTATTTCAATGCAATACATTCTGTGGTGTTTGAATTTCAGCATTAACTATTCAGTAGTGAAAAAGTTATTTATTAAATATTTGGTTGCTTATTAGATTCAAATCCTTATGGCCTGTCTTTGCTTCCGTACAAAACTTCCAGAAGCACATAAGACATTGTACAACTGTTTTCACAGTACTTCCACCAGACTAGTAAACTTACTTGCAAGAGTCATTAGTAAATGCCTGGATGCTGATAGAAGAAAACAGTACATAGTTGGGCAACATTCAAAAAAGGTCTGTCTTCTATTATATAGATACACACATAAACAGTGCAATAACAAACAAAATCACCACTATAGATGAATAGTTTCCATAAGCATGCATTGATACTCAAAGCATTCACACGCTGAAAGTTCTCACACAATGCAATATTCCTCTCCAGTGCTCCAATCATTATGTCTTCTCGTAAGCTAATGATCTTCACTTTCTATACCCAACAAAGAGGAATGCCATTCTGCAGACAAAGTCTTACAGGCTACAACACAAGACAAAAGCATTCAAGACTTTGTTGTACACTTTCTTTTTTCCCCCCACCAAAAAAAGAAGAGAAAGGAAAAATGGGCCAGCAGCAATTAAATAACCAAAATCCAGGGTTTGTTAAAGCTGAAGAAGTATGTTCTTGGGAGCACAGGGGGAGGAGGAGGAGGTTGTTCTTCAGTCAAACAACAAAGACTCCCCACCCTCGTTTGCATTTTTTTGCATCTCTCCAGCCTGAAGATGCAGATCAAGACTAGGTAATTATCCTCTGATTGAGTATTCATAAACAATTATGCATTGTTTTGTCTTTAATGATGCAAATTACGACTAATTACCTGACGTTAATGGATACCGAGAGTCTTTATGAGCTGTGGAATAGTGCAATTAGGCAACTGTTTATCTAACAGTGCCACGTGTAAATATTACTTGAAGGTGTCTATGTATAGTTACTGTAAGCGTGTCCATTTGTCTTACTCATCCTCTGCAGGAGTTTGATGGATGTCTAAGAGAAAAAGGCCTGACTCTGCATTAAGCACACTAATTCAATTACCAGGCACATGAATATTACAAGAATGTTACATCCCGGTCCTGCGTCTAAGTTATGTTTTGCCTTGTTTCCAGTTTTCAGTTGTTATTTCCTGTTTTATTTTGGTATACTCACGTTTGCAACTTGTTTCAGATACTTCACTTCCTGTCTTTGTATGTTTCCTGCCTGTGTGATTACCTACCGCGCCTTGATGAGTTTCACCTGTTCCCAATCACCCTTCCTCCCTTTTGTATTCCGTCTGTGTGCTCACCTTTTTCTGTACCAGTTCAGTTTCGTCTTGACCGATTTAGTAAGCATTCCAGCAGTTATCTTCCCAGTTTATTCTTAGTGTTGATGACCTCACTACTGGCCTTACCTGTATACTAATCTGTGTTTTTGCCTAGTAAAAGACTCTTGCTTACATTCTTTGTCAGTGAGTCGTGCACTTCGGTCCTTTTCCTGCTGGTTGTGAATGTAACCCTGATAAAGAAACCCTCATGGAGGTTTTGTACTAGGCCTATCAATCGATTCAAATATTTAATCGCGATTAATCGCATGATTGTCCATAATTACTGTAATTACGATCAAGCGCAATTAAATCGTTTTTAATCTGTTTCAAATGTACCTTAAAGGGAGATTTGTCAAGTATTTAATACTTTTATCAGTATGCTTATATGCTTGGTTTATGCAAATGCATGTATATATTTATTATTGGAAATCAATTAATAACACAAAACAATGACAGATATTGTCCAGAAACCCTCACAGGTACTGCATTTAGCATAACAATATGCTCAAATCACATGACAAACTCAAGCCCAACAGGCAACAACAGCTGTCAATGTGCTGACTTGACTATGAAATGCCCCAGGCTGCATGTGATTACAAAGTGGGCATGTTTGTAAAGGGGAGACTTGTCGGTACCCATGGAACCCATTTTTCGTCACCAAAGCTTAGCGTAAGTTTGGAGCGTTATTTAGCCTCCTCCGCGAAAAGCTAGTATGGGCAATTAATTCCTTAGGTTTTATAGCTTCAAGTGATGGCAGGATCTTCACTCTAGCTTTAAAACTGAGCCTGCTACAACTTAAAAATCGAAAGTTGAGTTACAGGTTAAAGAAATGAGTGCCGTTAAAATGAACTTGCGTCAACGCGTTATTATCGTGTTAACTTTGACAGCCCTATTTTCTTACATCTAAAAAGTAAAGGTCTCAAATTTTCAAAGACTGTAAAACCTTCACAACCCCCCCCCCCTGGAAGCATTAAAAACACAAATTAAGTGCCAAAATAATGTTTTTCCTTCAGTACAAATCTTGAATCTTCTTTTCTGTTTTTCTTTTTCTTTTTCTTCTGATGGTTGTCTCATCTGTCAAAAAGCCTCTTGCAGACTCTAGTGAATCATGTCGCAATTTGCTGCTGGCACTCTCATCATTGGAACTTTTGTACCACCCTGTGATCCTACAACTTTCGCCCAAGATAAGACTCTTGTGTGTGAATAGAAAATTAGTTCAGTAAGAACTGAACAAGGAGAGACAATGCAGGGCTATTATTCTGAAGGTTACAGCCAAACACAAACCTCCTAGAATACATAAAAATCCATCTGATTGGTGGGAAATTAGATGAGGACATAGTGCGACTAAATGAATTAATGATGCGACCGGAATTAGCCACTACTGTTGCAGTTTTGCATACCGATTGTGCTGTTTCAGTAAGCTTCGTCTTCGGATGGTGGCATAAATCTCCTGGGGACACAATTTGATTTAAGGTAATCTCATCTCTCATTTCCTGCTTTATTTCACAATAGAGTTGAAAGCAGGCAATCACAAAGCTCGATTGGTGTAACATAATAACAGCGCAATAAAACAGAAAACCAGAAAGAGGACA
Organism: Sebastes fasciatus; assembly: GCF_043250625.1. NCBI lineage: Eukaryota > Metazoa > Chordata > Actinopteri > Perciformes > Sebastidae > Sebastes > Sebastes fasciatus. The sequence continues at coordinate 12,689,765 of NC_133799.1, forward strand.
ACTTCCCATCCACCTTTTTATGAAATGTGAGTAATTCGTCTGCAGTCAAAGCCAAAACATCTATCAATAGAACATACTGTATTACCAACTCATTGTTTAAAGAACCTGTGGGCCTTCATAAATTCATAATTGTTTTTTTTATGTCAGTTTTGCTCATGATTTATTTATCTTGCCTCGAGGCTCTGAGAGTTTCTTAAACTGCTGTTGAATCACCCTAAAATAATTGAGCAGATGTAAGGAATTGTTGATTTTTCACCAACGGCCCATTTGAACAAGACTAAATTGAGTGAACTCCATTTTTTGTCCCTATATAGCAGACAGTGAATGAAATCAAGCATTAACACAAAAAATGAGTAGGAAAAAATACAATTTCCATTTGTGTTCATTACAATACAGTAAAGTCCTCTCTCGTAATGGAGGTCACGCAGAAGAATGAAGAGCTCAGAACTGTTAACTGGATTGAAATTCCAGACTGGCTCATTAAAAATGTATGTCCACATATTGTGAAATGTTTTGTACAGTTTAATTGGGAGTTTAATGCCTTGAGCTGCTTGTATTTACAAGGAAATTACATACAATAAATGGAGCCTATTGTTATTTTGACTTGTTGTTTCATTATGGAAACATAGCTTGGTCAATTTGCATCCAGTTAGAATGTAAGCCTCAATGTTATGGTACATATACAGTAGGTGTATGTATATTTTCTTCACTTTCCATTATCAGAAGCATATTGCAAATAGGAAGACCTTGTTTACTGTTAACTGTGTCTTCTCGCAGCAGGAAACACTACAGCATTGGGTGTTTGTGTGGGGACATACACTCTCAGTGAAACCCACTTTAAACTGAACTAATACTTATAAAAATTCCACTTTTTCCTGTGATGATCGATAAAAAATTAAAAACATACACCATAATACTCCATGGGTCCCAGTTTGGCTCCAGCTTTCATGCAGAAACTTACACATACAGAAAATAAGAGTTTGTAGCTGCTGTAAAACTAAACTGTTATTTTACTAAAGTTAATGTGCAACATTAGGAAAATTATTTAACAAATAACATAGAAAAAAATACTAATGACTTAATTGTTTTTTAGGATCGTGAGCAATGCAGGTGGTGGGTGATGCCTTTAAAAAATGGATTTATAGTGTTTTGCATCAATGTGATGAACTGCCTTGATTTATCAGGTATTTAATTGACTAGGTTCGCCAAGTATGTCCTTCTCATCTGGTAGGCCTAATTAAAAGTGTCTCTGTTGGATTTCTGTACCTCTTACAATAATGCAATATACATTGAAATCACAATAAAAAGAGTATGTATGACCAACCTTATATAACGCCAAAGTATGTAATAGACCCGTCTGTTTACCAGGCCAAGTCATGAATATTACACGCTTGTATGAAGGTGCAATTCCAGCAGGGGGCAACAAAACAACTTAGTTAGGTTTAGGAAAAACATCATGGTTGGCCTTAAAATAAGTACGGAAGTACAATATGTACAGAAACAACGTAAAAGAAGAACTGAGATGTCACAAACGTCAGTAAAAAACACTTCACAAAGTCTCTAATGTAATTCATAAAACAAAACAGCGGTCTCCTTGTTGAAAGCCCTGTGTTTGTTGGACCCATCCACCTCCCCTCCCACTTATCAGAAGCAGTCTTTCTCACTTTTTATTCTACGTCACAAGCTCTGAGCTTAGCATACTTACATGGATGCATTTATATTGCAGTCAGTACAGACTACTCAGCCTACAAATGACATGCTTAAAGCAAGAACGGTGTTCTTATTACACACTTTTGCCTTGCACAATGTGCACGTGTCATTCACACAAGTTTATGTTCAACCGGGCCAGTAAGGGATGTGAATATTTGATCCATATCACCCCCCAACACAGCCAATGATCTTCTGTAAACATATCTGAAGGTTTCCATTTCTCATCACATGAACTCACATTACATGATAAATAACTTTCTCAGCTCAGTATGCATTTATTTACCGAAAACTGCAAGTTAGGTTTTTTTTTGTATTATATTGTATACTATAATTTTGTGTTTTTTGATTAAAGTACATTTTACTTCCTGGACCTCAATTGCTTTCATCATTGTGCACCAGTAGGCATGTGCAGCAGAAATTCCAAACAATGCAACCATCTGTTATGTTTCTGCTCCAGCATAATATAAAACTCTTTTTATTGATTTCAAATTGTTTAACACGTACACTTGTATGAATAATCCCTCCATATGCTTCAGTTCTGTCCTGCCTTAGTATCCTGTTCCAACAGGAAGCACGCTTTAGTGGGTATGTTTGTTAGCTTTCCAGTCTTTCAAACTTCTTTTTCATTCCCTAAAGAACATTCACATTGGAAGCCAGCACCAGTGAGTGTGTGCCAGTAAACCTTTACGACTGCTTGCACCCAAATCCTGACAAATAATTTTCCTTTAGGGGACCACTCTTTACCCTGTGCACACATAACAACCGGACGTTGAATGCAAAGCCCATTTAAAATGAACAGATGCAAGCTTTCCTCACGTATCTGCTCAGAAAACCACCGCAATGATGATTCGTTTGCCTCGCATACAAGGGAAATCTGTATTTTTACACACTGAATGGCTTCTGCTGGCTCTCACTCATACAGTAATTGAGGGCTGTCCAATGAATAAGTCAGGAGTCTCTTTCTCTCATGCAGCTATTTCTTCTTCTTTTTTTCTCCTCCCCACAATGCCCAGAGTAAGCACTGCAGTAGCAGCAGCTGTCTCTGAGGATGAAAACGTAGGGGTGAGCAGTCCCTTCCACATCTCTCAGTGCTCCACTCGGGCTAAATTGCGTGTCATTGCAGCCCAATTTCATCACAGCCCACTTGTTTTTGTCTTCTTTTGATTTGTTTATTTGCAAGGGTGTTAAAGCCTTACGCAAAACAATATGAATTTTGCAAAAGGGGCCAGGTTGCCTCCAATGCTTTGCCACAACAATTGAAGATGGCAGCTTTTTAAATTTTTTTTTTTTTTTGTTACTTCTTTTGTCACGCCGAAGACCCCCTTTTACAAGGGTATCACATCCTTGTGCTGCTATTTTTAGCCAAAGTGTGCACACCAGAGGGAAAAGTAAGTGTGTGTGTACATGTGTGTTTGTGCATGAGTATGTGCTTTGGGGACTCATTTGATATTTGAATTGAAGGGTCATTTAATGAAGAAAAAATAGAGAGGCGGAATGAAGAAAGAAGCCAGTAATTGTCTATGTTAAATACACATAATACCCAGTTGTGTTTGGTTAAACATAGAATGTAGTGAGTCATCCAGCTTTTGCCTTGCTATTATGGTAAATGCTGGTATCATTCCTAGTTTGACAAATTAGCTGTTTGCTGTAGACAATGAAGCGATGGCTGGGCGTTTGCTTTGCAGAACAACTTGTTTAAGTTCTCCACCAAACTTTTACCCTCTGTGAATTGCAGATACAGCTCAGTTGCTCACATGTTGTCCTTATTATCTTACCCAGAATGCCATCCTGCAGGTTGGCCCCTTATTTGCACTGCATTGTTTGGTGCCTTTTTCTGAAAAGGCTGCATGTTGAAGAATGTGACACATGGCGCCTAATGGCATGCATCAATGACATGCCAGCAGGAGAGCGAGAGGCTTCCTTCCTTCCTGCCAAGCTTTTGCTATCAAGTTAAAGTCTCACCCCAGACAACAGACCAGAATAAGTCCTCAGATAGGGATTAGCATGAGAGCGAACCACAATGGGGGGAAAACACAAATAAACAAACACTTTCTGTTGGATTTGATTTAGCCTGTGTTGGACACGCAGGCTAGAAGCACATGCAAATACCCATTCAGGCACAACACATTTACATGCACTCAACATGTGTGTTGCTTGATGGAGTCACCGAAGCGGAAATGTTTATGAATACGCAGGGTTTATGTATTTCCATTGTTTTGTTTACAGAACTGGTAAATTGGCCAACCTTCAGGTATTCTACTAGATCTGCCGGCTGTATAATAACACAGAAAAGGCTCAACATTTTTCCAGTCGTTGTGGAAAACAGCGCATACTTGATTGACAGAGCTTGTTAGAGGCTCTTATTTTTCCAATCAGCAAAGTAATTATAAAGGCAGCCTCTTGGGTTCCCCCCCATGTAATCTGGTCACAGTGGCTAGATCACCCCCTGATAGGAGAGTGATTGCCGAACTCCCTCGGATACGCCGCCTATAAGCTTGCTAACGCTCGCCCTGCTGTCTTCATTAATGAAAACATCCCGAATGTTCAAAAACGTGTTTTTACGCTCATTTATGTATACGCAGGCATTCATTTCTTCTCTGCAGCAAATCGTCTGACAAGCTACAGGGGGGCGGAACAATTATGTAAACACCTTATGGAAAATGATAAACCCTGAGGTAACTTAATCATATTTACAAACACTACTACACAGGAAGGTCATGTTAGGTTGAATACCAATTACCGTAGCAGCATTTGTCAGTTATAGGAGAAAAATAGATCGGGCTGTCAGCACTCTGATTTGTGTTTTCTAAGAATAATGAAATAATTTGTACGTTACCTAAAACGACCCAATGTTTTTATACAGTTCTGCAGGCATACTTCCAGACCTTTTAATACAACTTATTGGTGCTGAGTTAGCCCTGATCCAGAAGTAGTTGTACTTTGGGTAGAATACTGTACCATTCAATTAAATGTGGATCCAGCATCATCGTGTTTGAATCCCTGTAAATCCCATTTGGGATGTATTACCAAATCTGTTGATGTTTATGTTTAAACATCTTAATGCAATACAATATTATCATTCAAATACTCAATATACTGGACTACTAAAGTTTTTACAGAGAATTTAGTGCAACCGGCTATTGGAACCCAACTCTAACCATACAGTGTTGCTGAACACACTTCACCTAGTGAGCAAGGAAAAAAATAAATAAAGGAATAGTTTGACATTTTGGGAAATGCACTTGCCGAGAGGTAGATGAGAATATCTAGCCCTTTCTCCTAAAAATGACGTTCCGATACAACCCATTACCATTCTCAGTTGAATAGGTGGATGGGTACAACAAACACAGGACTTTCCCCCAAGAGGCCGCTGTTCGTGTCCCGTGTGAAACCAAAAGTGTTGCGTCTTTGTTTTGTTTTGTTTCAATATTGTTATTTTGTCATTTTAAGCTAGTTTTGTTGCCTAAACCTCATGAAGTATTGTCGCGTTTTTTGATTTGTTTTGTTCCTACATTAACCACGTGTTTAAAACTGTTTAAAACTGCGACCGTAGTCCAGGACAAAATAGGTTTCCCTCGACACGTAATTGAGAATGCAATTTAGGGAACGTAATTTTGCAGGAAACAGGATTGGAATAACAATCTGTATGCTAAATATGAAGCTACTGCCAGAAGACGTTAGCTTATCTCAGCATAAAGACTTGAAGCAGGGGGATAGCCTGGCTCTGTCCAAAGGTAACAAAATCCACCAGCATCCTACCAGCATGTCTATATGCTCACCAATTAACATGTTTTGTCATGCATTGTAAAAACGTCATTGTTTTAGTGAAAGTTGTGGTTTCACTATGAGTTATGTGCTGAACTATTTCTTGGCTAGAAACAATAACTTCCTAGAGTCTAAGCTAACCATCTTCTGGCTCCATTTTCATATTTAACAAATGGACAAGAAGGTGGTAGCCTATTGTTATTTTTATTTATTCAATTTGCTATAATAATTTTCTATTTTTTAAGTGTATTGCCATCATTCTGCCTATAACCAATTTTATGAATGACTGATATTGTGAAAATGTTTCCTCCATACCTTTTCCCATGCCCAGCTTCCCTACATGTCCTGCAGCAATCAACTGTCATCAGGCTTACGCCGGGGCCACACAGCGCGCATCATGCTCGCGTGACGGCAGCGTCACGTCATGGCCGCGTCATGCCCACCTAGGGTGTTCACACTAGACACGAGTTACCCACGTCTCGGGAGCGTCCCGGAGCTACCTGTCAGCTGTGTTTTTGCTGTTGCTGACAGCCCTTTCTTTCTACATAGAGTTTGCCTTTTAATGGCCATTTAACTTCATAATAAATGTGATTTATATTTATTTAAGACAAAAAAAGGGTAAGAACTGTGTGGTAATTTGTAAATATTATTAAAAACAAGCAAATAAATTCATACATAAATATTAATATATAGCCCATATAAATCCCTCTTTTCTGTCAGTGAAGAGGGATTTATATATATATAAATCCCTCTTCACTGACAATGAGGAGGGATTTCTATGGGCTATATATATATATATATATATATAAATCCCTCTTCATTGACAGTGAAGAGGGATTTCTGTGGGCTATATATTAATACAAAAAAATAAATAAATACATTAGTAGTAAGAGAGAGCCTACAGCAATCCCTCTTCACTTTGACTGGCACAGTTTTAAACAACATTTCCAGGGGGTTTCGGGTTCCTGTTCTACAGCATTCCAGGTTGCGGCTTTTATCGAAAAGGACTTAATTTACATCTGGGGCGGGACAGCAATTTACATTATAAATGCTGATGTTCCGACATCTCAGGCAACTTGGAGCTTTTCACCACCTTGTTGCTGAACTGCGCCTTGATGGAGAAAAACACCTGAAGTATTTCAGAATGATAAATATAAGTAAAGTGTTTTTTTTTATTATTATAAAACAAAGCAAAATAAACAGTTTCGTTATTTGTTAACCTTTAGAAAACGAAAATTATTATTAAATATCTTTAAAAAAATTAAATAACACCTCTAAAAGAAAGAACAATAAAGTTACGTGGTGTTTGTTGAGAGAGAGAGAGAGAGAGAGAGAGAGAGAGAGCGAGAGAGAGAGCGCATCGGAAAAATACTGCCAACTATCACCTGATGTTCTTATAACCTATTAACCCAGTCTATTATATGTATAGCATATGTAGGGTTTCTGCTATGACTACTACAGTGTTTACATAATTAAAAGCCTGTACTATATTAACTTGATGGAAACCTGCAAGCAGACAACTGCTTTATTTAGAGTATTTCAGAATAAAAGCATTGTGTTAATGAATGAATGATTCTGTGCACTAAAAACGCTAGAGGACTTTTATTTTGAAATCTAGATAGGAAGTGTAAAATATTGATGGTCAGTGACATATTCTACAGATGTCTAGACATGGAAACTGTAGTAATCTTGCTCATATACTGTCAATAGATCACCTTCACTGTCTGTTGCTGCTGGGAGACGCAGCCGAGAGGTAAGCGGCAAGCGTGAAAAATAGGCGAGCCTTCTATTCTATAAAATAGACGCACGTCTGACGTGCGTCTGACGCGCGTCTGACGCGCGTCTCATGCGGGCAGTGTGTCCACGCTAACCTGTTAACATGGACGCCGAAATAAAAAACAACACGCGACGTTGCCGTCACGCGAGCATGATGCGCGCTGTGTGGCCCGGGCTTTAGTCAGTACACATGTGCCTAGTTAGACACAGTGTGAAGCTACCAATTAGTTGGTTTATTTCTAATATAATCACTAAGATGTATGAAATTAAATGGTGTTTCTTGACTATGTTTAAGTGCTTATCTGTGCAGTGTATATTGACCTCGGTGATGTTCACTAATTGGAATTTTCCCTTTTTTGTAGTGCCATTGTGGTCATGGGCAATCTGGGCTGAACATTTGACTAATTAAGGGTGGGCAAGCATAATAATTCTTCCTAGGAGGAAATAATTTATTAATATTTGCTCACCTTGAAATAGTTGTATGTTCAAATGTTTGCCATGCCATTGTTTCGGGTTCTAAAACAGGTTTCAGTGTGAATTTCCTAACCCCCAGGCAGTGGTTCAGTCCAATTAGGGTGGTGCCAGGAGGAGTATATATAAAGCCATGCAGGTATTAACTGTGCAAGAGTTTCTGTTGAGGATAGTTTGCAGTGAGGCTTTATTGTTTCAGTTAGTTTCATCCAATTTGCTTTATATTACGTTTTTGTCCTGCTCCTTTGTTCATTGTGATTTTTGGTTAACAAAACCACCCTTTTTCTGCACCAACTTCTGCATCCTGAGCCATTCGTTAATCCAATTTATTTTCTACTCACGTCCAGTGAAAAATTCCTTATTATGTAGAATTACTCCCATTAATGCAACAGATCTGTTTAGGCCCCCCTTAATTGCCCTTTTTGGTCAAATATCAACCAGTTAACAGTCTAATTAACATTTATCCTGACAGCATTTTCTGTTACCTAGCAGAGAACGATGTTCTCAAAAAAAATTTCCACCAGCATGCATGGATGCTACATATAGATATATGCATCAAATGGGTTATGATATAGTGTGAAGCATGGGAGATAGCCTTCTTAGAGGCAGTGCAATTGGTGTGTGGGGGAAAAAGCTGAGCTGTGGGAAGCCAAATTGTCACGTTTGAAATGGTAATGCTGACCAAAGCAAATTGATGGCACAGCCAGCAAGGGCTTGAGCTCTGCAACCTTTTAAGATGCTGAAACCGCCCTGGCCGCTGCAAATCCTCCACTGATCATAATGCATCGAGGAAACCTGCTTTTTAAACCGTCTGTCAAAAGGTGCTAGAATCAGATCGTACTATGTTTCTGAAGTTGCAAGGTGTCTGACTGCCAAGAAGTCGGATGTATTTTTAATTGGATGTAAGAGAGGTACGGCAGCACAGTTCCTGACTCAGGATGGGACCAAATGGATGAACACTGCTTTTTGTTCTGGAGGTGAATCAGTATGCTGGGGAGACTTGCTTTTAAAGCATTTTAAAAGGCTATTGTATCACCTCGGTGCTCGTCTTCTCATCACTGATGGAGTACCGATGGTGCGTTGAGAGCGTAAGCCCCCTTAAGCTGCAGTGATTGGACCTATCACGCTCTGCAAAATGCATGAGGTGATACCCATAATACTAATCTTTGTCGCCACCTTTAACGACACCCCTCACTTAGCCACAGGTCTATTGTCAAAGCCACTTTTCCGCTCTGAAAATGAAACAAACATTGATTCCCCCTGTCGTTCAAATTGGACCAAATCCCACCAAACACACTGACACAATTTGCCCGCCGTATCACTGTTGACCCGGAAAGCAGCCGAGGCAGACAAATGAGGCCATGGTTATCCATTCCGCATGCTGAGTTCAGAGGGGAAAAAACAACAGCGAGGCTGTGTGATATTAATGCGCACGTCACGGTGACGGGAGAGACCACGACGATAAACATTGAAATCCTCTCAGATATATCAAAGCCGGTGCGTAATGAAGCCCTGTATCTTTAGGGTATGGAGACATATACTGTGAGCCTCTAATGTGATATTTCCCATTTCAGCTTTGTGAGCATTCAAATCATATTTCATTCACGACACCTTCCACATTCTGCCCGAGTCCGGCTGACTCCCGAGGGGGCGATGTTTGCACAGCAGCAGCCAGGGGCCGGGAAGAACACAGGTTGGCCTGCTCGACATAACAGAAAACACCCCCACATGCACATAAAAGCCTCAGAGCTGACGGCATACTTAGGGCAATCATTTGATCCCTTCAGGATGTATGGAAATTAAAGAGGTTCATAGGTTGTTGTAGCAATTACCACGGACCTACAGTTGCTTTTTCTCTGCAGCTTCCTAGCAGGGAAATGGATTCTTAAATGCATTGGCCTTTATCCACGCTCACCAGCCTATGGTAAATTATGTCCCCAGGAAGTGTTTTAATAACAGTTTTTTGCCGAGTTTACACCACGCTGCATAAGAAGCAGCGAGATGAATAAGTACCCCACCACCTGGGTTTTGGGTCATTCTGGTTAATAGGGTGTGATATAGTCACCGTATGACTGCAATAGTGGGTTCTGGTGGGAGGGGAGCCAGGTTACTGATTACCCCTGCTAACATTTCGGCCTGTTCCATTATCCCAGTGGAGAAGCTCTCGAGAATACAATGTAAATGTCTCCCCAGATCTACAAAACATGTTTAATTAGGCATGCCAATTTTGAAAATATGTTTGGATAGCATTTGTTATGTTAAATGCATTAAAAATAACACAGTTTGTACAGTGTGTTTTGATTAAAGTACAGTTTCCTGCATCCAAAGTGGTCTTATGTTATTATTTCTCTGTATAACTAGAATACTTATTTTTAAAAACTGTTTATGCAATTCTGAGATGCTTTCATGCCATTTTATTTCCCAGGTGGCAAGTCTGTGGCTGCTTGTCACCTTAAAAACAACGGGCATAGCACACTGTAATGATCCTGTTAACGTGAGAAATTTACTTACAAATGTATTTAGTGTTGACATATATTAACATAATAACGTATGGTATTTAAAGGACATTATCTTGTATTAACTGGTCTTATTGTATAAAATGAAAGAATTGTTTTGTTTTATAATGATGTTACAATGGCCATTGCAATTCCAATGGATCTATCGGCAGAAATGGAATATACAGCCCGTTCGCATGAAAACTATTTTAGTTTAACAATACAACAATATAACAATAACATATTAATAATAATAAAAAAAATAAGTTGTATTTCATGCTGAAGCAGAATTGTTAAAACATAACAGATGGTTGCATTGGTTGGAATTTCTGCTGCACATGCCTACTGGGGCACATTGATGTAGGTCCAGGAAATAAAAAAAAAATTTAATCAAAAAGCACAAAATAATTAAAAGTAAAATTATAATACAAAAAAAAAAATAGAAATAACTTTTCAGTTTTTCAGTAAATAAATGCATAGTGAGCTTGGAATTGGCTAATATGCTTAGAACGTTATTTATAATGTAATGTGAGTTCAATTGACGAGAAATGGACGCCATCAGAGACGTTTACAGAAGATCATTGGCTGTGTTGGAGGGTGATATGGATAACATATTCACATTCTATCATACCAGCGCATCTCACAGTTTAACACTGACCATTTCAAAAACCCACAATGATGACAGTAATAATTATTGTCTTCTGTGAAAAAAAAGTGAATAAGTTTACAAGTACCTTTTATTCATTGAAGGGTAAGTGTCAATAGGATGGCGATTGAGTTATTTATATGGTAATCACATCAATTGGAAGTTATCATTTTAACACTTAAAAAAAGCTTCGAGAACATCTGTAGTCCTAATCTTTTTGCATTCTTGCCTTTCTCTTGGACGATTTTCTGTATTAGGAGTAACCCACTGAGCACTGCTGTCTTTTGTCTCCTTTAGGCATCTGTGTACAGAAGTCAACACTGTATTATTTCGATTTTTTACAAACCTCGCCAACTGTCATTTCTGTGGTGGTGGGAGGGCTAGCGCCGTCTGAATGGTAACTCATTGCATACGTTCTTCTCAAAATGATAACCATCAACTATTCTCCTATGATGCATAAACTCCCTGCTGCTCCTTTGGCTGTATTTTGTTTTATAGCATTATATTATAGTGACTGCCAACAGCCAGGAATAATACAATCAATTTGTTGCGCTCAACGGGGAGGGAAGAAGAGATATTCTGTCTTCCTTGCTCTCTCTTTCTGTGTTCTTCCTCTGCTTCTTCAAACTTGAAGCGAGATGAGCTCCGACTTCCACAGTTGCTGAATGTATGAAAATATGAATTCCTAATCGATTTCTAGCTATGTCAATACTCTGTCAAACACTCAACACTCTGCTGCAAATCGTCACAACGTCTCAGCGGGATACCCAAGGAGGGAGCGTTTGGCAACTTATCACTTCGGTTTCCACATTAGAAAAACTGAAAAATAATGAGAGAATAATTACTTTCTTCTGTTAAGTCCTCATCATGTACGACTCGCCTGTCTGTGCTTGTTTAACAATATCAAACGGTATGTCTCTGCTCGACATCCATTGATATTTTCCGTGCTGTTGGTGGGAAACCAGCAGCGAAAACTTCTTGTTTCATCAGGATGACAAGCTGCAATTTGCAAGTCTTCAAATGACTCTACTGGAGGCACACAAGCTTTCCTTGACTGCCTGTGTTGTATTATGAAAAGTACATTTGTAAAAACTATTATAATTACTACTGTAAAGCATGAAAAATGCTGTTTTTTTATTTCTCCCATTACTCGGAACGACCCTAGGGAACATAACCACATCCATTGTTGTAAATATATGTGGTGTATTCCTCCACTACTGTAAATAGCATTAAATTAATTATCATCACATCTTCTGTTTGTCTATGTAGATATTCTTGTAAACATCATAAAGCAAGAACAATAGAAACTTCATACACTCAGACCTCCTACAGAGAACATGGGCATTAAGATACTGGAGCGCCTTGCTGCATTATTTTGCATAATAATGGAAAAAAACTTCTATAGCTCCTTAATGCATTAAAGGATAAGTCTTGTATTTACGGAGCCCCCGTGGTTTTTATAATTTCATATTAGTACCTCTTTCTGTGTTACATGTCGTCATGTGCAGGTTATGTTTAAACCTGCAGAAGGCAGAATGTTTTTAGCAGCATTGGGCAAAAAAATCCATAATAACCTTCCAGCATATTGTAATTCAAGTGTTCTGAGAGAAAACTAGACTTCTGCACCTCCTCAGTGCTCTGTTTTCAGGCTTTAAAAAATCTAGCCCGTGACAGGAGACTTTGGCCAATCACAGGTCATTTCAGAGAGAGAGCGTTCCTATTGGCTGTTCATTCAACGGAGGCGGCTGTCGATCACATGCAAACTCTGATCAAACGGTTAAACGAGGCAGCGCTGATAAAATATGAATCACTATTTTATTACTGTAATGCCTATTTTTCGCCTCAAATGTTTTCAGAAACATCTTGTAGTGTATGGTTTAGCTGGTGGGCGGTGCTTGGCATTTCCTCAACTGATCTCAACATGAATGCCGGGCCACAAACTTTCGCATTTTACAGCTAAACAGTACACTACAAGATGTTCCTGAAAACATTTGAGGTGAGGAATAGGCATTCCAGTAACAGAATATTTATTCATGTTTGATCAGCGCTGCCTAGTTTGACCGTTTGATCGGAGTTTGTGAGTGATTGACAGCTGTTCAGAGACGGCAAGGCCCCAGCTCGGCTCTGATTGGTGGTTTCCCTCCGGTCTGTGAAATCTTGCTGATGCCATTAGGAGCACCGGAGGACACAGAGGCACATGATTTTTTTCAGATAACCTGTCTCATGCACTACTGTCAGGATATAGTGACCGTTTTATAAAAATAACTTTTTAAAATCATATTTGCTCCATTTCTACCCACTGCAGCTTTAATATATCTTGCTATGGTGGCTTTGTGTGTGTGTGTGTGTGTGTGTGTGTGTTTTTGTTGAGTAAAACCTGACACATATGATTCTTGGTTGTATCACCTCTGTCACTCATCAGTTCAATAACCGTGTTTTTGCCAGCAGGAATCCTTGTGAAGCATGACAACTCAAACACTGCCTTCCACTCTTACACGTATTTCTATTGTCAGATTGAAGAACCGCTGAAGCTCACCGTAAAAAAACTATGATTATCCTTTCAAGCACATATGCTGTAAAGTCATGTCACAAGAGATCCTAAAACGCCATGTTCTAGGCAAGTCAAATTATTTCCTATAGCAACATTAAATTGAAAAGTGTTTTAAGGCGTAAAAGAACAAAACATTTAAGAACATATTAGAAAGAGAAATGGATTGCAATATTATACAATAATAAAAATAGAGAAATGAATAATAGATAAAGGAATAAAACTTGCACTTTCAGTGCAATGGCACGGCAGCTATAAAAAATAATCCTGAAATTAATTAAATGAATTGCAGAAGAGATATATTAAGCAATCAAAACATAACAAAACAAGGTTTTTAATTTAGTTTAGACATGATGAAAAAAAAAAAAAGTACAGTACTTGAGGCTTATAACAAGAGCTATTTTTCAGCCAGTGATGTATACATGGAGGACACAGCTGCACCCCCACCTTTTTATGTTTTTTTTTTTCTCTGCGGTCCCGTCAAACAGATGCACTTGTGTAAAGTGCTGCCACCTCCAAACTGTTGATGTCACTATCGTATTTGCTCCACTGTGATGAGGGTCGCCGGAGCCATTTCCTACAAGTGAGCCTAATAGCCATCACTGAATCATTGATTACTCCCTCGCCACTATCATTGAACTGAGCATTTGATGACGCTGTAGCCGGTGAAATGGCCGTGCCCCGCAGCCTTCACATTCTCCCGCAAATATTTGCCTATATTTATTCAATATGCCAAGAGATTTTCTGCAAGCCATGGCCCGGAGCAAACCTTTTGACATTTGCCAGGATTGCCAGATGGCCTGTGCATGTGTATGCGAGTATGTGGCATTAGGCTGTGTGTGTGTGTGTGTGTGTGTGTGTGTGTGGACACCGCCTTGCATGCATACACATATTAATAACATATCATTAAGGGACATATTAATTAAAAGCGCTTGGAACGTGTTAAATGCCATTTGTGGAAATGACATTCAACATGTGGTGGCATCTTTTATGAAGAAATGCTCATCCATAAGAGCTGTTTTTGTGTTAAAATGCTTATTTATATGCAGAAGTGTTGACCTGTGTGGTGAGGAGGCTTATAATATATTATCACAGACATGTCTTGAAAAGTAAAAAAAAAAAAGAAGCATTTTACGTTTGCCTGAATCAGTTTGGTTGCCTCTACAAGGCCAAGGTTTTATGAAACACAACAAAAGACATGACAAATCATCATATCTTAAAAACACTCATACCCATAGTATTAAAACTGTCTACATTTACTTCCCCAGACTATTCCTGTTAAACTTTTGAATAGTTTTGTTTTTCTAAATTGCTTGTTTTTGCACCTTGGAGGCCTAAACTGCCAATCAGAGAGAAAAGGAAGATATAATTCACTGTTGGAGGGAATGGATCGATCCTGGATCGATCCTGTAGCTACAGTGTAGCAGTGAGGAGAAAAGCAGGTTTTGTGTTCATACTGGAAAATTTGACAAAATGAAGTATGCAGTATGTTTACTAAAACCCCTTGATTTTAAAGTGTGCTGTTGATGGTTTCATGGTCCTGGGTTTTCAATATTCTGTTTCCTGTTTTATTTTGAAAGTTTGCTCTCTTCCTCATGTTCCATGTCTGGTTTTACTTCATGTCTTTGTGTTTTCCCGCCTTTGTGATTGTCTGCCTCGCCCTTATTGGCTCCACCTGCTCTTAATCACCCTGCTCTCCTTGTGTATTAAGTCTGTGTGCTTTCCCTCTGTCAGTTGTCAGGCTGTCTGTATTTGTTTGTGATGTTCCTTGTGTCATTGTGTCTTTGTTCTTGGATTTTCCTGTGCCTGCTCCCTCAGTTTTGTTTCTTTGTTTAAAATACAGCTTGCCTTTTGTTCACCTTACCTGCCTGCTGGATTCCTGCATTTGCGTCCTACTGTTTGAACCGTAATTGTGACAGATGAACACTATTGTGCAATGCACAAAGAAAATAGAGAAGGTACTCACAGCTGAAAAACCTTTGATAATGTATTTTGATCAACACGTTCTAATGCAAGTCGAGGCACGTTTGTTTGTATGACACCTTTCTAAGGTCAATAACCACGTCCTGTGCCACACCTGGCAACCTGTTCTTACTCCCAGCTCATCAAATACCGACGTTTGGTCAGTGGCCCTGATACGGCATTTGATACTTGACACACCGAGGTACCCTTTAGTGCTTTTGGTGCCTTGTGCAGCGACATCGAACGCCAATGGTCGTGACAAAGCCTCGGTATTTGACACCATGGGAATGAGAAACGGCTGGCTGTTCATGTCCAGTGTGAAACCAAGTCAACATCGACTTATTTTACCTCACTTTTGTTATGTAACTTACGTACTTAACTAAAGTAAGTTACATAACAACTTTACTTAACAGGCATACTTTTTTTTAACCCAAACCACGATCTTTTCCAAAACCTAACACGGTACTTTTGTTGCCTAAACCTAACACGGTACTTTTGTTGCCTAAACCTAACACGGTACTTTTGTTGCCTAAACCTAACACGGTACTTTTGTTGCCTAAACCTAACACGGTACTTTTGTTGCCTAAACCTAACACGGTACTTTTGTTGCCTAAACCTAACCAAGAAACTAAGTAAACCTATGTTAGAAGTTTTTCTTCAAAAGAGACACTATGAATTTAACGAGCGGAAACTCACACGTTGCCCCCGACATATCTAAAAGGGGTCAGCCCTATGTTCCCTCAGCACCTATGTTCCACAACACCTATGATTTTTTTTTTTTCCATCCAAATTAGTGTTCCCTCAGCATCATCCTTGGCCTGCAGTTTAGATAATACTCTTTGCCTTTGTTGATTGGGTTGGTTAGATTTAGGCATGAGGAGTGGGATTGGTTTGGGTTAGAGTAAGAATATCAGGGTAAGCCAACAAGAGGCAAAGTAGAGTGGGTCTTGCCTTTGCAATAGTAGGAAAAAAAATATTGCGACTGGGACGGTCTGGTGACGTCATTCTGCATAATGACTAGACATGTGCTTCTGTTTGTTGTATTTTCGGAGTAGTGGGCCTTTTGAACAATGGCCGTCTGTTTTTACGAGGCTGCTGTTGGACAAATGAGTTTTTGGTCCAATGGGACATTTTTTGGACGATCGGGGTTTCAGAATAATGGTTCGTCGGACCAATGGCATGGCACCGGCAGAGGCACTGATCGTGAACATAGGGCTGAGGGAACATCAACACGCTTCTGCCGCGATATTTGGGAGTGAGAATGTGTTGCGCCCCTTTAAGAATGTTATCAGTGTCTGGACCATAATTGGACTTGTCTTGTAATAAACGCATAATGAATGCATTACACATCGAGGTCATTTCATAGAAACACTAAACTGGAAATGTGTCTTTTAAAAAACCAACAGAAAAAATCAAAGCTATAGTCATATTTGAGCACGTCTGTTGTATTCTCCACACAGAGCGAGACAGATCCCTCAGGGGTGTTTTTGTTATCACTGACTTTATTATATTGTCCACATTATGAGATTGATGAAAATATGCAGTTTTGGTGACAGGATTTCATTTGATTATATTTGATGCACACCGGTCCTGCGCTCTTTTTCCCCCTACTGTCACATCTTTTCAGAAGGACCTGACAGATCCTGTCTGGATAAGCCACCGCTGTTAGAGATTTACTCCTGACATGTGCCCATATCTTATCAGGGAGCCTTGATGTGCACTTTATCAAAAATTGCCATGAACTGATGGCGGTTTGATGATGTGTGTTGAAGTCCTCAAAAGCAGCACAATGGTAAAATACAGAGCTGACAGGTGAAATGCACATTTACCCTTTCATTTACACACTTACACACTTCAGGTTCAACTGAAGTCAAGAGGGCTGTTCTAATCAAGAGCCACGATATCACATATAACCACCTCAGCCCAATAAAAACTGTAATTATTTCAAATTGATTGCTGCATGGCAAAACACATAGTCACCGTATATTAAGCAAAAAGCCCATTTTGTTATCTTCCACTCACATTCTTCCCAAATGGTCTGAAACACTGGAGACCAACAGATGTCAGCGCTGGGAGAAGAAACACAGCAGCGCATTTTGAATGTTTGGCGACAATGCTGGCTGCCGGCACAAACCCCCGCTTTCAGATGTGCACTGCCTCCAAATGAGAAAGCAAATTGCAGGATGCCAATTGTTTTTTTTTTCTCTGTGCAGCAAAAATAATTACATATTCATACAAAACTGATTTGGGATGGTTTTAAAGGGGGGGAGACGGAGGGAGAGAGGAGCTTGGCATGATTGCACATTATTTGGCGTAATTACACTCTCACTTGAGGATCCGTGTGTTCGCCCCGCCGCAACATTGTGTTTTCGGTTGGATTTTGAAAAATGGATTTGTCACCTCTTTGTGAATAAAAGCACGCATCTATTCTTCAGTGAAAGCCTCGCATTATCACACATTTAGACTCTTAAAAAAAACAACGCACTGTCAATGTTTTGCTCTCTGCTAACAAGGCTGATGGAATATGTTTTATTTTTTAATGTCAACAGCAATGTTTGTTGATTACTGATTATGTGGCTGTGCTTTTCACAGCACACATGGAATTATCAGCGTGTTGGGAAATCATTAAGATTCAACGGAAATCTCTGGGTTAAACATAGTGGCTTTTCTTTTGCTTCTTTCCTTTCTTTATAACATAAACACATTTCTCCGGCTGCTCCTAAAGGACCCCAAAAAAAAGTCCACTACGGAGCTGTACTTTTTTGTAGATCAAATCCTGCACTGCTAGGGAAGTTGTTCTTTTTTTATCACAACCAAGATGTCAAATCCAACGACCCCCCTTTTTTTCTTTGGGGCAGCTCTACGAAGAGCCTGTTAAGTCCGCACCTTTCAACTCTGGAAATCACAGCGGGAGAGCTGTCCAGCAGGGAAGGGTCAGAGGTAATTCACAGTGAAGGGGACATCGCTGTGAGAGAATGGATTGTTTCCTCAGCATTAAAAAGCTTAATGGACACAGAAAAAACACCTTTGATGTTACAGCTGTGAAACGAAGATGAAAAATAGGCTCGGGCAGAGGGAGAGTGAATTGGAAATTGGCCGGGATGAGAGGCACGCAAAGAAACTGCAGAGGACAAGAGGACAAGAGGACATCAATTTATGTTTTCTATAAACTATCTGTGACAATTTCTTATATATCCGGAAGTATGACCTTCATGTTAATGCTACATCATCAATTAGTTAAAGAACAAAACTTCATCATCTGATTTTAATGTGCTCAACCTGTATTCACGGTCCTAACAAATGAGCACCCGACTTGTTATCAGACCATTAAATAGGTGTTATCAGTCACTATAAGCACCATATATGTGGGCCATTAGGGGTCTGCTACACCTACTGCATTGTAAAATTGAAAGTGAAACTTAAAAGCAACACGTTCGAACATGTAAAGCTGAATGAAACGTCACCTTTTGAACACAAACAAAAAGGCTTCATTAGGTTTAGGCAACAAAACTACAATTTATTTAGGTTTAGGCAAAAAAAAGTTAAAACAATTAAGTTTAGGGAAAAACATTGTGTTTTGGTTTAAAATAACTACAAACAAAAAGACAACTACACGTTGTTGGTTTCTCATGGGAGGGAACTCCGGTCTCCTGGGTGCAAACCCTGTTTTTTGTGTCCCATCCATCGTCCCCGTCCTCCAACCCTTATGGAGTTTCACGCTGTCTATGCTTTAGAACCTGACTTCCTCTTATGCTCCTGTCATAAAGACTACGCTAGAGGTCGCTGTTGTGTTTTTTTATACCTTCTTTCGGTGATCGACCATGTGAATAGATGATAAAACCTACTAATGGGTGTAGTAGGCCCCTATTGACCGTGACACATCTATGGAGCTTATAGTGACTGATAACGCCTATTTAATAGCCTGACGACAGTCTAATCGGCGGAAATGAGTCAGTCAGGGCAATCAGATGACGAATTCATGAGCAAGATGTAGAAACATTTGAGAATAAAATGTAGCTTAACCTTACAGTAAGAACACATATACACCAGTAGTAAAAATGTGCATATTGGCACATTCACTTCATGAACTGAGAGTACAGAAGTTTCAGTTTCCTAATGCTCATTTAGAAATGTAAAAAAAAAAAGATAATAGCAGGAGCAATTTTGTGTTTTCGCCGAAGGTCTAAACCCTTAGGCCACAGCAGTGTGTTCACACAGTCTGGACCAGTGGGCAGACAGTAGACAGCTGTTCTGACAAATGTTCCAGCGACTACATTGACGTTTAAGTGAACAGCAGTTTTGACCTAAAAACAAGATTACATATACTCTATATACTCAACTCTGTCTCCTATATAGTACTAAATTATTTTTCCAATTATGTTTTGCTGAAAAATGTAATTGCTGGCTGGATTATATTCTTCAAAAGGAATTTTTTTTTTTTTTTATTCACTATGAGCGGATATTGTAGGAAAAAGAAAATGTCAGATAAGTTCATTAAAAACTTTTCCTCATTACAGTATGTTGATTAAAAAAAGTAATCCGGGCTGCATTACGTTCCCCTAAAAACATATTTGCTGTTGTAAATTAGCCATATACAAACATAATTTCAAGGAGACACTGTTAGTTGTAAGAATAGTGTAATACTGTCAATCGATTCAAATATTTAATTGTGAATTAATCACACATTTTTTATCTGCTCAAAATGTACCTTAAATGGAGATTTGTTAAGTATTTAACAGTATTATAAACATGGGAGTGGGAAAATATGCTTGCTTTATGCAAATGTATGTATATATTATATTTAGTAATGGACATAAATAACAATACAAAACTATGACAAATATTGTCCAGAAACCCTCACAGTTACTGCATTTAGCATAAAAAAAATATATGCTCAAGTGGACATCTGTAAAGGGGAGACTTGTGGGTACTCAGAGAGTCCATTTTCATTCACATATCTTGAGGTCAGAGGTCAAGGGACCCCTTTGAAAATGACCATGACAGCGTTTCCTCCCCAACATTTTGCGCAAGTGTGGAGCGTTATTTAACCTCCTTCATGACAAGTAGCACAACATGTTTGGTACCAATGGATTCCTTAGATTTTTTAGTTAACCAAGATAGCAGTGTCTCTACGCTGCCCTACATTCTTTAAAAATTTGCTCTGAGTTCAAGGATGGACAAACCTCTCCCTTGCCTGTCTGACTCACTGATGATGATGTCTGTTGTATCACTGACAGCAACCTTTCACCACCACAGTATCTCAAAGAGTTATTCACCAGAGTTGTTATTGGTACATGATATTCACAATTTGACTGTCAATTCAATTCACATTATGTGGCAAAATTATTATTTTTTTGCACACATGCATAAGTGTGACTGGTGCAAGGACGCTTCATTTGTTGACCGGACATTATTTCTACTTGTTGCTCAAATATTGCAAATGAATGTGAATGATAATGGCAACCTCATTTGGTGATTTCAGTGATGCAGTGTGTATTATTCTCTTTGAACACCTCCACTGAATGTGGGCCTCCGTGTTCTTCATCAGTGAGGCAGATGCACCGCTCGTGACCACCTGCATTTGTTAAAAGTTAAAAAAATGGTAAACTCCTGATTCAGGTTGAAAATCTCGACTGACCCTAGATATGAGAATGAATCACTTGTGCTGATGCTGAACATAAAAGCCCCAGAGGGGCATGCTCAATGACGCTTAGTCTCAACAATGTGCATATTTGTGCTGACAAAGTAGTGCAGCAGTTTTCATCTCAAAAAGCTAAACACATCTCATCAGACAAATACAAGATTTTATGCAAAACACACTTTTAAATGAAGAAACGATTACTGTTTTGTTTGGACATTTTTCAAAAGATTTCTCCCGAGATACAATGGATATTTTGATATTATGACTGAAATGCTATTCAAAACTATCAAGATGACACGGAGGACACAACTGTTTGTACACATACTGTAAATTACCACCACGGCAGAAGAAAGGAAAAGCTGATGTTGTGACAATGCCTCAATAGAACCAAGTGGGCGGCAATTTAAGGGACGCACACAGACCTTCCATTTCAGGAAAAATAATGAGATCAGAAAACATGGTGAAAACGATATAATTTCCTTTTTGCCCCACAGTGAAATTTGTTGAGCAGTGAATGGAACATGACAAAACAAAATACATCAAACTGTCAAAAATGGAGAATATTTACCTCGAGGCCTATGGAATGTATATTTTTTTCATGAATACAAAAGTCACCCAAACGTAAGACACATTTTCATACTAATTTAATGCAAACCTAACATGAATGATTTATAAAGTCGACACAAAAGGCACCTTACAGTAAAACAGACTTTATACTGTCTGAATATAAAGGAATAAGGTGAGATGCAATCCCAGAAACACTAATTCAGATTGTCTTGACGGCTAAGAAATGTGCCAAATAATTAATCATCTGACTTTGATACATTAGTCTGTACAGTTGTATACATCAGTTTGGATGGATTTGCAGATGGAAGTTGATCTCAAGCACTTTGAAAAAGTTATGTCTTAAAGTGTTAACAGTTAAGCAGATATAAATTTGTGTTTTTTATTGAAATCATTTCGGAGATCTAACAAACATATACATCAAATACAACTTATATAATTGCATTTCATCTGGAGGAAGCTGATCCTTAGAGAAAGAAGGGGAGGGATGATCCTCCTCTAGTTTTCTTTTTGATGAAAGAGGGGAACTTTAACTGGAAATTAGATTTGAAGCTTAAGTTTAAATGTAATTCCAATAGGCCAGTAAATTTATCAAATCAATTTCATCTGGGATTTATGAATATGACAAAAGCAGATACAGAGTTACATTTGCACATAAAGTAAAAAACTGAAGCTAAAGTGACACATCACACCACATTACTGACAGATGAATCGTGCAGTCTGATGGCTGCCAGAGTGAATGATCTCATGCATCATGCCCCGGAGTCAGAATATAAATTAGAATATTAAATTAGCAGTGAATGAGATGTGCAGATAATAAACTGATCGGTACCAAGGGAATTAGACAACTTGACATGTTTTTTTCACTGTTTTTCTGTTAAGACAGAGAATTAGGCTTAAGAAGTCTACAAAGTCTCAAAGGATGTTCAGTTCATTTCTGCTCATCCTCCCCAGTGTTAAGCCACCAGCTACCAATGATCACAGCTTCTATCAAACAGACACATTGAAAATGACTGCAGATGAAGTCAATCAATCACAATGCACAACCTCACTCAAAAAGACATATTAGGCATTAATAATCTACAAATACAAGATAAGTGATGCTAAACAGCTTCAAATGTAGGCCTATTCTGGAACTTATGGACCAGAGTCAATCATGACCAAACTAATGGTGACTGTTTCTTTACTTTAAAAGTAGCGTACTATGAACCACAAAATCCATCACTAACTCTTTTTCTACTGCTGCTAGTGTATGTACACAGCCATACCATACCACACCATATGGCGTATGAATGACACGGCAATTTGTAAGTCATTTTGCATTTATTAACGCCATTGTTGCTTGTGGTGTGTCTTTTGCACGTCATGTAGTCTGTACTGACTGCAATGTAAACATATCTGTGTGAATACGCTATGCTCTGAGCTAGTGATGTAGAATAAAAAGTGGGAAAGACTGCTTAAGGATGGGTCCAACAAACACAGGACTTTCAACCAGGTGACCGGTGTTCGAGACCAGTGTTTGTGTCCCAAAGTGTTATTGAGTTATTTAGTTACATTAGTGTAGTGTTTTCCGTACTTATGTTATGTTGTTTACGTGCATATTTTGCTTGGTTTAGATAGTTATTTCAAGCCGAACCATGAAGTTTTTCCTTAACATAACTAAGTAGTTGCCTAAACCTAACTGTGGCCGTTACCGTAGTTTTTTTGCCTAAACTAGCCATGCGACCATTTCACGGTAATGACGTGGCGTTATATGAAAAACTTTCAACCACACACTTTGCAAATATTTACACGGATGCACACACAGGATTTGTGTAAGTAAGTAAACAAAGTCATCAGTGCACCTTTAAATAACCTTGGAAGAGTGATCACATTAGTTTATAGTGTTGCCATGGTCATAGAACAAAAGTTACATGGTGTTAGAAATGGTTCAATGACATCTGACATTTGTTTGTATTTTTCCAAACAGTTAGTGTGCAATTACAGATACAATATGATACCAAAGCTACTAAGAAATGCTCAATAAAGAAAACATAAAAATAAGTACTAAGTTGTAAATAATAAGTTGTTATGTAGCAGTGAATCTACATTTACAGTCATAGTTTTAAATACATGGTTAACATTGTAAAATTAAACTAAACAAAAACAACATTACTTGGTTATGTGTAGGCAACAAAACTACTTGGTTAGGTTTAGTAAAACATCATGATTTGGCTTAAAATATGTTTGTTACACTATTTAAAGCAACAGTGTGTAACATGTAGGGGAGTCTATTAGCAGAAATGGAAAATAATAATGAGTATGTTGTCTTTAGTGTATAATCACCTAAGTATAAATTAGAGTCATTGTGTATTGTTACCTTCGAATGATTAATACTGTATCTACATAAGGAGCAGATCCTCTTCAAGGAGTTGGCCTCCATGTTTCTACAGTAGCCCAGAACAGACAAACCAATCACTGGTTCTAGATGGGGCCATTTGTGTTTTCACATTTCCTGCGTCGGCCACCGTAGTTCTCCTATACGCTTGGTACACGGGAGAAGTTTCAGCTGGTTGCAATCTGCAACTTCACTGCTAGATGCCACAAAATCATACACACTGCATCTTTAAGTTATGGATGTAAATTAAAATAAGTCAACGTTGACTTTTGGTTTCACACGGGACACAAACAGCGGTCTACTCAGTGAAAGTCCCGTGTTTGTTGACCCACCCATACACCCTCACCTCCTCACATGGACTTCCGTGGACTATGATTAGAAACATATTTATGATATATCAAAATCAAACAAGGCTGAGCTAAAAACTTTTGTAACAAAATATATATATATATATATATATATATATATATATATACTGTGTATATATATATTAAAAAAAAACTTGTCGTCATTATCATTCCTTTGAAAGACTTTTGTAGGAAATGCGTTTGTTGTTACATAAACAATAGAACTTGATTCAATGTGTATTTCAATTCAGATGCCAATGTCAGCAATCTGTCCAAAGAATGACAGTAACAGAATACAGTAACTATTTTTTTGACAGATGTCAATCTAAAGTATATGTGATATACTGTTGTTGTTGCTGTTGTTCTTGCTGCTGTTTTTAGATAGCTGGCACAGCTGCCTGCAGCAAACAGCAAACATTGCGTTTTCGGCTCAGGTAGCAGCAAACTGATCAACACGAAGACAGAAGGATGAGATGCCGGGTTGATGTGACAGATGAGGGAGAAATAAAAACAAGCACAAACCACCACTGTTCCAGATTCTGCCCAAATTTAAGAGGTTCGCACATCATGGCTACCATATGGAGTTCTGTTGTTTTGTGCCTTACAGAAATCTGGATAAAAAGAAAGCATCTGTTGAGATTGTTGTGAAACAACTAGCCTAAAACAAGAATTGAATTTAAGAGCTCTGAGTGCGGTGTTTGGCACAGAGATACAATGTTTGGTGCTTGATGTTCACTCCACGTCGCCCACGCCATCCTCCAGGCAGAGAGGCTGCTCAGTCTGATGAACAGGGTCCTAATCTAAAGTAATCAAGGTTCTGTGATGAGATTGGGTCATTCATTTAGCACTTAAGCACTTAACAGCGTCCTATAAATCATTCACACAACAACAGGTTTAGCAGTAGATTAGTAGGGCACTATATTCCTTTAGCTCTGAATGTGTCAACATGTTTCTTTTTTACATATTCAGTAGGTGTCATCTTTTTTTATTCTGTTGCATATCTGGATTCCTTCTAAATCAGGCAAATCCATTGAAAATGGCATTTCATTAGTCATGCAGTTATGTTTTTTTTCCCCCCCAATTATTTGTTTAAGCTTGAATCTCTTTGCGTGATTGACAGTACTCTTTTGTGCACTGACCGGATGATGCTTCATGCTCGTGTTGCTCTGTCCTGCTTTGATCCTGACAGCCTTCAGCACTACAGGTGCAACTTTTATCAGAGCTGATCTGGCCCTGACTGACTTCTCATCTTTTCTACTTTGACCTTGGACTCCGCTGTCTCACTCACAGAGACCACAATGGTCACAGCCCTTTGGTTTTAATCTTCCCATGTCCTTATAGAGGCTTTTAGATTTGCTATCGGCAGCAGACAGCCTCAGACTTTCTCTGGAGTGAATCCATTTTTGCAGAGGACAGGAGAAGAATGGGGGGAAAAATTGTCCAGATGTGCAAAGCTGATACAGACTGATTCACACAGACTCTTAGCTGTAATTGCTGTCAAAGGTGACTCTATGAAATATTGATTAGAAGGAGGTGAATAACGATTGGCTCTTTTAATAATAAGTATACTTAGAATTAAAGAGTCATTTTTTGTTAAAATGCACAAAAAAGTTTCATTGGCATCAAAACCAACCATTGGCGTCACTTTAGGTTTATGAGAAAACAACATGGTTGGGCTTAAAACTACTACGTTTGTAAAGTGAAAATTAAACTGAACATTGTGAACACAGGACATGAACAAACGGCTGATTGTAACGCACGAGACACAAAGAGCGGTCTCCTGGGTGAAAGTCGTGTTTTGACCCACCCGTCCACCCCAACCTTGTGCTTAGATGCACTTCCGTGGACTATGATTAGAAACGTATTTGTGATACGTCAAAAACCAACGTAATCCTGGAAAAAAATTGTTTCCCTCGACACATAATTGACAATGCAGATTCATCAACCCAGTCTCACGCCCCAACTCATCAAATACCGCAGATTAGGTGGCGCCCATCTGCATCGGAAACTAACGTACGTAGGCACCCTTTAGCGACAGCATGTGACGAACCGGGCTTTCAACTAACTCCAATGTAAAACCTCCCGCGATGTTATTCGACGGTCGGAGCAAGCCACATAGTATTAGTAGCGTGAGAGTCCGCTAAAGGTTGGGCGGGAAGGGAAGTGGATGGGTCAGACAAACACAAGGCTTTCAACCAGGAGACCCGTGTTTGTGTCCCTTGTGAAGCTAAATGTAATATTGACTTATTCTGTCACATCAGTCGTTAGTCATGTGACTCGTAGGTATCAAGTTGGGAGTGAGAATGTGTTGGATTTGTTGTATGGGAACGTCATTTTTAGGAGACCAGGCTGTACAGAGACAAGGCAAGGGAAATGTTCACCTCTTACACGGATTTGAAACCCACAAGTGGGTAACCACATTATCACTTGGCGTCATTAGGAATGTTGAGAGAAGGTAAACTGTATATAATCTATATATACATAGACACTTAACATTACAGGGTATAGCCTACTTAAAATGAATTAATGAAAAGTTAGTTTCAGAAGAATCCCCCAGCTAAATCTGTCCATTTCTAGCACTGACAGTAGTTCATGTGCTTTGAATAGGATACCTTGCGTTCTTATTTGAGAGGCTAAGCCCACCCTAAGGTGAAATCCTAAAACCGCCCCTGGTTCCCTTCCCTCTGCCTGGCATCACATACCTGTCATTATTCTTTGGTTCAACGGAAGGGACACACATAGTGGAGATGACTTTTCTATCCACCTTTTTCTGGCTGCTCTTGCCAAAAACTCTGAAAGCTTTAGCCCCATTTGTGTTGGATGAATAGTGTCCTTTTTTCCTACCCTAAAGCAATCAGTGCGCATTAGGCAAGCCAGAAGATTTCCTGCCAGTTCTGACCTGGTAGCACACAATGCAAAATGTAGAAGCCGAGAGAGGCTGCTAATCCTCTTGGCAATGGACTCATTTGTTTATCGTGATTATGGGAACGTCTCAAAATGAATGAGGTTATGACTTATTGATGGGCGGCATGGTGGTTAGTTGCCTCACATCACGATGGTCGAGGGTTTCTAACCTGATTATGGACATTTTGTGCGGAGTTTGTGTTTTCCCTGTATTCACGTGTCTCCTGCCACATGCAGGTCAGGTGGGTTAGCACTCCAAATAGCTCATAGGGATAAATGTGATGAATATGTTAATCCATGTATTTATACTTCCAATTGCCCAGTGCATGCTGGGATAGGCCCAAGCCCTCCCCTCCAAATGATCCTAAAGGCCTCACAACAAAAGTAAAAAGTTGCCACACAACTACATTTTCACTAAGTCTGCATGATTTAAAACAAGCTTGATTTCCATCACTAATAACTGTTTGTAATAATCAGGTCTTTATTATCAATAATGATCAGATGAGAAACAGAAATTGCTAATTTTCCATTCAAACTTTTTTATGCATCCTAATATACCTTCAATTTATGTGTGTAAAATAATCATTGACCATGACTTTAAAAAGCTACAATTTACAACTTCAAAGTTTTTAGTATCTTGCACTATTTGACTTTTGGCCACTAGGGGGCAAAATAATCTGATGAGACACTTGCCTGATGTATGAATTAAGATTCATTGGTTGGTCATTGATAATTTGATTGGTCATGTTTATGAAGTCAGCGGTGACAACAAGACAGTACGTTTACTTTCACAGAGTTTAACCTTAACCACAATTATCTCAACCTTAACCAAAATGCACATTACTGTAGGCTTCCCTGCTTTTCTTACAGCGTATGTTAAATGTACCTACTGTATGTTCCATTTATGGTGCATATATAAAATAAAAACATGTGTATTTTCATCATGGTATTTCACGTTTTTATTATATTTAATTTGTTTTACCTGTCATGTTGTTATCCGGGTCATGTGATCGCCTCCCATTGGTTGCTGCTGTTTTAAAGGTGGCGCCCGTTTTGTCTGTTTGTTAAATGCCCTGTTGAAGACCTACATTGGTCAAAAGATGTTGCTTTATAAAAGATTTAGCCACTAAAATAAAGGGATTTTAATATATATATATATATTTTTACATCCTCGTTGTTACTTGTTCTACGATTTTGGAGTGCATAGATTTCCTTCCTGTTTGAACATAAACGCATGTTGGACACATGATTCAGGTGAAAGTCTTCGGCGTTGTACGAAAGAAAGAACAACCCGGTCTCACAGGAAGGCATATAAATACCACAACATTACACAGATATTCCGCGTGTCATGAGTACACATTTTAGCCTTTCCGCCTACCATTTGGACGCTGCTTTTCGTGTGTCATTTGTACGCCACAAAACGTCCGCAGTTAGGTTTAGGCAAGAAAACGACTTAGTTAGATCAAATGTCATGGTTGTGCTTAAAATATGTAAATACATAAATAAAAATAATATAAGTAAAATATGTACGGAAGCAACGTAACCCAACTATGGAACTACGGATCACAAACGTCACCAAAAAACCTGTGATAATCGTCACGTGACAAACATTACTAACGTAACTTAAAAAACGGTTTCTTGGTCAAAAGTTTGGTGTTTGTTGGACCTATCCACCACCCCACCTGCCCACCCAACACAGGTGGTCTTTCTTACTACTTTACACTAACTTTTCGTAGCATTTATACGCAGATGCGTTTACATTGTATCTGTACAGGATACATGGCGTACAAATGACACATGGAAGTCAAGAATGTGGTACTTATTGCATGTTAAATGCCTTGCACATTATCGTGGCATTCACACGCCTTTTCGTGTGAACAGGCTAGACAGAAGCACTTCTGGTACTGAACAAATCTAGTCAGTGAACATAATGTGCAGCAATTTTAAAATGCATTTGGCAAAGCTGTTTATGTCATAAATTCCAGTTGGTTTAATTTCTAACAAACTTGCTGATATCCAAGTTTGCTAAGAGGTTTCCACCCAAACCATCGATGCTAACATGGGCCTGAAATACAAGATGTCTTTTTTGAAATACATTTTATGGTCTATTTTTGCACCAAGTCACTTTACTAGAATAAAGTTCTGATTATGGAACATATTGACTACTTCCAATGTAATATTTCTGACAAGGTACGTTTTTCAGTCTCTTTCTCCCACTGATGGATTTGTGTCATTCTTTCACTGACTACATGCTTTACACAACCTGCTATGCCTATTTTACAACAACAACAACAACAACAGTGAAAACACATCTGGCATTCTGTGAATAGCCATCATGCAAAGAGGCCTGACATATTTTTGCTGTGTATACATAAGAGAAGCCAGACAAGTATTGTGATGAAAAATTCACATCAGCAACAGAGTGATACAGACTGAGAATGACAAAGAAGAAGACTAAGAGAGAGAGGAAGAGAGCAAGAGAAGGACAGAGAAACAGACTGCGAGTAGGCAGAAGTACAGAGGTGCAGACATCTTTTGAAGAGCAGAAAAGAAAGCTTTTTATACAACAGGTGAGATCGAGAGCATGTTGCATTTTCTTTTTACTGCTGCTGACACCAAATTATCTTGTGTACGACACGTTGTTAAATTGCTCATTTTAGCCAGGTTGTTTTTGGTTTGCCCAAATAAGCTGACGTTAAATGTTAAAGCTGTCCCCTATAAGCAGGAAATCAAATATGTTTGTGTATCACACAAAAGTATGACAGAAAAACACAGAGATTTGCTTTGCCACCTAAATTCACATGGTTAATAAGTGCTGAGACTTTTAGATTCTGAGTTTTGTAAAGTTAGAGACATACTCACATGCAGATGGCTCCATTTCAACTGTTGGGAATAAGCTTTCCAATAATATTGAATATTCAACAGCAGAGGAAGAAAGCCCTGCTGGCCTAGCCCCTCAGTATGTGACATTACCTGAAGCACAGTGAGCACAGAAGCTCTTCTGAGCTACAACATAATATCTATCTTTTCCAGTAGCAGTATTATAGTCTACCAATTGATTCTTGCCAAAGAAATAACCAAATAATTTTCCAGTAATAAATTAAATGTAATTAAATTTCAAAGTCGACTGGGAAAGTATGGGCTGTTAGGGATTTTGCCACTCAAAGCTAACTGGTTGCTGGCATATTTACTGTACAGACATGATGGTGTTACCGATCTTCTCATCAAACGAAAGAAACCAAATTTGTGTATTTCCCAAATATATAAAAATGAACTCTCCTTAAAGGTGCTAAATGTGATATCCAGAGCATTAATATAGCAGCAAACATCTACTTGCTATGTAAAGATATATTGGAGTAATGCTTACATGAGCAGAGAATGAAGTCACTTTCTCTCTGTGTGTGTTGTAATCCAAGCTTCTTTGTGTTTTATTTTGACATAGTCGGGCTGGCCGCAAATGCTTTTAGTGCATGTGAGCGTGCCCCACTGGCTAGGTCACGGCCGCTGCTCTGCACTGCTCTCATACGGCGGTTACAGCTGATAACGCCGTCCCGACCGACGGCGTTATCACAGAAGCATAGCACCACCCTCCGGTTCCCCCTGGGGTAAACATTGTTAGTGCTGTCAGTACTTTCGCCATTGTCAGCACTGCTTGCACTGTTAGCTGCAAGCCGCCAGCTCACCGTCGCCATGATGAGAGCCATCCCGTATTTAGCACTTTTAAACAAAAATCAAATCTTAACCCTAAAATGGAATGGCATACCATGCGGGGACCTGCTTGTATGTCCACAAATGGTTACGTAGGTCCCCACGTTACTGTATAAACAGACTTTTGTCACACACAATGAATTATTTCCCAGACCATATAATAAAGTGGAAACAGCCTGCAGCCATGGCTGCTAATACAAAGATGCATAGCGTACTGTCAAACATAAAACATCCATCCCTAAAATAAAATGACTTACAGTGCATAGCCATGAAATTTAATCAGTCAAAAAATATGCTGACTTTGACCCAAGCCTGAGGTCTTTATTAGAAAATGAAACCAAATCAAACATAATTTTTCTGGCAGGATTGGGTCTTGTCAGGATCAGTTTGGGTTGCAGAAGAACGACTGGTTATACTTGAGCAGCTGCAAATGTAAATGTGCATAAATGAATTTGAAGCTGGGTGTCACAGGGGAAAAAAGAAAAAACATGCACGTTCAGTCTTCCTCCCCTGGGTACATTTATTAAAAGTTGACATATTTTGGCAGTATTGTTAATTTTTGAAGAGCTATACCGATAAAGCATCTTTGACTTCGGTTTAGAATTACAAGTGATAAGGAGAAAGAGAAACAGGCTGACACAGTAGGAATACAACATGAGCAAGTGAGAACAGGAGCCTGCAGACAAACCCAGTGGCTGTAATAGTGTCTGCTGGTGGAGTGATAAGTCAGACAGCCCCCAAGTCTGCTGATCCACTGCCAGCCTTGGCCATTTGTCAGAGCTGACTTGAAGCTCCCAGTGGCCATTGCACTCTGCTGTATGCAGCTTCTCGCAGCAGGACACACTTGACAAGTGAAATCATTATGGACAGTTCTGCTACTGTTAATGGCCAGCTGGCCCTGGTGTGTGTGGGTATGTGTACATCTGCAAAGAAAGATGTGAAATACATGTAAAAATGTGGAAAGATATGCACAGAATACACATAATATAACTGGTTTTTAGTTTGACTCGTTAAACGGCAAAAAAAGCAAAGGGGGTTTGGTGTGTGTGTGAAGGTGAATGAGGATAAAAGCATTCAGCGAACAGGGTATATATAATGCAAATTGCAATATCATCACTTGTTTCAGTGTCTATTAAAAAAAATGACAATAATAAATCTTATCTGTGTACCTGTGTATTTATGTGCATTTGTGTATGGTGGTGGATGAGCTATAAAAACAAAGACCAACACAGTAGAGATAGAACAACCTGTACAAATGTCAGAGAAAAGAGACACTTGAAACGTATTTTAAGAAAGTGCTGTCTTGTTATGGAACTGATTGGATTGTTAAAAATAACTTTTTATTCCACGCACCATGAGACAGGATATATTAAAGCCGTGGCAAGATATATTAGCTGAGCAGTCACTCAGCTACCATTTTATCCTGTGTAATGACCTGGTAATGACCTTAGTTCCTCTTATAATCACACCGATAAAGAAGGCACTTTTAAGAGTGGTTAAAATTCAGGAGATCTTATTCTGATTCATTTAATTAAGCTGTCTAGCGTTTAATGATGGACTGTCCGGCAGAATGTCACAGGAAGTTCACTTTACGTTCTGTCTGTCAGGTCTGGAAGTTTGTTTCACAGACTTCAGCCTGAATGTCTTTTTTTCGTCTTAGTGCTTGTCAGTCTTAAACACCACTGGTGGGTGGCCATGGTTACAGACGTCTGAATCCAATCGAAGCTTAACAGATGCATTAGGTGTTCCTTAAGTGTGGTCTTTAAAACTGTCTTTTCTTTGAAGTCACTCTAAGTACAGGTTTTTAATGAAAATTAGTCAGTCAATTTTCATTCTAAATCACCACCACATGTTCTGTGTTTTTGCCCAGGTTAAATTTCGGTGTTGGGAATGGCCATATTCCTATATCCCACTGTAAAGATAAAACTTTTTTACTATTACATCAGCAAGTAATCATTCCATTGAAAGAAAGCTGGACTCGTTTGGCTCTCTGACTGTGACTCACTAGGAATCCACATTAAAAGTGTGACCTCCAACTTCCATCCAGCTGTCTCTGTCATTGTAACCAGCTGTCTGTCTGTCTGTCAGCAGCAGCTCCTGAGATGCTGACAGGAGAGCGGCTGCCCAAACTGTCTTCACCAGGTGGGCTGTTATCAGAAATTTACCGGATAAAGAGTTTTCAAGTGAGCTGCATGAGGATTATACAGAAATAAAACAGCATTGTTTGTATTTATTTATTCATTGTGAAACTGGAAAGCTCTTTTTTGACACTTGGAGACTTGAACAGTCATTACAGATACAGCTAATAACTTCGGAACATATAAACAGCAGGAGAGATTACACTACTGTATTTCGCTAATACAGTGTATTTAAAAAAAATGGAAGTGCATCTGGTCTGTGAGACGGGTTAGTGATCGGGGTCAAAACACTACCAAAAATGCTTTCTAATGTGGATTTGCTGTAAGAATCTGCTAGAGCTAAATGCTAACATCAGCATATTAACATGCTCATATTGTCAACGCTATCATACTGATGTTAAATAGGTATAATGTTTATCATGTTCACCATTGTTTAATGTGTTAGTAATATGCAAATTTTTACTAATTAGCACTAAACACAAAGTACAACTGAGGCTGATGGGAATGTCATTAGTTTTGTACGTATTTAGTCATAAACCAAAGTATTGGACAATTTTTTTCAATGATGAGGGCGCTAGATGAAAAGTCAGGGGATCCCCAAAGTCAGAATTTATCTTGAGGTGGACATGAATGTCTGTACCAAATGGCATGGCAATCCATCCAATAGTTGTCAAGATATTGTAGTTTGGATCAAAGTGTTGGACCAACTGACAGGCCAATCTCACCATTCATAGAACCATGCCGATTGCATTGCTTAAAACTCTTCAGCATTACACATTCTCAAAATGTACAAAATCCTGCACCAGTGTCCTTATTTGTATTAGGATAAAGTGTGAAGCTTGTGATGATAATTTATTAGTGCATTTCTTATTACGTTACATTATTTTCGACAGTACATTGTCCAATCTGCACATGTGTGTATACAGTACGTCACAATTCACTGCCTGATATGTAGGTACATTTATACTGATGAACATAATGATTTAGAACATAAACTGAGATTACAAAGTTAGGTATACCGTCATGAATTGGATATCCATGGTGAGAAGAGAATATACTCAGTTGCATGTCCTTACCATATATTTTGTTTTAAAGAGCATCTTTGCTATAAAATTGGTCTTCACTATTTCTGTTTTAATATCAAATATTAAATCGAGTTTGAATTTAGGCTCTGTTCAGTGAATTGTTTGAGATAGAATATTATCAAAAATTAAGTAATCAAAATACAAACTTGCTTTTCCGGTATACGTCATCCACTCCTCAGGATTAATCATGTCCATAATTAGCTTAGCAGCAAAATTAGCTTGGCTGATGTCAAGATATAGGCTTGTACCTGGCAGCGGGAGTGACCCTGTAATTGCACTGACAACAGCTGTGAGCACTGGACAGCCACAGAGCACAAAGCTAATTGGTTTTTGCCTCACCATTATCTTTTAAATACCAATCCAGATTGCACTCCTGTTAAGCTGGCATCCAATACGGCTCTCCTTCAGTGTTGTTAACCTCTGGAGAATAAAGTGTCAAACCCACCCGGCACTGGACAATATGAAGTCTCCATCTTGAGAAGAGAACTGAAATACTTTACTGTATTGAGTTTCCTAAACAAGTCAATCCACCTCACTAGGCTGCAGTATCTCTTCTACCTTGTGCATGATTACATCCTGAAGTCTGAACACCTGGTAAACTTTTCAGAGGAAATTTACAGTACGGACTGACAATAATCTGCATATTTTGAACTGCATCTTCTTTTAGTCACCATCATCTATTTTTGAGTTTCCCACTTTAAGATATGTTTGTGGTATGTGAAATGCTTTACCATTGCATAACAAGCAATTGTTCTAGATGGTTTTGTAAATGCAACCAAAAAGCAATTTTAAACTTCAGACCATATTTTGTTAGTCATCTTCATCAGTTGCTCCTTTGAATTTTCCAAAGGAGGTTTAAAAATGTTGATCAATGTTGATACAATCACTAGCAATCTTATATTTCTTTGCAACATAATATTACAGGTTTATCATTATAACATTAAGCCTCAAAAGGCCACTGACTACAATATAACAAACATAATGAGATGTATAGTAAACCAATATTTTTCAAAGGAATATCTTCAAGAATGATATCTGATGATATCTGGCAGAGAGCTAGGATTAGGAACTTCTAAAAAAATGTGTTACAGGTGAAATAGCTACCTAAAATGAGGAGAGGGAGTGTTCATCAAAGCACTGCATATCCAGGGGTCTTTAGAGTAGAGTTTGGCTGGAATTCTGTGATGCCACTCTTTATCTAAAGGGGTATGGGTCAAGCCTCAGAAAACCATTCCGTCGATATTTCTGTACCCAGCCCTAAATGCCGTATGAATAACACAATAATCGCAAGGCATTTTGGGTGCTATAAGAACCTTTTTTTGCTTTTGGCGTGTCATTTGTAGTGTGTATTAACTGCAATGTAAATGCATTCGTGTAAATATGCTACGCTCTGAGCTAGTGACGCAGAATAAAAACATTTGAAAGACTGCTTATGGTGGGCAGGATGGGAGGTGGAGGGGTCCAACAAACACAGGACTTTAAACCAGGAGACCGGTGTTCGAGACCAGTGTTTGTGTCTCAAAGTGTTGTTAAGTTGTTTTGAAGTTACATTAGTGACATGTTTTTTAGTGTCGTTTGCGATGTGTTTTCCGTACTTCTGTTATGTTGTTACTGTACGTTTATTACATAGTGATGTTTTTCCTAAACCTAAGTGAGTGGTTTTGTTGCCTAAGCCTAACTGCAACCGTTACTGTAGTTTTGTTGCGTGGTGTAAAAATGACACGCAAAAGAGGCATACAAATGACACACGAAAAGGCTAAAAAAATGTCCTGCTATTCATACGCCTTGCCATGAGATCGGGTTGCTGTACCACAAGGTTCAATCCTCAGTCCCTTCCTATTTTTCGTCCTCATGAATGTCCTTGTTAATGTTTGTGAGACTGTGCTCTACTTGTATGCTGATGATGTGACTCTGTACACCCATGAAACATCTCCTGAGCAGAGGAAGTGGGAGCTAGTCTAAATAGGGATCTCCAACAAATGAAATGTGTGAAAGTGCACACGATAATCACAGGGAAGAGGACTTTTTCAAAGCTGGATGTGCACTTCGATGGTCACCAGCTAGCATTCACTGAGCTGAGCTCAACCCACTCTCCCAGGAAAGGTCGGAAACTTTGAACTTTGAAGCTTTGAAGAGAGTTTCCGCTGAATAAAACTCCAAGATCAAAGTCATAGTCTATCAATAAAGCACATGTCTGCAGTATAGTCCTCACTGAGCAAGATGAGTTCTCCACCTACTTACCGACAGGTCTATTTGACAAGAGGAAGCCCATAAAGAGCCATCCTCAGCCTTAGCCACTAACTTGAGGTTACTACTTTTCCCATACGTTAAGTGTTGCACCACTTGATCTACCTGCAGCCATACCAGACCACACTTTCTCCCTTCCACTCTCAAGAACATGTTGCTTGTACAGAAGCTTCCTCCAAACTGCGTGGGCTAGCCTCCATGAGATTGGGATGGACCGATAAAAGACTCTTTAAAGATAAAGTGCATAGACATTTGATGACCCGGCCTTCTATTTGGCTGTTTGGCAGCAGCAAATCATTGGCGAACCAGAACTAAACCGTTGCTTCTTTTTTTACATTAAAATCGAATAATAAATTACAAAACAAGAATTTCTCTCTCCATCCTCCGCTATTACATAGTGTGTCTCAAAACTGCTTTTATAGTTCATAATTGAACAGGAACAATTTTCCAACACATAACATATTGTTTCTGTTTTTTTCTTTGCCTATTTAATGATAAAAGTGGCCAAAGTGGCTCCTATTTCCTCTCTCCCTCTGAGTCTGCAACCCCTCAACTGCAGCTGGGATATAACATGAATAGAACCATTTCAGTCGTCCAAAGATAAGTAGCAGGACTGTTTTTTGAGCCATTTGCTGCCATTTATTCTTAGGCCATATTAAAAAACCTACAGAGGAAAATATCCCTTACTGCAGACCGTAGGCATATGTTTGGTTTTGTCAGAGTTTCTGTGTTATCAATGCATAACACTCCCCTGACTGGTGGCACACTTGGGATGAAAGATATCTGTATCCTCATCAGTGCAATGTAACCTGCATCCTCTTCAAAGGTTGGATAATGGAAGCTTTTCTAAATCTGCTGAACTCGATAAGTGAGAATATTCGCTGAGTACTTATTGAAGTCCTGCTACCTGACCCACTGGCTAAAAAATGGATGGGAAATCAAGGCTTAGTTTGACTAGCTCAATACTCAAACTTTTGTTGAATAATGTGATGTGAGGTCTCTGTAAAGTGGTTTCGGCGTCGCTCACAGCCAACTGACTTCTGACGCACTAAAGCATAAAATATTGTCCCAGGGTATAATTTAAAACTCATCAATAACACAAAGCAGTACAGGCATATTACCTAAAAGCCAATAACTGTTTCCAGCGCGCCACAACCCTGTGCACTGAATGAATGAATGGCGGTAAATGCTGCGAGGCCCTGGCTGCTTTTCCCCTGGTTTCTGGGTCAGGTGCTGGGAGCAATGAGGTGCAAGGCTAATGGATGGAGTCTTCACAGCAGAATGGAGATGAAGAAGCTTGAGGAGTTTAGTGCAATGCTATTGCCTATTAGGGAGAACAAAGCTGTGGAGATGGAAATTGTTTGTCACCGATATGAAGAGGGATTGAAGGTGTCAGTGTGTTTTACAGTAACAATGAAAGCCATGCTAAAGTGTAAAAGAGTATGGGCTGAAGGAGAAGGGAGGACAATTGGTATAGTGTGGAGGTGTGGCAGCCAGATTAAATTAAATAATCAATCAACCTCTTCTTCCTTGTCTGGTCAATGTGCATTACTACTCACTGACTTGGAAAATTCTTCCCTTTTTAAAAGGGTTTTGTTTTTACACATCAGTGCACTGCACTCTCAATAACACAGAGTATATCATCAAGATTGTTTTTCAAGATATCTATAGGAACATACCATCTGTGACAAAATACTGGACTGCATTGGTAGGCTTTTTAATTGCAGACACTTTATATTATCATAACTGGCAATGTGTAATCATTCAGAGAAATCATCATTACTTATTCTTAGTTCTCAGTAATTGTACTGTGCCAAATACAGTGTAATAGGTGAAGTTAAATTGGATGCACCTGTAACAAAAATTACTCAATTTAGTACTTAATAATGGTAATTTAGGTATTTCCCATAGTCAGATCTTCTCATTTCTGTCTATCAAGAAACATCTTTCTCTCGTCTTACCACAATCAGGTGGCTCTAGACACTTTAAGTACCTTTATGGTCCTGAAAAGCAGATTAAGGATACATAAAATGCCCCGAATCACCTTAAAAATGTTATGTGCTACATTGACATTTCAAGAGTTTGTTTCCCCTTTTTGCACAATATATGATTGATATACAAGAGTTTCACCAAATTATTGTCAGCAGTGTTTTGTCTATGAACATTCTTAGACATGTGATAGAATAACAAATGTATTAGGTCAGAGGCAACTGTTTTTTACTTTCAGTTGTGAAGATATTTACACTCTCATCCAAAAGACTTGATCAGTTTGAACGTGTGAATGGCCCGTCAAAGGTTTCAGTGCCTGATAACATTACATCCAGTTGCCTCTTATGGGTGTTTTAGTTCGCAGTTTACAAGTAATCATGGGCAATCATTGTCCTAC
Source organism: Sebastes fasciatus (assembly GCF_043250625.1). NCBI lineage: Eukaryota > Metazoa > Chordata > Actinopteri > Perciformes > Sebastidae > Sebastes > Sebastes fasciatus. Next base: position 12,728,535 of record NC_133799.1, read on the forward strand.
AAGTGAGAAAATAATTATTTGCTGCAGCTCCGAGGTTGGATGATTACTTATGCAGGTCAAACACTAAGCATTCCAATGTCAGCTCTGTTTACTAGCTACTTTCCATAGCTATGGTAGCCACTGTTGGCCATCATACAGTAACGATAGCAACTATATTACATTGCTTGTTGTACACTGTAGAAGCAGAGAGTAAGGCTGAAAACACCAGTCTGGTAGTTATCTGCCATTCTGTTAAAGCTAATGAAAACTTGGCTTCAGATCTGTTAAGTATATACTATGCATTTATATGGCCAGCATTTTAGTTCAATCAAAAACCCTTATCAACAGAATGCAGTGTTGACTTTATATCAAATATGTCGATGTATTGTGTTACAGAGATATCTACTGAAATAACCAGCTAGCCCCGGCCCATCCTGTTTTGTAATATGACTTGTACCTCAAGAGGCGATAGTGAGTCACTAGTGTCCAGTCTGCCCTCAGTCCAACATGAGTACACGAAGAAGTAGAGCTGCCCCGATGGCTTGTCAACCACGTTGAAGGTACATGGTCCGTGTAGGTTTTTAGTTTATTTATTGGATTCAATTTAGATGGTATGGACACAGTAGTAGAGCCTTGCCTGGTTCAAACAAGTTAGAGTTCAGGTCACTGATAGTGAGCTGATTGAGAAAATTTATTTTTGGGGCCGTTAATATGAGTTTTAGTATTAGATATTTATATTTATACTTCAAGCACTCTTTGTACCACACACTTGTACTTCTTCTGCAATCGCTTTGGCAGCTGTCCATCATGAAACTCTGGGTTAAACCTCAGATTTAACCTTGGCCCCTGGGTTAAACCTGCCAGAGTTAAACTCCATATTTACCTCTAGCCTGTCACTGTCTTTGAGGCTGGTTCTCTTTTTGATCATTTAGCGTGGTACATCCAATGAGTTCAGGGACAATATGGACAAAAACACTGAAGTCAAATTAAGGTTTCTATTGAATGGACAGAGAGTAACATTGGTTGTTTGCAGGGTGACATCTTTACAGACCAGAAGGATTAATCATCACGATGGTTCATTTGATTGGAATTGTGGAATGTTTTGAGTATTTGCCCTCTCTGGTATTAAATTGCCAAATAGGAAGTGGCCAACTAACCATAGTCTTGGTCATGGTGACTGTCTTTCTGTTAAAAGGCCCCTGGAGAACAAATAGCCATTGTTGGCGCCCTGTGGCTCAGTTGTTATCGCCCCCACTGTGCTGCCACTGGCCGACAACAGCCTCAGCCTCAGGGTTTCTTGTTTACATTTCCTGTAGTTGTGGACTGAGGCTTAAACAAGCGCTGACTCTTCATTCAACACCAGTGGGCTACCTCCGGGTCTGAGAAGTGAAGCCAATGCGGAAGTGCCTTAAACCTGCATTCTTTCTAATAGCCAGCAACTATCTAATGGGGGCGACTCTTCTGGTTGCAAAAATAAGTCAGATTGTATAGAAGTGTTTGTGTAAATTACCCTACTTCTCACTTGATTTATTACCTCAGTAAATATTGTAAACATGAGTTTATGGTCTAAATCTCTAGTTTCAAGTCTTCTTCAATACAGCATGATGTTCATTTAGAAAACAAAAACAACATGGCAACGGCAAAATACCAAGATGGCGACAACCAAAACCATGAACTTGAGGCTTCAAAATGGCAGTCCACAAACCAATGGGCGACGCCACGGTGACTACATTCACTTCTTATTCTGTTCAACACCAGATTTAATAAAGTGATCTCACATTATCCATGTCCATCAACCATTTAGAGCAAACATGACCAGGACCTGCACCTATGTCATGACCTGCAGGTTGTATCTATCATGGAAAGAAAGCAATTGGCTGAAGATTGAGTCAAGTCAAGACTATAGTTAGTGTGATGCATTCTACTTCCTGAGCCTTTGCTTTTTATTTTACAAAAAAATAAATAAAAAATCTGTAGATTCCCAGTCATTGAATACTTTTGTCTATGTGCTAATCATACAAAATAAAAAAAGGTCTTTTAGTTTATACTTTTAATTTAATTACACTTAAATTAAAATAAATTAAATTTCATTTAACTTTTAATTTACTTTTAACTTAATTTATCTCATAATGCAAGATGTGATAAATCACTTTAAGGAGCATGGTTACCTTTTCCCTTACGGAACTCAGTTAACTTGTTGATTGAGTTTCAGTTTTTTCTATTACAAATTAATGAATCTATGATCGTTCTTGGAATAATCTTTTTCTCTTTCCCTCTTACTCACACTCCCACTTCCTCTGAGGACATTTCTTCAGAGAACAGCTTAAATGTATGCAGTGTTAAAGTGCTGTTAAAAGCACATTTACATACCCCAAAGCAAAGCAACCCACCACATGAATATCAGTCAGTTACTTTAACAAGGCTTCTCTGATCATCTAGCGGGCAACTCGTTGCTTTGGTTCAAGCAACTAAAGAGCAAATTTGACCTTCGGCGGTTGAAAAAGGGCTGTGTTGGAATATGAAAGTTTAAACCATTATATTTCAAGAAAAAATAGTTGCTATGCAATGGATAAAAACTTGGTTAAGAAGACAATTTAATGAGCGGGCAGTGTAACAATGTAACACATTGCTACATGGATTTGTGCAGCAGTTATGGCAGTCCTGCTGTACATAATTCAGCATTGGGTTTCACCATTTGATAGATCTACTACAACACTAGATAAATGTATTATACACAATCAGGCTGTGCTGCACGTTAATTGTATTCCCCAGTTATTGTGTTCACATTTTTACAATATCTTTGTGATAAAGGGCAACAATGGGATGGTTTGCCTTGTCTGATTACTGAATAGTAGACTATTTCCGAGCAATTGAATTGTTTACATTCATTAATTTACAGAGACATCACAGTGGGCAGGATGTTTGCAGTGGAAATGGCTTTGTTAGATGTACAGCATCTCACTGAAAACCAGAAGACTACAGAGCCTTTCTTCAACAATGTAGATGTTTTCCCCACTGTCAACAATTTCCATCAGAAACTTGTAGGAGCCATGTATATCTTTGAGGAGCTCTGTAGCTGTAACATCTTACCAAATATCTATAAATTACCCTTTAACATACCACCAGTGGGTTTGCACGTTTTAGCATCTTGCCTACAAATCATATTCAGACTGTCTGAATCGCTTCAGACAGAGAGGACTGAAAACTCCGCTGCCTGCGATATTCCTCTCCAACGTGCGCTCACTGTGCAACAAAGTGGACGAGTTGCTGCTGATGGTGAGAAACAACAGAGACTTTTCCCTCTCTTCAGTCTTGTGTTTTACTGAGTCGTGGTTGTGTGGAACTATACCGGACTCTGCGCTGCAGCTTCCCGGCTTCCAGCTGTTCTGAGCCGACCGCGACCCGGAGCTATCACACAAGACAAAAGGAGGGGGAATATGTTTCTATGTTAACGATGGCTGGTGCAAGGACGTGACAGTGCTTCTGCGGACATGTTCTCCGGATCTGGAATCCTTTTTTATCAATTGCAAACCATTTTATTCCCCCCGTGAATTCTCCTCCTTCATTCTGGTCGGTGTTTACATCCCGCCTCAGGCTCACGTGGAGCTCGCGCAGCGGCTGCTTGCCGACCAGATACGGGAGGTGGAGAGAAAAAACCCGGACTCTCTTGTTATCGTTCTTGGGGACTTTAACAAGGGGAACTTATCACAGGAGCTCCCAAAATATAAACAGTTTATTAAATGTCCGACCAGAGAGGAGAACACGCTGGACAAGTGCTACTGCAACATCAGAGACGCATATCACGCCGTTCCCCACGCTGCGCTGGGAAACTCCGACCACGTCTTGGTCCACCTCATCCCCTCGTACAGGCAGAGGGTCAAACTGGCTAGACCGGTTGTGAGGACGACCAAGAAGTGGAGCAGCGAGGCGGTGGAGGATCTGCGTGAGTGCCTGGACTGCACGGACTGGGAGATGTTTAGGACCGCCACTGACAGTCTGGACGAGTATGCAGAGGCTGTGACGTCGTATATCAGCTTCTGTGAGGACAGCTGTATACCGATGCGCACCAGGGTTCACTATAACAACGAGAAGCCCTGGTTCACAGCCAAACTCAAACAGCTTCGTTTGGTTAAGGAAGAGGCATTTAGGAGTGGTGACAGGGAGGGCTTTAAAGAGGCTAAATACGCGTTTGGCAAGGCGGTGAGGGAGGCCAAACGGCAGTATTCAGAGAAACTACAGGACCAGTTCTCAGCCAGTGATTCTGCCTCAGTCTGGAAAGGGCTGAGGCAGATCACAAACTATAAGCCCAAACCGTCCCACTCCACGAATGACCTCCGACTGGCAAATGAGCTGAATGAGTTCTACTGCAGATTCGACAGACAAAGTGCCAGTCCTGACTACATCTCCTCTCCCCCCAGCCATCAGCCACCAGCAGTTAACACTGTTAACACCAGCCCCCCCCAGCTTTCTCCACAAGCACCGAGCCTGTGCACACCCCTCCCCTCCTTCACACCTCTGTCCATCAAAGAGGGGGAAGTCAACAGGCTCTTCAAAGGACAAAACCCCCGCAAGGCAGCCGGCCCAGACGCTGTCTCACCTGCAACCCTGAAACACTGTGCAGACCAGTTGTCTCCAGTGTTTACAGGGATTTTCAACACATCACTGGAAATCTGCAGGGTGCCGGCCTGCTTCAAAGCCTCCACCATCATCCCGGTCCCCAAGAAGCCAAGGATCACAGGTCTTCAGGACTACAGACCCGTCGCCCTGACCTCCGTTATAATGAAGACCTTTGAACGCCTTGTGCTCCACCACCTAAAGACTATCACCAACCCCCTGCTGGACCCACTGCAGTTCGCCTACAGAGCCAACAGGTCTGTAGACGACGCAGTAAATTTAGCCCTTCATTACATTCTCCAGCACCTGGACTCCCCTGGCTCCTATGCCAGGATCCTGTTTGTGGACTTCAGCTCCGCATTCAACACCATCAGCCCAGCTCTGCTACAGGACAAGCTTTCCCTGCTGAGCGTGCCAGACTCCACCTGCAGGTGGATCACTGACTTTCTAACAGACAGGAGTCAGCACATAAGGGTGGGGAAGCAAGTCTCCGACACCCAGACTATCAGCACCGGTGCCCCCCAAAGCTGCGTTCTCTCCCCACTGCTCTTCTCCCTGTACACCAACGGCTGCACCTCCAGACACCAATCTGTCAGGCTCCTTAAGTTTGCAGACGACACCACCCTCATCGGCCTCATCTCCGAGGGTGATGAGTCTGCCTACAGATGGGAGGTTGACCATCTGGCATCCTGGTGCAGCCAGAACCACATGGAGCTGAACGCTCTGAAGACAGTGGAGATGGCAGTGGACTTCAGGAGGAACTCAGCCCCGCTCCCCCCCCTCATCCTACGCAGCTCCCCAGTTAACACGGTGGAGTCGTTCCGTTTCCTGGGCACAACCATCGCCCAGGACCTCAAGTGGGAGCTAAACATTAGCTCCCTCACCAGTAAGGCCCAGCAGAGGATGTACTTCCTGAGGCAGTTGAAGAAATTCAACCTGCCACAGACCATGATGGTGCACTTTTACTCGGCCATCATCGAGTCCATCCTCACCTCCTCCATCACCGTCTGGTTCACCACAGCCACCGCCAAGGACAAGGCCAGGCTGCAGCGGGTCATCCGTGCTGCAGAGAGGGCGATCAGCTGCAACCTTCCCTCCCTCCAGGAGCTGTACACCTCCAGGACCTTAAGGAGGGCAGGGAAGATTGTGGCCGACCCCTCCCATCCTGGACACCATCTATTTCAGACTTTACCATCTGGCAGGAGGTTAAGGTCCATCAGGACCAAAACCTCACGCCACAAAAACAGTTTTTTCCCCATGGCAGTGGGGCTCTCCAACAGCCCATCCGCCCCCCTGTGACTGTCTCCCCCTCACACACACACACTACTGCCCTCCCACCCCCCTACCCCGACACTGACTCTCCCCCTCTCTCATACACTCTCAATACCACCCCCTACAGTATCCCTCTCTCTCCCTCTCTCTCCCTCTGTTACCTGATTGTTTTGTTTGCACACCGGCAATATTTGCACTATCTGTTTATATCATGTTTGTTTTTATAGCTTATTTGTAAATTGTACATTTTTATTCTTATTTTATTCTAACGTTTTATTTAATTCTTGTTATTATACTATTTGTCTCGCACCAACAAAGCACAACACCATGTGATGCCATGTTTTGGAAAATGGTTAGCTGTGATGTAAAGTGTAGCTGATTTTTAGGACTAAAACGTGCAAAACCACTGATATGGTCATTGAGAGTTTTTGTTTTTTTAAGATTTTATTACATATGAGTGTCATTAAATTTGGTTTTAGTAGTTTTAGAATATGTATTATTGTCTTGTGCTGCTTTGTATTCACCTTGCACGGCAGCTGGATTCTCGCAATGTCACAAGATGACGCAAGAATTGCGGTTTCACATATCACAAGAAAATCCATCTTGTCAGGCTTATAGTAATGCGTTTGGGTCCGGCAAGCCAGTGCACGGACCAATCAGTGTCCTGTGAGGAGCTACTGACAGCTATGGCTGAGGCTTCGGTGTGCTTGTGAGACGACACAGAGAGGTGACTGTTCATTCTAAATAACAATCTCGGCTTCTGAAGAGGTTAGCGTATAGATGCTGCAATAGCATCAGTTACATCTGAACTGGAGAGATATTTCTTCATTGAAAGAAAAGCAAATACCGTCACTGAAGGCTTTTCTCGATGGAAGAGGTGTCTTCACTCTTCTTCTGACTGGCTTCGGCAAGAGTTTGATTGACATATGGTTCATCCAATCACCTGCCAAGTATTTTTTGAAAGTGCCTGCCGTTTTCCAACAGTTTCCGATGACGGCTCCTCAGATGGTTCTGTGTAATAAACCATCTGGTGCGACAGGTTAGCTTTGTATATCCTTAATTGAGTTTTGAGTATTTTAAATGCCCGTCTAGAGACAGACATTGCAAACCAGCTTGGGCTATAAATGCTGTTGTGTATGGCATTGGTTCATGCTATATACCTGTGCCTATAGTCAAATAAACATTAAACAAAACATACAATAAATTGTTATCAGTAGACTAATGTAATGTAATGTTCATTATTCGACCCAATACTGGCTTCTTTCCTCCTGTTTACTTTTCATTAAATGATTTTTACCAAATCTCATGGGTCTACACAGTACAAATTCTCTAACAAAACAATTTCATATTTTGTATATGTGAGGAAAAACATTGGTTTATTAGAATTCAAGGTTTTAGATAGGGTGTACTTAAACACTATCTGATAATTGACTGACTATACATGTGTTAATAACTTTTTAAACTGCCCTGACAGCTGACAAGTTCTTGGATAACTGATTTCCGGGAAGTCACTTGTGCAGACGATGCGCTAGAGACATGTCTGCTCGTCTTAATCCACTCTAAAAGGGAGTAAATTGAGTTTTTTTCTATTTTCTGACTATCTAATACATTACCTCAAGACTTGAGATCAGTCAACTCTCTTGCCTCTCAGAAGATGACAACATTCATCTGTCTTGCTTGACTGGGCCTCCGGATTAAATTGCAGGGCAACTCAACAGGGAATAAGCTTTCTAAATACCTGGCAGGGCCCAACTCCTGAAATTATGAAGGATGAGTATATCTCCCTATCTCCCTGGTTGCTTGTGATGCCAAAAGCATCACAAAGGCCTGTTGTGCTCTGTTTGGCATGGGCAGAACACACCTGACCATCTCCAAGTCAAACTCTAGTGTGTGTATTATTGTGCCATGAGAAGTAAGCTTATATAAAGAGTTATGGGCAGTATACGCATCTACACTATAAATTATCTTGGTGATGAAGAGGAAGCTCCTCTTATTACTCTTGTTTTATAGTTCTCATAAGATTGAAACCTATGTATTTTGAACAACTCTGTGTAGAGAAGGTGCGCATGTGAGCTTGTGTGTATGTCTCATTTCCTTCTTTCACAGATGATGTTCAGTTAAGTTTAATCTTTGTATTTAAAGTTTGTTGTTTAAAACGCTCTTGGGACCCAATTGCCATGCTCATCATGGCAAGGCAATACTTATCTTACTCATGCACATGATTACAAGAACGTAAATTAAATTTGCACTCATTTCTTGAAGCGTTAATTCCCATTTGACCTGTCCTCTAAGGCTGTGTTGATGAATCTTGACTCATACCATTTCCTTGAATCAAAGTTTTTTACCATATGTTTTAGACACTGTGGTGTTTCTATAGTTTTTTAAATTGAACAGATACTTCCGCCTCCTGCTTTCTGGTTTCACTAATTTGTTTGTGAGCAACATACAAACCAACTGATGTTTTTTTGGGGGGGGAAATTTGGTCAGAAACAGACTTTATCCACCTTGTATGCAGAAGAGAAAAGGATGTTTACAGACACATTGTGTTTGGTGTTAAAAGGCAGAATGCTGCCGTTGTCATTTCCAATCTGACCCCGTGTCTCTCTCAAGTCTTGAATTTCCACCAACCATTTGTAAACACAATTATTTCTGCTGCTAAGAAAAACAATAGCCCCACTGCAATTACTGTAGCTGTTCTTCGAGGCAGCGTGGGCGCAAGCTCAGGGTTGGAATTTCAAGCCAACGGGGTCTCGCAGACAACCACCACAATACTTGGCACTTTGATGCGTCTGCTCTCTCTGCACTGACATCTTTGGGACTTCTAGCTAACAAGGACCGTTTTGGGGGGAAGGCAGAATGTGAAGGAAAGATAACAGAAAGGCTTATAGTCTTTAACACAGTATTCACAGGGCGATTGTACACCAAATGGTCAGCCTTGGGTGTTATTGGATAATGCGTGTTTGTGTGTGAACTACAGATTATTACTGGTATAGTCGGGCTTAGTAGGGGGATACTCTAAGTGAATACATGTACACCAGTTTTTGTTTGACACCCTGAGTGATGCAGCTTTAAAAAAGCTCAGACAGCCTGCTCATAAAGCGTCCATAAAACTGCCTCACATTCTCAGGCCATCAATGCCACATGCCACTGGTGATGAATGCTCTTTTCAAGGTCCACTATTAGTCCTAGTATGTCTATAAATCTGAATTACCGGCGCCGACTCAAATCAATGAATGCTTTCACCTTATCTTAGTTATGTCGTTCCAGATTTCAGCTCAATGAGCTGCAGCATTTAATAAGCAACATCTCGTTGTTATAAATAAATATCTGTTTTTTTGCTCAGGATATTTTGAGGCAACGTATTAATTGAATTAGACCCCGATTATGCATGCTTAGCCTGCAGGTCCAGTAAACATATCTTGAAGAAAAAGCGGTGTTTTCTTTTTCTCTCTACCCAGCAGGACTCCATTTATCTGTCCTGTGCAGATCAAAATAGCTTAACCTTTCATGTCTTTTGGGCAAATATCGAAGCATGCACTCACCAGCTGCAAATTGCATTCACACCGCAGAGCGCTCCCTTATTTCTTATTCTCGATGCTTGTGTCGGAAATGGCCTGAAGCAAAGAGAGGAATGAAGGCACCTCTGCATGAGACAAGAGTATAATTATACAGTCGGGCTTCCATTACCTGTGTTTGAATTTCATGCTCTTTAAACTCTTTATGAGGAAGAGAAAGCTGCTTTGGGTCTCGTGCCGGACCATTTACAATTCCAGGATGGATATTGCCATCTTTGCGGCTAGTTAAAATGTTATGCTGAGTTTACAGATTGTATGAGAGGTAACTCGCATCCATCCCCCTTAGCTCTAACATTATGAATTGCAGGTTTGCGACATAATCAATCACTGGCCTTGTTGCCTTTTACTTGCTAGTTGCACACTAGAACACCAAAGTCTCTACAGCAGCATAAATGCGGTTATATCACAAGATGGAACATTACGAAGATAAATATCACATCGCTCATCATCTTTTTGGTATCCACATGTGTCTTAACTGGCGTGAGTTGCATGGCCGGATTAACCTTTTCAGGGGGCACTTGTTAAAGGGTAGTTCAGGTTTATCATGACTTCAGTTTTATTTTCGTGCGTAAATTGGATTTATTTACGTATTACGTAAAAAACGTCAAAAACGTCAAAAGCGCTTCTAAAAACACTTTCTATGTGGATTGGCCCTTAGGGTTCCCCCACCTGCCAATACCCATTTTAACCCCCTGGATGAAGTGTATATTCCGAAACAAAGTTACATTTGTCAGATTAACACAAATCAATTGACACACAATGGACCTCCCTTTGGGTCCCTGTCGGTCTGGGCCTGCTTTGCATGGTTGGTAATTAAACCTTGGTGAGCTGCACACTAAGTGTCTCAGAAATGAAGCAAAGCAAAATCTCAATTCAGATGGAATATCAGACAAGTGGTTTAAGATACAACACACTGAGCTATCCTGTATTTCAAAGGTGGTACTTGGCAGCACAGTGGGATTCAAAAGGCCGTGTCCTTGCTGAACAATGGGAGTGGAATATTGAGTTTGGCCCCATTACAAATTCAACTTTTTTTTCTTTTTTTTTTTTACTGCTATAGATAATGCTCATTGATCTGTGAAATTATGAGCTACCATTAGAAAGGCCTGGCACATAATTCAGCCTGTCTGAACTCTCAATCACTCAGCTGAAAACCTAAAGCCCAAACGGTAATTTACATCACAATGTACTGCATTGATTTAGATGGAGAGGTGTGTTAAGAGATTCTTAACAACCGTGGATGCCCTCAGGTCTATAATAGGTATTATGATTAAAAATGCCAAGGAAATGTGATCTCAGTAGACTGAAAATCATGACATTGATGCCAATCAATGCGTTCATCTTTTACAATTAAATATGAAATGTTTATCGTCTGACGCAACTGATCAAAGGACGACTTCTGCCATTTATAATGCAAGGCAGGTACCAGTGCTGGGAATATGAGCTGCTTTGAGTGCCAGTAGAATTAAATGGAAGATATTCATCACTCTTTGACTTTGAAAACAGATTGTATCATAGTACCTGAATACTCGTCTCTGCTACACAATACAAAAGAGGAAGATGATAAAAGATGCCTAAGAGACTTCGCAGAAAAAGGGAAATCAGTGAGGAACGAGTCTGTGAAAGTTTGTTGATGAAGTGCTGTAAGTTCAAAAATTTACATTTGAGGTACATATAAGGAAAGGCACGGCATAATTAAATGGGCTGAAAAGTCAAGTGAGATTGTCAGTCGTCCTCTCCCAGCCAAGAGCTGCACTGCGTCAGGTGCCAAACGGATTCCTAAAGTCTCCTTGAACCTCGGCCGACTCACTTATATCCTGATAAGTGCCGAGATTGATCCTGAGTTCATTTCCTCGAAGTCGCCACCCTTCCAGCGATCCCTATAATTGCTGCAGGGGTACAATATTATATTTGGACAACATCCAGTCAGGGCACTGGAGGTATCTACCACGCCTTGCATTTTTAATGTGACCCCTGTAAGATTTTCTTGAGCCCTCACATTAAGCCCATTCGCTTTTTATCGATGCACAAATTGAAAACATTGATTAGGGATAGAGGTCAAAGGGGATGACAAATAGCTTTTACCTAAACACCCCATCACTTCATACGAATAATGTTTTTTATCCTCATCATTAGCAAGCACAGGATGAAAATCAATACATTCTCCATTTACATGTCCAGCCTTTTGTTGATGTGAAGCATGCACACAGCTGAATAAACCGGCCATTTTATGAGATCATTTTACAAGAATCTAGTGGTGTGTTTCGTGAGCCTACATGCTCATACGTTGGCAACACAGGAATTTGTCTTCATAATAAAATCATCGCAAAGAAACCTTGCCAGTTGGTTGTAGTGTAATAAAATGTTGGAAGGGTACCTGGTGTTATAATATTTGGGTCACAATAAGGACTTATTTCTCAGTTTGTGCAGCCGGTGCAGACGGCCCTTTGATGAATGAAAGTCAGCTGAATTGTGGCAGACCGCCAGAATGAATAGGAGTGCAAATATCATTATAGTTAGTAGAAGCAAAGCATGTCTGCTCCAATAAATACATAGAACATAGAAATGCAATCATTGGGGGTAGCTTTTACTCAAGACTTATACTTGAAGAAAGAAAGAAAGAAAGAAAGAAAGAAAGAAAGAAAATACATTTATTTAGATATAAATAAGAGTCAAATTAAGGAGCCCCTGTCTATGATATATGCCGTGAATTACAGGATAATTTAATTATTTTTTAAACTATTTTTTTTTATTAGAAAGCAGGTGGTGTAAAAGGTAAATGTGAAAACAACAAATACATTTTTTTCCATGAGTTTACACCTGGGAATGTCAACTGTTAGATTTTAGAGATGTCTTTTTTTCCTCCAGATGTCATGGATTGTCTGGCTCCAGAGAAACATGTTTATTTAAGCTTTTGAAAAAAAGAAAAAAAAATCAACACAGAGATAAACCTAAATTGCTTTTGTCTTCTCAGATCTGCAAGGCATTCTAAATATCTCCTCTCCTTGCTTTGCAGTAATACGCTGCAATTGATTTATTCTTCATCTTGTTAGATTAGGTAGATAATTGAATTGGTTTAAAACAGACGTACCTCAATATCTCTGTCGTTGAGTTGTGAAATTAATTACATTTGCGGTGAGCAGATGGAGTTGGACATAGTAGCCAATATTTGTGTCTTTGTGTCATTCTGTGTATTTATCCAAATGCAGAGTTTTCATAGACAAAGTTTATGCAGAGTAAACATCAATACTTCCTTTGTCAAATGGTTCATATTTTTAGGACAATTTTATGATTTTCATGTCAAAAAACAATTTTTTTTTTTTCATTAAATCGCATAATCACAGTGAAAGTGTTTTTTACATTTTTTTTTTAATTTATTTTTCACCCACCTTGTACCATAAAGCAACTGAATTGTCGGGTGCACTTTTTAATCAGTGATAATCTCAAGTCACAATTTACATCAATTAATAACATCGTCAGTGCATAAAAGTATCCCCTTTGGGTTTGGGTTGTGGACGTCCGACTTTTATGCTGGAGGTTATGCAGCCTCAGACCAACAAATAACTGCCCTGACACTGATAATTGTGAAAAGGTTATCGTATTGGGATACAAATCAGATGAAATTTAATAAAAATAAAGTGAAAAGTTTTAAAAGTCTGAACAAACAACTAGTTTTAATAGGGTTTGGGAGACATGGTGTGCAATGATAAATCCTTAAATCTTCATTTATATTCCTGTAATCTACAATATTTGATGTTACCCAGATAATACCAGTTCTTTCTGAGCTGCGCATTGTTGTCATAATCACATGAGTTTTGTCAAATATTTGTGGCATTAGTTCTAAAAAACAAAATGAACCAGAAAATCCCCCCTGATTTTCTCGCTGCCACCTGTTCCCTTGAATTCATGCTCTGTGAGCAGCTGCAGGCTTTATATTTAACATCACAAACTCATGCATTAATTCTCTGCTTTTTATATTGCCAGAAAATATTAGCAAGCACTAATTGGACTGTCCCATGCCAAAATAAAAAGAATATATGAATTCATAAAATGTCAGTAATTGAGCTTGAGGCTTCTAAACTGTGCTCTGTCCACAGACGGTGTCCTTCACTCAGTTTGACTCTACCAATGTCATCATTAATAATACACAGATTGAATCATCCCATCCCATGAATCATCCTCTCCATTAATATTTGATGCAGACTTTTTAGCAGCAACGGGCTTCCCCTAACCTTTCACTTCTTTGCAGCGGGCATCAATTACAGCAGATGAAAGGAATGGACATGGATGTCTCATTAATTTATCTTCATGTGCTGTGTGTCACAGAGACAGGACACAGATGTCGATTTTACCTGGCAGAAAGGAGGGTTTGCATGTCAGTCATTGGTCAAATGGTTGCAGGTGACATCTCCAGTTATGACAGTTGTCCTCTGATCAAGGGTACATAACCCCAGATACATGAAACCACTCGGGACAGAAAATAAAACCGCCTTCTGTTATAATAGATTTTTAAATCCCAATTTATGTTGAGATTACAGAGTTATTAGTCAGATTGGGGATTTATGGTGTGTATTTTGAAGGGATTACAGTTGCAGTTATGTGGTTGTATGAGGTGCAGACACAGCAACTACTGTTAATGTAGGAATAAAAGATGGCGGTACCCTCAGATTCTGCAGTGTAATTACATTGGCATTATGCTGCAGTGGAATCTGAGTGTTCAGCATTTTTTTGTACTTCTTTGAGTCCGCACAGACCTCATTAAGTGCATTTATATTTTTCATGACAAAAATTACTGTATATCTGCTATGATCATATTAGGTCTATTTTGATAATCTCTTTTTGTGCGCTAGATATTTAGTTTCTCTGTATGATTTCAAATAATAATTTAATTTTATGTTCCACCTAAAAATTGACTTGTGTATTATGAATTAAAACAAAGTTGTCACGTGCAATTTTCCCAGTGATTTATTTTTATCGAGATGTGGGATGTAAAAAAAAGACCTACTGCTCATGTGCACTAGCCACATTTTCTTGAGATGCACTACTTCACAGATCGATGGCGGACTGCACAAGAATGACAGCATGTGAGTTAATAATTGCATTTGTAGCAATTAGTCTTGCAGTCTGTGTGTAAGTGTCTATGTGTGCATGCATGTATCTGTGTGGTTAAGTGTGTGTAAAAAGGCTGTTGAAAATGTGTACTTTGCACGAGAAAGACACAACTACTAACCCACAATATCTCTATAACTACAGTTATGATCAAATTTACACATGTTCTATTACACAGACTAGTGACGAGTATGGAAAGTTAAAGTTACATCTCCTCTCTCGTACAATTCCAGAGCGACTACTTCACTCAGAGCAGCTGTCAATCATGACATCTCACCCCCATTGTATAGCATCAAATAACTAATTAAAACCAAACATATCAGAAAAAAATAATACCTGAACATACATCAGTGTGATAAGAACTACCTAAAATGAAAGAAACCATCTTTGGGAAAAATATATTTGACGTGTAATGATACTATTTAGTTTTGCCCATGTCCCATCTGCTAACATGGAGGGGGCGGGATACTGCAGCCAGCCACCAGGGGGCGATCTTGATGTTTTAGCTTCACAGTTGAGTAGCTGTCATGTCATCCATTTTCATATACAGTCCATGGTACAAATGTGTTTGGTCATAGTGTGTCTCTGTGTGTGTGTGTGTGTGTGTGTGTGTTGGTTTCTCTGGATTATGAGGACACTTCAGTGGTATACTTGTTTACTCTGTGAGGACATCACAGACTTGTAAGGTCAAAGGAAAAGTCCTCACAAGTCGGGAGGTGTAGAAGCTCCTTGTGCCTTTTCTTTGTATGTCCCAAAAAATCGGTCAGAATTTTATTGTGTGTGTGTGTGTGTGTGTGTGTGTGTGTGTGTGTGTGTGTGTGTGTGTATGTCCAAAGCCTTACAAATAAGTCATACAAATTGTTCACTGTTATGGCAATATCCTGGATTCTGAATTGATGTTGGTTTGTTAATAATTTATATTTCACTTACAGTTTATCTCTTAATCTATTTCATTCAAACATTCATAGAATTTGTAGTAATGATAATCCTATTGTTATACTTTGTTTATTCATTCAACTTTCTATATTTGTAGATGCTCCATGGCTTCTATTGCTTACTTGACCGTGTGGGCGGAGGTCTGTCTTTGAATTACCTCTATGCCATTTTCCTTGTTTGTAGATATTCTCCTTTTCCGTTTTAAAGAGCTTTGACTGAGTCAGAAATCAATGATGAGGTTGTCTTGTGAAGCCCATTGAGACTCTATTTGTGTTATTGTGCTTTACAAATAAACTTGAAATGACTCGACTGGTAAAATGTGAACATAAAAGAAGGAATGCATTAACGATTGCTAGCTTCATTACTCCCTTTTACTTTCCATTGCATATGGAATGGATGTCATAGTACTTCTACAGCACATGTTAAGTCAATAAATGTTTACAGTAATACATGATAGAAGAAAAGTAGCCTACTTAGGATATGTTGCATCCAAGCTAAAAAGATTTATTATGAGAATACAAAGTGAATAATAAAATTGACTGGATAATGTAACCAATTGCATTGGCTGTAGTGGCTCAATGGAACCAGATTGATCAGAAGTTGAATGAGACCACGGCAAAATAAAGATGTTTTCAATGCCGTGCTTCCAAAGAATTATGTTCATATGTAACTGCTTTGCATTTGTGGCTTACTGGTAACATTTAGTGCCAATCCAAAAAAATAGGGCTGGGACAATACTCATATCTCCCGATTCAAAACTATCACGATACTTGGGTGCCAATTTGATACAGTATGTATTGCAATTTTTAAGTATTGCGATCCTACAAGTATTGTGATTCAATATTATGATTTATTGCGACTTTTGTTAACTTTTTTAACACTAGACCATGGGAAAATAGTGAAATCACAGACTTCTAGGGACTTTAACTTTGGATAATATCTAAATTAGTGTAAAAAAAAGCTTATATGTAAGTCTGTATTTAGTCAGAGATGCCCTGAATGCAAATATATCAGTCATTGTCAGGGATTATTTATTTAAGTTTTTTTCCAGCAACCCCAAAATCAAAGAATAAAGTAATTTCTCTCACACATTAGTAGTATTTTTTTTTTGTTTATAAGGGACATGTAACATGTTTTATTGCATACGCATTTTGTATATACTATCCTGTTGTTTACATTTTATTTTGAAAACCGGATGTACTCACACGTGTATACTTAAGCTAACTTTGCCAAGTCTGTCATTAGCTCTCCTGGTCAGCTCTGTTATCTTTATACATCCATGGTCAGCTCCATCTGGGCCGCTAACGTAATGTCTCTTCAGCTTTATTCGTAGATCCCAATCTGATGGAGCTGTCATGGCTCTATGTCCCTTAACAGAAATAAATCCACAGGTACACAATGTTGTAGGTTCCTGTCATCCCAGTGAGCATACTTTGATAATTCATGCAGTATAGGTGGTGCTTACAAGCCTTGAATGATAAAGAACAAAGGCAGAATATGGATATAAAGAATGACCTTGAAATCAAGGTAACCTCAGCAGCATGATCAAAGCATCCCTTGTTCACTTTCTTTTGAGTCAGAGATGTGTCTAAAGGTTTTGCATAATCACCGAGCACCAAACCCCCACGGGGCGGGCGGGATTCTCACTAAATCTCTGAGCTGAAAATGTGTTTCTGCCACCTTGTCTACCACCACCCCCTCCACGGCTGAAATAATAAAACAATTGATAAGGTCATTTGGGAGTGTTTAGTCACTGCTGAACACCTTTAGGAGGTTGGAGAAATAGAACTGTCTTGCAGAGGCAAGGCAGCGTATCGGAGTGCACCAGCAGTCAAAGGGAACTCAGGCGGGACGAGCTGTAAGTGGATCCTCCACCTGATGTCCGCATCAGTTTCATCTGACTGATTTCTGCCTCCACTGGTCCCAGTCGACAGGCTGAGGAGGGGAAGGGGGCGCTTGCTCATCACTGCCAGATGGCCACCGCCGATTCATCCTCTGCGAGCTCTTTCTTGTGTTTCACTTCCTGGTGATTCATCGACTGTCTGCACTCTCGCTTCTCATGTTCGAAGCTGTGATCGTGAGAGCTGTAACTTCTCAGATGCAGCTGCTCATTGGCGTCATCAGCGGCAAACAAGTTGTTTTTGGTCAACAGGACGCTGTCATAAAAGTGTCCTGTATGCTAAAAGCAACATGAGGTGTTGTTGTATGCGACATTGATGAAAAACAGCTTCAGGGCAGTGTCTTCCTGTGGGTTTTTGGTAATAACTGTATTAACTCTCCTTGAGTTTCTAAATATGCAATGCACCATATGAGGCCAAGACACATACACATACAACAAAGCCTTTGAATCTATAGAAGTGCAACACTTGAAAATGAAACTAGCAAACAATAACTGTCTGCAGGCTTCACTGATTGTTGTGCCTGGAGTTACCTGTCGTTCCATCTCTCCTCTCCTGTCGGCTGGAGGTGACACGTTTGTATTGATCAATTTTACATGGCGTGTCAGCCAAAATAGAAAAAAAAATGAGATGCCAGGAGTGTAGTTTGGGTTCCCACAAGGGAGGGGATTGAATATAAATTTCTAAATTGCCTTGTGTGCTTTTCAACTACACTTCCTGTCACTCAACCCGCTCCATGCTTTGCCTTGGTGGATCCAGTTCTCTCTTTCCTCTTGCAGCAAGGGATACTTGTATTATATATTTCTATTTTGTTGTTCTTATAGTCAAAAGGAGAAGAAAAAAATCTGGCATTTCAAGAGCTCCACATGAAGGACTGAAGAGGAGGAGCGGAGGGCTGGTGATGGCAGTGGGGGGAGGCCGTGAAGGAGGGGGTTACAGAGTTCTCATCAGCAAGCTGCCATGACGAGCTGCCATAGCTGTCAGGGGCTATGAGAGATCTTTTGCCAAGGTAAGGCAAATTCCTCCTCATTCAGTCCTAATAGGACTGTCAGGCCTTCAGAACAGGGAGGGAGTGTAGTGAGCCTGGAGCTCCGAGCTCTCTTCAAGACTGCCGCACTGAGGCTACCTCATGGCACATGCAACACAGTGAGACACACAGGCCAACACAGCAAACTCATGACAGGCTTCACTGTAATGCATCGACTGGGTCTGTACTAGAGTTGAAAATAGCCCCAAGGCCAGTAGTGTGTCTCGTTCCATATAACTTGTAAGAGCTTGTTATAACAGTCACACTCTTCACCTACCACTTTAGCTTGGTTCCCCGTCGTTCCCCTTTTTGCTTGTTATCTCCTTTGCTTTTACATGCAGTAACCAAGTGAGGGGCAATTATTTAGTTTATCTATTCAGGTAAAAGTAAATGTATTTTGAAACCCCAAAACTCGATACATCAAACCCTGTTTTTGATACTTGCCAGCATTTTTCAGCAATAGCTTTTCAATGTATTTGCAATCCGTAATTGCCTATATCTCATTGTTACTAGTGGTGTTTGTACCTCCTGTGTGAGATTCAAACTGGGTGCCCATGCACAAGGGATTCACAGGAAGCAGAAAACAAAAGCCGATCCATACATGAAAGTTCTGGGACGTGTATTATTATTATTACGTACTTGCCATTACCACCAAGTAAACACATGTCGCCAAATCAACCAGGACTCTTAAAGATTGTAAGGCTAAGCAAGTACGCTACTTAACCACTGAAACCTCATTCCCTGTCTTTGTCATTGTTTTTGTCTGCATTTTATTTATTTTTACTTTTTTTCTCTCTCCCGTTTTGTTTGTATTGTTGATGTGACATTTCTTTGCCTCGTGTAAAGCAATTTTAATTGCCTCTGTGTTTGAAAGCTGCCATCCAAATAGAGATGCCTGGCCTTGTCAGGAAAAAAAATTATAATTATTTTGTGACATTTTCTTGTATCCATAAATGCTTTGAATGTGTGGACGGGTAAACACTAAAAATAAAAAGAGACTGATATTTACCAGGTCACAGTAACATGGAGTTTTTACCAAAGCTTCTTTGGGTTACTCAATTTACAAGCATCAACCCAAAATTATTTATTTGACGAACCACATTGAGCACTGAAATCTCTGTGTATGTTGCTTTTTTCAAGTTTCCTTTTTTGCCTTTTTCTATTATCACAACCACTTATGCATCTCTCCAGTTGAAATGACTAATGCTCTTCCAGTTGTCCATCATCTTAGTTCAGCATTTTTGTAAAAGTAGAACAAAACAAACTGAAATCATAAAAAAGTTACTTGCAAAGTATCACTTGAACCTGTGAAGTTTTTACAGTATAAATCAGGATATGGGCACCGATTGGGCACCAAAACTGCAACATAAAGTGCCGATGTGATATCCTGCGGTTACTGCACTGTGTAATCATCATGAAGCCCCACCACGCATACAAAGAGTTGGATTAGCTCGGCAGTGAGAGAGGAGTCGTGTTCAATTTCACTTTTGAGCCACTGGAATGCAACCTTGTAACCAACTGACATTAGATTGCAAACTCATTCTCCAGTTCAGGCTGAGTGAGTTTCAATTTTGGTTGTGCATTATTGATCCAAAGGGGAACACAGCCAGTTTCCCCAAAGTCCGACTACTTTACCAATTATCACATTTATCAGCTTTGTGATAGGAAGGGCTTCCCCCACAGAGTTGTACTCTAAAACACCTTACTGTTAAATACAGCAAATGATGTGGCAGGTTCAAGCAAGGGAAACACAAACATACTGCGCAGGGCTAACTTTGTGAAAGCTTAGCCCACGCAACAGTGAAATTGAGAGAGGATTAAATTAGTTTACTTCCAGACTGTACTGTACGTATAATCCCAAAGTTTCTATGCAGCTCAACCTTCCAGAAAATTATTTTACACAAAACATTACTGAGGGACCAGTTTGGTACTAACTTTAGTTGGCCGTGGGTGTAAACTGCCACAGGCAATGAGTCTCGGCACACTGTAAGTCATGTTCATTGTCAGACTGTCTAGGGACATTAGTGTGAGCTCAACACATATAGAGGGAACGTACATTCACTTCGGTCCAAATGCTTACATCAGTTTTCTGTAGATCCATTCAGATTCTGCTTAAAATGACAACCTGCTCAGGCTCATATTTGTGCAACAGGCATATCATGCAAATTTGCAGTGGAATTTCTTGCTTTCGAGTTGTCAAGAAACATTGCCATGTCGAATGGAATCATATTTTTTTCACGTCCCATGTTTATAGATGAGCTGTTTAACAGTGCTAAGCCCATATCCACGCTTCTGTCAGTGAGGAATTCACGATACAAAGCACAGGATAAAGTATATGTGACTTTAAATAAAGCAGCCAAGCCGTTCTGGTGCTTCTGTGAAAACAAACAAAAGCAGCTCAAGATCAGCTGCAATAAGATCCAAAGCAGCTTTGCAGGAGATTAGAAGCGGGCCTGAATCATAGCGCAGACAGCAAAAAACCTCAAGCACAAGACTGTGCTAATTACTTTTCAACCCGACTCCATTGTTTTGATGGAGCTAACCCTTGACACAAGGTGGGAGGAATGTAAGATGAAGACATAAAGATCAACAGGGAACAACCTCAGTGTCTCTAATTAACGTTTAAACCTCACGTGTAAATGCACACTTTGTTTTATTCCCTTTAAACTCTCTGTTTTGCATATTTCTCTATCTATTAATGCCCTTTTGCATTTGATATTTGCCTGGCACCAAGTGAAGCAGTCAGAAACATCAGTCTCTGTTTGAAACTCTTCTATAAACCAAAATAAAAAAATGGAGGCAAAGTGAAAGCACACACTAGTCATCTGAATCCCTCCCGCATGGGAATACACCAGCATTCTGTCAAACATTGTTAGTAAGCTGGAATGGAGTCTGGATCTTTACCAATACGCCGTAATGATGAGCCAATTCAAGTTAGCTGGCAGTGACGACGCAATGTTTTTGGCCATGCTAAGCAAGTAACAAACACTGCATTTACGTGCGCACGGGTGTGTTAATGTGCATTTTAAAGTGCGTGTGTGTAGTCGGGCGTGTTTTTATGCAGCACTGCTCCTCTGTGCCTTGCTAAAGAAGTATAAATGAAACACCCGTCCTCAAAGGGAATTTCTCTCTTACCAGATTGCCAAGTCCCGCCCCTCTGATTCGCCGCTCTCGCTCAGAGGTTTAAATGGCATTCAATCAAAGACTAATGCTGCCAAAAATGTCTTCCTAATGTTTATATTAGCTTATATTAGGAAATCTGTCTTATGACATAATATGGATAGGGCCGAGTGCAGGATGTGGTGGGTGGTGAGAGAACATGTGATACTACTCAAACATCCAGAAATCATTTAAATTATAATTTTTTTCCCCCTGCAAATATTCAAATTGACAGACGAAACATTGGCTAATCTTTAAATCCTGTCTGTCGTGCTCGGTTTTTGAAGAATGGCTCCACATTAATGTGCCGTTATAATTGTGATAATCTCTCTTCAATATATATTCATAAATGTTAATGCTCCACCTATCGCTCAGGCCTATCTGCAATCCAAAAAAACCCCGAAAAAACAACTGACACCTGCTGATACCGTAGTCATGTCTGGAAAAGCAAAATGTATGAGACAGCCATGATGTCTGCGAGCTGTTAGCCTACTATGGTCTCGTGCACAGAGGTGAATCTGCAGCTGCCTCATTTGTATTGGGCAGAGAGCGTGTTATGCATAAGGCGGAGACAAACCCCCTAGAGTACCACCAGCTGTACACCACATATGCCTCACGCCTCGTACACAACGTGCATCCAAAAAAAAACAGCACTTTCTGTCGGAATGTAAAACTCGCATCGGGGCGAAAGTGCGTACTTACTTACTTGTCAGCCACTTACTGTATAGCCCTCATGCGGATTGTCAGGATTTTACCTCCAGGCGGTTCCTGTATTCATGTACAATGCCCTCTTGTGTACACCACAAGATCTAAGTCCTGGAACTTTCCGTGTGAAATTGCATGTACTACTTTTTGTCGGCAAGGGATTCCTCCAGTTGCTCAAATTTCCTCCCACACCAAAAAAAGAAAAGAAAAGAAAAAAGACATGCTCGGTTGGTGTTATTGTTTTTTTTTACTAAGGCGCTGGCCTCAGAAATGAGTTGGTTCTTGCGTGCTGTAGAATGGCCGACCATAAGATTGGTCAGAAACAGAGAATGAATTTCCCTGCATGCATAAGATTCCGGGATGTGGATTCCTTTTGGGGTGCAAAGATCCGAGAGAAGCTGTAAATGTGTGGACATTTGAGATATTTCGTTGAAATTATACCAAGAGATCCATTGAGAACAAAACACATTACAGCGTGTTCCGTACATCACAGCATGAAGCCTTTGCAACCCTGTTATCCATTCATGTATTTACCATAGAAAATCTCTATGCACTCGTGTTCTCTGAAAAGCAGCACACAACTAAAAGGCCATTCTTGTTATGCACTTTTCAGCATATGATCATAATGTTCTGTGATAATGACACATCTTGAATGATAGTAGCGACGGTGATAAATGCTTTGCACAGCAATGGCAGCAGTGTTTGATTTTGAGTAAACCAACATTGCTCACTCAAAAAAAAAATCACCTTTCCTTTCTGGGCTTCCCTACAAAAGTTAAAATCAGAGGAAAATAACAGAAAGTTGTTTAAGGGAGAGTTTAAAAAAGTTCAAAAAGGGACGGTATTCACAATTTCAATTCATTAAACATACAATTCAGCTGAGACTGAAGGTATTCGGTAATAAACCAATGTGTTGAACAACTTTTATTTTTGTGCTGATGATGGCACTAGATGAAATGGCAGGGGGCCGCCAAAGAGACTCAAATTTATCCTGAGTTGAACATAAATGTATGTTCCAAATTTCATGGCCATTGTCCAGCCATCAAATAGTTGTTGAGATATTTCAGTCTGGACCAAAGTGGTGGGTAAACAGTCCGGTATATAGTCGTCCATAAAGCCACCTTGCCGCCTATTAGGCCTCACACCAGGGTTCAGGTTAATTAATGAATAAATAATGGACTACACTATATTTAAAGATTTTAATTGTCAATCTATGTTTGTTTGTGAAGAGTAGAACCGAACATGCAGTAGAAGAACGAAGAATCCTTCTTCAGTTCAGACTGATTTCCTCCTCTGAGACATTTTTATGAATTCAAGCTCTGTGTTCAAGTTAATTTATGGAATAGACAGATCCTGGTTCAGTTTGTCTGACAAATTCAAGACTTATTTTCACAATAAGAGACGCCTTTATGAAACAACAAAAACACCAAACAACCAATCCAGAAGGGATTTGAACCCACAACCTTCAGACAGTGAAGCTCTTTCTCTACCAGCTGAGCATGATCATGTGACCTTCACCTGCATATTTCATATTATACAGTAAACCTGCCTATTAAGGCTTTTTGATGGATCATTTGTATGCTTTCGTTAAAATGGGTTCATTTTAATGGATATCAATCCCTTAAAAAATAAAACCTTAAAACTTTCGCCTTAACGGGAAATTGATTTTTAAGTCATTTAAAAGTGTTAAACCCCTTTAAATTCTACAAAATGACATTACAGCTAACTAAACCTTAATTTGTACCTTACATTTTCCAATTAAGATGCAAATTTGAGGTTAATTTCTGGATAAATTGTTCCCCATGTGCTAAAAAAACAGCAAAAGTGCCCTCTTGGATGCCCATATGGTAGATAACATGTGATTAAGTTCCCTTTAAGGTGCCCTTCCAGTGGAGAAAACATGGTGCAGTGCCATATAGGATGCTCTACATGCTGGAAAACCTTCCAGTGGCCCACCACATGCAGCTGGTGCCCCTGCCCTAGAGAAAGAGTCTGCTTATAGCCATATGTTGTTTTAACCAGATTAGACAAATAATCAAAAATGATGAGAATGCATCTGTGAATTATTTTGACCTGAAATGACCTGGGAGATTTGTATCTAGTACATAAAATCTGTGTTTGTTCATTTTGTTTCACCAGCTCCGTTTCTTCAGTGGCAACCGTTGAAAAACAGCCAAGTTACCCTCAAGAGGAAAGCAGTTTTAGTAATTGAAGATACTTAGAAAAAAAAGTAGCTCAACTGCTCTGCTGGAAATCTGCATCTGCAGTGTTATATAATAGAAAATCCAGTGACATACAAAAGTACCACTGATCAGGATATTTACAAATAGGGTTGCATTTTAAATTCAGATGAAGTTCAAGGAAGGGTAACTGTGTTTGTGAAGCCCACACCCTACCAGCTGCCTGCCGCTGTTGTTGGATTATTTTGGCACATGTCTTTAACTCAATAATTCGATTTTCAGTCTTTGTTTTCAAACTAAAGTGTCATTTTTACATCCGACTTGTTGACATTAGGAGCAAGAATTATAATAAAGCGTCTGCTATAGATGTTTTCATGCAATTTATTATTGCTTGTTAAAAAATCTGCTTCCACCTCTATGGGGGGTAGTAACAAGCACAGTAAAAGCAGTGGTATTGTTGCGGTTTTAGTAATAGCACTAAGAGAAGCAAGAGCAAAAGTGCAGCACTTAACTGAGATTCCATTTTCATGAGTATGCGATGCTGCAGCAGCTAAGATCTGTGGGTAAAAACTAATGAGTCCGCTTGGGCTACATATCTGGAGCCTTCCTCTCCAGCACCAGCTGGTGGATGTAATTAATATGTAAAGAAACCTGTTCATGGCATAACATGATTGCCGTCCTGTCAAAAAATGAAGTAAATAAATATCTTCAGTCACAAACTGGCTGCCTGCAGAGCTGAGGAGAGACACTGAGGCAAAACAGGAGATACACTCAGTCAATTTTGCTTTTTTTCTGTTTTTCAAAGCCCATTGTTTTCATTCATTTGTTTGCATTTCCATTCATTTATTCACATGGATTAGATACATATTAATAAATGGCATTTTTCATTCTAGTTTGCCCTTGGCAGCTATTTCTGTGATGCTCTTTCTTGACAAAACCTGCATCTCTTCCCTTCCAAGTAACTTCCAAATCATCACTTCCCACATTCTCAGTGGTAATGTATTTAATTATCATAATCACCTTTTCTTTGGCACAGGTAAAATCCTCATCTGAATAGTTCATGTGATTTATTCACATTATGTTTCGAGAGAGCCATACCAGAGTGCCCGTAAATGAGTTCAGTTGCTGGAACCTCCGAAGGCCAGCCAATAAAGTCGCTAAGCCTGGCATCGGGCTCCACAAAAAGGTTCACTCTAAATGCCAACTGAAAGAGGATGAAACCTGAAAGTCAACAGGTTTTCAGAGGTGTCAAGCAAAACACACCAAACAGGATAAGTGAAATCATGCTCTGCTTGTTGTTATGGACACGACTGTGCTAAATTTAACATCAAAAGTACAGGAACTGAATCACAAGGCTGATTTATTCAGGTCAATAAAACCATCACAAGCAATGATTCACTCTTTCATTCCTCTAATTCATACATTAACTGGTGGAGACTTCTGGAGCTGGTTAGTTTAACATGGTTTCTTTGCTGGCACTTCCAAAGCCCAGCCAATGAGAAGCTGAGCCTGGCACCACTTCCTGCAGAAATCTTGCTTTGGATGCCAGAGGAACATGATGGGAGGTGGAAGCCTGCGAAGTGTGCCAGAGGGAAGAGAGGAGATATACCTGGCATGAGAGCTGAGAGCAACTCTTTGTCTCCACTCACTGCTTTCTGTAGCTGTTTAAATCTGAAGATGAACAGGTGCTGAGTTGCACTAGGTGGTTTAGGAGCAAATGTGGGCAAATATCAAGGGACGCACACACACACACACACAGAAATGCACATGCACGCACAGACCTATGCATATACACAATAGACCTCCGAGTATTCATTATTTTTATGGTATATTTTCCCAGGCTGGTTTTATGTGTGCACTTCTGTTTCCTTTGCTTCCCATTTCATTTGCACTCTGGCTCAAATGAATCCTCTGTCTGATAGACTTGTTTCATTTTAAAACCAATAAACCCACTGTCATGGCCATTGTAGCGGTTCCCCATCATGCATCTATCCTGCATCCACACTGCAGAGGCCACTGCAGTCAACTCTCTCTCGAATCATGTTTATGTAGAACAGGCTCAAGGAGAGTCAAAGTGGAAAACAAAAAAAAAATATAAAGTCCCTGCTACCTCAAAGGTTTCCAGGAAAATATCTGTGCCTCATGGCACCTGAAAAGAACAGAAAATAACACATCAGAGGTACAATACTGTCAACCTTGAGTGAAAAAAGTTAATGATTCAATTTTTACTCAAGTCTTATTAAAGATTCAGTTCATCCAAATCACAAACAGTGCATTTTTTTCCCTCATGAATCTAATACCCCGAAGTGAAAACAGGATTTTAGACATGTATTAAAAAGAAAGAAACAATCATAAGAATGCACACCCTTTACTTGAACTTTAGCTCAGGGGCCTCCTATTTCTCTTGATCACCTTTGAGATGTTTCCACACCTGATTGGAGTCCACCTGTGGGAAATGCAATTGATTGAACATGATTGGGAAAGGCACACACGCCTGTCTATATAAGGTCTCACAGCTGACAATGCATGTCAGAGCAAAAACTGAGGCAGGAGGTTGAAGGACCTGCCTGCAGAGACAGGAGGCACAAAAGAAAAACAAAATCTGCTGCATTTAAGGTTCCACAGCACAGTGGCCTCCATAATTCTTAAATGGAAGAAGGTTGGACTGGTCAGGGTTGAGGGAAAGCTGAACAAAGCAAAGTACAGGGATATCCTTAATGAAAACCTGGTCCAGAGAACTCAGGACCTCAGATTTTTGTTGTGCAAACGAACATCCCGCAAATTGTTTCTAAAAATATGTCAGTGTATGGTATGTGTCTGACCTTTGTTACACCAATCACCCAAAGTTCATGACGTCTACATTAAGCCATTTCAAGTTTAGATATTCAAGATAAATAATAATTCACAGTCAGTGGAAAATAAACTTTCTGAGTTGCAAAATATTGCTTCACTTTGCTTTAACAATAAACACAAAATTTCCGGACTCTCTGATCCACATATTAGTACTTAACAAGGAATTTTGTAACATTTTTTATGCTGCAGCCTCATGCCAAAATTGTTTAAATTTATTTTTCTCTCATCGGTCTAAACTCAATATCCCAAAGTGACAAAGCCAAAACAGGATTTTAGACATTTTTGCAAATTTATTAAAAAGAAAAATACTATACATTCAGACACTTAACCAGTTAGCTCAGGTGCCTCCCATTTCTCTTGATCTCCTTTGAGATGTTTCTACACCTTGATTGGAGTCCACCTGTGGTAGATTTAATTGATTGGGAAAGGCACACACCTGTCTATATAAAGTCTCACAGCTGACAATGCATATCGGAGCAAAAACCGAGCCACGAGGTCAAATGACCTGCCTGCATAGCTCAGAGACATGATTGTGTTCAGGCACAAAATAATAAAAAAATCTGCTGCATTAAAAGTTCCAGAGCACAGTAGCCTTAATATTTCTTTAATGGAAGAAGGTTGTACTGGTCAGGGTTGAAGGAAAGCTGAACAAAGCAAAGTACAGAGATATCCTTAATGAAAAACTGGTCCAGAGCACTCACAACCTCACACTGGGCTGAAAGTTTATGTTCAAACAGCACAATGACCCTAAGCACACTGCCAAGACAACACAAGGGTGGCTTAGGGACAATGTCCAAGAGTGGACCAGCCAGAGCCTGGACTTGAACCCAATCAAACCTCTTGGGAGAGACTCAAAATAACTTTCCACTGATCTGGCGAGAACAAAAGGCAGTAAATCCCCAAATCCAAGTGGGCAAATCGTGTCACATCATACCCAAGAAGACTAGAGGCTCTAATTGCTGCCAGATGTGCTTCAGGGTAAGGGTCGGAAAACTTATGCCAATGTGATATTTTAGTTAAAAACATTGAAAATCCTATTTTCGCTTTGTCATTTCTGGGTTTTGAGTGTAGATTGATGGGGGAAAAAATTTAAAACAATTTTAGCATAAGAGGCAAGGTCACGCCTGCCGAAGCGATACCTGTGCTGGATGTGGGCATTGTCAAGTGCGGTCACCGGTCGTAGCTATACCTACAAAAATAATGCAAAATAATTTTGTATTAACTTCCACGTAATCGTGAACCAAGTATAAAGGGATGAGGTCGAGGTGCACGGGTACCAAACTTTCGCCCAGGAGACCGGCTTTCGTATCATGTGTGACACCAGAGATCAGCTTTAATTAACTTGTCATGTAACTTCCATACTTACGTAACTTTCGTAGTTATTTTAACCCAAATCACCATCTTTCCTAAACCTAACCATGGTGTTTCCTCTGAAGATGGAAGTTTATTTTGAAAAGATTGTGTGCATGTAACGAGTGGAAATCTAGACGTGTTGTTGGACATTCGTGGGAAAACAAACAAAAAATTAGGAATAACTTGTCGTAAGATATCATACAAACCACTGTATGAGGATATGTTGACCACACGCACGTCTGTGCTATTGGTCAAAGGTCACTAAAGTTGAACTACAAGCGAATGCGAATATGCAAATTTGCTTTGCCACCGGAAGCTAATGTTTTACTCGCCCCTTTGTTCTCATAGAATGGAAGGGAACAGGAGGTGAATATTTGCAATGTTAATTTTGCGCATCTGTGACCGTGTCCTAAGGCATGATAAAAATGAAGGGACCTGAATGCCCTGTATATAGTTGTATCTGGCACAGTGTATACACCGGTTGCTTATAATGAAAGCAGCACCATAGCCACAGCAGCTTCAGTTACCGTTTGGATGGGATACATTCTGTGGACTGCTGTAGGTCACCTGTGTTGTGGCAGGGCTTAAAGCCCCATACAAAATTAGTTGCATGTGTAAAAATGGAAGAAGTTATTTTTTTTTTTTAAGTTGACCTACAGTAAACTTTACAGCTGCATGATTTTAATGTTGCCTACAAAGCTCTGATTGTTTTGTTTTCCTCAACTTCAATACAAAGTGGAGAAGTGCTTTCTCCTGTTTTCCTGGGACACATTGCTGCTGAGTTTGTAGAAATGTAGTAATTGAATTTTTTTGAGCACCACAAATAAAAGTCAATTCAACGCCATTGTCTGTAGTTTCAATAACTGAAAACCAACCTAAACCAACACTCTCTGCATGGCTATATCTCTTGTGAGGTTTGTTTTTTTTGTCAGTGAACCAACCCTTTAAACATTTATGTAAGTTCTTACTTATGTAAGGGAGTCCTCCTATACAGTGCACCGCCATGGTTCAACTTCACAAAGCCACATAGCTCGGGGGTGCTTACAGTACACTGACAGCAGCAGGGACTATAGAGGGAGTCCCAGAAGTGTCCCACTTGCTAGGAAAAACAAACTCTGGATGTCAGATTGAAGAACCCCAAAAACAAACATGGTATGTGCGTACTCTCCCTGTGAACAGGAAAAAAAAAATACAAATATGCTTTTTATGGTACAGCAATCTTTCTGATAAAGCAAAACAAAAGGCAGACTGAGCCACATTTGTCCTACTAAACACATGTTGATGTGTGCTTTCACAGGATGTGTGGCCTGGCTCGTCACTTGTATCTGTATAAATTTTTTTAACTATTCATAATTATTATTTTAATGATTTTATATTGTTTTATTGTACTCCTTCTCACATATATAGCTCCTTTGCGCAATGTTGTATACCATTTAAACTATTTTTAATTGTTTTAGCAATGTGTGTCTGCCATTTATATCTTGTAAAGACTTTTGTAACTTTATAAATAATTTTTTAGTATTATCATTCCTGAACAGTTCTATAATTGCGTAATTAATACAGGAAATTAATATATTATTTAACAGTTTTTACAATAAACAACATCTTAGTCTTTTGAGTTATTGAACCTACATATGTGTCTACACACAGACTGGGAACAAACATCACCATAACGTCATTTGCTGCAGTACATACTAAAAGCAGAGCAAAAAAATGATAAATAAGCACGATTATGAATTATTAGAAGTCAAGACATAAACCTGGGTAATGTTGAGAAGACATCTCAGCACACAACGTATTAATATCTTGAGTAGGATGAGTACTTGTAGAGATAGAAGTGTCAACAGAACTGGATAACTTGTATTTGTAATATAAGTAGTTATCAAAGCTGCAAAAGTAGTTCATTCATTTATTCCGGCACTGTATACCTATCAACACTTAAAAAAATGGAGCATCACCATGTTAACTCTGCACTCTTGTAAAAGATGGATACTGTCCCCAGTGTATATGAAGGTTAAATTGGACTGCAACAATATCAGCAGGAATGGTAGCAGTTTCACTAGGGCCAGTACAAGTTCATATTTGTAGCAGCAGCAAAAGCACTCGTAGTAATAGTAGACTATTTATTGTACGAGTAAGAGTAGTAGTCATAGCGGTAGTAGAATTTATTCCAGCCTCATTAAAACGAGCATATGTGAACTTAAGTAGTTAACACCGTTCCTGAATCAAAGTGTGTTTAAACAAACATAATGACATACAGTATTACCTCACCTTGGAAATCATCTCAAATGATCAATCCTAAACGTAATATGTCTCATTAATGCATTACCATGCAGCATGCGTCTTCATTTTGAGGAATGACGTATCTCAGATTCACTTGGCGTAATTATTTTTATATCCACTGAGTTAGAGGCATAAATATCCGGGATTTAATGCCAGGAAACCAAACTGATGTGTAAATCAATACTTTGAGTGCAATTTTGAACCTAAATCTCGAGGTGTGTTGTCTGGCCCATAAATTTCATTGTGTAGGGAGCCATTTATGCACATTTACATGGAGACAGGATGTTGATTGCAGGATTGCAGTTACTGAGCACCATAGTGGGGGGATTTTTAGAGAGGCAAAGCACTAAAGAGTTCACAGCCACATCCGCATTAGGTCATAAATCTTTCTCAACTGAATAAGCACTCTTTTTATTCCTTTTCCAAATTCATCACGCCTCCCCTTCTGTGTCTCTTTCTCTGCTGTCTGTGCCTTTTCTCCCCTCTGTCTCCCTCTCGCTCTCTCTCTTACTTTTTAGTGTCTTTATTGGATAATGAGTGTGATGACAGTAAAAGTTTCATCATCAGCCTCCATCCTATTAGGCCGTTATTGGATCATGTTTGTTTTTCGGTAAGCCTTAAGGAGAGAAGAAAGCAGAGCTAAGCCGCATCGCAAAATACAGCATGAGACACACTGTCAGGTTTTGTCTTGGCTTTGTCACTCACAGCAAATGAGTATTTAGCTCATCATTGGTAGTCTGTATATATGCATTATTATGTATGCAGAAATAAGCAGCCATTCAAATCATTCTTAGGTGCAAATGACAGAGGAGTGTGTCTAAATAGCAAATCGCTGAGGTTTAACTGCTCTAACTGACATCCTGATATCCACAATCCCAAAAAATGTGGGGTTTTGTTCTCTAGTTGCTTTCCTAATGTCATTACCCAACATATGCTTAAGTCTAATTATTCAACAAGGAAATGTTCCTTCAAAAAATTTATATTTTATATCTATTTACTTGCTCTAATTAAATGAAATAGTGAACCAAGTTGAAATATATAGCATCCATCCATTTTGATCCGCTTATCGCGGGGGCCGGGGCCGCAGGTTAAGCGGAGAATTCTAGACGTCCCTCTCGCCAGCAACATTTTCTAGCTCTTCCTGGGGGACCCCGAGATGTTCCCAGGCCAGACGAGATATATATTCATCCAGTGTGTTCTGGGTCTACCCCGGGGGCCTCTTCCCAGTTGGACGTGCCCGGAGAACCTCCAAAGGGAGGCGTCCAGGAGTCATCCAATCCAATCCAATCCAAATGTATTTATAAAGCACATTTAAAAACAACAAAAGTTGACCAAAATGCTGTACAATTATACATAAAAACAACATTGTAAAACACTAAGACCAACTTAAAACCAACAGGACATTAAAATAATAAGAGCGTTAAGACTAGTAGGAAAGGAAAAAGGATTAAAATAGTCAACTGTCATGCCGAACCAAAAGCCAAGGAATAAAAGTGTGTTTTTGAGGTTTGATTTAAAAACAGGCAGTGTGGGGGACAGCCGAACATGTGGAGGCAGAGTGTTCCAGAGCTTCGGTGCTGCAACTGCAAAGGCTCGGTCACCCCTGAGCTTCTTCCTAGACCTCGGGACAGTCAGAAGCAACTGGTCAGTTGATCTGAGGGTCCTCGATAAAAGATGTGGTTTTAAAAGATGAGAGAGATAGGTCGGGGCTTGCCCATTTAATGATTTATATGTCAATAATAAAATCCTGATCAGATGCCCGAACCACCTCAGCTGGCCCCTTTCGACGCCAAGTAGCAGCAGCTCTACTTGGAGCTCCATCCGGATGTCTGAGCTTCTCACCTTATCTCTAATGCTGAGCCCAGCCATCCTACAAAGGAAACTCATTTCGGCCGCTTGTATCCACGATCTCATTCTTTCGGTCACTACCCAAAGCTCATGACCATAGGTGAGGGCTGGAACCAGATGGATCGGTAAATCGGGAGCTTTGCCTTCTGTCTCGGCTCTCTCTTCAACATAATGGTCCGGTACAGCGCCCGCATAACTGCAGACGCTGCATGAAACCGCCTGTCCAGTTCCCACTCCATTTTTCCCTCACTTGTGATCAAGAACCCGAGATACTTAAACTCCCTTGCTTGGGGCAAAGACTCACTCCCAACCCAAAGAAGCAGCCATTCAAATCATTCTTAGGTGGAGATGACAGAGTGTGTCTAAATAGCAAATTGCTGAGGTTGAACTGCTCTAACGGATATCCACAGTCAGACAAATTTGGGGTTTTGTTCTCTCGTTGCTTTCCTAATATCATTGCCCAACAGATTCTTAAGTCTAATTATTCAACTAGGAAATGTTGCTGCAAAAAAAAGTCATCTGCTCGCTCTTCAGCCAAATATTTGTCCATTTTCTTGCTCTAATTAAATGAAATAATGAACCAAGTTGAAATATAGCACCATCAGGATAAATGATTTCCCCATTTAGGGGAACACTAAGTGGCCAAAGATTAAATGACTTTCGGACCACTTTCTCGCACAGTCGAACACGGAGAACACAAATATGACTTATGAGGAACCGCACAATTATATTAAGTAACAGAAAGGTTAACTAATTCAATTTAAAGTGGAATAAATCATGCCTCACGCTAGAATCAAGGCCGTTATCAACAATGGAAATCGGGCTTTGGTTAATTCGGTAATGCTTCTAAATGACAATGCCATATCAGACCGATGACATACAGCCCTGTACACAGAGCCGGTGACAAATTGTCCGCCTCCATCAGACTGCCTCTGATCAAACAGATCGATTGGGAAAATATCACCGCAGCCTCAGGATCTTCAAAATTGAGAGGAAGTGTCAACAAACCTGAGAGAAGGAAGAAATTTCACTGGCACCTTATGTTAGATCCGATGAAAAGAAAAAAAAAAAAAAAAAAAAAAAATCAATACTCTGACCCCGAGAGGGGCCACTGTCGTGGATGTGAAATACCAAATAACAATCACCTTTACAAGGCTCCCAAAGGCTCATGATAGTATTATTTGAGCGGAAACAACATATTACGGACCCGGGGTTATGGATGTTGTCTGCTTGTTTGGTGGTCAGTTTGCAGAACTAATGGTGTTTGCAGTTCAATACTTGGAGAAAATGAAATGGCATCATCTGATGTTTGTCCTTTCTTTGTGCCAGTGGTGTTCAGTACTGCCGTATTGGTTCAGTTCAATCAGGAGCAACATGAAACATCCTCAAGTCAACATTAGAACATGGTTTTGTTGTAAAGCATTTCCTTCAGCGCGCTTGCGTTCGATGTCCGCCCACTTTCCGCTGCCTGTCATTCGGTTGGATACCACTTGGATGTTTGATCTCGATCAATCGTCCTGTCAGTCTTGTTCCTTATTGCGACTCAACAGGGGATGCAGGGAAACAGTGATTGGCGGCTGGCACCGAGCCGTTGGCCAGGTTTTCTTAAACATAACCATAACTGCATTAGCAACAGGAAGCCTTTTTATTGCTTTCTGGTCCCTTTCATTTCACATTTTATAATACCAACCGCAAGCAGCTGAAAATAAAGAACACGTTGACAGGCATGCTTGTGTTCATGTCAGCACACTTATTGCAAACACTTGGCACCTTGTCATATGGAGGACACAGCCCAGAAAATTAAATGAATATATGAGGAAATAGGATGGGAGGAAAAGATACGCGTTGACGTGTAGCAGCAGGTTACCGGCGCAATATGATGTTATCAGCAACAAATGCAATCAAGGTAATTAAGGTCCGCGTTTGCAGCAGCAAGTGTTTTCAAGCAGACGATTACAGCAATTTTCCGCCGGCTTGTTTTGTAGGAGAACCTTAACCTCTACCTTCAATTTGCATTTGCTTAAAATCAGTGTCAGGTCCTATTTTGCTGGAGTTTAATTGTTGCAATTAGTTGTTTGCGGTGCAAGTTTTGTGTGCTCAGAGCCCCTGCTATTTGTGCAAGTCTGTGAGTCATGGGGTGTGTTACGTTTTCTTCTGTTCATTGACCTTGGATGTGAGGAGCGATGCTGACAATTGCCTTCTGTTCTTTTCTGAACCATTTTTTTTTACCACAAATGAAAAAAAAAACACTTTGCAAGGTAATTCAGAAGTCTCAGACAATGACAAACACACACACAGACAGCAGATGCTAGTGTCGAGCCCTGCGCTGCTGTTGCCCGCAGATGTGTCCATCGAAGCGTCGTATGAGTCGAACTGGAAACCATGACTGAGACTTAAAAAAGGGTATTGACCCTTGACAACGGCTCGTCGGCTCAAAGCAAAACATGTTTAAACGGTGAGTGAACCTGAAGGAGAGAGTCTGGAACTCACACAGTCGAACAATGAGGCTCATTCTGTTTCTGTTCAGTAGAGAGATGTCTGGGCTGCCGGGCCCTATACCTGCCAATTCTCCTCCGACTCCACTGGTCTGAAATTACAGTTAAAGGGAAAACCAGGAGGTGTGTCGGTGGATGCTCAGGAATTACAGTCTCACCACATGTCCTTTTCATATCGGTGCTGAAAGATCTGACAGCACACAGAGTACAAGCTATATATTTGAAATTTGGGCTATAGTGTGCAGGCAACCGTCCTATTTTTGGTGGATTATTTATTTATTTATGTTTGGTGTGAAAGAAGGAGCGATCAATAATTTCCAGTCAGAGTTCACTCCTCTCCTCTGTGATCAAGGGCTGGGAAGGTTCAAGATCTCTAGATAAAAGAAAATCACTCATGATTATTTAACTGATTTTTTCCTATAAATGCTGCTGAGTTCCTTGTTGGAGATGACTCAGGCTGGGAACAATAGTTTGCAAAGCGAAAACATATTCAGGCTCAGACAGAGAAGCAGGTTCATGCTGATGTCATGGGGAGAGACAGATTTAAACTAAAGAAGTAGGGCTGGGCGATATAGTTTATGAATAATATCTCTATTTTTAGGTTCACGATATACGTTGTATATCTGAGTTTTCATATTTTCTAGTAAACTGCTCTGAACACAGCTTGTATGTGACATTTTAGAGGGCTTTAATTTTGAAATTCCACGTCAGAATGTTCTGATATTGTCTGAGTGACAATCGGAGGTGGTCTGCTATCACTTTTAAGTGAAATTGGTCTTTGGTCTTTCTGTATTATTACATTTGACTAATTATTCACAAGATTGAAATTAAATTTTTTAGATATGGGTTTAGGTTGAGATTCAGGTTCTGACTGGGAAGCAATAACACATTAACCTTTTAAATGGACGTGTGTTTTTTCAAACATTTCTACATACCTCGGGTCTTTAGTGATCCTATAAACTAACTAACTTTAGAAAAAAAAACATTAGAAATTATTTTTTTATATACATATAACACAACACTGTTAGAAACAGTTTGAGGAATACAAGAAAGTTGACACAAACATTGTCATCAAGCATGGCCAAAATAACCACTATTGCTGCTTTATACATGTTGTGGAAGTCCCGGATACATCGGAAAACCAAACGTCGTTGTGTCTACGTCCATAACGTCATCCGGAGGTGTTTCACCGAGCAATATATTCACTGTATCTAGCAGAAATAAACAGATAATTGTAATAATTGGATCAAAGTGATGGCAAAATAACTACATAATCATGCCGATTTGTAAAAAAGTCATTAATGCTTTGTCAGATCTGTCCACAAGACGATAAGCAAACTACTTTTTTAAATGCTTGTTTCAGGGCTAGGCTATGCTAACATTGTAGCTGTCCCATCAACACTCAAAATAATGTCATCTAGGCATATATTATATGGCAGCAACGTTATTGTTTATACCGCAGGCAGTCTATGGTTTATACACATACATTTATACACAATTTTGCTCGGCCTCTGTACAAATATGAGGTACTATCGTGGCTTTGGGTGCCCACAGAAGGCTACAATATTTTATTTCCTTTTCATTTCTGATTCCGCAACATCACTGACGTCAGTGACAACAGGAGAATCTCAATGCTAATAGGCTTTCGTCACGCAAATTTCAAAGGCAAAGAGAAGAGGTTTAGCCTCAGGTTTGATGTGAATTACCATTTGTGGTTGATTCTAAAAAATTTACAAACTTTATCATAAAAAAACACACAAAAAAAACAGCAACCTTGAAGTGCATTTCAAATGTAAAGAATTCAATTTTGAAATTCAGAAAAAAATGATAACACAAGAGTAGAGGACAGCCCAGGAAACTGTAGATTACACTACAGTAGGTTAAGTAAGGTGAGGAGACAACAGTAGAAGCAAAAGAAGTTAGGAAACCCATTGAGATTCACTCCAGTGTTATTCCCGGGAGAGCTGCCATGGTGTCATATCTCCGCCACCCTGATTGAAATGAGAGGTGATGACACAGGAGTATCGATTCTCAACATATCTGCATTTTCCTAAAGGACAGGTCCTGCTGTATTGATTGACCCTGCACCTCATGGATAATGTTAAGCGATGTACAGTCGTCAAGACTGGGCCCATCTCGCAACATAAAATCTTGACAATAAAGAGACGGCAATTACTGACTAAGCAGTATTCAAATCAGTCCCCTTTAGCTTAAGCTGCTGTTAAAAAATGATTCTCATGTCAGGAAAGTGCTGACAGAAATTTCTTAAATGATATGATCGCTCTTAATGCGAGAGTCTATATGGTATTTATAGCAAAGTTGTTGACTTTTACTTCTTCAATATGGGATGGATTGGCATCAGTGTGCTAACTGCACTCCAAGGAGGAGGGAGGTTCAGTATGCCCTGAGGGCCTCAGTATGCCTCAAATGAAGTGCTTGTATTGTCTAGCAGTGACTATGACCCCCCTCCTCCCACAACCTCCAACATTGGAATTGGGGTGGTTGAGTTCAACCATTTTGTAACTTTCAAAAAACAGACAGTCTGACAAATTTTCCCACTTAACACATTGACAGGCCAGGTACACCTAGGTGTAGGGCAGGGTTTGAACTTCTCTTCTCTCAAGAACTTATACTTGTATTCTTCACACACCTACAGTGTTCTCAGAGGGAGATTGGGGGGGCAGTGTGCAACCTTGTCCAAGAAATTATGTTTATATACTGCTAATTTCTTTTGGCAAATGCGTTTCGTAATGCAATTGCTCTACCACAACACCATTCACATGGAGTGAAGTGGCAAGATGGATAGCGGGCATAGAAAGTGCACCTGAGAGCAGGGTTTGCATCCTGACTCCTGACTCAACCCGATGTCGTGGGAAAGGCGTACAAATAGCACAACATTACAAATACATTCCTTGAGACATGAGGTTTATGCTTTTCACACGTAATTTTTACGACACACAACAAAATCATGGTAACATCCACAGTTAGGTTTAGGAAAAAACATCAGAGTTAGGCTTAAAATAAGTAGGGCAACATAACCAACGGAAACAACGCAAATGTCACTAACGTAATTTGCAAAACTAAACACCGGTCTCGAACAACGATCTCCAGTCCAAGTCCAGCGTTTGTTGAACCTATCCCCCTCCCTTCCTGCCTGAAATAAGTGGTCTTTCTCGCTTTTTATTCTACGTCACTAACTCTAGCAAGTTTCTCACCAACAACAACAACATTTTACAAGATTACATTTAAACACATCATGATAACTTTATAATTTACCTTCGCCCCAATACTCATTTTAACTTGAACGCATCATAATGTAACTCAATCCATCCTCACATTACACATTACATTAGCTTTTAGCTCTGTTATTTAGCCAAGCAGGACTGTGCTGACCACCTAACAGCTAGCATTAGCTCTCCTCCTGCCGATTTGGACCAATTAAAACATTTTTTTGTCCCCATTAGTCACTTGGACATAATAACATGAGCATGTGGTTTTCCATGCTTTAGCTGATACAAGCAGATTTTTTTTTATGCAAAAGTGGCTATTACGAGTACAAATTAAGAAGGAAACCAATTAAATACTTAACACATTAACATTTTGCAAGTTCGTTATGAACATTTTTCAACTTGTCAGATGCATTCATTAAATATATTTTTCTAATTATGTGGACACATTTTGGGCGGCAGTATGTTTTTCTCTAGTTACCTGATTAACCCATAAATATGACAATAACATGTAGAGACTCTCCATATTAAATGAGCAAATTTTTTTTTATTATAGAATAGAAAGTCTCAACAGTACTGTATCATATTACAAGATCATGCACAATGTCTCACTGTGAAACCTGTGGGAATCGTGTCATACAATGGTGTCCATATGATATCTGATGGACTTTGTAGGGAGAATAATCCCATCCCTGCAGTTTAATCTGTACAGAACAGCTTCCAAACTGCCTTTTTTTTCCAAAATGTGTGTCTGCGTGTATATTTTTAATCTCTTTTGTTGAACAATGCATTCATTCCAGCCAAGCACAGGCAAATTATCTTCCCGCTTTTATAATAATGAAATCCTAAATGTGCTTTAGTGCCTCCACCACACGATTTTCATGCCATAAAAGAGTCAGATGTGTTTTTGTGTGCATGCCTTTTTATGCCGTTTTCATTGTGGCAGCCCCGCATTCATTTGAACTGTGTTTTGCATAACCACCATCGCCTCAAGTCACTCCATCTGTGAAACTCAAGCAGCATGAACAAAAGGAGAAAAGAGAGATGGGTGACGGGAAGAAGGAGAGACCGAAATGAGAAAGCGGAAGAGAGAGCAAGCGAGAGAGAGAAGATAGATAGGGGAAAAAATAGAAATAGAGAAGAGATTAGAGGGCACGTTTCAGCTGTAACCTTGGACTCGACTGTGTCAGGCAGCAAAAAGTAAATTTAAGTGTGGTATTTGTTTACCAAATACTAGTGGAGCAGAGCTGTTTATTTGACCCCCGCGGTGCATTCGCTGAGTTATATGTGACCG
The DNA here is from genome assembly GCF_043250625.1 of Sebastes fasciatus. Classification (NCBI taxonomy): domain Eukaryota; kingdom Metazoa; phylum Chordata; class Actinopteri; order Perciformes; family Sebastidae; genus Sebastes; species Sebastes fasciatus. Next base: position 12,768,342 of record NC_133799.1, read on the forward strand.
TGTGTCTGTGGATCTCTCTGTATGCTCAAGCACACAAGCCTGGCCGGCCATATGCGAGTTCTTTTACAAAACTCTCCTAACAAATCTCCACTGACTGTGCACTGCTGCGACTTCAAAGTGACCTTGTTGGACTACTGTAGTGTGACTAACTCACTATGGTGGGTATTACAGGACCATATCGACTGTAATAGCAGACTGCTGACGCGCAAGTACCGAGGTGGAGCGTGCCTTTAATCATCTCTTAACGAGAGTACTGATGACATGTACGGCGTAGTGTTATCTGTCCTGTATGCCTCCGTGTCCCTGAATAATTCAGCTGGCACAGAATAAGGGAGACATGAAACAAGCCCATTCACCAGATTAGCACTTAATTAATAAACTTTAGGTGGTTTCAATATTTCAGCGAGCCTGCATTATTCAGTTTAAATATCTGTCCTAATTACTTCCCCTCAGGCTGATCTATGACTTTGTTTTCTCTCCCTGGGGGCTCCGTGCCTCCGGACCAGGTCTGCTATAAATAGGGCTCTGCGGAGGCTCTTACCCAAGCGTTACCTTTTTTTTCCTCCACTAATGATCATTAGATCTGACCTGTCCAAACATACTTTACACCGGCACAAACACGCAGCCAAGCTTACTGGAAGGAGCATTAGAGAGCATGTGGAAGTGGGAGGAATAAAAAAAAAAAAAGAGCCAGAGCGAAAAAAACATTTGCATTCACACTGCAGCGTGATGTGCCACTCTACTCTGAACAGTTGTGGGGAGTGCAAGTGCAACTTTTTAATTGTATTACATTACATTTATTTAGCTGACAGTTTTTTTTTTTTCTAAAGTGACATACAATAAGTGCATTCAACCATGCGGATAAAACTAAAAAATTAATTGTAAGAATCATGCAAGTGTATCAGCTTCATCAAATATGCTGAACTGCTTTATAGGTGCTGCATTTCAGCCTGTTCGCAGTAAAAGGCGTATGAATGCCATGATAATGCACATAGCATTTAGCGTACAGTAGGAACGCCTTTTCTTGCTTCTTGTGTAGCCTGTACTGGCGGGTGGGAGTTGACGTGGACGGGTCCACTGGTGTTTTTGTTTTGTAAGTTACGTTAGTGACGTTTGTCACGATTTTTAGTGACACTTGAAACATGTTTTCCGTACGTACTTTGCTCAGTTTACGTACTTATTTTAAGCCCAAACTGGACGTTTTTCCTAAATCAATGTGGATTTATTGCCTAAACCTAACCGCGGACGTTACTGTAGTTTTGTTGCGTGGCGTACAAATGACACATGGAAAGCCTCAAATCTGTCCTCATGACACACGGATTGTCCATGTAATGTTGTGCTATTTATACGCCTTCCTGTGAGACCACAGGCAGCAGACTGTTGTGATTTTGTTGAGCGATAGCCAGGCCACCCTTGTAGTGAGGGAGTAGCAAGCCGACCGGCAGTAGCAGAGCACAGTGGACGGTCTGGGTTGTGCAGTTTGACAATGTCCTGGATGTAGGATGGGCCTGAGCCATTCGCAGCACGGTACACAAGTACCGCTGTCTTGAATCGGATTCGAGCAGCCACAAGTAGCCAGTGCAGAGTACGGAGGAGCGGTGTACTGTGGGAGAACTTAGGTTGATGAGCTGCGGAGGTTTGTTGGTGTGCAAACATCCACAGAGAGATGTCAGCCAGATGGGTTTTGGGCTGCTACCCTGTAAGTGTGGTTGTATCTAAGTAAAGGTCGGCAGGTATAGAGTTTTGAACAAATCAAGTACAAGTCCTCATACAGTATCTAAACTGCAAAATAGTTACTGGTCAGTGCCTTCCAAAATGACAAATATGACAAACAACCCATATGAGCATTTAGTGATATGGGATCTTCCACCTTAATGCTTAAGAGTATACTCCACCGATACAGCATTGCACTTCGAGAATATTGCCTGATCTGCCACTTCAGAAGATGAAAGGAAAATCCCTTCAGTTGAGGGTGCGTTCAAATCTGATTTGCTGGACAAATGATGACTGCACTTAATGGCCATCCACATGTCCGCTGTGTTTCCCCGGTTCCTCATCGCAACAGATGATAAATGGACTCGGTTACTTGATCAGGTCACTTGCAGCGTGAATGCACAATAAGAAAAAGGGAAGGAGAGCATTTAAGGATGAAGGATGCAAGAGAAAGGATTGTGAGGCCACAGTTTGTGCTCGTCCATTTAAAGTCCATCTACACGACTGTATATATTTGCAGTGATTAAATAGCAAATGACACTAACTCAAGAAGTATTAAGTGATGTGGATATATTAACCCCCTAAAAAGTCATTCATTCTTTGACCAGGTTGTTGGAATATAAAAGGGTGCAGCGATGGCCCGCCACATGCGCTCTGACATCAGCAATTTAGATTGGGAGTCTTGAATGTGCAGTAAGCACATCAGCATCAATCACAGAGCATTTAGTTCACTAAGCTGTAAGGGAGGAGGTTGGTTCGATGTTCTCCTCTCTAATGAGAAAATGGTTCCATCTGAATTTGCCTCATAAATCATTGCCACAGTCACCAAACACTGGTTTTAAAGTACCAGTCCCTTCTGACTGTGTATTTTTATGATTCAGCATTTTTTTCTATGTACTTAGCTGATTCCAGAAGCACATTATTTAAAGTGCACTTTGTGTGGCATAATAAGCATGTCCGAAAATAGCATTTCATGATTATCAGCTATGCATTTGCGGCGGAACTTATTCGAGCCCTCAGGGTTGTGCACATTATCTGAATAGTACATGTCATATCCTGATTATTGTTATTATATCTGTGAGTCATACTTATCCTACATGTATGTACTATACTTGTTAGCAAAGTGGTTTCTTATTGACTATTTCAATTTTCTTCTAATTTGTTTTGGTGAGAATTCGCCACCTTTGAAGCCCCAGACTGGTGTGAAAAGGCTTATGGTTTCTTAATTAATGAAGCTCTCATAAGTGTGCTCTATCATAATCAGTCAAAGATGAAATTTATTTTTCTCCAGTCAGGAGTTTTGAAGAGGCTCACTCCCCCGTCACCTGTCATAACCCCCCAGGTGTCGTTTTCTAATCAAACTTTCATTTATTGTCACCTTCCTTCTTCAGACGGGCCAGGCAAAACGTATTTTTCTCCATTGCTAAGACCATCTGCTATTGTGGGAATCATTTCAAGGTTGCGTATGTAATTTCACACCACAGTAAGCCAGTGTAGTGTCCACAGTGCACCCGTAGGTCTAGTTATGTGGAACCAAAAGCCACCTGAAAAGGCAACAGCCTCGGAGCCAAAGGCTACATAGTAGGCATTTAAAAAGCAATGTCAAGCATAAGCCTTGTGGTCAGAACATTTTTATTGAAGTGTCAGGCGGCCCTCAGTGTTTTGTTAGTGCCTTGTCTTTTGTCCTTCATGCTTACTTATTCAAAGTTGCAGGTTTCAGTAAAGTGTTTGAAATTGAATTGCTCTCTGCGGGCTGTATATGTGGAGGCATTTCTACCTCATCCATTTCATGACCAGTCATATACAGTCGTCCAAATGGCAATTGTCAATATGCATTTCCACCTCACCTGACTGGCTGCCATGTCCTCGGGGGATATTCATGATTGCATGGCTGACATTACATTGCTGCAGCAAAATAACAAAAAAAACAACTTAATTTTACTGTCTTTTCCATCTTGTTTTCTATCCAGTTTCCACCTTCTATTGTTATCCAATTCCTGTACATGTAGGTGTAAACAAAATATAAATATCTGAAACTACCTTAGTTCAGTTCCTGCATATAAGATTGTTTATAATAGAGCTGTCAATAGATAAGAAAATTACAAATATTTAATCGCATGATTGTCTATAGTTGATCGTGATAAATCACACATTTTTTTATCTGTTCAAAATTAACCTTAAAAGGGAGATTTGTCAAGTATTTAATATGCTTATCAACATGGAAGTGGGCAAATATGCTTGCCTTATGCAAAGGTGTGTATATATTTATAATTGGAAATCAATTAACAACAAAAAACATTGACATATATTGTCCAGAAACCCTCACAGGTACTGCATTTAGCATAAAAAGAAATATGCTCAAATCATAACATGGCAAACTGCAGCCCAACAGGCAACAACAGCTGTCAGTGTGTCAGTGTGCTGACTTGACTATGACTTGCCCAAAACTGCATGTGATTATCATAAAGTGGGCATATCTGTAAAGGGGAGTGTCTTGGGTACCCATTGAGTCTATTTGTATTCATTATCTTAATGTCAGAGGTCAAGGGACTCCTTTGGGACAGTTTTTCCTCGACAAAATTTAGCGTAAGTTTGGAGCCTTATTTAACCTCCTTTGCAACAAGCTGGTATGACGTGGTTGGTACCAATGGATTCCTTAGGTTTTTATCTTCACTCTTGCTTTAAAACTGAGTCTGCTACAAAATAAAAACCGCAAGTTGCCTTAATGCATTACAGAAATTTGTGGCATTAAAACAAATTTGTGTTCACAAATTATTATTCTGTTTACTTTGACAGCCCTATTTTATAAAGGTACTATATAAACAAATGCCACATTCAGAAGATTAAATATTCAGTTGGTCGGCTGGAACAAAAAGTTAAGTAAATCATACCCCGTGGCTGGGAAATATATCGGTATTATATCGATATTGTGATATGAGACTGGATATTGTCTTTATCTTGGATATTATAATATCATAATATGGCATACGTGTTGTCCTTTCCTGGTTTTAAAGGCTGCATTACAGTAAAGTGATGCACTTTTGTGAGCTTACCAGACTGTTCTAGCTGTTCTATTATTTGCTTTTAACCACTCAGTCATTATATTCACATTCCTGATGATTATTTATCAAAAAGCACCAATGGTCAACCCTGCAATATCGTTGCAATATCAACATTGAGGTATTCGATCAAAAGAATTTGATTTTCTCCATACCGCCCAGTCCTAATACCACGTCAATATGATCATTTGATTAACTCTCAATAAAACTATAACATAATTTTGTCTGATGAAACACATGAAAACAGAACACAATTCATTGCTAACATACATTTGACAATTTTTAATGAGTTTGCATGCATATACCTTATAGTAAGAAAACATTAACATAAATATGGAGGTATTGATTTCAGCCATATTGCCCAGCCTTAATAAGGATGATGCAGAATCAAACATGAAACTTTTGTTTCCCACATTGTCGACCCTTCTTGATAGACTTCTGCAGCTGTATTGTTTCAGGTAGCCGTACATTTTGGCAGAACATGACATTTAAATTTGTATCAAACTCAAACAGGCGCTCCTTGCTCGGCCTGGCGTTCAGGGCTTCTCAGGTCATCTCTGTCAGTGGTGTTTACAGCCCACGGGTTAGAGAAGTAGGCAGCCTGTGTGGAAGGTCAGCGCTTCAAACCCCCGGACCTGCTCGAAAAATTTGATTAGGCAAAGAGAACGTGTGCCTATCTCCGCTCCCATGACAACGAAGATCGAGGTGCCCTTGAGCTAAGCATTTAACCTCCCACCGCTCCAGTGGAGCTGCTCATTGGCCAGCTATACTGAAAACAATGGCTATAGTGTTGGGCTCCCAGGTGAGAGCGCTGTGTACTGTAGCTGGGTGAAAATGAGTGTGCCTCTCCAGCCAACCTTCCCTGAATAAACAAAGATTAGAAAAAGAACAGTCAAGCAAAGGAACTCCATAGGAGAATAAGTATATGCAATAAAAGCTAAAATCGCTGACATTGTCGCTTGGTAATGCATTCGTGTTTACTTTTTCCTTAACAGAATTATAAGTGAGCGAGCCAACGTGAGTTTTATTTATCCACATATTTTGCCAGTGCGTACAGGCCAACAGACGGGGAGAATCTGGATAACACAGTATTACATTCGGCAATAAAAGCCCTATCGTCTTGACAACAGGGCTTTGTATATGATTCATTCGCCCACTCGCGTCCAAACTAGGCCGGTGAAAAAGTGCCGCGGCGGTAACAACTTCTGATTTGAGCCAAATCAACTCCAGCACGTATGAAAAAAGTGCACTTTGCAATCTGCTCCAACATTTGAGGGTACACACTTTCCCAGGTTTCTCTGCCCCTGGCTTGGCAATTGTAGGGAACTGGCCTCACACTAATCACTGTGGAGTACAGTACATCAGCTGCTGTGTCTGCAAAGTGGGCCTTTCCCCCTGGATTTGGTACAATCAAACCTCCACAACACTGAGTGTCTACGTGAGAGGTGTGCGGCCGAGTGCGAGACACGGAGAATGAGTGAGAAAAAGCAAAACAGAATGAGAGGGAGAGAGATTACAGAGTTTAGTGACCTTGGCTGCCATGTGGCAGAGTTGTACTCACCGTCCTTGACTTTGACTGGGAAACTATCAGAACCCTCTAGTTCTGAGGCTGGATGGGGATTAGAAGCCTCCCTCTCTCTTTTTTGCATGCTGGGACCCCGCTGGATACGACCGACCAGATGGGCGGCAAGCCTCTGGCTCCAACTGTTGATTTGTCTGGACAGCATGGGACGGATTGAAGGCTGAGTATATTTGTGTGCGAGTGAGACAGCGTGTTTATATTCTTGGTAAGTGAGTGTATCAGCGTGATAAAGAGAAAGCGGCTGAAAGGCGTTTTGGGGCAGGAAGCCCAGTCCAAATGGGAGGGAAGACAGAGATAGAGAGAGGGTGCGAGCAGCAGCAGATCTCGCTCGGCTGGTGAGTAAGGGGCGTCTGAGTGTAATGGGCACATTTGCCTCCCTTTACATACCCGTAACCCTGGCACCAGACCGTGGTCTTCGCAGGCTGCCATCCATGGCTGGGGCTACGCCGCTCCCAGCCATGTAACCTACCTCACTTGGCAGCGGATAGCAGTAGCGCTCGGCCAGGGATTTTTTGGAAACAAGCTCTCTGCCGCCTGTGTGCCATGTTTGTATGCAATCAAACCAAAGTTAATGGGAGAATTCTCCCTTGCAATACAACAAAACAGGGTTTTTATCACTCTCACACCCTCAGGGTTTATGGACGCCATATCCGCACACCATATGACAGCCCTCAGTGTGAATTTCCCCTCTGCAATGCTGCACCCAGCTATTATATACTGTATAACTACAGAGCAGTGAGCTCCCCCCCCTTCTTTCAACTTCTCCAAGCTATAAAACGTATACTGGGGTGGCTGTGACAAAAGCACATAGATATACCCTCACAGATATATTAAGTCGCATACCCCCACAGATAAAATGTGTTCTGGTAACTGCCAGGAGGATGCAAGGCTAGGCACAAATAAAAAGTGCAACCTCGCTGTTGGGATCTGTGAATGTGCCAGAGCTTTATGGAAGGAGCCGGTGCTCTCTATACCCGAGGCCCAATTTTTTGAAAATGTAAGTGTGAAGGCATCTTTGAGATTTACTCGCAGCATGAAAATGAAACATGTCATCATCAATGAGCTATGCAAGTTCTGTCATGAAGCATTTGCCGGCTGCGGTCCGTTGGTCCGATCCAGCAGAGTGGTCGCTAGTATTCCCTAAAGACCGCAAAACGATGGACGTCACAAAGTGGCTAGCTGTAGTGCTGTCAAAACTGCTAATAGTCTGTTATGGAATAAAAGCTGTGAGACAGGTGGCTAGCATGCAATTATGGCACTTTACGCTGCAGGATATAGTGTATGGACTATAGCTGGTGCTGTTCTACAATGTTACCGGAATCATCCCACCTTAACACAAAAATGAAAATAAAAAATGATACAGGAGAGCCACTTGTGTTCACATTTTACAGACCACTCTCTGCAGAATTGTCAGCCCATTTGAACTTTGAACGTCCGGTCTGTCCAACCCTGCTGCTGTTGTTGCAAACTATGAAAATCTTGCTGCTTTTTGCTGACACACCGCTACAACTACCACCTGCTTAGATTTGCTTTTATGTTCTATATGGGGGACATTATGTGCTACTTGATTGCTAGCTAATTGCACCATTGTACCAAGAGAGTGTACATAAAAGCAGGCGTAGTCGCTGCCAAATCCAAAAGGTGCGTTGTCATGTCATTCCTATTCAAAGTGGGTGTTTTTTCTGTTTTTTTTACCAATATCCAAACTGTTCTGAATATGCTTTGGTTGTATAATGTTTATGAGGCAATGATTGATATTTCAAGAGTTCTTGGCTGAAAAAAACCCAAAACATAGATCTGAACCAAAGAGCAGCAACGCCCCAACTGCGATGAAGCACGTTCATGCAGTTTAACTCTAAATTAAATTTTGGTGGTGGTTTATGGCCACTGAGAGTATCCGTCTCTGCCTACAAGAGGAGAGGAGATCAGAACTTGATAGTCAAATCCAGAATCCTCCCACAAAGCAGAAGCAAACATGGCTGAACCTCTTCCGCACCTCCACCCACACAGCTATAGCCGCTACAAAGAAGATGGTTGAGAGGACTCCACAGTTTATTTCATAATGACTTGTGGGCATTGGAATCTTTCTATTCATACAATTTGAACAACATGATGCTACTTTGTGCTGCCGGTGTGTAAATTAAATATGGAGCGGCTTAAGTGACAAAAATAAAAAAAAAATCCAGCTCGGATGTCACATGAATTCAGGACTTTTCTGTGTTAGAAAAAGCATATGGCAGCATTTTTTTTTTTTTTTTTTTTTTACAAATGTGTTTGTTAGAAAACAGCTTTCCTCTCGGTTTGTGAAAACAAATCTTCCAGACATGATACCACTGCTGTGGCCTTGGGTGCATAATTATTTTCCAGCCGACCCTATTTGGCTCTACTGAACCACACTTAACACTATCAGACTATATAACCAATACCCCTGCTCATATTTTCACAAGCTGCAGTCTGCAAAAAAAAAAGACAGAATTGGGTTTGTTATCTTCTTGTTTTTTCGTTTGTATCTTTAACATGGTTGTGACTTGACAGATTCCGATAATGCCAATGAGACAAAGGCAGAATATGGAGCAATCAATTATGTTTCTGGTGCACACACTCCCAGCACACTTTCTCTGAGCATTTACTGTTATCACAGATGGGTTTACATTATAGTTAATAGAACGCCCGGTGCGTTTTATACCCGCGCTCAAGGATGCCCTGTGCGGCGGTATTGAACGCCGACAGCCAAGCCAAAGCCTTGCTGTTTGATGCTCTTGGAACAAGAATGGACGGGATGAACACAAAGGAGCATTTAATAGCTATAGTGTGCCTCATATTTTGCTGAGTAGTTGGTGGGGACCAAAACAGAGCTAAAAAGAGAGTAAATTTGGGACTTACATTTACCAGGAGGTCACGTCAGAAACACGACTAAATTAATGCTTATGTTCCTTAGTGTCTGCAGAATGTGTAAATAAATAGGCGACCTTTTGCTAACACATTTGCCATCAGCGAGGTCATATGTTAATTTTTTGTTTGCAGATTGTTTAAATTCATTAAAGGCAGTTTAACCAAGACCACAATCTTTTCCTAACTATAACCAAGTGCTATGAGCTGCTAAAACATAACCATAACAAAACATTGATCATGCTTTAGTTGCCACACGTTGCTATTGTACGGAAAACAAATGCAATACGTTGAAAGTGAAAGTTTGACACCTAGTTTCTCCACTGTGTTGCTGTCCTCTGCATCACATCTCCTCTCTGGCAGATTTCTGAGAGTTTGACAAACATGAGGACTGCTACTGTGAACTGCTCTTGGGGACACACTGTGCTTTACTCTTACCAACTAACGGCTGCAGTCACACTGTTCTTGAAACTCATGGTGTGAAAACCATAGAAAAACATAGGATTTTGAAGAGGTGTTGCGAAGCTCAAAGTGGGTAGCTCGGCCATCGCCATCTTGGCAGTGACGACACAGCCTAACTCCCGACTAATCCAAAACTGGGCAAAGAGGTGGATCATCGGTGAAGCTGAGGCGGGCCAGGCCGACACAGCAGAACAGACTGCTAGCGACCTGGTACGGCACCTACCGGTCACTCAAAGTAGCCACGCCCTCAATATGCCTAATTTAAGCCTTAATATAATTTAAACGGGTGAGTTATATAAACAAAACACATTGCTCTTTAAGTCCTCCATCAATCTCTAGCTCCCTCTGATTGGCTGAGAGGTTAAAAAGGTCTATTTATACACAGTATTACGACCCAGCCTATGTGAAAATCAGTGTGCAATGACTGTAAGGCATAGGGATATGTAGTAAATAGATCTAATGCCCTAATTCAGAGCTTATCACAGGAATAAGCTGAAATCTCCCACTACCTTTTTTTCAGAATTTTATGGTCCGATGTTGAAGATGTAATGGTATGCTAAAGTTTCATTAGTGCCTGATAATCTCATTAATGGGAGCTTTACTGCGTTACAAGGGCTAACTATTGAACCTTTACACCCCCTCGGTACAGGCAAATATTGGAATAGTCGATACCAATGCGAAGTTCTAACTGCACATGAGCATGGATACACGGCACACTTCAGCTTAATCCATAGGGGTTTCATTAATTCTGTTCTGCAAAAAGAGGATCAACCTAATTTGCCCCCAACGGTCAGACCTCGCTGTTCATTAAAAGTAGCATCACAGAGACCAATTAATCAGTGTTCCTTTCATCTGTCAAACAGGAACAAAAAAAAATGAAGGTACGCTCAACTTCATACATAGATAGTCATTAGAGGATACTACTTTTTCTCTAAATGTTTTTTTGTATGCATGCATTAGTTAGTCCTGCTTTTATCTCTGGGCAAGGGTTTTGGAGTTTATTGTTTTTTGGGAGCAAAGGTTTATCTGGGAGCAAGGGTTGCCAATTTATGATGCTGCAAATTATAAATATCGGAAGGGAGGCTGATTATTTCCTGTCTAATTGAGAATTCTCACCCTAAGATACTTTGTCTTAAAACTCTTTTCCTGTGTCATTTAAAGGACTGCTAAGTGATTTGCTGCTCCCAAAAGAATAATTGATTTGTTAAAAAACTAAATAAAAGTGTATTCAGTGCTTTAAACAATGTACACTCAAAGCAGTCAAGACTGAACATTTTCATAGCTTTAGAATGAGATGTTTCTCATGAAACACATGTTTACCTCAATTTACAGCAAGTGAGCCAAAGGGTTTACTGGCTGTAGAAGAAGAGGAGCTCTATGCTCATGGTTATGTTTAGGACACTTGGAAAAAGGTTGTAGTCTATGTAACATATTGAAAAAGTTCAGTTTTAGTTTAGTAATGAGTCAAAATTATGATAATTTCCTAACCATAACCTATGTTTCAATAACTGAAACACTGGACTAATATGATAGAGACGTAAATAACATCTGGAAACCTAGAGGTTCAATTTTACAATATGAAAGTCAACAAAATAAACAGTGCAAATAGTTGTAGCTCATACTCACCTACTGCAGACAAACTCCACCACCTCAATCAACAAGATGTCAGGTCGGGTCCAAGGTCAAGGTCAAGCTGAGGAGTTGTGTTGACAGAAGCATTCCAGTGCTCGCATGTGGTTCTCTGCTGCTGCTTTAATAATTCTCTGTGTCCAGCCCTGAACTTTAACCTGTGCTTGTCTGTGTCAAATACAACTAGGTGTGAAGAGATCTTCTTTGACTTCTAAGCAAACTTAGAAGAGAAGAGCACCCCTACTACACAGGGTTTCTTGTCCTCCCCGGAAGGCGTTTATGCCCTCTGTTTGAAAGGATGCTTTACATTTACCGTCGGCTAATGCAGACAGTGACATGAATTGATTCCCTCTATCGATCTGGGCCATGCTTACCAGACCTCAACATATTGCTGAGTTATGTTGGAAGTTTTTATAATGACTTTTCTGCTGGAGCCAAAAAGATCTTCAATAAACATCAGCGTTGATTTAGAGAGGACAGGAAGTGCTGCGGCCCAGCATCAACCTATGGAGACAGTCTTTGAAAGAGACAGACGTGCTAGTAATGACAGAATAACTAATAGCATAGCATAACAAAGAATTCTCAGAAGCTGGAGAGCTTTCTATTTTTTCTCACCCCCTCTGGCTAAGTGTGTGACTGAAAAATAAGGGCCATAAATGAGTCTTATCATTGCTCAGAACTGCTGGAAACTGAGTCTGAAAATGTGATGCTGATTCTTAGTAGGATCAGCAGTTCTTGCAACACTTCAACATCACAAGCAGTAAATTAGTTAAATTTAATAAACAAATTATGGGTTTTATAAAGCAGTGGTGATTGTTGCTTGTTTATGTCTTCAATTATAAGTCCAGTGGAATAAATTTTTTGGAACATACATTGCTCTCCTTACCGTAACCATGTTACCAGTGGCTCTCTAGAAGAACACATCTGACAAGAAATAAAGCTTAAGGACAAATTTGGATTCATGAAAATGTATATTCCTCCTTTATTGGTGGAGGCTAGCTGCCTCTCCACACCCTGTGCTCCTCTCACTCAGGTCCAACTCCCAGTAAGACAGCAAACAAAACAACCCCACCAAAATGTTGGGAGTCACATAGAGTATCTTAAGTTGGTTGCTTAAAGAGGACCTACAATGCTTATTTTCAGACGCATACTTGTATATATTGGGTTTCTACTAGAACATGTTTACATGCTTTAATGTTCAAAAAACGCTTTATTTTTTACATACTGGCTGTGCCGCAACAACACTTTTCACCTTCTGTCTGAAACGCTCTGTTTGAGCTCCTGTCCCACCACCTCCCGAAAAGCCCAGTCAGCTCTCTGATTGGTCAACTGGCCCAATCTTTTGTGATTAGTCAACCGAACCAAACTCTTTGGACACACTAACTAGCTTTGTTTGAGGGCGTGCCAAACTAGCCGCTAGGCAGGTATTATGCAAATGTGTTACTTGGTGACATCACCATGTTAAGGAAGAAAAGGCGTGACTTCAAACATGGTGTTTCAGGCAGTTCAGGAGCAGTGTTTCTGTGGGGGGAGAGTAACCCCCTTCGATGTCGACTTTGGGCTTTGTAACTTTGCAGACCTTTTACATGCACAAAAAACTATGTGAAACACACTAACGGAAAGGGAAAAAGCACAAAAGCATAAGTCACCTTTAATTAGAAACTGTAATCACTTAAACAACTCATGAGTATAGTGCAGCACTGCACAACTCTGTCTGCATTTGCATTCTTACTTACCTCTGAATCATTGTATGCTCAACTTTTGGTGAAACAGCTGTACAAAAGTATCTGTTCACATTGTTAGACACCATTTTACTGTCTGAAACATGGTTAGTGTTTAATCTGTTTAATCTCTTGTTGCCATTGCTTTTCTGGCTGTACAACACACAAATGCAAAACTATATAAAGCCTTCCTTTATAGTTATTGACTTCAGAGACCAGTGTTTTGTTTTCACATTTGACGTTTTTAACCAACAGTTGTCACTTTGGAACGGCATCACTGTATTCTCACTGTTTGTTCTGAACTATCAACCTGACTGATCATCAAAGCTGTAATGGACTCACATCAGAAACACTAAACATGAGCCAAAAAAACACAGTGCAGTGCTCTGAAAGAAACCCACACTTCCTGAGATATAATATATCAACCCAGTTAATTTGTTCCTCTGTGCAATTTATAATATTCATCCTTGCGGATGACTAACTTCACAGAACTCTTCCATTTTTCCAAAGAAGCAATTACCTGACGTCCTAGTATCTGTCATTTCTCAGGCAGTAACAGATTGAACTAATTTCTGAACTGACCTTGATTGTAGGAGCCTCTTGCATTTAAGGTGCTAAGCGACCAGCTTCTCTCTACATTCCCGTTAATGAGGCACCAACACTTAATTATGCAAAACAGATGTCATAGCAGGAGACTGATACACACATTGCTTGCAATTTCCTATTCTTACTGTGACGTTAGAGGCCTTTTTTAAAGCAGCTGTGCGCTCACATTACTGTGAAGAATTCCACATTCTTGCAACAGATATCGACCCCACAAAATACATGAAGCGATACACAATACTTACAAAACTTAATGATCCCTCGAGAGGCAAAATGTAATGCAGCATAAAGCAAACATGGAGAAATGGTGCACTGTCCTACAACGGCAGGTTTGAATTTCAGAATATAATACCAAGCATGGTCAATGCTGTGGCACCAGTTATAAGAGAAAGAGCAGGCATGATAGAGAATATGAACCACGGCGCATCAATGGATCCGAGTCCATATGATGGGAAAATAGCCAGCATTAGTAAGAATAGCGCCGAGCCATTAAACGTTTAAAATTGCAGAGCCAGTCGAGAGGGAAAAGCAAAGCATTTTAAGGAGGGTTATGAAGCTATCAGCCAAACCATGCATTCCACCTTACTTAGTGCTGAGACTTCTCTCTACAGACAAACCTAAATATCCCACAATGACTGCCATGACTGCTTGTAAAAGTACTTTCAGGTTCAATGTGCAAGAACTGCATTGCACAGAGGAAAGCCTTGTTTTCAGTAAAAAAATGGGATTTAATTCTAGTCCTAGACCTGTTAGCACCAGTGTCAGAGCAATTTGACACATTCTGGAAGCTGTCCCTTCGACTATTAGATACCTGGTCTTTTAAAATGACATCAGATATAGCCAGACTTTAATGAATGCTCAGCCTAATGGACAGTAGTTAATGAGGTGCTCCATAGTCGGTCAGTCATTGATCTTTCTCAACAGTGAATGAGTCCTCATTCTAAAATGATATCCTGTCCCCACTGTGTACTTTGGGTTGCATAAATGGTAGGACAAGCATATCTTCAATCAAATGATGGTCAGTCACTATTAGTTGAGTAGTATAAAGTCTGTACCTGCATTCCACAGGACCATGCCCCGGCTGTGACCTTTTTCTTTGGATTAGCACCAAATTTTGTACTTTTGTACAGTCACTGTCCTCAGACAACCCAATCTCATGGGACGGGCATTCCGTGTGTCCAACACAGTCACACAGCAGTTTGTGAAATAGTCCCGAAATTTAATCAATTTGATTCTTGTATAAACATAAATTTCCCTTTTTTTTTGTGACGCTCAGAATCACTTTAAACAATTTATTTTTCATGCTTTCTCCTATAAATATGTAGCAACATGTGACGCATGAGTCAATTTCCGCTCCAGTCTTTTCAAAATAAAACGATTTAGTTAGGTTTAGCAATAGATTGACTTGGTTAGGCTTAGGCAATAAAGTACTTAATTAAGCTTCGGAAATTATTTTGGTTTGGGTTTAAATAACACCGGAAGTTACTTAACTTAAGTACAGAAGTTACGTGACAAAAACTTCTTGGATAGCTTTAGAAAAAATATTGTGGTATGGGTTAAAATTACTCTGGGAGTGCAGTAACTTAAGTACAGAAGTTAGGCGACAAATAAATCAACGTTGACTTCTGGTTTCACACAGTACACAAACACCGGTCTCCTAGGCCAAAGTCCTATGTTTTTTGACCCACCCATTCATCGCGACTTCCTCCCTTCCATTTCCATCCAATTGTCCAATACTTGGCTTTATGATTAAATGCCTGCAAAAATGTCTGTGTGTAGTTTGTGTTTAGCTTAGCAAACATGCTAACATGCAAAACTAAAATTGCAAACATAGTAAACATTATACCTGCTTAAAGGCAGGGTCAGTGATCTTGAGAAACCAGCAAGAGTACACTAGATTTTGAAAAATGATCCCAATGATCCCAAGCAACAAGTAAAGTTGCTAGCAGTATTAGCTGCTGAGCAATTCCAGAAGTCCCTTAATCTAGCGAGTTGCCTAGTCGCCAACACTCACAGTCTGTCGCTTCAGGCCTCCCTCCAAAGCCACTCCCCCAAAATCATCATTACAGACATAAACATATCATAATGAATGTGAACGGCGAACATGGCTATTGTTAGTAGCTTACTCACAGCTGTCAACCCTACCTCTAACACCAGCATATTAACATTGTCATTGTGAGCATGATGAGGCTGACGTTGGCTTTGTAATGTTGGCATCTACATATCGGAAAGAACTGGAGTTTTGTTTTGTATGCATATTTTTTTATCAAACATATTTAATTAAGTACAGACTGTACTGTGAACGATAACAGTCATTAAAAAACGAGTGGTGCTCAGATGATGGGTGCTTACCATTTCAACAGGGTTACACCCCCTCAACGTATTGAGAACTGGCTGATCATTGAGCAAGAGGCAGTACAGCAGTTAACACAAATTACATGAATCATCAAACACAGAAAAATTACACTTCGGGCATTATGAATCCATATAAAGCGTTTCCTGACGGGGTTATAATCACTGCACTGGATCTTTTTATTACATCAGTATGTCAAAGCAGTCAAGTGCTCTTCACATTCTCCATTTAGACAATTCAGAAAGCCCACACGCACTCTCTAACTGCAACTGTGTGGGATATATGTCATGCAGTGGTAACTTCTACATGTCACCTGTCTGGGACACTTTATGTACAATTGATCCTCCAGAAGCCTCACTGGAGCTATTGGCTTACAGCCCAATAAAAGAGGAAACACAATTGTAAAAACAGTTTTTTTGTTAGATATGGTGGACTGGGCTTCAAGCAATCTGATGAGGAGATCAGTACCTAGTGTAGGTAAGAAAATTAGTTAATCTTTCTAATACCGACCCCCGCTGTCCGGAGCATTTCCTCAAACACCTCCTGTTCCCTTTCAGTTAGCTGGTTTGGTCCCTGGGAATACAACAGGAGTCTATCAACCTAGAATCGAGCGCACTCCATGAAAGATCAGACAACAGATCAATACTCCACATCCTTAAGGATGAGTCTGCTAAGTCAAACAGAAAGAAAAGGAGAGCTTTGATATACAGGGAAGGTAGGGATAGCAAATCATGCCAAACAACAAGACTAACAAGTCTACCCATCGGTACTGAGAATACGATCAATGGGAAGAAGATGTATGCTGGAATATATTTTGCAAAACAATTCAGCGAGACCTCATTGTTTTGCAACATATCCATTCTGCATGGAATGCAAAAAGCAACAACCTCTTGCTCCATATCCACCACTTCACACAGACATACACCCATTCACGCACAAACACAAAGAGGAGTTGTACATGCGTGTTCGCACTGCTCAAAATATAACCATCCTTAACATAATACAGGACACTTCTGCCAACAGTAAACAGATACCTTCGCTTTGTTTTTGAAATAAAGGAAAATGATTTAACCCACCAGTGTTCAAAACAACCAAATCAAGGATTACACAATTACAAAGGCAATGAGGCAGGTGCTGGACTATTGGACTTTTGATTATCTGTTAAACACAGTTGTTGTGAGATGCATCCTGCAGGAAACAGCAACGCTGTTTGGGTATTACCTCCGCCAAATCTGGGCAAACCAGAAAACGATTGGTATGACTATTTTGTATATCACATTGACTGTTAATGGAGTTCTTTTTTTTTTCACAATTGAATGGGGATGTAGTGAGCCATTCAGCCAAAATTGTCCGAGCATGGTTATTAACTAATCCCGTCTATTTCGGAGACTGGCCATGATGGCGGTATCAATTGGACAGCACCACCCTGCATACTGGAGCACCGGAATGGCAAATCAGTTTAGCATTTTTTCGAGATTTATTGAGTTTCTGTAGTGCATTTAGGAGATGGGATTTTTTTTTTTTCATTTACTACAGCTCCTTTGGACCACTCAGGTGGTAAGCGGTAACTCCGTAAAAAAGCCACTACTTCCACTCGCTGGTGTTTAAATCACTTCCTTACGAGCATGTAATTTTCCCAGGTGGTAATGGACTAAATAGAAAAAAAGGCAAGTTTTAATGGGTGAATGCTTTCAGGCATCATTGAGTTCTGGTCTGCTGTTTGGCTAAGTCGTTCACAACCTCGGGGGAAGAGTGTGTTTACAGTACCTCACCACCTCAGTAGAGTACATTTACATCAAACTACCTGCGCTGTCTCAGTTCTCATTTACAAGGTAAGTGAGATGGATCAACGCAGTCTCAGAGACCTTTAATCCACCAAGGGGGGGGGGGTTTGTCAGTCAGTGATGCATTGATTTTGAAATCATACTGAGAAGCAATAACTACATTTTTATGGTTGGACTAGTGGTTGACGGATGGGCTAACATTTATTCAATACACTAATGTAGTTTCATGCATAGTTTACAATATAACCAGAGGTAGAAAACATTTTTAGACACAAAGTATTTAGTTTTTCTTTTTTGTAATTTGGGTGAACTGTTTTGCAATTTTACCCCATTTTTATCAGCATGTGAATCACTCGTGCATTGGTAAGCAATTTGAAACCAGTGTGGGAATGGCGGACCCTGCCACTAAAGGTGAATAATGCTATATAGAGAGGTAATTACTGTATGTTAATACATTGAATGAAAAAAAAATGTATATATGAAAATCTTTATGACTATAAGCTTCAGACATTCAGATCCTCTAGGACGCCCGAGAACAGCTACACAGCTGCGGCGCCAATAGCAGCTATTAAACCAGGTTCATTATGACTCAAGATCGCGTTCACCTTGACTTTAGCCTTCGCCGAAGAGTCTTTTGAGTTTGACATTTAACGTCATAAAGGTGAACATTATGGATCGCTTTATAGGGCATTAACATGTCCTTTCATGTTTAAATGGAGCCCCAACTGTGAATAATTAGTCTAAATAATGGAACTTCCAACCTATTCTTAAAAACCTCTCTTTGTACCCCCTGGAACTGCTCTTCCCCCACACATTTTTCACAGTTTTTGGTACATATTTGTCAAAAGGAACCTTCAAATACAGAAATGTTCTGTAAAGTGTGGTTTTATCTGTGGATTATGAGGCATTTTAACTTCAGAAATGTCCATGGCCTACAGCATTGGACACTAAATAAAGATCTTGAACATATGCTCAGGTGACATGCCGTTTGAAACTGTGTTAGACTCTATGCAAAGAAGACCCAATGTAGTGATGTAATGAAAAGTAATATGTTAATTTCAACTAAAGAGACTGGAAGACAAATCTACTCTCCTGCTCTCTATCCTTGAAGAGTCCCATAGGATGCTTGTTGTTCACTTAAGAACTAATGGCTTTAATTATTCATTATATAATAATGGGAATTACTATATTGAAACAGATATAATTACCATCCTCAATGAGATAATTATGTTAATAATGGTACGCGCTCAGGTTCATCAAGCTTTACTTTAATGTGCATCTAGAAAGAAATCAAACTGCAGCTGAACACATTTGTCAGAATCCAGCACCTGTGTTGCTTTGATCTCCAGGAAACGCTTCCACGGGGAGTCCTTGAGACCCACTGTAAATGTCTGACATGCTATCAATTTAGTCAGAGATTAAAAGAGGCTCAAGTAGTTCCAGCGAGATCTTCCAACACACCTTATTCTGCAGGCAACAGTGTGTACTCGGTTGCTCCTTTATGCAAAACGCAGCCCATGATTAATGCACTCTATTTGCAGGGGGAGGTGAACATAGTAAGCTAACGACATTCAACAAATGAGCTCATAGTGAACTTGCACCGGCACACGCGCTTTGCAAATGCATGCAAGTTCATTTGGGTTTTGATGATTATTCTTTTAAAAAAAAAAACATCATTACGTTTGATTAAAAGTAAATGCTGTGTGTATATTCCATTTTCATTCCAATTGCAGTGGTATCAATAATTTATTTTTCGATTTAACAGTAAAATAGACAACGTCCCTGCCTTTATACCACAGCTGAACTTTTCTGCACTGCTATACTTAAATTAATGCTTTTGTTCTAAATCCCCCAAATCAGGTAGCACACATTACATTTGTTTTAACGTCACTTATTTCTTAAACACATTAACGCAACTTGCAATTTCTCCCCTTCACAGACATGCCCACTTTTTGCTAAACCCATGTACTTTTGGACAAGTTATAGTCTAGTAGAGTTTTTGATTTTGATGATTTTTGCAGATATTTTATGCTAAATGCAGTACCTGTGAGGGTTTCTGGACAATAATTGTCGTTGTTTTGTGTTGTTAATTGATTTACAAAAGTAAATATATACATACATTTGCATAAAGCAAGCATATTTGCCCACTCCCATGTCGATAAGTACATGATGAATACTTGACAAATCTCCCTTTAAGGTACGTTTTAATCAAAAAATAAATGTGTGATTAATTAGGAATTAATTGTGATTAACTATGGACAATCATGCAATTATTCTCCAATACATATTTTAATCAATTGTATTATTATTGTAATAATAAGTGTGTGATTTGAGTTTATTTGTGCTTGCTGCAACAAGTATTGGTGATATCTTCCTTATTGTTGACCGATTAAACTTGACTGGACATTCAGTCAAACCTCGACACCAGTAAAGGTTAAATATGCCGTAAATTGCAGAAAGTTCACCTCAAGGCTTCCCCTGTGGTCGTCTTCACTTTTGGCCCCTCGTATTAGCTGCTACCATAGTTGTTCGACGCTCCAAAAAAGGTTAGAATAATTATTTAAAAATGGTACTCGAACCATGGCAGGGGCGTCAGGGATCATCACCACCCACATTATTTACTGCATGACCTACTCCCTCAAACAAGGTGACTCTACGTCTTCCATTAGTTTTTTCGCTGCTGGAGTATATTAAATTAAAATCAAAATCTTGTCAAATCATGTGAAACTTACTCCTAAGCTGTTAAAGAAAGTTTTATCGAACAGCATCGGCAGTAAAATTGGTAGAAGGAACTGTTAAACCTTACACCCTCCATCAGCTGAAATCAGTTAATATTCCTTTCTCTCAAATATAATTCTATCAGCTTTTTGTTGCATTACAGTCATATCAGCGGTCTTTCAGATGGAGTTAGCCCCATGAGAGAGATTGCATGGCTTCCCCCCCCCCCCCCCCTCCTCCTCTCTTCTGATCCCGCCAACGCAGGGGCAAGCAATTAAACTCCTTGTTGGAGTGAGGTTATCTCTGTGTCCATGACACGAGCACAACAACGGAGTCCCACTGCAGGGCTACGTAAACAAGACGTGCCATGGGATGTTTGTTGCCTGTTAGGAAGCGGCTATCAGCGCATGGAGGGGATCAGGGGAGACCCACCCCTCTCCTCACATCGTCATGAACAATACAGATTAACCTCAACAACACCCACAGCTGATTAAGAGGCTCTGGAGGGCCCCGCTGCTGTTTTGGGAGGGGGGTCGGGGCAACCGTTCTGGTAAAAGGCACGCGAAAGGGCAACATTTTAAAAGACTAAATAATGAAGAGCGAACCTGTGGCCCTCTCATTACTGCACCTGTGATTGTGTGGAGATGTGGAGCCGTGCAGCGGAGCGGCAGTGTGTGTGGGGGGGTGCCTCCGCTGTTGTCTAACGCCAAGATTGGAGCAATTTAGATCCAATCTCTCTCTCAGGGCTCTGACCTATTCTCTGCTCAGCTGGGAGGATATTTTTTCCTGCTGGAAACAACGACCGGATCATTTCCATTGGTATCCTGGAGCTCTATGATATATAAGAGAGAGGGAAACAATCTAACTTCACAAAGGGGTGTCATTTCCTACTTTTGTTTTTTTTTATTTGACATTATTTGTTTTCAATCTAAATTGTGTTTACACAGGCCAGACACATACTTTGATTCATTCACTATTTGACCCACAGTGGCGAGTTGACATTCATCTCTCACTGCTGCACTACAAATAACACATTAGTTTTGTTTTTTTTCAATTTCTTTCAAATTCATTGATGGTGATTATGCTCATAATTCATCATAATTGCAGCCTTGAAGCCGTGTAAGTTCACTAGCTCATAAAACAAAATCAGATGCAAAAAATATAATTTTTTATCTATTCAAAATGTACCTTAAAGGGAGATTTGTCAAGTCTTGAATACGCTTATCAACATGTGGGCAAATATGCTTGCTTTACACAAATGTATGTATGTATTTATTATCTGAAATCAATCAACAACACAAAAAATTTAAAATCTTGTCCAGAAACCCTCACATGTACTGCATTTAGCATAAAAAATATGCTCTAATCATTACATGGCAAAGCCCAACAGGCAACAACAGCTGTCAGTGTGTCAGTGTGCTGACTTGACTTTGACTTGCCCAAAACTGCATGTGATTATCATTAAGTGGGCATGTCTGTAAAGGGGAGACTCGTGGGTACCCATAGAACCCATTTTCATTAACATATCTTGAGGTCAGAGATCAAGGGACCCTTTTGAAAATGACCATGCCAGTTTTTCCTCACCAAAATTGTAAGTTTGGAGCGTTATTCAGCCTCTTTCGCAACAAAGCATATTATGGCAAAACACCTTTGCGTTTACTTTGACAGCCCTAATGTTTACTTATTTTTCATTTTAAAAATACCCTTCATAACTATATTAAACTTTACCACTGAGTCACCTTGCAGTGCCGTCTTCAAAAAGAAGAAGAAGAAAAAAATGCAACAGTTGGAATTGTGCCCTCTGGCCTCACAGCTATTTCCCCATCATGGGCCAACAGCACTGGCCCTGTAAGGCTTGTCCGTGGGTTTCCTGCCTTAAGGCAAGGTGCACGCCCAGAGAAAGCCCCATGCTGGCCCATAGTGGTTTTGCTCATGTGTGGTAAACTACTTGGGCCAAATCACACAACGGGGGACTTCACAGCTACACTCGGCACAAAAAAACATATCTGGCTCAGCAGTATGTCCTGTTACTGACGCTATAACTGGTATTTGTTTAGCTTAATGGCAATGCTATTAAACATAAGATGCATAATTAGACAGATTGTGCATTTTGACATGAACCTGAGACGTTTAAAAAACACAAATCAAATGGTGTTCATTTGCAGTTTTGAATAAAACTCCCATGGCATATGGTGGATGGCAGGGCTTGTTGTCATGGGTTGCTACTTTCTATCACCTGTGCCAATTTGGTACTTATGGCGTGGAATTGGTTGCACCTGAGGAGGGAGAAAAGGTGAGGTGCAGGGTTTGTCAGCAACAAGCAGTGCAGTGAAGGATTGTGTCAAGGATTACCACGATTTGTGCTTGTGTCGCCCACTTGCTCAAAGAAGCGCAGCATAAAGTGCAGTCTGTCATGTGGAATTTTCTTGGCTTTCATTTAACTCTCATGAGCAGATCCTACACAGTATTGTGTGGTTATTATGTTTAACAATTTGGCTTTCATGTAAATCCTTGAAGCAAGAAAATAAGACTCACTGCACTCTAACTCTTAACTGTGGCTGTGGTGTAAAAAAACATATTCACTGAATGTCAAAGAGTGGTGGATTCTTTTAGCTATTGTCAGATGTGTTAAGTGCACATTCATACATTTTTACAATTATATTTCATGAATTAATTAGCTGCTCTGATCTCCAGTAAAGTTCTCCATTAAAGAAAAGATCAAAGTGTTGGTTTTGAGTTTGTTTTAATTGAGTTATACATGTTTTAACAGGATGTTTCTGGAGCAAAAGAAGCTCATTTGAAGATTTTAAAGATCCAGTTTTCCTTGGAAACATGTTAATATGATCAATATAATTGACTAAAGCTGTTTTTTTGTTAAATTATTTGCAATTTTTTTTTTCTAATTAATGAAAATGAATCATGTTGGGGTGTTTAACAGGCCTCTAAAACAATAAGGTACAGGTTCTGCTCAACAAGGTACAGTACAAGAAGAGAATGAATTGTCAAAAGTGATTGGTTGCCACACAGCGACTTTCCACCACCTCTGGATCAAAGTTCACTAATCTTTAGATTTATTGCCTGCCCCTTGCTGCCGGTAAAACGCTCTCAGGGTCTACCTATAAGTGATTTGCCACAACCTGTAGAAAATGAATGCGAGGCGGTGGCCTCATCTCATTTGCCACATCTAGTGTGTTTTCAGCTGGTTGCGTTAAAAGGAAAGAGAAGAAGCTGATGTTATTGGTCAGACATGTCAAGGAAACCCACACATATAAAACATTCTTGGGTTTAACTTTTGTTTGCTTTTGGCATGTCATGTGAACCAGCCCGTTCTCAGAGCATTAAATACCGAGCATTTGTCACAACCGCTTCCGTTCTTTACCGCCGCACACAGTACCCTTTTGCGTTGGTATGAAACGCACCGTTCCATTAACTATAATGTAAACCCATCTGCAGCAACAGATGTTGGTCTTTAGTTTAAAGAGTGAAAGAGACACACAGGGCGGGCGGAAGGGGGCGTGGATGGGTCCAACAAACACAAGGCTTTCATCCAGGAGGCCGCTGTTCGTGTCCCGTGCATCACATTACAATCAGCTGTTTGTTCGTGTCCCGTGTTCACAATGTTCCGTGTCATTTTCACTGTATAAACATAGTAGTTTTAAGCCCAACGATGTACAGTAGTTCTTTCCTAAACCTAACTATAGTGGTTTTGATGCTGAAAATAAAGTCACGCCATGGGGCGGTATGTGACGAGTTGGAATGAGAATGTGTTGCTATGTTGTGTAGTCTGTACTGACTGCAAAGCAAATGCTACAGCGTGAATATGCTATGCTCAGAGCTAGTGATGTAGAATAAAACAATGAGAAAGGCAGGAGGAAGGGAAGGTGGATGGTTCCAACAAACACAGGGATTTCAACCAGGAGACTGGTGTTCGTGTTATTTTTAAGTTACGTTAGTGACGTGTTTTCCGTACTTCTGCTACATTGTTTACGTATTTTCCTTAGTGTACATACTTATTATAAGCCCAAACATGATTATTTTCCTAAACCTAACTAAGTGGTTTTGTTGCCGAAACCTTACTGCGACCATTTCACAGTAACGATGACAGTGACGCATAAATGACACGCGAAAAGCAACCTCACAACATTATCATGACACATGATTAAAATGTCGTGCTATTTATGAGCCTTCTCATGAGATCAGGTTGAATGGACACATACAACTGACAGACTTTATATATCTGCCTGCATTTCTTTCCCCAAATATATTAAGTAAATATGGAGATTTGTTTGAAATCTCTGATTGTCTCCAGGTTTTTTCAGCTAAGCCAATTAATTTAGACTGAGGATGTGGCATGGAGTTCTTTTTCACAGTATAGTAGATACATGGGTAATTTTATTTATTTGACTATATATATATATATATATATATATATATAAAAAAACACAAGAAATCAATACTGAAAACGTTAGGATTTTCTACATTCAATGCTGCCTTTCAGCTGCTCTAATACATATATTCTGCTTTAGTCTGATATCCACCTAATCCATTTGACATTTGACCGGCACCACATCTTGAAATACATTTGAATGTTATAAACAACCACATTACAATTCAGCTTTCAGCTGTGAGTGTTAGTGTGTGTGGGTGTGTATGTATTAGAGAAAGAGAATCACCCGCTGCCAGTCTCCAAGGAGAATAATGTTGTAGCGAATGATTTATGAGAGTCAGAACACATATCATAGCCTGATACAATCCACTCTGAAAAAAAGAGGGGCAATACTTTACCGTGACCTCCAATGTATCTTTCTGTAACATTTTGGCATTTCACTTAAGACGCGGTTATCCGAGGCTGTGCATTTTGGTGTGCAGACTGCAGCGAGATGTTTGCCCTGTCACACTGTATGATCTGAAATGTGCGATAGCAGATCCCACGGCTCTGGCCCTTCTCTCTTGGGTTTCTGCTGAGAAGAGAGTCAACACAAACAAAACTGAGAGCACCCCCTACCACACGTCACGGAAATAGAAAACATGATTATTTCACTCTCAATACAAGGGCTGACAGTACAGATGTCGCCATTGCAGAAATCCTGCTTGTAACTGTGGATTCTTGCCGTGCTGCTGCTCAGACGAAAATTCAAATTTTGTTCTTTCTTTTCAGCGGTCAAAAGTGCACAGGAGAAAATATGGCAACCAGTTGAATGAGAGACAAGAGATTTGTATTGTGTGTGTTCTTCAGATTTGAGGACATGCTGGTTGGAGCTGCAGGATGGGGTCTGGGTTTTCCACATAACCACGGGGCCAAACCTCATACAGTTGTTCCCCACCCCCCCTGACTCCTCTGTTGCATTTTTTAGATATGACTGGAAGGGAGGATTCTAGCAGAATTTGTGTGTGTACTCTTTAAATGTTAACATGTTGATTGCCTTCAGGAGGACAACATGATGATTCTAGAGTGATCACTACGTCCATTCCAATTAATTTTGAGCACAATATTAGCTGGTAATTTTAAGGTATATCATAAAATCTGATTTTGGACTTTTCAGTCGAGCGAACGCAAAAAGTTTTTGGGAAAATCCAAATAAAACACAATTATCTGAAAGGTGCAACCAATAATTGCACAGTTACAATATATTATACCATGAGGATTTAAAGGTGCACTATACAATATCCAGAACATTAATATAGCACCAAACAAGATATAGAGAAGTAATGTCTACCTGAGCAGAGAATGAAGTCACTCTCCCTCTGTGTGTGCTGTAATCAGTGGACAACCTCCGGGTTGAAAAGTGAAGCCAATGTGGAAGTGCCTTAAACTTGCATTCTGTCTAATAGCCAGCAGGGGGCGACTCCTCTGGTTGCAAAAATAAGTTTGATTGTATAGAAGTCTATGAGAAAATGACCCTTCTTCTCACTTGATGTATTACCTCAGTAAACATTGTAAACATGAGTTTATGGTCTCAATCGCTAGTTCCAAGTCCTCTTCAATACAGCATGATGTTCATTTAGTAAATTATGGTCCCATTTAGAGTCAAATAAACAATAATAATATAACACATAGGCGTGGCTACCTTGTGATTGACAGGTCGCTATCACAGCGTTATCCGGTCTGGGTATTGTTAACATCTTAGAAACTTAATCCTTTCACATTGTGTTTTCTGTTCATGAAAGTTAATTATAACCTTATTTGGTCACCTAAAAATTTCTTATTCTTGTACTTGGCTCCAACTTCCTGTGTTGCTTCTAGTGGCAAAAAAACCAAGATGAATCTAAAAAACCTAAGATGGCAAAATGCCGAACTTGAGGCTTCAAAACGGCAAACCAATGGGTGAAATCACTTCTTATATACTATTGTTGTAATCCGAGCTTCTCCTTGCTTTGTTGACATAGCCGGGCCGGCCGTGCTTGCATTTTAGTGCATGCCCCACTGGCTAGCTCATGGTCCCTGCTCTGCAATGCTCTTATACGGCAGTTACAGCTGATAACGCCTTACCGACCGGCGTCGCCATTGCGGAAGCGTAGCAGCCACCTTCCAGTTCCCCCCATCAGGTTAACACTGTTAGCTCTGTCAGTAGTGTTGTCGTTGTTTTCACTGTTAATGCCGTTAGCACCGTTAGCTGCGAGCCCCCGGCTCAGCCGTCGCCATGTTGAGAGCCATGTGGAGGCAATATATATGCTCCTAATCTTAGATTTAGCACCTTTCATGTAAAAGCAAAATATATAATATATGTGTAATGGTGTGCATTTACGCCAGTGTCTTGTTGAATCAGGAGCAACCAACCTTCAATGGTAATCCTGTGTGAGACATTTCTTAATGGGTCCACTCCTCTCTCCTCTTTAAATGTGTATATTTTCAGTTACCTGAAAACCTTATTATTTGATATGAGTCAGCTGACATTGACACAAGCCCTGAGGTTATTGTCTCAGAATTAAATGGTTCCTAAACCTAAACTTTTTAATTGGTGCAACCAGCGAGTCTGACCAGGCTGTGATGCTTTTTGGTTGACCTACTTCCCCATCCTGCCTCCGCCGCTTCAGAGGAGTCTTAATTAGAAGCTAATTGAGAAGTTTAACAACATCCTCGGATTATAAAGTGGGAAGTGCTGCAGATATTTAAGATGCGAGGGCTTTAAACATTTACATGCCGCTCAGCCGGAACGCAGTTAGAAAAGCAGGCCTGGATGGGGATGTGTCAAACATTTGGGTACTTTGGTGGGCTTGATTGATCTGGGCCTCTGAGAGTTTCTGATGCATTTTGCGACTTTTTTGTGCAGAGAGGACTGTGACATGAATCCGCAGTCATGCAGCATCAACAGATGTTCTTTTAGTGTTTGGATCCCTCTGTGTTGCAAGTTGATGGAAACAGCACTCTTATTTTGAAGAGAGATGCCCCTCTTTTATCTACATACAATGTTCAGTTTGTTCTTGAAGACATACTTTAATATTCAAGAGCCCAACATATGAAAAAAAACATTCAAACACATGTCAAGGAGGAGAAATCTGAAGTTCTTGTGTTCTTTTTTATATATATATATATATATATATATATATATATATATATATTTTCTTTTCCTAAGAGTTTCTTTATTGCAGCAAGCAGTGTCACGTTTGACAGAGGAGACAAAACGTCTTTGGTTTCCATTAATGGATCATTTGTACCACTGCAGTCCATTAAGTCTTTAAGGCATTTACTACATCAGAGAGGCCAAAGAAGTGATAATCAAAAAGGATGTATGGGGGTGTATTATTTTGCAGTAATTAAATAGTAACTTCTAGTGCTCTTTGGGGCTGTTTTAAATGTTTTATCACAGCATCACCTGGCGTTTATTAAAAAGAAAAATACCTGTTGTTTTATAGCCTGGGTCCTGTGTCACGATAACATGTAGGGCTACAGTGAGACCAGGCAACTCAATTGACAGAACAACATATTGGCATTGTACGTTTCTGCAAACCACACAGACGCTGAATCTCGACATTTCTGAACCATAAAATATGTTTCATATCAACATTTCTAGATACGTGTTTCTGAACCAAAAAATAGATTGCATATCAACGTTTCTACATGTATATCAGTGTTATAGTGTTTTAACCACTCGTGGCACTTTTGCCGTTTCAAAATTGCATTCTCAATTATGTTTAGGCAACAAAACTACTTGGATATGTTTAGTAAAAGATCATAGTTTGGGTTAAAATAAGTACATTACTTTTGGTTTCACAGGGGACACGAACACCCGTCTCCTGAGTGAAAGTCCCGTCTTTGACGTGTTTTTTTAGAAGACCAGGCTGACACAGGGTATGAATGGGTGACATGTATGGCATTAGAAACAAACACACACAAATGTTGTCCATAGGTGGTTTTGATCCAGTCATATAAAACACTTATTTGAAAGTGAAAATGAAGGTTAATGTTCCCAAATCATCGATTTTCAAAACACAATGCACAAACAACTATAGTAGGTACCGTAGGTACAATTTCAACCAGGAAGTAGCCTGACCCAGTCAGAGCTGCGGTGCCAGTGTCCCCATGGCCCTGTATGTCTACAGTTGAGCAAGTCAATACAAATGAAGTACATGACTCATGAGGATTTTTACCTCTATGGTTAAGGTCAGATTACAGCTGCTCTAATCAATATTTTTTTATGAAAAATAATTGAATGACTATGTGAGATGTGAAAGAGGTCACTCTGATGATTCTATCACCTGAATCTGCAGGTCCCCTAAACTCCATGAACCCACTGTACTGTTCGCTATGTGTCCAGCAGCAGCCCTGTCTCCTAAAAATTACGTTCCACACAACAAAAATACATTGTGAATTACTTTTTGAGGGAAACATATTTTGTTGCAAATAAAGTTTGTTTTTGATTTATCACAAATATGTTTGTAATGAGTGTCCCGCGTAGGGAGGAGGTCGGGGTGGATGAGGGGGTCAAACAGACACAGGACTTTCCCCCAGGAGACTGCTGTTTGTGTCCTGTCTGAAACTAAAAGTCAACATTCACTTTTTAAAATTTTTGGCCATAGCTTAATAAGGTAACAAATATAGTCATTTTAGGCCAAACCATGATGTTTTTTTGCTAAACCTAACCAAGTGGTTGTTGTATTTTTTGTTTGTTTTGTTTTGTTTCAATTTACAACGGATACCACAAGTTTAAAACTGCGACTGTAATCTGACAGAAAATATGTTTCCCTTGAAACGTTATTGAAAATGCAGCTTAGTTGTATGGTATTGTAATTTTGTAGGAGACAGGGTTGCTTGCACTCAATATAGCAGCTAACGATATCTCTTTAGACAAAAATAGGTTTCAAATTAATGCTGCTCATAATCTGTTGGATGTGTGAAGTTTGCCATGACAACTTCTGCTTTGTTGTGCAGCCCGAAGTGGTCAAAGAAATCAATCAATGCAGGTTTAAGATTAGGCAAATAAAAAATATTTTTTGGTTAAAAGAAAGCAACTGTGATTGATGGTAGAAGAAGACAATTCATAAACTTTGCAATGTTGAATGAGTGATGCTCTGATTTTTCTAGTGGTCAGAATGTCTTCAAATGATTAAAATAATGGAAAAACTCTACAAGTAACACTGAATTTGCGTTTAACAGTTACTTATAACTCAGCGGTGACTTCACACAGCCATGCCTTCATTCAAATGAGACACTTTGCAAAAACACAACTTTTTCCTGCACTGGTCAATTTTGAGATTTGGGACTATTTTGCCTCTTTCAGACTAGTGGAAAGAAAACATCCAAAATACACATTTAAGTGTTTATTTTACTACACTTTTTATTTTTTTATATTTGCAAAAAGTAAGCATTAAATAATGCCCTCATTTGCGTATTCAAACATACATTTTCAGAACACTTAACAGAATACATAAATAATGTAAGTAATCAACTGGGAAAGTTTCATGCTGATATATTGTATATATTAGTTAAACAGTTTTAACCTATTGCTCCTTTGTGTCGTGCAAACTGTATGGATTTTTGCAATACATAATCTGTGAAGGCTGTTATTTCAAAATGAGCTGTTTTTTTTCTCATACTCTGAGTCAGAAATCTCCACCTCACTTTCATACACCAAACTTTCCAGTTTCATTCCCATCTATATTCTGAAGGTTTTTATAGAGGGGTTTGTTCATATATCATTCATGATTCTTCTGATTTATATGACATTTTATTCCTAAAAAACTGGCGGAAATTGTTTTTTTTATGGCTGTTATTTTCTGATTTATGGAGTGATAAAAATAGATCCAAAATTCCCTCTGTAAGAAACCTTTGACTCTAATATGTCAACAAAATGTAACAAGAATTTTGAACCTGGCTTTATCTAATGATCAGATATCTGTTCTGCGAGTTTATGCAAAGTACCTCATAAAATAACGCCTCAAATGTTGCATATTTAAACAAACAATTTCAGAAAAACTTGCAATACAAAAAAATAATTGTCTCAAGGTAAATAATCAATTAGGGAAGTTTCATGGTGCCTATTCACCTTAAGTGTTCACATTATAGACTACTTTTGACACTATGACGGAACACTAAATATACAAATAATTCTTGGTAGCTCCAGTTCATGTGTTCTGCTGTTGTTTATTGTTGCTGTGGTGGTCTCTATGTCTCTACACACACACACATACACACACTTTTCAGGTCAAATATCTGTGAAATATTTCCATATATATTCTGTGCTGTACAGTACAGGAGGTGGCCATACACAAGAGAAAATAAATGAACCACTACCTCAAAGGGGCCGTATGTTCAATGGTCTTTCATCATAAGCGATAAAGCTAAAGGAAGAATTGTTTTTTTGTTTTTTGTTAATGCAGAAAAAGACAGACGATTAATTGTCTCCACCTATATACAGTATATATATATATACAGTTTATACATTTCTTGAAGTGCAGTGTGGACTGAGGCAAATCTAAAGTAATCAGCACTGAAGCAGTATACTCCAAATGAAGTGTTTCCACTGTACTGACGTTAACCAGAGAGTTTCCTATTTATAATGGCTTTATCATTTAGTGGTTATTATTGCAAAGTGGTGAATGAACATCGACAAAACTTGGGTGGCTGAAATATTCAGTAATTTAAAAAAAAAAAAGAAGAACAATCCAGGAACTTTGCCAGGGGATTTTCTTAATCAGCTTTTACTCTATTGCACCATCTGTTAGAGTCAACAATAATTAGCTCTACAATTACCTGTGAATGTATAAGACCCTGTGGAGGATGATTAGGGAGAATGCAAGAGGCTCCACAGAGATTTTTCTCTGGAGATGAGAGTACATCATTTCATTCAGAACTGACAGAATCTCATTTAGACTCCAAAGTTGTTCGATACAAAATATGAGCTATTTTACTACAAACCTGCAGCTGAGCACAGTTATTTACCTTGAATAACCCCCCTAAGTCTACAGACCCTCATGCTCATATGTAGTAGCCGATGCTCACAATTGGCTTAATAGGCTGTAGATTTAATCTTATTTCAAATATGAACACTGATGTGTTTTCTTGAAATGGGGACAAAGTCAGGAGTATAAAAAGTGTTCACAAAGTGAAATTCAGAGACTACACATAATTGTGGAGTCCAGTTGTAAAGTTTTAAGCTCATCAGTGTTATTGTTTTTAGATGGTGGACAGGCAAACAGTTGTTTTCCTGAGTCCCCTTCTTTAACCTCTTCCACTCCTTGAGGGCGCCGGCGCTCTTGGCCGACTTTACTTTTTTCGGAGGCTGTAGCTGGCTCAGTTTTATAGCTAACCTAACGAATCCATTGGTTCCAACGATGCCATACTAGTTTGTCGTAAAACAGGCTAAATCACGCTCAAAAATTACAATTTTGTCGAGGAAAAACTGGCATGGCGAATTTCAAGGGGGTCCCTTGACCTATAACCTCAAGATATGTAAATGACAATGGGTTCGATGAGTTCCCACAAGTCTCCTCTTTACAGACATGCCCACTTTATGATAATCACATGCAGTTTGGGGCAAACACCATGCAGTTCTTTGCATGCAGATGTGTTTTTTTTGCCTTTTCTAAAAATGGTGCATTTGAATTTCTGCATACTGGGGCCCCTAAATAGTTGTAGCCATTTCATTGTAGTGAGACCCCTTTTTCTGAAATTTGACCTCACTTTATAAAATGGATAGCCTCGTGATACTTTACAACCACAAACTAGAGACCTAGGGAATTCAGAGGATAGATGGCTCTCCTAGGTGGATTGACAATAAGGGGGTTTCTGAGCAGATTTCAGAACAAAAGTTTAAAGGATAATTACTGCTTGTTAGAACATGTATTGTTTTTGTTGTTGTTGTTGTTACACTGGCCATTGATTTTATCAGATATGATGACATTGCACTCACACGAGCAATTGCTGAGATCTAGGAATAGGGCAACATTGCAAAAAAACATCGGTCCAACTGGGCAACAAACACAAGCCATCAAACAGCCAAAAATGTTGTGAAGCCAAATTTTATTTGGAAGAGATAACAAAGGTGAACTGTAAAATCATTACCCCAAACTTTCCACTGTAAACACCCACTAGTCCAGGTTCAACTTTGACGCACCACATTTGCCAACTTCCAAAAGAATAACAAAAAAAAAAATTGAAAGCTTGCCCAGAATTACAGATTGGATTTTTCAAGTTGAGAAAGTACTCTCCCGAGAGCTGTAACTTTTTTCACACCAAACTTTCTGTAAAGTTTACTTTATTGGAAAATGATATACTATTTCATAAATCAGCAACCTTACTGCATAATGGGGATATTATAATCTTTGTTTCCCTATCAGTTATCAGTAATAAAATGCAATCATAATAAGGCAGATCATTTATAAACAAATCATTTTTGAAAGACAAGTTTGACAGATTAAGTATATCTTCACGCCTCACTTATATTGTTTATTGTATTATTTCTATTAAAATTGGAATTCATTCTGCCTAATGGAATCATTCAACTGTCAAGATTCCCTCAATCAAAGCACTTTTACCAGAGCAGTGAGAAAAAATAACTTGTGATCATTTTGATTTTCAATTTGTAATTTGATTGAAAAACGATAAACATTTATTGGAACACCGCAAAAGACGGAAACGTCAATCAATCTGAGGAAATACCATGACTTTTACTAATTCAATTTAGACTTCCAGATCCTTTGATATCTTTGCAGAAATGATTTAATTTGATGAAACTCTGGTGACACTCTTCCAATATCCTCTTACTGTACTGAAGCCCTTACTGTAATTTCTCAATCCTGAATCTGCCAGTGGACGTGGGCCCTATTTGAGAGTCTGCTGGTGTGCCGTGCGGCGGTGCTGGGTCTTGGCAGATGCATGAGATGGTGGAGGGCTCTCACTGAGGTGATTAATCAAAGCTGACATTTGGATGGAAATGCGCTTAGTTGGAGGGCTCATCTCTGTAATAACAGAGCGCTGCCGAGCCATTGTCCAATATACAGATTTTAAAGTATTGCAGCGAAGCCATAATTGCTTTATGTCGGACATAATGTAACAGAATCATTAGTCCAAACTGCTCATTGGCAATATGAAAAGTGTACTCAACAAACCATTCCACATTTGGTTCAGAAATTAACATTCTTTATTATTAGATGGAATAATTTATATGCAACTAATCTCTCCTACTGATACTGAAATGGAAGAGACAGCAGGTTTCCTGATCAATTGATGTGCTCCCTCTACCAACTAATGATCAATAACGTAATCTGGAGCTATGATTTAGTTTTATGTTTCAATTATCATCCGATTTGACTGTTATCAGACCATTAATTAGGGGTTATGAGTCGCCATAAACCCCATAGATATGGGTCATTAGGGGCCTACTACGCCTGAAAGTGAAACTTAAAAGCAACAACATGTTACACATCTTTTGAACACAAACAAAAATACTTATTTAAGTGTAAGCAAAAAAAACAAACAAACTACAGCGTCTTTAGGTTTAGGCAATAGACCTCTTTATTTTGACCTATTAAAGACACTTAGGAGGATATTGTTAATTCAGCTTTGGCTTTTACAAATGCACTGTGCAGATAAATCATTGTCCTGGGGACCTTTTTAATGCTGCCCACAGTCTCCAGCAGTCAGTCTCTGGTGGCCATGCAGAGGGATTAGAATCTAAAACATGAACATTTAGCAATCAAAATGCTTAAAATGTGTTTGAAGTGCATAGCTACCATGGAAGCTAGACAATGCTTGCACTTTTGGGGAGATTGAATTTGTTCCATTGGGACGGGCCGAGGGATATGATTCATTTCAAACAAACTTCCCACCTTACATAATCGCCACTTGCTGGGCTTTTTAGGGAGGCTATTCTGTGGAGTGACAGAGTGAGCGTCAGTCACTGTGGCTCCGAAGCAAGGAGTTTATGGGTTATGGGTTTGCTTTGCATGTCAAACAGTTTCAATGGAAGAGGTGAATGCAGCAAACTATTTTAAATGTGTACAATGACACTTGTGTACATGGGGGATATAATGTAGCCTTATTGCCAGGAAGAATGCTGATAATGGGTTCTGAAAAACTCTGGATTACTTTGTACGACAGCATGTTTGACGCATGTTAAGTTTCAAGGTTTTTTACTTTTTTGCTACAATATCAGCACATGGCAAGGTGTGGTTAATGTTAGGCAAGACTAGTAAGTTATAGCTAATGGTATGGTTAAGGTATGGCAACTAAGTCAGTGATTTGGCAGGTCAAAGAAATACATTATTTATTTTGTGGCATTTTAATCTTTTTTTTTTTTTTAAAGGCTCTGACATAGGAAGAGGCTTTTCTACTTGTTTTTATTCCTACCAACTTTGCTGTGATTGGCTTGGCTACTTTTCAAACTGAGGACACGACCGTGAAAGAGCAGAGCCCAAGATTAGAACTGCTGAAGAAACTCAGAGACGTGGGCAGCGATTCAAACCTTAGAGCGGTGATCACGCTGGACTCCTTAAAAGTGAGGAGCAACAAGGAGCAGCTCTGATCCCAATCGCAGTGAGACGGTCTTACTTACGTCCCAGCTGTCAATCACTTGTGTGATGGGTTTGGCCATGCATTTTCTTGACTTGACAGCAAAGAAAAAGTTTTTCTACAACATAAATTACATCAGTAAATATCCCACTCGTGAAAGTTGAAGCCTTTATGTGTCTTAAAAAAGGCGGCTGCTAACAAATGGCTAAATGAGACTACTGAACGTCATCACGCCGACTCGTCCGCCGTTACAGCCTTGTTTTGTCTACTCATGCGACCGTGGTGTACTTCGTCTATAGCCTAACGTTAGCTTTTTTACTTTTGGCGATCACATTTTCCCTTAAAAAAACATAAAAGTAAAAGTGGTGTTGGAGGTTGTCTTCCTGAACAAAACGTGTAAGCATTATAGACGTTTGTTTGCCACAGAGCTTATTTTTTGCAATAATCCAAAATCCAGTACAAAAATCCCATCGGCTTTTAGTCAAGGAAACCAGGGCGATGCTAACTTCCTGGTTGGCCTATAAAAATACATCATTTAACCATCACTCCTCTGTGAACTGCCTCCTCGGTGGAGGTCTGAGAGCATTTTCTGTTGAAGTATCTAGTCATCATTATGGATTTCCTATGTTTTTATAAATCTGTTCACATTCATATAGGCTAATATAAATAACATCAATTTTGAAAGTGAAAATATTAAACGACAATAGGCTAATTAGCTATTATTTGAAAGTCCGGCTCCCACAGTGTTTGCTTAGAAAAATTCTGGCCCTGGGACAAATGTAATTACCGACCTCTGGCGTAGATAATTTGTTCCCATGTCCCCTTGTTATACGACATACTGTACAAAATGCTTCAAACACCAATTACAAAAAGGTGTACTCAGCTGCTAAAAATTAGTCATTACTTGGTCAAGGTTAGAGAAGGACTGTTCATGATTTACTAAAACCTTACTTTTCGACTGCCAAGGTAGCCTACTATTTAATGTGCTGAACATATATCTATACTGATTGTAGTGAAGCATGGTACAGTTAAAGAGAATTCTCAGAGGTGCAATTATATGAATCAAACACAACAGCAAAACCATCAGGAACGCCTCAGAGGGAGATTCTGAATCTGTTGTGATCTGTTTGTGTTAAAGCAATACACAGAAGGTTGCATGTCAATACCATATACTGTTGAATTAATCCTAGAATCATAATGGCCCTCATCTGACTGAAGCAGTCTGGGATCAGCTTTGTGTTCCTGAATTAAAATGATTTTCTGAGTGTTAAAGCAGCATGAAATTGGTTCTGTTTGCAAGCAATTCCTGGGACACTATTTCTTTAAAAAGAGGAGCACCAAGTATTTCCAATCAGACAACTCAGTATGTTCAGCCTCTGTGGAGCAATGGAGATACAAGACAAAATGGAAAAGCAGTGACATTAAGGCTTTTAATTGTGAAAGTTTTTAAGGAAAACAACCTCAAAATGTATTTATGGTATCTCTCTCGATATGCTGTTTTAATTGTTCCATGTTGGATAAAAAAAAGTGGATGAGAAATGAGACACAATTCTAACATATTATATTTTCTAAACCACATGAACTTGTAGTTTATTTGTTGTATCTGCGTTCTGCACACACTTCAAGAGTACATTTTTGGTTACAGCGGAAATGGTGGTATAAAAGTTCTTATTAAGATGGTCAGATAGCCATATATAGTAGCTGGCAATTTCACCTGCAGCCTGCACTTGTGCACACTGACAAATGCCTTGTGTTTAGTTTTAAAAGGTATCTGATTATCAATAAATGTCATATTACACCAATGCACGCATGTGTTTACTTGTGTTATTATACAGTTTTCAAATTTACTATGTTTTAGTGGACTTTGGTAAGACAAAACATAATTTTTCGTCTGCTGAGGCGCTGTCCGTGGTGCTGAAATAATTGTTCCCATCCTGATGAAAATGTCTATAGTGCATGCATAAGCGCATACAAGTGCGCATGCATGAATGTGCCACCACAACTGGATTTTGTGAAAAATAAACCATTAGAAAAAGTAAATATTTGATTTAATTTTGAAAGATGTTTCAAAGTAGTAGTGGAAATCTTCTTGTTCACCCTCAAACAAAACTGATTTATTTGCCTGACTTTAAGTATAGCTAACCTCACCATTTGATACAACCACAGGTGAGAATCGGGTAACCCGTTAATTGTTAGTGACATACATATTTTTTATGCAGGAGGAATTTAGTGTTTACAGTATGTGTCAAAAAACAATAATGAGCATTTCAGAGTTCATGCTCAGTTCAGTTCAAGTTTTAACTCTCACTTATATGACGCTAGATTGCTCTAGCAGGCAACAAAATACCCTTACAGTACACTTTAAAAAAAATATAAATACCTTCTACATTCTAGTGAGATTTGTTGTTTGCAATGCACAGACTTATTTTTTGCTTTTGAGTTGTGACAAATTTTGTCAGGGTAGATTATTTCCACCAGTCACCAGACTACAGCTCTATGCTGAGGCAAACATGTGGCACTGTCTTGATTGATGGAATACAGCATATGCACAGCCATATTACTGTTGTGACAGCTGGCACAGTGTGAATAATTGCTTGCTTCTGTATCTTCTTTTATGCATAATTGGAGCATTTTTTTTATCAACAGGGTTCACTTTGTTCCTGTTTTGAGGGTTTATGTGTGTGGGTGTGGCTGGATGTGTGCAGACATGTATGTTCCTGAGAAAGGGTAGGTGTGTGTGTGTGTGTGTGTGTGTGTGTGTGTTACTCTGCGCACATGTGCAGACTGTATGTGTGGGTGTTCCGTCAATGCAGAATACATTAAACCAACAGATTGTTGTGAGCTGTAACATCATTATTTAATGAAGCTATCTGCTGGCTGTTCTGTGGTGTTTTACTAATGATGTAATTCCAAAAATAATGCAATACTGAAGCCGGGAAGACATCTGTTTTCCGCATGTGCATGTCATTGCTTTATCTTTAATTTATGCAATACATATGTACATACAATATGGGCCTGTATTTGAACAGAGCCAGGTGGTGTGGTTACTTTAATAGATGTTTGATTCCCGAAACTCCATTAAAATCCGAAAAATGTCAATCCCAAATCCCTTGGGTAGTGGATGTCCATTACACAGGATGAACATATGACCTGAGGCAAACTGAAATATGGAAATACTTAATTTTTTACTTCTCAATGAACATGTGTGTGTTTGTTTTTGTGTGGTAGTAGTTTGGCCACCAAAGGTGAGTGCTAACAGCAGCAGCTATAATGAAACTTCACCTGTTTTGATTTTCTATTTAAGCACCAATAGTGGCAGTGGCAGTGGAGGCTCCCTCTGCCTGATCGCCTCATTAAAGAGCCATAAAGCAGTTTGACACTCACAGGATGCCAATCCATCACAGCTAGGCCACTTCTGATGGGGGGGAAACCTCTAGGGGATGCAAGCTGCAATGGCTGGAAGGAAGGGAAGAAAAAAAAAAAATCCATGTCAAACTGAGCTGTCGTCTGGTGAGCTGAGATGCCAACACCCCTGAGGCGGCAGAGCTGGATCCAGATCCAGTAGCCGACTAACACGTCCCACAAACTCATGAGCGAGGCAATTAGCAGGAGCCCCTGTGGATAGCACATTCCTCTCCCGATGATTATTTCTCCCCCCCCACCCCTTTCCTCTCTTTCTCTTTCGGTCTGTCTTTGCTTCTCTTAAAATTCCTCTGCTAGCTTGCCAGTCCGGAGCTTACATATCAGCCATCAACACATCTCAGTGCAGCAGTGGTTGTCTGCCCAAGCACAGTTGTGTGGCCTGTTCTTGTTAAACAGCAATGTTCCTCATTACTCTAATTACCTCTGCAGGAAAATAAAAAATAAATAAAATGTTAATTGGGGGGCCAATTAACAAAATTGAAAGTTAATCTAAACTGCAGGAAACTCCGAGTCTGTCGTTAAAATGTCAACGCCTCATCATCGTGTGCAATACAGAGTTGTTGTTTTGTTTTTCTTTTTGATAGACTATCTTTATATTTTCAGTTTTCCCCAACAATGGAAAAAAAAAAAAGGCTAATTTTAAATATTGAAAACAATAGACATTCTGAGGGAAATTGTTTTGTAATTGTTGGATGAGGTGGTGAAACACTGTCTAATGATCCAGATGGGGCTGGATTGACAGAAACAATCAGAACATTATTTCTCTGGTTGTTGTTTTTTGACACTCTAATAATCATCCTTGACTAAATCCAATGCACATAGGTAGAAGTGTGTATTTGATGCGTGAAGTAAACGTGACCTGCTCAGAACGGGCCGATTGCTTGGATCCCAGCTCCTTGCTGCTTTGTCGAGGAGCGTGTACCTGTTCGGAGCTGAAGTGCTGCTTGCGAGAACTGCTCAATGCTGGTTGATTCCAGGGAAGTGAAGAAGAGTTTGATTGAAACGATACTATATCCAGCATTCAGTAGCAAAGGTGAGAGCCCCGAAGCCCCGCCCCCGCTGCTGCACAGAGCGCAATCGCTTGTTTATTCAAAGTTTATTCATGTTGAGCGTGTCCAAATTGCACCAACTTTCACACCGCACATCATTGGGTCCCCAGCAATACACCCGCCAATAGTGAAGTAAATTGAATGAAAGGTTCTCGAGATACGGGAAGGACACACTCAGAGATAAACAGACAGATTTCTTGCTGTGTAGTTAGATGGTACTATATGGTAAATTCCATATGTTTGTTTGGTTTCCCAACCCTTATCAACCCTGTTTCCAGCAGCAGGCAGTTGTGGTTAGCAAAAAAAAAGCTAATAGCTTTATGCCCCATATATGGTGGAGGCCAAACCAGAGCTATAAGGTCATAAGGTGGCCAGAAACACAACTTAGATGGTTCGTGAAACTGGTGATATGTGTTGGCTGCGTAATTGTCAGTTTGCGTTGATGTTTTTTTTCTGCCCCCTAGTGGCCAGAATTCCATTGTCGCAGCTTTATGAATTTTTTTTTTCTAAATGAAAATAGCTCCAATATTGTCAGAACAATAACAATCAAAGTGAATGCTGAACCAATGGCCATATTGCACTTACAGTATCTAACCTACATACAATTTTCTTCCCATCAAGACATGATTTATGAGCATGGCTTCCACACCATCAGTACAATGGAAAGAAAATACACAGATACATACACACGCTTCCCCGGGGGGCAATATTCTCACATCACCTAATGATATTCTGTCATCAGTAACCCCCTAACCAAATAGCCTACATTTTTATCTGTGCTGCACATTCACTAAAATGATATCACTCACCTTGCTTTATAGGCCTCACATTTCACTCAAAGCTAACACCCATAATGGTTGTATCTAATATAATGGGATCGCGGTGAAACGCTCATAATGGTATATTTACAATTATTGGATATACTCGCCGTACTACATCTATTGAGAAATGTTGAATGGTTTCTTATGTTAATACCAATAATGCATATGCTGTCCAAGGATATTTCATTTCAGACAAATGACAGCAGTGAAGGGAACTAATTACACAAGATGCTCCATCTCTCTGCTGCAGTTTGAATGTTATGGATCGCAACTAACCCTGCACTTCATGTGACGTTTTTTCTCTAATACTACTGGGAAAAAAAGAAAGACAAAAACAATGGGTACAGAGAGAGGAAGGGTTAAGTTTGATAAGGGAATGTCATAGAACCTGAGGGACAAATGGTAAATAAGCCTCGATACTGACACTGTAGGATGGCACACTGCTTGGAAAAACAAAGAGTGCTCTTTTTTTCCCCAGGCCTGCACATGCTGTGATATTAATAAGTGTCCTTCATCATTTCCCGCAGTGGGATCTTGTTAACCTATGTACCACACTTCATCAATCCTGAGGAAAACAAACTGTGTCACCATCCAGGTGCTTTTACTTAGCCTAAGTATTGAATTAAATAAATACAAACATTAAACATCTCTTGGACAGACAAAATGGAACCAGTGCATTAATGCATTTGCTGAAAGCATTAGCAAAATGTGTACAGTGAAAGGTTTTTGGTATGGTGAACATTTTTTTTTAAAGACGGTTGCATTTTCCTGATTCAATTCAATCAAATTTTATTATTTTCTTAATGGCAACCTTGAATTTTGTTAAACTTGGGTACAACAGGCACATTGCACATTAAATCAACAATATACAATGTAATATAGCAAGGCACTAGAACCATTGGATCAATATTGGTTGTTTTTGTGTGTTTGATAATTGATTTATAGCTGTTTCACCTTGAACGAGAGGCAGAAAGTTTGCCCACCATGTTGTAACTTGAAGCTGTGTTACTCCAGGTTTTGTGGGAGACTTCATTGCCATCAGCCATGGAGGTATTTCTTCCTTTGAACAGTCCTGCGGGGGGTGAACACAACATGGGCAATGGGTCAGATACAGTATCACTCATTTCAAAGTGGAAAAGGTGATTCAATCATTGATGACCGACAGAAATTCACTAAAGTTGAACACACTGAAATATTGAAGTAAAATTTGTCCTGACCTGCATAAAATACACGCAATGAAAAAGCAACAGCCTTATGAAATATACAGTCAGTCAGTCTCAGGCAACTGGATAGACACTTTTCGCAACAACAGGAAAAGTATAACTAATAATGGCTTTCAATTAAGTTTAGTTCCAAAGCCCTTGTGGAATGTAGACTTTATTAATCACAACTGTACTTTACCTGCTATGAAAATCTAAATTATAGCTTTTTTTCCCAACTTGGCTTTTGCAATTAGAGGTGTAAGAAATATTGAAAATATCAAGTATTGTGATGTGATGTTTTGTGATACTGCATCAATTCTCTAATTCTTCTAGTTTAGAAGCAAAGATTAAGTCAGTCAATACTGTATTTCATTTACAAAGAGATGCACCCTCTCAGTGTATGTGCCCTCTCAATGTAGCTCTATGATGGTGGATGTTAGAGGGAAAACCATAATAAATGCACATGTATATCCCACTGTTCTGATTACATAAAATAACTTTTTAAGGCATATGGCAATGTGTTCTTTATACCATGACAGCTTTCCTAAAATTAGATTGAAAAACATAACAATATATCGCCTAGCTTACAGTATCGCAATATATTGAATCGTAACCACTGTAACATGATACCTATTGTATCACCATACATATTGTGCCAATACACAGCCCAAGTAGCAATAACCGTTCATTTATTTTGTTCTGTTGAAGCCTTCTATATATGTTAGGGTTTCATTATCCACAACAAAAGTTCAAATTCTGATCATACACATCATCTGTTGATAAGAAGACAGCAGTAGCATTAGTTAATGGCTAAAGTAAAACAAAAGAAGGATGAAGATGAACATGAGAACGTGTTGGTGTTATGACAGCTTGATTTACAGGTCACTAATTGGATCTGAACTCGCCTTCAACATTTCATCCTGGTACAATGCCCTCACTACCAAACACAAAACAAAACACTGCCGTAATTGGTTGAACCCAAGCTCACCTATCTGAACTGTAGACATGGTCACTGATCAGGAAAGCTCCTCTGATCAAGCAGCAATCCTTCCAGTTACTGCTATCTATCTGCTGAACACAGAGTCAGGTAATGTGCTTATCGGGAGAAGGCATATAATTAAACACACTTGATCTTTTTATAGCCGACAATTGCATTGTACATCTTAGTACCGGCCCAAAAAGGCATATTAATGCCACGATAATGCACAATGCGTTTAGTGTGCAATAAGTACGCCATTTCCACCTTTCATTTGTTCAACATGTATCCTGTACTGACTGCAATGTAAACACATCCGCGTATAAATGCTACGTTAAGAGTTAGTGACGTAGTATAAAAAAGCAAGAAAGACCACTTATGGTGGGCGTGTCCAACAAAGACCGGACTTTTAACCAGGAGACCCGTGTTGTTGACCGGTGTTTTGTTTTGTAAGTTACGTTAGTGACGTTTGTCACATTTTTTATTGACGTTTTGACATGTTTTTTGTAGTTGTGTTACATTGTTTCCGTATGTGTTTTACTTACTTATTTTAAAACCATGTTTTCCCTTACCCTAACTTTTTTTATTTGGTTTTATTTTTGCATGAACCTAACTGCGTACAAATGGCCCGCGAAAAGTGACGTACAAATGACAAGCAAAAAGGCTAAAATGTATACTCATGAAACGCGGAATGTCAGTGTAATGTCATCGTACTTATATGCCTTCCCATAATAGTGGGTTGCTTACAACGGATGCTAACTAACTTGTGAAAATAGAAGTCTACAGTCTCAAAGCTTTAACCTTAGTTTTCTCTTATTTTTTCCGTCTAGAGTAAAAAATATAATTGGTGGAAGTAGTGTATTTTAAAAGTTCACAATCAACAC
Source organism: Sebastes fasciatus (assembly GCF_043250625.1). NCBI lineage: Eukaryota > Metazoa > Chordata > Actinopteri > Perciformes > Sebastidae > Sebastes > Sebastes fasciatus. The sequence continues at coordinate 12,812,160 of NC_133799.1, forward strand.
AAAGCAGTTGTGCACAAAGCTCTTACAACAAGTAGCATAATGTGAAGTAAATGACGGAAAAGTCTCTTGCTCTAGGTAATTTGTTTACATACTGTACCATACACACTGCCACCGACTTGATTACCAAGCTGTAGCAGCACTCATGACCTCGAGCAGTTTAGAGGGAATAAATGCATTTCGGTATTGAGAGCATTTCCATCTAACAGCACACAAATCAGCTTGTGAAAATGCAGCTTACCTTGGGTCATCGCACCCAGCTCCATGGGAAGAGCTCTAACTGAATCAGTGATTAAAAAAAGGAAAAAGAACAGGAGGAGGATTGGTTCCTTGTGACTGAACACACTGTGATATATTCATCAATACTGCTGAAACCATGCAAGCAGGGACGCAGATAGTTTAGCCCTTCTATTCTCGGCGAGGCAGATAGTGCCCCTCTTGTTAAATTCATCTGTCAATGGTGTTAGAGGAGGAGATAAGAAGTGGAGCGACCCCCACATGGAATCAGTCGAAGTCATATCGATCACTCTTGCCTTCATTTCAGCAGGGTGGTTAAAAATGATTAGAGTTCCGGAACCAAAGTTAATTCTCAGGGATTGGCTCTCTATAACAAGAGTGTGACATAATCAATGCAAATGATCTCGCACTCCTGTGCTATCAAATCCAGCACCCCTCATAGGCACAGGCTTAATCAAGGACTATCTGTCATTGTTTAAGATTTGCATTAAAGCTGTCTGCAAAGAACCTTACGCTGTGTGTCCTGCCAAGCATATTCTGCACTGTGCTTTTCAATGCTCACCATAAAAAATAGCTAAGCCAATGAGCACTCACTGAATAGAAAATATGAAAACAATGTTGTTACCATTCCTTATGTGTTTATCGATCCAACCAACCCGTTCTCACTCCCAACTCCTCACATACTGCAGCTTGGTCAGTGGCCATCGGTGTCTGATACCGACACACAGAAGCACCCTATGGCGTTTCTATGTAACACTTTCAACTAACGCCAATGTAAACCCACCCACGTCATTATTAGATTCTCAGAGCAACGGACATAGTATAAGTAGTAGTATAAGTGTGCGGTAGTACTTTCAACCAGGTGTCCGCTGTATGAGTCTGTGTGATAGTAAAAGTCAACATTGGTTTATTTTGTCTCATCAATCGTTAGTCATGTGACTTGTCAGAATAGCTAGTCACGTGAGTCGCTACTCACTCAGTAGCTATAACTCAGTAGTCACGTCGACACGCCGTCCCTGACATGTCCAAAACTGATGCTAAAGGAGTACCTAGAGCGTCATAGTTTGAAGCGTATCGGGCCACTGACCAATTCATGGAATATTTGATGAGTTGGGAGTGAGAATGTGTTGATCATTCACCATGATCTGAAAGCAAAGTAAAAAAGGGTATATTGGCTAACATCATCAAAAACAGGCTGCAGTTACAACTTCAGGTCCTGTATCCAAGGTTCCACTTTTGTGCAATTTTCACAAAAAAATAAATCTTATATATAAAATGTTTTGTTTCAAAACACTGACATACTGAAATAAACCTGAGAAAACAATATCAGGGAGACTGGATGAGAGGCCTTTTCACAGAAAACATTCTGATATGTCACAGTAGCTCAATTGCATTTAGCCTCTGCTGTTGTGGAGCCAGCGTTAATGTTATTAGTAACACCTGTGCTTTTCCTACACTGACAAAATGTCTGCTACAAAAAAGGGTTTATTTTTACACCTTTTCACAGTTTTCACTATTAATATCAGTAAAACGATGCAATGATGTGCAAAATGATAGTTTTCATTACTCCACATCTGCTGCTGCAATAACATACACAATTTACCGGCATTCCATGAGCTCAGGTTTCATGATAGATGGTGTATAGGGGGGAGGTGGCATTTCCACTTGGTGGCCTTGAGTCATCATGAACATGGCTCATGAAAGTCAGGAGGAAAGGCACAGTGAAGGGATACACAGTGCAATTTTGATGTCTGGGGCTGTGCAAATATGTTACTTATTATGACTGACGGTGAATGGAAGTAAAACCAAGTGGTTGCTGCAGCAATGACATTTCTCTCTTTTTTTTCCCTCCAATGTATTATTCCATAATTTTCCCGGGGGAGTTGCCATAGCTACTCGCTCAACACCTGTTGGTCAACAGAAAAAAATGTATCACTGCCAATTCAACATCTCTTCCACTCTCTCTATATAGTCACAACCAAAAGCATTTCCTTTTGAATAAATGCCTTTCTGTGAAATGTGTTTCTAAGGAAAACCATGTTTGGTTTTACAGCACATATTGTTCTATACACAAGTTGTCTTGGCAGTTATTCTCCACAACTTGAGAATATTGATGAAAAGCAGGGATTGGTGGGCTACCGACCACATTAACAGCTGTGTTTATCAGTAATCGTTTAACACACTCTACTTCGCTTCCCTTTGACATTTGGTAATGTGTGGCAGAATGTTGCACTATAAGTCAAAGTAGAGATCACATGCAGACATCATAATCAGACATGCGTACATCATAATAGCCGTTACACAGGGCAAAACATTGAGGAATGCCCTTTACATATTTTGTACACTTGTACTGCATATTACATCATTCATTATGCAGGGAAAAATAATATCAGAATACTTTATCAACTACTTTTTTTCTGTGTCATTGCGTGTCAAAACCACTTAGTTAGGGTAAGGCAAAACATCATGGTTGGGCTTAAAATAAGAAAGAAAAGTAAAACACAAAGGGAAACAACTACGGAAAACATGTCACAAGTGTCAACACATAACATGTGACAAATGTCACATACTTAACTTACAAAACAAACCACCCACCCTCCATAAGTCTTTCTTGCTTTTTAAACTGTGTCCCTAACTCTCACCGTAGCATTTTTACACAAATGCAATTAAATTGCAGTCAATACAGACTACATGTCGTACAAAAGACATGAAAGAAATCAAGAAAGGCGTACTTATTGCACACTAAACGCCTTATGCATTGTCGTGGCATTTATATGCCTTTTCGTGTAAAAAGGCTGCATTGTTTGTAAAATGTGGCCCTGGCTTGTTCATCATTGTACATTTGTTTCCTCAAAGGGTTGAGAATTCATAAAAGTCCACTTGAGTTTGCAGAGTAATGGCAGACACTTTAAATGGCAGCAGGGATTACCCGAAGGGAAGCGACCAAGGAAAACTCAACAAGGGCTTGTTAAACAATAGGGATGCATCACAGATTTGCTGGGCTCTAAGGGACTCTAACACGGGAGGAACCAGGAAACTCAGGTTCAGAGAATAAAAAGGGACACACTATGTGGAAAGCTGGTCATCAGAGGCTCCAGAATTCTGAGCAGTATAGGGATTGGGAGAAGGTAAACTGAAGCAGACTTGGCAACTGGCCACAAACAGTTACAATCCGAGGCATGTGCTGAGATTGCTGCCCTCTGCCATCCTGAAGAACTGCTTTTAAATCCATGGTTTATTGTGTACCAGGGATATTCACTGTATCAACACAGTATCAACTAGTAATGTACCTGTGTGTTCTTCTTTGCTCGTTTTCTTTCTGTTAGTGAGCTAACAAGCAAAGGATTTCTCTCTTTTTTAAGGTAAATTAATTCCATTTTAATCATCTTTCCAAAATTACTATTTATTTTTCCAAATTGTATTTGCTTTTTTCACAAGTATCCCATGTTATGAATTATTAAAGTGCACAAATTCAGCTAAAACTCTATTTCCCAAAGCCTTCTCTTGAAAGAGCTAGAATGTGAACAACCCACTAAAAAAAAAAAACTGAAAATTACTTTCACCATAAATTCATTTCAGATACTGACAGATTTTCTTTGTCTTTGTCCTTTTTAAATTCATGATATCATACAAAAAGCTTGTTGTTATTTTTTGTGCATTTTCCAGGAGCAATCAGTGCACCTGCACAACCCCCCTGCACTGATTAGGCAACAACATTACCTGGTTAGATTAAGGAAAAGATCGTGATGTGGGGTTAAATAAGTACGTTTCAATATTTAGTTAAGTTTAGGAAAAAAAAAACTACTTGGTTAGTTTTAGGTAAAGATTGTGGTTTGGGTTCAAATATGTATGTTTAAAATACTTCGTTAAGTTTAGGCAACAAAACAAAATACTTCTTTAGTTTTAGGTAAAGGTTGTGGTTTGGGTTAAAAACAAGTATGTTTGAAATACTTGGTTAAGTTTAGGCAAAATAACTACTTGGTTAGGTTTAGGAAAAGATTTGAAAGTTTGGGTTAAAATAACTACGGAAGTGGCGTTACTTAAGGATGGAAGTTACGTGACAAATAAGCCAACGTTGACTTCAAGTTTCACACGGGACACAAACAGCGGTGTCCTGGGTGAAAGTCTGGTGTTTTTAGACCCACCAATCAAACCCGACCTCCTCCCTGCATGGACATTGTCACTCTTAATACTACATCACTTGTCCTGGCTCACGATTGCATGGAATACATACAAATGTATTACTTGGGATTGTAGTGCATTACTTGTTGTAGGTATAGCTACGAACAGTGTATGAGAACAGCCTGTCTCAGTAGAAGAGACTCCAGCAACTGACTGAGGACACAGCCTAAATACATTAGGGATAATAAGGTAGGCCTTAATTAGAAGCTGCTGAGACAGGGGAGCCTGGGACTGCATGTGGGGGAAACACAATGGGAGACTCGAGGACTTCGACTTGACAGTTCTGCAGTGTGTTGTATCTCAATTCAAAAGGCTGCATCCTCTTATAAACCCAATATGTCAGAACAGGTTGACAGACATGTCCTCTTCTAAAGGCTTCTCCAAAAGTAGAGACATAAATGCAGCCTTCCTTGGTTGAAATTGGAGGACACAAAGTGCTCTGCCCTTTGCGGACCATTATACAATGGCCAATTGTTTAATGGTGCGTTCAGAAGGTCCTTGACAATATAGGGAAGTCAGGAAATATCATGTTACCACGTCACCTTAACCTCGTGTTTGCATCCAGGTGATGAGTAACAGAAGCAAGGCACTGCTTGTTACAAATAAATGGAATTTGATGGTGTTGTATTTAAAAGTAACATATTGTCCATCATTTGTTAAAGTGAAATGTCAAAGTATATAATCTATAATTGGATATTCGGGATTTTGCCCTTACTTTAAACTGGTATTTGTCAAGCTGCCAGAACACCCATGTATTTTATTTTATACTTTAGTATGCATTCTACGGGATCTGACACACTGCTTCCTCTTGTTGAAGATCACAACTGCCACATTCTGCTCCCCCATCAAAAGAACATCATCTATTCGGGAGACATTTTTGTAATGCAAGAGTTCTCTTGCTAGCTTGTAAAGGGGAAAGAAATAAAAGGGACGAGTGATTTGGTTGGCGTGGAAATAAAACTCCCCAACACATACTTAAAATGCATTTTTCCTTATCCACATGTCCAGCCGTGCCACAGGTCCACACTTGCACACTGCCCCTGGACAAAAATGACCAAAAAAATCTACAACAAAAATACATCTGAAGTTGAATGCTGAATTAGCATTACCACAATCAAATGCAATCTGATATTATAATCATGAGGCATTGGTTAAACAATTTAAAGTAAGCTTTTTTTCAGTAGAGTACTTGTCTCCACTGGTTGTACAGAAAAATTAGTGAACGTGAACATTTAATCCACAACACAAAACTGGTAAAAAAACATCTAAGCAAATCCAATGTCAATGTAAATGATTTCTCTTCTGTGTCCTAATTATATTATCCACCTAGTAACGAACAGGAACAACTTGTACCATTCTCCCGTCTAATTTACACACCTACATGATTTCCAGTGGCTGTCATTCTGAGCAAACAAGGTGACAGAGGAGGAGACGACTCGCTGTGAAGCACCGTAGGCAAAAATTCAGCACAGTGAGGATGATGAACATAATATGATGAGTTGATATTCAGAGTGTGACGATGTAAAGGAAACGTCACCCCAACTCCGCCGCCACCACCCCCCTCAGGCCATTTCAGACTCCAACTGACTCCTGCTTGATAGTAGTGTCAGCCGATGATTGACATTTGCTAATTTCCCACTTTTGCATGGGCAGTTTAAGGACAGTTAACGGCTCGAGGCTCTGAGCAGGAGTCCATGTTAATGACAACCCCTGCTGGGGCAAAAAAGCAGCCTTAGAACAGTTCATGTGGGCTCCATCTTAATAATCATGGATCCATGGCTCCACTGAGTGTCAATGAGGGAGTATATTTGAGTGGAAAACACAGAAGCAGCCTTTAGATTGCAATTGTACAAATGAGGTGTGAGCTTTTTGCAACATTGCTATTGAAAATAAAGCAGGAGGCGAGGTATATTACTGCTAAACTTAAAACTCACAGTATTAGAGGAGCAACATAACCTCTGGATTCACCTCCAATTTCACTGTCTGCGGTCGTTTCACTTTTGCAACGGTATACTGGCAAATTGGGATTGATATGTTTTGATAGCACAAACTTTTCAGGCCTTGGTGTTCTCTTAATTGTTATCACCACAGATGCAACAAACCAGACACATTAACAAGGGTGCAGCAAAGCAATTTAACAGCAATTTTAGACTTTTAGCAAGACATGTAAGACATTTATTTTCCAATATCATAGACTGTATATATAAGAAGTGGACGTAGTCCCCGTGACGTCACCCATTGGTTTATGGACTGCCGTTTGGAAGCCTTGAGTTCGGCATTTTGGCCGTCGCATCTTGGTTTTTTGCAACCAGAAGTGACACAAGAGGGTGGAGCTAAGCACAAACGAACATTGAATAGGACATTTTAGGTGACCAAAAAGGTTATAATTAACTTTCATGAACTGAAAACACACTGTAAAAGGGTTAAATTTCTATGATGAAAAGATGGAAAACTCCCAGACCGGGCAAGCGACCTGTCAATCACAAGGTAGTGGATGTGAGTGGATGCCAGGAAAAAAAAGTAATTCTAAAAACCTTGGAAAATGGTCGGCTATAACAGTTTTTTTTTTATATAATGGTCTAAACCATAACCACTATGGTCCTTTTACTGCAAATATCTCAAAATCAGTAATAAAACATCCATTTTAGAGTAGACTGTTGCTGCATTTTCAGATCCAACTTTGAGACCCAACCAAGCTCTTTCTTTCTATTTTCTTGCCTTTACACTCAAGCATCGCAAGCTCCTTGGTTTCCAATCTTATTTACAGAAACATGAAAGACATCAATCATAAGGGTTGACGGCTGTAGTTGTAGCAAGTTGATAACTCACTATCACCTGTGCTGTGTCCCATAAACCCTGCTGCTTCCTGTTGAAAAGAGGATGTTGCTAACACTCTGCCTCCCTGCTGTTTGTTTTCAAGTGCAAAATGAATGACAGTTACAGCCAATATGCATTCAGTCCAGGAAGGCTAATGTGAAGCCAAAACTGTGCATGTGTGAATGTTTGTATTCATTGAAATATTAGGCCAACTATTGATAGACACGTTGTGGAGTCATTCAACAACAGTTTGAAACCTTCTTAAAAATGTATTTGTGCATATTACAGAGCAGCAGTTTGCTTCCAAGAAAATAACATAAAAAATAAAAAAGGTCGCCGTTACAGTAGGCAAAAATATATAATATGTGGCCTACAGGATGTGGTCTAAAATGCAAATGTTGCACATAAAATTGGTGCGATAACAATTAGGTTCTCTTGAAGTCAGTGATTTACCATTGGTTTGCAGACTACAGTTTTCAAGCCTGGAGTTCAGCATTTTGGCCGTCGCCGTCTTGGTTTATGGCTGTTGCAATCTTGGGTAATTTGCAACTAGAAGAGAGACGAGTGGGTGGAGCTAAGTCAAAACGAACGCGGAATAAGACATTTTTAGGCGACCAAAATGTTACATTTTTACTTTCATGAACTGAAAACACACTGTGAAAGGGTTAAAGACAAAAACATGGACAACACCCAAACTGGCAGCAACCTGTCAATCACAAGGTAGCCACGACCTAAAGCATACCCTGCTTTATGGTCTATTTCATGCTAAATGGGACCATAATTAATTAAATGATCATGCTGTATTGAAGAAGACTTTAAACTAGTGATTGAGACCATAAACTCATGTTTACAATGTTTACTGAGGTAATAAATCAAGTTAGAGGTAGGGTCATTTTCTCATATACTTCTTTACAATCAGACTTCTTTTTGCAACGGAAAGAGTTGCCAGAGGTGGTTCAGGACAATAACAATACTGATACCAATACTAAATACCATAGAAAAATAAACCTGTGAAGCTCATGTATAATATAGGACCTGAAATCTAAAAATGTGCTTCTTTTTTCAATAAATACAATTGCTTTTTAAATATGAACCAACCAAAGCCACCATATCCTTATGTTTGACATTTAAGAACACATTTAAAGGCTGAAATAGAGGTTAGTATATGTCAGAAGCACTAATTGGGCAGCAACAGGTGCATCTGTTTAAAGTCTCTTCACAGCCGTGGCACAGACAGGTGTTTTCATTTGTTCTGGCTGATTAGAGCTCATAGATTTGTGGGCAGAGCACAGATTGTGCTGGTCTATCTCACAGTCATGTTCCTTTTTGCTGCACCTTTTTCAGACAACTGACACTTTTGTTTAGATTTTTTTGAAGCTTTTATAAATGTTTTTTTTGTCTAATTAGAAAAACAACATCAACTAAAGAACTAAGCCCACAGCATAGATACAACTGACCCCACAAACAAAAGGCATCAGAAAACTCAAGCGCAATTAAAAATAAAATAAATAAATAATGATAAATACAATGAAAACTGGAAAAGAGATCCAGGCGCAAACATACAATCAATTACTAGTAACACTTTATTTTGCAGCCCCCGCATGTTTTTCCTAATAATTTAAGAAGTGAGCCAGAGCCAGAGCTGCACAGAATTGATTTGTCCGCAATCTTAACACAATGCATGCTGGTTACATCCACCGACTGCAAGAACTCAGTACATGATGGGAGACGCCTAGCTTGCCCTTGAGCTAAGAGCCCATTATTTTTGCTCAAACACATTACCTTTGATAGAAAGTCATCATTTTTGTTTGATTGCAAATATTTTATTACTTATCTTTTCCTGACAACTTAAACAGCCCAGAGAAGCTGAATAAATTCAATCCAAAACAAACTAAGAACTTTATTTATTTCTTGTAATTGTTATGAAAACAAAACTTTGGGTACCAAGTGGGAATTGAAGATTTTCCTAAAATAACATCGATAGAGATTGACTAATCCCGAACAGTTTAATTGTGCCTGACAGATTAATCAGCCTTGTCACACTAAATTACGTATGAAAGACACGGTAATCTTAAGTCATTTTGTGTGCAATAAGAACGCCATTCTTGCTTTTGTAGTGTCATTTGTACAGCATGTAATCTGTACTGACTGCAATTGTAAACATCCATGTAAATATGCTACACTCAGAGCTAGTGACGTAGAATTAAAAGTGAAAATGGCAGTTTATGGTGGGCGGGAACCCAAAATGTTTGCATCCCAACTCGTCATATACCGCCCCTTGGCATCACCACACCCCCCACGCCCCTTGACGACCACGCCCCTTGGCGTCAAAACCACTCTAGTTACCCTTGGCGTCACTTTAGGATTAGGCAACAAAACCACTATAGTTTAGGTTTAGGAAAGAACTACATAGCTGGGCTTAAAACTACTATGTTTGTATGGCGTTTACTGTTGCAGCGGATGGGTTTACATTGACGCTATATATATGCGCAGCGCTATTCGAACACTGATGGCCGTGACAAAACGTCAGTATTTGATGAGTACAGGCTGAAAAGGATGGTAAAACTTTAGAGATAAGCCAGTAAAAAGTGGCACAGTGACACCAACAATACTGATACCATTATTAAATTTCATTGAAAAATAAACTTGCTCAGCCAACATGTAATATAAGACCTAAAATCTAAATGTATATTTTTTACTTCGTTTTTTTTTTTTTTTTATAAATTAAAACGTCATCTTGCTTTTTAAACATGAACCAACCAAAGACACCAGATCTTTATGTTTCACATTTAAGAACACATTTAAAGGTTGAAATAAAAGTTAGTATATGTCAGAGGCACTATAATTAGGCAGTAACAGATGCATCTGTTTAAAGTCTCTTCACACCTGTGGCACACGGAGGTGTTTCACTTGTTCTAGCTGATTAGAGCTCATAGATATGTGGGCAGAGCACAGATTGTGCTGGTCTATCTCACAGTCATGTTCTGTTTTGTTGTACCTTTTTCAGGCAGGACAACTGACAATTTTTTTGGAGCTTTTATGAATGTTTGTTATAAGAAAAACAACACCAGAACTCCCACGCACATATGCCCACAGCATAGACACAACTGACCCACACAAAGAAAAGGCATCAGAAAACTCAAGCACATAAAAAAGAATAAATACAATGGAAATTGGAAAAGGGATCCAGGTGCAAACACCTTCCAAATCCTGTATTATTGGGAATTTATTCTGCATATTTGTTTAATTGTATTCTTGCTTGCAGACTCTCTAGGTTATGCAAGCAAACAACTGGAATTTCTAAAGGAAATTCATGTTCAATTTATGTATAGGAAACCCAAACAAACATTAAGTGTGTCCATTTTATAACCGGGTACATGAATGCACATTTATCTAAGTATTGTTTGAATTTCTTTTCTATATTATTTTGATAAAACCTCAATTTATTACTTTCTATATGTTATCTTCCTTTCTACTGCATCACTGTGTCATATTTTATCTTGTTTTATGTTTTATTCACACCCTACATGAACCTGAGCCAACAGTTCAGGCTGGTTAGACAACCTGAACTGAAAACACCTGTGTGGGCCTTTTTAACACGACATGTAGAGAGGTTAAAACACGCTGCTGTTGCTCTCCACATTAAGAGATCTGATGCAGACGTGATGCAGTGCAACGCCTCTGCAACTCACTCACTGGTGTGACTTCACATGCATTTCAAAACATGCCTCATGAATATTTTATGTCCGTCCCAAGGGAACGCTTTTGACATCAGCAAAGCAATCAGCCACTTGTTTACTCACAACTGGCTGTAAGAAGAGAAAGAACGGACCCTTTTGAATACCCATCAAATCATTTTAAAATAAATATTTTACCCGACTGCCTTCCGGGCTCTCTTTGCTCAAACGCGCACGCAGTGAGTGTGAGTGACGTCCGCGCAGGCTTGTGAGTAGGGCCTGGGTCAAAGACTACTTGCAAATCAATGTCTGTGTTTTAATCGGTGTGCAGTACATGATGGCAGGGATTTACCGCACCAGCACAATTAAGACTGTGTCAGCAGAGTCGACAGGTTGTCAATCACAACAGAAATATACTAAATTGACTTTCAAATACATTCCTGTTACTGTCAGAAAACTAATTGCATTGAGCTATGGCAAACCCACACTCAAAAACAAACAGAATGTTGGGATGTGGACGACTGAGAGTGGATATTGATGTGGTTATTTTAGGACTGAGGATTTTCATTTGCCAGGATTTTGTGCTGATGTTCACAATATGTCTGAATGTCAGCATTGCAAAAAAAAATAAGTATTTATTTTTTTCCTAGAATTGTGCTGCGGTCAAGGTGGATATCATTGTCAAAAAACATTAAAATTATTACAAGACACGAAAGCTCTCCTCTGAAACTCAGACTTAATGAATTTCTCAGTGGTTCTTTGTGTCAGGGTGACTCATTCATTTCAGGAGGTAAACACTAGGAGGATAACACGCATGATCGCAAACATATCTTTACATAGCAAACAACTATTTGCTATGTAAAGATATAGAGGAGTAATGTCTACCTGAGCAGAGAATGAAGTCGCCTTTTAGTACATATTTGTGCATGTGAGCGTGCCGCACTGGCTCGCTCACGGCCGCCGCTCTGCACTGCTCTCATACGGCGGTTACAGCTGATAATGCTGTTGTCGCGGAAGCGTAGCACCCGCCCTCTGGTTTACCCCCTAGGTTAACACTGTTAGCTCTGTCAGCACTGTTGCCATTGATTTCTCAGTTAGCGCTGCTAGCCATCGCCATGTTGAGAGCTGTGCGGAGGCAATAGAAATGCTCCCAATCTTGCATTTAGCACATTTTTTAAATGAATAGGAAATCTAGAGATGAATTGATGATGAAAATAGTTGTCAGCCGTAAACCAAAAGGAACCAAAATAATGCATCATGAGCAACACCATTAAACACGACCATTTGATTTATTGTTAATTTATTTGTTATTGCTGTTGAGGCTCCAAATTAGCCGATACATCTGTCGTAATTTCCCCTGAAACAATGTTTACCTGTATGGTTGCTCTCAAAGAAGCATATTAGTCATGAGGATAAAGAGCAATATATAAAATATTTATTAGTGGAGCTTTGAGTAAATTAAAAAAAAGATGTATCTGTAATTTGTCAGGTTGCGTGTTTACTCCTTTCCAAAGAAGGACTAATCAAACAAACAAATGCACTCTGCAGTTTTGCACATAATTCATAATATGCATCCCAACGACCCGTGAGGTTATGATACTACAAAAGTGATAAACAGGAGACAATTTAATTTACAAAATTAGAGGGAAAGTGTTTATGTCAGCTGATTCATTTGCTCTAATGACATCATACACCGACTGCTGGCAGCGACACCCCTTGCGAGAATTAAACAACCTGGACAGATAAAGGGCCCATAGATTTTTGTCCCTTCCTGTCCTGTCCTCCCTTAGCCTCGGGCCTGAGCGATGGCTCTCCGTAACTTATGTGACGGTGAAGTTATCGCCATGATTGATGGAGCCCCAAAGGAATCAATAGCGTGCATGCCTTAGATGGGGAGAAAATGCCTACATATTTCAGGGCCATTAACTGACCACAGTTACCATACTCAGGGCAATGTTTCTCAATTTGACCTGCCTCTTCATATCAGGAGGCGTATGAAAAATCAAAGAATCAGAATGCAAAAGGTGCAGGTGCTCTCGGCTAAAAGCATCTGAGACCGAGCAGGAGCGCTGCCGGACTATTTCTCGGGTCAAAGGAGATTTGTTAACAGCGTCTGCTAGGTCTCTACAATTCCTTTTTTTAAGTGATAGTGTTTACAGGCAGGCCAGATGATTTATGACCTTGCCTCCCACAAGCGTATATCACTCTCCATGTCTGAGATACCACATGTAAAGCAAAGTCAATTAAATGACTGGATGACATGGCGTTTTTATCAGAGGGGGCAACATCGCAGATGGAGGCACTATACCTTGGTCAGTCATTTGACCTTTAATTATCTTCCCTCAAAACTGGATTAGATAACGCTTTGCACCCAATGGAAACATGTTGTTTTCTATCCTTTCAATTACCGCGGTCCCTTGATGAATGGGAGGAGGGATCGCAGTTGAAAGGAGGGGGGGGGGGGGGGTTGGAACTTCTTTTGTAAGTGAAGGATAAAGCGTGCTATTTAAAACACAGTGATTATTTCAAAGGCGGCATCCATGTTTTGTTTCTAACTGATGTTTGCTGTATCCATTTTGTTTTTCTTTTGTAGTGTGTCCTTTCATGTCTGTCTCATTCACTCTCTGGATATTGATACTCATGTAAACTCATACATGTTTATTTTCTAACGTTTTTCTTTTCTTCATTTTCTTTTTTTTTAGGTATTGTATTTGTCTTTTTATCTTCTGTGTCACATTGTGTTGTTGTTGAGTTGATATTCTCCTCTTTTCACAAGTTTTACTGGTTTCCTGTCTCTAGAGTCAGCATGCTAACATGCTCACAATGACAATTTTAACATTTTGATATTCAGCTGGTGTAATGCTTACTAATGGTCACTATCTTTAAAATTAAGTGTGTGTGCATGCTATCATTTGCTAAGTAGTACTAAACAGAGTAGAGCTGAGGCTGATGAGAAGGTTGTTAGTTTTGTAAATATTCAGTCAAAAAAAAATATTGGACAACTGAAATTTGGAACAGATGATGGCACCATGGACTGTATATAAAAAGTGGACATTGGTTTGTCGACTATGGTTTTATAGCATCAAGTTCTTCACTTTGGCCGTCACCATCTTGTTTTTTTTCATCCAGAAGTGACATGAGACAATGCTGAATAAGACATTTTTAGGTGACCAAAATGTTATACTGTAATTAACTTTCATGAACTGAAAACACTGTGAAAGGGTTAAAATTAAATCATAATGTAGTCACGTCCTAAAGCATACCCTGCTTTATGGTCTATTTGACTCTAAATGGGACCAAAATTTACTAAATAAACATCATGATGTATTGAAGAAGACTTGAAACTAACAATTGAGACCATTAACTCATGTTTAAAATGTTTGCTGAGGTATAAATCAAGTGTGTTACGTCCCCTTTTGTCTGAACACAGGGGAAGAGACAACACGACAATCAAAGAAGGTGAAGGGAGTCAAAGTTGAAGTGGAGAGGAAAAGGGTGGTTTATTTTCTGCTCAACACTATACTTCAAATAATCACAAAGGTTCTCAAAAATGTGGGGGAGGATAGAACAAGATGGTTGTGCCAAACAAACAGAAATTACAAAAACAAAACTAGGCCTAGCTAATGTGGCTAACATGAGAACTCTCTAATGTACGCTTTGATGAAGGCCTTATACAGAAACGATGATAAATGATCAAGAAATATGTTTTTTGTTGTTGTTTTTTCTCAAAAAGTTGATCCAAGTTACTTTAAAATGTAAAGGTTGTCGATGTTTAAAATTGAGGATTTAAAATAGTGGCATTGTGTGCTGTTTAAGGCAGTTGTAAATGATCAATATAACTTCACAACTATTATAGATTAGATCAGATCATTAGATTATTCTTTGAAAAAAGGATATTATGTGATAAACAGCAGATGACAAATACAAAAACTGTAATTTCCTGTCAAAAGAATAACTAATTGGATTTCATCAGATAAAATTCAATCAGTGTGTTGTGTAAAAACCATCCACTTGTGTGGGAGCGCTAACATCTTTTCAGATCTGTCAGCACATGGAAGCCTCAAGAGTCTTGATACCGAAATTAATCACAGCATTTTTTTGGAAAGCAGCGGCTCCGTAAACAAAATTAACAAAGCAGACGAGAGGGCCAATAAGGGCATGTCCCACCGCCACCGAAGCATTATTGTCACAATAGACATTTACACTGCAGAATATTTCCTCCTTGGCATTGTATGTCATTATGAGGCCCAAGCAGCTGGGGTTCTATTAATTAACTTGGCAGTCAGCGTTGGGTTTTTGTTCAGCACCGAGTGCACCAGGGTGTTTTAGGGCTGTTAAATTAGGGCTCGGGAACAGGGGAATGCTTGCACCAGATTCAGGGAAAATTACAGTGAGTCAAACCACGAGGGAAGAAGCCTCTCCTGGAAGCTCCCTGTAATTTAACATGGATGTCAATCACTGTTTCAAAAGGGCCCCTAAATCCCTCGTCTGTATTGGGGATAAAACAACAACGCCAGGGATTGGCATCGGCTCTGTTTCTCCGTAGATGTTCTCCAAAAACCCTGAACAAACAGATGTCCAACATTCAAATACTAAATGCATGTTGACGGCCTAAAGTTTGTCTTGAAAGCAGGAAAAATCACCATGTTCAGTGTCCCGATAAAAGCACATGTCTTATAAAAGTATGTATGGAATATTAACATCCCATTCAGGCAGTTATATTATGAAACTGACTTTCAGTTTGGACTTAACAGTTCACTGGTGCAAAAAAAAAAAAATGCTTCAAGCAATGACCTTTTCTTGTTTTCAGGTTTATGACCATGTATTTTTTAACTATTCTATTTTAGGTCTATGTACTCTGAGGATTTAATTGACAGTCAGTTAACTAAACTTTTTTAATGTGAAGGTTACCCAATCATTCAGCTGCTGAAATAGTGTTTCTTTCAAGTAAAGGTCGTGTGCACAATTGTAATATTTTCAGTGACTATAGATTTTGCTTCCTGAAAATTAATTACTTGATTTATTGAGATGTATGTCGTCATTATATGGATTGTGCTGCGGTCCCTTGGCTATAATCAATGTCTCAAATGACAATGTGAAAACAGAGTGGAAATGTGAAAGAGGTTGCTTAACGAACCTATAAATTATTAAGTTTAAATAACTATTTAGAAAACCAGCAAACAATTATGCTGTTTTAATTTGCAGTCATTATCACAGTCATTATATATATACTATATACACTGGCAGTTGTAAATGCATGGAGAGTACCGAAAACCCAGTTTGACCTGTCTATTCAGTTGCTATATCACTTAATTTCACTTAATTACCTTTGATTAACATTCATTGTGACTATCATCAACTTAACTTGCAACAACAACACTTGAGAGACTAAATGGCGTGCGTTAATGGAGTGTTGTCAGGCATATGAAAAGTGAGAAATAAAGTTCATTAATATTTACTCAAGACTAATTATGCATTTTAATGAAAAGGAAAGTACCTCTAAAGTCAGATAGAAGAAAAATATGTAAAACATGCTCACCAGCCCACTCAGAGGATTGCAGGCTAAAGGATGTATTTACAAAAACCCTTTGTTCAGACTTTTTGAATAATGTAAAAATACTTTTGACAGCAACATATAATCTTTAAAGGTGTTCAGCACATTTACACTGCAATTTGTGGCAGATTTACCTCAATGTCCCGTACCATAAATGCTACAGTAAACGTACTTGCAAGGCAATGATCAGGTAAATATTGGACAGAGGATATTCACATGTACAGAGAACAGTGCAGCAAGAGATGTTTGGAGAAGTGTTATGGTATGTAATTAACATACATCAGTGGCTTGTATTTTGAATGCAAAAATGCATTTACTAAATTACAAGGTACATATCTGTAAAGACATTTAATGAGATAAAAAAAAGGCTAAAAATAAGCTTTAAAGCACAGTAAATCCTAATGGTGTTTCTTTCATCTGGTGCCCGTGACTGAATGACAGGCAAAATAGGAGTGGCTGGCTTTTGCTCTATGGCCAAAAAATGCAAATCCATTTCGCTAAGCTCCACAGTAATTGAAGTAATTAATTTGGGCAGACAGATATAAGGGTATTATGGTAATGTCTAAAAAAAGAAATCAATTTCTCTGCATAATGTTGGAAGCGCCGGTTTTAGTAATACTTCAATGGGGAAAGCCAGGTTTTAGATATGCTTTTTAATTTGTGTGTTTAATCAGGGTCCGCAGAAAAAAAAATTCATCAGCTCTATCCATGGGTTCGTGCACACATTGAGGTCTGCCTGCTGCTTTTGGATACTTAAAAAAATTCCTTTTTTTTTTTAATAAATGCTCTTCATTGCAAAACAGTGGAATTCAACTCATACTCACACCTAATGTCTCGCTCAGGCTTTTCCAGAGACAAATCATCTGCACAGGGAGTGACGTGGTAACTACCCCCAGTGTTTTGACAAATTAAAACCCCGCCTCAACCATAACTGTTGACATCGTTACGACTTTACACAGAAACAATAAGTATCTAAGCAGCAGCAGCATATTATGATATTGATTATTCAAATCAGCACCCATATAAACGTCTCCTAAAACATGCTTTAGCAAGCGCCTTCATGGCATCTTCTCCTTTAGCTTCGTTGATGAAATGAAAGCTGTAGATTTTGACGTCTTTAATGACAGAGGGAAGATTCACCAGCCGACCGGGCAGACAGTGCACCAGCCAGCTCACCAGCCAGCTCATCCCTGATAAATTAACTGTGGACAACACAGTGCCAAACCCATCACTGCTTCGACAGCTTAAGTAGAGGTAGGTGTAATAAATGATTCAGTAGTCCCGAGAAGTAGGGTGTCAATTTGTAATGTCCTCCAAATGCCCAACCACCTCTGCCTACAGCCACAGGAGCTCACAGATTTGTCTGAAACCAGCTGTAAATTTAATTTTAATGGTGCGACACCTTTCGCTGAGTCATGCACTTTCCCCCCCCTTCTCTGCTTTTCCCCGACTCCTCTCTGTCTTTTTTCTTTTTTTTTTCCCCCACGCTGTCACAAAACAGTCTTTCTCTCGGCCTTGTATTATCTCTGTCAGCAGCGGGCCCATGGATCTATCAGGCCAAGCTGGGAAATACAGATAGTGACAGGGGTAATGTGGACCGGGTCACTTCACATGCCTTAACTTGTCCCTTCTTCTAACGCTCAATCCTGAGCGAAACCACAGGTTGAGAATTTATCTGTACGACTTCCACTCAGCTTTGTGTCATTTGTTTACTCTCTCCATAGCTGAAGCGGGAGGTCGGATAAGAGGAATACACAGGGGGAAAAAAAAGACAAGAAAACCATTCAATTTCCCAACACTCCTCAGTAGTAGTAAGAAAGCTTTTTCATGTAAACACCCACCTCCCCAGCCTAAATCACAAAGTGGTGCTGCGATTACATGGTATAGATGTATTCTACTTGCAAAATAAAAGTCAAACGTAAGTTATGGTCACAGGGAGCAAACTTTCTTCCCTCAGAAACTGACAGCGTAAAGAAAATTAGATCTCATTCTTCTATCATTTCAAAGGCTGGCCTAAGGCTTTTGCAGAACTAGATCCCAACACACATCTCATTCAAAATACATTGACCTGATGACGTGTATTAAAACAATGCAAATGCTATGTATGTCTTGGCAAGTAAAAGCATTGCAAACAGATCCAATACATGAAGTTTGGTCATAGGCTCCAACAAAAACAATCAGCTCTTCTAAGGGTGGGAAGCCAGTGAGGGATATTTTGTTCTTTTTGCTGTAAAAGTAACTTTTAATGGTTGGACAGGGCATTTAATTGCACAAAGGATGGTTCAATCCAGAGTGACATAATTCATTTCTGCATGCTAATGGTGGTTCTCATTAAAAATTAATTATAAATGTTAAGTAATGCTTTAGTTGGTGGGAGCAGATATTGTAAATTGCAAATTAAATACACTGTCAGTGAACATTTAACACATTTATTCAGTGCTGTTTCCAAGAAAATATATTTGCTGATGCAAACTAGTTTCTAGGAGACAGGGTCGGTACAAAAGCCCATCAATAATAATAATAATAAAAATACTATTAATATTAATAAAGATGTTAACAATAAGATGAATAATAGCAGCAATAATACTAGTAAGAATGATAATAAGAATGATAAGAAGAAGAATAGCAGAAATGATAATAAGAAGAAGATGAATCAATTTTTAATGTAATCCTTCTGAGAGGTGATATAAAGTGCTGTTGGCTGAAATTTGTCTTTGAACTTCAATATTTTGTTCATAGTGAGAAACAAGAAGGCCGTCCAAATCCTGTCTAAACCTGCAACAATACATACATAATGACACTTTCTCTTATGTGATAAAAAATGCGATAGGATACTTTATTACATTTTATTGGAAACCCTTCATTGGAACCTTTGCCAAGGCTATATTTATTTAATGTATGGACATTAACAAAATATTTAAATATATATAAATTGGCTCATTAACTTTACTGCAGACATGATGCAATGCATGTATTGTGAAGCTGTGATAAAATGTGATATTAAGTGTCTGCTGGTAGAGGTCAACCCAATATTTAAAGAACTGGAACCAGGACTGTGGGCAAGAGAAACTTAATTGGGACATTGCTTCTTAAAAGGGGACTGTTATTGCCAGGATATTATGAAATGTTATTGCTGAGGGTCATGTTTTCTTAGAGCTCTTTGAAAGACGAGTCATCTCTTTGATAAACTGTGTTTATAAACTGACGTAGGTTGATTATATGTCAGTTTACTGATGGCATTGATTCTGCGGACCTGTTTGTACTCAAAATAAATAAAGCCTAAAGTCCTTTGCTGCTGTTTGGGCCCATAAAGTGTAAACCTAAACACTGCTTGGGACAGATTTTCTCAGACTCATTGATCATCAAGCATTTACATTAAAACTAGGCCTGTCAAAGTTAACGCGATAATAACGTATTAATACAACTTGTGATTTTTAGGTTGTAGCGGGCTCAGTTATAAAGCTATCGTGAAGATACTGGCATCATATGAAACTAAAAAAACCTAAGGAATTCAAAAGTAGACAACCATGTGATACTAGCTTGTCGCACAGGAGGCTAAATCGTGCTCCAAACTTCCGCTAAAATTTGGCGAGGAAAAACTGGCATTGCCATTTTCAAGGGGGTGCCTTGACCTCTGACCTCAAGATATGTGAATGAAAATGGGTTCTATGGGTACCCACGAGTCTCCCCTTTACAGACATGCCCACTTTATGATAATCACATGCAGTTTGGGGCAAGTCATAGTCAAGTCAGCGCACTGACACACTGACAGCTGTTGTTGCCTGTTGGGCTGCAGTTTGCCACGTAATGATTTGAGCATATTTTTTTTATGTTAAATGCAGTACCTGTGAGGGTTTATGGACAACATGTGTTATTGTTTTGTGTTGTTAATTGATTTCCAATAATAAATATATACATACATTTGCATAAAAGAAGCATATTTATGTTGATTAGAGTATTAAATACTTGACAAATCTCCCTTTAAGGTACATTTTGAACAGATAGAAAATGTGCAATTCATTTCTGATTAATCACAATTAACTATGGACAATCATGCGATTAATCACGATTGCATATTTTAATCGATTGACAGCCCCAATCAAAACATAAAATGCAAGCTCAGCTGTATATATTACTGTCAATGTAGAATAAATAATAATAAGGGAACAGGTGAGGCACAGGCTAGTGAAGACGCACAACAGCTGCTCGGCGCCTCCGGACTTCACCTTCAAGCCCCGATGTCGAGTAGCGGGGGGGGGCGGACTTTCCATCCCATGTCTGGAGACAAATTGTGTGTTTGTTCTTTTCTGTCAGTGCGCACACACACCAAGCCCCGACAACTAATAGTGTTGATATGAGTTCCCCTTGTACAGAGACAAGCTCTGACTGTTGTATTGAAAAGAGGAGGCTGTGTATGCTGCGATGGCCATGGGGGAGTTTTCGCTTTCATCAACGAGGTCAGCCTCTCAGCAAGAGCTTGTTGCTGCCTAGTAGTTTATCTGCAATACATCACCGGTGATGGATGGGTAATGGAGAAGCCATAGCCTTCTCATTCACAGCACTATATCATTTCTGATAAATCTGCACGCTATCTGTTCATTGGGTTTCAATGATAGGCTTCCGCCATCCATGGCAGCATACTCTAGGTAGAAAGACACACTGGTTTATCCATATCTGGCCTCTCAATTTCCCATTTTTTTTATCAGTCAGAGCACTGACTAATAATGTCTGCACTTCTGAAATGCGTAACTACAAAGACGGATACCCGCTGTGCTGCCGATCGTAATTATTTTTTTATTATTATTTGAATGTTTTAAACATTTGTACTAGTTGGAAAAAAAAAGAATACATTACAGCAACAACAAGGGAGCGGTTGCATTGGGAATTCTTTGTCAAATGTGTATTACAGCTCTGTTTTGTTGGCCAATGAACAACTTCACAGGGGTAGTTGTAAATTCAGTGTGTAACCTAAGGGCACTTTGACTGTAGTTGATGTTCAACTATTTTATTTTATTTTTTGCCTGTCCAGGGATTTGTGCCAATAACTTTTTTTTCTTCTTTTTTTTCTATCTGCAATAAGAAAACACAATTTGCATTTGCTGTTATGACTCAAATCTTAACTAAAGCACTCTTAAGCCTGCAGTTCTTATGGCATCATATGGAGGGGAAGAATAGCACATTATCCGTACGAGATTGCGAATGTGATCCGTGTTTACTCGAGGGGTAGAAAAAGCAGCTTACCTTTCTCATCCCCCCCCCCTCCACTGTTGTTTTATCAATCCTGCAATCCTGCAATCCTACTGACTTAGCAGCCACACTGTTAAGCACTGAAGGCTGTCATACCATGATAAATATCGTGAATGAAAACGCTGATTACTATCGCGGCGTTTGCTGTTGTTGCTTTCAGCCGAAACAAGGTTATCTCACCTTTTTTATAACACCGCCTCTGGTATCAACTTAATTCCTCTCCTCATCAGGGTCATCATTAAGCCTCATATTGGCCATTACGCAAAGTGTTGTTTATGGTATAATAAGTACAACAGTAGGGCACATTTGGGAACTGGTTATGATATTAGGCGGAGTTCCGGTAGATTAAAACATTAAGTATTTTTCGATGGCTTGTTCTTGAGATTTTTGCTGTGTTCAACAAAGGGTAAATAATGATGATTGCTACTCCGACTTCTTAAAAGCTCAAGAGGCGAAGGAGCAGAATTTTCTGCTTTGTGATGAGACAAAAAAAAGTTGGATATTCCCTCTGAGCAGTTTAAGAAAGTTCCTTCTGTTCATGAACCTTTTGTCCTGGGTATGCAGTGATAAGCATACACCATAATAAACTGGGTATGATACTGCTGGCGCTGGCTTATATTCAAATACTGAATCTGTAGTGCAGCAATAGATAGAAGGTAACACAAGATAGCTTGAGGTAATCTGTGTGAAGTATGAGGTATATTCATCCCCCTGCACCAAATAATCCTAGCTGTTTTAAATATAGAATAGATAACTGCTGGTCTGATGGTATTCTGGGGGAAATGATAGATGGCGAAATGGAGGTGAAATGAATGGGGCCCTTAGTTGAACAGGCCTAAATTCATTTCACAGGCCCAGTGCAATGGAGTTATCTGAATCAACTGTCCTCCATGGCTGCCTGAGGGATATTGGAGACGGCTAAGGTCAAATTATAGGGGGGGTGCGGGTTGGGGGGGTGGTTCGACTTGTGTGTGACTGTAGTGGAATTGCCTTAAGAGTTCGCAGGAGCCTGACTGTCAGGCATTCTGCTACAGATCTACCGAGATGGGGCACGGAATGGGGAAGAAATCGCAAATCCTGTTGATGTGTACCCGATTCGACTGTTATCAGGCCATAAACGTTATCGGTCGCTATAAGCACCATAGATGCGGGTCAATAGGGGCCTACAATGCGTACTACATTGAAAGTGAAACTTAAAAGCAACATGTTCACGTTGTAAAAGTGAATGAAATGTTGCATTTCAGCACAAACAAAAAGGCTTCTTTATGTTTAGGCAATAAAAACTACAATTTCTTAAAAGACTCTCAAAAGTGGGGTCCTAGGCACTCTGTCAGGGGGTCTGCAAAATAATTCACTATAAATTATAAAACTGTGCTGTATCATCAAAAAGTGCATACCTACAGATGGGGACCATTTGCGCCATAAAACAAGCATATTGTTTCCATTACTCTCACCCACGTTAGCTTTTGGCCAATAGAAACTCTAATATGATTGAGACACAGAGCAGTAAGTTCATTACTTTTAAGTTGAAGCCATTACAGAAAGTCAGCTTTAGACTGGTTAATTTAAATATCTGGATTTATTAAGACTATGCCAGTCTTATTATATAATTCATTTTGTGAAAGCTTTTATAAATGCTGTCAAGTTGACTCCAAATGCAATTTGAATAAAATAACCCCCCCCTGTTTAAAGGTATATAAGTAGTATTAATTTCCAATAACATTGCAAATCTCCCCACTGTGGGACTAATACAAGATTATCTAATTCTATCATAACTTAACATGATTTAAATTGAAATGTTTGTCTGCTTATTGAAACTGGTGAAAAGTATTTAGTTTGAAAAGTTTTAGAATACACAGAGTTCCAATGACATCTAAGAGTACACATGGTAGTAAGCACAATTTGTCTTACAATTATTATGAGGGAGTCTTGGGAAAGTTTCTCCCCTGTAACAATCTAATTGGCGGGTTGTGTGTTAAAGTATCTTCCATAAAAAAAAAATATAAAATCATAAAGGTTATATGTATCAGGTATGACTCCTATCTGACATGGACATGACGTGAACTCCCTTTGGAAGAGAGCGCTGGCATTAGAAAATAAAGAATGACAGTGAAAAAGGCCAAACTTTACACGAGCGCCCCTTCTCCCTATCGGAGGGAACATTTCCTGCACCCGTCCAGACAGACAGTCTCAGAGCTAAAATGAATGCGATGCTCTCCAGACACTCTCAGGTCATCTAATGAGACTGTGCTTAAGGTGTAAATTAGTTACACAGCCTCGCTCATCACAGACACCGGAGCGGCAAATCCACTGGGCTGCTCCAGTTCCACCAGACATGATGGAGATCCGTTTCATGAACATCACTCATTAATATGCTAATGGCGGTCATTAATGGTTGATAGCGAAATTAATGGAATTACAGTACTTAGCAGGTCGCGACCAAGAAGAAAGGGCCACTGTTTCAGACGTAGAGCATATTTTGAGGGGAAAAAAATAAAGTTCCGGTGAAATGTTGGTTCTGGTGAAGTGTTTTTGTCAAACAAAACACAATCACATAAAGTGGTTTGTAATTATTATGTTTTGCTTGATGTTATGTAAGGAAAGCACTCTTGGAAAGGCTTATAAATAATGTGAATCACTTATCCAATCACATATTTAAGTCGTTTTTAATCTAAAAGTGAAACTTTTATGCTCCTGGGGGCTCCAAACAGGCTGGTTACTCAGCACCATGGACAGCACCCCATCCACAAGCATATCGTCTCTAACAACAACCCACGGAGTTGGAAAGGTATAATATGAATGATAAATGGATTGGAAAGGAAACAACGCTGTCATTTTGCTAATGTAGCACACAGATGGATGAATACACTTAAGGAAATGGTTAAATTAATGAAATTTTTTTAACAAGTTGTCACTTTTTTGTGGCAACTTCCTGATCAGAATTGACAGTCGGGGAATATAGAACGGAGTATGTGACACACCGATTCTGGCACAAATCTCTGCTGGGACGCGACATAAATCAACTTCAGAACCGCGGACAGCTACAGCACATCACAGCATACTAAATGGACACTGAGATACACCAGGAACTGGGTTAATTAGCACCACACTGAGGCTGCTGTGCCTGTAGAATTCCAAGACCTGATTGCTTTCACAGATTTTAATTTAACGCTGTTTCTGGGTGGTTTCTTTTCTGTTGCCCCAGCAGAATCAGGAGTTAACAAACGGCCCATGGACACCATCCACATTGTACAGTATATGCAGGCTGTTCTCATACAAAGATCATTAAAGCTATACCCACAAAAACGATTTTTCAATTGGTTGTCTGCAACACTTGAGGACGATTTATCTAGCAACACTTCATGGATTATGTGTCAAGTAATGCACGGTAATTCATATATATACCTAACCGTGAACCAGGAACTATAAAGAGTGACAAACACTGTGTATAGGGAGGTCATGGTGGATGGGGTGGACACGTTAATAATGCGTTAACACAAATTTGTGTTAACGCCACTGATTTCTTTAACGTATTAACGCAACTTGTGGTTATTAGGTTGAATCTGGCATAGTTTTAAAGTTAGACTGAAGATGGTATAATGTAAAACTAGAAAACCTAAAGGATCCATTGGTAGCATCCATGTCTTACTAGCTTGTTGCGAAGGAGGCTAAATAACGCTAAAAAACTCAGGCTAAATTTTGGCGAGGACAAACTGGTATGGCTATTTTCAAAGGGGTCCCTTGACCTCTGACCTCAAGATATGTGAATGAAAATGGGTTCGAGTCTCCGCCTTACATACATGCCGGATTTATGATAATCACATGGAGTTTTGGGTAAGTCATAGTCAAGTCAGCACACTGACAAGCTGTATGTTGCCTGTTGGGCTTGAGATTGTTATGATTTGAGCATATTTTTTTATGCTAAAAGCAGTACCTGTGAGGGATTCTGGACAATATTTTTCATTGTTTGTATTGTTAATTGATTTCCAATAATAAATATACACATACATTTGCATAAAGCAAGATTATTTGCCCTTTCCCATGTTGATATGAGTATTAAATACTTGACAAATCTCCCTTTTAAGGTACATTTTGAACAGATAAAATGTGTGATTAATATGCAGTTAATCGGCAGAAATCATGGACAATAATGCGATTTAAATATTTAAATTCTAGTTGGTATATGATACAGCACCCTAACCCTTCACATAAGTTTCACACCTCGGTGTTTATCAGTATTCAAAACATGCTTCTGTCACATGAAAACACTAATTGCAACAAGTTTAGCATTTTGCATTTGATATTAAATGTTCACTTTTAGCCACCATGGGCTTAAAGAAACCTACTCACCCAGGAGGGTGCCCACATCACTGGGGAATTTATATTGTATAATTCAGACAAAAAGACAAAAGAATCCCACGCGCTCTGGCGCTGCTGGTTTTGATCCATGCAATATGAAATGAAATCAGGTACCTTTAGCTGTACAGTTTAACAGCGCTGATCCCTGTTACTATAATGTGTGCTGTCATAGTCATTATGAAAATGCCAGCATCTATTCATTCACTCAGTGGCTATACAGTCTCTCCTGCATGGTGATTTCAGCAGAGCTGCCTTTGCAGTGTGCCACTTAATGACTCATGGTTCATGCATAGGCATGCTCCACAAGACAAAAACCCAAAGAGGATTATGCTCAACACCTCTCCTCTTACTAATGTGACGGCTCAGACAGATAAGGACTTAAATGTTGACATCCTCTCTGGAGGCACTTTTTTTTTTTTTTTTTGGACTGGACCTTTCCAAGCAGTTATGTTATGGGGGCTATATTCAATTACTCCCATTGCATCCTTTTATACATAACTGCGATAACGCAGTTGAGCAGATTCTGAGGTAAATTAATTTTGTTGATAATTACTCACAGGAGCAAGGAAATGCTGATAAGCTGTTCAAAATTAGACCAGTGTTAGATGCACTCGAGAAAACCTTCCACTCAGCAGTAAGTCCTGAAGAGAGTATTAAGAGAGCCATGGACAATATTGTTGTTATTTTTGGAGAGAATGTTAATTGAAAAAAAAGTTCAGCAGGGGGAAGATGGGGAAGGGCTGAGGAGTCAAGAGTGAGAAGCTGAATGAGGGAGGGAGGAGACAGGACAAGAGAGCAGAAATAGAGAAGTGAGAGGCTGAGGAATTAGGAGTGAGGTTCTACCTTTTTTGCATTGCATTGAGCAGTGTTATAATATGTTAAAATATGTGAATACATTAGTTTTAGCAGCATTCAAAATAAATATGATTTTATAGTTTTTACACAATTTATCATTTTTATTCATTGTTTTGGAAATAACATAGTTCTTCAGTTGAAAACTCAAAGGCATGCTGTCCAACAAAGCGGACATCTGAAAAACTCCTTGACAAATGTGTGTTTAAAAAAAATGAAAGTCAATATTTTTTTTCCATACATAAAGATGAACAAAAAACACCTGGTAAAAAAAAATCCTGACTGAGGTTATCATAATTCATGCATGAAAGGGTTAAAAGAACTATATCAGGGCGTAAGGTTAATGTGTCATTCTGTACCAGAGTTTTCCATTTAAAGGTCCCATGTTATAAAAAAGTGAGATTTTCATGTTGTTTTTATTATAAAGCATGTTTAAGTCCTATATAAATACTGTGAAAGTACCGGAATGCTCAATCCACAGGGAAATACACAAAGCCCGTATTCAGAAACTCTGCATTTGAAACAAGCTGTCAGGATTTCTGTCCATTTGTGATGTCACAAATATACAATATTTAGACACTTTAACCTTTACCCAGTTTATTCCTGTTTGCAGTGTATGTGAATGTCATCAGCTGACAGGAAGTACACATGGACCCAAGCTGTTGCCTATAGCAACGCAATTCTGTTGCAATTCCGTCGAAATACGCTAAAACGGAGCTTTTCAGACAGAGAGTAAATACAGGTATCTTCAGGCCAACAATATGAGGAAAATAAAGTTTTTTGTTTTTTTTAACATTAAAGCATGTAAACATGGTCTAGTAGAAACACAAAATACAAGTATGAACCTGAAAATGAGCATGGTATGGGACCTTTAAATTGAGAAGGAGAGACTGTTACCCAAAAAAATGCTTGTTGTCATTCTCACCACGTCGCCTACCTTAGATTTCTGTCCATTTGTGATGTCACAAATATACAATATTTAGACCCTTTACCCTTTACCCAGTTTATTTCTGTTTGCAGTGTATGTGAATGTCATCAGCTGACAGGAAGTACACATGGACCCAAGCTGTTGCCTATAGCAACGCGATTCTGTTGCAATTTCGGCGCAATTCCGTCGAAATGCGCTAAAACGGAGCGTTTCAGAAAGAGAGTAAATCCAGGTATCTTCAGGCCAACCATATTAGGAAAATAACGTTTTTTTTTTAACATTACAGCATGTAAACATGATCTAGTAGAAACACAAAATACAAGTATGGACCTGAAAATGAGCATAATATGGGACCTTTAAAGTGAGAAGGAGAGAGACTGTTACCCAAAAAAACGCTTGTTATCATTCTCCCCACGTCGCCTACCTTAGTCCACGCTCCTTTGGCAGTTATTACAGAGGGTTACTTGTGTCTTAAACATGTGACTCAGTGAGAGAGAGAGAGGGAGAACCGGAGGAGAGCTCTGGCAGCCCATAGCTGCCTGTTATTTGCTGCTGGGGCGCCTCTCTACCTACAGTTTCTCTCCATGCAGGATCTGTGCGCTCCATCCACACACAGCGATGCAGAGTAGGCGGGTCAAGAAGAAGAAGGGGGGTTAAAACACAGCGCCTGGGTGGAATTCATAACGGGATATTTTAACCATCTTCGCTGTCCGCATTCCGTCGCATCTGGAACCGCTGGAAACAAAATGCGCAAACGCGTCTTTTTTTTTGTAATCTTCTAATCGACAGCCCCCTTTGCGCTCCTTGAGTCTCTCCTCCTCCTCCTCCTCCTCCTCCTCCTCCTTCTCCTCTCCTCTTGACTACATCTCCTGCTGGATGATTTCATTTTGTAAAGTCATTATCCCCAGAAAAGGTCAAAGCCTCTGCTTCTTCTTCTAAGGAACTGAATAAGTCAAAGTTTTTCACTGGTGTGCGACGGATTGGTCCGGAGGCAGCCAGCCTTCCTTCCTCTCACTTTCACTTCTTTTCGGATCTCCTGAGTGTGTATTTTTCGTTTTTGGAGTGCTGTTTTTTTTTTTTTTCTCTTCTCTGTGGAGTTGCTATTGAACCCTGACAAAACTGTGAAATGAAATGAGTATTAGCAGTTGAAAGAGAGCCACCGAGATTCAGCAAGAGAGAATGGGAAATACTGAGTTAAACTTTATCTGCTGTTCCAAACCACGGTGAGTTCCTTGACAATTACACATTTATTATGTCGAGTGTGGATATAAGGTAGAATACTAACCTATACCTGTGGATGTTTTTTCTTATGATTTATTATTTTTTTTCTTTTCTGGAAAATAACAACATATACCAGCAGTGTGTTTCTGACCTGGATATAGCACTCTTAAAATCTGCTGTGCTGTGACTGTGTGAAATGCTTTCTGATCTGAGGCCTGACCACAATGCAAAAGCACAAACTCATCATGCAACATATGACTCCCTCCTGCATGCAAACACACACACACACACACACTCACACAAACTACCACCTTACACAGTATTGCTTTTCATGCTCTGTCAGTGTATATACATGAGCACAAGCAGATTCATCTCCTCCCTTCCTTCCTCACTCCCCGCCTCCTCTCTCCCACATCCCATCTCCCTCCCCCTTCACCCACACTGCCACCCTTTATCTGCCTTTCCAGCAAACATCTCTAATCTATATTCCTTAGGGTGTATTGGCATTCTCGCCCTGTAGAGGATCAGATCTCTAACACCGATGTGTGCACGGAAGCAGGGGGTTCGCCAAATACACCGGCGGAGGCAAGAAAAGCACAGCTCTCGCTCTGGAGCATGGAAGAAAAAAAGTCCCACTGATTTCATAATTACACATTTCACCCTCAAGCGTCACCCTCAAAAGAAGGCACATGAGTCAGGGCAGGCAGCCTTGTGGGATCGTCGGCGGAGGCTCTGATAATGAGCCAAATGCCCTCGAAGAAAACACACAACCGTTTTTAAATGCAATCATACCAGTCCAAGGGCAGGCTGGCAAAGGTGTTATTTTTTTAGTATTTAACTTAATATTATTATCTTAGAGCATCTCTGCAGTGGCAGCTTGGAAGGTAGTTTTGTAGTTGAGGTTTATGGTGGAAGGAAAAGCCAGTGAATCACTGCTGTAATTCTCATTGCCACTTGCCAGTGTTAGGCAGAAGTGCCAAAGCTCTGGGACTTTTTATAGGGCCACAACAGGGCCACTGTTCAGCGGTGTCCTCATCTATCCTGGGAGACTGGTGAACCCGACCGTGTCCAGGCCTGAAAGGCACACTGTCTCCTCCCATGAAAAGAGCGATTTCTCTCCTTGTGTCGCTCACCTGCCCCCCACAAAAAAAGAAAGACCAACCTCGACAAATGCAACATTTTCTCATTGTTAGGATGTCCAGCCAGGCTAGATGTCTACTTTTGTGTTTTGTTTGTCAAGGTGTTGATGAAAAAAAAAAACAGCTGCCTGTGATGATGGGCATATACTTGAGAGGAGACAAATTGAGCTTGAAAAAGCACTTTCACACGGCAACTGTGACTGAGCAGAGAGACATCTACAGGCTTCTAGACTAATGCCAACAGGAGGAATTACATGCCAGAGAGGGCTCCTTGTTCTTACAGTTTAGTGTTGGTTGCCTGATAGGACCGGATGAGGCATCATCCGTAGGTGTGACGGCTGAGGAAGAGAATGGGAGAGGGAGGGAGGGAAACGAAAGGAAATCTGCCACCCCCCAGCCCCCCTCACTGTAAACACACCACAAGGGAATAAAAAGACTCCGGAGTAAATGCAGCTTCAGTTTGATGCAAAATGTTTTTTCCATTGCTAAGCTTTGGGTAGGTGGAATAAGCTAACAAGTGTTGGACTTAATGAATGAGGGCTCTCGCTGTATGAAACACCACTGCAGTATATTTGATCATAACATATTTCTTTCGCTGGGAAGCGTGAGTTGGAAGAGACAGGTAAAAAATGAAGTCTGGAATAAGGAGATAAGGGGTTGAAAGAAAAGAAGGAAGAAAGAAATGAGGATGAAAAGCCGAAAATGTTTAACTATGCAGATTTTGGTGGTATTTCGGGGTCAAGTTTTGCCAGGATCCACTCCATATCCACAGCCCATTATTTTATGATAATGAGCAAACCGACGAGTCTGACTTCAATCTAAGCTGATGGAGAGAAGAGAGCGTTTTTGGAGGGAGAGAGTGAAAAACAGTAGGAAAGATGAGACGGTGAGAGTAAAGCAAAAAGAGTAGAAAATCGTGGGAAAAAATGTCTCATTGAGGGATTTGAGACTGACAAGGGCGTCAAAATAGAATCTCTCAGATTAAGTGCGACTGTTGCGTTAAACTGAAATCTCTCTGAGGCAGCTGGTAATTGAATGTCGAGTCTGAACATATTCTGTAAAAGCACACACACACTACAGAAATGTGTAGTCAGTCAAAAAGTACTCAATTGAATATTGTATTGTAGAAATCAAGTGCAGACTAATCACAAAAAAACAGGCATCAGGCATTTAACGAAGCAAAACCATACACTACAGACATGACAAAAATGACTCCCCATGTAAATTAGCCTCACATAACTCAAACCTCATATTAAGCAAAGCATTGTCACAACAAATCACAGTTAAATCTGCATTCAAAAGGGACTTTTGAGTTTGTATTTTCGACGCGAGAAGCCTGGGATCAGTGGGTTTAAGTCGTGAGGACACTCGAACAGTCCCTTTCAGAAAATGGTTAATAACGTTGTGTTCCTTATTGTATTATATGCCATGAAAAGTGCAAAAGGTTGAGCTCAAAACAAGATGAATGAATACATTTCATCTTCTAGATCACCTCCACTTCTCTAGTGAAAGGTAAGAAGTAAGGATGGCATAAAAATATGTCTAATTTGCTCCATTTGTTCGTATTCGAGAGGCCAGAGTAGCAGTTGAAGTCACAAGCAAAGATGAAGAAAGAAAAAGCTGGATAGAAGAGTGTGGAATTTAAGAGCCACCTTTGTCCCTGTTTGCACAAGGCCACCAGCAGAAGAGGTCTATTTGTGTTTTACTGTGATTTATAGAAGCCTCACTCACTGTATGTACTTGGCCGCTCTGTGATATGCAGCCATATAAAAGCCTGCAAGTGAGAAGTTTACAGTCTAGGTGGCGATTATTAAGGTGACTTTTCCCCTGCTTTGCTTTTCGACTTGAGCTTTTTATGTATAATAGCTTATAATGATTTGCTGTAACACCTTTGCAGTTTAAAAATTGTTACTTTTTTGGATATTTTCATAATGATGCATTTTTTTGATGGGGTGACTGCTGGGCTCATTGCTATCCATCTTCTATAATGAATTGTCACTTTATTAAAAAAAAGTAGGGTTTGCTCCTGTGTTTGTCAGTTTATTGCTCACCCCCTCTGCCAAATTTCTATCTTGCTTTTGTGAGAGGAATGATTTGTTGGCCCGATCTGTTTCCATGCTGGCCTAGAAGATGTCTGCTGGAGAGTTTCTCCGCCTTAATAAGCTACTGACTTATTTTGCAAATAATAGCAGTAGAAAGATTAAATTGGATTTTTACAAAGACACAGTTTCTGATGTGACGTACAGTACGCTTATGTTCCTTAAATAGAACTGCACACTCTATAACAAACAGTGCCACTGATGCAACGTGGGAATTCACAGTGGTACAAACACTGGCCGGTTTATCTGCATTCTGGCCGCCATGTTGATCAGCTGCTATGCATAGACTGTATATAAGAAGTGGGAGTAGTCATTGTGACGTCACCCATTGGTTTGTGGACTATGGTTTTGAAGCTACGAGTTCGGCATTCTATCCATCGCCATCTTGGTTTTTGGCCATCGCCTTGTTTTTTTGCAACCAGAAGTGACATGAAAGGGTGGATATAAGTACAAGCGAACGCTGAATAAGACATTTTTAGGGGACCAAAATGTTACAATTGACATTCATGAACTGAAAACACACTGTGAAAGGTTTAAAAGACAACTCCCAGACCGGACTTCGCCGTGGTAGCGACCTTTCAATCCCAAGGTAGCCACGCCCTAAAGCATCCCCTGCTTTATGGTCTATTTGACTCCAAATTGGACCATCATTTCCTAAATGAACATCATGCTGTATTGAAGAAGACTTGAAACTAGCGATTGAGACCATAAACTCATGTTTACAATGTTTACTGAGGTAATAAATCAAGTGAGAAGTAGGGTCATTTTCTCATAGACTTCTATACAATCAGACTTATTTTTGCAAACAGAGGAGTCGCCCCCTGCTGGATATTAGAAAGAATACAGGGTTAAGGCACTTACGCAGGGCTTCACTTTTCAGAACTGGAGGTCGCCCCTTGTTGCTGTCAAGAAAACAGACAGTTTGGACTGTTTTGGACGTCTTTCTAACAGTTGCAACCAAAATAGGAGCAAACAGATCTTCAAGCACATAACCTAGAAGTCTTCTTATACTTGACATTGTTTTATCAGCTTGATACTTTATGACTTTCACTAATTTTATGAGAATTGCTTATTAACATGATTTGGATGACAGATGACATGTTTCAGAAACCAGCTACATAAAATTACTTCTGTTTGGGGCCACAGAGACTCCAGCTGTAAAACAAGGATAGATATAAATGGATTTTCATATGCTCTATAACCGTGATTGATGTTGGCAGTACTTTTTTTCACACATCAATTTCAATTGTAATAGCAATTTTAATTTCTGTTATCTGAGTTTCTTTTAACTATTCATTCGTAAGAGTTCTAACATAGAGTTAGAACTCTCTGGCGGCCTAACAGATCAGACATGTCAGTATTTAGGATAGCATACTGTACATTTCTTTATCTGTCAATTATATTTGGCAAGCAAAATTAATATAAAACTGTTGAGGGATAGCCCATGCAACACAAGACACATGACTTATTATTGTATTCACTGTAATACACGTGTGGTCATTTCTTCTATGCTTCTATGAGCTTTATCTTGCTGACACTTCTTGATTGTCTCGTCTCTCTGCGAATGTGCAAGCCCAGTTTGTGGCAAAGAGAACAGAAAGCATTTCAATAAATTGTTACATGTTGAGTTTTAATAAGGTCAGAAGAAAAGAAAAAAAACATAAGGTGAAAATTTAGATAATTTGGCAAGTATTATTAAAATACTTTTTAAACATACAGCAGTAAACAATGAAGACGTTTTAAGAAAGCTACAGTTTGTATTGTCTTCCTATTGAAAATATGTCTAAACATACAGTATTTCCATATACGGTAGTCTACAGCGTTATAGCAGCAGCCAATGTAAATAATAATTGTAAATATGTTTTCTTTGTTGTGTGGCTTCAATAAAACTTATTTACATACAAAGAGGATTATGAGAGATAAAAAAATATTGCAGCCAAAATGCAAATCATCCTAGTTTAAGTCAGACTTTACAGTGATTAAAGCAAGAAGTATTAAAAAAAAAAAAAAAAAGTTAATGTGCTTGAAATTATGGTTCCTGGTGTCCACTTATTAAAGCTCAATTTAGACTTGAAGACCATAGTATTTAAACATTTTTTGGAGATTAGATCTACAACATCTCCGAGATGCTCAAAAGTAAATCCAGCAGTCCACAAAACAACACCCACACACACCAACACTGTATACACACTTCCATTTGACCTTCCAAGCAGCAACCTAGCGCTGTCGTTCATGTACTATTGCTTCTTCATGTGTGACGCTTATATATGCATGTTTGTACATCGGTACATGTGTGCGTTCGTGATTGTGCGTGTAAGCGCTTACAAAAAGACATTTTTCTGTCTTTGATGTCTTCTTCCGAGGACACCGCGGGAGCTCATCCTTTGTATTTGTTTGTAAGACAGCCGGATGAGTGCAACTGGCAGTCATATTATAATTTTCACAAAGGCGGTGTTTTACCCGTGGCGCTGGTATGAGAGGTATTGTTGACAGTTGTAGGAGGGAAGATAACTGGGTTAATTAGGGCCAAAAACCTCATTAGTCAGCACGTAGGGGAAGATGTAAAGTTTATCAGTTCCTGTTTCCCTACTTTGAGGATGGTTTTGGGGTTGACTCGCAGACAAGTTACAAAGTGGATCTTAATTCTAATGTAGTGTTTTAATCAACGCCCCCCCCCCCGCCCCCACCTACCTCTGCAAAGTGTGCACCTTCCCTCCATCTCTACCATCATTTTCCTTCAAACGTGTTCAAAGATATCACAAAAAGAGACTCATTTCAATTTGCATTCTCACATTGCCAACAAAAAGGATCTGCTGCGGTGAGTGTTCCAATCACAGATATGCACTGCAAGAAACCAATCACACATGCATCCATCTACACACACACACACACACACACACACACACACACACACATACACGAGAATGAGGTAGGTGACCGTTACAGCTCTGGCATCCCACAATAAGCGAGCAGATGTTTAGGGTCTGAATGCTCCATTTTGTCCCGGTCTCCAATGAAAACGGCTGCTGAAATCCTTCAAGAAAGATTAGGCTTGGGGGTTCCCACATCTCATCAAGCTTACTGTATATCCTCCAAAAGACAGGGTGAGAGTCAGGATCCAACACTGCAGTCAGTAGCCAGTATAACTCCGGAGGGAACGTGTGATTCTGGCAGCCGCACCAAGTTAACAGGAAGTGCTGCAGAACGGCCTTTGAGATGTGTTCTGAAATTTTTGTGAAGACGGTTAAATCTTTTCATCTCCAATGCCACAGATTAGCAGAGAAGGCCAATAAAATTAGCTTGTTTCTGATGTTTCTCTTTAACAAAATCAATGGCGATATTAACTCAAAGTGGCAATTTGGTTAATTTAGCTCAAGAAGTCTGTGAATCAATCACATCGTTTCTTGAATAATGTCAAGAATATCAGCAATCATGGCGTCTATGAAATTATCTCATCCACTGAATGAATGACAAATTTGCAAACATTGTATTTAACTCCAGAGGCTGCCGATTCATAAGATTTCAACTCCAGTATCAGTTGAGGACCCAACATAAAAAAAACATCCTTCTTGATCGTTCAGAGAAAAAAGTGGAAAAACAAAGAGTTGTCATTTCACGCAGAGCTTCCAAACAGCCGCAGGACATGCCAGGCCCACACTGTGGACGTCATACCTTAATGTAACCACCAGTAGCGCTCGTAATGAAAAACACGCCTTTGATTCACTGTCTCATCATGCCTCAGGGAAGCACATTTCAAGATATGACTAAGTTATGAGCATATTCCTTTTTTGCTTGACTGGTGGTCTTCCAACACGGACTCCTGTTTTTCAATCTCAAGTTGGTTTGGTTCCTTGAACAAATGTATTTTGTTAAGTTGTCCGAATCTCATAGATATTACCGAGTCATACTGGGTCAAGTAGAAAATCGCTTGTCTTTGGTTAATAGAGAATGTCTTAAATCTCTTTCAGAGACCTTTATTTTAAAGGGGACATATAATGCTTATTTGCAGGTTCACAATTGTATTTGGGGTTTCTACTAGAACATATTTACTTGCTGTAATGCTCAAAAAACAGATTGTTTTTCTTATACTGTCTCTCTGAATATACCTGCATTCACCCTCTGTCTGAAACGCTCCAGTGCCTAGTTTTCTTTGATTGGCTTGTGAGAAAAATATGGTACACCTTAGGTAGCCAAATCTGAATGGCTTGTTGAATCACATTTTCTGATCTAGGCAGCCCACAAAAAACTGACTGGGATGTCTTATTTCACAGTTTGTGGGTTGGTAGGCACTCCAGATACACAAATGTATGCACAAGCACTATATGATATGTCCCCTTTTAACATGTTCTCATACAACAGTTTGCATGACGAAAAAGGTATTCCTCTTTTTTTCATTAATTTTCCTGCAAATGTCGAACAAAAAGGTCAATTTCTGTCTTCACATGAAACATTTTCCTTAGGTTTAGGCAAAAAAACTATGGTTAGGCTTGGGAAAAGATAAACTTGGTTATGTTTAGGCAACACACTTTTTAGTTGGGTTAAGGAAAATATTGTGGTTTGACTTAACATAATTCCGGAAGTGGCGTTACTTAAGTACGTAAGTTACGTGACAAGTACATCAACGTTGGTCTTCTGGTTCAACCTGATCTCACAGCAAGGCGTATAAATGCCACAACAATACACGGACATTCCGCGTGTCATGAGTACTCATTTTAGCATTTTCGAGTGTCATTTGTGCGTCTTGCAAAGGTCCACAGTTACGTTTAGGTAAGAAAATCACTAACTCAGGTTCAGGTAAGAAAACCACTTAGTTAGGGTAAGGGAAAAAGTCATGGTTGGGCTTAAAATAAATAATTAAACTAAGTAAAACATGTACGGAAACAACTACAGAAAACACGTCACAAACGTCAACAAAAACACATGACAATTATCACATGACAAATGTCACTAATGTAACTTACAAAACAAAACACGGGTCTCAAACTAGGGGTCTGCTTGTTAAAAGTCTGGCATTTGTTGGACACAACCACCTCTCCACCCGCCCATCATAAGAGGTGTTTCTCGCTTTTTATATTACGGCATTAATTCTTATCATTGCGTTTATTCGTGGATGTGTTTACATTGCAGTCAGTACATGATACATGGCGTACAAAAGACGCGGAAATCAAGAAAGGTGTTCTTATTGCACGCCAAACGCCTTTTGCATTATTGTGGCATTTATAAGCTTTTCCGTGCGAACGGGCTGTCTGGTTTCACATGGGACACGAACGCCGATCTCTTGGGTGAAAGTCTGGTATTTCTTAACCCACTTGTCCACCTCGACCTCTTGCCTTCGCGGCGTTTGCCGCTCTTTATATTTCTTGGTTCATGATTACGTGAATAACAACCAAATAGATTTCGTGGGATATACAGAAATTGCAGTGCATTACTTTTCGTAGGTATAGCTACGAAAGGTGTATGAGAATAGCCTGCCCCTTTAAAATGATTTGAGTGTATAAAACTGCTGTGTTCTAGTTAAAAACTAAATGGCATGAGGAGAAAACAGCAGGGTAACACAGCACTCGTTGCTCTGCCATTGAACTGGTGCGCCTTTTGGTCAAGTAATGACCAGACATTAAATCTTTACAGATGACAGGAGTCATCACAGCCGACTTGTTAAGCATTTTTTGCAGCTGAAGTATATGATATTCAGCGGTGCTTACTGAATATAGCCTGCCATTATGACGGGCAGTGGGCGTAAAAATGGTGTAGAGTTTGATCCACTGTTGGCTTTGCCTCACTCAAACGGCCATTTGTTTGACACCCTCCTTTCTCTATCGAACTGGCAGGACATAAAAACGACTTCCAAAGGGATATTCCATCCCCGCAGAAATAAACACGACCTTGTAGGTGTCGTCTAAATGATAAATAGCAATACCTGTGCTTTCTCTCTACTCAAAGAAATGTTGTACTTTGTTTCCTGCGCAAATTTGTTGGGGCATTTTGTTGAACATGTGAAAGAAAAATTGTCCATCATGGCTGAGGTGATTGTGCATGCGGGGACACATGCTGACTGTTTATTTCGCCCAGAGAGCCATTTCTAAACCGTGAGGGCCCCATAACGGATGTTTTCAAAAGCAGGAAAAGATGACAGCTCATACCATTTCTTTTTAAATTTGACTTAAAATTATGATTACCTTGGTGCTCTGAGAGTCTGGCAATGTTTTCGTAATCAGGAAGGAAATTATGGAAACATTGAAAACAAAGCAGTCAATTATGGTATAAATCAACATGGTTCATCAATAATTGTTAAAGGGCCGTTTTGATACCATGTGGTGCCTTTCACCGATATTATTCGTTGCATTTTTCCTGTTTCCAGGGAACGGAAGTCCTCACTACATTCGTGTGTGGGAAAATCTTTTCCCCCATCATTTGCACTCTGCTCACAATTCCATTGAGAGGACCTCACAGGAACAAACAGAGCTTTCATTTCATACAGAGGTTTCCAAACAGCCCCGGGTTATTGGTGGCCCACGTTGTGCAAAATCATATTTGAGTGGATTCACTGCAGCCTGGGCACTTGCCTCCCGCTCGGAGTGAAAATTCCTTCTTGTTGTATCACCCAACATTTGATTTGTTGTTACTAGATTATCTGAGGGCTTCCTGCCTCGAGGAGGAGGCATTTTCTAACATCGTTTGATGAAAAGCAATGTTTGCATGAGGTTGGAAATGTGACATAATGCCCTTGTAAGTGAAAATGCCATGTATCGGATATCTTCCAGGCAGCTGATAACAAAAGGCTTAGTGGATGGCTTTGTTTGGGCGATAATGTGATTATAAGGCTGGCGCAGACCTGTCGGAAAACAATGAATGCTTACAGACAGGACTTGTCATAGCAAGTTTGTAGAAAAAAACACCGATGTGAGTCAAAAGTGGTATTTGAGAATGCAGAGGAGGAAGAGAGTGGGTTGTTTGAGGAAGGAGAGACAAAAGCAAAAAAAAACAAAGGAGTGTGAGAGGAAGGAAAAGAGAGCGAGTGAGCAACAGGGAACAGAGAGTGTTCTACTGCATCAGCTTTTTGGACAGCTGCCTGTAGGATGATAGGATTAAAGAGTCTTTTAATATGACCTCTGTGCTCTATTTTGCTATTAACACACCGCACACTCCCCTCTGAGAGAGGTCACTCCATACACAACACGCATCATGTAAAGCAAGGCAGTGTTTCACCTATAACATCCAGTCAAAGTGGAAGAGGAGGGTAGTTTTACAGATTACAAAATATGCACTTGTAGCTGTTTTGAGGCCAATTTTACTGCAGCGTAGACACGTCGTCATACATTATCAAACAGCATTGTATTCCCAACCCTGATGCTTTAAGATAACAAGCCACTAGCCTAGTGTCAGATTTTGTCAAACCACACACAAAGGGCGACTCTGCTCGCTGTGCGGCCCCCTTGCTGCTGAAGGAATAAAAAGATAAAAAAGATGGAAGAATATGAGAGTAAAGCCGGAAATACAGCTCTTGTCTCCGTGCTTCTATTCAACACTGCTGGAATGAGATCACTAACTGCTAAAGGACTCATTTAACTTTAAGAAGTTAAAGTCTAGCTAAAGCAAAAAAAATAAATGTGTTCTGAGTTTGTCACACCGTGTCAATAAAATTAGGTTCCGAATCGTGAAAAATAAGCCAACTTGTTTTCAATTCCAGGGCGTTAAAGGTGTTTCGTACTGCCACACAAGTCACCCTTTAGTGCCGGTATGGAACGCACCGGGCATTTCCATTAACTATAATGTAAACCCATTTGCTGAAACACTGCGCTCCGAGTGCGCCGGGAGTGTGTTGACGTAGTAGAAAGAGCAAAAGAGACACAAACCGGGCGGGAGGGGAATGTGGATGGGTCCAACACAGAGCTTTCACCCAGGAGACCGCTGTTCGTGTCCCGTGTTCAGTGACATTTTCACAGTAATTCAGTGTCATTTTCACTGTATAAGTTTAGTAGTTTTAAGCCCAATCGTGTAGTTTTTTCCTAAACCTACCTATAGTGGTTTTGTTGTCTAATCCTAAAGTGATGCCAAGGCTAACTATAGTGGTGCCGAAAATAAAGTGACGCCAAAGGGGGCGTGACAAAGCATTGGTAGGTGACGAATTGGGATGAGAACATGTTGAATAAGCAGTATTTTCTGCTCTGAAACACTGGGGACGTGTTCATTGAAGGTGCTGGCGCAGGTGAGGGTTGATTGCATACGTACAATTACAGTATACAACACTTCTTGTTGGTCATCTTACTGCTGCGCGGTACTTAATGTTAATGTGTTACTCTATGGGCAGAGCATGCACATCAGAGACTTCCGCCAACAAAGCCAGCTGAATTCCGGTTTAGCCCTATGCTAACTTGAATAGAGATAAAATAATTAAATTGTGAGGCTCTTTTAAACTTTCCAATTATCAAATTATCAAATTCTGATGGTGAAACGACTTATTTTGCAGGGATCGTGATGCTCAAAACAATTTATCCACCATTTTACAGCCGCAACAATAGCGACAGTAGGCTACAGCAGAGCATATGATGTAAGCACAACTTAAGTAACGTGGTTGTGATTGGCCATTGAGCCTAGTCCTTCACTTTAAACTAAAACTTTAGGGCTTTTTTGACGGCCCACTGGAAGTGCTTCATCAAGCCAGGATTTCAGGCCGCCCAAAAAATCCAAAATTGACAAAAACAGTTAAATGGTTGTAATCTATAATTCACTAAAATGTAATTTCCAGTCTGTTTAGCAATTATTTTCTAACATTTATAGTGTGTTTAGAAATAAATCTCTGATTTAACTTTATCCGGACTTTAAGAAAAAATTGGGGAGATTTTCTCCGCTTCAGTGATGGGATCCTTGCCTCTATTTTACTGTTAGTAGCAGTGACATGAGATAAAGTGTAAGAACTGCACACTTGAAACTGGAGACTTTGATCTGAGTCAGACTTGAGGCAGGGACACACATTGTGATTATTTTGCATATAGTGTGACTCACTAGATGTAGACTGTGGGCATAAGCCTGCCATTGGCCGCATATTTTACACTACGCTATCTATTTTGCAAGTGCATCTTCGCTTGTGATTGGGTTTAAAGAAATACAAATAGAATATGAATGATAATATGTGCCAGACCTTTCTTTAGCGCTGATACAGCGCTGTGGAGATCAGGTCAGGTCAGGCTGTGCAAGACTGTTGTGTCGATGATGATTTGGCAGGATGACCATATTGGAGCCATCAACAGTCTGGACCCGTTGGTGTTGACAGTTGGGATGTAAAATGATATGGTGTTTGATTTTTATTTTTTATTACAATCATTGGCCTTCTGGTCAAGTCTCTGCCCATTCTTCCCAATAACATCTAAAAACGTGTGATTTTTACAACTGGAATCAGGACCAAGGGAAGGGTATAAAAAAGCAGGCCAAGCAAATGGTGAAGTAGTGGGGTGCAATAAGTGATAATTATTATGTGAGTTAATTCATGCTGCACTGAAAAGGCACATACACAAAGACTTTTTGAAGCACGTCCATTTCTGTTTTGGTACAGGAACAAGAGAGGTTTTGTGAGATGTGGGGGTATCACAGCTCCCTACTTTAACTCTAATCATTGAATACCTGTTGTCCTGTGTGTTGTCCTCCTTTCTGCCTGTCAAGAAATAAAAGCAATCTGTGTATGTTGGTGGAAAAAAAGTTCTTATGTGTGAGGAATGGGCGCCGGAAGCGGGGACCATTGGCCCCCCACTTTACGGCCCTGTCCCACTTTTGACAATACGTGCGTAAACGTGAGATTCATTCCCAATAAAAAAAAAAAAAAAAACATTTTGCAATCAGCCGAGCAGTTTGCTGTGGATCTTTATCCAATCATAATCAACCATTGTGTAGCCTCATTGAAATTAAATCAAAGTGACCTGACATCCAGCCCGCTACAGTTTCATAATGAAACTTTATAAACTCATTTCAGCGCTGCTGGTATGAGGTGTGTGGTCTTTGTTGGATTCAGTAAATTTAAAGTCTCTGCAGACTGAAGTTACACAAACGAGAATTTGAAGGCTGATGTGGACTTCACTGTTCTGACACTTTACACCCATTAGATTTAACTTGATAGCCAAAATATCTCAATCTCAATATCACAATTCAGCCAGTCTCCAGTTTTCACCATGTAAAAGCACTAAAGAGCTTTGTGCATATTGCTATGTCAGACCTGAAAACCTTGGATCGTGACTTGCGATTCGCTAAGGGGAACTCCCCCCGGTCTGTTTACAGGTCTTCTGCGGAGATCTGCTGCATATGTGAGGGAGCTGCAATCTCATCACTTGAGGCAGTTTATAATTTTTAGAAGTCTGTAGCCCGCTCCTTATGTCTGCTTGAGGCTAGAGGTTTGAGGCCACATGAGCTGCTACTAACACACCTGAATCTCCAACTAAAATGTTGCAGTCAAGTTACATTGTGGGTAATGCAAGTGCCAGGTTTTGAGAAGAAAGAGTGGAATAAAAAAATACGATATGGTTCTTCTGCATGAATTTCTAAATAGCTTTTTTTAGTCTGACAATGTTAAAACTAAACTAAGACTAAACTAGACAAAATAAAACAGCTCTGGTGAATATGCAAATTTTCACAAAACAAGACTCAGTCTAAACCGAGTATGGCTGGATCGTATATGGCCGATCTATGGTTTGTGTTGAGTTGTGGCTAAATTGCTATACAAATAGTCAGTGGTCATGTCTATCATGTTAAATCCAGCGCTACATGTCCACCAGGTCCGGCGAGGACACTAGTGGACGTGCTGTTCCACTCAACTGGCAGTTCAAATGGTGACGTACCCTATCGTTGAATGCACGTGATTGGCCCCTGGTATTCTGCTTGCTGTTTCAAACAAGAAACAACATGGCGGCCTGCTCGTAAACTTTCTGTTATTCAGTCTAAACAATCCACCAAAGTCAACTTCTGAAAATATTTTAAGCGAGAAATAGGCGATGCCACTGCTGAATCTTATTTCATTTTAGAACTAAATCGCCTAGTTTGACAACTTGGTCCAAGTTTGGTTAGCCCGACGCGTCGCGCTGGACAGGCTCATTTGCATAAGAGACTGTTCCCCGCCTTTTCATTTTGAAAGAGCAACGGCCAACGAGGAAACTCCAACTCTCGGCAGACCAATCGTGTAACTTCATCACTCAGTCACTCAGTCAGTGACAGACTTTTGCGTTTGTAGGGCTGGCCCTCTGCGGTCCAGCCAAAAACAGTAAACAGTAAAAACTAAACATATTGGCACTGAAATCCAATTATAATAGCACACTAAAACATAAACACATACAAATGCGCACACACTCTCCCACACACACACACAGAATGGGGTCAGGCAGGCCGAGTCTGGGGAGCGATGTCGGACTGAAATCAATTTCCAAATTGCTGGCTCATCTAGTCTTATTAAATCCACTAAATCAAAATCATCCAGAGAAAGACACAGTGATGAAGGTTAATTATTGAAAGTTTAAGCATGCATGGGGGAACGGAACGTATGATAGTATTTAATATTCCATTTTAAATCCGTTTCTGCTCTTTCTATCCACCTCCAGCTGCTGTGCGCTCCTCACCGTGCTGTCTGCTGCGTCGTCTGAGAGTAATGATTTTTTGAAACCCACGCACATGTGCACACGCCCACGCACACGGTC
Source organism: Sebastes fasciatus (assembly GCF_043250625.1). Taxonomy (NCBI): domain Eukaryota; kingdom Metazoa; phylum Chordata; class Actinopteri; order Perciformes; family Sebastidae; genus Sebastes; species Sebastes fasciatus. The sequence continues at coordinate 12,856,141 of NC_133799.1, forward strand.
ATATGGCTGAGTTAACTTGACAGATTGTCATCAGAATACTGTAATGGGACTCAAACCCCCCCCCCCCCCCCCCCCCCCCCCCCCCGGGCAGCGATTACACACTCTATTCACACTTAGAATCATAACTTCTACCAGTTTAGGAACAGTTGTTGGGCTATACTTTTATATGAGAATATCTATGTGAATCACATAGCGAGGCTGCAACGGAAATGTCTTTCATCCCTAATCAAGTCTGCAAAACTCTTTCCTTTTAACCCAAGTCCGTGTCCCGCATAGGAAAGTCCCAACTCACAGGAAGCGATGACTCATATCTAAAGTGAAATACTTTGTTCTAAAAAAACGAGCTAAATTGTTCTCTTTTATAGTACATCACAGCGCATTTAACTTTAAAGTGCTGTGATTTTCTTTTATTTGATGACTTGCAGTATTTCCCATCCAGCCCCTGAGAAAACCAATTTTAGTTTTAAAGATTCTGTTCTATCTGTTGCCTCCCTACGGCTCTCAAGATGGCGACAGCTGAGCCTGCAGCTAGAGGTGCCTACATGAAAACTCATTGATTTCTTGCGTTGTTACTGGTGTTATTCTGTTCTACATCGTGTTCTACAGTACAGTACTTCCACTGTTTAGATTCATAATTCATGGGTATTATGAATTTCAGCAACCTCATAGTCCGCCCAAAATGTGTACATGTCCCGCCCTGATCCTTATTAAAGCACTCTAGTGGAAATTATATTGCCCGCAATGAAATGCACTGCAGTTAAATCAGGTGGAGTTGAATTAAATGATATAGAGACGAGGAAGGAAGGGTGTGAACTTCCATCTGCCTCGGTTGAATTAACTTGCAAATGTACATCTGTTGTAATAACTTAGTTTAGGAGCAGATTAAAGTTGAGGACAAGGTCATTCCAAGGGCGTATCTGAACACTACTGTAGTGTGGCAGTAGTGTTCACAGATGAAGGTGCTTCTTATTAGCAGTACTAATACTAGTACTTGTTAACTTTTTTTATGTAACATCAAAATGATGCGAGGGAGAATTTCAACACAAATGCATTTCTGATATTACTCACAGCTGAAAACCTATTCATGGTTATTTAGTAGGCAGACTGCATTGTTTGGCCTTTGTTGTCTTGCAGAAAAGGGTTCTCACAGTCGATATTTGTAAGATATCTGGCACATGCCTAGACATATTCATCATGATGTCTTTAATGCAGGCACATTGCTGTCTGCTGTCTGAGCAATCATTTCCTGCTGCCTTCAAAACCCCCCGGGAGTCATCTGATCAGGTGGTTAACTGAGATATGTCAACTGGCACCAGAGGAAAATCATGATTTGTCATGACATGGAGTCTGATTTCTGGCATTGCTATATATTGCTTACATCATGTTCTAGAATAGTTCTACTATTTCCACCCATTCACTTTTGCCATAATTAGTTATTACCCGTGAATGTGGTTAGGTTGTGAGTGACATTGTGTGCACAATTGGTGACATTCTGCCTAAGTTGAGCACTTAAGGGCACAGTTTATGCATCCGTAAAATTTGCATCTTCACATCACAGGGGTTCAATTTTGGTGAAATTTGACAGGCGAAGTCGCAGCCTCAACCAATAGCAAAGAAGTGTATGTGGTTGACGTCACATTCAGCTTGAATATTGCCTCACACACCTGCATTTGCTCATGTGACAAGTCTAGGACTTGGTGGTTTGAGCTTGGGCTCCTCCTGTCCACATAATGAAGTGTGTTTCATCAAGACACTAAACCTCAATTTGCTCTCAATTAGTAGACCAGTGTTTGCATGGCATGGTCATATCAAAGTACAGCAATGTCATATTTTACATGGTCACAACCAAAAAACTAAAAAGATGACATATCTCAGAAAGTGTGAATCGTTACTTCAGTGTGCCCACAACTGCATTTTTTGTTTAATTTGTGGAAGCGTCGTCTTGTTTTGCCTAAAGCACGATTATGAAGACATTTTCAAAATCGGTCAAAGCTTTTGGCTGAAAAGTAGTTTTTTCTTTTCATACTTTATCTAGTATTTGGGCACATGGGACTACTGTTTTTGCGATAGACTCAATTATATTTTAGGAACAAAACAAAGAGAGGAAAATGGCTGTATCTCAGAAAAGCACAATCAAGTCTTTGGTATCTATGAATTCATAACAAGTTGAATGTCAAAGATATGCTCACATATGCAGCGTATAATAAATATTTCATATGGAAAACATTTAATAAGAAACAATTTTCTTAATTTTTCAGAAATCCTGACTCTGACTATTAATAAATGTGTGATTTTTTTTTATTTAAAAATTTCAAAGTTGTACTTTTAGATAGTTACCCAGAGTATGTCCGTACCAAATTTCAAGACTTCTGACCAATCAGAACAAATGTTGTGGCATGTGTCCTCATCATACTAAATATGGTCTTCAGGCACAAATGGGTTAGGTTGTGTCAAGGTTATTTTTTAGTGTAAGGTGAGAATAAAAAAAATATATATATATGAAGAAAAGAGCGAAAAGCAGCAAATCCTCACATTTAAGAAGCTAAAGCAAGGGAAGGTTTGCCATTTTCTTTGATAAATGACTCAAATGATCAATTCATTATCAACACCATTGCGAATTAACTGATCGTGTCACACGTCTGTGTAATGAAACCTTGTCATAAAGCATCTTTCTGACACATGGAGTTATTAAAGTTGTTGTTGTAAAGTTAAATAAATATTCTGAAAGGTTTCTGTTTTTCTGTGTCTGCCTTTTTACGCTGGATGTGGGTGTTTGTATGAATCCTTATCAGTGTGTTTGTGTTTTTTCGGTAGGTGCTCGGGGGGCGTTGAGGTGATGCAGGTCCCCCGGTCATCCCAGTGGAGGAGCCAGCTAATGACGAGTGGCTTTGGCTGCTGAACGTCTCCCCCCCGTCCCAACCATCACCACCTTCATCCCTCCCTCGCTCCCTCCATCTCTGATGGCTCTATGGGGCGTCGTCAGCCTCAGCCTTCACTGCTGGGTGTGTTTACGGTCCGCGGTAACAGCAGCGGCAACGGCTGGGCTCCCCAATGACAAGCCCGGGGGACCCCTGGACTGGCTCCTGTCTGATAAAGGGCCTTTCCACCACTCCCCAGAGTACATCGACTTTGTGGAGAAGAACCGGCAAGGCTTCTCCACCAGATACAAGATATACAGGTGAGTCATGGCAGCAGGATGAGGAGGCGCTTTACACTGTGTTTACTCCCTGCTATAAAACTACTATGCATGACAAATCTCCTAGCAGCCGCATATCAAACAGTCTCCACGGTTGTCCTTTAAAAAGATCGACCGTGTGTAAATAAAGGCCACATAGCCGACATAATACGATTATGTTGACGTGTTTATTTAGATTAGTGTAACTCACAAAGTCACAGTATTCTGTCCTGAGTCGCAGCCTGTACTCAAAAGCACTTACAGTAGAGCTGTAGAGTGACATTCAGCTCGTTTAACATGAACAAACAGTTTGTTGTTGATTTTAAGCATTAAACTTCAGTGGTGATGTGAAGATGCCAGCAGCCACTGCTGGAGTCGGATTCGTCACTCTAGGTGTGCTATCATGCTACTCAAGCGTGTTTAGAAGAAGGCAGTAAAACTAGCTGACTACATACTGGGTTTTGCCAGCACGCTGACATCGCAATCACAAAATAATCAGATGTACCAGTAGTTTTTTTGTTTTCACCGGCGTAGGTTTGTCTGTTAGCAGGATTACTCCAAAAGTTTGCGATGGATTTGAATGGAATGTTTTGGAGGGGTGGGGTGTAGCACAATGAACAATCCATTCGATTTTGGTGGCGATCCGGATCATGATCCGGATTCAGGATTTTTCAGGCTGAGCATTAAGACCACAAGGTATAAGACATGCGCAGCGTAAGTGATGACGCGTTAATGACAAATGACCCAGATACGCGTGTGGATGTGTGGCGAGACATCGGGGTGCGGGAGCTGCTGGCCGTCCGCGGTGACAAAGAAGAAAGCGGTAGATGACGGGATGAGAGTAGTGTAACGTTATACAGACATAACAAGGCTGTTGAGTGAGAGAGGCATCCACCGATACGGTACACGGAAACACACTGTGTTAATAATAAGCCGACCACCTCACAGTACCGCCAGCTGTGATCTGTTTTTAAAGTCACACACCTTGGCGGAGGTCTGAGCTCTCCGAGTGCCATTCTAGTTAAATTATATATCTGCAGGTTAAACAGCAAATAAATGAGCGATGTCTTTGAGCATTTTTTTACTCTAAGCTCATTTGCTTTCTTGCCAAGAGTGAGATGAGAAGATCAATACCGATCTTGTGTCCATACGGCAAATGTGAAGCGACTGCCGCCAGCCACTTAGCCTAGCATAAAGACTGGAAACCGGAAAACTAGCCTGACCTTTCTCGATCCAAAGCAAACGAAACTGATGCACCGATACCGATATCAGGCCGATACTGACTCAAATAGCTGGATCAGGTATGGGTGAGAATAGGGCCGATCTATTTAATTAAATTCTATTTTTATATTATCTACATTTTATATATGGAATTTTAACTCCTGCGTTAAAAAAGGTTTACACTCGTCAAGTTGCTAGTCCACAATTTATTATTAAAATAATGAATTAAAAACAATTAATTATCTGTGTATTTATTGGTCACATATTGTTTTACAAAAGTTAGGAAAACAATATTTAAGTAAAGCCCGATGTTGCCTTACACATAAAATAATGATCCCAGTCACTTCCACACAGCGAGGCATTCAGCTTATTAATTAAACACTGGTGGCGATACAAATGATTCAACATCGTTCTTGGATGTTGGAAGGGAGAGCTGCATGTTTTCATTAATTTGAATTAATACTGAATATTTCCTGCAAGGACCACAAACCTATTAACTGTCAGCTGTTGCATATTTTCAGATGTGAAGTAAAAGAAAATATAGATTTATAATTAATGTGAACCAGGAACTTCAGCGACGTCATTACCATCCAAAATACCGTATGTCCTTACCTGACCCTTATTAAAGCACTCTAGTGGAAAAGATATTGCTTGCAATGAAATACACGGCAATTAAATCAAGTGAAGTTGAATTAAATAATAGAGACAAGGAAGGAAGGGTGTGAACTTCCGTCTGCCTTGGTTGAATTAACTTGCAAATGTACATCTGTTGTAATATGTCAATTTAGGAATAAAAGTTGAGGACAAGGTCATTCCAAGGGCATTTTATCCTAACAATATGTTTGATAAGGTTATCTGAACATTACTATAGTGTAACAGTAGTCATCACAGCTGCAGGGGCTTTTTTTATTAGCGGTACATTTTGCTTTTTCTTGTTAACTTTTTATTTATTTATTTTCATTGTAACTTCAGAGGGATAAATTCAATACAACTGCATTTCTGATTGTGGTGCATACAGTGGACAGTATGCTTTATGAAAACCCCATTTATGATTATTTAGTATAGCAGACTGCATTGTTTGGCCAGTGTTGTCATGCAGGAAACGGTTCTCACAGCCGATGTTCTCAAGATATCTGGCACATGCCTCGACAGAATCACCATGATGTATTTAATACTGACACGTTGCTATCTGCCGGCTGTACATCACATCCCGCTGCCTTCCAAACCCCCAGGGAGTCACCTGATCAGGTGGTCAACTGAAATATGCTGATTAGCACCGGGAAAAAAATGAAGATTTGTCACGACAGCGACACAGTCTGAGGTATCGGCATGCGATCGAATTAGCGGAGATTGTGTCATGAATCATATCCGTCGTCATTTAGGAGGATGTTGTCCGGGCTTCTGGAAATAGACGAACAGGGTTCCTGACATCTATGGATCGGTGCAAGGATGCTTTATGGCTCCGGTGATCGGTTGCCGCGTTAGAGCGTTTTAATATTTCCTTCTCTGGCAAAAGGCAGCAATCCGTCGGAGCCGAGCTGCATGGGCGGCAAGATTAATAGTCTTATCATGTGGCCAAGTGATTAGTGAGCTCTTAGTACTTATTACTCTGCATTATCGCAGAATCCCTTGAGAGGCTTCTGTCAGCTGCAAAGTTGTGTTTGAGGCTCTCTAGATTACCACAATGCGGCATTGATTAATAGTGATGATATTAAAAGGAAAAACTAACCTAAAAAGTAAATAGCCAGTAAATCTTTCTAAATTGAATTCACTTGGATTCGGTCCCATTCGATTTCAGAAAGAAATCTGACGGAGACAGGAGGGATGCAGCTGTGGGTAAGCTTCTGCTTTTCTGTTTCGGCAAATAATAGCTGCGTTTCACTGCCTGTGTTGGTGGGGTGAAATGTGGTGACGGTTTTGGGAGCTCACACCTGGAGCTGCACTCATAAAAAATTCAGTAGGGCTGTTTTATTAAGGAAAGTGGGCCCACTGCAATGTTCTCCCAAGGGGGCCCAACTTCACAGCTATGCTCCTGCTGTGTAACAGAGGTACTTAATTTTCCAAATCAAGCTCTAACCCTCGTGTACAAACAAAGAGGAGGAAGCGATTCTCTGTGGCAGCGATTCCCAACCTTTCAGTCTTGTAAAAGGCAAAGAAATGACTACTCACCACTCAGACTGTTTCATTTGAATAACAGCAGAACGATACTTTCTACTTATTACAAATTTAGATGAGACACATCTGATTAAAGAATAACTAAACATGACTAAGAAAATAACCACGCACTCAATGCTGACCTTCAATGCTTGACAGTTTTCAATACTTGATGTTGCACACACACACACACACATCAAATATCAATGTCTACTTAAAAATAAAATAATTGATAACAGAACAAATGTAAATTTGTTAAATTAATCAACTGAGGCACAGAGATGATCAGATGTAATGATATTTCTGAAAAACAAAAGTTTACAAAGTGCTGTACAGAAAGTGGACACATAGATGGGATGAAATAAGCAAAGTGATGCAATTAAACACAATGACGATGACAAGTAATAAAATAGAAAAACAAGCGATTGGATTTACATTGTTGTTAATTGAACGCCCCGTGAGTTTCATACTGGTGCTAAAGGGTGCCTTTTGATATGGTGACGGTCGTGACAAAGCCTCGGTATTTGACGCCCTGGGAAAGAGAAAGGGCTGGAACTAGATACACGTTGAACTACATTCAGACAATCATTCCCGTTAAAATCTTTACAGCATAGACTGCCTTTACACCTTGCACTGAAATGCATTTCTTGATTGTATCGAGATATGATTTAACCTGATTACATTTACACCTGGTATTAATATGTGTCTCCAGTGTCCACATTGAGATCCTATTGAGATCCGATCACTCTGTCCAGCTTCCGAACGTCACAATGTCCTCTCGTTCATCGCTGGTTTGGAACAGTGGCTTGAGCTTATATATTTCCGCCAACGCAATTGTTGTATGCGGAATGAAAATACAAATGCATTTACACTTGTGTTCAATGTGGTCACAATGCGTCCCTGACCACCTCCGGAGATGGTTTGGCTGATCGGTTCTCAATGGTTGCATTTACACCTGTACACCTTTCATGTGGTCAAGCACTATCCGATAGCAATCCGATCAACCAAAACATAATTTAATACAAGGTGTAAAGGGGGTAAGAGTTGTTGAAGCTGCTATCAACACAAGTAATTGCTTTATACTTAAAATGAAGAACACTCAATTAAAAAGACTGCATAAAATCACCATGGGGGTTTAGAAATGAGTAAATTACAGTGCAGATAGTGTCAGCATGTCAATAAGCATCACGGTGCATTAACACATAATGAATTTAAACAATGGGACTCTAATAATTATTTGCAAATACTTTATCCTGCAAACCAGAGCATGTGGGACACCCCACCCGTTGAGTTTAACTTGATCAAAAGAAAGCAGCTTTCCTGTTTGATATAAGAGCCACTTCAAGCACAATGAACAACAGACGATTTCCTAAACCACAGGGGAGTCTGCAGGTGCTCTGAAGAGGGTTGAGGTGAGTGTTTTAGTGCAGACTCCCCCAGCGCTGCTTCTCAACATCCCACTGTTACATCCTCACTGATGTTCTTTGTCTCGTCTCCTCTCCCGAAATTCCCTCAGAGCTTTTGGCAAGTTGCTTCTAGTGGTAAATAGGCTGGTGAGGGAACAGTGATAAATTGTAGTTTTTCAACCTTAAGACACTTTCACTCGGCCTCTGTTTAAAATATTCCAAAAAGTATCGGTCTCTGCACAATTCATAAGAGACACATTAGACATTTTCCCTCGAATCAGCCCCATTAATTGCTGAGTTTTTACTTCTCATGTTCTCACTTTTATTCAATTTGTTAACGCGGCAGGCAACTGAAGGCAATTTCTCTGTAGTTAAGCTCTCGCTAAGGTTTGATTCAATATAGAGAGGATTGAAGTGTAAAAAAGAGGTGATGATTCCACTGTAAATAGTGGGAAGCCTCATTATGGTTTCCCTTTTTATCCTGACCTCAGGTTTTGAATAGCAATGTCAGTCTGTTGGTCGGTCTACCACTTTGGTCGAGACTGAAATATCTCATCAATTATCAAATAGATTGCCATGACATTTTGTACAGATGTTTATAGGTGTCTGTCTGTCTGTCAGTCTGTCTGTGGACAGATTTTGTCACCGCAAATGTGTAAGATACAGTCATGAAACTTACAGGTGTAGTTGATATTCAAATGAAGGCCAAGTTCAAAGATAGGTGTGGTCCAAGCCAAGGGCACCTGAAGAAGGGGGGTGTGGAAGTCAGGAAGGGCCCATTGCCCCCCCACTTAACACCCTTGGCCCGATTTGGCATCCTGGCTGTTTAGATCCCATAGAGTGCTTCAGAGATGACATATTTTTGTAGGCTAACTAGGAAATTAGCATCGCTTTGGGTTCCCTTGACAAAAAGTCAATGGGATTTTTCCATTGGGTTTGGGGTTATTGCAGAAAATAAGCTCTATGGCAAACAAACGTTTATGATACTTACACGTTTTGTTCAGCAAGATAATCCTCACAAATGAACACCACTTTTATGATTTTTGAAGTCTGAATGCATCGCCTGAAGTAAAAGGCTAACGTTACGCTATAGACGAACTACACCACGGTCGCATGATCATGAGTATACACAACGAGGCTGTAAAGGCGGACGAGTCGGCGTGATGACGTTTAGTAGACTCAATTAACCACTTGTTAGCGACCGCCTTTTTTTAAGTCACATTAAGGCTTCAAAATTCACAAGTGGGGTATTTATTAATATATTTTATGTCGTAGAACAAAATGTTAAAGCTTGTGTTAACCACAGACCTTATTTCAGGCATCTAACCAAAAAAAAACATTCATTTTCTATTGCAAGATGCTCTCCAGTTGATAAAGTTTATGAGATTTACGGGATACTAGTGCATGAATGGTAGTGTGACAGCATATTTATATAAAAAAAAAAAATCTGCTTTAACAAGAGCCACATTAGGTTCACTAGTTATGGAGCCAAAAAAAGGTACACAGACAAACAAAAGGTACACCTGCTAACATCATTGTCTCAGCAGTTTCTGTGCTGAATACTAAATGTTGTGTTTCTTATAATGAGAGGAACTTACATCAATAAGCGCAGTGGCCATCACTCAGGTCCAACAATAGAAACATGGACAGATAAATCTTAAGCTTGTGTTTGTTGTAAATGATCATTTTTGACTGTCCATTTTTGGTTGAGAGGCGCATCCCTTTGTGCAGAAAAAGAGGGCAGAGGTGATTGAAAGTGACAATGTTATTTTCTGGTCTGGTCTTCCTCTTGTGTATAGTCCAGATTTTTGTGAAATCCTAATAAATGCTCAATGACAGGAGAAGATGGATCACTAGAATCGATGCTTCGGGTTACAGTGTTTGAGCTACCTCAGCAATGATGGAGTAATGAATTCACACCACGTTAGCCCTCTACTTAATTTCCCTCCTTTCTTACTGATTGAATTTGAACAATTTTTTAGCAAGTCGTCTGAAGGAAATGAAAGGGGGTTTGTGTCTGTGTGTGTTTTGGCGATACACTGTTGAGCATACCCACTGCTTCCAGTGCAAACACAATGTGGGCCTTCCGCCTTAGCCACCTGTCCACAGGAAACACTGCCAATGGAAAGCAGCCATATTCACCAGGGTGAAGGCAGCAGTGTTGACATGCATTTGGCCGCGCGCTGAACATATTGCAATGGATAATGCATGTGATTATGTTTTATATGGGATAAGATTTCATTATAAACATAATTTGACTGCGAATGAACTATGTTCATTAAACATTATTAAACTGCTTAAAGATTAGGCTGCATGCCAGCGAATAAATGTGGATACAACAAGTAAAATAAGCACGTTATTTAAATCCTTAAGTAAAATACACATCTAAAAAAAATACAAGTAAAAGTTCTGCATTCAAAACCATACTTAAGTATCATCAGCTAAATGTATTAAGTATCAGGTGTAAAACATTTTTTTTCTGCATAAAAAAGGCCCCTGCAACATATGACATTATTATATTGTTACTAATGCATCAGGCTGTTTGAGGTGTAGCTTGTTTTATCTACTTCATATATAGTTAGGGTATAGTCCAGTGGTTCCCAACCTACTGTAGGGGTTGGACCCCGTCCAAAGGGTCACAAGATAAATCCGGGGTTTGTGAGATGATTAATGTGGTAGGAAAGAAGGAAAGTTCTGTTAAACACATTTGTATATATTTTGGACTTTTCTGCAATCTTTCCTGTTTTGTGAAGTATTTTATCATTTTACCTCTTTGGAGCTCTATACGGAATTCAGAGCATTTCTATTGCTTTAACACGTCTCTCAACATGGAGACGGCTTAGCTGGTAGCTGGCAGCTAACGGTGATAACAGCACGGACAGTAGAAAACAATGGCAACAGTGCTGACAGAGCTAACAGTGTTTACCTGGGAGGAACCAGAGGGTGGGCGCTACGCAGAGCGGCGGCCATTAGCTAGCCAGTGGGGCACCACAGGGTCATGTCTAAAACGTAAACCCAAATTGGGGAAAAGTGCAAAAACTCTCGCAAGATTTGCTGCCCGACGACCCATGCTAAACTTAACCATTCAAGGTCAATGTCTAACCTTAACCATTTGAGGTTAAAGCCTAAAGGCAACTGCCTTGCAAGAGTTTCGCAACTTGGGGGCTATCTTTTAGACACAAACTCACAACAGAGAGACTCACATGCACTTAAATGCACGAAAATGCAACAACTCAAACAACTTGGCAATGATAGCGTCCGACGTGTTAAACTGATGAAACTGATGTACCTTGACGAAAAAGAGCAATGGAATTGATAATAATAATGACTTGGCTGGTTGTGGGGAGGATTGGAGCCCCTAAAGTTAACTCTGTGGTGAAACCCATTTAATTTCCTCCTCTCCCTGCAGGACCAACCATTTGGCCTATCGGGGGTTTAAGATAAGACGGGGCTAGCTTATCACAGTCAACGATAACTGAAGAAACGAACGACGGCGGGGATTTGCGAATACTCTTTCTGTACCTGTTCTCTCCCCGCTTTCTCTCTCTCTCTCTCTCTCTCCCTCTCTCTTTTGCAACTCCATTCTTGTGTATTCCTCTTTTTCCACTGAATGTGCTGCGGCTTTGAACTAGTGCTTTCAAGCTGCAAAGCACAACTCAAGAGACACAGTGTCCCATTTGAAGAGGTCATTTATTTGTATGGAATGAAACGAGGTGAAGATTAATAGCTACACTAGATGTATCTGAGCAAGAGATTAGTCAAAGGCTTTGTCTGAATACTACAGTGTCAGCAAAAAGGTCAGCGGATACCACATATCCATTTAATATCATTATGTTTACTTCCCACACTCTGCCTACACTTTCTGCTTAATATTGGGTGAATCAGTCTCTTGGTTTGTGATTATGCAACTTGTGAAAATAAATTGAAATTGATGTGTTGCGATTCTTTGCCAACAGCTTATTCTAACTTTTGTGTGCAGCAGTTTGATTTCTCTGGGATTTACTCTTTGTATCATTCAAACATCTGGGTGTTTGAGCTGTCCTCATTACTCCTGGTTTAATGTGATATATACCCTTTCAAAAGGCCACACTCCCTCCATCCATCATCAGCAGCCAAGGTTGTTCAACCCGTTCTGATTACGGCAGTCAAGCTTTTATTTTGGAGAGAGAGAAAGGTGCAATGTTTGACTGATAATGCCGCTACATAAATTCACTGACTGTTTATTTTCTCCTCACACAATGTAATCTGACAAAAAGAATCCCCCAGTCAAGACAATAAATCATGTTCACGTCTACGTGGCTCCTTAGTGGTTTGGAGGTACACGTACGTAGAGACGGTCCTTTTGGTTGCTTTCTAAAAAGCATCAGGATGAAGCCCTTGAAAAAAACTTTTAAACAGAGTGCTCTTTAAAAAGGCAGACGGCTCTTTGAGGAACATTTTTACCCGTTCCTTTCTTCTCCTATAAGCATGATTATGTGAGTAATTTCCGGGGCAGTGCCAGGCGGATAGTAAAAATTGGCACCTCGCTCCTGTAGCCTCCCCGAGAAATTTCAAAGTAATCACAACCGATCTGTTATAATTAATGCTGTGATATCTGTCTGCGACTTCATGACTGTCTCTCTATGCATTCATTGCCATGCAGATTTGTGACAGAGGGAAAGTGCTTGCAAAAATAAATACAATCTCGCCAATGGCCTAATATCAGAGTTTTTTTAAACATCAAAGATAGTTATGGTCTTCAAACGGCGTCCTCCTTTTTGCAAGTACATATTTAATTAGTTACAGATGCTGAAAGGGGTTATTTCTCTGTAGGTGGGATATCTTATATGTTTAGCTAATTTTCCCTCCGCATCATGATTTCACATTAATATCAACCCACACATAAATAAACTGCCTTTACATTATCTAACTGTAGGCGAAACAGTTAGCAGCCCTGCTGCTCTTCTAATTAGGTACTTGAGGTATATGAGGCATCACTTTAGGAACGTATTAGTTTCCAGACATATAGAAAAGTAAACTGCTTCTTGGGAGTCAAATAAACTTTTTATAGGAAAACATCCCTTGGGTTTGTATGTCCTTTATGCTTCTGAAATGAAATGTCAAAGTCTTTTTACACTTCAAACACAAAGAACTCTATGAACACTATGTTGGAATAAGAAACTGTACTGGTCCCCTTTCGTAGTAAATTTAAGCCATTTACTGGCCTAAAGAAGTTGATTTCAATAATATTGTTTCTGAAAACCAGAAAGTAAAAGATAAAGGACAAGACACAGATGCCATACTGTGAGCAAAAGCTGTATTGAATCGTGAACATTGGTATTGCTATGGAGTCTCTTTTAATGGCATCTCTTCTCCATTTCTTCGAGGTCATGGCCTTTCTCTTCTGTCTGTTGGCCACACTGAATTCTGAAAAGACACATACGAATGTCCATATTATGTGCTGAAACTTTGTATATAATGGCTCTAACAGTAGGTATACTACAAAGGTACAGCACTAAAATTATGTTTGTGTATTATTAATAGGGCTGTCAAAGTTAACGCGATAATAAGGCGTAAACGCAAATTAGTTTTAACGCAACTAATTTCTTTAACGCATTAACGCAATCAAAAAATTAAAGCTAGAGTGAAGACTGGTATCATATGAAACTAAAAAACCTAAGGAATCCGTTGATATCAACCAGGTCATACTAGTTTGTTGCGAAAGGAGGTTAAAAAACGCTCCAAACATGAGCTAAATTTTGGCGAAGAAAAACTGTTGTGGCCATTTTCAAAGGGGTCCCTTGACCTCTAACCTCAAGATACGTGAATGAAAATGGGTTCTATGGGTACCCACGAGTCTCCCCTTTACTGACATGCCCACTTTATGATAATCACATGAAGTTTGGGGCCAATCAGTCAAGTCACTGCCACACTGTTGTTGTCTGTTGAGCTTGAGCTTGCCATGTTATGATTTAACCATATTGTTTTTTTATGCTAAATGCAGTACCTGTGAGGGACAATATTTGTCATTATTTTGTATTGCTAATTGATTTCCAATAAAACATATACATATATATATATACATATATTTGCATAAAGCAAGCATATTTGTCCATTCCCATATTGATAAGTGTATCAAATACTTGACAAATGTCCCTTTAAGGTACATTTTGAAAAAGTGCAATTAATTTGCAATTAATTTGATTAATCATGGACAATCATGCGATTTTAAATATTTTTCACAATACATATTTGTACTATAGGAAAGCACATTGTATACATATATATTTTTACCATTGTAAATGAATGACTTTAAAAATGACTGTGTGGTTGTCATTGTCAGATTTGACGGCGGTGTTTCCCTTGATACGCAAACAAAAAAACCTAACAAATTAGATTGAAAGTAACCTTGGAAACAGTAGTTGAAAAAACTATCCCTCTGCAAGGTGTATTTAGTTGCAATTCTGGAGCTTTAGATTGTATCCCACGACCTTCAGTAGATGGAGTGTGCCAGGTTATCAAGGAATTGTAGACATTCAAATTTTAATTTTTCTGAACGCCTTAAGATCCTCTCGTTCATGTTTTGCTCAAAAGTTGAAACTGTAGTTGACAAAACAATCTCACCTCAAGGTGAAAAAATGCTTAAAAATCTATTCTGATCTACAGTATAGCCTATAGTGTTAAAATCGAAGTAGGTGGAAATACATAGCATCACGTTTCATATGACATATTCAGGGCCTTTCACCTCAAAGCAGTGGTACATATTTGGAAGTCCTGAGCTGAATGATCACTTCCGAGAGCATGTTTTCTGTAAAGCAAGCCGGTTTGACCTTGCATTCTTGATCTTGTGCTTAGTCATAAAGAGTTCGGCTGTTGGTTCTTTTATCCAATTTCTTATGACAGCAGGTGGTCAGTGGTCAGAGTACAACTCGTAGCCTTGCCTGCTCAGGGCAAGTGGAAGCACTGTCTTTCATCGAAATTAGTTCATTGAACTTTTCATTCAGAGGTACTGAGCTAAATGACCTGGCATTGTAGCTTACTGGGTACACGTGCAGGCAACTACTGGCAACTGTGTGTGTGGTTAAGGATATCTGTGAGCAAGAAAAAATTAAGGAAACAAAGGACAGAGCCTTTACAAGGTGAATGACTATCACTCTAAAAGTAATGTTAACAGTTTCCATGGTTCCCATTATATCTCTATCAGCCTGTTGTAGGTAAGGCAAGTTTACCACATTCACTGGTAATATTGCTTGTTTAGCCACGCTAGTGGCCTGGCACTAAGGATCTTTCAGTCTCTCAGTCCACTACTTTGGTCAAGAGTGATCTATCTCAAGAGAATGAATCACACTGACTTTAGAGATCCCTTGACTTTCACTGTAGTGCCACCAGCAGGTCAAAGTTTTAATTTATCCTAAGACATTTTTCCATGATTTTATTTGTTTTCCTCCAGCCCCACCATGAGTTTGACATTTGCTGTTTTGAGTGAAATGTCTCCACGACTGTGGGACGGATTGCCGTGAAGGACGGATTTTAATTGCTTTGGTCATACCTCAACTTTTCCACTAGTGCTGTCATCAGGTCAAAATTTCAATTTGTGGATATTTTGGCTAATGACCAAATATTTGCAAAACGAATGACCATCCTGTCAACGTCAGCTGCACTTTGTGTTAAGTTAGAAAATGTTAGCATGATAACATAACATAACTAAACTAAGATGGTAACCATGGCAAACATTATACCTGGTAAACGTCAGCATGATGGCAATGACATTGCTAGCATTGTCATTTCTCCCAAGGCCTAAATACAGCCTCATAGAGCTCCTAGGATGCCTGTAGACTTGTGTAGTATCTCAACTCTTAACATTGTATGTCAGAGCTCACAGCTCAGCCTCCCAAGAGAAAGTTTCTGATTTAGTTTTATCTTTCCTTTTGCTCCTTTGGTGATTAACGTCATACTCATGAGGCTTCTTCAAAGCTTTGCAGTCATTAGTGTCTTGGATCAAAACTGAAATGATAAAATGAGTTACTTTCTGCTATCAACGTTACCGAGAGGGTGCCGATGTACTTTGTCTTCCAATTCTAGCTGCCATAAAAGCAACATTATGTTGGCCAGAGAGTAATAAATAGTGGTTTGCCATTTAAATGTCTACGATTAATCTTGTTCTGAATCAAGACAACAAATGAGGAGGATTTTTTTTATTGTATTTCAGCAAACTAAACTGCAATATATTGAGATTCTAAAACAGTAATTCAGCTTACTTCTTTCAAATGACTTATTCGACTTTGCAGAGCTATTCAGATGAAGGATGCCATCCACATCTCTCTTCTCAACAACACAATATCCTCAGCCTAAAATATGTACTGTTTTGCAGGCAAACAAAACACATGTAAGTCTAATTTTCAATTCATAGCATGCTCTCGCTGTTAAGCTCAGTGTGGAACTGCAAGTCAAGCAGTACACAAAATGACACTTCACATGGAAATCTTCCACTAAACACCTTGAACTTTTTGGAAGTGGAATAACTTTGTGTATGAGTCGAGTCTGCCAATTGTAGCATCAGTTCAAAGAGCTTTCCCTTGAGGAAATGTTCGACAAAAACTACTAAAGAGAATGCATGCAGGGTGGAAGGTTGGTCTTTACTGATTGAACATCCGTATCCTTTGATTCCTTGAGTGTTGCTCCGGTTCAGCTTGCCATGCTGCCTTTGACATATCTATTTTTTTTTTCCTTTCTCATAATGTATGTGTTTTTACATGAAAGTAGAAAGTCACAGTAGCCTAAAAGCTGTGAGAGGGAGATAGGCAGGAAGAAAGTTTACAAAGCTTTATTAAAATTCAGCTCCCTCCCTGCTGCCAGGACTTTCATCGTGTTATCCCGTCAAAAACAGACGCTTGGTCAGTGTCTCTCGGCGTCTGATACTGACTCACTGAGGCCCCCTTTAGTGTCTGTAGGTCAGAAGGCTTTCAACTAACTCCAATTTTAACCCGTCCTCGTCATTATTAGACGGTGAAAACAACTGATGTAGTATAGAGAGCGAGAAAGTGTGTGTATGGCGGATGGGGGTGGCGGTCAAACAAACACAGGACTTTCACCTTTGAGACTGCTGTTTATGTCCCAAGTGAAAACAAGTCAATGTTGACTTATGTTGCCATAGTTTTTGCTACATAACTTACTTACTAAACGAATGGTTATGTAATAAACCGACTTATTTTACGTAACAAACTTATTTTAACCCAAACCACAATATTTTCCTAATCCTAACCAGGTAATTTTTTGCCTACAAACCTAAGTAATTACTTGTGTTACCTAAAAACCAAACCAAGTACTTATGTTGCCTAAAAACCTAACCAAGTACTTTTGTTGCCTAAACCTAACCAAGTACCTTTGTTGCCTAAACCTAACCAAATACTTTTGTTGCCTAAACCAACCAAGTACTTCTGTTGCCTAAAAACCTAACCAAATACTTTTGTTGCTTAATCCTAACCAAGTATTTTTGTTGCCTAAACATAACCAAGTACTTTTGTTATATAAGTAAACCTAAAAACTAAGTAATACTACGTTGGAAGTTTATTTTGAAAATAAACTGTATGCATGTAATGAGCAGAAACTGTACATTTCCTTAGAACAGAGAAGTTTATTTTGAAAGAAACATAGAAGAAGCAGAAACATACTCATCTTCCCTGAAACGTTCATAAATGATGCTAGTGGGGTACCTAGAGTGTCCTAGTTTGAAGCTTAGGGCCACTGACCAAACGTCAGTATTTGACAAGTTGGAAGTGAGACTGTGTTGCGTTATCATCTCAAAGCTGTCAAACATGTGATGCAATAAAATATGAACATGTCCAGATATGTTATAATCAATGAAGCATTAGGGATTCATATAAACACAGCATATACGCTCCACTTATGGTTGTGGTTAGACATACTATTTGTAAGGACATGAAAAGCAACACAGGCTGAGTCTTTTGTTCACACTGCTTTCATTTGTATGACATTTTTTGCTCCCACTTTGTTTCTCTCATTACAGAAGACATTCTCTATTTGAGCAATGGGGCTATTTCTTGTACTACCTTCTACTTTATTCATTTCGATGTATATCTCTGTCATGATGGGCTATTACGGAAAACATCTGTCAGCTGTGTAGTAGAAGCACGTTTCCGTCCCAGGTGACAATCATGGTTTCAAAATGATGCCAGTTTTTTTTCTTTTTTCTTTTTTTCTCCATCGTCTCACTACCTTTTTTCTCTTCTTCTCATTCTCTCGGTCTTTCTCCATCAATTCACTTTCACTTTAGTTCAGGCTCTGTCGGCATGGTCGAGGGATTCCTTACATTGCAAAAGCGCAGAGTGACATAATGAATTAAAGTCTCTCTCTCTCTCTCTTTCTCTGTCTCTCTTGTAGCCATTTATTCTGCTTACGTACTCAGCTTTAGGCAAATGATGTACCAGTATGATGTCGCTATATTAGAAGCAGAGAAGGTGAATTTGCCCTCTGCAGGCTACTCTTAGCACTATGGCTGACATAATGATTATTTTCATACTGAATTAATTTGGTGATTATTTTCTGATTAATTGCTTCATCATTTAGTTAATGCAATGTCCAAATTCTGGGAAAATCAAATAGAAAATGTGAAGAGCTGAAGAATGATGCTTTAAAATTGCTTGTTTAGTTCAACCAACAGTCCAAAACCAAAGATATTCATTTTATAATGATATAAAAAGGGAGAAAGCAGCAAATCTTCACGTTAAAGAAGCTGAAACCAGTGAATGCCAGGCAGAGTAACTGTTAAAATGTTTTATTACTTTTCTGTTAATAGACTGGACTTATTATTTTGGTTTGTCTGCACTCTTAACCGAACTCCAATATTAATGCAGTATATACTGTACTTATAGTAATTTGTTTTTTTTCCAGGGAGTTTGGGAGATGGAAGGTGAACAACTTGGCAGTGGAAAGGAGAGATTTCTTAGAGTCTTCGTTACCTCTGACTCCTGAGTTCGTCAGGAACATTCGACTCCTGGGCCGCAGGCCCAACACCCAGCTGATCACTGACAATCTGATCAGGAAGTATGGGACCCACTTCCTGTTGTCAGCTACACTGGGAGGTAAACGGAAAACAGCTGTTTTAGTGAATGATTACATCACATGGTTTTAGATGTCTTTATAATGGTAACTAATTGAACACTTGGAATAAATTGCTGACTCCACCAGTATTTTGTTTATTCACTAACCCATGTGCCCCCTTGTTTTCCATTTCAAGCCTTGCATTCTAGCTCAACATGTATGCAATTTCCAATAACTTTGTAACAATGGGTCCTTGATTTCAGACAGACTTAGAAAAAAGCAGTTTTCTCATTGTAAGCGAGCATCCGTCAATTTCACAAGATTAAAACGTTACCGTTGCTGGCAGATTTTCTCATCTGTAGCCAGTTAGATAACTACGAGAAGATGAAAACTGTCTTCGGTGGATTTTGTAAAATTCAGCTGGATTGATTGAAAAATGAGAACCCTGCAACAATGGCTACGTAGATGATGATCATGCTAACTTAATACTGAAAGTATGCAAAAAAGGCTGAAGTTAGTGTTCATATGATCCGGGTAAAATCAGCTGATGAAATTAAGGAGAAGTATTCTTGTTGTATCCCAGTATTGAGCGTATTAGCCTAAGTATTGCAGTGTAGCAGTATGTGAGGAAATGTGCTTTTTGGACATCTCTCCCAGATGATATAGGCTTTAGTCAAGTATTTGTGTTGATAAAAGCTTTTAGAGTTTACTCCCCTAGGCGTTGCATATGGCAAACAGATGGACATGGCACAATAATTCAGTCACAGTAAGTAACTGAATAACACATCACAGCGAAATAATATGCCACTGGCGGCACAGATATCGCTCTTCAGAGATATATACGGTATGAATACATGTAAAAGCCTGTGTACTGTAAACCCGCCACTGCCAGTCACAGTCACCCCCCATTTTTTGGTTTTCTGCGGTGTGATGAATGGACAAGCATTAATGGTCCTCCGAGTGAAGAAAAAGAAAGGGAAAAAAAACTAATTTAAGATGCCAGAGAGGTCCCAAGCAAGTCTTGCAAAGCCGATTTGCTTTTACAGAGCAACACGTGTCAATTATTTTAGACCTGACTTCTGGCTCAGAAAAGGTCACTGTTGTGAGTGGCTGCATATAATGCAAACCCCACCAGCTGCTCGAGCTGATGCAGCCGCTCTCGCTGGCTCCCAGCCAGCACTTAGTGGTATGAAGAGAGGAGAATGAGGAGAGTTTGCCTTGGATTGTTGCCAGAGATATGCCTCTGTGGTGAATGGATTGCCTCTGTGTTCGGAAACATATGGACTTAATGAAATTAATAAATAGATTGTGATATCAAGAGGGTGCCCTTCAGCAGCTGAGCAAGAAAGGCAGTGGGCAGGAAAAATGGCCCTGAGACATTAACACTGCATTATGATGAGGAATATGATGTGCAGTTGTCTTGGAGACTCTCAAGCAAAGAGTGGGCCCCTTGATTTATGAAGTGTTGATTGCTATGATCCGTGGCTACTGACACAGGGTGACATGGCTTCTCCTAATTGTGGTCAAGTGTCGTTGTACTTCAGAGGATCCTGTATGGCTGCTCTTACGCTTTTAACCACCTGGACTATAGTGGAGGTGTCTCTCCTGGGGCAGAGCAGGTGGCAGGTTTTAAAATTATGGCAAAGTGTTAAATTGTAGATTAATTGGGATTAATTAAATTATGTTCCCATACAACAGAACTGCATTGTTAATTACGTTTCAAGGGAAGTGTATTTTGTCACTGATTACGTTTGTTTTTGACATATCACGGTGATGTGGATGGGTCAACAAACACTGGACTTTCGCCCAGGAGACTGGCGTTTGTCTCCCATGTGAAACTAAAAGTCAAATTTTTTTCATTTTATTTATAAGACCTTTTTTAATTAAATTAAATTAAATAATTGTAATTGTATTATTATTATATATATATTTAAATTAATACATCCACAGAGCTTTTAGAAAAGAAAAGTCTTTTCATGAAATTATTATGATTGTAAATTAATCATTTAAAAAAATTTGGGGTAGGTCCAAAATGAATGTTTTTTTTTATCTCTGTTGAAGATATCTGACGTTTGGTTCACACTTCTAACCAGCCAATAATAGAACTACGTTGGTATCATGTGGTACCTCTGGGTCGTCAGTGTGGAAAAAATGAATGTTATCAATGTTATCAAAAGCACCTTTAAACATAATGTTTTTTTTTACCAAACCTAACCAAGTTGTTTTGTTGTTTTGTTGTTTTTTTGTTATGTTTCAATTCACAACATTAACCACGCAACTGTAATTTTAAAAATTAGTTTAATGGGAACGTAATTTTGTAGGAGACAGGGTTGCAAATGCAGACATTCAAACCTCATTTACAGAAAATCCAAGTGAAAAAGGTTTGACATAGTTGGCAAGCTGTTTGATTGACAAGTGATTTGTGGGAAATGCAGCATATAAACACCTCAGCAATGAGTGCTTAGCACCAACGATAGAGACAAACACCTAAAGTCACTTAAACACTTTAGATATTAACTCTTTGATTTTCTGTCACAGAAGCACCTCAGCCTTCAGAAAAGCCCTTAATAGCAATAGATAATGTGCACACCCTATCCCTCTTTTTTAAATGTCATGTTTCTGTGCAGGAGAAGAGGCCTTAACGATATTTGTGGACAAGAGGAAACTGAGTAAGAAAGCAGAGGTGAGCGATTACTCGGGGAACTCCTCCACTGTGACTCTGGAAGCTCTGCACCAGCTGGCTGCCTCCTACTTCATCGACAGGGAGAGCACTCTGCGCAAGCTGCACCACATCCAGATCGCCTCCACTGCCATCAAGGTAATGCCTTCCTATCTCTATTGTTGAGTTCTTGGGGCACGCTCGTGGGCTAATGCATTGATTATCAAAGATTCAATCTCCTTTAATCTTCCATCAGCCCAAAATAAAGTCATTATGTATGACAATAAGCTGAGATGGTAAAAAGCTAGAAGGCTGGTTGTCTTGGCGGATTACTCTCTTCTTTGGCAACCTTTTTGTTGCACAAAATGCCTTAAACTGTTTTCCTATGTTTGCATACTAATTTAGCAAATTACTTTTTGGACATTCTGGTATTAAAACATCCTATATCTACAGTGACCACCGGAGACATATGGCCCACTCACTTTCAAAGTAGACTTCACATAGACTTTAAATAAGCAAAGTAGCTAAATTAAAGCAAAATTGGGATGTAATAAAGCAGAGTATAGTTGATCAAATTACACTTGAGTTGATATTACCATATATATATATATATATATATATATATAAAACAAAACAAAAAAAAAGCAACATATATGATCTTCACAAACAGGAAAAAAACATGTATTTTCTCTAACAGCAGAGAGCAAGTGCTTTATTCTAACAATCCAGGAATCAACATAAGACCTTGTGCTCCTGTCTCTGTTGTTGTCTTTTGTTATAAAGCGACAGCAAAGCTTTGATTGTAAACATGCACAAAATCACGCTACATGATTTCTGGGTTTAAGGATTTAAGATTTACCTCTTACTGCCAACTGGAGCTGCTAACGTGGGAATCTGCCCAGAAGCCTCTTATGAAACCCCTCTTTGAATGAAAGCAAAGCACAAAGCTGGAAGTGATGCGATATGAGATTATGTCCCATACAGTGCCTGAATTGGCTCGGTTCTCACCAGTACTGAGTACCAGCAATTCAGATTTGTGTCCACATGTGTACCTTTACTTCTTATTGCTTACCACCACATCCTGGTGAGTCTAGGTGTGCACCCCTGAACGCATGCGTAACGGTGTCTTAATGCTGAGAAAACAGGGCTGACAGTGCCTTTGGTATTCCTTCTCTTTATCCAATATAGGCCAACAGATATCATGTTTTGAGTTGGTTTTACTGTATCATACATGCAATATTTATATTTGTGTACAATTTGATTTGTATAATAAAAAATGTTAATTAACCAAATATACATGTATGTACAAACTGTGGAAATGTATGTTGTGTGTAGGCCTAATATATAATGAAATGCATGCAAAAAAATAATTTGAAGTAAAATGTGTTACCAAGATATACTTATAAATATAAAAATATTCAGGACATATGTGATGATCATGTAATGCAACATCTGAAGGTACTGACACCTTTCGTCCAATTCAGGCACTGGTTGCACACTAACTATATGAGAACTATAACAGAAACATTCAGATATATGATGCCTTTGTCACTGTCAAATTTGTAAATAGCAGAGTGTGGAGAACAACCATGGTACAGTAAATGCACCAGATTTAATGTTTCACTGCAGTCCACCGGAAATGATATGGACATTATGACAATATTGAAAGAGTCAAGAGACAGTTTGGTTTTGTGTCTGATAACAAAATTGCAATGCAATTCCTAGCGGATACTAATACAGACATTAAATATAAAAGTTCAAATTCGTAGCTATACCTACAAAAAGTAATGCACTGTAATTTATATATCCCAATAAATCAATTTGTATGTAATCCTTGTAATGATGAACCAGGAAGTATAAAAAGCGACAATCGTCACGTAGGAAAGTGGTTTGGGTGGGACGAGTGGGTCAAAAGAACAGACTTTTGCCCAGGAGACCAGTGTTCGTGTCCCATGTGAAACCAGAAGGCGACGTTGATTTATTTGTCATATAACTTAGGTACTTAAAGGACCAGTGTGTAACATTTAGGGGGATCTATTGGCAGCAATGGAATATAATATTAACTAGAATGGCACTCGGAGAGCGCAGACTTCCGCCCGCATCGTAAAACACTTCATTCAAACTGGACAGACACAAAATAAAACTCACCTAAACTGTCGTCGTTACTCTTTCCTACACCAAGTGTGCTTTGGATGAACTGAACTGTAATTTCATCGAGTTTAATGTGAAAAAATGGCAAATATATAGTTGTGCGCCCCCCCCCCCCCCCCCCCCGTTCTTTCTCTGAAGGAAAGAGGCGGGGTCATGCGGAGTAATCCTGCTAACAGACAAACAAACAAACCAACGGCGGTGAAAACATAACCTCCTACCTAAGCCTTTGGCCTTGGCAGAGGTAACTATGTTTTCTTTAGTGTATAATCCCCTGAAAAAAGGAATTGTTGTGTTTCCGTTACCTTAGAATGAGCTGTTTATATCTACATAGGGTGCGGTTACACTCTCGACGGAGTCCGCCATTTTGCACAACAGTAGCCCAGAACGGACAACACTGTTTGCTTTTCCTACCTGGGCCAGAGTCGATAACGTTACTCGGTCCCGTCGCCACCACTCTCTCTCTCTCTCTCTTGCTTCACCACTCAATTCGCACGTCCACACATGAGAAGTTGTAATCTGCAACCTCAGCGCTATGTACTGCCAGATCCTACACGCTGATCCTTTAAGTAACGCCACTTCCATAGTTATTCTAACCCAAATCAAAAAAAAATTCCCTAAACCTAATTAAGTAGTTTTGTTGCCTAAACTTAACCATGTTGATTCCTGTGAAGATGGAAGACAGAAGAACAAATTGAAATTGACACGTGTTGCTGGACATTCATAGGGAAACGCACAAAATATGAGGAATAACTTTTCAAAAGATACCATACAAACTGTTATAAGAATACATTGCACTTTTCATTTGAAACAATCACAGATTCAAACTTCAATTTCAAGCTGAACTATGTTTGTTGCCTTCAGGTCAAATTTGCAAAGTAGAAAACTGCCCCTCTCAAAGTCATACATGTTAATGATTTCCTTGTTTTAATACAATGATAACGGCGATGATAATACAGTGGAAGATGATAGCTATTACCAGCCTGCTTGTGCTGACATATGATCTCCAGCCACCGTGAGCACATCAACTCTGGAGGAAGCTTCGTGATGAGCACATATGGTGAGGGGGAGATAAATGAATCTTGTGAAAAAAAACAGCTCGTGACAGGTGTCTGCCTCCGGTTGTCACCTTCAGGCAGCATGGGGTTAATAGGGCTACGGAGCTGAGGATGACCCTCCTTTCAGCCTTTTTTTTTCATTCCTCGGAACACAGCGGTAGTCGGGCCTGTGAAGTGTGGCTTGCTCTGCTGTAGCAGAACATGAATCAGACTCCCTGTACTTATATCAAAGCTCTGTCCTCTCGCTACATTGTGTTCAGGGAGGGTTGGGTATTTCTTTTGCAGCTAAGGTGGGCGCATCAGAGGTGCAGAGGCAGATACTTTTGTCTGTTTCATTTCTTGGGAATTAGGTTTTTTTTCTGTAGCTACAGAGGGGAAGAGAAGAAGAGAGAGTGTGCTTTCATGCTCCAAAGGCAGTCATCTGGCGTGACTGACAGGTAGGAAGTGGAAAGAGGAGAGATTCACCTCCATCACCGGCAGAAAAGGGAGTCCAAGTAGCGATACATTCCTCCACACTTGCGCGCCGTTTCCACAGGGCGTTGACCCACACAGCGGCGGAACAGATACAGCTAAGCACTCCTCTGCATGAATTTGAAATCAAACAAGTTGAGGAAAGAATGAGAGAGGGCTGGCGAGGCAAAGACCCCCCTGCTGTCTACCGTGCACAGGAGAAATTGAAGCTCATTTTGGAGGAAAAGCCTGTTACTGTTGTGGTGTGCTGCGGAAATTTGGGCTCTCTTAAAGAAGTCACGGCCCAGAGCAGAGGCTGTGATCAGGTCGGCTTGTTTGTACAATGAGTAATGACTCCGGTCGTTTTGAAAGCGCCGGGGATCATTTTTGTTGCGATTTGAGAATTTCATAGGCTGAATCGATGGCGACATCCCCGTCTAACTCAGGCCATATTTGCCTGTCTGTACACAGTGATGAACAAACAACTTGAACAAGGAAACAGCAGGAGTCTCCGGTTTCGTGTTTCCATCTCGAGGGCAGCCTCTCAATCGTATTGTGTTCTCATTATGGTAGAGAAATACATTTTAGTGTCCCCCGTCTGACTCGATCGATCGCTGTCTGGGACTATCACAGAGTGGATAGACGGCGAATTTGATCATCTATGATCACACTCAGACCAAACTTTAATTTTACAGCATATTACTGGCATAGGGACAACAAATAGAAAATAAAAAAGGTAGCGTAAAACTGCCACAGCAATATATTTCGGACAGAAAAACACTTACCAAATCAATCCTCCACATACTGACACACATAAATGAAATAAATTCAAGACTTAAAGCTGCATTAAACATTGAATCGAATGAATGAGGGGGTTGCTATAGTGATTATCACCGACTCTCTGCAGCTTTTTGTACTATTCCCTGATGTTTCCTGTGTTCCCCTGTCTCTTTATCTCTGTGGCTGTATTAAAAAATGCATACTATACTAGTAGTATGTACTGGTTTGGCCAAAATGTAGCATGTAGTATGCAAACTAAAGCAAAATCACCAGTATGCCAAAAATACCCAGATGTAGTACTGATTTGAATAAAATCTTCAATACGCATCAGACCAGTCTCCCTTGCCTATTGTATCCCACAATGCAAAGCGCTAGAACAGTACATGCTACGTTTAAAACAGCAACTAAAAACGGCTTGTTATTTTTTACATTTTTCATATCTATTTCATCACTAAATTAACTTCTGAAAATGTTTGAGGCGAGAAATCTACTGTGTAACTTTTGAATACTGGCAGTTCTACAATATTAGATGCAAGCAATGTTTTATATTTAAAGTCTTCCCTCGTTGATGATCCTATTTGTCTTACTTCACCATGAGTTAGAATAAATTGTTTAAGGGGTGGTGGAGCTAAGCCATGCAGTATTTAGTAGTATAAGTTGTATTTTTCGATGATATTGCAATAATGGTACAAGTTATTTTTTTTTGTCGAGCTTGTTTAACAGCTAAAGGCTGGTCTAGCATACTGCAAAATAAATTGCTTTAACTGTTTCACACTGTGTACTACTGAGGAATGCAGTATGTACTGTATACTACTTTCATCAGTCGTATGTAGTAGTCGGTTTCGAATACAGCCTATGGTTATGTTTTGTCAGTGTGTGCCGTTGTGGGCGTACCTTCCCATCTCCTGGCTCCTTGCTCTGCTCATCACACTCACCTGTCTGCAATCAGTCTCGGCGTCTCGAGATAACCTCTGTTATGATTTGAAGCTATATAAAAATAAATTTAATTTAATTTAATTGAATCAGCTCATCAAGCTCACCTGCTTCTCATCAGCTCACCAACATGTAGTAAATCTACCTCGGCTCTTCAAACACTGGCCAGATTGTTGTTTTCACCTCAGTGGTATACATATATATATTCATTCAAATCGATCGCAGACTTTTGGAGTAATCCTGCTAACAGACAAACAAACCAACAAACCAACAAACCAACGCCAGTGAAAACGTAACCTCCTTACTAGGCATTCGGCCTTGGCGGAGGTTTCAAAGGAACCATATTTTCTCCTGGAATATGGTTGCGGTTTTAAACATTTGAAAACACGTGGTAAACATTGTACATTGAAACAAAACAAAACAAAAAAACTCAACAAAACTACTTTTTTTTTAAATGCTTTTGATGTTTTATGTAAAGTGCTTTAAATTGCCTTGTTGCTGAAATGTGCTATATAAATGAACTTGCCTCGCATTGCCTTGCCTTACTAAGTTTAGGAAGAAAAACATCATGGTTTGGCTTAAAATGACAATGACATTGAAACTAAACAAAAAAAAAATGCAACAAAACTACTTGGTTAGCTGTAGTAAAAAAAACAGCATGGTTTGACTTAAAATTACTATGTTTGTTATTTCATTAAGCCAAGGAGATAAATTAAAATAGGTGAATGGTGACTTCTAGTCCCCAACCTCCTACCGACACAGACTTCCAATGGATTCACATTCTCCGTCATCAGTCTCATAACCTCATCTGTTGCAATGAAAACTATTTTTTTCGGTTCTTATGAATGCTTGCACACCCCTGCAGAACATTTGTGCGAGGAAAATCATATCCGGACAAACTCAATTTCAACGTATTTCCGCCTGCGGAAATACATGTTTGGGGTTATAAATACATGATATACATGTGCTTGTGAGTGTGTATTTTTGGAACAATGTTTGTTTTCGGGTTTACGGACTGTCAAACAAATGGGTTTTTTGGTCCAATGGAAAAATGTTTGGACTATTGGTGTTTCGGAATAACAATGGGCCATCCCCCTCTCATCACCCATTAATGTACCACAAACACTAATAACTCAACAACCAAATAAAGGACAATATATGGCTTGAGATCGTCCAGCCGCTGGGATACGTTGAAGAACTTGCAAGATCTGATATGCACTTGCTAATGTTATATGTTGGTCACAGAACGGGGCCCTATACGCCCTAAAGCATACCCTGCTTTATCGTCTATTTTAGTTTAAATGGGTCCGTAATTTACTGAATGCTGTATTGAAGAAGACTTGAAACTAACGATTTAGACCATAAACTCATGTTTACAATGTTTACTGAGGTAATAAATCAAGTGAGAAGTAGGGTCATTTTCTCATAGACTTCTATACAATCTGACTTATTTTGCAACCAGAGGAGTCGCCGCCTGCTGGCTGTTAGAAAGAATGCAAGTTAAAGGCACTTCCTCTTTGGCTCCACTTCAGAATTGGAGGTTGCCGCTTGCTAGCCGACCATATAACATCATTTTCAGCTTAGTGATTGGATGTTTCTTACCACAATACACTTTGGGAGTGTTGGTAAACTTCTACCTTTTATTGCATGTACACACGCTTATAGCTTTGAACTTTTTATTAAATAAAAATATATTTTCTAAAGCAGTTCTTCAAGTTTTGTACCAATGATTCACTGAGAGAGTCTCATGCCCACGCAGTCCCCGAAGTGCTCCGAATGACACCAAACATTGTCAATGCAGTAAACAAATTGCAAAATAACTTATATAAATATATTATAAATAATAATTTTATAGCACGGCAGTGTGTTTACTGCCCTCTAGTGGCACTAAATTATGTAACGTGCTCCATTAAGTTGGATCACATTTCAAGTCCTCTGGTAGGCTCTTTCAAGAACCAGGTACATAAATAGTAAAAATGTTTTTTTCTCCTCCAGTATGTGCTAAAGGTTTGGTGTAATTCCAGAATATTTCAGCCTTTAGAATGAGTCATCCGCAGTATGTGTCGATGATCAAAATGTTCTCCTTCCTGTGCTTCTCTTGCTCCCACTCTGCTGTTTGAATGACTCTGTGAAATACTTTTAGCACTGTAGCACCGGGACTAAAAGCTCACAATATAAAATAAAAAGGAAAATATACCAAAGAACAGACCCTAGCACAAAGCTCCAGCTTTTGCTCCATTCCCTTAAACAGGCATGTGCTAAGATACAGGTGGCCAATAATGTCCTATTAAGTATTTTTAATATACCAGAATGTATCTACAGTGAATAGCAGCTGCTATGCAAAGCGGAAATTGAATGCTCTGCTCATCAGTCAATGTTTTGCCGTATGGCATATCATATGGCATATCAAATAAACCCTTATAAGGATTCAATATTCATGTGGTCTGAAAACCAGGGTTGTGTATCATTTCCTCACATTCATATCAGCATTAAAATCCCTCACGAGGGAAACAAGGGATTTATAATGTGATATGAATATTATTGTCGAAGAATTGCACTCAAATGATCTTCATTTCCCTTTTCGCATTCATAGAGGATATTTATTCTTCCTCTCACAAACCCCTTTCTTCTGGATTAGGCTTTTGATTAAAGAGCCCCATACTGAGTTTTCACTTCCCTGCAGCAACGGCCTCATATGAGTTCCCAAGCCCTTCAGCCCTCTATGATTGTGTTACTGATCGACTGACCCTCATTGTCTCGCCTCATCCATCTGTCACTTTACACCAACTGTCCTCCGACAGGCCTGACCAGGACAAATCGCCGAACAAAATATGGTTGTCCCAGAACCACAAAGAGAGAAAAATGAGAATCAGTTAGATGCTCTCCGACGTGTCACTGCAAGAGAAAGGAGAGTGTTGAAATAAGATCTCTCCTTGCAAATGAACTGAAAAGGGGATGCTTTGCTAGAGCGGCTTTGTGGCAAAGGTCAATCGAAATGTCTTCAATCAGCGGCGAGACAAAAAAAGAATCGTGTAGCGTTCTCGCAGATAAATGAGTGCAGAGAAGCACTCGAACTGCAATTTAGAGGAATCTAAATGAGCTTAGCCCAGTTTTCTTTCACATTCACAAGTCCAATCGATTATGTAGAAAGTACTTAATTCAAACGGAACAGAGAAGGCCATTTATGTTATGCGAGGCACATTTTCTTTGGCTCCCCTCAAACCAATTTTTTATCTGAGAATCTTGTGTATCGAGAATTTATAAATTAGCTTCTTGTTTGTTGTTGCCCAGGTGACAGAGACCCGCACAGGTCCTCTTGGATGCAGTAACTATGACAACCTCGACTCTGTTAGCTCTGTGCTGGTTCAGAGCCCTGAGAATAAAGTCCAGCTGCAAGGTTTGTATGATTTTTTTGTGATTGATGTAATGTGATATGTTTTTAAAGATCAAACTGAAGCATGCACATGGGATAAATATCAGTACAAGTTTGGCAGACAAATATACAGATTTTTAGAATTTATTGAGTAAGTTACAAGCTCAGTCAGCTCTGTATTACCACTACACTTTCACGGTCACTCCCCAAGTGCTCAATTCGATGACGGTACTAAATCCAGCTTGCTATTTACAGGCTTGCAGGTGATCCTTCCAGACTACTTGAGAGAAAGCTTTGTGCAGGCTGCTCTCAGCTACATAGCTTGTAATGGAGAGGGTGAATTTGTCTGCAAGGATAACGACTGCTGGTGCCATTGTGACCACAAGTTCCCAGAGTGCAACTGTCCCTATATGGACATCCAAGCCATGGAGGACAGCCTGGAGAGGATCACAGAAACATGGGGGATTCTCTATAAAGAGTTTGAGGAATCAGGTAAGAAAGCCCTCTACTAAAATAATGGATTTCTGCTCCCTTTTCATGTTGCATGCCTCATCCTACATGAAGGGGAATCAAACTTTTAGAGTATAAATCATTCATATGAGAGGGAGTGAAGATGAAATCAAGTGTTTTATCTGCACCGTTAAATCTGACTGAGGTTCCTATATGCAGGTCCCTCCCTGTTCTATGATTTATAGGTGAACTATAATAGCTGGCTGTGAATCCTGGGTCCTTGAACACTATCTGCATAAAGAAAATTAACAGTGCAACAGGCCTGGATTAAAAAAAAATCAACAGCTTCCGGTAGTTTACAATATGTCTAGAGCAGATTAATCAGCCGTAAAAGCCATTCATTGCCAGTCCAGCTTTTCAAATCACCGGGGAAACAGAGTTTGAGCAGAAGCTCTTAGCATAATGTTTGGTTATTATTGCTCTGCTTGGTCACCCTGTCTTGGTGATTATTACTCAGGTGAAATCAAAATGGCTGTCCCTTTTTTTTCCGCTCCTCAGATTTGGCTGAAATATCCTAAGTGCAATTACTTTTAAAGTTTATGTTTTAATAGCTGGGTGTGAAGTGAGGGCAGGAGCGTGCCCAGAATGCAGACACCTGCAGGAGTCATAAATGTGTCCTTCAGCGAGGGATATCACAGATTTCTAGCTGGCTGCTTTATCAGCAGAGGAAGATGCCAGGAAGTGTTCTGAAAAAGATCAAATAGTGACTCCTCCCTAGTCCCAATGCTATTGTTAACCTTGAATCAAATGGTGACAAAGCAGGATGTAACAGCATCAGAAACCCAAACGGTCACCTGTTGGTTTAGGCAGGACTTTATGTAGCTGATTGTTATAATATGTGGCTTTTGCTTCACACTTAACATAATTCACTTATTTCATGTGCAATTTAGGGGACGATGATGAAGTGAAGATGATGAATTTGACAAAAGTCGTCATTTTTCAAATGAAATGTTTCTTTAAACTGAAACTTTCTTTTTTCTGAAATAGAAATATATAACACATATAGAACCAGCCCGGTCTCACCAATGGCGTATGTCACGGATAAACGTGAATATGATACACTTACAGCCGAGAATATAAAGTGAGAGAGACTGCTTATGGTCGGCAGGAGGTGGATGGGTCCAACAAACACAGGACATTCAACCAGGAGACCGGCGTTCGTGTCCCAAAGTGTTGAGTTATTTTCAAGTTACGTTAGTGACATTTGTGACGAGTTTTCTGAACTCTTTACATATTTACATATTTTACTTAGTTACAGACTTATTTTAAGCCCAACCATAACATTTTTCCTAAAACCTAAGTGGTTTTGTTGCCTAAACCTAACTGCTAATGCTGCCATAGTTTTGTGGCCTAAACATAACCACAACCATTCCCTGGTAAAGGTATACATGACACACAACAAGCCTAAAATGCATTATCATGACACGTGGGATGTCTTTAAAATATCATGCTATTTATACGCCTACCCATGCGATCAGGTTTTATAAAACAAAATGGTGCAATGTAAAAGGAGAAAAAAGTGCATAATGGAGGTTCACATTTAAGAAGATAAATGATGGCCATGGTATTTTCACTCCTGGTACAGTTTGTTGCAGTAGTACTTCTGTATCAGCAAGGCTATATTTAGCATTTTTTAACAATAATACATCACATTCAAAATAATTGATACGTTTGCAAAGCTTACTCTGTATCATAACACCAAAGTTCCTATAAAACATTTTGTTTTCTGCCTCAAAGTGGTCCCTCTTGTGTCTTTTATTATCTTGTCATACTGAATGCTTTTGGTTTCCTATTTTGCTTGATCAAAATGTTATGTTTGAGTTGACTTTTTCAAAGCGCCACCTGCCAGATGCTCTGTCCAAATTCAAGGTACTCCACATTCCTATCCCAAATAGAACAGGCTGCCAAGGTCTGTCCAATTCAAAAGGCTCCTTCAAAAGCAACTGGAAAATACAGACATCTTTTGCCTCTAACTGGAGGACACAACCGGTGCATCCTCTGCATTTTATAGCATCACACAATCCAATGTGCACTTGTCAATTGTTTAATGGAGCGTTGAGGTGATCCTTGCCAAGTTGTAAAGTCAAGAAATATCACATGACCACATTGTATTTACAAGGTATTTCAGGTAGCTGTCATTGACTAGTAAATATGAAAGCAGGGAGTTACTAATGGAGGCCAAGCATACACTTAAAATGTGTTCTTGTTAACAGCCAAGGCATGTTGGACACAAATAAATGGACACAGGACAGAAAAAAAAGTAAGGCCATATGGCAATATTTACTGTTAACATAGTACACTAGTTGCCAGTTGTCCATATGTTGAAGTAAAATGTTAAAGCTCATACTGTATAATCTGGTATCAATAGATAACCCATCTCATGGGAAGGCATAAAAATAGCACAACATTACAAGGACATTCCACGTCAACCCGTTCTCACTCCCAATTACCGCAGTCAGTTAGGTAAGTGCCCCACAGCATCGGAAGACGAGGCATTGAGGCACCCTTTAGCAACAGTATGTGACAAACCAGGCTTTCAACTAACTCCAATATAAACCCACCCGTGGCGTTATTTGACGGTTAGAGCAAGTAGTATTAATAGCATGAGAGTCTAAGGCCTGGCGGGAGGTGTGGTGGATGGGTCAAACGTACAACCTTTCAAGCAGGAGACCACTCTTCGTGTCCCGTGTGAAACTGAAAGTAACGTTGACTTATTTTGTTACGTCAGTCTTTAGTCACGTATGTCGTTTAGTATCGTCAGCCATGTGAGTCACATGAGTCGCTGGTCTGTGACATCAACCACAACCGCTTCCAAACCCTAACTAAGTGGTTGTGTTGCCTAAGCCTTACTTCCTGTGAAAATGAAAGTTTATTTTTAAAAGACACTATGCATGTAACAAGCATATATTGACACGCTGTCACTGGTCCATCCAAAAGTAAGAGGGGTATCCCGTGTTTTGGTCTGCAATGCCGAGGGACATTGAACAAGCGGAGGTATTTAACGAGTCACGAGGATGCATTTCAGGCTTTTCGTGTGTCATTTGTATGCCACGTACAACAAAACTTCAGTAACAACCACTTAGTTAGGTTTATGAAAAACTTCATGGTTGGGCTTAAAATTAGTACGTAAACTAGGTGAAATATGTATAAAAGCAACGTAACACAAATACAAAAAAAAAACGTCACCAACCCCACTAATGTAACTTAAACCACCAGTCTCAAACACCGGTCTCCTGGTCGAAAGTCTCCTGTCCCACCCAACATAAGCAGTCTTTCTTACTTTTTAGTCTACGTCACTAGCTCTGAGCGTAGCATATTTACACGGATGCGCTTACATTACACTCAATACAGACTAAATGGCATACAAATGACATGCTAAAAGCAAGAACGGCGTTCTTATTGCACACCAAAGGCCTTGCAAATTATCATGTCATTTTTATTCAACTGGGCTGCAATAGATCAACATTTGTCACGGTAATACTTAATGTTGCATGCAGAATAGAGGATTATGGATGCTCATAGTCCCCTTGGAAATAAGCATGGCGATGCTGTATTGATGATAACATTATAAGATGTCCCCTTTGTATGTGTCTTTTCTGTGGTTACAGATGAATTCAAGGCCTTCTATTCGAGGCTGCCCCAGACCTATTTCCTGAACGTGTCAAGCATCCAACACTTGTGGTCAATGGACAACTTGTTTCAGTGGCGATATGAGCAGCTGGAGAACAGCATGCGGGTCC
Source organism: Sebastes fasciatus (assembly GCF_043250625.1). Lineage (NCBI taxonomy): Eukaryota > Metazoa > Chordata > Actinopteri > Perciformes > Sebastidae > Sebastes > Sebastes fasciatus. The sequence goes on from NC_133799.1 coordinate 12,890,788, forward strand.
TCTCCAGTAGAGCCCAGAGAGTCATCTTCAAGCTCTTCAGTCTGAGTAAAAGATGCCACCGACAGCCCCAAGTCCGCCTACCAAGAAAACGGTGAGCACAGCCGCTGAAACACACATCTTGTGCGTGTGTGTTAACCATGTATGTCTGATACTTTTTTGTACAATTTGACAAAGCTTTAAGGGTAACTTTGATTCTGAGTAAACCTACTGCAGCTAACATTTTTTTTTTTAAAAAGCAGTGTCTTTTTGTAATGTAGTTCTCTTTTTGTACATCCTTCCCTTTCTGTGTGATGTATACCCCCAGGAGGTTCTGCCATGTTTTGCCCAAAGCTGTAGATCAAGACACAGGCTGCAGTTCTTTCTATAGACTAACCCAGCGACTTACAGTAGGTGGGAGTAAACAAGCTGCCATTGCTGTGATGGTATTGCACTTGTATGTATGTAAAGGATTTAATTTTTATCTCTTTTGTACAGCTTTCGCCAATAAAAATGTGCATCCTACACGTTGAAATGCAGCGAAATAACATTAAACAAGCCATATATTTGTATTATCAAAGAGCTTTATACCTTTTCAACCATATTCATCCCAGTTTTTAGAGATGCACATCTTTTCATCTCACAGATCAACACAAGTGACCTTACCTGGCTTACTTTACTTTTATCAGCTGCTCCAACCGTAAACTTCAACTTCAGAAATCGACAAGTCTGTGCTCCATGAAATCTTTATTGGGCTTCATGAAATGTTCATGTAATCATGAAATCTTCATTTTTTTTTCATTAGACTTCATTGGACCAGATTCTCATTGGTTCCAAGGCTGCAAAGAAGAAAATCTCACTTTTACAATTCAATCCAGTTTTGCTACAATTTTTATAGCTTTCTTCAGCCTTTGCTGCTGAGAGATGACAGTCATTATGCATCAATGCCGGCGACAGCTGTGGACAGACATTTTCGGGTTGTTCGTCTGCCAGTTTGTACCATTCTTGTGAACGTGATATCGCAGGATCACCTTGAGGAAATGTCTTCAAATTTGGCACAAGTGTTCACTTGGACTCAAGGATGAACTGATTCGATTTTGATGGTCAAAAGTCCCTGCGACCTGACGTCCGTCCCATTCTCGTGAACACAATGGCTACATTCCAAATCGCATACTTTTTATTTTTATTTTTAGTACATACTGCAGCTGCCCTTATAAAGTATGTACTGTTGCATGCAGTATGTTTACAATTGGGACATACTACTTTGCCATGACATTTCCCCTTGAACTTTTTACCCTTTTGCTCATATATCTGCTATGCAGAGGATTGTAGGTCAGAATAGCCAGAAAAGCATGCTGGCTTGCATACTGCAAAATGCGACCAGATGTAGTAGGACATCCTGGTATATTTGGCATACTTCGTTTGACATACTACGTATTGGGACATACTAAATATTTTTCTGGCGTACTAGTATGCTAGTATGGGTATTAGAATGCACAGAATATCTCAGGAACACCTCGTGGGATTTCTTCAAATTTGGCACAACCTCCACTTGGACGCAATGATTAACTGATTATAATTTGGTTGTTAAAGGTCAAGGATACTGTGACCTCACCAACATGTGTTGTCCATAACTCAAGAATGCAAATGCTAATTATGACAATTTCACACAAACATATTTTATCCAGACATGGATGTAAACTGCAAATTGATTGGTTGGTGGAGACATAGAATCGCGAGGCAGTAATTCTGGTTATTCACGTGCCAAGAAGAGGTCACTTGTCAGAAAAAATATATAGTTGACATAGGTCATTTTAAGTGTTTGACCAATGCTGGTGAGGACAGCTTCCAAATTTTTAGACTACTGTTTTAAGACTGAATAAAATTCATATTCACTCAGGCTACCTTTCTCCGTCAGAGGAGCTGATTGCCGAAGGTGATGAATCCGGCCATTACTGTCAGTCACACAGCGCTCGGATCGACTGAGCTTCCACAGTAATGGCGGCGATGCTAGAGAGCACAACACATAAATCAACCGGCAGATTAATCTATACAGTGCACTCTGTTCAATGTCCTCTCTCTCTCTCTCTCTCTCTCTCTCTCTCTCTCTCTCTCTCTCTCTCTCTCTCTCTCTCTCTCTCTCTCTCTCTCTCTCTCTCTCTCTCTCTCTCTCTCTCTCTCTCTCTCTCTCTCTCTCTCCGATTTCTTTTCTTCTTCTTTCTTCTCTCTGTCTCAGCCCTAATCTGTGTCGCCCTCTCAACAACATTGCCAAAAGACACATTAATCACTGATCTATGCAGCTGATATTCTCGCCCACTCTTCAGGAAGAAGAGTGGGAGCGTCATCGCCCTCATCCAGGCAGTGTTTATCTATGTTATTACCGCTGCGTCAACTATGAAGCTTTCCCTTTCTTTTCTGTCCTCACAGAAATCTCCATACTCAGTGGAGAGACATTGAGAATGGGATGTTTGTCAGTTTTGCCTGGGAGAGAAACGGAAGCTCTCGAAAAACCCCTCACTCTCCCTTTAACATCCTGTTTGAGGCACTTGAGATAGATGAGAGATATATGATTGATTTCGCTTCCTGGGGGCTACTTTTTCCTCCGCGCTGACAATTATGAGCGAATAAGCCAGTCGGAGCTGCAGTCAGCTTGGCTTTTTATTAGCAGGGTAATGATAAGACTGCGCTGCAGACTTTATGCTCAAACTTTTTGCCATTAGGCATAATGATGCACATTGTCATTCAAGTGATGCTTTCAGTACTTCTGCTTTAATCTGCTAAGAAAATGCCTTTCTTGTGTGTAGGCTTCTCCCCAAAAAAAGGTGGCGGGTTTTTCATGTACGGTACGTTCTTGAATGCTTCACTGGAGGAGTCCTCTCATCTTTGTTTGACTACTAAGAGAGTGCAATTAAGACGTGACTCTAAAAATGTTGAATAGCTTTTTAATTAACTTGTCAAGGGATTCAGCAGATCAGACCAATTTCATCTTTGCAGCCTCACACTGTTTCAATTACATGAGTTCGTACAGAGGAAAAATGTCCAGAAGGCATGATTATTGCATGTGATGAACACTGGTCTTTTCTTCCTTTACATTGTTCATATTTATTAGTTTTGATCGACTAATTGACTGGTTTTGCAACTTTCTGTTAATAGCATACAGTTCCTCTTACAAAACATAATAGTAAAGGTTCTATAAGTACAATTATGCTTTTTGGGGGAGCTACTACTGCAGATCTGACTATAAAATTACAAGAAGGTAAAAACAGTATAAGACATTGCATGATGAAGATGTTGATTGGAGTAATGATTCATTTTTATAAAAGTCTATTCATTCTCATTATTCACCATCACTTGCACAAAACAGATGACAATGGAGTAAAGATTGCAAGATAAAAGCAAAAAAAAATGTATGAACATTTTATAAAGGATATAAAAAGAAATAAAGGAAAATATAATGATTACAGCAGTAAGTTAAGGTGTACCTCGGCTTGTTCATAACTTATAGGCTGTGGCCAAATATGCTGATGCCCCTGTCCACATACTAATCTACACTATTTGTTTGGTTTTCACAGTTTGCCCCTTTATTCCAATTAAGGTTGAATCTTAATGCTATAGCATATAATAGTATTTTAGACAAAAGTGTGCTTCCAACTTTGTGGAAACTGTCTGGGCAATGCACAAAGACGGGTCCATAAAATAGTTATTTTCCCATTTTGGAGTGGCCTGCACAGAGCCCTGACCTCAAACCTATCCAACACCTTTTGGCATGAACAGGAATACAGACTGTGAGCCAGGCATTATCGCCACAACATCAGTATTAGACTTCACTAATGCTCTTGGGAGCAAAACACTGCAGACCAGGTTCCAAAATCTTAAAGAAAGCCTGAAACCAGAAGAGTGCAGGCTGTGATAGCAGCAGATTAATGCCACTGGATTGAGAATGACATGTTGAAATATCTCATCTGGGTGTCGACATACTTTTGGCCAATTATTGTACATTACTTGAAGCAAAGCTCTATAGTTAAGTACATATGGTCTTGGGTCATGGAATCGAATATTTTTAATTTAAAAGTCCACCAATCTCCAGGAAGTCCCTTCATCGTTTTTAAGTCACTGAGTTTTCCCTTTATTAAAAAAAAATATTTTCGGCAGAAACAGAGCTTGAGTGTCCTTTGAATCACTGGCTGAGAGTTGTTTTTATAGTTTTTAAAGCAGCAACTATATTTTTGGCTGATTTACATTTTCAGTGTTGCCTGCTCCTTTTTAAAGCGGCACAGAAGTTGGAAGACACTGTGATTTACAGCAGTGGTTTGGAGGAAAAGTTGCAGGGAGCTGGAAAGGCTGCACATAATCACACCAGGGAACTAACAGTACAGCTGCAGTCTTGTCTTGGTGACTGCTTAGCTCTGCCGAAGCTGTCGGAGGTGAAATGCCTTGCCCACAGGTAGCGCGTGATGGAAAGGAAGAGCCCGTTCGGATCATTTCCCATGACCGCTTTTTCCTTTAGGGGGGTTTTGATATTCAAATCAGTGATTTTCTGAACTCCGACTTGCTTCCAACTGCCAAGCACACAATACGATTGGGATACAGAGGAAGGATGCCCCAAATGTAATCCAGCAAACATTTTCAGATTAGCATAAAGTTTACCACAATACACCCTCATCAAAGAAAAAGCTTTTTTTTTCTGAAAGGAAAGCCAGCGGTATGCACTGTGCATTCCTTCTCTTCAGCAAGCACAGAGGATAAGAGGCATAAAGGGATCACAGTCAAGAAAGTGCTACAGACGGGAATCAAACTCCGGCCCACATGGGGGAATTATATGTATGTCTGAGAGTCAGTTACCCTACGGCTGCAGCGCACTTCTAATATTTATGTCACAAACTGATCAAAGATAACTTTATCTCTCTCTCAACTGTCTCTCGCTTTCTCTTCCTTTTCAAACACCGATGTTTGTGCTCATATTCTTCACACGTGTAACCTCCACTCATCGGGCACTTTATAACTACAAAAAAAACTGGTATATACTCCACAGGGATGTCAGGCCAGCCTGACTCAATAGCATGGGGAGATTTCTGCAATATTTATACAATCTTGAGACCGTTGTCCTGCTGAAAATATCCAACTGAAAAAGGGTAGACTGGGGATTGACTTGGTAAGCAAGAGTTGGCCGTGACATTGAACAGCCTGTTCGCACGAAAAGGCGTAGGAATGTCACGATAATGTGCAAGGCATTTAGCGTACAATAAGAACGTCTTTCTTGCATTTGGCGTGTAATTTGTACGCAATGTAGTCTGTACTGACTGCAATGTAAACGATCTGCGGAAATATGCCACGCTCAGAGCTAGTGACGTACAATAAAAAGCAACCGCTTATAGCGGGCGGTAGTAGAGGTGGATGGGTCCAATGAACAGGACTTTCCTAAATGTTTTTCCTAAACCTAACTAAGTGGTTTTGTTGCTTAACCCTAAGTGAGTGGTTTTGTGGCATCAACCTAACTGTGGACATTACTGTACTTTTGTTGCATGGCGTACAAATGACATGTAAAAATCCTAAAATTTGTCTTCATGACAGAATGTCCGTGTAATGTTGTGCTATTTACAGTATACGCCTTTCTGTGAGACCTGATTGCATTGGAATACAACTTGAAACCTTTTAATACCGATAAATCCTAGAGGGATTGGAGGAGTGACCTAAGTAATTTGGTTGAAATTTGTTGTGGATGTCTGTGTTATAAACAGTATACTATTCTGTAGTCCAAAAATGCATTGAAATATAATGACCGAAATGCTGTTGAAGTAATGGTTATGTAACTTAGATAGATATATTTATATATAAAAACTCTCTCAAAGAGATCTTTTGACCTCACCTAAACCATCCTTACTTGAATCCTCTCGGGCCTCTCTGCATTATGCTGATTATGCTTTCTAATTTTTTAATGAGCAAGCTGTCTGCACATCCAGACAGGTGTCCCAGACCTAATAAAGCAGCTACCTATTAAACCAGCTCATCCTATAAGCTCTGTTCAATAACCACTGCCTCTCTCTCTCTCTCTCTCTCCTCCTTCTGTTTTTCTGCCTTCCCTGGTGCAGGCCTCAGTCCTACTGGCTGAATCATTTGCAGTCCCTCCTGTATTGCTCAGAGAACAACCAGGTCGGTGCATTCTCCGAGGAGCTCCACAGCTGCAGCTGCCGATACGAACACAGCCCCTGTCAGCTGCCGCCACCCTGCTCTGTCGGGGAGGGCTCGCTCTGCGCGACGTGCGCACCGGACAACCACACCCGCTGCGGGAGCTGCAACCCGGGCTTCGCCCTGACACAGGGGGCCTGCAGGTCCATGGTGGCGGACTCAACGGAGAACTACCTGGGATTCGAGACAGACCTCCAGGATTTGGAGCTGGGCTACCTACTGCAGAGAGCTGACCGCAGGCTAGAGGTAGTTTTTCTTTTTAGCCTTTTGTTTAATCAGGTCAGCCTAACCACGAAGCTGAGCTGTCTTTCACAGCAGTATCCTGGGGAAGATATACTCTTTCATGGGAGCCACTCAGCATTACAAAGTCTTGCCCTTCTGGCTACTGAGAAACTTCATAGCTTACCCATGTTTTATCCTTGCATTTATTGAAACACATTTTAGATGTTCTGTAGGCAGCTTGTGGGTTCCTTAATTAAAATAGAGACTAAAATACAAAACCAATTCAGATTTTGTAGTGATTTGTAGCTATAGGCATTTTTTGACAAAACATTGTTTGACAAAACCTGGTTTTAGCAGAGTTGCATACTATACAATCACATGTAACCTATTTTTTTTTTGCCTCAACATAATACTACTTTATATAAATACAAATAGGTGAGCTTGAAGGGGCATTCTTGACTTTGGAAACTCAATACATCTTCTGCCTTCCTTAGTGGATGGAGTTGCTCTAAACAATGATGTTAGAATGTTTGTGGTGCCCAGAAAGACTTAATTTTTTAACATGGCCCGCAACTACAATTATGTCTAAGATATGCTACATACTGTACCTCATAACCACAATGTGCCTGTTTCGACTTGAGCCCATAAACTGTATATAAAGATGGATGACGCGTCTCTACTTCTCCTCCCACTGTACAGAAGTGAATAATTTGGAGACAGAGTCTGCGCAGTAGTGATCAGGGGGTGGAGCCGCGGTATCAAGGTCACTCGCCCAAACCAATCTCAAGCCGAGCACGGCTGCAGCTTGTCTGCGAGAGAGACTCGCAGCTGTCAATCATGATGTCTCACCCCCTTTTTATAGCATCAAATAACTAATTAAAACCATACTTATCAGAACACAATGAACACTTCAACATAAATCAGCGTGATAAGAACTACCAAAAATGACAGAAGCCATGTTTGGGAAAAATATTATTTGACCTGTACTGTGACTTTAGAGTTTGACCCATGTCCCATCCCCTAACATGGAGGGGGCGGAAATTATGACCTATACTGCAGCCAGCCACCAGGGGGCGATCAAGATGTTTTGGCTTCACTTTTGGGGAGCTGTCATGTCGTCCATTTTTATATAAAGTTTATGCTTGAGCCAGGCACTGTAATACCATGTTATCCCCCTTCTGCGATAAGAAACACCTCACAAAATGTATCGAGTATTCCACAGCCAATTTATTGAAGCTCAAACAATCAATTTCAATCTCGCTTTTATGTTGGTACAATTACAAGTTTTCTCTCTGTATGTACTCACTGTGTTCATGAGTGTGGCAACGTCCTTCATGTCTGTGTGTCTGACAGGTCCACGCAATCTTCATCAGCAATGACATGCGACTCAACAGCTGGTTCGACCCGTCATGGAGAAAGAGGATGCTGCTGACACTGAAGAGCAACAAGTACAAGTCCAACATGGTCCACATGCTACTGGGAGTATCCCTCCAGATCTGCCTTACAAAGAACAGCACCCTGGAGCCTGTCCTCACTCTCTATATCAACCCCTTCGGAGGGAGCCACTCGGAGAGCTGGTACATCCCTGTCAATGAGAACAGTTATCCAGACTGGCAGGCCAAAAAGCTGGACCTGCCCTTCGAGTGTTACAACTGGACTCTGACGCTTGGCAACAAGTGGAAGACGTTCTTTGAAACCATTCACATCTACCTTCGGAGCAGGATAAAGACTCAAGATGGAGTGAATGACAGCATGTATTACGAGCCTTTAGAAATTACAGATCCTGCTCGGAACCTGGGCTACATGAAGATCAACAGCATCCAGGTCTTTGGCTACAGCATGCACTTTGACCCGGAGGCAATCCGTGACTTGATTCTGCAGCTGGACTACCCGTACACCCAAGGGTCCCAGGACACTGCAATGCTTCAGCTCTTGGAAATACGAGACCGGGTGAACCGGTTGTCCCCTCCCGGTCAACAGAGGTTGGACCTGTTTGCTTGTCTCCTGCGGCACCGGCTCAAACTGACTGCCAGCGAGGTGGTTCGCATCCACGCCTCCTTACAGGCCTTCAGCTCACGTCTGCCCAATTCAATGGATTACGAGACCACCAAGTTGTGCAGTTAACAGCTGCTTGAAGGGAGATCTGGACTGTACACAGACTCAAGGAGAACTCCTTGACATCAGAATGGTGCCCATTGTGGTACAGTTGTGCTCTGTCTCTATGGATTACCCAAATGTGGTAAATCAGGAGAGAGTCAGCTGTGGACAGCTGAAGAATGTACTCATCTGGTTGTTTTGGTTTCTGTTTTGTGGCAACTACTTTCAGTGCTCTATCATAAAGAATGAGGTGGACCAGCGAGAAAACGCACAACCGTTTCACAAGAACAAACTCAACAAAAAGTATTCTGCAGTACAAACTCTAATACCGCTACATAAAACTTGAACCATCCTGTTTCAATATGACTCTGCTCATTTATACTGTAAGTACCAATGCCAAATGAATGGACATTTTATGGTAAAAATGGTAAAGTCTGTTTGTTTGTAACTTTTATATGTTCCTTTGCTTCAGTGACAGTGCACTTTCCATGAAGACCAGAATACAGTGGTGTCAGTCAAGATTTTGTAGATAAATTGATATTAAAAGATTATGTTAAAACAGATTCCAGCTGTTGGAATATTTTTCTTGATACTAACGTTCTTCTTATTCTAAAATGCACTTTCGACAAATTAGAGTCAGCATGAATGAATTGGATGAATTGATTGTAACGACTCCGCAGTCGTTTTTTTTTTTTTTTTTTTTCTGCATTTACTTTCATATGTCACAACATTTTCTGCTCACCTCACTTACCAGAAATCCACCAAGGGAAATATGTTCAAAGCACAAACACCCAAAAATGTAAAGAGTTGAGGATTGATTAAAACATTCAAACTAGCAGGTCAAACAAACAAGGTAAAATGTGCTTTTCAAGCATCAATCTATAAACTGCCAGTCATCTTGGTAGGGTTACTGTAAAAATGAGACCATGGTGGATACAGTGAATGGCCTTCATTTGACTGTATTGGTATTAATCTGAAAGTGATTTGACATTTCCGATGGACAACATTAGGTTCTATTGCAAGGGAACCTATAACCGTATTTCCACCAAGCAGTCCAGTTCAGTTCAGTTCGTTACACATTAGAACAGTTTATTTTTGCGTTTCCTTTTGCAAAAGGTTTGAATGATACCAATAGAACCACTTTATTCTCGGTACCACCTCGATCAAGGTTCCAAGCGAGCTGAGCCAATACTAAAAGGTGGAGTTGAAACACTGCAGACCACTGTTTGATCAGAGAGAATCATCACAAGCGCAACACGGGATGTCCTGCACAAAAGTGGCATTTTTAATTAGCCAAGCTGCCATAAATAGACACCACGATTTTTAACTTACTTGACCTAGATGAAAAAAAAAAAAAACAGCAGCTCACAAAACTACGCCATAGTCCACGCCAGATACACTATGCCGTACAATTGATGAAGTGCAGACCTTCCCCAGTTTGGTTGCCCTGTCCCGTTGAAGATGATGTCACGGCAGTTCCACGCGCCATCGCTACAGCGATCAGCTGAGGATCTCGCCTACATTGAGGGGGTACTATCCGCAGTGGAAACACGGCATAGAGAAAAGGACCTGGCAGCAAAAGTGAGTCAAGTCGAGTCAAGCAGATCCGTAACATGCAGTGGGAACACGGCATATTTGTTCGCCCTCTCTTTAAGAACAAACAGAGAGAAAAGAAAGTCCTTGTTTAAGTTTAAAAACTGTATGTGATCTATATTGTGACAAATTAGTGTAATATAGAAACTATGCAGTTTGAATAGTAAAAATAATCTGTGTATAATTCACAGTTTACTTAGAATTTTACTCTTTAACTCTTTAAAGCCATCAAGCAATTTTTTTTCTTTTTGAGAAGTGGTGCACGACACAAAATGCAGTATGGAAGCGAGAAAAGGGCCACAGCAAATGATTTGAGACCAGGTTTCAGAGTATTTTGCAAGTAACATCCTAACATTGTGTTGTAGCCACGTTTTCCATGTGATGGAACAGATGCATTGCATTTTAACCAGTGCAGCTGTGTACACCAGCTGTGTTGTGGCTCGTGCCTCACTCTCGCTATGTAACTGTGACCTCGAGCTTTTTTCAACACTTTCAACATTATTTTTTGTTATGAGTTACATAAACAGATATGTCTGTGTATTGGGCTGTGAGCTCTGTCAAACACATCTTGAGTGCACAGCAGTACTTGGGCTGAAAAGATCCAGTGCAGACACTGACAGAGGACAGCAGCTGCTGCTATTGTGCTGCTGACGAGCTGCTTCGGTTGCACGGCCAGTTTAGACAAGGTGATGGGACCAAATACCAATTAAGCTCAGGCAGCACACAGCACTTTCTGTCCAGCCCAACTGCACAGCAGCTCAACAAACTATTGTTAAATTGTGCCAGCAAGACAATGTGTGTGGTTGTGTCAGTGTGGGGGAGACACTCTGTGAAGAAAAAGAAGCAAACGAGAGCTACTTTAAGTATATTTTTTTTCCTAATGTTTAAGCATGCCCACAATCTTGTCCTAACCCTTACCAATTTTTTCGTTGCCTGACCTCAATAACACACTGACTATAGGTAACCATAACTACCAGATCTACCAGAATACCATTTTATTTGCCAGATCCACAATCTTTGCACAAATGTGTATATTTAACCATAACTTTACCGCACTGTAGTTGCCATACACCAATATTTTAGGGATAACCAATGGCTGAGGTGCATTAAGACAGTTTTACATTATCTTTGGCTTCATCACCCACTCTCGTCAATTCAAAGAGAATGTTGGTATACAGTAGGCTACCAGTGTTTGGTGATGAGACACAATGCTGCACTTGGAACACTCCGACCTGAACAGCTGTGAAATAAAAGAGGTCAAAGGCCACCACTATTGGTACCAAAAGAGCGGCCTGTTCTCATTCCCAGGGCATCCAATACCAAGGTTTTGTCATGACCGTTGGTGTGTGATACCGCCGCACAAGCCACTCTTTAACACTAGTATGAGACGGACCAGGCGTTCCATTAAGTTTAAAGAGTGAAACGACACATTAAGGGCAGGAAAAAGGGGAGATGGATGGGTCCAACAAACACAAGGCTTTCATCCAGGAGGCCGCAGTTCAAGTCTTGCGTGTTAAGTTTCACTTTCACGTCACGATCAGCTGTTCGTTCGTGTCCTGTGTTCACAACATTCAGTTTCATTTTCGATTTACCAGTTTTAAGCCCGACCATTTTGTGTATTTCTAAACCTAACTAAGTGGTTTTGTTGCCTAAACCTAAAGTGAGCCAAGGGTAACCAATTTATAATGGCTTTGATGCCAGAAATAAAGTGACGTCAAGGGGCTTGACAAAGCGGCCGTTTGTGACGAGTTGGTTGAATATGTTGAAAAGAAAGCTTTTCAGAGGTTAAATGTGTGCAATTCCACTAGCAAGTAAGCTAACTAACTAGTTCAATGCTCAAGCCAGACTGTCTTCCAGTGTGCCTTTATGGCTTATGATGCCTGTAAATGGTGCAGTTGGAAGCTTCACCCTCGATACTCTGGGACAGGCTTGGAGGACTGAAAGTGAACACAATGAAGTCAAAATAACTTTATGAACCCCTGCAATTGATATATGAACTTAAAAAAAAATATCACTTGTCCAGAATTTTGCATGAATGTTTTGCAAGTGATTGAAGCATACTGTTACTGAGAACTGTACTAATTGAGTAAGGGTGCAGTTGTAACAGCCAGGCTCAGCTGTGTGGGTTCTGTTTCAGTCATAGGCAAGCTCCAGCTTTCTTAACATTAATTATATTAATACATCCAGATTAATAATGGTTTATTCATGGCAAAGAGATACACACACATGGATTTTTTGGGTTCAGTCACTGATCAAACACTGTTGTGCCTCTGTACTTTAGGTCAACGATTCTGTCTGCATTATTAATGTCAGGTAAAACCTCTAATCTCTTAACATGCACGTGCCTTAGTGACACTACAGACCAAAGGGATGTCAAGCACCTCTGAAGGTTAACAGCCATCACCTCAATTTGTCTGTTCCTCCCATCAACTCAAACCCATGTCAAAAGCTACGTTGGACGATGGGCTGTACATGGATGAGTAGTGTTTGATGAGATGTGTGAGCGCTGGAATGTATTTCCAAATGTCAGCTCGTCTTTTCCTGGATACAGCCGTGTCAATTACGAGGGGGGAATGAGTGCTGCTCCAAAGCATGAAAAGAGCAAGTCAGAAAGAATGAGCGACAGGTTGTGTTTGTGAGTCTGTGGTGACTTTGTTTCAACTTTGAGGTCATTAAAAATCCAAAAATGGTGTCTCACGGCTGGTTAGCAAACACTTTTATAACTCTGTGCACAGGAGGCGAAGGGATCACAACACAGGAAACTGCAGGAGTAAAACGCTTTACTCATCTTCACCGAAAAATTAATTAGACATCCGCACAGTCTGAGTAATTAGGGATATGGATGGTGTTTTTCAAAGAAAAATGGAAATGGGGGACTGAAAAATAATTCTGCCCTCTCTACAGTACGTGTTCCTCCTCCAGCAAAATAAAAAAGATCCCAAGGTAGCATACCCATAATTATGATGTTTAACAGCACTCTGCTCATTGTGCAATTACCAGACTCAGTTTTTAAAACCCCGTCCTGCAGACACAGCTAGCCATAATACATTACCGTGAGCTTGTAAATAGCTAAATGTTTTATTCCACCAGTGTCTCAATGCAGCCTCCCTTATGACTTATGCGAGTGGGTGGCAAGAGGCGAGCACTGATTACAGAAGCTCTGACCTTTAATAGTCTGTCAATCAAAGGTATCAGAGGCAAGAAAAGCTCATCCACTGTAGTCCTGTTTGATTCAATTCTCTGGTTGTGATTTGCTGTTTTTGTTTGTTTTTTGTTTTTTTTTCCATTCCATTGAGTGAGCCTTAAGGGAATGTTACCCAAAGGCAGATTATTTATACCAATGATGACCTTGGACAGGTTGAATCAACATTTATGGAAATGAAAAACTCTCATTCGAAGATGGAAACCAAACAAAGCCAGGCAAGTTAATTTGGAGAACACTGCAGAACATTTCACGTAACCTCAGGAAAAGTGAAGGAAATAAGATAGCATAGGCTTTGCTTGAATTAAAACCAATTTCAAACATACCGAAACAAACTCAGACCACTTGGAAGTTTGTTCTAGATCTGTTTAGCATTGTAGCTAAACGCATATTTACCATATTTGTATTGAATTGTGTGAACAACAAAGAGACCAATGGCCTCTGACCTCAGAGGTCTGGTGAGTCTATATCCCTGCAGAAGATCTGTATGTAGTTTAGTTATTTAAAAATGAGTAGCCACATTTTAAAATATATGTTTTGACACACTGGAATCCAGAGCAGATATAAGAAAGTATCATGTTAATCCATCCTTGTAGAGCGATAAAGGCGCGGATTAGTTTTTCAAAAACTCGTTTGGACATGAATTTGTGTGAAACTTTGTATATATTAAGTAAATAATAGGTTGACTTTGTTATTGTTTTGATGTCATTGTAGGTTCAAATTTAGATCTGAATCCATGACAACACCAAGATGTATGATTTGAGTTTCACTTTGCATTTTAACAGAGAGCAAAGATGAGCACTAACTTTCGTTTTTGGTTGGATTTTGTGGTTGACTTAACGCATCTGTCAGTAAGCCTTTATTGTGTGCAATAACTTTATTTTCAAGATTCATATAGGCAACCCTTACAAACAACATTTATATACTGTACTATTAATTTGCAATATGCAGCAAATGTGTTGCGAGAGGAACCCAATTATATATTTCTTATCAACGTAATGAGGAAATATTTGTTGCAGTCAAGCCACAGAATGTTGATGCTGAATATATCTGTAAAATGTTTGCTGATGACATATTGCTATTTTACTACAATATCCACTTCTAGCACCTATGGCATGACACTTCTTCATGGTTATGTACAGGCACTCATAGAAATTAGTATAGGTTAGGTAAAGACATCAGGAATGATGAAAGAGAGACTTGCCTTAAGGCATTTTGGTACATCAATTCATTGAGTTGTTCAATACATTTCCAGGGGTCCTTGGAACCACTGTCAACATTTGGCAGATTCTAACACTGATTTGGCCAATGTGCTTCCATTGAAACTCCAGAGCTTTATTGAACCACACAGCACTTTTTCACAGTGTGTTTGAAGATTGAAGGAGTGAAAATGAACTAATTTGGTGATACACTTATGTAAATTTGAAGGTTCATTTAAAATGTCATCTTAGAACAGCGAGCAGGAGCTGTCAGCTAAGACTGTCAATGTTAACGCGATAATAACACGTTAACGCAAATTAGTTTTAACACCACTGATTTCTTTAATGCATTAACACGATTGTTCTTTCGGAGGTTGTAGCGGGCTAAGTTTTAAAACTTGAATTTATATACTGGTATCATATGTCGCGAAGGACCTTAAATAATGATCCAAACGTGCGCTTAATTTTGGCGAGGAAAAACTGTCATGGCCATTTTCAAAGGGGTCCCTTAACCGCTGACCTCATGATACGTGCATGAAAATGGGTTCTATGGGTACCCACGAGTCTCCCCTTTACAGACATCCCCACTTTATGATAACCACATGCAGTTTGGGGCAAGTCATAGTCAAGTCAGCACACTGACACACTGACAGCTGTTGACTGAATATTGGGCTTGAGTTTGCCATGTTATGACTTGAGCATAATTACCTTTAAGGGTTTCTGAACTATATTTGTCATTGTTTTGTGTTGTTAATTTATTTATAACAATAAATATATACACACATTTGCATAGAGCAAAACTATTTGTCCACTCCCATGTTGATAAGAGTACTGTATTACATTATTCTCCCTTTAAATTACATTTGGAATAGATACAAAAATGTGTGATTCATTTGCAATTAATTGTGATGAATCATGAACAATCCTGCGATTAATCGCAATGCAATATTTTAATCGATTGACAGCCCTAGTATTAACGTTGAACTACCCCTTTATAATTACATTTTATGTAAAAACAAAGGGTTGGACTGTGGTATTCTGTCCTTTTGGTGCAATTTATATCTAGCTCAGTCAGGTTGCGTCTGCTTTCACATCTGTCAATTTGTTTTCTGCATTAATTCACGCTCACATTTGTACAATTATGGATGCTTACACTTATTATGACAACTCAAAGAGATCATTAATCCCTGAGTGGAGCTTAGTCCTAGGCCTGTTTTGTCAGTTGACGGACTCAGAAAATCAACAAACATATCAGTACATGATGATACCCAAGTCCTGACTACACCCATTCCAGAAAAAAAAAAAAAATTCTGCTTGTCCAAATCTATACCTCTTGTATTGTATTTTTGCAAGGAGCTTGAATGTCAATGACAATATGGATGTACATTGTACTGTAGCAAAGTGTATGGCTCCAGCTTCCATACAGACCAAACTTTTCCTCCCTGGGGACAAGACAGTGGAACGAAACAGAGAACAGGAGGAGGAGGCAAAAGGTAACTGTCGCCTGCCAATAAATCAATACGCAGCTTTATTACTTCAGAGAACAAAAGGCTCTGCACTGAGATCGATCGCACCGCCGAAGAGCCTCCGTTAAGAAAAATAAATAAATAAAATTCTCCTGGCATTTGGCTGCTTCATCCCCACGACCAGATCAGCATCAATTTATTACTGATGTGATGGTTTCCGCCTGATGTGTTTTTGTATAAGCACAAATCAATCCGGAGTTTATTAGCCACTATGATGCATTGTAAAATGACATTACTGAGGGTGCCAGATGAATGCCATTCATTAGGAAGTAAGGCTGCATCGACTGTGGATGTGCAGAGAATTAGAGAGAGAAAGATGGTTTGAAAGAAAAAAAAGTTTGGTTGTTGGGGGTGAACTTATAATTAATACTGAAAAACATAATAATAAATTAAACATAGAATACATTACTAGATATATGAATTATGGTATAACTATCATTTCTAGGAGGAAAATCACCCAAAAAAAATCTTCATTTGAACATTCGAGATTCAAGTAAGACAATTTAAAAAACAGGATTCAAAATGTTACTAAAAGTGCATAAGTATTATTACAAAAAATTTTACTAGTATCAGATTAGTACTCATTTTGGGCAGTGACCCACTGTATTATTGGATCTCTGATGCATTAACAAGTAAGCAGCATTTCAGTGCTGTAGCTGGTCGTGGTAGAGCTAATTTAATTTATTATGAACTATTAGATAAACTGCTTATGCATAGCAAGACTGGCTTTCAAATAACCTATTTATGACTATTCAAGTATTTATTTAAAATCGAACATGTACAGTCATTTCAGAAGTTAAGACTCTAGTGCACCTGTAGTTTTCATTCTGCTCAGTTATTTTTTAATAAATTAATCACTTTTATTTATTTAGCACATTTCATATGACTGGCATAGCCTCCTTGTGCCTCAGATTAAAAACCCCAAAAAAGGCAAACATCATATATGACATAAACATATCAAATAAGAGCATGAAATATAATAATATATTACATATATACAACATATAAGATAATAAGGTATCACAGTAAAAGGGAAATACAATAAAATTTATTATTATTATTATTATTATTATTAAAATGGGATAATAACAATAATAATATGTATTCATTTATTTATTACATGTAAACACAATATGTGTTTTTAGAAAACACCATTTGTCCTTGTAAGTCAAAGCATACAGAGTGGAGGAAAGGATTAATCAGCATGGAGGATGAGAGACTGGCTTGGACACTGCTTCTGCTTTCATTCATTATGGAAATATTCTTTCAGACGTCACCCACAACATCGTAACGAACACTGTTCAGACAGCCCAACAGAACACACAACGCCTGACTTGAAGTGACGCTCACAAGTCATCAAAAGCACATTGTGTGCTCATTTTCGAGCATTATCATTAATGATTACTGCAGCATATGCTACATACAGTGCTGCGTGCAAGGGCCACTGGGTTTAGTACTGCTGGGGAAGCTGCATGGCAATCTAACACAATGTTGTAATCACAATGTACCATACAGGCTTTATCCTAATGTGTAATATTTCACTCTTATATTACGTAATGCATATAAAGCTCATGCAGTGGAGAGAAATTAGAAGGTTGCATATACGTAAAGAGATATTTTTCTGGTCTTTTCGCTGTGTCTGTGACGAGGACGGGGAATCAACAGAGCTCACATCTGATTAGATTTGATGAACCCTGTTGGATCGAGGACTAAGTGGAACACCAGGACATTTGCATTGAGTCCCCAGAGTCCACGTGGCAGTGAATACAGAAAATACAACAAGGAGGGGGTGGAGGGAGAGAAAAAGAGAGGAGTTTTTCCGGCATTTTCATCCCGATAAATTATAGATTGCATTCAATACTCCGGAATAAACTCTGTGTTTGTTTTCACCGCCGTGCATCAATGCAAGTGATTGTCAATAATCAGACTTTAATATTAATACGCAGACCCTTCTGGTCTGCAAACACGCATTTAGAGACGAAGATGAAAGACACACGACAAGGCACACAAGAATGCGGCCGGGCTTAATGGGATAATTGGATGTGAAACTGTCATTCCACCTGGTGAGTGACTGTTTGTGAGGCGAGCGGCTAGACGGCAACAAAAAAACCAACCTAATCAGTCCGGCCCACTGAGAGCCATTTTATGCCGCAACATCAATTACAAAAGAATTGCTTTAGGGATCCTCTGGCCAGGCTTTCAATGCATCACTTATTAGACAATCCTTTGCAGTGACATGTACTCATCAGAGGACTGAGGCACCGGCGCTAGACAAGGTCATTTATGAATTATTTGGAATTGTGTCACATTTTTTTATAAATATGCTGCTCCACAGTCAATGTCTGAGTCTGTCTATGTGTTTAAGGGAGTGGAGTGTGAAATCAGCACTTTTCTTCTCTGGATAACTGAGGCCATGCAGTGCTGCTTATCTACTTATGCTCATCAAACATCAGACTAAATAATGCAAATTCTGTCCAAATGCAGGAGTTTGAATGGGGCTCATCATGCAATATTTCATGAAGGTAATGAAGGGAGGAATACCACCCACACGTCTTGTATAAAAGGGGAAATCAGCTGTGAAAAGAGTTTGATGAAAATTAAATGCCTATTCATTTTTCAAACTATTGGTAGGTATGCATCTTACAGTAATTATACCATTGCTGATGTCACAGCCATTTCTGTACAGTATGATGGGAGTCATTTTTCTGACAGTGGTGGGAGAAGTATTCACATCTTTTAACGATACGGAATTTAGAGCATATCTATAATTGGTGGTTGCCTCCACACGGTCATTAGCTAGCCAGTTGGACGCAGTTTGATTAAAAAAAAATATATATATATATATTTTTTTTTTATTAAACTGCGTTCAAAAATCAATAACATTATTCTCAGATCCACTGAGATGATTATGTGATTGTATTGGGTTTTCCGGGTCGATTATCACAAATCTAAACTTCATGTAATGATAAGCCACTATTTATTCCCCTCAGTCATGCAAAGCTGTCGTGTAGTAATCACACAAAATGTAATGTTACTGCAGAGGGAGATAGGTTGGAGAGGGGGAAAGAGGTGCAATGCCATAATTGCAACAAATCACATGATTAATTAAAACAGAGGTTGAAATGCAACAAATCTCCATTTACAGCATTTGTGTATGGTTTTGAATGAGCAGAGATACTTCTCTATGTAAATAAAAGATAGAAAAGTGCTAATCCAATCACTTCAGAGGCAAACAGGTCTTAACATCCTTAAGAATGATGATTCAAGAATAGGCAAGTTCATAAAAAAGCGATACTTATGTGTGTTTGTTTGAAAAAGCTCCCCGTCCAATAACACACACTCCAAATCAAATCCCGAGCAGCCTGGAGTGCAGTGAAATGATCATTAGGAGCCTCAGCGTCACTTGAAGTGTCGCAGTTGACGCGTGCAGGATGCTGCTCCTCGCAACCTCGTGGTGATATGCGTCAGCAATCAGAGAGAGAATATGCGTACCAAACAGCCGGGATAATTAAGGTTGAACCAACAAACATAATCAACACACCAATCAGGCTGTATTGTGGCAAACAACTCTGCCTGAAGAAGCCTGTGTTCATTTTCTGCATCCAAGTGGTTGGTGGTGAGAACATACGTTGCCTGCATTCAAATTAGTATTTTGCAATAAAGAAACCTCATACATGAAATATTTAGTCTTTTTTTCGTAAACTTAGTCAGCGTTGTCCAAACCATATAGGCATATATGACAAAAATAAGTACAACCAAAAAGTCAACATTATGACGAATGCACTGCAGTACACTAATCAAATGGAGGAGCTGTTATCCCACCTGCAATCTCCTACTTAGTTGGGTTTAGGCAACAAACTATTTGGTCACGATAAGTAAAAAAACATCATGATTGAAAAAAGTGAACATTCGGTCACACGATTGGTGTTTGTGTTTTTTTTTTTTGTTTCGTAAATAAGTGTATCTTGAGTTAAAGAGGACCTATTATGCTTATTTTCAGGTTCATACTTGTATATTGGGATACTACTATAACATGTTTGCATGCTTTAATTTTCAGAAAACACTATACTTTTCTAATGCCAGCTGTGCTGCAGCACCTCTTTTCACGCTCTGTCTGAAACACTCTGTTTGAGCTTAAATGTATTTGTTTAGGGGCGGTTCGATCCCCGGCTCCTACGGTCACTTGTCGAAGTGTCCTTGAGCAAGACACTTAACCCCAAATTGCTCCCGAAGGCTGTGCCATTGATGTGTGAGTGAGTATTTAGAGTAGATCCTGAGGGCAAGTTGGCACGTTGCATGGCAGCCTCCATCATCAGTGTATGAATGTATGTGTGAATGGGTGAATGTTGACAAGTATTGTAAACCGCTTTAAGTGGTCGGAAGACTAACAAAGCGCTTTATAAATGCAAACCCATTTACCATTAGGTTAAGGTTACTCTCTCGCTGAAGATTATTGGGTGTAATCACTCTTTTAAACAAACTATGCACCAATTGAATGCTTCCCAATTTGTACAAAATTGTACAATGGCTTGTCTTTTACTGGAAAAAAAATGTTTTGGGTATGTGGTGTATTCTCACAATCAATACACACAATCTGCTTAATTTTTGATTGTGCTATTGACTGACACTATTGTTTCAAAATACAATGCGCAAAAGACAATGAGGAGTTACTATTACATGTAAAATAGAAAAAAATAAAAAAGTAATTGTGGTAAATTTCAGATTGTGGTGAGACAGCTCAATAAAGATTGTGGAAAACAACAACAACAACCAAAGTAATAAGCCTTGAGAAAAAATATTTTGTCACTCTGAAGTTACAGTTTGCTTTACATCCATTGGTGTGCGTGTTTTGGGTAATTTCCTCTATGTATACATGGTGAAGTACACTTATTTATTGTATACTATTTGCAAAAACAGTCAAAAAAGTACAGTGCATAATGTATGCACATTTTATATAGTATGGAATTGAGACACCGCTACCATGACAATACGTATACAGCTCATGCCCTATACTACTGGTAGTAGGATCGAATTGGGACACACTGTGTCTGGTGTCACCATGGAGGTCCAAAGAAGAAATGGATTATATAGTATAGTTTCTAAAAATAACAAAAAAGGACTAAAAGCAGAGCTAACCTGAACCATATTGTGAGTGAGTCTGTAGGTCAGAAAATCTGATGAAGCCTTGCTGCCCAAACCTCCACACGGTTGCCAAAGGGTGTGTTAAATTACCTGACAGCCTTCTATATATCATCTCATGCACTGTGTTGTCCCCTCCCAACCCTGCACTGATGGGGGAAAAAAGCCAGTACTGCTATGATGAAAAATACAGACCCATACAGTAGATTAGACAACACATTTGTCTCTGACATCAAAATGAATAAAACTGGTGAAGCAGAATTTAAGAAAGTGCAAACATTCGGATGCAAAAGAGCGAGTTCAAGTAAAGAGTTTTCCTCCTGCTCCTAATCTTTCTTTTCTTACGGCTTTAATGACTTTTTCTTCTTCTCTTGCAGAGGCATGAAATTCTGTAAAATAATGATGAGGCAGGGAAGCCTCGGCTTTAATTAAGGAATGCTATCATTGTAATCATTTCTTTTCATAAACAAGAGTTAAAAGCTGTAAAAAGGCGCTTTGGAGAGAGAGGGATATATTATTGATTGAAGGGAGAGATAAGAAATTAATGACCCATGTGTCCCAGATTGAATAATCAATTTCAATTAATATCAATTTCACAGTGCAGCTGCTCGGTAACAGTTCCTCAGATCTGCTTTGGCGCCGTTCATTTTTCAAGCTCTCGGGGAGAACACATCCATAGAGGGAGTGCAGAGACTGTGCAGGGGGGAATCAGCCGAAGCACCTCCCGGGGGCAGAAGGCGTATAGGTCTTTGATCCTGCTCCTCCACAGGTAGTTAATGCGAGTCCCATTGACCTCTAACTCAAACCACCCGTTGTTTTATCTTCAGATGAGGGAAATATCAACAACACGTATAGAGTGCTACAGGAATGAGTCCTAAAACCTAGATATGAGTTAGTATTTTAGCACTTCCAGCTCCTTCCAGTTCCTTCGTCTGGAAGTCGATGGGTTTTTAGTTTAGATTTTAATTTAGATGCTTGAAATTACGTCTGTGGTTAACACAAGCTTAAAGCTTCAGTAGGTAACACGTTTTTGGCATCATTGGGCAAAAATTCCATTATAGTATTTTAGCATATTGTAATTCAAGTGTTCTGAGAGAAAACTAGACTCCTGCACCTCCTCATGGCTCTGTTTTCAGGCTTTAAAATAATCTAGCCAATGACGGAAGACTTTGGCTAATCACAGGTCATTTCAGAGAGAGCGTTCCTATTGAGCGTTCCTATTGGTTGTGCTCCGGCTGGTGGGCGGTGCTTGGTATTAACTCGTCTGTCCTCAACACGGCTACCTGGTCACAAACTTTCTCATTTTACAGCTAAACAGTACAATTCAAGATATTTCTGAAAACATTTGAGGCGAGAAATAGGCATAACAGTAACAGAATACTGATTCATATTTGATCAGCACTGCATAACTTGACCGTTTTATTAGACTTTGCTAGTGATTGACAGGGGGCTCATAGACAGAAGCTGGACAGCAGACTCAAGATCAGCTCTGACTGGTTGTTTTCCTCCGGTCTGTGAAATCTTGCAGATGCCATTAGGAGCACCGGAGGACACTGGAGGACGACACAGAGGCACATGATTTTTTCAGATTACCTGTCTCATGCACTA
The DNA here is from genome assembly GCF_043250625.1 of Sebastes fasciatus. NCBI lineage: Eukaryota > Metazoa > Chordata > Actinopteri > Perciformes > Sebastidae > Sebastes > Sebastes fasciatus. The sequence continues at coordinate 12,913,536 of NC_133799.1, forward strand.
CTGAAAATAACCTTTTTTAATCATATTTGCTCCATTTCTACCCACTACAGCTTCAAGATATTTTAACTTTTTGCCCACGATATAAAATACGACAGTAAAAATCCCACTCGTGATTTTTGAAGCTTTTATGTTTCTTAAAAAAGGCATTTGCTAACAAGTGGCTAGGTGAGACTACTGAACGTCATCACACTGACTCATCCGCCTTTACAGCCTCGTTGTGTCTACTTGAGCTCATGGGACTCTGGTTGTAGTTCGTTTATAGCCCAACGTTAGCTTTTTACTTCTGCCAATTGCAATTACCCTTAAAAATCATTAAAGTGGTGTTCATTTGTGAAGATTATCTTGCTGAACAAACCTTGTAAGTATCAAAAACATTTGTTTGCCACAGAGCTTATTTTCTGCAATAATCCAAAATCCAATGGAAAAATCACATTTGTTTTTTTATCGAGGGAACCCAGGGTGATGTTAACTTCCTGGTTGGCCTACAAAAATACGTCATCCCTGGAGTACTCTAAAGACACCACATTTTGCTCCTCCTGGTAGAGCAGAGAGCAAGAAATTGGAAGAGCTGGGTGAGAGAACTCAGTGTTCCTATTCGGCCTTGAATGCATCGCAAAACCATCCATCATTGGAGTCTTATTCGAAATGACAATGATGAGGTGCTCCAATATGTGTGTGTATATGCGTGCATCTGTGCATGCATACATGCCGCAGAGAGGTAACAATCTCCCCCGAGAAGTGCAAGTGATATTTTGATTCCAAATTGAATGGATGGGCTGATTGCGCCGCAAGAGCAGAATAGTGACATCTCAATAGGCATGCCCTTATCAGGAAAATAATAAGGCTATTTTCACGAGCAAAATTAGATGCGCGGACTTGTCAGATAAGAGAGAGAAAAAAAAGTCTGAACCAATTGAACCAAAGAAGAGGCCTATTAGAGAGGTTCAATTTGCATATATTGCATGTCAGACATATTGGCAAAAATGTCAAAAACTAAATAAAAAAAAAGCCCTTCTAGTGTATCTGCTGAAATTGCTCCTTGATCAGAGTGAATGAATTTGACAGAGCGGTGACGTTATGGGTATCTGGCGGAAATAAATCATTGCCGAGACATTTATCAGACGTAGCAGCAGTGCTGCAAGTTGCTCTCCCCGATTGGTTTGACCAGGAGGGCAGTGAGTGGAAAAAGGCCATACTTCAATGCAATTTGCACCAATTTCTATTTTCTTAAAATCTATTCTGACATGTACAAATCTAGAAATTATGTGGTGCAGAAAATATGCAGTGTTAGATCATGTTTACAGAAGCCCTAAACTGATATGATTCAACATTTATTTATTTTTTCAATACCGTTATCTCAAGATCATGAGATAATTATGTTGTTAACTCAAGAAAACAAGCTTTGGTATGTCGAGATAATGAGATAATTAAGTCGTTATCACGAGGAAACAAAAGGTCGTTAATGTTTTGGTTACATAAACCGACAGTAAATGCATTCAAACGGCCCTGATCAAGCTGACAGTGATGGAGATGGCAAAGTTAGCGGAATGATACTCGGTGTGACTACGTCCAGTTTTCAAAATAAGGTGTTAGGCAACACATTTTTCATCTGAAAATAATCCATTTAATTTTAAACAGTATATACCCTTCCTGTGTCCTTTATAATTTAAAAAGAAAATACCACAAAATTGTGAGCGTCATGTCTTTAATCTTTGATTTTTGGGTTGCAATTTTTGTTTTATGAGTAATTCCTGACAATGACTGATACATTTGAGGTGTAGACATCTCTGTACCTGCAGTGTAACATATTTTTGATTGGCCCCGGTGCAAACTTTTTTCTTGGGCCCTCGCCCCAAACACAAGCACACGCTAATGCGCACACATGCACGTACTAACACAACCACTCCAGACGATTGCAAAGCTGACAGTTGCTCTGCCACCATAGAGAGGCTCACCATGCAACTCCAATCCTGCAAACCAGCCTTATAGATCAGCATCATGGACAGCAGCCGGAGTTCCAAATGCTAATTTATCAGCCTTGCCCTGGACTCAGCAGCCAAATGTTATCACAGACACATATTTCAGAAGGTGCACATTTAAAAAAAAAAAAAAAAAATTTGAATCATGTCCATTTAGGGCTTCCATACATTTTTAAATCTATAAATCGCATACGAAAGAGAGTTTTACACAGAATCAATTCAAGTGCCTCTCTGCCTCCTGCAATCGTCCATCCCACCACTTAACTGGCTTTGGATGAATTGCTAAATTGGCCAAAGCCCATCATGCTGCAGTACTAATCGGCTCATCTCCTCATTCCAGCGTTCTGCAGCCTAAGAACTGGCTTCCTCTGCACAGATGAGGTTTGATCTGAAGTTTCCCAAAAGTCATCTTAGGGGTTAACTTTTAAAGTGCATGAAGAAGAGACGTCTGACGGATCAGCCCTGTCTCAGACTGCTCTGAATCGCCTGGCAGATCCCTGTCAACCTCTCTTTGAGATGCGAGCCAGAGGGCCCCTAATGTCAAGCGCCTTCGACACTTAAAGACAAATGACGCTCTCAGCCCCACACTCCAGAATATTACAACGCCACAGATGGATGTACGGCGGACCAGTGCCTGCACAGACACACAGGGATCTAAATAGAGCTGTTATCATCATCGCCATCATCATCGCCATCATCACGTTCTCGTCCGCTGATTCCACAAAGCCAGCGTGGGGTGGTTAGAAAGCCTTATCGCTTGCTCAGGCTCCAACGCCTTTCAAAAACGTACAAGCATTAATTAAGAATCCATTATGAGCCCAAATCCATCAGAAATGTGGACATTATGCAGAGTGACACCCCATTATGCGAGCCTACGTTGTGTTTTGTATGCAAGAGTTGTCACAATTTCTTGTGGGTTTATGTAAAAAGAGCAGCAAAGCCATCTGTTTGGTAGAGATCCAGGACGCGGAGTGAATACTGATAAGGACGCCAGTGTTCTCTGTAATGTGTCAGGCTCGCAGCTCCATCGGATAAGCACGAGCAGCAGGTTATCACGCAACGTTATGTCATAACTATCAATCTGACGCAAACAGGTACGGCGTTTTGTCTTTCTGCTGGGAATCCCGCCTTTTCTTACATGACAAATCCAGCGAAATTGCAGCACATTTGCTCTACAGGGAGTAATTTTCACGAGCATTGTAACGCTTTCAAGCCCTGTAATTTCCACACAAAGTTATTGCAGGCCTCACAATGCAACTTTCATGATTTCCCCGGTACCTGTGTGGGCACAGTATTCACAGTCAGGTGTCAGACAGCGAGGGATGCGAGTCGAGATGTGAACTTTTGCTTCAAATATCCATTCACAGACCGATCCTTTTCTTTATTTTAACAGGGTGAATCACTGGATCTTGTCCAGCTTTGAGTCTTTATATAATGGAGTCTGGTCTTCTGAAAAGAGCAAGGTTGTTTTGAATGTGTGAGATCAGAGCCGTCAGCAAATTTGGAATTTGTTCAGGATTTCTTAATGTGGAGCTTTAATTTCAAGGTCACGGCTTTGTAAAGGATGCCGGTCGGATCATGTTGAATAAAGAGCCATCAGAACGTGTCAAAGGTCATCGGGATCAGACCTTGGATAGGACTTTGCTAAGTTAATTTGGGTTGATTATATATACATCACCTTCGAATCTGAATAGTTACTGATTGAGTCATAAATAAATCAGCGGAGAGGTCAAATGAAAGGCGCGCGGCTCCTTTTTTAAGGTTGCACAGCTCTTTCTAATCTTCATCTTCAGCCTTCATACCAAAATCAAACAGGGAGCAGAAAAACGACAGAGAAACAAGATTCATCTCAAATCCCTCTAAGCCTTTATCGAATAAATGCTCACTCACAATGAACCCGGCGCGCTGGAACAGAAAAACAAGGACTTCACACACACACACACACACACACACACACACACACACACACACACACACACACACACACACACACAGCTCAAATCTGCAAAGAAAAGAAGGGAAATAACAGCCCTGCAGATGTTCATGTATACATACAGAATTATAGGGCTGCAACTAATGATTAATTTCATCTTATTTTTTTGGTTTGATTAATTTTAATAGTTTGATCTATAAAATGTTAACAGAAAATAAAAGTAAAAGTGAAATCTTTATTTACTTATTTTTGTCAGATCAACAGTCCAAACCCTCACAATTGAGAAGCTGAAGCTGCAAATGTTGTCATTTTGGCTTAAAGGTGAACTCCACCATTCTCCAAGATCAATGTCCTGGGCAGCTCGCGGACAGAGTAGTTTAATATTGTCTGTTGCTTAGACTACCAATTTTTAATGGAAAGCCTGAGTTATGAACTGACGGCATGGAGGTGCTAACGTTCTCTACACATGATCAGTAGCAGGAGTTGTGGCCGTTGCAAGGTTGGGGGGAAACTGTCATATTCTGTCTCTCTGTCCCTCCCTCCAGCCACATTCCCACTTCCTCAAGTCATTCTCTACCTGATGCCCTCCTGTCCCAGTCACCTCACTCCCACATCCAGACACTCCCACCTCCCTCGCAATAGCCTAACCTCTTTCCCTCCAGTCCCTGTCACCTGACCTTCCACGCCCACCTGCTCACCTATTCCCACATTCCTCATCAGTCATGCCGCCCTTTTCCACTCACTTCTTGCCTGTTTTTCAAAGTTCCTTGATGCATTCTTGCCTTGTGTTTTTGCTTTCAAGCTTACCTGAACCTTAACATGTACCAGCCTGTTTGCCTGTAGCCTATATATATATATATATGTATATATATATATATACCTTCACTTTGGCATTAAATCACTGAGATAATCCTGTCTGCCTGCTTTGTCTGCATTTGGGTCCAATCCTGAATTTCCTAAATTGTGAGAGGAACCAGGGATTTTGGAGCTTGACCCATACTAGGGACAAGGACATCAACAGGATGGTTTAGCAAATTATTGGATTGACTGCCAGTCAATCAATCAATCAGACTATTTGTATAACACCTTAAATACAAGTAAAATGCAACACACAGTGCTTCACACAATACAACCCCCCAAAACACACACACACACACGCATGCATGTACGCGCACACACAAACACACATGCGCACACACATACAAAGTGATAAATTACTTTGTAATTAATAAAACACTCAATAACAGCAATCATCAATAAAAAAAACAAAACAGGAACTGAGGAAACCGTATCATAAATCTCATGTATTTACAGTGAGGAAACACCCGAGGCAGGATTAGAAGTAGATAAATATGCTAACTTGCACTTATAACAAGAAGCAAAACGGACTAAAATACATAAAAATAGAGAGTTGAATAAGTAAAGAACAATAAAATGGTAAAATACAATAAATTAATAAAGCTCAATTAAAAGCCAGACTAAAAACGATAAAATACAATAAATAATTAGACGGATAAATTATTAAAGCTCAATAATTGAAAGCCAGAATAAAAAGGTAGGTCTTGAGTTTGCTTTTGAATTATCAACATTCTCCGCTGCCCTCAGGAAGGCTGCTCCAGAGGTGTGGACCAAAGCAATAAAAGGAAGACTCACTGTGGGTTTTTGTTCTGACTTTCGCGATAATTAAAAGGCGACTACCAGAAGACCTGAGGGTTATAGGATAAAAGCAAGTCTGATAAATAGACAGGACCAAGACCATTAAGAGCTTTATAAACCAATATAAGGACCAAATTTCGGAATCCTCAATTCTGAAGCAAACAGGTAGCCAGTGCAGAAATGTGTGCTCTCTTTCTGGTCCTAGTCACCACACATGCAGCTGTGTTTTGCAGTAATTGCAATTGAGCTATATTCTTTTTAGGGACACCAGAAAGTAAAGCATAACAATCCTGCATGTAATAAAGGAGTGCATTAATGTCTCTGAGAGAAACGGTACCACGCTGGCAATGTTCCGAACATGGTCAAATTGTTTCTTTATGTTTCTAATGTGAGGTTCAAAACTAAGATCTGAATCAAAGATACATCCTAGATTATTTACTTGTTGACAGGGGTTTAAGATATGATAAGATACACACTTTATTGTCCCAAGGGGAAATTGTGCCATGTTGCACACAGCTGCAATCAGCTCAAAACAATAAATAGGCAACAAGACATCACAGTAGTACACCGAGACACAGTGGAAAAACAAGTCAAGTATTACACATCCCCTGAGGAAGCTATATATGAATACATATGCATTGAAAACAAAACATTTCAATGGTACACCAAAGACGGTTTAATGCCAGTGCTTGAAGTTTCACGTTGAGTTTGTCTCTCTGAGATTCAGTACCAATAACCAAGACTTTAGTTTTTTTCCTGGTTGAGCTATAGAAAATGCTCCGCCATCCAAAACCTCATATCTAAAAATACAGTTAAAAAGGGCTTCTACTGGCCTTGAGTCATCAGGAGACAAACGCCTCTCGTGACCTCCACAGCACTTTCCTCCCCTTTTTTGAATTTGTACTGAACATTGTCGTTGGACATTAGGTGCAGAATAAAGCAGAATCATGGCCTCTTCAGATTTTGACCACCAAAAGGTGTATAAATGACACGATAATGCGCAAGGCGTTTAGCGTGCAATAAGTAAGCCTTCCTTGATTCCTGTCATTTGCACACCATGTAGTCTGTACTGACTGCAATGTAAACGCATCCCCGTAAAAATGCTGCGGTAAGAGTTGGTGATGTAGTATAAAAAGTGAAAAAAGACCACTTAGGGTGGACAGGTGAGGTTGGGTCCAACAATACCGGACTTTTAACCAGGAGAGCCGTGTTCAAGACAATTGTTGACCGATGTTTTGTTTTGTTAATCACCTTAATGATGTTTGTCACGGCTTTTTGTTTGTGACGTGTTTTCTGTAGTTGTGTTACGTTGTTTCTGTATGTGTTTACTTACTTATTTTAAGCCCAACCATGACATTTTCCCTCATCCTAACAAGGTGGTTTTCTTGCCTTAACTTAAGTTAGTGGTGTTAGTGGTGCCCAAACCTAATCTCGGACGCTTGCTTGGCGTACAAATGATCAATCAATTAATCAATTAATCGACTAATAATTTCAGAAACTGTTCTCTTGGTCTTGAACTATTATTTAACTCTGTAAAAGTCAAATGAAGAATGACTGGACATTAACTTCTATTGACGATTATTATGGAAAACAAACATGGCTCAGTTCTCGAGGAAATGAGCTCGGTGCCAAGCCTGCATTTAACGTCAAAATGTCTGGAGTATTGTGATTGCTTTTGGAATTACTGACCCCGCTGAAACCCGATTAAAGCTAATTGCTCCCCAGCGCGCCATGACCAAGCATGACAGATTGCATGGTTGCGTACATTCACATTTACGCCCACATAGCCGAGTGTGAATGAATACCTCTGTGGGTGCTGCCAAGAGGGATTGCAGACGAAGGCTAATGTGAAAGCTATCCATCATGTTTTGATCACTATATTCTTGAGAGCTACTCACTGGGAACCGGTGATAAACTGCTGAAAACCCACATAATCTCTCCTTGAGCCTGGAAGCACTACAGAGTTTTTTTTTTTGAAAGGGGAGATTATTTAATGTTTAAAAGTAATGACCTAAAAAATACACAGCACAGGTCGGAGTCTGTATTTTTTATTCTTGTTTTCACCCGCATGTCTCACACACAAGGATCCAATTCCATTTCAAAACATTCTCAGCTCAGCTCTGAGGATTCATGCAAATGCAGATCCCCTCACTTGTGTAAGAGGAAGTGCATTATGCATAAACTGTGTGCATAAAAACAAGTGCAAATCTGATCATTTGATTAGGCTAGGGTAATGTGATGGTCATTAAATATTCAGAGACTGTGTCCTCTATTCTCAGCTCTGAAATCATGTGAACATCCTCACCACAGTGTTATGCCTCTTACAATAATATCCACTCAATTAAACCCCACTATGTAGGATATTTTTTTCTTGTAGAGAACAGTTTGCACAATCTGTAATAACGGGCTGATAGCACATGAAACACAGCTGAGATCAGTGTATGTGATGGCAGTGACCTCATCAAAGAAAATGTCAAATATTTGCACATAAACAGTCAAAAGACAATAAAGAAGTAGGTGAGACCGTGCCAGGGGAATTAGCATTTCAAATTATTTTATTTCATCAATTCATTGTGTTGTTTTTCTAATTGTGTTTTCTCGGAGGCGAATACTGTTACATTTTGTAAATGAAACACCTCCCTCTGATGTGGTGTTCGAAACAACAAAGACAACACATTCTCTAACTTGCAAAGAATTAGGAGAAACAAATAAATGCAGTTGGAGGTAAATAGTTCCTCAAGGGGAACAAAACCCAGCTACAGTGACGCCTTTCCGGGCATTAAAAGATAATGAAGAAGAGTGTGCTCCTCAGAGATTGTTTTAATTATTCTTCCCTCATATCCTTCATTGTCCCTATAAATACAAATACAAATTTTTCACTGCGTGACTTTAATGTGTTGATCAGGGGCTGACTGATGGTTTCAGTAGTATAGCAGCAACAAGGAAAGTGGATTCTTAGGTAGAAAATATCAGCCAATTAGACTGTTGTCAAGCTATTAAATACGCATTTTCAGTCACTATAAGCCCCATAGATGTGGATCAATAGGGACCTACTGCACCCACTAGTAGGTTTTATCATCTATTCACATGGTAGATCAACAAAAGAATGTATAAAAGAACACGATAACGACCTCTAGCGACTGTAGTAATTATGACAGGAGCAGAAGCAGAAAATTTACAGTGTGAAACTGAGGCCGAGGAAAATGTTGCCCTCTTTTTTGTTGTTGTGATAACAGTCGAATCGGGTGAAAATATCAAACTTTAAAGATTATTTACCTTATTAAACCGTATTTATATCTGAATGTTTAATTTCAAGTCAAGTTCAAGTTCTCAAAGAGGGTCTCAAACCGAATGTGACGCTGCACTATGAGCAGCTTAAGGTAATATGACTTTGAATTATACATTTTCTGACACACTTTATAGGCAGAACAATAGTCATGTCAGGTCTGTTCGTGCATGGTCAGACCTGACTGCACACTTAGCTTTAGTGTTGCACCAGCACAAAAGGAAATGCTCACAATTACCAATTAAGAGGATGAAACAAAAGCATTGCTTGGCATGTGCGTCAGCCACAGGAGGTGGCATAATTAGGACTAATTATAAGTATAGTCAGAATGCGGTTGGTAGGAAGAGAAGTGAAATAAAGTATATGAACAAAGAACCACTTTACATTTTAAAGAGGACATATCCTGCTCATTTCCAGGTTCAAACTTGTATATTGGGTTTCTACCAGAATATGTTTACATGCTTTAATGTTTAGAACACATTATTTTTCTCATACTATCTGTCTGAATATACCTGTACTCACCCTCTGTCTGAAAAGTAGTTGTCACAAGAAATATGAACATGAATAAGGATGGAATAATGAATTCAAGGTTATTATTATTATTAGCTCATGTCTCCTCTTTTCAAAGTCAAAGGATTCTCCACACACTTGAATTAACACAATTAACATTTTGAAGCAATCTGATGTTCTGGTTAAGGTCTTGCAGACGGAAAGCTTGACCTAACAAATGCAAATTGCATCAATGTCAACTGAGTGAAATGAAGTGATTCCGCTGCACCTAAACTCTATCACTCTCACGGGCAAATTCACAAAGATTGGATTGATAGCCGCTGATAGCACCATTAATTGTCCATCACTTGCAAAGGCTATTTGCCCTATTTTACATCTGATTGCAGGCTGTTCTCATACACTGTTATAGATATACCTACAAAAATAATGCACTATAATTTGTATACAACTCACGTAATCAATTTGTATGTAATCCACATAATCGTGAGTCAGAACAGGTGACGCAGTATAAGGTGGGATAAAATCTGCATAGGGAGGAGGTCAGGGTGGATGGGTGGGTTAAACACAGGACTTTCACCCTTTTTACCTGTCCGTATTCTGTGTGAATCCAGAAGTCAGCGTTGACTTATTTGTAACAGAACTCCCATACTTAAGTAACAGCACTTCCGTAATTATTTTAAACCAATCCACGATATTTACTTAGTCTAACCAAGTGGTTATGTTGCCTAAACAAAGCAGGGGCTTGTGTGGGCGCACTGATCGCTCATGTTGTAGAAAAACGCACAAAAAAATACGAAAAGTTTTTTGTAAGATACCGTGTGGACTGTTGTATTAGGATAAGTTGGACTGCAATTGTCCACGTGGCAAAGTATAAATGTTGCCTTTGCGCCAAGAACACAGTAGGCAGAACGATGGCAGAGAGAAAAAGAAAAGTTACATTTTCAGACTGAAAATTACAATTCCAGACCGACAAGGTGCCGAGGCATTCCTCAAAACTTCAGGCAAAAAATATAAATATATTTTTGTTTTATTTTAATGACAGAGAGAAACTGTATTTGGGATATTTATAACCCAGTCTGTCAGTATAAATGTGCTTAAGTTACCGCCAACTCTCTGTAGACGGTAATAATTTCACTGACTGCGTGTGGTTATGTAGCGCTGATCTTTATGAACTGCCTTGTTTTTGCAATGAGGCTCATTTGCAATTCAAATTTTGCAACAAATGTATGTATCTAACTAAAATGGAAGGAGTCTCTGTCTATCTGTCTGTCCTTGGATTATCTTGTCAACCATTCATCTGATCGCCTGAAGGAAGTGCAGTTTCGAGTGCAAGCTCTTGAGATCTGCCGGACATATTTATCCTTAGTGTGTTATATACACACTGTGTAGTGTACTGAGAGGGGACCCATATTAACTGCTACACCGCCGAACGGCATGCTGGGTACAGCTCGCTCTCTGTCGCTCGTTACAATATGAACTATTAAACCGTTGGACAGAATGATGGGTACAGCTTGCTCCACGTTAATGTTCGTGTGAGCTTCTGCACTCAAATGACGTGTGTATTCTAACATTCGGAGGGAATCCAAATATGTCATGGCGGGTGTGTTGTACACATTTTCACTCCCAACTTGTAAAATAACAAAGCTCGGGAAGTGCCCCTCAGCATCGGAGACCGACGCACGGGGGTACCCCACTTGCGCTACATTTGGACATGTCAGGGACGGCGTGTCAGTATACGCTTGTTACATGCATAGTGTCCTTTCAAAATAAACTTCCATTTACACAGGAAGTTCAGTTTAGGCAACACAACTACGTAAGTAAGGGTTAGAAAACGCTCGTGGTTGACGTTAACTTCACTGACTAGCGACTCACGTGACTCATGTGACTCGCAGGACTGACGATACTCACAAATCACGTGACTAATTACTGACGGGACAAAATAAGTCAACGTTACTTTTTAAGCCAAGAACAGTGGCTGCAAGTTCTGTGTTTGTTTGACCCATCCACCACTCCTCTCTCACCAAACAGGAAAATTTGGAACAAGCACTGCACAAGTACCTAATTTAAACACTGAGACGCTATTTGCTTGGCAGCACAGTAGGGGTGCATTTCACCCTTTGGGGATGCTTTGAGAATCACACAGTTTATTTTCCTCTCATTTGTGCAGGTTTAGAGGCCGCAAAAGCCGCCCAATCCGTTTGTGAATTCGCCCCTCAGTCGGATGAGTGCTACATTATTTAATTAAATATGGGAGAGAAAAGGCTGCTCAAGATGAACTCTTCAGTAATTCAGTCTCACCAAACAATGTCCTTGCACTTTGAATATTAATGGCACAAAGTCATTGAGTTTTTCTCTCTCTGACCTTTTTTAGTGTGTTCGTCACAACTGTGGGGCATCAGGGTCTCCTAGTGAGCAGAGAAGCTCTCTTTCAACTATACAGGACCTTGAAGTGTCCTCAAGAAAAGACAGTGGATCTCTACACCAGCTCCTGCGTGACTTCTCTGTTGTTGACCTACCTCGACCTCTGTCATGTGGAAAGGGACAAGAAAAAGGAAATTGTCCCTGCAAGGAGTAACTCTCTATCCCTCTCACCTCATGCATTCTCTCCATCCATTCACAGTCTGCCAAATTGGAATATTACCTTCTTCTTAAAGCTTGAATAAACAACATATAGGAAGAGGGGTTTTGGCGCATAAATAATAAAATCAAGTAGGAAAAATTACATGAGAAAAAAATGTTTTTTAGCCTTAGATAAAACACTTCAAATGCATTCAACTGCCTGGGCATTAGGTGTCTGTCTACATCTACAAGAAGGTATTAAATTATCTGTAGAACCCTGTTTATTAAGCTGCGTTGCATTGCAAAACCATGTATGGCACGACATCACAAACCCACACAGAATGACCTGCAAAACAGTGTTTAATATAGAATCTCTAATGCCTAAGATGTACTTGGATTTAATGAGGAACCTCCGACACATTGCTAATGAAGGGCAGCATTAATTGCTCATTGATGCAAAGTGAAACACACAGATGCTGAGGATGGTGTACACAAATTAAAATAGTGAAGAAAAAAAACAGTTTGTAATCTCGAACGTGTGATTTTTCTCTGCCAGTACATTTAAGCTTGGCACCGACTGCATTGACTTTTGCTGTAATTTGCCTTTCGCAGACAAATTTTTTAGATCTTAGATCAAAACCCTCAAGTCCACATGGAATCCAGGCTCCTTCCCGTCACGACACGGGCTGTTCTCATACACCGTTCGTAGCTATACCTACAAAAAAGTAAATGCACTGTAAAAGTATTTATCCTAAAAAAAATAATTTGTAGGCTATGTTATTCACGTAATTGTGAACCAGGAAGCGCAAAGAGCAGAGAACACCGCATGGGGACGAGGTTGGGGTGGATGGGTAGGTAAAAAAAAACAGACATTTGCCCAGGAAACTACCCTGTGTTTGTACCCCTTGTGGAACCATAAGTCAACATTGATTTATTTGTCACACTAAGTCATACTTAAGTTACACCACTTCCGGAACCCAAACCACAATCTTTTCCGAAACCTAACCAAGTTTCTTTTTGTCACGGAACTTGAACTTAAATTATACCAATTGCCACTGTGGCGTAACCACTTCCGGTGCAGTGCAACTTAACCACAATCTTTTCCTCTACATAAATAAGTAGTTTTGTTGCCTAATCATAAGTAGTTTTGTTGCCTAAACCTAACCAAGTTGTTTCCTGTGAAGACAGATGTCTATTTTGAAAAGACTGGAGTGGAAGTTGACACTGGACATTCGTAGGAAAACTCACAAAGTGACCTCTTGTGTGTTTTTGTTGAATATCGTGATCATTTGCACCACTTGTGGATCTTTCTAACTGGAATAATCATGTAATAATTGTGTATGCTGTGCAACTCCACATCAATATTACAATTGACTGGGAGCACTACAGCTATTCTGAGAACTGCTCCTGTAGTTGCACTGCCTTTCAGCCTCAAGTCCTCCTTGCTGAGGTGTTTCTGAACCTTCGATTAGGTCAGTCATTGTGTACAATTATGTGGCATCTTTTTCCTTCAATTTATTAATATTTATATACAATACAGCAGTTGGTTCAGCTATAGACACATAACACAACCATACATACGTTTATGTTCCATCTCATCAGTCTCGCCATTTTCTCACCACTTAACCTTAAGCATGACCAGGATTTAGTTGCCTTGATTTGATTAATGTACTGTACTGCTGGTGTGTCTTTTTCCTACTAACGGGGTCACCAGATAAGCAAAACATTCACATTGTTCCTTTTGTATAGAGCCCAGCAGGAATTTTTCATCATTAGTAAATGCTAACCTCAAACTACTCATTTGTGTGTAAGAGTTATTAATTTGTACGCATGAGTAACCAATTTGGGCGACACAAATTAGTGATACATACCCTCTAATATGCAATTTGTACAAACAAATTAATTAATGTGTTCTCTCAAATGAGTAGTAAACCTATCAAGTTATTGTAACAGGAGAAGCCAGGAGGAACTAAAGTAACAAGTTGTTGTTGCTCCTGTCAATGTCTTTAGTGCCTCTGTAACACGTTTGCTTGTCATTTGCCAGTCAAACTGTGTAGATAATTCAGTGATACCTGTTTACTTAACCCTCCTGTTACCCTCAATTTTACAAACATATTTTATCCTCGGCGTCAACACAGCAATTTTAAACTTCCAGAAAACGATTGTAGATAAAATTATTAGCCAAATTTATGCGGTAGGTACTTAATGTCTCTCTGTTTACTACATAGGTACTTAATGTATGTTTGTTGACTACATAAATACCCCTTTAGATAAAATACAATCCCTCATATTTCTTCTATTTTTCATATAGCTAAAACAGAGTCATGTTTAAAAGGTAACCCACAATTTGTGAAACTCTTGCAAGAAGGTTAGGCATTGACCTTGAATAGTTAAGGTTAGGCATTGACCTTGAATGGTTGAGGTTAGGCATTGACCGTGAATGGCTGATGTTAGGCATTGACCTTGAATGGTTGAGGTTAGGCATTGACCTTGAATGGTTAAGGTTAGGCATTGACCTCAAATGGTTGAAGTTGGGCATTGACCTTGAATGGTTAAGGTTAGGCATTGACCTCAAATGGTTAATGTTACATATTGATATTGAATAGTTAAGGTTAGGCATTGACCTCGTATAGTTGAGGTTAGGCATTGACCTCAAATGGTTAATGTTAAGCATTGCTCTTTAATAGTTAAGATTAGTTATTGACCTCGTATAGCTGAGGTGAGGCATTGACCTTGAATGGATAAAGTTAGGCATTGACCTCTGATGGTTGAGGTTTGGTATTGACCCTGAATGATTAAGGTTAGGTTGTTGGGCAGCGAGTCTGACAAGAGTTTTTGCAATTTTTTGCAATTTGCAGGTTACCTTCTAGTACCCAACCCTAAAACCGCCTGAGGTCAAACTGAGCCCAAAGAACACTGATTCGTACAAAATGCGTACAGGACATTGAACATATATTATCATGTTAACTTTATGTTTACCCAGTTTTCCCCATTACATTAGCAAAAGGCATTAAATATGAAGGAAAACAAAATTATTTCAATATGATTTATTTATTATAAATCACAGTTTCACATTAAAAGTCACTCATGCATCTTATTTCTGAATATGTAATAAAAATGTTAGCGTCATTGATCAGAATGGGAGTCTGTTATTATTGTACCAGACATGAGTTCAGCTGTGCCTTGTGGGAAAACAAGAGCATTCAGGCTGCTGGTTCTCCCAGAAAGCTCTGCTGTGTTCAGCACTAACTCTGAAGAAATATAGGTGGTGTTTCTCAGATACCCTGGTACCTTGAAAATAGCATTCCATTATACAGTATGAATCATAACTAGGCACACCTGCAAAAAAAAATCAAGAGATATAGAGCGAGCATTATTTATATTTTCCACTTTGAACTATGTGCTCTTTATTGGGCTGTTACTGAAATAAATGCTCATCATCAAAGTTCCTCGAAACATATTAATTGCTGGATTTGATGAGACCTACATTCACGCTCTGCACCTGCTTATTAAAACAGTGCACATCCTGCGTGGCTGCATTTTCTGAGTCATTAACGCTGTGCCACTGCCGAATGGGTTGCCAATTTTCAACAGTGGGGTCAACTAGGAACAAAGGGAACTGAGCACTGGCATGAACATACTGTAAGCTTTATGTTTTCTTCCTTTCACCTCTTTATCATCAACCCCTCATGCAGGAAAGCTGCCATTATATTCCAAATCATCAGATATGGACACCTGCAATAAACCTCACACTGGTACACTACATACTAGTTATACTATTGTGTACTCTCACCTGTATCAACACGTCTAAATCCCCATTACTATGGGCATCAACTGTGAGGACCAATGTAATGATCAACATTCTAATGATGTAAAAATATTTAAAAATTGTCATGGAGATATGCATAGAAATCTTATTTTATTTTTCATGTAGAAGAGAAAGGCCCTCACGTTTGTTGACTGCTTGTGGCAAGTGTTTAATTATATATGTGCAATTTGTTGTGCAATAACATTGGCTTAGTGCAGTTAATGCCCGCCTGCCAACATTGTTTTCCCTAATCACTGACAGAGATCTCTCTCCTGTCATAAGTAGAAATAATGACATATGCTCAAGCTAAAACTCTACATGCTAATGATGGAGGCTTGGATTGGGCAAGTGTAGGCCTGGTTGGATCCTTCTGTGGATTTAGCCACATTAGCAGCAGGCCTCTAGGGATGGCAATGTCGATCGGTCAGTCCGCCTGGGTCCGAATGAAAGATCCAACTATTGAATCTACTGGAAATTTTGCAGAGACATTTGTTGTTCTCAGAGGATGAAAGACTTTCGTGATCCCTGTCTTTTCCTCTAGTCTACCATGAGGTTGACATTTGTGGTTTTGAATGAAATGCCTCCACAACAATTGGATCAACTGCCATAACATTTGGTATAGTCATTCATGTTCCCCACAGGATTAATTTTTAAGTGTATCTAGCGCTATCAGCTTATATATTATTTCATGACTAAATAGCTGCAAAGCTAATGGCATTGCTATCAGCCTCAGCTGTACTTTGTGTTTTGTGCTAAATAGCATATGGTATCAGGCTAGCATGCTAAACTAAGATGGTGAACATGGTAACCATTATACCCGCTAAACATCATCATGACGTTAGCACCTAACATACAGCCTCACAGTGGGTCGTGTCTAGAAGATAATCCACCAGTTGGGAAACTCAAATAGTTAACCCTCCCGCTGCCCCGTGGGTCACACTGACCCACCGGCATGTTTAACCCTCCCGCTGTCTCGGGGTCATATTGACCCGCAGCAAGTAATCGAAATAATTGAATATTACGACTCAACACAAACCCTTGCTTTCCTTTTTGTTTTTGCTGACTTTGAGAAAGGATTCGATAAAGTACGTTTGGATTTTATTTATAAATGATTAGAATATTTTATCTTTGGAGATTCTTTATTTAGTTGGATAAAATATAAATGTATAGTAGTCCAAAGTGTAAAATGATAAACAATGTTTTATTTATTTACTCTGAACCAATTAAGCAATATAGAGGATTGAAACAAGGATGTCCGCTGTCCTTGCATCTAGTTATTATAGCTATAGAAATCTTAGCCCAAAAAGTAAGAATGTATAACAAAATAGAAGGTTTGAGAATAAATGGTTTGGAATTAAAAATCTCAATGTGTATGTGGACGATGTAAACTGTCAAATCCAACCAAATGTCGCATCCTTTACGGCATTAGTTGAAGAGCTGAATAACTTTTCGGTTATGTCCGGACTAAAACCTACCTACGATAAATGTACCGTGCTGCGAATTGGATCTCTGAAAGGTAAAAATTTTAACATCTATAGTAATCCGGCACTAAAATGGTCAGATGTCCCAATAGATGTTCTCGGTGTACACATCCCTAAAGACATGGAACATATGACGAAGGAAAACTTTGATAGAAAGCTACATGCAGTCGACAGAAAATTGAAAAAGTTTTGGGGAATGACTAATTTAACTTTATATGGATAAATAACAGCGATAAATGACTTAGATTCCCGAGTTTATCTATATCCTCATGTCATTACCTTCCCCGGGAGAAGAGCTGCCTAAAACCCTCCCGCTGTCCCGGGGGTCACACTGACCCACCGGCATGTCTAGCCCTCCCGCTGTCTCGGGGTCATATTGACCCGCAGGTATGTCTAATGCACTTTTACAGTGTTTCTTGAGAAGCAATGCGTTTCTGAGTGGTTTGTGGAGAGAAAGACATATCGAGCGCGAGTTTAGCGATGACGACCAGAGACCGGCACGGCATTGAGCACAGAATGAAGACTGTAACGTTAGCGTGTAGGCGAATTCCAATGTCCTGGGGTCAAAAGGACCGGCTCTCACGTATACTCCCCCCATCCCACTGTCCTCGGGTCAGACTGACCCGCTCTCACGTATACTCCCCCCTCCCACTGTCCTCGGGTCAGACTGACCCGCTCTCACGTATACTCCCCTCCTCCCACTGTCCTGCGGGTCAGACTGACCCGATCTCACGTATACTCCCCCATCCCACTGTCCTCGGGTCAGACTGACCCGCTCTCACGTATACTCCCCCCTCCCACTGTCCTCGGGTCAGACTGACCCGCTCTCACGTATACTCCCCCCTCCCACTGTCCTTGGGTCAAAAGGACCCGATCTCACGTATACCCCTCCCACTGTCCTCGGGTCAGACTGACCCGATCTCACGTATACTCCCCTCCTCCCACTGTCCTCGGGTCAGACTGACCCGCTCTCACGTATACTCCCCCCCTCCCACTGTCCTCGGGTCAAAAGGACCCGATCTCACGTATACTCCCCCCTCCCACTGTCCTCAGGTCAGACTGACCCGATCTCACGTATACTCCCCCCTCCCACTGTCCTCGGGTCAGACTGACCCGATCTCACGTATACTCCCCTCCTCCCACTGTCCTCGGGTCAGACTGACCCGCTCTCACGTATATTCCCCCCTCCCACTGTCCTGCGGGTCAAAAGGACCCGATCTCACGTATACTCCCCCCTCCCACTGTCCTGCGGGTCAAAAGGACCCGATCTCACGTATATTCCCCCCTCCCACTGTCCTGCGGGTCAAAAGGACCCGATCTCACGTATACTCCCCCCTCCCACTGTCCTCAGGGTCAGACTGACCCGATCTCACGTATACTCCCCCCCTCCCACTGTCCTGCGGGTCAAAAGGACCCGATCTCACGTATACTCCCCCCTCCCACTGTCCTGCGGGTCAAAAGGACCGGCTCTCACGTATACTCCCCTCCTCCCACTGTCCTGCGGGTCAGACTGACCCGCTCTCACGTATACTCCCCCATCCCACTGTCCTCGGGTCAGACTGACCCGCTCTCACGTATACTCCCCCCTCCCACTGTCCTCGGGTCAGACTGACCCGCTCTCACGTATACTCCCCCCTCCCACTGTCCTTGGGTCAAAAGGACCCGATCTCACGTATACCCCTCCCACTGTCCTCGGGTCAGACTGACCCGATCTCACGTATACTCCCATCCTCCCACTGTCCTGCGGGTCAGACTGACCCGCTCTCACGTATACTCCCCCATCCCACTGTCCTCGGGTCAGACTGACCCGCTCTCACGTATACTCCCCCCTCCCACTGTCCTCGGGTCAGACTGACCCGCTCTCACGTATACTCCCCCCTCCCACTGTCCTCGGGTCAGACTGACCCGCCCGCATGTGTACCCCCCTAGGGAAACTAAAATCTCCTGCATGCTACACCTGATCCCCACCGTGACCCACACATTACAAAGGGAGACTTTGCCTTTGTTAGTTGCATTTCGTTTTCCTTTCATTCCCACCAAACCCCTCCTCCTCCTCCTCCTCCTCCTCCTCTCTGTACCCGACGCCATGGCTGCGCGTTTCACCGCTGAACAAGTTCTAGAACAATTCAGCCCCCCACCCCCTCCCACCCCGTGCGTGCGCAAAAAAAAAAGAAAGAAATCTAGTGCGCCGTAGGTCTGTCTGACATCAATCGGCAGCGCGCGTGAACATGTCCGGACTTGATCCCCACCGTGACCCAAACATTACATAGGGAAACTCTGCTTTTGTTAGTTGCGTTTTCCTTTCATTCCCACGTGACATTCGCATGGGAATCCACCCCCCTCCTCCTCCTCCTCCTCCTCCTCCTCCTCTCTGTACCCGAAGCCATGGCTGCGCGTTTCACCGCTGAACAAGTTCTAGAACAATTCAGCCCCCCACCCCCTCCCACACCGTGCGTGCGCAAAAAAAAAGAAAGAAATCAAGTGCGCCGTAGGTCTGTCTGACATCAATCGGCAGCGCGCGTGAACATGTCCGGACTTGATCCCCACCGTGACCCAAACATTACAAAGGGGAAACTCTGCTTTTGTTAGTTGCGTTTTCCTTTCATTCCCACGTGACATTCGCATGGGAATTCACCCCCACCCCCCTCCTCCTCCTCCTCCTCCTCCTCCTCTCTGTACCGGAAGCCATGGCTGCGCGTTTCACCGCTGAACAGGTTCTAGAACAAATCTGGTCAAGTGACCAGCAAGACTACCCTGATTCTGAAGAGGAAGCAGAGGATGTGTCAGAAGAAGAAGATGGAGAGGAATACAGACCAGAGCAAGATGTGTCATTCTCAGAAGGAGACGAAGAAGAAGAAGAAGAAGAAGAAGAAGAAGAAGAAGAAAAAGATGACAACAACAACAACATCAACAACGAAGACTACGAAGAAGAAGAACAAGAAGAAGAAGAAGAAGAGGAAATGTCTCAAGTCAAAAGAGAGACTTTCCTGTCAAAAAACAAAGCAATCAAATGGTCCTCACTAGCATATCACAAACGGGGCAGGACGGTAGAACATAAGGTCCTGGACATGACCCCAGGACCCACACAATATGCCGTTCCCCACGTCCATGACATTGCTTCAACGTTCTACCTGTTCTTCACACCGGAAATAGAAAACCTGATCCTGGAGATGACTAATCTGGAGGGTTGTCGAAAACATGGTGACAGTTAGAAAAAGATGGATGAGACTGATCTGCGTGCCTACGTAGGGCTGCTAATCTTAGCGGGTGTATACAGGTCCCGAGGTGAGGCCGCAGCTAGCCTATGGGATGCGGAGAGCGGTAGATCGATTTTCCGTGCCACGATGCCACTCAAACTCTTTCACACTTACTCGAGCATGCTACGATTTGATGACCGTGAGTTACGACCCCCAAGACGTGCGACTGACAAGATGGCAGCCATAAGAGATGTCTGGGAGAAGTGGGTAAAGCGGTTGCCACGCCTCTACAACCCAGGGCCTGACGTAACAGTGGATGAGCAGCTGGTTCCATTCAGAGGTATGTATGCGTGTATATATATATATATGTACATATATATATATATACACTGACGTGTGTGTGTGTGTGACTGCTTTCTGTGACACAGAGACTGATTACTGACGATCGTGTCTTCTATCCAAAGGTCGTTGTCCCTTCCGGCAGTATATGCCCAGCAAGCCAGCAAGATATGGGATCAAGTCATGGGTGGCCTGTGACGCCAAATCCAGCTACGCTTGGATGATGCAGGTCTACACCGGCAAGTCTGCCAGTGGAGGCTCAGAGAAGAACCAGGGGATGAGGGTTGTGCTCGATGTCACAGAGGGACTGAAGGGTCACAATGTCACGTGTGACAATTTCTTCACCTCTTACGAACTCGGACAGCAGCTCCTGAAGAGGGACATCACCATGATTGGCACGGTTCGAAGGAACAAGCCTGAGCTCCCACCTGCACTGCTTGCCACGAAAGAAAGACAGGTCCTCTCGTCGAAGTTTGCCTTCACGCCCAGCACCACTCTAGTCTCCTACCTCCCGAAGAAGAACAAGAATGTCATGCTTCTGAGCACGCGGCACACAGAGGCTGACATTAGTGATCGCCAGGACAGGAAGCCAGCCATCATCCTAGACTACAACTGTACCAAAGGAGGCGTGGACAACCTAGATAAAGTGATTGGAACGTACAGCTGCAGAAGGATGACTGCCCGCTGGCCCCTGGCCGTCTTCCACAACATAATTGACGTGTCCTCCTACAACGCCTTTGTGATATGGAGAGAGATCAACCCAGGCTGGATGCCCGGTAAGCGCAACAAGAGGAGGGTGTTCCTTGAGCAGCTGGGAAAGGCACTTGTGACTCCACTGATCGAAAGAAGGGAGCGTCTCCCCCGCACAGACGCATCTGCAGCAGTCGTGAAAGCTGTTCAGCGGGCTAGATGTCTTGATCGACCTGAGGATGAGCCCGCTGCCCTAGCCACTGCCCCCGCGGGGGCAAGTAAGAGGAAGAGGTGTCAGATCTGCCCACCGAAGAAGGACTGTAAAACACATACTGTGTGCTGTAGATGTAAGAAATATATCTGCAAAGGCTGTGCACGTGCATACTGCCCTACATGTGCTGAGTGAGGTTTTCGTTGTCCCACGGGGTCGATGTGACCCGTGGGACACTGGGTGTATACATGATATGAGGACAACGGGAGGGCTACGGTGTAGGTACAAGTACAGTCTATGGGTACAGATGTATGACTGTAGAAAGGTTTGTGTAGGTGTACCAAATAAAGTGATACGAATATGACATGTGCGTTGTTTGTACTGAGTTCTTTACCTACTCCGAGACTGTGTGCAGCGGACAACCCGGGACACGTGGTGAGTCACCAAGGTGGCAAACCGCAAAAAAAAATAGTCATGTCAAAAACAAATAAAAAGTCATGCCGCGGCATTTCGAAAAATATAAAATACAAGTCATGTGAAAAACAAATAAAAATGTGCTGAGTGAGGGGTTTGTTGTCCTCCCGGGTCGATGTGACCCGGAGGACACTGGGTGTATACATGATATGAGGACAACGGGAGGGTTAAGGTTCGGCATTGACCTCAAATAGTTAAGGTTCGGCATTGATCTCAAATACTTAAGGTTAGGTATTGACCTTTCACAGGTTTTAGCCAGATTTCGCAATTTCAGGTTACCTTCTATAGACATGACCCTCACAGAGCCGCTAGTTTGGCTGTAGTCTCTTTCAATCTAAAAAAATACTCTTTTGCATGTTGCATTCACTAATTTAGTTTTGTTGACCAGTTAACGCGAATGTTAGGATACTGTATCGACAGTTTTTTTTCTGTCCATAGCAACAATAATGACATTTGCTTAACCTAACGTGCTGCATGCTTATGACGGAGAGAACATCTGGGGAAATCCGTACAGATTTGTGCAATAGTGGGCCTGATTGGTTCGTTCTGTGTATTATTTGCTAGATATTACAGTTTAAACAGTTGTATACTTAAAGGGATGAATTCATGTTTGCAAAGTGGTTATGACAATCTCCAGCGCCATCTGCAGTGAGCTCATGAAGAAACACACACACACAAATAGAACCTAAAAATGCTCTAAAAGTTGTCACAGTGCCACTTTCCATCCATCCACCAGATGCCCTCGGACTTTCCCTCCTTTCCCCGTCACATGACTGCTCCACCCATCTACACATCTGTTCCCACTTCCCATGTGCTCTGCAGTTGCCATGCTTTCACCACCCCCTCACCTGCATCTCACTCCCTCATTAGCCGCTCGGGTTCATACACCGACCCAGTTCCATTCATTCTCTGCCAGTTCGTCCAAGTTGTTTGCTACATTCTTGTTTCATGCCTCTGTTTTGTGGCCAGTACCTGCATCTGCTCCTGCTTGTCCGTTTACCTGCTTGTAAGCTGATTTCTTAAATAAATCACAGACAATCTTTACTCTCTGCATTCTGGGTCCTTCCCCTGTTGCCACGCACACACCAGTCGTGACAAAAGTGTCAGTACGGTTGCCCAAATATTTTCCCCTTGGCATATTTTTTTGTAAGAGCACCAGCACAGTTTAGGCCGGCCCCTCGACAATTCTGATCTCAACTCCTCTCGAGTGTTTTCTCACCTTTCACATAATGGTAATGGGTTTGGCCGGATCTTCCTCCTGTGCTGGCACAGAGCTCCGGAATAGTGGAGGTTAATCTGGCAATCTGTTGTTCACCTAGATAAAAGGGAACAAGGGGAAACTGACAATCTCTCCTCATTGGGAATGTGTGAAAACTTGATTTATCCAAAGAGATCAAAAAGTCTCTTAAGTTTTGCCCAGCAATTCACACATTCACACTCCGCAGTTACTCATGGGTGGTCTGAAATGAAACACGGTAAAAAGTTATGTTGATGTCTGCAGGCATGGAAAGTGTGACCCAATTATACAGTATACGCTCTGCCATTAATGAGGCCTGAATGAGGGCTGGCGGTTTGCACAGAGCAGTCTCAGCCTATTTGGGACTAATGCCTGTCATGGCAGAGCGCTGGACACTGGTGAGATCAGCTCTCGCTCCCTCTGCTCTGAGATATTGCATTGACCTCTGCAGCCCGCATCCCCAGATTACCTTGACATCTGCTGGGTGGGTTTCAAAAAGCTAATTAATCCCTGCTGACCTGAAGTTTGGCTGTCTGTTCTAAAAGCATCTCAGGGTAAAGACCCACTATAGGTCAGCCCATAGCTCCCATATGACTTATTCTTGGAAATCGGTGTGACGCTTTTTTTGGACAGCTCTTTGGAAAGTCAGAGATAAATAATGTCAAATATTTGACTGGAAATTGGCTGGATGATTTTTTTATTTATTTTTTCTGAGCCCACTTAGTTATATATAAAAATATATTACATTTGTTAGTGAGTGGTTATTTTGGTGGCTGGTCCACTGCACCGAAAGCCCACTTCACATTAGCGATTATGATTTTCTCCGCAGCTTTGTTTCATGGCCTCTTCCAGCCCAATGAGTACTGCAAACAGTTCCCACATGAGGCAACATTAATATTCATGAATAATGTTATGCAAAAAAGAGAAAATTAATAAATAAACAGCCAACAAATTTGGCAATGTCACCCCCTAAAAAGTGCTATAGGGCCCCCGATGGAGCTTGTGATTTTTCTTCCGTGACATTTGTAATTGTTAACAGTCAGACGAAAAAATTGAAGGCCTCAACGATATTTCCCAAAGTCCTCAAGGGGAAGTGATATGCCCCTGTGGAGGTATAGTTTCCGCAGGTTATGAGGAGTGGGAATTCTTGAAGATATTTGCAAATTTATTGCTCTAGTTTTCAAGCAGGTGAAGAGAGCCTTGGGCAAAATTAGGTTTATCTGAGCGATGTTTGTGAGGTATTCTGAGGGGACCGGATAACCCTTTCCGTTTGTCATCGCACAGACGAGTGTGCTCAGCTGCTGCGCCGAGGGAAATTACTAGGTTGTTGTCTACATACAAAATCCACTTTTGAAATGGGATGGACCTCAGGCAAGCATGTCACAATTTTTTTTTGTGATGGATAAAAGTGTGGTCCTTTGTGCCAGTGAAGGTCAGACAAAAAGCAAATATGAATATAATTTTCTAAACCTTTGCTCTATTTTCATGTGAATACCCCAGTTTACCTAAGAGCTTTTTTAGGCTTTTATAGGAGTTCTGCTTTTCCTCTCAAACAAGTATTGATTTAAACTACAATTAGAGTTGTTTGGCCAAATTAAACAAAATGTAATTACAAAGTAACACAAAAAAAACAATTGAATTAAAGAGAGAAATCTCTTTCTAACAACATCATTTTGACCTAGAGAACTTGGCCCCCTGAGCTGAACTGGTATTAAGTAAGAACAGGCACACCCATCAAAATCATGGAATGAAAAGGTTATCAAATATGTTTGCAGTCATAACATGAGCAGCCTTGTTTTACATGGAGGGTTACATTGAGGGCAGACTATTATGGAGGACGGAACCTGACAAGTAGATAGATAGGCGAATTAATACAAAGCTGAATAAAGAAGTAATAATATACAAATATATATATATAAATAAATATATATAATACAATATAAATAAATAAACATACATAATATTGTATCCTTTATTTTATCAATTAATTAATGCATATATTTATTTTTAATATCATTATTATTTAATGGCATATTTACTTTTTTATGTATTGATTCATTTATTATTTAATTTTTTTGTTATTATTTTGGCAGGTTCCGTCCTCCATACACTATTTCTTGTATCGGCGCTGACGCTTGGCACTGCACTTGTACACTGCAGATTTGTCCATTGCAAAAGTAATTTAGTGACACTATTTACTAAGAAAAGTATTGTGGTTTTGGTTGGATGCTCCCGTCATAAATATTATTATTTCAAAAAAGAGGGAGTTTAAAAATGGTACAACCTTTATTAGCTAAATGTATTACAGTGCAGCAGGGTTGTCATGATTTTAAGATGCTATACATCATGCCAGGGTCTGCAACCTGCGGCTCCGGAGCCACATGCGGCTCTTTAGCTCCTCTCCAGTGGCTCCCTGTGGATTTTTAAAAATGGAAATGAATAACTGTTTTTTGTTTACATTTTAATTTTTATTTATCATTGTTATAGGTCTATGGTACGACGGTACGACGGAGTATTAGGGCCACATTGAGGAAAAATAAATAAATCTGAGATTTCGAGAAAAAAGTCGTAATATTATGAAAATAAAGTCAGAAGTTTACGAGAACAAAAGTTGTAATATTATGATAATAAAGTCAGAATATTATAAAGTAGTCATTTTATGTGTTATTTTCTTTTTTTCTTGTAAAGTTATGACTTTATTCTGGAAATCTCCGATTTCTTTTCCCTCAATGTGGCCCTAATACTCCGTAGTACATTAGCTCTTTGGCCCTCACTGCATTAGACTTATATACTATATACTTAGACTATAAACTGTGTTACCTTCATCACAATGCTCAAATGTTTTTCAAGACAGATTTTTTGGGGTTTTCTTTGCCTAAAATGTCTCTTTTGATAGTAAAGGTTGCAGACCCCTGCATTATGCTAACACATAAATGGCAAACAAGTTTCTTTTTCGCAGCTCTCTTAAAAAAAATAGAAGTCTTCAGTGATCTCCCACATTCACATCTCACTCCCGCATCCTCCCACAACTGAAGGGAAGCTGAGGGTGACCGCCCCAAACACACTCTAACACACTCACACACTTCTCACATTCCTCCTCTGAATTGTGAACCCTCTACCCACTACACACACCCTTCCATCTCCCTGGGCTCCCGGCCTCTTGTTCTCCATCACCCTCCTTCCCACCTCAACCCTCCCTTCCCACCTCAACCCTCCCTCCATCCATTCTTCTCCCTGGACCTCTGCAGTCCCCCCCGAGACCTGCCCAAACATTTGCTCATTCCCCATCTAGTTCGGTCCACCTTGTAGCAAGTCACAGTTGATATCACTTGTCCTCGTGGCCGTGGATCTATTTTGGCCCCTCAGAGGAACAGAGCAGGGCGGGTGGGGGCTTTTAAAATGTGAAATTGCGTCGTGAAGATGACCGTCCGCCGAGCAATCCCGGGGCTTCTTAGTAAAGACATGGAAAAATACGGCGCATGTCATCGGTGATAGCGCCTGTATGGCAGCTACACGATGCCCTCAAGAAACGGTCAAGGAGCAAGAAGTGTCAGCGATGAGAGTGCCGAGAGAATTGTAAAGGTGTCAGACGGTTAACATGAGGCCTGAACCTATCTGCTGCTCCCGTGGACGGGCTCATATTGTCTGTCGCGTCCCATTTGACAAGAATACAAGTCTGATGCCCTTCGGAGTAATTGCATATCTTCAAAAGGAATAAAACATCGCCGGTGACTGATTTGACAATTGTGAAATCCTGAAAGTCAAAGTGGCTTTTCCCATCAGCGGTAATAGGCCATTGTTGTCCCTGCTGTTGTTATGTTCTGGTGTAATCATTGTGTGACTACAAAATAAAGTCTATAACAGTGAGGAGGAAGAAGAGGGGCTTGAAATTACAGAAAGGGGAAAGTCTAATCTCTGCCACTCTTTGTCTCCCCTGCGGTTCTGTTTGTTTTCACTGTGCTGATGATACAAACACCATTTGCGATAAGTACACACGAGGTTAATGTATCATGAAAAGCATTGGATTCAGCATTTCTCATAATCCTTGATCTGATTTTATGGATGAGCAGATTAATATACATTACATTACGGAAAAGGGGAAGGATTTTCCTCTCGTCCATGCAAAAATCTAATAACTATAAATGTACCATGGTGACTTTTTGGATGTTTGCTAAGCCGAAAGCACTGGGCCGTCTAATAACATTGGGGAATTCATTAAGAGGAAAATATACAAATTGTTTGGTTGTGTCACGTGAATGCTTGACATAATCCTGAACAAAATAGGACTCCAACTCACATGTGTATTAAACTGTACAATACAATAGAATGGAGGGAATTCATGTGTAAAAGCCATTGATCAGAGCACAATAACCCACAAATCTAATTTGTCTGACTTAATCCACCTCTCTTAGGAAGCCAAAAGGTTCTGAAATTTCAAAGATATGACAACAGAACAATGGTAAAAAAAAGTACTGTACATGATTTTTCTTGAACATTTACAATATTACATTTCATTTACATTTCAGAGGGAAATATTGTATTTTTCAATCCACATATCAACATGTTCCTGTACAAAGTATTACAACATTTGTTCAGTAAACATAAACATGTAGTTTGCAAGAGTAAAAGTAAAAAGATTAAAATACATAATGGTAAATTATTCTAAATAAATAAATAAATGAAATAGCTATAAGAAAATTTAGAGGGTGGGAAAAACATGTTCTTGGATGTAACTTACTTTACTTACTTTAGAAACAGAATGTTGCCGTACAATAGATACTATCATTATAGACCTTTTAATTGTCATTCAACAGCTTTGGTCCAAGACTACTTCCTCAGCTACTGCATTAACAAACATTGCAAAAGGAAATACAAAGGGGGCCATTTAGAATGTTTTTGTTGTCAGGTTTGAAAAGGTCTACAGATACTGGTTACAGTACTTTTCAGATTGATGTTTTTCATATATCATATTAGATCCTTGTTGGCGCTATGGAAAAAAGAAAGGCCTATTTGCTGCATATCCTTTACTGTGGTGGCAAACAAAAGGTAGCTTTAACTTGGCTCAAACCACTGACATCCATAATACATCAATGGCTAGACAGGTTAATGAAAGTTTACACAATGGAAAAATACAGCAAAACTCCATGTTAAGACAGACATATTTTCAAAGAGATGGGCTCCTGTAGTTACTTATGTTTGATTATCAAAGTGATAAGGAGCAGTACCGATTTAATTGTGAATTGGGCCAAAAGTCACTTGCATCTCTTTTAAGGTATAGTTTCATTTGTTCAAGTTATTTCTTGCCTCCCTCCATTTTTTGAGACTCCTCTCTATGGATGCACAGGATGCCATGATTTAATATTTTTATTATAATGTCTGTTTTGGCAAACTGTGAATAGTTCCTTTGTTTCCCTTTTTTTTTCATTTCCTGAAAAAGTGGGAGAGTATATTCCAGATGTTTAACGGTGAATAAACATTCTGTTAAAAAAAAATATATTAAAAAAGTAATATATTAAGATACCAAACAGCATTTAAATGATTCCATCTTAACCACTACAATCTTAAAAGGCTGCTTACATGTTACTGCATCATAATCCATCATAATATAACAAGGGCAAAAGGGCAAATCTGGATAATGAGTAGGCTATTTTCACTTTTTCACCTTAGTCTTTATTCTCTATTCAGAGCCCCATTAGCTTTCACAAAGTGGTTGCCAGTCTTCCTGCGTTGACAGCAATTTTAAATCACCAAGTATTAATGAAAAACAAAAGACAGAACAAACCAAACATTAGAATAGGAAATAAGAACAGAACATATGATAATTAATTCCACAAATGGAAATGGTAAACTATTATGATTTTATGAGGAAACAAAAACAACAAGAAAACATCAATAAATGGAAATTAGAAAAAAATAAGAAAAAGTCCCAAACACACACACACACACACACACACAAACACACGCACACACACCCCCACACCCCCACCCGCCCCCACACACACACAGAGAGACAAAACATGTGAGATTCAGCAGTCTTTGTTTCAATGATTTTGATATGTTTTACATAATGGTGGTAGGGAACATATTCCAGGCAAAGGAAGCTTTATAAAGCTGCCCCATGATGGGGACATGGTACATTCATATGATACATGGTATATTTAAAATATGCAAATAATACTCCTTCCTGCCACAGACCACATGAAACATACACCAAAAAAGGGCCAATCTAGCTACATTTTGTGTGGTACGTTTATTCAAAATAATAAATATTCAGTTGAATTCAGCAACTTGGGGATGTCGGTAGTGGTGAACTTGGTGGAAAACAAAAAACGCTGACCAATCAGAGCAGACTGGGCTTTTTCGAGAGGGGGGCTTAAAGAGACAGGCACTAAAATGGAGCATTTCAGACAGAGAGAGGTTGAATACAGGTACATTCAGACGGACAGTATGAGAAAAAAAAAATGTTTTTTGAACATCCAAGCATGTTAACATGTTCTAGTAGAAACCTAAAATAAAAGTATGAACCTGACAATTAGCATAATATGTCTCCTTTAATGTAAGGTTGGTGGTGTAGGCTCAGTGTCTCGGTCCATCAGCTTGCTCCATATATATATATATATATATATATATATATATATATATATATATATGTAAACATGTGAGTTGTTTCGGACGAAAGCTTTAGCCAAAGGACTGTAATGTAAAGGAAGTGACATTTGGATTAGAGCATTGATAAACTCCATTCACAGATTGCCTCTCTGCAGGTTACCTTGATGAGGCTACAGTGTCGCGACACACAGCGAGGGTAATGTCCCTGGCCTTGCTTGTACACCGCACGGTCTGATGCACAAATAGACCACCGCGGCACACCTCTTAAAAGGCAGCGGGCATCCAAGTGTGTAATGATGCCAGGGGTGTGAGGCACTTTACAACCAACCCATACCTTCACCCACAACTGAGATTAATTGCACTTGATTGACTTTATCAGATGCGCTCCTGTTTCCTGCTCTCCCATTTGGAACACCCCAGAATTTATTGGAAGACCTCGGCATACTCAATATATATCGAGCCCTTATCAGAGAAAGCTCTAATTAAGCTCCATTTCCTTGTGTTTATTTCTCCTTTTTTCCCCATCTCAGACCCACAGGTTGAGTGCAAAAAAAAAAAAAATCTGTTAATGTGTTGACATGCAGTGTGCTGGCTCTGACGTCAATAAATTGCAGAGGGTTGACAGCACCAGCAACAAATCACTTGTATTGGTATTCCATAGAGTCACAACAGAAAGGGGAGCAGTTTGTGTAAAGGCAGATGTTTGCATGCACATCATGTTCTCATCGTGATTACAGCTAAATATCTGGGTGTGGTAATGCTAACAGTCTGTTAGAAAACTGAAATATATGTTTGTTTGTTTTTTTTAGTTACGTGGGTATGGCAGTTCAGTTTGCTTCTATACTGTATGTGGTTGGACCAGAGCAAACATGAATAGTCCACTAAGCTTATAATCTTGAGCTGCCACAATTAAGTATGAACAAATCTCAGGCTAGTTAGGGTGACAAATAAAGGGTATTTTCAAGCAAACAAGTCCTCACACCTAATGGCAAATGGCTGGTTGGGAAAGTGTAAGCACGGGTCATTTGAAGTCTTAAAGTGAACACAGACCGAATGGTTTATCTGGTGCGGACTAGGGATGACATGATACCAGAAATTT
This sequence comes from Sebastes fasciatus, assembly GCF_043250625.1. Taxonomy (NCBI): domain Eukaryota; kingdom Metazoa; phylum Chordata; class Actinopteri; order Perciformes; family Sebastidae; genus Sebastes; species Sebastes fasciatus. Next base: position 12,944,604 of record NC_133799.1, read on the forward strand.
AGTAATTGATATCAATACCAGTGAAATTCCATAACTCTCGATACCAATACCATACTACAATAAAAAAGAAAAGTAAAACAATAAATCCTATGTACTTCAACATACGTTCATTTATTACCTTTTGTATACTGTTTGTGTTAGAATTCCCTCTCTATTATCTATTTCATTTTGCTGTGAAAACATGTCCTTCAAACAACTGTATTTATTCAAGTTTCTCACCAAAAACAAACAAACATGTTTTTTTCTATGACGACAACATTAGTCTCAAACCAATGGTACCTGCAGTACTGTATAAAAACAAGTAGTCACATTTTCATAATTTTGGCATTGACTTGGTACCGCAGTATCAGTTTTCGTGACATCCCTAGAGAGGTCAAACTTAAGACAGATGAAGAGTTGCTTGCAATGTCTGTACAAAACACTACAATGTCCTGCACTCTTTTGCAGACCAGTCGGTATGAAAACACAATGTCACCTTTCACATCTACTTCAGACAAGGACTTTTCAGCCTTAAGTCAATTGAAACACAAATTCGAATGACTAAATCCAATGCGATAACACTCATCTGATTGGCAAATATTTCAGACCATGTCTCTGACACCTGGTGATATTCAAGATGTGAGGACACATTTTTTGGTCACCTTCTTTAGGCTACATATCATTTGAATCAGGCAGCAGGTGCATGGATTGGTTCACAAAGACCTTTTTCAACATGCTCACACCAGACGCACACCTGTGGCACACCTGTGGCAGAGTGGTAAATGGGATTGAGTTGGGAGGAGGAAAAAAAATGATGAATAGTAGGCAGGGGCTGGCATCAATCATTGCACGAGTCGAACTGCTTTCACCTCTGAGAGCAGATTGTCCCGAGGCCTCAGAGAGAACCACATTGGACAGTAGTACCGCCTCTGTTCTTTTCAACGGGGTCCAGGACTCTACTTGCTTGCCAGCACCCCGCTGCCAAAAGGCATTTTGTGTTTTGTGGACTGGAATTTGGAATTGAGAGAGACTCAGCTTGAGAGAGACTCAGCTCTTGTGTGCTATTGTTATTCTGATGAGATTACTTACCAGGTGCATATTGGACAAAAATGTTCTTGTGCGTAGCAAATGTAACCAACCCCAACATGCAAAACTTCTCCTGCCAGAACATGGTTTCCTGCCTATAGATTGCTGAAGGGATGACATATTTTTGTAGGCAGACCCGGAAGTTAGAATCGCACGGGTTCCCTCGACAAAAAGCCAATGGGATTTTTTCAATTTCGTTTTGTATTATTGTAGAAAATAAACTCTGTGACAAATGATACTTTTAGCTTTGTTACGTTAAATAATCTCCACAAAGAATACCACTTTTAATGATTTTTGAAGTGTGAATGCAACTGCCAGAAAAAAGCAGTATAGAGTGTGAGTATACACAACAATGCTGTAAAGGTGGATGAGTCGGCGTAATGACGTCTAGCAGTCTCATTTAACCTAATGTTAGCAATCGCCTTTTTTAAGACACTTACATATTTGATATTGTAGAACAAAACATTAAAATCTATTAACAATTGACTTCCAGACGAGGGAAACGTGCTAAAATGCAAACTCATTTACGGGTTTTAAGACTCATTCCTGCACCACTCTATACAGTTGTTGCATTGCCTATCATCTCTTATAGACACCAGCCCAATACCCTAGAGTCTAGGTAAAAAACCTTTCTTGCACCTCTGAAAAAGATAACTTAGTACTACCAAGTCATGTTTGCATTTCAACAAACAACCAATACTGTAATTTATTTTTTAATAGTGAGGACAGCATCAACAATACAGCTGTCTCAGGGTGTGTTATGTCTACAAAACCTCTACAGAACGTTTATTATAAAAGGTTGATGCATGGATATGAATTTAAAGTAAACCACACATGTACTAACAGTGTGTTTATGTGTGGGTAGCTAGGATTAAGGACCACCGCTGCATCAAGACAAATCTTTCTGCCATTTTTTTTGTTTTTTTACCAATACCCACAGAAATGTCACGGTGCACCCCTCCCCCATAAACACTCAATTATTTTTGCTCTCCGGTTCCTCCCTCCTCCACTCTGCTCACAGGTTTGATTGACAGCCTGCTGTGTTTTCTCACCTCCCTCCAGGTGGCCGAGGAGACAGGTGACCTGTCTGGCGTGAACCCCCGCATGGACCTGTGATTTCATAAGGACACCTCACGGTGACAATGGGGGAAAATAAAAGATCTGTCCTCCAGATGAAGTGATGGGAAAGAAAAAGGGAATAAAAGAATTACCGCCTCGTGGTTGTATAGTTCCACTAACCAGTCAAGTTGCAGTTTACATACATGTCTGTCCAAAATGTCATCACTTCATAATTTTATCCTGTTAGACATTTGTGTGCAATTGTCATAATCAACATATGGATTATTGACATATGGCAAAATAACTATTTTGTGAGGTCAAAGTGACCTTTAACCACCAAATTATAATCAGTTCATTCTTGAATTCAGGATGTTTGTACCAAATTTGAAGAAATTCCCTCCAGGTGCGTACTAGAGAATGGTACAGACGGATGGACAACCCGAAAACATAATGCCTCGGCCACGGCTGTCACCGGTGCGAACAAGCAGTCAGAAAAACCCTAAGTGATAAAAATGATTGGCCTAATGACTTAATGAAACTAATGAAGTCACATAGTTAGTCTTTGAGCGTGACACTCCACTGCTTTTGAAAGAATGAATCAATGTGTACAAGCTCAAAATAAGAAAAAAGAAATTGATAGGCTGACAAGTAGAACAAAACAACACGCTGTTACTCTTGAGTAATTTGTAAATAATGAAATCAACTCCAATTTCGAGTCTAATTCAGTCCTGCAGGGATTCAACTGCTGCCGGTAAAATGAATGTGTCTGTTTCCAACAATATGATAAAGTGACTTGATTCTAAATCTAAAGAATTATAATTATTTAGCAATCATACATGAACTCACATACAGTATCGCGAGCAGCCCTTCCGAGATGGAAGCAATTAAAGGTTAATCCATGAAAACATGTTTCACAGACAAACATTTGAATTAAATCCCATTTGGCAATGATTAACGAGGCATAATAGATTCTAATCAAAATAATAAACTGTATTTTGTCAGCATATTGCAATGTCTAATTATAGGACTTGTTTTATCAGCCACTGTATGTAAATTCAAACCAATAACATTAGATTACATTTTACTTTCTTTTCATAAACCTATTTATTTGTACAACTTTCACCACAGGCACATACCCCAGATGAAGCCCTTGTCTGAAGTCTATTTATAGTCATATTGTACTGTGCTTGCTGTGCTTTCAGTCCCAAGAGGAATTGCATGGAGAGTTTCTCCTGTCCTCAGGGCCACTCTTAGCCTTTTGACGACTCTAAGCAGGATTTGGTTTGGGGGCACCCCTCATTGTGATATGTTGCCACTTCACATGGCAACGAACGAACTTTTGTATTTTAAATATTAGTTCAAGAGTGTAAAGACTAAAGTGAGACCTATTAGCAGCAACACTATCTATAGACCACAGTATTTGTTTATTACCCCCTAACCCTATGAATGGTCCTTCTCAGGGCCTTTTGTTTGATTTAACTTGTGATGCATATTTTAGTGCTATGTTCTCATTGGAAATGGGCAGGGCTGAATCTCGCCTTCTTCACGTGTAAGATGTCCAAATGTAGAAAGTATATGACACAACCAAAAATATCATCTTCATCTTTTTTAAGCTGCCGTTTATAAACACCGTTGCCTGTTGGCGTTTATCAAATGTAATAAATAGTTGTATTTTACTCTCATGTTCGTTGGGCACAAAGTCACAGAACATAGCACTGGAAGACACAGACAGACCAAGGGATGCACTGTCCAGCTGCAAGACAGATAGACCAGAAAGAGAGATGCACTGATCACACATCAACTTAACATCAGTTTAAGTAGTGGAGTAAAACAATTCAATATTTCCCTCTTAAATGTAGCAGAGTCAAAGTATAAAGTAGCGTAAAATGTAAACAATCAAGTAAAGTACAAGTACCTCAAAATAGTACTTAGGTAAAGTAGGCCTACTTGAGTAGCCTACTCAGTTACATTCCACCACTGACGATGTCATTAGTTTACAGAAAAGTCATATTTGGCAGACTAGAAAAACAGCGAGAACAGTATGTTAACAGAAAAAGTGACAGTTGATCGGCAACGACATGGTATACTTGTTTGCTTGAATGGCCATATGATTTGGGCTCCTAATAATATAAATCAATAAATCAATACTGTTTTATTTTTTTATGCTATTTAATTAGACCTCTGAATTTGTATATATACCTTCAGTCGAATTAGAGAGTCTGTTTTAACCCAAAAAGGGTGCGGGGGCATGACATAGTACCTGGATTTGCTGTTCTCATGTATTGGAGGGCCACATGGGGCCGCCTAGCTCTTTTATAAGCTCTGTTGTGGGACATTTCTAAGAACTAATTGGGGGCCCTTTGGTAGCAATAGGGGCCCTAAGCAGCCACTTAGTTCATGTATGCATCGGGCCGGTTCTGCCTGTCGTCGCACTGGACAGGTGCAGGCTGTAGAAATGCTTTTACTCGCACCTGTACACAACAGCATCTCCCACTTATACATGATAACTGATGATGAAGTGCATTTAGAAATTCTCAGGTCTTATTCTAGCTTCCGCACAAACCGGTCTGATATGCACGTGGGTGGGAGTGGCCCGGGGAAGGGAGTTCTAGGAGTTGGGAGATGGGGGGCGTCACAGGCTGAGAGTAGGAGAATGTGTTTTCACTCTCTCTCTCTCTCTCTCTCTCTCTGTCTCTTACTCCTTTTTTAATCTTCAAAGCACATATTCCTTGAAGCTGCACAATTGGCTGGCAGATGGAAATGTTTCTTTTTGTTGGTATCATCAAAAGTGATGCTGGCAGGTACAGTGACTGATGGGAGAGGAGCTTTAAAGAAACTGAGGACACACTAATAAGGCTCCCATTCAGCCAGTATATATGAAAGCATGCTGGCGAGTTTGAGAAGTGAACGTGGCAATTTCAGCATCTAAGCAGTTTCTGGCTGCGTCCATGATCCTCACGTAGTCATAGATGAAGCCTTACAATATCGCATACAAGGAAAGAAAAATCAATAATGTGAAAGGTTCTTTGTTGAGAGGGCAGCTCATTTCCACAGTGAATGTTGTCACTTCCTCTACTCTAAATTCATTAAGTAGACTAAACTGTAGTTTAACACAAGCTGGTGAGCTGCCATTCCTCTACAAAGTAATTCTAGCGGTGTTAAAAGGTGGTTAAAAACACATTTTTCATTTTAATTTTCCTTTTTTTTTTTGGACAAAAAGCATGCATCCTCATTTTATGTGGGTTTATTTTGTGTGGTGGAGAAGAATCGGCACTACAACTACATTTTGACACCATATTATATTATAGTTTTTTGATCAATGTTTGATTTGATCTTCCTATTTTAATTTAAGTAACACTCTACTGAAAAATGCTCATATTTCTACTAAGTAGTCCTCTTCCTAATTGAGGCCAGGTGATGTGGCAGTGTAATCACCCTAATGCTAAATGCAAAAAAGTGAGGGTTGATGGTTAATATAAATGTTTAGGTAATAATAATAATAATAATAATACCTTTTATTTAGTGGCGCCTTTCTGGACACCCAAGGACACCTTACAAAAGTCAGTTAAAACGTTGACAGATAAAATAATCTAAAAACAACAGGACATGACAGAAACATATTTGTACAGACACATATGATGGGTGATGATGAGTACTATATAGAGTAGGCCAGTTTAAACAGGTGGGTTTTCAGGAGGGATTTGAATGATGTGATATTGTCAGACTGCCGGATGTGTGGGGGTAGTAGCTTTTATTATGGGTTAGACGGTATTACCAGTAGCAGAGTTTAGACTGCATTACCAGTAGCAGAGTTAGCTAGTAAACTCTGTGATGGACATAATAAAATGAAGCTGCTGTAGAAAGACCAATTTCATTTGCCTTTTGTAACTTTAATCTCCCATGTAGCTGATGCTAATGGTTCAGTCTAAGTAGTATTTAAGTTCAGCCTTTAGACATTGGAAGAGTTTTGACACTAGGCTGAGAAAGCCCTTAAAACTTGACCTCTTAGATTGTGTTTTTGTTTATGCCTGGCATTTTTGTTTTTGTATGAACCCATGGCTGCTTAGCCAAGTGAAACAAGAAATGCATTGCTAAGCAATTTTTTTATTAGGTTTATTCCCTAATGATTTGTTTATCATGCTCACATTCATTGTTAGTCATTTCATATATTTTGGGTTGTTGGCCAAACATAGTACAGATCTTAAATGTCTGTAAACTATGGTAAACAAAAGCCATTTCCTCCCCTGATCTAAACCTACAAATTGTGTGAAAAAAAAAAAAAATACATGACAGATGAGTTAAATTGACATGCTTGTCCAGGCTGTCCTCATACTTAGCTATTCCTACTAAAAGTTGATGCACTCTAAATCGTATAATATCCACAAAATCATCTTGTATGTTCACGTAATCATGAACAAGGAAGTACAAAAAGCGACAAACGCTGCTTAGAGACGAGGTCAGGGTGGATGGGTTGGTCAAAAATGACCAGACTTTTGCACAGGAGGCCGGTGTTTATACCCTGAGGGGAAACCAAAAGTCAATGCTGATTTATTTGTCATGTAACATCCGTACTTAAACAATGTCACTTCCATAGTTATTTTAACCCAAACCATGATCTTTCTCCAAACCTAACTGAGTGGTTTCCTGTGTAGACGGAAGTTTATTTTGAAAAGACTGTATGCATGTAACGAGCAGAAATTGACAGATGCGTCACATGTTGCTGGACATTTGTAGAATCATTTTCAATCATTTATATCATACAAACTGTTTTAAGACGATATGTAGGCTTGGCATCATTAAAAAATTGTTGTCTTCTGTGGATAAAAAAATGTTCCATTATTTTTTTTTGTCTTCTTCGAAACCACAAGTGTTTGAAGTGGTCTTACTACTGATATTTTGAGCTTGTCGTGTTTTATATGCTCCCCTTGTTTTTTTAATATTTAAATGTATCCACCACGCTGTACGATTTATCTTTGGTTGAGTCAGTGGGCAAAAAAAGGAAAAAAAAATAGAAAATACCACTGTTTGACTTTCAAAGACGCATCTTGTCGAGGATTGTCTCCTCGCTGCAGTGTGTGTGGCAAGTTCAGCCAGATGAAATCCCCGTCAGCCGAGTCACCTTATTCCCGGCCAACCCCAGAATCCCTCTGAATTGTAGGAACACAAAGCCGTTATGAATTTGTCACCTCCCGTCATTTTATCTCGGGCTGCAGGCAGTCTTTCCTCACAAAGCGGCACAGAGACTGCAAGCTGCGCTCAGCCAGGTTTTCCTTTCTGGAGCCTTTCTCCAAAAACTAAAAGAGTGGTCTCAATGTTATCAGAAAATTATTCAGTATAGGACGTAAGCCTTTCATATCTCCCTATGTTGAAAGCCACTTTTCTTCTTAAGTCTGCGCCATTTGGGTAAGCCCCCTTACCCAATTAGCCATCCTTAAGCCTTTGTACAGGCTGGACAAAAGGAAAGACGGATGTTAAATGGGCTGATTATCCCGTGGTAATTATATGACGTTCAAAAGCACATCCCATCTCTTCTTTTCTTGACCAAAGCGGCAGAGAAAGACCGAGAGTAGACATAGAGAGTGGTCATTTAAATGGGGTGCACTGCGGGGTTAGCTGGTGGCTGCGACAGCATATAGCTTTCAGAGATCAAGACATAATGAGCTGAGACCAAAGAGGACACCTCTAGATGCATTTATTTCATACACCCCATTACCATGTCCTTGTTTTTCACAGATTCAATTAAGGCTGCTGCATTTGCTGCACATTTTTGCTCAGTAGAGTTTAATGTCTCCTACTCGATGTCGAAAATGTGAAAGCGTGATGAGTGGTGAACAAAACAGGGAATCACAAGTGCGAGGCAGAATATATAAATGAAAATAGAAATGAGAGAAAAAGTGCTTTAATAATCAGCTGTAATCGCAGTAAACGATGAAGCTCACCTTGGCTGTATTAACATGCTACACCACACTAGGATTGTGTTTCTATGCAAAAATACAGCTTGCTCAAGATTTACTGTGTGGTAATTTGGTTTCATACATTTAGGAAAATGTGACATTGAATCACATTGCTGACATAAAAAAGGTCTTAAACCTGCAATAACTGATTTAGCCACTTGGGGCAGCAGCAACAAGCTGTAAACAAGATATAGAACCTTTAAGATATGGCAAACTTGTGAGCAAACAGCTGCAAATTTACATCCAGTCACATCCAGCTAACACAGAGCTACATATTCACATTCATTTGGAGCCATGTTTCTGGCGTTCTGATGTATGAATGTAAATCCAATATCCCCTCTCCTTTTAGCTCTGTTTTTGGTTTCCACCAACTCCTGAGAAAAATAGACGGCTTGACTTTTTTTTTTTTTTTGGTTATATGATACTTGAACAGTTGAATGATTGGTGAAACGTCCTCAAAAGTAGATTTCCTATGACATTTCCCACTACGTTTTAGATATATGAAAAAAAGCCTGTTTAGTAATTCTAATGGCACGTTTCCACCAAGCAGTCAACTTCAGTTCATTACAAATTAGAATCGTTATTTGTGTGTTTCCATTTAACAACCAGCAATAGCAACCAACATTTTTAATTCACTCAACCCAGATTTAAAAAAAAAAAAAAAAGGCAGCTCGCATAACCCCACCACCACTACCATACACTACGCCGGACACACTACGTACCCTACGCCGTACAATTGACGTATTGCAGATGTTCCTCTGTGTGGTTGTCCTGTTGAGGATGATGTCATGGCAGTTTCACGCGTCGTCGATACGGCGATCAGTTGAAAATCCCAGCTACACTGAGGGGGTACTATCTGCAGTGGAAACGAGGCATAGAGAAAAATGACCAGGTACCAAAAGTGAATCGACCCGAACAGAGCCGTACCATGCAGTGGAAACACGGCTTTGGGGAATAATGATTTTAGTCCTAACCTGTCAGTGTGCACAGCTACAGTTACTGTAAATCTGAAACTGGAATAGCATCATTATAGCAGCCCAGATGCAGGGATGTTAGCATCTCTGTCAAAGACTTAGCTGAACGCACGGGTAGGAGCTTGTGACTCAGCCAAATGTCAATATCTGTGATGCATTAATGCCAGCTGTAGGAAGTTACACTTAAAGGGTAAGTGTCTGAGTGACTAATGGAGACAACATTTTTTTTCTGCAATGTAATCCTTCTGGGCAATTCTGCACCGTCAACGTACGTCCAGTAAATCACAAGATTTCAGAACGTGACTTCTCCTTGAGCGATACATGGTTAGACGCAATAACAAACAGACCTTGGTGAAGCTAAAGGCAAAGTAAAACCTTTCCATAATGTTGTCAGACACTGAGCCTGTCAGTGGCAAAAACAAGCATTTTTAGTGGACGTACAAGACTGTGAGGAATTGGCCTGAGCGATTACATTGCAGCCCGTTCCGTGGCTGCTGGCTGCAACGGTTTCGCTCAATACTGGACCAATTTCAAAAATGGTTGTCCCCATTAGTCACATAGACACAAAAAAACATGGGGAAAATAGGGTTCAGGTTGAAAAATACTGACGTTAACCTTTTAATACAAACAGCTGCTCCACTAAAATGTTCCATCATGTGCATATTTGGTATTTCCGATTGAAGAGCACAGACAAAAATGTAAAGACTTAAAAACATAGACAAGGTGAACATATAACATAGATGTAATACAGTATGAAGATTAAATTCATTGAAGACAACTTTGCACCGTCAGACCGAAAATGACTTGCTGGACCACTAAAATCTATTGTTATAGCAGCAAAACATAAATTAGCACAATTAGCCTTTAACTTACAGCAGGCATAAGTGATAATTATGTCTCTACATGCTCATTCAGGGAAGCATCAATCAGACATCAATGGACATTTTAGGAGCTTAGCAGCCAGGGATAGCAGCTTTCCTTTTCATTTTCTATTGGTCACAGTTGGTTCAGTGTGCTACCGCTGACAGCTGATATTCTGGATTCTTGGCTTTCTGAATGTCACTTGTGATGTCCTCACCTTCAGAGTGGTATCGGCAGAAGGTAATGTGTGCAGAGGGGACCATCTGGCCTGGCTGACTGGGAGCCGTCAACTGCAGCTCAGGCCAAGTGACCTTGGCAGGGTCCGGACCTGGAAGCGCAGAGATGGCACTAATATAACACTCAGACCCGGGAGATCGGTAAAATGGGCAAGCATGCATTTTAACCAGGAGGAAAAATAGTGTTCCAACAATCAGGTGCAACTACAAAAACTAAAACCAAATGCCCTTTAATAAAAGCAGTGATGGGAAATAGGACATATTGAAAACACGTCTTCCAAGTCAGTGTGTATTTAATTAAACAGAAGAAAAAAAGTGGTTAGACTACTGTAGATTTACAAAATATTGCTTTGATGGAGTCCACAATGTATTATAATTTAAATTATAATAGCCTTAAGTGTACTGTAGTGTTCAGATTAAGGACCCTGTGTCCTTCTCAAAGAACTTCCCAAATGTGGTTTCATAACTTTTCAATGTCCAGAGGGCTCCTGAAGTAAATGTATTTGTGCCAAGCAGGGAGTCAAGGCCAGGGTGACTATGAAAATGAGATTATTTTAAAGACTTAAACATCAGGCTATTTTTTCTTCAAAGACGATCAGTTTTAACTTTAATGTCTCCGAGGCTTGCATCTGGCCTTCCATTCGCTGCATAATTCTTTGTTAGCAAACAGTCCATGACTTCGACCTACTAACTGTGAGTTTGGAAACTCGAAGCCTTCAGCGGAGTCTCATGTCTATGAAGCTGTCCAATTCCACCCTCCAAAACAGAGGATGCAGAGTTACTGTGACATTTCTCTCACAGTCTGAAGCCTAAAGAACATCCCCGGCCCTGCCGATTCATTTCTCAGAGCGAACAATTTACTGTTGTCGGCTGGATCCAGTCAACTTGAACGATCCCTGTAATTCCCCGAAGGAAACACTCCAGCTGAAATGGAGCATTGTGTTTCATGGACTGTGTCCTAATGACTGATGACATTTTCTCAGACACCTCCAAAGACGACCTCTAGCTAATCTGGAACGCCACTTAAATGCTAAAATCTCGCCTCGTCATGGGCAAAATCACATATTTACCCTCTCTGTAACATTAGCATGTGTCTGCATGTTGCAAGTCAGAAAAGTCATTATTATCGCTTTAAGTCGTCCACAAAATAATTAACATCTGCTAATTTGTTTGATCATGACTTCAAATTTAAAACTCTCATGTGGTCAAATGGGGATGACAGGGTTCATATTACAGAAGATCGGTAGCTACGGTGAAGGGATATTTTGTAAATTTGTAATACATTAACGAAACTGCAGATGATAACACATGAAAAATAACACAAAACATAACAGACTGTCTTGTAGATTTTCATAAAGAAGCTAGAATATTAATTGTATTTGTCTAATGATAACAAAAGATTTGATGAGATGATCAGAAAGATCTACCAGGTGCATTTATACTAAGTTAAAATCATTGACTGTAGAAGTAGACGTAATCACTGTGACGTCAACCATTGGTTTGTGGACTGTCATTTTGAAGCCTTGATTTTAGCATTAAGGCCATCGCCATCTTGGTTTTTGGTTGTTGCCATCTTGGCTTTCTGCAACCAGAAGTGATATGAGAGGGTGGAGCTTTTTTTCTTTTTTTTGGGGGGGGGAGGGAGGAAGGCAATATCACATACAATTTTACAGATATGTGTACCTAACACCCTTTTCCAGTTTTTATATGCATGTATAGCATGTATGCATATGCACCAAAAGATGCATGTGCATGCCACAGTACTTGTGGATCATAACTCAGTCATCTGGAGAACTGTAGGTCCGCCATCCTCACTTTCTGAAGTATGTTGCCGTGTATATCTTTCCATATATACAGATTTAACACATCTACACATCAATATACAATTAACTTTCATAACTGAAAACACACTGTGAAAGGGTTAAAGCTGTAAGACGAAAATGCGAACAACTCTCAGAACAGACAACACCGTTGTAGCGACCTGTCAATCACAAGATAGCCACATCCTAAAGCATACCCTGCTTTATCGTCTATTTGACTCTAAATGGGACCATAATTTACTGAATGAACATCATGTTGTATTGAAGAAGACTTGCAACTAGTGATTGAGACCATAAAGTTGTTTAAAAAGTTGACCGAGGTAATAACTTATGTGAGAAGTAGGGTAATTTTCTCATAAACTTCTATACAATCAGACTTTGGAGACTGCAAGTTTAAGGCAATTACGCATTGGCTTCACTATTGAGAAATGGGGGTGTCCCACTGGTTAAAACAAGGTTACTTTTTTTTTACCTTACCTGCTACAAACGTTTTGTTTGGGCAATATATCTAGCAACCTCCTTAGTAGGGTGTTTGACCAGAATACCTTTTATAATGTATTCTGACGTCATGTCACTACCATCATTGCTCCTTGACCTTTTAAAGTCTGTCATATGATCTGCTTGAGATTATATGCCACAAACTTCAACAAGCATTATGTCAAATTATTTTTACTACTGTAAAATGTATATAGCATTGCTCCAAAATATAACTTAATTCATTAATATTAATCCAGAGTTTATGAACTCTTGTTAAAGCAACGGCAGTTTTTTAAATAAACCTTTTGATGATAATCGCTTTGACAACTTTTAGTTAAGTGTTGTAAAGAAGCATAATGTTCTACAGGCTGTATTTAAGCTCTTTTTCTCTCACGCCAGCTACACTTACAATTCATGAAAGATACATTAATAGGGAAATATAGAAGCACATATTGCATTGGCAGCCTTTGATTGTGAAAAACAGCCGTGTTTCCCTAGTGACTTTAGGTTATAGGAAATTAATGAATTTCCCGTTCCTATGTTGATCGCTATGAAATGCTGCCATGCAGAACAGCTTATTTCTATGTATCCAACATAACTGATGTGGACATACATATAGCACATGTAGTGCTTGTAAGGGATGCAATTTGCAGTTTACAAATCATTATGATACTCTGAATCCTGAACTTTATGTCTTATTGGTGACCAATGATTGCAAATGTATCATATCCACCACTTTTATTTGGATATTAACAGATGGCAGTCAACACAAATACATAAAATGGATATGGATGTGCTCAAACATGAGGAATAAGTGGAATTTAATCACAGTGCATGGGACTACACCCTCTAACACAGAACTGACATTACATAATGGAATTGTTCAGAGTAGCAGCACGGTGCAATTCACCTCTACAAACTCAGACCGCACCCTAATTTCACAGACGTTTAAGGATGGCGAGCTCATCCATAAAGACAGCTGTCTCACCCGCCAATTTGCATATGTGCGTGTCAAGGTCATTAACATATCTCTGTCAGAATACGAAACAATGATGGTCACTTTGCCATAAAAAGTCATTAACTTCACACAGGATGCAATTACAATGGATCCATTTTGCTGTGGCCTCTGACAGCAAGTGTCTGCCGGTCCCTTGATGGCCGAAGATGGATCTGACTGGGAGGCTAATGGCTCCGGCAGGAATCAACAGGAACCCCAGATGGCCCACTAGCATTTGTTTGACTGTTTTTATCTTAATCAGAAGCTTAATGTAGTGATTATTTAAACAACAAAAGGTGACAAACGGCCCACATCAAGTGCTCGAAACACTTCTGCTGCACCACAACGAGGAACTAATTCATCTTCATGCAACACAACTGATGTTTTAAGTTATTATTAATTTGCAGTGAATTTTCTCTTGGTGTATTATTGCGAGACTTGACGTATAGGAGTCAAGGCTCTCTTTACATGTTTTTTGTTCCATTTTCCAAATCGTTTGAACACACTGACAATGAGTGAAGGACACAGGGTAGCACATTACAATATGCACCATGTTTGCCAGCGCAAAATACTTAAAAAGTAATTTTGGTTCAAGGATGAGCTTTGTCTCTTTCTGTTCCACCTGACAGACACAATAACTCACACTATTTGGTAGTTGAAGCTGGAGATGGGACTTAAAGCAAGAGCTGGAGAGAGGAAAAGCGTGTAAACAAAACTAAACTAACTGAGACTCAACTTCATTTGGTCCAACGGAGACTCTTGAGTAACACCACAGTAAAGTGTAGGGGCCATGCTCAGATAGCAATGACACAACACAGATAACTGACAACATAATACACTGTTGGCCAGGTGATACAATGCAAATGACCCTGCTAAATATGTAGTTATTAGAAAAGAATAGGCTATGTTCAAGTAACCTGACCCGGTCAGATGAAAACGTCGCCTTCGTTGCCGTAATTTGCTCCTCTTTCAATGAACAGATACTCTCCAGTTCTGATACATCTGATGCTATTGCAGCATCTACGCTAACTTCTTCGGAAGCCGCCATTGTTGTTTAGAACGAACATTGGTTGTGTCTAAAAGGTAACCAGCAAATTGCGAAATCTGGCACACACTGACAGCCCAACCTTAACCATATCGCGAGAGTTTCCCAACTTGTGGGTAACCTTCTAAACACTACCACGAACAGCCTCTACATGTCGTCTCATACTATGGTCTCACGGGGTCTCACACACCTAAGCGACACCCGTAGCTGCCAGGAGCTCCTCACAGGACGCCGATTGGTCCGTTGTCTGGTAAATCAGAAACAAACGCATTACTTGAGGCCTGACGAGATGGAATTTCGTGTGACATTTGATCCTTTGATCTTGTGATATCGCAAGAATCTAGCTGCTGTGCAAGGTTAATGTTTGTAAGTGCCAAAGCAGACATTAACTGGCAGCAACACGCATACCAACCCTGTGTGTACAGTTAGCCTGTGTATGAAACCTTACACTCATGATGAAAAAAAAATTAAAAATTCCAATTCTCTATGATATTTCTCCAGTTTTCTCCTGTGCGTTCATGAAGTCCTAGAGCTTTGGGATAGCTTGACCCTTTTTCGGTCAAGGTGAATAACACGGACACTTCAGTGCCTCAATTTGCGCCACATAGAGTGAATCTGTTTCTATTAGCACCCACGTCAATGGCAATTTCAGTTTAATAGCCCCAAATTACGAATCACAAATTTGCCTCAGGATTTATTATGGCATACACCCTCTGATCCTGAGACACTGGATTTGGATGAGCAAGATGGATCCCTCTTCCAGACAGATATACAGTACATACAATACATTGTTTTGTATAGACAAATCCAAGTCTTTCCATTAAGCTTGTGCAATTGCTCATCAGTAGTCTTTTTGGAAGGCACTTCCAATTTACGTACCGAATGTGTCATCCACAAGGACCTGTTGCACATGCAGCTTTAGGTGATTACTCTTGACAACTCTTTATACATCTGTCTAAATTGGGTGATTGTAACTAAAGTAGATCCCTAACACACACACAAAAAAATATTGTTATTGTGTTAAATCAAGGCAACACATCCAGGGAGGTAGTTGTTTTTCGATGGAACTGACTTGGACTGCCTTTCATCTGTCACCTCCGGCTCTGATTTCAGCAGCTTTACTGTGTGGATGACATCTCTGATCCCACTTGTGCAGTGTCACAAACAAGCCATTCTCTACCTCTGGTCCTTTTACTGCCTCTTCATGGATTTGTTATCCATTGTGTTGACAGTGTAAGGATTTCTGGCATATAGAATGATGGATTCATGTAATCCCTTTACAATAGCTTATTTGCATAGTTGCTGTTCCGCCTGGCAACATTAATCATTACAGCTCCGTGGATGAATGTCTCTTGTTTATCATCATTGTCGCCTAATTGCGATAAAGAGACATCTCTTCGGTTGTGTTGTTAGAGCTGTACTTCTTCCGCCCAAATTACCATCACCTGGTCCGTCAGGTGAGCCCATTACAACTGGAAAACCCAGCGTGAACACACAAACACACTGTGGCGTAAATCAGAGACTTATTTTCGAGAGGAGCCCTTTCATTAGGATTTCAATTCCCTCACAGCCAAACAAATGGACTGCGTTCTCAGATATTAAATTAATTGCAAAACTGGCTATGGGCTGCTGTGCGCGGCAAGCTCTGCTGTCACAGTGGAAATGTAATTTATGCAGTGCAAATGAAGAGGAATTACCATGCCATGATTCTAACACCCAACACTGAAAAGAACATGTTGCGCTCACAGCAACCCCACGTTTTGACGAATACCAAGCAGCCAATCGCAACATATATTATCTACTATGTGGGACTTATTTCCTTGTTTAATTTTTAATGTAAGTTTGCATCCAAATGTTTGATTTTCTATTCAGTTTGGGTGTTCTCTGGGATAAAATTAATTACTTCTAAAAGAAACATGTTGGATGAGGATATTCTTTGGGAAGATGTCACAGATAAAATGAATGTATTACCATGTGTTATCATGCATTAAGCTTCTATGAAAATTTAAGATTCACTATTAATTTTTCTTTTTCACAATTGTTTTTTTTGTTATTTTTTTATGTTGTCTTTTTGGAAGATACCAATTAGCTCCTTCTAATGTTTGTCTTCCAGGACTCTATGAATACACACAACAGTCATGGGACAGTAATCTTAACGTAAAACATAGCAGGAAAAATGTGAAGTAGTTCAAAAATGAGAAGGGAAATTATAAAATAAAAATCACTTAAAACAGGATGGAATTGGTACAAATCTCATAAAGTGGTAAAATAAGCCCCAAAAGCTTGACACTAACATATCTGACGTTTCTGAATTGCAATTTAAGTGTAATTCTTGGGGCCGTGGCGTCTTGATACCAACGCACCAGGCACCCTTTAGCATCTGTAAGGCTGCATTCACACCATATCAGGCGTTGTTGGGGATTGAGAGAAGGTCCAGAGGATTAACTGCGATAATTAATGTCTTTTGTTCCCTTATGGCTGATTGGCCACCACAGTGTGACGTCGGGTTGCGTTTCTCCAAAAGTTGATTATGTTTCTACTTTTCCACGGGAGCCGCTGCCCAAACGCACTGGCCCCATTCAAAATGAATGGAAAAACTTTGGCCGCATCGCCTAATCTCGTGTGAATGCAGCCTAAGAGACGCGCCGGGCTGTCAGCTAATTCTGATGTAAACCCATCTGCACGATTATAAGACGCAGCACAACGGATATAGTATTAGGAGCAGGGAAGTCCGCTGAGGACGGTTCGTGGATGGGACAAACAAACAAATTACTTTTACTCAGGGGACCAGCGTTCGTGTCCTGTGTGAAACCAAAAGTTGAGTTATTTTTTACTGAGATGATAATATGCCACTGAGTCACATGTCGTTATGTCTGTAGCTTATGTTACAGGTGTACTTATTTTAAGTCATGTTTTATTTCTAACTGCCACTGTTTCACAAAGTTAACCACACGCAGAACCTTCTACGTCAAGATACTACACAAAAACGGCAAAATATGATGAGTTGGGATGAAACATTTATTGTACTATTGATGCAAGTTTGACTAACATATGCTACACATGCAGCTCCAACTCTTTTAATAATTAATTAGCTTGTTTTAAAAAATGAAACTATTTATGACCTGTTTTTTAAAGATTAATGTCTTCAGTAGGAACACAATTTGCTTTTGGGGCTGAGAGCAACAGACAGGGTAGGGAAGCCGGAAAGTATTCAGAGACCTACTAACACATTGTTGGCTTTGGTCTTTTCACAGCATGTGTTGACAGTACAAAGAAATATAGACGTTTGCCAACCTTATCTTTGAATTAACTGCCGCTTGCATTTTCCTTGTTCGAGTGCGCGCTCTGTATCTGTGGCAAAATGTAAGTGTCAGCGGCCACCTGCTTGTGAACCAGATAGAGAGAGGCACACACCCCCATCTTAGCCGCCAACTTGATCAACACCGCCTGCCATCTGCCCTCACAAGAAGCAACTCTTCATGACGAATTGCATCAATACACATACAAGCAAACACCGCCGACGTCTTGTAATGGAAGCACTTGGGTTGCTGTAAAAGTCCTGCCCCGCTGCGGGTTTGCATCCATGCATCTCTTTGGAGAGAAAAATGAGTCCCAGGGGGGCCCACGAGGGACACAAGTGTCAAACTACACACTTAGAATGAGTAATGGAGGACCGGGCCCGTAAATGCCTCCACTGACCTTTGGGTATTCATACACAACGTGCATAGCAAAGAAGAGGAACAACATGCCAGCATTAATTGCTCCAAAGCAGACATTATTTTTTTGTATCTGTCAGTGAAAATATGAAATAAGTACCAGATGATAAATACAAATGAGGAGGAGTGGGTCTGAAAGTCACCCGGTGGAGGGTGGCTGTCAGAAGAGAGAGAAAAAAAAGAAAAAAAAAGTGCAAGAATCTTAATCTTTTGTAAGGCTGTCAGTGGGTGACACCTCCAGGCTTGGTTGCTGGCTTGCTCTCAAAGTGACAAGGTCAGGATCTGTTGCCTGGCGCTCCTGAAGACATATATTCCTCCGTTATATTTTCTTCTTTTTCTCAGGCAACGCTGTGCAGATGAAGCAGCTTATATAAATCCCGTGTACAGCCCTTTGTTTCTGCTCAAATACAGCTTTCTTCCAGCTGTCACGGCGGGGACGGATTGATTGCGCATTATGTTTGATTCTCCGGCTCTCTTGTCATTTTGAAGTCAGAGATCAAAACGGCGACGGTACACAACAATGACAGTGATCTGCGTCGACCTATCAAAAAGCTTCAAAAGCCGTCTCTGAAGAGGCCCAGTGCCACACACACACACACACGCACACTCCGTCATCTGGTTGACCCAGTTCTCCTACGCTCTGGTGGCAAACGCGGTGACGGCATAATTCATTGTGAGACTAAAATCCTTTCTTGATCGATGGAGCCATCAACGGTCAAGTTCACTGTTGCAACCCCTGCTCCCGCCGTCTATAATGTTGCCGGTTTGTCCTGTGCTAATTGGCACTTTTCAGTTCATAAATCACCTAAAAAAAAAAAAATTCCAAGCAGCCCTGTTCTCTGAGGTTTCGCTAGCTGCATTCACAGTGACCTGAACCTTCTCATTAGGGAGGACATACGGTATTCTCCTCCCGTTATCTGTGCTCAGTAAACTGCTCGACTTTAGTCATTGGAAAAGGAAGCTTAAGGGTCTGGGTCATCAGAGCTGCAGTGGAAAATTGTTGATTGTCTGTCCCCATCACAGATCAGGTAGGATCACAAACAGAAAATAGATGAGATTACCTGATGTGCATCAATAAAAAACAAGCCTAAGAAGAGAAGAAAATAAAGGGGTTAATTTACTGTTCGACTAATGCAGTGCATGGTGATAATTCATTAAATCAACATCATTGACATGCTCTCAGCCCGTGAATGTAAATGAAGAGTGTTTAGGCAAAGAACGGCTACAGAGAGCCTTTAGAACCAATAAGCCAATGCATGAGCGACCCCATTTTTAACTCCGACACTGGAGCATCATTTCCAACTCCTAATGGAAAAAAAAAAAAACATCAATGCCATACCAAAACCCTGACACCATCATAAAACTGTAATAACTTACTTGTTTTAAATTAAATTTGCATTCAGCGAAGGACCTCGGCTCTGCAAATGATCGTTTCGCTCGAGCTGTAGTTTGTCTTTTAATTACCATCTTCCTAGAACGACTTGAGACAATTTGCCCGGAGGGGACCTCAGAGTGTTAGAGTGGGCTAAGCATCATTTCATTAGTTGTGATAATATTTCTTTTAGTCATTGAAATTTATGGATGCCAAGTCTCAACACAGCGGGAAGGAATTAGAGTGGGTGGCAGCCCTCGCCGGCGGTGGAGGTGGGGTAGCGGCGGTGACATGTTCCTTTTCATAGTAAATAATAAGCTCATTAAATGGCTGAAATGTTTTTAAAAGCTATTATCTGCCCCATTTCACTTTAATTAGCCAACTGTCTCCGAGACCTGCGTGCACAGTTTACAGAAGATTTACTTTTTTGTCAGACGACAACAGAAAGTTGAGTGAAACTAATCCAACATAATGGCAATGCCAGTGGTTTGACAGGTGAAATAAACTAGGGAATTAGTCATCCTGGAGAAATCACTCTGAGGCTGAGAGATGAGATGGTTTGTGCCTGTGATAATAAACATGTTTCTGGTGAGATTTGATGCAGACGTGTTTGTCATTACAGCAGAATTCCGTGATATTGAACTGGGGGGGGAAATGACGGCGTGATTGCATTGATTTTCTGAGAGAAAATGAAAATAAATTGGAGAAATTTAAATAAATAAAACTGCTTGATATGTAGAGAAAGTGAAAATTTGTCACAGAGAAACTGCAGGCAGCTTTCAATCAAATGGTTCAATGGAAAACAGTCGATGGCAAATATCCTGTACAATATTGCGGTTGAAGTCTGAGAGAAAAAGACCTCCCGGCCATTACTTTCATAAATGTCTCGGCAACAGCCTTACAGCTGTGAGCTGAATGTAATTAAGTCGGACCTAATACTTTTCATGTGGTAATTTGCCCAGTTGGAGAAAAAAAGTAGCCAATGCCGATTGGTCGTTCTGCTTCTCACCAGGGCTCGGGAACACTACTCCTAATGAGAGCGCTGCAGGGCCATAAAGTTTCAATCATGAAATATTAAATTCATATTAACAATTGGAGGAGATGAGGCTAAGCCTGAGCAAGGTATTGTCCAGTATAGAACAAGCCAGTGAGCCCAACTGGAAATGCATAGGATACTTTGTATGCAGTGAAAGTGAAAGTAATCAATGACAAAGTATTACAGCAAAAACATTCAGTTGCATAAAGAAATGTCTTCAAACTGCAATTGTGGATAATAAAAAGGTTTGTATTATGGTTCTTTAAGTGGCAGGTAATGCTTTGTTTGTCAAAATTAGGGAGATAATTCCAACCCCAACGCTTCCTATCACAAATATGATGTTGTCTCCTATTCCCCTCGAACATGTTTGTTTTGAACAGCAAGAAGAATAAGAGGCGATAACAGCCCTTGATAACAGCTGTCTGCAGAGAAAATGCATTCAGACAACGCTGGCCCGAAAATATACAGTTAGAAAAGTCGAACTGGAAAATGCTGTCAATACTGGTAAAGTTTACTGTTCCTTTTGTCGCGCAGTAAAACAATCCATATCCGACTTGGAAGTTGTAAACTGTGTTGACGCGCAAGGTGCCGCAACAGGATTATTTTCTATACATAGCACAGTAAAGGTGTTGATAATAAAAAAGGACAAATGTAGCTCTACAAAGGAGAGCCTCTTGGGGAAATAAGACAAAGGAATGACAAAGAGTTAAAGGAAATATGTTTCACTCTTTGTTCTGTTGATACTAAGTGGACCTTACACGCAGGGCACAACCATGCTAGGATGTCAACACTTTGGCAGCTTAAGTGGACTATATGTTTTTAGTCTGAATTCAAACAGCTGGCACCTGCTTCAAAAATGAACTCTCCAGTGGCAAATTTGAACTACAGACTATACTGTTACAGTAATGGGTGTAAGACTACAGCAGCACTATAGTTCTTCCACTATTGGGTATTGACATGTCCAAAAGTGGACATGAGACGACAGTCATCAATATAAGTTTACGTGTCCTCGATGAAAATGAATAGATTGCTCCTGCTCTACTTCACTTCCCCTACAATGTACACTGATTACACAGTGTATTGGTAGTCTTGGTGGAGAGTAAACATCTAAACGTCCGTTGTAATTAAATAGGTTTCTTTGAAACATACAGGCACTGGGACTGAACCTATAGGTCTCGGCCATCTATTGAAAACGGGTTACATGATATTGTTCTTTTGTTGATATAAAGTAGTACATCTACAACGTTATTTTAAGAGAATAGAGAGTTGCATCCTTGAAGTCCCCTTTTCCCTGAATAGGTGGGGTTGGTCAACCTTCCTTGGTTGCTAAGTTACCAGGTGTACATGAAAAGTCCGTTTAGCCAACCTGTTGTGGTATTCACAACTTCATATCTGGAATCGCACAGCCCATTCTCATTCCCAGGACGATAAATACCAAGGCTTTGTCACAGCCATTTTCGTTCGTTACTCCTTAGCCGGCGCTATGAAATGCCATTCCATAAACTATAATCTAAACCCATCCGCGGTGACAGTAAACATTTGTGCCGGGAGTGTGGTGACGTAGTTTAAAGAGTGAAAGAGACACAGGGTGGGCACGAGGGGAGGTGGATGGGTCCAACAAACACAGGGCTTTCATCCAGGAGACCGCTGTTCATGTCCTGTGCGTCTAGTTATAATTAGCTGTTTGTTTGTGTCCTGTGTTCACAACGTTCAGTGTCATATTCACTGTGCAAATGTAGTAGTTTAAAGCATGTCTTTTTTTCCTAAACCTAACAATAGTGCCTTGCTTAATCCTAAAGTGACGCCAAGGGTATCTGTAGTGGCTTTGATGCCGAAAATTAAGGAATGGGGGTTGTATCCTCACAACTCTGGACCACTTGAATTATATTGTGTACCCAGACTCCAGTTGAATTTCAAAACACAAATGCAAGCAGATTTAAATAAAACATCTTCCACACAACTATAAATATAATTCCAGCTGCCGCAGTCCATATAATGAAGACATTCAATTACAGGGGTGCCAACCGGAGGAAATGATTAAAAATGGTTACCTGGGAGCAGAGACAGGGGAATTAACTAAAAGTCTTTAATTACACTTGGTGGACATTAATCACACAGAGAGATGAGGTTCATTTCCCGCTCATCTTAATCTTCATCATGTAGGGGGTAGTTAAAAGGACTCCTGACTGGGCACAGATGCACACTGTGCAGCACGTTCACACTAATACTGTCCTCACACCATGTGCCCTGGAGACGATGTGAATATGTCCCAGAATACACCTTGTTCAAGGGAAATGTAGTCCAATGTTGTTGTTTTTTGCTGCACATTGGCATTGATGTGAAACAGCAGCTCAGTAACAAAGACTCAGATGAAATAGACTCAATTACATTGATTTATAAATCAGTGTTTATAATATATGATGTTGCACCTTTTTAAGAATAATAAACTACATGAAGTGAAACTTTGCTGAATTTCTTCCCATGTTGGCCCCAGTATTTTCTGTTTAATAATTCATTTGAAGCAAACTTGTCTCCTTCTGATTGCAAACCCAATATTGATATGAGAAATATCTTTTTGAAAAAGAATAAAAAAATCTATCTTTTTGAGGGCATTTACAGTCAAAGGAATTATCCCTATGCTGAGTCAATATAATGCAGTTGTACAGGCTCCATGTTGTTTTCCTAAAGCATCATGTGTTTTTCTCTGTGGGTTTCAGTGGAGCCAGCAGACACTGTACTGTTAGGTCATGTTTCTTTCAGTAATTGCAGCAAGTTTTCTTTTCAACTGAAATATTGAAAATCCTTTGCAAGTGAATATGTTCAATATTCACTTTTATGAAGAGATAATTAAGGATCAATTCTCTATTATTGGTTTTGAAATCCTTTAGAAAACTGGACATCCTTCACAATAAAAACAACAGAAAATAAATATTAAAGGAGAAATGCTCCATTATTATCTCATGAATAGCAATTTTCAGTTGAATATGCTGAGGTCAGACTAACCCAGATCCTTGTAGATATATGTCTCTATGTTGGTCAAACATATTTTATGAAAAAAAAGCCCAGCAATGTCTAGAATAAGATGAAACAAACATATCTGCACACCAACTAGCTCCCTTTAGAAGGATTTGGATGCTGTGTAACGTGCACTCTCTGCTGGAGATTTATTTGATCCAGCACACATCTTATTGGACACTAGGATGTCCGTGTCTTTTTATTGTTTTTTTTTATTGTCTTATGAGACAAAATTAATAGCAAACATAAATTCACGTCATACACCTCTGCCTTCCCAAGGTTTGTTTTTATTTGGCTCAGACAAACAGCTGTAAACTGACATTTGCACATACATTCAATATAAGTGGTGCAAGATATGTATTCTATGATGATGAGGATGATGATGAACCAACAAACTGGAAGATCCCTTTCTTGACGTACTAAAGTAGAGAGGTGTGAGGATTTCAAAAGCAATATCAATACAATATGATGCAACCCGGTACAATAGCAGCAATCCTACAGTACAATACTGCTTCTGTTGTAACCTGTTTGATTTGAGACTGTGTGGGAGAGGTAGTGATTATACTCAGCGGTAATCTGAGGCCATGATTCTTTTTTTCTCATCAGGCCTTGTTCTGGAGGACAAAAATAACAGGGACACCTTCCATTACCAGCGTAAAAGTGGACATTCAAAGTTTCATAAGGGTAGTATTTATTGGAGGACAATTATATCAAATTGTAGTGTATGGCGGTGTTTGCTATAATTATGATTTTGATTATAATACCATTTGATAGTTCACTAGAAAGTGTTTGGAAATCCAGTTTAAGTTTTCTTGCTCTTAGTGAGGCCATTTGCTATTATGCAGATTTTCCTTGGGCAACCCTGTGTCCTACACAATTATATCCTCATACAACTGCGTTTTCAGTGATCTTGGTGATGTTTAGTAAAACATCATGGTTTGGCTTAAGATATGTTTGTCCTAGTTGAAAGTCCTGTGTTTGTTTGACTCACCCATTCACCTCAACCTCTTCCCTATGTGGACATACAGCCCGTTCTCTTTCCCAGGGCGTTAAATACCGTGGCTTTGTCACGGCCGTCGGTACCGCCGCACAAGACAACCTTGAGTGCCAGTATGAATCTCACCGGGCGTTCCATTAACTATAATGTAAACCCATCCGCGAAGACCGCAAACGCTCGGAGAAAGTGCGCCGGGAGTGTTGTGACGTAGTTTAAAGAGCGAAAAGAGACACACCGGGTGGGCAGGAAGGGAGGTGGATGGGTCCAACAAACAAAAACGTTTTCATCAGAAGTTTGTGACCCGTGCATCACGTTACAATCAGCTGTTTGTTGTCAACATGTCCCATGTTCACAATGTTCAGTGTCATTTTCATTGCACTAATGTAGTAGTTTTAAGCCAAAACATGTATTCCTACAGTAGTAGAAGTAGAGTGGTTTTGTTGCATAATCCTAAAGTGACGCCAAGGGTAACTATAGTGGTTTTGATGCCAAAAAATAAAGTGATGCCAAGGGGTGTAACAAAGCGGCGGATTGTGATTAGTTGTTCTTTGGACTATGACTAGAAACATATTTTTGATACGTCAAAAACAAACGCAATCTGGGAAATATTATGAAAGGTTACTGACAATGCAGTTGCATTGTATGGGAACGTAATTGTTAGTAGACCAGGCTGCCATGGATGGTGCACTCTGGTATAATGTATATAACCCAATACAGAAATGCTCTTACTCTATGCAAAGATGTCTGTGTGCACTGAGGATGCATTGAACTCAACTTGAAACCTTCCCCCTATTCAGAAAATATTGCCTTCCTAAACAGAAGTGACACGTAGGCATATGCTGAGGTCTTCTCTGTGGTCTGAGCATCTCATTAAGTTACCTGGCATGGTACTCAGAGAAATAATCTTCTTTGGCTATAGAGCAAACACTACCCAGATCACTCCTTATTTTACTGCAAACACTACATCACAAGAGCAAAGATGTGCTGCGAATCGAAGTCGCTGTCCCTCAAAATGCAAGTTCTCACATATCATTTACGCGCTGGGAAACATATCGCATCATAAGATATCATTGATTAACTGGTTGAGTTCGGTGTGAGTGACGGAGCGCAAAGCCAAGACAAGAGAGAAAACCACGGCAGATGTGCATGAAGCACTGGGACCTGCATGTTAGATTGGATTCTTCTTTTTCTTCTCCAGCCAGTCACATTTACTTTGTGCCTTTGTGCCTTAAGTCTAATTGAAGCTCAAAAGCGAGAGGAAGAGATTGAATTGCAGATTGAATTGCATCCCAAGGTCATTTGAGCATTGTGGAGATACACAACTGCAACAGAGCTGCTGCCTATGGGCACTGTAGGCTCCAACTCGCCTCTCAAAAGCAATTATAAAATCCACCAATGCAATTTTGATTATTTCCCAGTGTATTTGGCTGTTTTATCGACCATGTGTTATTTAAATGCTGAGCTTAAATAATACTTGCTGTATACTTTGTCACAGTGCATGGTGAAGCACGATATGACTTCCCGTAATTTATGATAGAAATATGTTTTTACTCCTCAAAGACTATGGCGCATGGATAAACAGCTCAATATGGTTTATCAAATAAAAACAATAACTTCTCTCAGTCTTTTTATATCATGAGGTCCTCTACAGATGCAATCACCAGAGTAATGTTGCTGATGTATGTTTGTTCTCGGAACCGCAGAAACCGATGTAGCAAGCTATATTTAAAGTCCTGCCAGTTTTGCACCAGACTGTGATGTTTAATTTCTGCTTCAGAGCAGTGGAGCAAAAATGAGTGTTAATAGATGCAGAAGTTCTAATAAATTTTGGCTATAAATTCTGGATGTATGGCTGATCATTGAGTAATGAAGACCTCTGAATAACCCTAGCAGTTTCTAAAAAAAAAAAATTAGTACTGGTTTACATTCCAATTTGGTAATAACGGGGCAATAATGGATTGATATCATGGCACAAATTACATTAAAAAAATCAGATAATATCTGGGTCTTAAAGGTACAGTCTGTAGGATTTGGCGACATCTATTGGTGTGGTTGCAGATTGCACCCAACTCAGTGCGCTCCCGCTCACTCCTCCTTTTCCAAGACTGCGGATACGTGAGTCGCAGAGTGCAAAACCGTGGTAACACCGTTCACCTCGCTCAGAGGCCATCCTTACCATAATAACACTAATTTACGAGCAACAAAAGTCAGACGGCAGTTGGCAGTAGCACGGTTTTGCACTCTGTGGCTCACGTTACCGCAGTTTCACAAGAATGTTGGTGAACTACGGTGGCCTTCAGGTAACGTAAAAACTCAAAAGGCCCTCTTTGGTTTGTCCATTCTGTGCTATTGTAGAAACATGGCGGTGCAATACAATGGCAATAATGGAGTAATATCATGGCAAATATTACATTAAAAAACAGGTAATATCCAGGTCTTAAATGTACAGTGTGTAGGATATGGTGACAATTCACAACCAAGAATTTTGAGGCTTTTATGTGTCTTGAAAAAAGCGGTTGCCACCAAGTGGCTGTAAAGACGGACTAGTCGGCGTGATGACGTTTAGTAGTCTCATTTAGCCACTTGTAAGTAACCGCTTTTTTTAAGCCCCAAAATTCACAAATGGGATAAGCTTTTGTTAACCACAGACCTTATTTCAGGCATCTAATTAAAAACCCATCCAAGAAACCCATTGACTTTGAAACAAGGGAACCAGAAGTGCTAAAATGCGAACTCCTTTCTGGGTTTTAGGACTCATTCCTGCACCACTCTATGGTGCAGGAGGTCTAATCAGACAGAAAACACATACATAATAGCCTAAGCATATTGCTGTTACAATGGCTCGAAAGTGAAACTGTCACGACATAAAATCAGCGTAGAAATGGCTGACATGAGGTCAAACGAAAACAGGTGTCTATACCCAGCTGGTGCATGACAACTAGCAAAATTGTATTCAAGCTGCATTGTCCACATTGGACAAGCTATATGCGTAGATCAAGCTTCATACCAGTATGTAACACACCAAGTAATATTTACTGACTGTTTCCTTCTTTTGCATAATACATCGCTGTACATATTTTATAGTAGGGGCCTACTATAGCTGTAATTGTGAGTCAGATTGTCTGGGCTCTTTGCTTGCACAGTCAAAAAATGCCTGAAGTGCTTTGAGGAAAAGACAGGATTTCATTTTTTGATAGGCAGAGAGGCTATTTAAGATGAGTCACATCAGTCATGGAAACATTCATGACAATATTTATTTATTCATGAAACCGAAATATCAGACAAAGTATCATCAAAATGTTATTGAAAAAAATAAATAAAATTCCACTCAACAATTTACAGTACTGACAACATTTGGGGAAATCAATAAATGTTCCACACATTCTTAAATGTTTGATTAAGCACAATAAAATATGTCTGTTTAGTTGTTCCACACTGATAGAAAATTGAAAAGTAAACGCGAATAGTCAATGTGGCCTGCAATCTCACTTTCATCTGTTAACCATAAACACATTATTCCTCATTTATAAAGGTAATTTAACTTGACAAATACTCTATCATATTCAGCATAACACAGTATGATCCTTACAGGTCACCAACGAGGCTAATACTCCTAAACTTCAGTGACAAATATTCTCACCTGCATGCATTGCACAGTCCCTAATCTACCTAACCTACATGCAGGGTTGTGTGCACATTTTTGCTCTCAAAATCGTGCTGCTTTTGACATAATCCAAGTGAAATGGTGTCAAAACATGGTGTGTGTTCTTAGTGTCATTTGGTTTTAGCGATTTGGAAGCCACAAGCGCAGACTGAGCCGAAACTCTGTAGGTGTATGCAAAAAAAATTGAGTATACATTTTCACATGAAAATAAATCCAACCCACCGTAGAAAAGTGATTTCTGCAAGGCTGAGTGTTTGACTTAGCAATGTACAGCACGGCACAATTCCCCACGATCACTAATGAGCAATCACAGCAGCTCCTCTCATCCCCTTTAAAAGCGGCAGACAGTTGCTAATGAGCCGGGGGGGTGAGAGGCCGCTGCTGAGGAGAAACAGTTTCTGGGAGGCAAAAATATGCAGCCCCTCAAAATGGTAATATACAGTACCCCAAATAGGCTTCCAAGGGCAAATAATGCCAATTTTGAAGCTAAATGTACTGTTTAAAGTCACTCAAAGGAGCTTTTAAGTGGTTATGAAACAGCCTCAATTTAATACTGATGCCTCTGTATGATCTACACAAGTAAACAAGACCATCAGCAAGGAAACTGGCTATTGAGTTAATATTAATGCCTGTCATCTGTGCCACCGGGTCCGATTCTGACAGAATCATTCAGGTTCACCAGAAACCCTATCAGCTCTGACTCCAGCAGGGCCTCCGGCAGCTACCAGCTCACCGTGGACAGACCCAGGAGGTGGAGAGCGTCGAGATTCCCGCTGGGAGCCAACACCAACACCACGCTGCTGGAGAGCCAGGCCATATTGCTGACCCGCTGGAGGGAAGGGAGGAACGTAAGAACCAGAAACAGGACCAGGACCGCTTGGGGAAGACTCTCAAACCCTGCTGCAGTACAATGAAAGGTTTTCTAAAGGGACTCTGGTTCTCGGAAATACTGCTGCTTTTGTCCACAGAGGCCGCCAAAATCAACACAAAATGGAAGTTCCTCCTAGTAAAGTTAAAGGGACTGTTTGTAACTTTTATTTGTATAAATCTACCGGGTCGGGATCCCATGCGCGCTTGCGTGTGGCTACGCTGTTCAGACTGCTCCTCTGCCTGCTTGTCTTCACTCACACACCGCGCTCGTTCTCGCTCTTTTGCTCCACTTTCCAAGCATACGCGCACACTACACACTGCAGAAGAGTTAGTAGATCTGAGAATATCTAGTGAATATACCGTGGACATTTGTGCATAAATAAATGCTGCAACTCCTCAGCTCCTAACAGCCACAGGTGTCGCTGTTAACAAGCATTTCTGGAAGTTACAAATAGTCCCTTTAAGGGACAATGGAATTCCTGTCAGTGACTAATGATGTGTACAAGGATATTTTAGAATAGATTCATATCAGTAATGTTGCTGAAATGTGCTGAAAGAATACCACCGTACATTAATTCTGTCCTCAGTCGTCAAAATCATCAGTCCCTGCCAGCAGGATTCCAGCCTGCCAGCTCAAATCATGGTTAGTGCCTGGGACAGCTCCAGAATCAGCAACTCTGGACAGCGCTTGTCTCCGAGCACTTTGCCTACGACTAGTAAACTAGTTAATTAGCAAGTGCTGCAAAAAATGTGTTTCTATTTTGATTTGTTTATTCTAAAATGATGAAACAAGCTGCACTCGGTGAGTCATATTTGGTCACAGTAGCACACAATAATGCCTTCATTGCAATTAATGTGAGAAATGTCTGGTTGTGTTTTGCTTAAATAACAACTGTCCTGAGCTTATGGTTGGACCCGCAATTGATATTATTTCACTGCTATTCTGAGTCTGTGTATTTTGCAGTGAAGAGAAGCAGAAGGTCATGTACCTATTCTGTTACATCTTGTTGCCGTTTTGGAAGATTAAACTAATAAATGGAGGTACTGCCACTGTTTGACCTGTGTGTAATTACAAAGTACATCCCACAAATTAGAGAGTGCAGATGGAAAACACATCATTCCTGTTGATGTATGAACGCTACGATACTTAACTGACTGAAAGGAAATGACCTTTTACATCCTACTGGGGTGTGGATGACTGATCATTTCTAAAAAATCCCCCATTAATTTAAGTCAATACAGACCCTTAATCATATTGAACATTATATATGAATATGCATTCAAATGTGGACTAGAGGTAAGTCAAAGAGGAATAACTCAACATAAGGTTTCTGCGTGCACCTCCGAAGCCAAGAAAATTGCTTGTTGCACTTGCGATGAGTGCTGGTCTAAGCAGGTGGGAATGCAAAAACAAGTACTAAAATTGCATTGGTAATCATATCCAGGAATGATAATAATAGTGATACAAATGGGGCTCATTATGGCCAGTTTGCTGATCAGCATGAAATAGGAGGATTGCACCCTGACTAACTGTAAATTAGGAGAGAAGCAAGACATCGTATTATTAGCCATTCATTATGATAATATAAATAGGAATTGCCAACAAAACTTACTCAAAACTTTCAGATACCTTTTTAAAAAATGTGTATTGAAAAATGCTGTATCATTGGGACCAATAAGTAACCAGAGGCATCCCATTTACACAAAAAAAACAGTATACAAGTATAAAAAAGTATACAACCTGGAGTATTGGAGCATTCATAGCATTTCACAACTTGAAATTTAAACATTTAGTGTTTCAACTCTGAGCAGTGCAGTCAATGTCATCTGAGATATTGTTTCAAGACATTTTTGTGACGAAGACACCCTGATGGTGACACAAAAAAAGCAATGGCTCAATACTGCTTTTCTGATTTATTTTCCGTCTGTAAAATCATCCATATCCAATTTGTTTTAGTTACCTATCCAAAAAACATTAAGTATAGTAGCCCAAATACATCAATGAATACCTAAACACAGTGAATAAATACACAGCTGTCAATAGTGCTTGGAATAAATCATGGTAATACTCCCAGCCAGCCACCTGCACAGCATGCGCAAGCAGCTTAAATGGAGAAAGGGTGTTTGGTTTGCCTCAAGTAGATAAAATACTGGGCTTAACTGAAATAGTCTTATTCGGGCTGCCCGACATGTTCTAGGTGACTTCTCATCTAATATAGTCTGTGGCCAGAAACTTAGGAGTGATTTTTTGACAGTGACCTGACTTTCAAGGAGCAGGTAAAGACAAAAAAATCAAATCAAAAATCAATCTCCCGTCTCCATCTTGTTCAAAATGCTGCAGCTAGAACGTTAACTGGCGCTAAACATAGAGACCATATTACCCCAGTCCTGGCATATCTGCACCGGCTACGAGTAACATTCAGAATTGATTTTAACAATTTTCTGATGGGATGATTTTAAAGAACAGAAAGACCTCGCCCCTAGCTATATTGCTGACATTTTAACTCTTTAGGAGCCGGAATGCAGCCTTCTATCCTCAGGCAAGGCCCTCTTGGGTTGTTCCACAGGCCAGGCTCAAGACTAAAGGTGACTTTGCTTTATCTAGTAGGGCGCCTGTACTTTGGAACAAACTGCCTGAGGAAATTAGGCTTGCATCTTTCAACTCCATTCTAAAAACACACTTTTATAAACAGGCTTTTGTGTGAATCACTATGCACTTATAACTTTTGATCTGTTCTTAGTTGTATTTCTGTTTGTTGGTGTGTTTAGTTATATCTGTTTGACATGTATTATTATAACAGGTAGTAGTAGTAGTAGTAGTAGGGGGAAGTAATAGTATTATGTTGAAAAAAGTGTTATTTTGTTTATAAATGTATTGTTGTAGAAAAAAATGTTTACACTAGGGCTGTCAAAGTTAACTGTAATAATGCTTTAACGCAAATTTGTTTTAACACAACAAATTTATTAACGCATTAACACAATCGATCTTTCGGATATTGTAGCAGACTCAGTTTTAAAGCTAGACTGATGATACTGGTATCATATGAAACTATAAAACCTAAGGAATATATTGGTACCAACCATGTCATACTAGCTTGTCGCAAACTTGCGCTAAATTTTGATGAGGAAAAACTGTCATGGCCATTTTCAAAGGGGTCCCTTGACCTCTGACCTCCAGATATGTGAATGAAAATGGATTCTATGGGTACCCACGAGTCTCCCCTTTACAGACATGCCCACTTTATAATCACATGCAGTTTCGGAATTTAGCAAACTGACTTCTGGTCTTGAGTTTGCCATGTTATGATGTAAGCATATTTTTTTATGCTAAATGCAGTACCCGTGAGGTTTTCTGGACAATATGTGTGTTGTTAATTGATTTCAAATAATGAATATGTACATGGATTTGCATAAAACAAACATATTTGCCCACTCCCATGTGGATAAGAGTATTACCTACTTGACAAATCTCTCTTAAGGAACATACATAACAGATACAAAATGTGCGATTAATTTGTGATTAATCGTGAGTAATCCTGAACAATCACGCAAATTATCGCGATTAAATATTTGAATCGATTGACAGCCCAAGTTTACACGGAAAGTTAAATTACAGTAAAACACAGTTAATGGTTAAGTATATTATACAACATTTGTTAGTTTTATTGATCATGAATGGCATTGGGTAATTTTCTTTCAACCACATCCAAAACTATATGGTCATGTGAGGACACAGGATCTGATATATCATGGGCATTATTTGTTTATACTGATATAATTGTATTTTCCTATTAATTTACATTTGCAGCAGTATGCCTCAGAGTACTGTTTCAGAGCCTTCTCTATCATGCCAGGAATAACATCCTGATGTGGAAATAATGAATACTTTTGTTTTTGGCCTAAAATACGAGATAATGAGCCTACAAAATATGCCTTCATAAACCCTTGAGTCATAACCAGCACGCCATGAATTTATGTTACAAAGATTTATGGGACAGCTTCAAAAGGCAAGGCAATGGGAGTTTATTTATCTAGCACTGATTTTTACACAGAGGCAGTTGAAATGCTTTACATAAGGAATAAATTATATAAAATACCAGTACACCGTAAAACATTTAAAAAACAAATGTAAAATGGTAAGACAAATTCAAGAGGAAGTAAGAACATGAAAGCACAGAGAACTGCAGAATGTCTGTGGGTAACATATGAGTAATGTGAGTTCACATCCCCCTGTGACTGACCTATCTGCTGTCTCCACATCCACACAGTAACTGTGATGGCACACCACAGAGGATTTTGGAAGCGAGAGGAAAAGTCTAAGCTCATATCCAGCAGCTGTCTGGCTGAACCGAGTCACATTTTGCGCCCCAGACCATGGGGAGATTCATTCACTCGAGATCTGGAGCTTAACCCTGAAATCTTCCAATTAGTTTTGGGTCGTGTTTTCGAAAGATACATATAGCAATATAAATAAGTGCTATATAACTAAAAACAAAT
Source organism: Sebastes fasciatus (assembly GCF_043250625.1). NCBI lineage: Eukaryota > Metazoa > Chordata > Actinopteri > Perciformes > Sebastidae > Sebastes > Sebastes fasciatus. The sequence continues at coordinate 12,978,259 of NC_133799.1, forward strand.
TCAGCATGATTATGCTTATTATTGTTATATATATTTTGTTTTACCTAAAGCATTATGCTTATTATTGTTAACATTATTACCTAAAGCACAGTTAACTGTCCAAAAAAAACAAAAAACAGTAATTGCCATTTTTAACATTGTTTGAATAATATTGATTTGTTTCATCTTATAATGAATTTCCATTTTGTTTCACTTCATTCATCAATCCAAATTGGAGTCGGATCAGATCAGATGATAAACCCAACCACCACATGTCAGGCTCATTAGATTTTAAGGGCAACATTACACTTGGAAGTAACATGAGCCTAATTCATGATTGTTTTTCTTACAATGGTTCTACATTTTCTTTGTTAAAATGATTCATAAAACAGTAAAGGAGGAAGTACAAAAAAACTTGGCTCATTAACTAGACTAAACTAGATCATTTGCCAACAAATTGAGAGTGATGTTAGTCATTTAGTGTCAACACTTTTTTTTTAACAAATACTTCTTTGTTTCCATTTGGTGGTGAATGGAAACTTCCCAGTATGAACACTTAAGTAGCCCTTATTTAAATCATTGGGTCCTAAAAGTTATAAAATCCACTTATAGTCAAACCCACAGTTATTTCCCTGTAGGCATAATGAACTGTCATTCATGTGAGCAAGCCGAGACAGAGTAACCGACCAAAGCAGGGTTAAAGGAAACACTAGTGCTCTTGCTACGGGCCGCATGGATGTGGATTATCCAGAAAGGTTATACCCGGCAGTCAAACTTGTTTGGCTTAATGCGCCACTGAGCAACTTTCATAGGAATGAACGGGGCTCCACCTCCAACATTGTAAGCAGTTTTCTTTGGAGCGGCTCATCCACCAATCGGAAGATCCAGTCCACATGTCGAACTGTCCTTGGGCCAGATACTGAACCCCAAATTGCTCCCGAAGGCAGTGCCATCGGTGTGTGAGTGTGTGTGTGAATGGGTGAATGTTGGCATGTACTGTAAAAGCGCTTTGAGTGGTTGGAAGACGAGAAAGGCACCATATTGCAAGTCCATTTACCATTTACTATTAAGAAAACGCCACTGTCCCAGCTTTTATTTTGAAAGTATAAGGGAAGGTATTTAGGATTACCCTTCACTTCCAGGTAAAATTAACAAGTGACTCTCCTCTTAGATTAACTTTGTGGTCAGGGGACTCCAAAAGTGAGCATGAGCATCTTTGATCATTGCTAGCATGAGAGTTCCTTTTGCTAACTCAACAGTAGTTACACAATTCCTCTTGCATGCTTGAGCATCTGTTACGCTCACAATTCTGTTCTCCCTCCCGCACATTTCAAACTCTTATAAGCCCATGCACATGAGCTCTCAAACTGTTGACTTGCAGTTGTGGGCTCTCTCAAATATTTGACATCAATAATCTTCCATATTCCCTTCGGAATAGGATTCAGTACTGCGTGCACAGTTGGGAAAAAAATGTAGCCTTAGCTGACCTTGGTTTGCTTCCCAATACAATTTCACAGTTAATTCAGAGGAGGTGAAGGAGCCAGTTGCACAACCAGACAGCTGTGTAGTGTACTTGAGGTTTCGAGCTATTTCATACCACCCAGATTTCCTGTTAGGTGAAGTGCTGATTAGAGTGCAGCTGAAGCAGCTCTGGTCCGGACTCCAATAAGCTTCCCATCACCGTGGCCCGGCAACGACTTCACACTAGTTTAGGGGGAGAGCGGATGAGAAAGATAACCTCTGTTATCAGGGTAGAATTCAACCATCAGCAGTACATTTGATAGAGGTTGGGCCACGTGCGATTTTCCTCATGGTATACACTTTTGATATTTTATCAATAGAATCGTATCATTAAAAATTTTATTTTTGTATTTTATTAATAAAAAAATGCTTGTGAAGGGCACAAATCAATTTTCAGAATACAGCCAAATTTGTACTTTTGCTTAATTGAATTTATCACAGAATGACTACAAATTAATGGCTGCACTCGGTGTTGAACTTGACACACACTTATGTGCTGTAATAAAAATGCTTCAGCATTTCAAAATCAATAAATAATTACTTTATATATACTCATAACTCATTATGTAATGCCTTTAAATAAACCAATTTTGGCTCGACATAACCTATTTAAGATATTGTTTCTTTTCCAATTACCCTGTTTGTGGAACTAGGAACAAAATTGCTACACTGTTCATCCTATGTGAATGATAACGCCCTTAAATTAAAGCTGAAAGTTAGCACTATGTATTTTTTTTTCTGTGGTGCTTGATAGAGTAATAACTCATGATTCATGACCTCCCGTAGATGACACGGAGGTTTCATTTATCATGTATCATCAGCTCGCTTCTTGAATAACAACACGCTGAGTGAGTGGGACAGCGAGAACGGGATAACTTATAAGAAAATGTGCCTTCTGCTCGGTAATGCGTGTCCTGCTGAGGGACAAAACTAATTACTCAGTAATAACAATCCCGAATGGTTGCTGCAGACCTACACACTCATGTATTGGAGGTAATTTAATATACAATAGACAGGAAATGAAAGGCCGGACAAGCTTCATTTTTAATACAATGTACTCTCTTGATTTAATAATTGACTTTATGAACTTTATCATTACTATTAAAAGGATAATTGGCACGGTCTACTTGCAATCACAGTCCGGCCTCGTGATTCATACTAACTATGTTGTATATTTGTTCTGTTAGCTTGTGTACAGCAGAGACAAAGAGCTTACTGGTAAAGTAAACTCTACTTAAATCAAAGTGAAAATTGTGTTGTTATTAATCATCACAAAGAAGTTTTCAAAAAAGCTACTGAATGCTATTAGTGTGTCATTGCGTGCATGAAGTGGGTCTTTCAGTTTAGACTTATCAAGCTTAATATTGTGACACTGATGCTTACTAACAGGATTACTAAATTAAATTCAAATGGATCAAATGAAAGAGTTAAATCCCTTCAACATTATTTATCCCATAGCAATGCTAAAGACACTGAAGGAGTCTCAGATATTCAGAGCTCGCCGTCTGTGTATTTTACATGCTAATTGTCTTGCAGACGTGTAGCCTACACGGCTGAGAGGAAACCTGAGCCATTAATAAATGGATATAATTATCAAGAAGGCACCGCACTGCAAAATTGTTGCCCCCTTCTACACGAGCACACTTTCATAGATACATCTCAAATGCAATAACTCCCGTGACGCGCACACAAAAAAATAGCTGACCTGTCGATTAATCATCAGCATAGAAAACAGCAGGACCTCAGGGACTGCGATGTTATAGATACCAGATAGCCTATAAATCTAACGGGGACCTATAACTGGGGGCACTGAGGGGAAAGCATACATGATGAATGCTGAAGTCTGCAGTCATCTCTTCTCATAAACGCTGTGGTGGGATAAATTAATTGTAGCAGCTAACAACATTTTGAAAGAAAGTGAAAGAATAAAAAGAAGAGCTCATTAAGGAGGTTTACTGAAGAACGTACTTACTGTGAGACAGATACAAATAAATATGAAGACAAAATGCAATTTGTGTGTGTTTTAAAAACTGACCGTATGGGCTATCCTTTGAAACTAAAAACCACCTGCAGAAAAGTTTCAACAAAAGCAGACATCAATGCCACAAGACTCTATAAGCGGAAACATTCTGGATGTGTTCATTTGAAGTCAGCTGAACCAAATATTAATCATGACCACTGGCCGACTGAGTCAGGAGCAGGGGGGGGATGTCTGCCCATGTTCGCAGCAAAAGTGCCCTCTTGGATGCACCTATACTAGATAAAACCTGATAAAGGGCACCCTAGAGGGCATTTTAAGTGGAGAAAACATGATGAAGTGCATTTGAGGGTGCCTAGCCAGTGGAGAAAAAATGATAAAGCGCCCTCCAGGGTGACCTTCCAGCAGAGAAAACCAGATGCACTACCTTCTGGGTGCCCGTCAAGTGGTTAAAGTGGGATGTGATGCCCTCTAGGGCGCCCATCTAGTGGAGAAAATGTGATAAAGTGACCTCTAGGATGCCCTTTTAGTGGAGAAAATGTGATAAAGTGCCCTTTAGGGAAGCCCTTCCACTGGAGAAAACACGATGAAGTGCTCTTCCATTAGAAAATAAATATGATGAAGTGTCCTTCCAGTGGAGAAAATGTGATAAAGTATCCTCTAGCGTGCCCTTCCATTAGAGAAAATGTGATGAATTGGTCTACAGGGTGCCCTCCCCATGGAGAAAACGTCATGCTGTGCCTGCTAAGGGGCCCTTAAAATTGAGAAAACATGCTGCAGTGCCATATAGGCTACCCTACATACTAGAAAAATTGGGGCGAAAAAAATATAAAGGGCACCAGCGTGCCTGTGCATGCAGCTGGTGCCCTTTATATTTGTTTCGCCCCTGATCACGACCCACTGAATTGATTCCGATTATTTGCTGAAGTCTCTTTCAAACAGAAAATGGAGAGATTCCTGCAACCGTCCAATTTGTTCCACATGTGATCCTATTAATAAAACACAAGACAGAGACAAATCTGCATCGACTCAGCTGATGAGGCTTTCTTCACCAAGTCTCCACCAACCATTTGTCAGAATTCTGTTGTTATTAGTTGTGTAAGTCGAGGCAACTTGTGCAAGACATCAAGCCGGGCCCGTCTTTGATCCTACAGCCTGTCACATTGCATTCAGGTCTGGCAGAGCGAAAGGAAGTGTCCCGCAAGGCATGTCTCATGACGGTACAGCAGGGGAAAAGCTGCTTGCTGCTGCTCTTTGATGAATCCCACCAAGGTAAGGCTTCGACGTGCTGGGCTCCATAGTTTACTGCAGCACAATGAAGAGACTTCTTGCAATCTCAGGCTTTTCACGAGACAAAAAAAAAAGTTCAAAAAGTGCTGCTGAAGAAGTTTTTAGACGGGTTCGTTTTCTTGGCGGGAGCAGAAAACGTCTTTGTGCATGCGTGTGTGTGAGACCAAAGTGAGGTGATGAACTGAAAGTGCGACCACTATCGAATGTCACACGTTTATAATGAACATACTATGCTGTGGGTCTCTATTCTTGTATCTCGCTGGTGCGAAACAAAAACACTTTTTTTCTGTTTGAAGGTCCCTGTTGGGCAGGTAAGTGGTAGGAGGTGAGAATCCATGTTGCTGCAGTTAACCACCTCACACTTTCAGTTTCAAACTCTTTGATTCACCCCAGCGGTGAGCAAAAACGCACCAGTGGTCTGCAGCAGAACAGCACATGACTCTGAGCATCTGTGACAAATTAATGAATGAAGCCGTACAGTATATGCCTGATGTGTTAGGTTAGCTCTGACACTTTCTTGCCCTTGGAAACCCCTGTGAAGTCATATTTTCAACTTGGGAGTCAATTACGTGATCTTCTTGGCATTCAAGTGGTTTTATCACTGCTCCAAGGTGATATCGCCTTATTATTTTGTGTCCTGTACAGTCACGCTAGAAAAAAATTAATAAAAATGAATACAATGTAATTGCTAAACACCATTTAAAAAAAAAAAAAAAAAAGACACAAGCTCAGGTCCAAACTTGTGAACTTTGACAAAAATTCTTCAAAGGCTTGAATATCATATCAGTGGGTCATTCAAAACAACTTATTCTCATGCAACAGTTCATATGATATATTACGGAAACCTAAGTTTGTTTTCCTACGAATGTCCAGCAACACATGTCAATTTCCGCTTGTTACATGCATACAGTCTTTTCAAAGTAAACTTTTGTCTTCACAGGTAACAACTTCCTTAGAATAAAGCAATACAATTCCTTGGGAAAAAGCATAGGCTTGGTAAAAGATCAACTTGGTTAAGTTTAGGCAACATAACTACTTGGCTAGGCTTAGGAAAAGATCGTGGTTTGGCTTTAAAAAATTCTGGAAATGATAGATGGCAGTGTGTAACTTATACGTGACAGATATAACATTGATTTCTGGTTTCACACAGTACACAAACGCTGGTCTTGTTGGGCGAAAGTCCTGTGTTTTTGATCCACCCCAACCTCCTTTCTACACGGCGTTCGACGCTCTTTATACTTCCTGGTTCACAATCGCATAAATATACACACGTTACAAGGCATTACTTTTTGTAGGTATGGCTACAAACAGTGTATGAGAACAGCTTATTTAAAAACACACCCCAGGAAAAAACGTATGAATGGCATGATAATGCGCAACACATGTGTGTTTTCCGTAGTTATGTTATGTTGTTTCTCTATGTGTTGTACTTAGTTAAGTGCTTATTTTTAAGCCCAACCATGACGTTCCTAAACCTAACTAAGTGGTTTTGTTGCCGTAGTTTTGTTGCGTGGCGTACAAATGACACGCAAAAAGGCTAAAATGTGTCCTCATGACATGCTGAATGTCTGTGTAATGTCGTGCTATATATATATATGCCTTCCAATGAGACCGGATTACCCAATGACAAACCAACCTACTTAAGGGCACCATGAGACCTGAAATCTTTTGAGTGTCCTTTCCCCTGCTGCTATAAAGAAGAAAAGAGAAGTAAAAAAGAGAAAACCTTTGCTAACCTAATGTGTTGAACACAAGTTTATGCCACTGCTGAAAGCATCAAAAAGCTAAACCAGAGTGGGAGGCGGTATTGTTCGCATGCATCCCCTTTGCAGCTCAGGCTAACAAAGACATCCAACTTGATGAAAACATTCTCAGACTTACATTTTTCCACATGTAGTGTCCTAAATAAATCATAGCTCAGGTTACATATTTCAGAATAAAAGGCATTGACTGTTGAACACTGTTGAACATGTGGATGAGTGGCAGAGAAGACCAGTTAGGAGTTCCTGCCAATGGAAGAGCAGGCAGCTGGAACACTGGCTCTGTCCCAATACTAACGCTTGAAGTATTTGCAGAAGTGCCATCTTGTGTGGTATCCGGTAACTGCCAGAAGTGCCTGTTGAGACTGCAAGCATGTGGAAGTTATTCAGAGCACACCGGGACATAATGGTGCCTTCTCATCAATCAGGCAAATACATGGCTAAATTAATCTCAACTGCTTTCTTGGATGTTTTTTTTTCTACTTAAATAACAAATGAAGTCTGAGTCACCAGCTTTACAGTTACAATCAGATGACAGGAGGACAAAAATAAATCAAGGGCTGAAGGGAGCAATTAGAAAAGCAATTAAATCGGGATGTCTAGATGCACGTGTGCCCTTTGTATATAAAATAATACACTAACATTATATGAATTTGAATTTTTTTCTTTCTGGTACATTTTTAAGTGTAAGGAACACAATTCTCAAAATCATTGAAGATAAGAATGTGACACGTTGGCAATGTCAGATATTTTACAATAAATGATCTCAAGGATAGATTTCAATATTAAGCAATCTTTGAAAGTTCTGTCATTGAGTTTTTGATCCTGAATGTTCACCTTGAATTAAAATGTGTCATAAATTTAAACTTCTTTATGTCTGTCATAAAATAACAGCTGATAGGGGCATTACCTTAAACTGATCTGGTGGTACGTGGTGATTTGTAGGACTTGGCTTAAAGATAAGTGTGCAGCAAGTTTCAGGTTCACTGTACTGTACACTTGCATAATTCAGATGTGGGACACTTAATGTACATTGAGACCAACATTGAGAGAAGCCTTTAATGTTTGTGTTGAAAATGTAACGTTTCATGCGGTTTTATAATGAGTTAGATGTGTCGCTTTTAAGTTTTGCTTTCACCTTTACAACCTAGTAGGCGTAAGAGGCCACTACGGTGGTTATAGCGGCTGATGACAGCTATTTAAAGGACCACTGTGTAACAATTAGGGGGATCTATTGGCAAAAATGGCATATTCAATTAATAAGTATGTTTTCTTTAGTCCGCCATGTTGCACCGCCATGTTTCAACGTTAGCCCAGAACGGACAAACCAAACTCTGTTAACTTTTCCTGCTTAAGCCGGAGTCGATAACGTTACCCATTCCCGTCCTTGCTGCTCTCTCTTTTGCTTCACCACTAACTTCCCACTTACTCACACACTCTACGCACTGGCTCTGCTCCAAAATGGCTCTAGATAGCACCATTTGTGTTTTTGCGTCGTCCACTGTAGCTCTCCAACACACTTGGCACACAGGAGAGGCTTCAGTTGGTTGCAATCTCCTCACCTCCATGCTAGATACCGGCAGATCCTACACACTGAACCTTTAATGGCCTGATAACAATTGAATCTGCTTGCCCAAAACAACGTATGTTAACTTTAAAGAGAGAAAGCCCTCTAGCAGTCGCAGTAATTATGATGGGAGCGAAGGAGGAAGTCAGGTGATGTTGTCATATTGCGACAAAGTCCACATAGAAGAGTCATCTCTCGTGAGATTTTAGAATGAGACTTCTCATTGAGCGAGATTTAGTTAGACACAATAACAAACAGACCGGATTGAGCCAAAGCTAAAGAAAAAATTATTTTATTTCTCTGTAGGATCCTTTCCATACTGTTGTCAGATGCTCATAAAAACAATCTGAGCCTGTCAGAGGCTGAAACAAGCACTTTTAGTGGACGTACATTGACAGTGCGCAATTTCCCGGAAGGATTAAATTGCAGCCCGGCTTTTGCTCAATACTGGACCAATTTCAAAAATTGTTGTACCCATTAGTCGCATAGACACACAACATGGGAAAATAGGGTCCAGGATAAAAAATACCCAAGTTTCCCTTTAAGTAAGAAAGGCAGAATAATAAAACTTAAAATCTTGGGGGGAAAAAGAAGGGCTTATCAGGATGCATTAAAGAACATCCAGATGCTATATATTTTAAACTTTGTAACATCAATATTAGTCATGTTTGAAGGTATATGAAGACCTTTGAGGATTTCAAACCAGTGGAAATATACTGTATGTCTATTACGTTTCCTTTTTAAATCTGTAATGGTCTTTTTTAATGAGCTCCGGACCAATGCGTAAATCAAAGAAGTCAATGAATAGCAAATTGGAGCAGTTCTCAGCGGCAGCGCTCCCTCTGAACCTGCAGAAGCCTTACAGTGATTATCAAGGTATTGGATAAGGTAATTGCTGTATTAGCTGCTACTTCCCACTGAGTTGCTAATTATTTATCCAGCCTGGGAGCAGCTGAACTTTAACACTGGATATCTATAATGTGTCTCGTTCTCCAAAAAAGGGGGGGGAAATTATAGGGTAAGCTGTTGTGAAATCATGATTGCAATTATAGACCATTCTTTCTGGTGTAGTCTACACTCATTGTGACCTTAGAGGGACTAATAAGATGATGAAAAGAAAGGTCTCAGCATTTCAAAGGTTCGGCTTGGAAAGTGTGGAGCAATGAGAAGTATTTTTATATTGCTCCTGAAATAAAGCCCTCGTCCTCCGACACATGATGGCTCATTAAACCGGTCTACAGACGCAGCTTTATGGCCCGCAGGCATGCAGGCACAGGAGGCGAGGGAATCACTGCCTTCTATTTGTATCAACATACTGTACACAAGGCAGTGACCGGCTGAATTTACCACAAGCTGAGTTCAGATTCTCTGCGCACAGATAATGTGGACTGATGTGGGCAACATGTGGACTGATGTGGACAACATGTTTGCAAATAAGTCAACACTATCCACCCTGTAAACAATTGCTGTTAATTTACAGCAGGATTTCAACAGTATTAACCTGTTATTGCTAAAAACATTGCTTTACTGTTAATACAAAAGAAAACCTGTTAAATTACGCTCATAGGCCGTTTTTTAACTGAACTATAATGCATTCTTAAAAAACAGCACTTTACTGCTGATCAACTGTCTAAAGTATCATAAGTAACAGTTTCATGCAGTATTTTTTTTTTTATTCTGGGACCTGATCTGCACATGTGAGGCTAGTACATTATACATGATTGTAAAATCAGTGAATTAGCTCTATTCTTCACTCACATGTTGTTATGGTTTGCATTCTGTGCTTGTAGCCAGCTATAGACAGACATTTTGGGAAAAGTGTCAACAAGTCTATCATAGCCTTTTTCCTAACAAGTGCCTTTAATTGTATTTAGTGGGACTATTCCTATGTCTGTAACCGGCTAAATCTATTAATTTAGGCAAAAAATAATGTTTATTATAACGTATGTAAAAAATACAACCTAAATAGTGCATTAAAACAAATCAGTAAGATAAAAAAAACGTGGAAAAACAACTGTATAATGTATCTTTAAACAGTAAATTAACTTTAAAATACTGTGAATTTAATAAAAAAAAAAAGTTCAAACTGTTTTTTTCATTAAGAGTACAAAGCTGTACATTTCAGTGACAGTATAATGATATTAATTTTACAGTAATATAAAGGCAAGCCTGCTGCCAGTTCTTTACTGTTATTTTGCTGGGAACTTCTTAACAGTGCAGTCAGTTAATATTTTACCACAGTTGCTTGGCAACAAAAAAATCAATTAAAAAAAGATGTATCAATTAAAAATAGCACTGAAAATCAACATTTAACAAAGGATTTATAGATCAACATGTACTGCAATATTACAAAATTGAGTTCAAGCAGGTTATTTTGGGAGTCCATGCTTCCAGAAATAAAATTCTAATTAACTGCATTTGCAATGTTAGTGGACTTGCAGTGTCAGTACAGAGGATGAGCAATTATGTTAGAACATATCTGTTTATTTGATATATAGTCACAGGTACAAGCTTGTGTAGATAAAAAAAAAAAAAAGTTAAGGACAGAAGTTTACTGCAACTTCTCAGGAGCAATTTAGTAAAAAATAAAATGCAATCACAGAGCTTAAAGTAGACATGCTCATTTCCAGGTTCATACTTGTATTTTGGGTTTCTAATAGAACATTTTTACATGCTTTCATGTTCAAAAAACACATTATTTTTTTCTAGATACCCAAATGTATGTGCACAAGCACTGAAAAAGTGATTTTTTCCATGATATGTCCGCATTAAAAATCCTGTTGCATACAATGCTAACAGCAACCAGAAGCTAAAAACACAAATTTTATGCTAAAAATATAATTTTTTAAATTATTAAAACTGATGGTCGTAACATAAATCTATAGTATAGTTGAATTAACCAGCGTATATTTCCATGTCTCTATTTTGATAATCATTTTTTAAAAATAGCATTAAACGAACACCTTCATATGTATAAAGAACATTTGTGGAATCTTCTGTGTAATACACATATGTGTATAAAGTATGCACACATATGCTAGTTTGTTGTTTCCCAATATGCATTGCATTACATGTGTGTACATTTATTAAAAACTAAAAAATAAGCGATTTGTTCAGCTCATATAAATGTTGAACACCTGTTTGAAGCTTATTTATCATCTATTCATCACTGTTTCCTCTCATGAAAACACAAACAACATGTGTGACACAACATGACTGAGCAGTTTTCAAGCATCCTTTAGTTGTTTAACCAACTTATTAATAAGCCTCTGTGATTACAATTCTTATATCTTCATTGAACTAATTTCATCATCAAATTACTTAATCAGACTAATGGAGTGTGAATGGCATAGTCACTCTGCATTAGTTGACACAGAGCGGTGTCATTTTGCTGTTGGAGGAAGCCACTGTGTTTCTCAGCTTACAGTACTGCAGTATATGTGTACAAAGGAGTTATGACATAATGAATAATATAAGATATATTTACAGTATTGTTGCCAGTGCCTGCGATAATTAGTGCAGACGGTATCGAGATGATAAACAAACCTGAGCTCTGGCAACAAAAAAGTTGGCGCATCAAGCCATGAAATTTCAAAGTTCACAAATAATTAGAGTTTCCCCGAATGTCTGCATGCATTATATTTATATATAAATGTGAATTGGTTTGAATCTCTTTCAATAAATGAGGCTCCCGGGGCAGAAATGTCTCAGGCTGATAGCTGACTCCATCCTTAAAGGTCCTTAATTATCCTGCCTCCAAAATTGTATTTTTCGGATGCTCTACGGCCCAGCGTGAGGATAATGCTCTCAGTGATGCAAATAAGAGTAGTTTAGTTAAAAGGGTATTTACTGAAGTGAACTGAAATCTAATGCTCGACTCAAAACACTGCACTCACACAGACCCTTCGATCTGGATCTCTCACCCACACTTGTCAGTTGTAGTGTTGCACCCCATCATCATACAACTATTATTATATTTTAATAAAGCACAACACTGAAATGCAATTTACATAAAAACAGAGTAAACAGCAATCGCACACTAGCCTCCTGCTTAACTGTTGCTTTTCTTCAGATTTTTTTTGTTGTTGTTTTTTTTGTCACTGGTACATTTCTCAGTATTAGATTGCATTATCTTGTCAGCCTTACACCAAAAATTGATGGTTGCAGTTTATGTATAATTTCTAAAAGATGGATAGACATGTATAGACAATCTTTCTCTTCTAGAGTTTTTATAGCACCGGAGGGCAGATGAGGTTGTGTTTCCATCAGAAATCTCTCACCTCGTTGTAATGTCTATACAGTCCCTGCATGGCATCACATTATTGCAGTTTTTTCCTTTTTCTGACACCTTTTGTGGCCTGACACCCTGTGATCACTGCTGCTGTTCACATATAAATCATGCACCATGGCCCTCACAGGCAGAACAGACACAATGACAGTATTTATGTGCACACACTCTGTGGAGTCTCCATTTTATGTTTGCTTATGCACATTAAAAAATCATATCCTGGTGCAAAGTGTCACTCGGTGTTTTGTTTTATTTTCCTTGTGTAAATACATGTTCAATACTGGGAGATGATCAGAAATAATTTTGTAAAGACTCTGAAACTGTCTATTGGACGGATGTTTCCAAACTCAATGCAGAAGTTTGAACAATGTCAACATTAAAAGTACGTCAGCCGCTGACACTCGGGTTGTTAAAAGGGCCAACTGGAGGCTCATTTAAATGAGTGTATGCAAAATAATAATAATTAAAAAAAAAATCATTCAGCCTAGTTAACTTTTTCTTTAAATCTTAATATGCTTTTCTCACATAATTGTGCTTTTTTTCTTCTTTTACATATGAATAGAGATGATTTTTTTTACCACAGAGTTCCAGTGCTTCACTACAAAAGCACACACTAGACTGTAAACCCAGCAGGATAAAATCCAATAAACCCCCACTGGATTGAAGAGGAAAGTTCTAGCGGAGCGTAGTTAATTTTTCCTCCTGCACTATTTCAGGACACTGAATAGAGGGCACAGGACTTTCACTTGTCATGATTTATGGCAAAGTATAACAGCCTTGTTAAAGTAACTCCAATTACAGATCCTCTTTACCTGGTGAGGCTTACATCTTCTCACCCAGAATGCCTCTGGAAACCCATTTAGGTCAGAAAAGCCTCCAATGACCACATATCTAAATCAGAAGGAGACTGGCCGGAGCATGACAGACTCCCTGCCCCCCCAATCTTTTCAGAGAAACACTTCTGAGCACTTCTCACTCTGAACAAATGATATCTAGTCTCCCTCGGTGCTTGCAGCTTTTGAAGAATCTGTAAAATGTGTCAAGATCACCTTCTCCACTTTACGGTGACCTCAAAAAGCTTTTTGGGAAGCTGTTATGTTTTTTTTTTTTTTAAAATGGACAATTTTGACCTTCATGTGACAAAATATAGTTTTTCAAGTGTACAGTCTTTATTTTTTCCTAGAATTTTGCGCACTCACTGGTATGGGTCATTAAAATTAAAACAAATCATGCCTGGTGTTATAGAAAACGAAACTGATAACACTAAACTAAAATATCACCTTGAATATGGTCATAAACTCCCCAATCAGTTCGAATAACAAGTGAAGGGAGTTCTCACTCTGTTGGCCTGCGGGCTCAGCATGTGTAGTACCTCAAATGACTGCAGCACATGAATATGATTGTGTATTTCTTTTATTGTTCAAGAGGCGAATAATTATTGTCCCTTTTTAATGTGCATGCTTTTCATTTTTCTCATTAGTATCTCTACGACACAAAGTAATTAAAGTTCCTGTTATTTATGAAGATTTTTACGGCACTGTTTTAATCTGCGCTTTTGGATTCAGAGCCCGAGCGGAAATCACTGTATATTTTCAAAAAAAGGTTCAGATACAAGATAATTAAACATATGCATATCTTATGGTAATTTGTCTGCACTTGCTCTGAATTTGGCCCTGGATTGCAGTAATTATGCAGTGCATTGTTTCACCACAGATTTCACATACACTATAATAATAATTCAACATTGTGTCTGGTTTAACTGTCCTTGAATGTGTTGCTTATTGATTGAAGGTAATGCAGATACTTCTGAAGGTGGTAAACCACTAATTCCCACCTCCACTTGTACTGACATAATGTATTCTGTAAACTCCAACTCCAACCTTAACTATCACAACATGTCTAACCCTACATGTCTAAACACTTATCTAAATCTGACCATAACCCTATAACTAAGTCTTAACCTCCAAACAACATTCTGAAAAAGTAAGGAGTGGCCAACATGTCTTCACTTTCAAAAACGAACCTTACTTTCAACTTCTAAAACTCTGATTTGAAAGTGAGGACTGGCCAGTTTTTGCTGATACTAATGGTTTTCATATTCCATCATATCCTTACTCACACAGTCTAACACCCAAATGGAAAAATGAGGGCCGATCAAAATATCCTCCCTTTAAAAAATATTAATTTTTTCAAATTCTAAACCTCAAAATGGTAAAGCAAGGATGCGGTGAAATGTCATAACTTTCTAGAGTGTCGAAACTGTCAAGGTCTGAAACTTAAATTGGAAATTGACAACTGGCCACAAATTCCTTATTCTTCAAAATGTTTTTTTTTTTTTTTTTAATGGGAAAGTGTGGGACCAGCCAAAATGTCCTCACTTTCCACAATTTCCCCATTTTTCAAATAAATACCTTAATGTCCCCATTTTTCAAACAAATGCCTTCATCTCAGATTTTAAGACTCAAATGGGAAAGTGGGGACCAGCTAAAATGTACTCACTTTCCAAAAATGTCTTCACTTTCCACAATGTCCCCATTTTTCTAAAAAAAACATAGTTCCAAAACTCAATTTGGAAAGTGTCAACAAGCAAACATATTTTCACATTTGAAAACAGTCGTCACATTCAACAATGCTCTCAAGGTCTGCCACTTAAACAGAAATGGGGAGCAACCAACATCTACTGGCTTTCCAAGAATGTCCTCAATTTCCGAAATGTTCCCCTTCCTCTGAGATTTTAAGACTCAAATTGTTAAGTGGGGACCGACTAAAATGTCCTTACACTCCACAAGGTCCTTAAACTCCACAATGTCCTTACACTCAAGGACTACAACTTATACGGGGAAGTGGGGACCAGCTAAAATGTCCTCACTTTCTAGAAATGTCCTCACTTTTCACAATGTCCCTATTTTTTAAAAAATCCCTTCCCCTTCAGATTTTAAGACTCCAATTGGAAAGTGGTGACCGGTTAAAAAGTCCTTACATCCCACAATGTCCTTACACACAAGGTCTAAAACTTCAATTTGAGAGGACCACTCAAAATGTCCTTAGTTTCCAAAAATATCCTGACATTCCACAATGTTCTCACTCCCAAGGTCCAAAACTCAAATTGGAAAGTGCAGCTGCATTAACATGTCAATGGTTTAATGAAATGCTGGTTATTTATTTATTTTTTTGGTTCTTTGTTATTTCGCACTAATGTATTTAGTTGTCTTCGTGAAGTCCTTAAATGCCTTAGTAGGGTACATATTTCAAGTCCACAAATGCACACAAATGAAGCAGAACATTCAGAAGCCAAAGAAAAGACAAAACAAAGAAGCCACAATAAAGATCAAGGTGACACAACAAACTCAATTAAAAAGAATAAAATTTGTGCATGTCACAAAAATAAATAAAAGCCACACCCAACAATGTTATTACAAAGTTGGACATGTCGATCAGACCATATTTCCTATACTTGCTTTGGTTTTAATAAATATTGTTTACTTCTCAAAGATCTCTATTTGTGAGACATCTGTAAGCTCTCATATATTTTGCCCGTGCCAAGCGAATGTACGTATGTGCTACATTTTGCAACTGCCATCAAACGGCTGCACTTATCAAGATAAAGTGTTCTGTTCCCTCACACTCTCTAGGAGATGTACATCAAGCTGGTGGACATTTAGAAGTACTTTTCTAAAAATAGGGCCCTTGCTGGGCCTTGCTGAGCAATCATTCACATTAAACACGTGTCACACACAGCAGAGGACATCTTTCAGTCTCTTCTTCTAACGGGCCACATCCGTAGATCATTGCATTTTTTTTTTTGTACATTCCTCGCTGCTCATGCCCTGACTGAAGAAACCTTTCACTGAATAATGTGTGCCAGTGAATTCCACCTTTTCATTTATAACGGCAAGAGATCAGACGTGCAACGACTGAGGGGACAGGAAATCTACCAGCATGCCAGAGGGGTTCAAGGAGAAAACAGTATCTATACCCTATGTGTTGCTTTACAAGAAATGTCATACGCAGATACATTTATCTTGCTATATACGTTTTTGTTTAAAGGATACGGCTGTCATTTTATCGTTTTATTATTAACAGCAATTCTGCAGTGGGTAGAAATAGAGCAAATTTGATTTTAAAAAGTTATTACAAAAAGGATGAGGCAGGTTATCTGAAAAAAAATCATGTGCCTCGGTGTCCTCCGGTGTTTCTAATGTCATCTGCAAGATTTCACAGAGCAGAGGAAAACAACCAATCAGAGCCTGTAATGCCTATGTCTCGCCTCAAATATTTTTAGATATCTAATATCCGTATCTTAATATCTTGTAGTGTAACTTCTGTTGAGCTGTAAAATGAGAAAGTTTGTGACCTGGCAGCCATGTTGAGATCAGTTGAAGAAATACCAAGCACCGCGCGCCGGCCAGAGCACAGTCAATGGGAACGCTCTCTATGAAATTACCTGTGATTGGCCAAAGTCTCCCGTCATGGGCTAGATTTTTTAAAGCCTGAAAACAGAGCCATGAGGAGGTGCAGAAGTTTAGTTATCTCTCAGAACACTTGAATTACAATATTCTGAAAGGTTATTATGGGATGTTTGCCCAATGATGCCAAAACATATAATGCCTACTGTCACTTTAAAGAAAGAAGCAAGAACAGTTTTTACCCACAGGTCATCACTATGATGAACTCTTAATCAGAGATACACAGTCAATAACCCTTTAACGCCAAATATCCACTGATGCTGTGATGGTCACTTGCCACTCAGCGGGCCGGTTGGATTAATTCTCTCTGAGGAGAGGCAGCTGTGGAGCCTAATTGTCCCTGATGAGGATTAGGTGGTTGAAGCCTATATCTACCCCTGGTTTCAGTGATCAGGTGCTGACTCATTGTCTCTTTGTCAGAGGTAGTGAGAGTAATGTCCTGTTTTTTGCTCCATCTACATAGGGGTGTGTGAATCTGCAGAAGTAGCACGTGAACCTATCTGTGGGATTTGCTCACCATTTAGCTTCTTCTCAGAGCTGGAGTCTCTTAGAGTGGGTTAGGTCTGTGTGGCCTGCCTTTGCTGGTTCTTTTGTTTCATTTATGTTCAAGTCAGCTGCTTGGCAGTGGTGTTTTAGTTTTAGTCTTTTCAAGATATATTGAGTGTAGGGAGCCTTCCTTTTAGGCCTGTTTTCAGTTGGTGTTTCCCCTCTCCCTTTAAATCGCTTGCGATTTTTAGGTGGTTAACCTTCGGGATTAACTTTTAGATTCCCCTGGTCCGCAATTGTGTCCATCTCCCCGTTCCCCTGACAGATGCTGTTTTAGAGTATAATTCTTACAGTATTTATTGCACATTTTTAAATTATAATTTACAGTATTTAATGCACAATACACTTTTTGTAATATCTACATATCATGTGTCACTTCCTGTACATATTGTAATATTTACTTACCTGTCACTGTAAATATAAATCCCACTCACTGTACTCACAGTTTATAGACATATCCACATGTATATGCTATATATAGTCATCCAATCCATGTATATCCATCTGGTATTTATGTCTTTGCACTATTTGTATTGTAACAACTTCCTAACACTTGACTTCTATGAACACTTGACTTGTGTATAGAGATTTTAATTTTTTTATTATGTTGATAGCTGCTTAAAAACCAGAGTCAAATTCCATGATGTATATAATTGGTGAAATAAATCTGATTCTGATTTGTTATTTAGTTTATTCATTCCTTATTGAGTTTTGTGGATGTTTTAAGAATAAACTTGCTGTGTACACCAGCTTTATCCTTCATGTCTTGTAAATTAGTTCTCTGGTGGGCCTTTTCTTGCCTATGGTCAACATAACTGATCACCCATAGAATGCCTTTGAATAAACCCTAAGAACAGGCTGGGCCGTCTGGGTTTTATATATTAGGTAGGAAAAGTACTATAGAGGTAAAAAATGTGAGAGCAGTATACTGTAGCAATGGAAGTCCCAGATAGCTTCTTTTCTTTTTTCCATGAGAAGAAAAAACGCAACCCCAACAGTTGCTGAAATATGACCTGTTCTATTGAGGCTACTCTTAGTGCTGCCTGTGAACCCTAAATGATACCATCTGACACCAAAGCCAGATGGTTACTGCTGATGTTTTGAAGATATATAATTTTTTTTCAAAACCACATCGTAGGTAGCTATGTGGGTTGAAAGAAATGTATAAATGCATAGATAGCTCCCACGAGTATTTAACATTTCACATGACTCAGATCTCTTTGAATCATTGCCATAAAACTGATACTAAATACAAATGTCATTACAGGGTAATCATACCAAGAATTCCACATCAATTTTCAAGGTTAAAAAAAAAAATTGCAAACAATGTATCAGACCAAATGTGAGTCATACAGCATATAAACCCAGTGCATCATCAAGAGGCTGTTGACTATCTCAAGAAATAAAAGAGCATTACACAAGCATTCTCCGTGTTATATCTATAATGTTTGACATATTTCCTCAAGTGTGCCGTTATCATGTTGCCTGGACTTCCCGGCAGGGGTTAATGGTTCTCGGACTCATTGTTTTCCAAGCATAACGAAGAACCGCTGTTCAACGATTACCTTGGGAGCCAGCTCAGTGACCTCGGAAGCGAGCGGAACATGTGTGTGTCCGTCTTTGTGTACACACACAACACACATCTGCACAGGGAGTGTGTGCGTGTGTGTGCGGTGCAGCAGTCTTATTTTTATCTCTTTCCATCCTGTTTTATTTAACAGCCGTAATTGTCTCATCATTGGTGTATCTTGTTGTTTAATGAACTGATCTAAATGATAATGGCAATGTAATGACACCCCTCAATAAATATTTAATCTAACCACAACATGCTCCGTCACCTTGAGAGGGCCGACACAGAAAGAAAATGAGAACCCTTTCAATTAACGCCGGCCTGGATGAAGCCGGTTCCCGTGTACTCGTTGATTCCGCTAGATATTAATTAGCTGTGTCGCTGCGTTGTGAGACTTTTGTTGACATGTGCGTAGGCTTGCCTTGAAGACCGCTGTACGCGTTGTTAGCTGTAATGGTCACATTTGTCATTTTGCAAAGACGGTCGCCTTGTAATAATTGCAGTTATTATGCTCTTACACTGGGAAGCTGGTACTTTGAAGGTCACCAAAAAATTGCTCCCTTACAGATACACCATACAGCTACAAGGCATATAGCTTTTTTGCTTTAACTACAATAGGTTCTAAAACAATATTCAGTGGTGATTGGATGAGATATAATATTAGAAATGATCATGTCTGGAGTCAGTAATCTAGATGTGTGGGCATCTTTGAGTCTATGTCCTAGCTCCAGATGAAACAGAGACACCTTCTGAACCAACGTCATTGACCTTGAATGAAAGCCCACATTGTTGACACTGTGGTATTCTCCAGGGCATTTCTTGGGGAGGAAACAATTTCTCTTTTGCTGAACTGAAAAGTAAAAAGAAAAAAGGTCATCTAGGTGTAAGACCTCAGAGAAACTTTGTGACCACCAAAAATGTTAATGTTCCATTTAGGGCTGTCAAAGATAACGCGTTAACGCAAATTTGTTTTAATGCCACTTATTTCTTTAACGCATTAACGCAACTTTCGATGTTTAAGGTTGTAGCGGGCTCATTTTTAAAGCTAGAGTGAACTGGTATCATATGAACCTAGAAAATCGAAGGAATCCCTTAATACCAAGCATGTCATACTAGCTTATAAATAATGCTCCAAAGTTACGCAAAATGTTGGCGAGGAAAAACTGGCATGGCCATTTTCAAAGGGGTCCCTTGACCTCTGACCTCAAGATGTGAATGCAAATGGGTTCTATGGGTACCCATGAGTCTCCACTTTACAGATATGCCTACTTTATGATAAACAACATGCAGTTTGGGGCAAGTCATAGTAAAAGTCAGCAGACTGACACACTGACAGCTGTTTTTGCCTGTTGGGCTTGAGTTTGCCATGTTATGATTTGAGCATGTTTTCAATGTTAAATGCAGTACCTGTGAGGGTTTGTGGACAATATTTGTCATTGTTTAGTGTTGTTAGTTGATTTCCAATAGTAAATATATACATACATTTGTATAAAACAAGCATATTTTAGTATAAAATACTTGACAAATCTCACTTTAAGGTACATTTTGAACAGATGTGCACAGAAATGTGTGATTAATTTGCGATTAATCGTGATTAACTATGTACAATCATGCGATTAAATATGATAAGCGATTGACAACCCTAGTTCCATTCATAGTCAGTGGTGTGAAGTCACTGAAGTGAACGGCAAAGCTTTAGAGAGTTTGCAGGTTTCCAGAGTTAAGGCTGTTAAAGTGCAGAGCAAGGGAGGAGCAGGAAAAAAAGAAAAGATATTGAGAGGATGATACAATGTTCTGTGCCAAAAAGCTGTGTAAATATAGCACCAAGATGAAAGCCGTCATCCATAGATGCTGTTATCTTTCTGATATCTGCTCAAACAGTTTTTCAAAGCGGTTTTGATAGGATTTCTTCCAGTGTTATATCATATTGTGCTTGTGTGGATTGACGTTGGTCTTGGTGAAGCCCTGCATACTAACATACTTCAAAAACTGCCATTATTTGATTAAACATTGATGCTATAAATCAAGAGGAAGTGATGTTTAATTTTTGGATTTGTTACTTTTTATACCTAATTTATGGTGCATTTCTGCCTTACCCATGTAAGGGCATGCCCAACCTGGATGCAGTCATAGATGATGTCACACTTAAGTGTTTTTTCACCTTTTGGCTTTTACATTAATATGGGGTGAGTAATTTTTTTTAATGATGCTCTTGAGAAATGTGAGAGACGCTGTCTGCAGGCCACACAGGTACATTAGTGCGTTGAATTGCTATGAATTTGCCCCGTCCAGGATTAATTACAATCTTTATTCTCTATGAAGTGAGACAATTTGTAATTAACATTTGACCCATGTGCTCCTCAGCCTTAACAACTAATTCATGCAAGCTTGTCCCATGTAACCTCATTAGATCATTGTGTGTGTGTGTGTGTGTGTGTGTGTGTGTGTGTGTGTGTGTGTGTGTGTGTGTGTGTGTGTGGAAGCTAGGTGTAATTGCTGGATGAAAGGGCCGGTAATCAAGCTTTACAGCCAGACTCCCAACTTTCTACTCAAATGACACCAATGCTACAGTGTTTCATGGGAATGTCTGGTTCAACGCTTTACATTTTAACGCCTCCTGAGCAACACTGTGGTTCATTGTTAAATAAAACTATGGTTGGTTACAACTTGGGGTTTTATTTGTGTAACTTTTGAAATTGTTTCAATTGGTTCAGGCTATTCTCATACACTCTTCATAGCTATACCTACGAAAAGTAATGCACTGTAATTCGTGAACCAGGAAATATAAATAGTGACAATCGCTGAGGAGGTTGGGGTCGGATGGGTGGGTCAATTAATGGACTTTTGCCGAGGAGTCCGGCGTTCGTGTAACGCCACTTCCGGGTTTATTTCCTAAGCCTAAATAGTTTTCCTGCCTAAACCTAAATGAGTCATTTTCTTGCCTAAACCTAAAGAAAGTTGTGTGCTGTGAAGACAGAGGTTTATTTCGAAAAGGCTGTCTGCATGTAACGAGCGGAAATTGACACATGTTGCTGGACATTCTTAGGAAAATTAACGAAAAAGGAACAATAACTTTTTCGTGAGATATATGTTTATTGATTATTAAACTGTATTCACCAAAATAATTACTGAGATATTTTGGCGACATTGCTAAAAAACAAGTCAAACACAATCATAGAGGTTGTAAAGAAGGTTACAGTTAGTGACAAACATGGAGAAGGGAACAGAAAAAGAATCACATGTTCGTTTCAGCCAACCCTGTCTCCCAAAACTTACGCTCCCATACAACTAAACTGCATTGTGAATTACGCTTTGAAGGAAACGCATTTTGTTGTGTATTAAGTTTGTTGCTGACGTATCACAAATACATTTCTAATTACAGTCCCTGTAGGGGGAAGGTGAGCGGTGTACAGGTCAAACAAACAAGACTTTCACGCAGGAGGCCACTGTTCATGTCCCATTGTCATGGAGCCTGCTTCCTCCACTCACTCTATGTAACTATGTTACTTGAGTTAATGTTGGTTTGTATGCTGAGAGGAAGGTACACATTCCTCCCACTCATTTGTTCAACATTTATATGTGCCGTGTACTTGTGATGTTTGAGAAAATGCTTGTTCACTTAATGTGTATAGTATCTTTGCTCACAATTGCCTGACCTGCTATAAGAAGAAGCATCGTGCTACCCCTTTAAATTGCTGTTCCTGCTGTAATGTTAGTCACTTCCAAAGAAGGGAATGTTTACTTGTTTCTCCACTTCACTAACAATATTACGTAATACTTGAGAGGGTACATCTCATTAAAATATTTTCTCGAAGTACATTTATTTACCAATTGGCTCCAAATAAGGGGATATTGATGCCACCTGGGTTAAAGTGGCACTAATTCCAGAGATCCTCCCTGATTGGCCACAGACAGCAGGTCATACGGTATAAAAGGTCTTGGATGGCAGCAAACTGGTTGGTCTGTGTTCTTCACTCTCATGGGAAAAGGAGGAAGCGATGAAGTTAATGACATTTTTTGTTTTTTTTTCCTTTTGTAGCCAGTCTGAATAAATTGTGTTTTGCTAATGTTTATTTTAATTTACATCTGTAGCTTATTAACATCACAAATGTAGTCATTTTAAGCCAAACCATGATGTTTTTTTTTTACTAAACTTAGCCAAGTGTTGCCCAAACCAAAAAACAAAGTAGTTATATTGCATTTTTTTGTTTTGTTTGTTTCAATTTCAATGTGACCCACATGTTTAAACTGTGACCCTAATCTGGAAGAAAATATGTTTCCCTTGAAACGTATTTGAGAATGCAGTTTAGTTGCATGGGAACGTGATTTCGTAGGTGACATGGTTGGTTCCAGCATAGTTCATAGTCATGGTGGCTGCATGCGTAGGCTCCATTTCTATGCTGTAACAAACTGTTCCTTACGAACAACTATAGATTTTGCATTTAGAAAATCAATTACACTCGAGTGGATGCTATCAATAAAGCAAGGATATGATGTCCTGCTGGGTTATGTCAGCAAGTTACCTGATAGCTAATTTTACTAATTTTGATAATCTAGCTGCCTGAAGGAAGTAGGCTATTACGTCATACTTTTAATCTTGATCTGAGTGATGTTTTATCACAGGTATTATGCCTTTCTTTGTACTGTAATATAAGGGAAACAAGGCACAAACACAGGTTATAATGACCTTGGCTTTCATTCCTGCACTGAAGAGATGCTTGTTGTGCAATTCACACGCTCTGTTTGATACAGGAAGCATCATCAATGTGCTGATTCTCTGCTGGTCTATGGAGGTGTGTCATCTCATGCCAGTGTTCGTTTTTTTTTTCTTCTTCTTCTTCAGATTTTCCCAGAAACTGTTAAGCAATAGCAGGTCCATCATATGTGTGAGGACCAAGGAATTAAAAGTTCCTCATAAACGAACGACCCACAACAAAAGACTTTGATATATGTTTCATGGATTCATGAGGTTGCCGATCAATACCAACGACTCAAGAATTACTGAGCCATCTGCTGAGATTTATGGCTCTCACAAAAGGCTTTCTATTCTGCACTCATGCCATGTCCTGACTAATGGAGGATACAAATGCTGTTTACATGTCAAACAGGTTTCCACCAACACCAGTGTTTTCATGTTGTCAATCTAAACAGTAGACAAATGGTTAAATCTTTATTCATAATTATGAGTCCTCCTCTTTCAGTCAGTCAAATAAATCATATATGACAGCCATCACCTTTGTGTATCATTATAATCAAACAAACAATACACACTTTTTCACCGAGTGACTATAAGTATGATGTGATTTATTTACAGGCAACACATGCTACCTTTTAGCCAAGGCAAAGAGTATTTCCTGGACTATTATATTGAGACACTCTATCAAATCCATGATATATAGTGATTGATCAGAGTTGAAAAATGTGTATTTTTAGTTGCTGTTGGTACACAATTGTTATGCAAGAAAAATTAACATTTTGATATCTAATCCTGGTCACAGCTTGAGTTTTGTAACAAGATCTCAGATCATTTAGAAGTTCAGGACACACATGCATGCACAAACTCTCATGCACACAAACTGACAAATGGTGCCTTCAAATGGGGTCAATGTGAACGCCTCCCTCTTGTACACAAACTCGTAAGTGGAAAGTTTCTGAAAGCTCAGAGTTCACGAGTTGTGACGTGTTTGTTGATCTTGTCAAAAATGGCGGAGGCCATGAAAGGAATTTTTTCGCATACTACATAATAAGTTAATATATTGTAATTTTTGTCGTATATTTTTTTTATCTTCGTAATTTTATAAGATGTCTAAGGAAAATGTTGAAATTCCCAACGGCCTCATCTTTTTCCTCCGTCTGTCTCTGTTACCCAATTGCTAGCTTGCTAAATTGTTAGGCTTCTAGACGCCAACAGTAACATTAATATTGCCGTTGCTTAGCAGCGGTGTTCCCACGACTTAACCATTTGAACGCCAAACATTTTGTGTACACGACTTCTCATGTTGTAAACACAAGCTAACGAGTTTCATTTTAAGTCACCAACTGTCGCAACAAAATTAGCTCTCAGGCAAAAACTGAAGAAAAAAAAACATGATTTCAATTCATTCAGTTAGTGTATGTAATGTCATAAACATTTCTGCAATCTAATACAGTCCAGTGTTATTGAAGTGGTGATCTATTTAGTGGTCTTTTATTAATTTTGCAATTTGCATTTAAGGCACATGTATTATGACCATGTAGTACATACTGTATTGCATGTCCATGCAGTCGAGTACACGCAAGATGAGGCAACTCCCTATTACTACAGCTTCTCTACTATGAAAACCGGGTGCCATTATTTATGCCATTTCCTCTTTAAAGCTGCTGACAGCCTTTTAAAGTGTCCTTCAAGCCCTGTAAAGCTATTACAAACTGAAAGGCCCATGGCAATCCCAAAAGGGAGCGCATGATGGTAAAAGCATCTTCATGTTGTTAACAAGCAGATGAACATAGTTTGAACTTCAGGCATATTCATTTCTAAGTGGAAGAACAAGAGGAATGTTTGATCCTGTTGCAGCCAACTTAAAAATGGTAGGCAACATCCTTTAAGAGGCACACACGCGACATGGGATCGTTACATTTTTAAAAAGAAAATGTATTGTTTTAATGTCACTCTCAACTTAGTGTTTGTCACTTTCATGATATGGCGATTAGTTTTAAAGCACTATGCAAACTAGAGTGGACTCCCCTGGGCAACAAAGCTGTCTTTAATAGCATACTCAGCACTCATTACTGATGGAGATGAATCTTAGAGACATTCACCATCTGGAACGAATAACTTAAGATAACAAAAAAAAAAAATATATAGACTGTGTATACGGTTGAAAGACATTATAATGTCCCTTGTGTTTTTTCGCACCACTAGAGTCCAGCATTGTTGTGACTTAAGAGGCAGCAGCAAGAGCATATTTGTATTTCAAAGCTACACAGTATGCCTTGCAGTCGACTGCAGTCAAACAGAATTATAGTAAACCTTCAAAGAAATGGCACATCTGTTGTTATCAAAAGCATTTCTCCTTTAGGGTGAATCACATGAATAAGTTGGACTATATTAAAAAAAAGAAAAGGCTAAATGTAAATGGTATTCAGCATTCGCAGCTGAGGTGAGGACTGTGCCATTAATGGATGACACTTTAACAGCTGCAGCCGAGACAAAAGACTAACCGGCTCTGATTGATGGAGGGACGCAGTTGGTAATGGACTCAGAAATGGACTCGGAGAGGTTAGCCTTCATTGTCAACACAGCCATCACACTTGTCAGTGCACCTGATAACGAGAGAGAGAGGTCAGAGAATGTTACGGGAGGAAAAAACTCTGCCGTGGAGAATTGTGAAGTGTTGTGCCACGATACATTCTTCAGGCATTCGTCATATCAGGAGACACTAACGGAATGTTTAAATGCTCTCACACATCTGTATATACTCAAAATAGTCTCACTTGAAGAACTGACCTCGTCGTCATTTCATTTCGAGTCGACGTGCATTTTTTTTCGCAGTCATGCAGTGTTCATGGTAGATTGTTTTTGCAGTTCAAGTGTTGTTAATGTTCCAGTCTGGATCCCTCATGCTGAAGAGAGCTCCATTTATTTTGTGCTGTATACTGATGCAGTGCTGGTTTAACAGCCACAGAGCGCTGTATGCATTGCTGCAGTGCCCCTCACTGGGACAACACAGTATTCACTGTTATTGTGACAAACAAAATAGCAATGTGGAAATGATCTCAGCACTATTGCAAACCTAGAAATACTGAAAGCAATAAGGCAGCAGCCCCATAATGAACATGTAAACACAGCTGCAATGAGTCGTTAATTGTTAGTAATTCTGATACTAATGCAAAACCAGTGTAGGTTTTAATGAGTTTTCTTCTCATGTAACTATAATGCTTTTTCTTTTTAGTTTTTTTCTCATCTATAGTGTGGTTACACAAATGCTAAAGAAGCAGGTGTCATTTATTATTTATTTCTGGGAGCTGGATGTATGGTGGAGCAACATCTGGCCACATCAACACTTATAATTCATCTGGACACTGATTAGGGGGCGTGCTAGCCAGCGTCAGCAAGCTAGCGAGTTAATTTCGCCAAGAGCAAACTGCTTGACAAATTGAAACTATGTTACACAATTAATTAACAGAGAATAAACAGGTGTTTGTTGACAAAAAAGGAGATGACACTTGTCCACACGCGCACCCGCTGTTCTCGTTCTGCATGCGAAGCACATCCGCCACGAGCTCGGATGCATCTGAGCATACACAACACACACGTGCACAATCTCGGGTGCACACACACTATTATGGGAGCTTAAAAGACGACTTGCGACACGGTAATGTCGCCGCATACACACTAGCTCACAGCTTCTACTTACAACCCACACAGTAATAAAAAAGACAATGATGCGACAGGCCTCACGCTGTGTCTTTGGCGGCCTACTTACAATTAGCCAACTGGCAGATCAGCAAACCAAAGCTGTTATTTTCAGAGCTGGGCTCCTCTGTATGAGCACCAAGGACAGAGCGTGGTGGCATCTGACAAAAGCGCCAGCGAGACAAGCTTCATATTTTCAAACAGTCGCTGTAATTAAAGGCAAAAATCTGCCATTAGCTGTGTGTTCACTCCAAACTCCTTCTGACAAGCAAAGGAGGTGGACTGAAAAAAAGCCTCATTCTCCATTGTTCCTCTGCCCCATTCTGCCTTTCTTTCCCTCCTTTCATCTGTTCTTATTGTCATAGCAAAGGCGGACAAAAAGACATGTTAAAGCTAAAAAGAAACAAACAAACAAGTCAAGCCCCGGCGCTTCTGGCTCGCCTCGGATCTCCATCCATCTAAACCTGACTTCAGGGTGGGCCGCCCTTGAAACGGAGCGCAAGGTGCAATTGGTCCAGCCCACCGGGTGTGTTTATTATTATCTTTGATATGGAATGTAATTAATGGGTGAGTGCGTTGCGACCTTCTAGGACTTGTAATAAAAGCCTCCCCACATGGGGTCTCAGATGTGAAAGGTTTTATGCAAGATTAAACAGATTTTTGATGTCATGGCTGCTAATGAGGGTGACACTGGCTGCATACTTTTTTTAAAGGGAAAGCCAACAGTGAATCTATTCTTATCACTAAAATGACCATTGATCGCTTCCTTTGTGTCTCTTCAAGGCGAATCAATCTGCCACAATTGGACACAATGTTGCAAGATATTCCCAAATGGGCTACCGCGCATTGTGTAAAAATCTTAAAAAGAAAGTCAAGCAGGTCACATGAAGAGGCCCAAGTGTTTGAAAAGTGGCAGATCTTCAGCAAGCTTGTGATTAAGCTACAAGTGCTTCAGAGATTTTTACCCAGAGAAAAAAAAAAAAGAAGACCTTTCAATCTTCATCATTTCAATCAGCAAACCACTGCGTTATACGTGTGAGGGCTGCGACCGCTGATTGAAGGTTGAAACATGTGAATTAATCGCCACAAGGCCCCGGGAGAGAACAACCCTCTGAAAGGGCTTTTGAATGTGAGTAAACTCATCTTTATTCTGCGATCCATTATCAGAGTGGCTTCAATGGAAACATCGCTCTAAACACACTCAACGAAAACCTCCACACCCTGCGTTTTTTGAGCTGCGCGCCCGGCGTTGTCACCTGCATTTTCTCATTATGATGAATAAACAGACCTGCTGAGAGCTAACAATGTCTCCTCTCAGTGCACAAGGCTCCTCGGTGCCAGAACACTGGTAAGGGGCCTCGACGTGCTGAATGAGATACAGCACTCACTTTGGCAGCCGTCCCGACTGTAACAAGGGTCCAACTCCCCCTATAGCATTCCTTTTCCTTTCTCATTCATGGTAAATATTTTACTGACTGGCTGACTGCAGCAAAGTTGTAACTAAAATAAGTCGCAGAGAGTTAGTTGACACGGGAGCTGCCAGAAAGCAAAGCCTCCTTCCAGTAAAAGCACCCCGACTACCAGCCCGTCAGACTCAGCAGATGACACATCGCTGCAGGGAGAGGTGTGAGACACGGGGCCCCGTGAGCCGGAAGATCTGGAGCTGACCCAAGTTACACGGCTCATCCCTGAGTGGGAGGACGGTTGGTTTACACAGTGTCAGGTAGCATGGCTTTGCCTGACTTGCCCAAAACTAATGGGACCACCCTAAAACAAAAGCTAAATCTGGAAAGCCCTCAAAATACTGTGATTCAACAGTAGAAAACCAATATTTATTTGGGCCATTTTGTCACTTTGGGGTTTTACAAAATGTGAATAGAATTTGCTGAAATAAAAAAAGAAGGAGATAAAGTCCACCAAGGTTAAAATGAAGTCCCAAGTCGAGCTTTAAGCTGACCACTGTAAGAACATTTTCACAAAAGGTTTGACCTACAGGATCATCTGGTCTCCGGTGCACTGAGGAGAATGCTAAACCAGACTGGCTCTGCTATAGCACAGCTCAGGATTCATGAAGCAGTTTGAAAAATAAAAAGGTCCCATATGATGGCGGGTGTGGAAGGACACCTGTCAAAGTTGTATACAGCTATTGATTTTGCTAGCAGACTCAGTGGAGGGGCTTTGTAGCGTGGAGGGCAGTCAAAGGCGTGGACTGATACACCCACCGTTGGCCTGGAACTCTCCTGAGGATCGACCGGGACTGTAGGGGAGGACGATACAGCGGAGTCTGGCCCGGTGGAGTCATGTGCTAAAGACTAAATGGGGGTGGAAGCAAAAAGAGAAAGAGAACAAGAGAAAGTCAGTTTTCCAATGTCAGAAATGTTTGAATGTTCTCTTTTGTGATATATATTTTCATTTGAAAGCAAACTAAGTTCATAGAAAGGACATTGATTTTGTTGTATTGCTTTGCATGCAACAAGATGTATACAAGACCTTCAAATTGTTATTTTAACAATTGTAATCAGTACTTATAACATATTTAACACTGTTGATACAACTTCTAGACTCAGTGCTACAGACTCCTTTAATTGCCGCGGGTTAAACTCCTGAATCTGCTTAACCATCTGTCAGGTTTCATGTGGACTGTCACTTCCATTTAATGTAATATTTAGCACACAAGAGCACTGTCTCTTGTGTTGAGCTGAACCGATATGTGACAAGCCCCCAAAAAGCCCAATGGCAAGAGACAAGACTAGGAGTATGTAGAAGTTTGAGGCACATCCACTGGTATTTCAGTCTCAACGTCCTACAAATACCCAACTCAGGCAAAGAAATATAATCCAGGTCTCCTTGATATGATCAAAATCTAACCCTGGTTTACACCAAATAATTTCAAATTGTATATTCACCCTAATGTCAGATTACATACTGTACACAGAGCGCTGTGAAGTGAAGCAAATGCATGATTAAGTAAATTATGGTCCCATTTAGAGTAAAATAGACGATGAAGCATTGTATGCTTTAGGGCGTGGTGTACCACGGCGTTGTCCGGTCTGGGAGTTGTCCCTGTTTTCGTTATTTCGTTTAACCATTTTACAGTGTGTTTTCAATTCATGAAAGTTAATTATAACTTGTTTGGTCTTATTCAGTGTTTGGTTGTACTTGGCTCCACCCACTTGTGTCACTTCTAGTTGCAAAAAAACAAGATTGCGACGGCCAAATACCAAGATGACGACTCATGGCTTCAAAACGGCAGTCCATAAACCATTGGGTTACGTTACGGTGACTACGTCCACATATTATACAGTCTAAAACTGTACATTATTATTACTCCATACAATGATTATGTACTAAAATAAAGCACCATATGTCACCTATAGAGATACATATGTAGATAGGTAGGCATATAGACCAGTTTTAGTGTTTTATGTCCATACATTTATTAAATGATGCTTTTATAATATGCTGCTAGTTTTTTACTAATACTCTAATGTGTATTATTATTTTGTACATCTTGTTAAATTGTAAAATAATGTCAAGGAAAGTCATGTATTGACACATCGTTACATCTAAACATGTCTGCCTTATAAATAAGGTATTATTCCCAATGGGATTTTCCTGATTAAATGGAGGTTATTATACACCTATAAATAAATATAAGCCCATCAGATATACCCCCCTACACACACACACACACACATACACATACATATTCACCTTGCTGATCATGTGGCAGCGGGTGTCATTACTCTCAGCATCTCAAGATGCCCTCGGGTCAGCTGCAACAATCTGTTTATGTCTCTGGACTCCGAGTATGTGTGTGTGTGTGTGTGTAGGAGTGTGCGTTGGCGTGTGAGAAAGAGAGAGTGAGAGATGGAGGGAGCCTGAGAGACAGTGAGTAATGGATGTGGGGAGAGAGAGCAAGAGAGAGAGAATAATGAAAAGTGTCAGTCCACAGAGGCGACCACATGACTACCCTAACACTCTGTCCTGATTCTAACACTTCTAACACTTGGTGGAACATTCAAACATTCAGAGTGCAGTGCTCTAAATAATTTCTCTGACTGTCACCCTGTCAATCTTTCTTTCCAGCAAACCTGTCTCTCAAGTATCCCATTGCATTCTATTATATTCTACTTTTTGTTTTTACATCTTTGGCTGCAAAGGGATGACATTTCTGACCAGTCAAGTTGACAAAAAGGGTGCATATTCTAATACATTAATAATAATAGTAGCCAGCATTGTTCATTTATAAATTATGTAATTACTGACATAGAAATGCTTGTTTCCTGTAGAACCCAGCATGTTTAATCCTGTTGATTGGCCTAATTTACCTGTTTCTGGTGAATTGTTTATGTTTAATGTGTATCAAATAATTGAAACTCGGTTCACACCAAAACTGAAAGATATGAAATGTTGGACATGAAAATGTGAGATCTCTGCTGAGATCGTCTTCTCAGTTATGTCTTTTGTTTTTACACACCTGTGCCATTTCATATGCGAAGGCAATTTAGGGAAAAGCCTGTATAGTTTGGAGAAGCAGTGCATATACAAATCATCAATTCTGCAATGGAGTTTGATATTGTTTGTGTGCTATTCCCAGTTAACCTAAGGGTGGCAGTGTTGATTCACCATTTAGCTGCTCACTGCTGTAGTCCGCATGCACCTCTATTCTGATAGTGTTGTATTCCATAAATGAGAGATCACATTGACAATAGAGTAAAGTCATAACTCATGTAGCCAAGATGCGGGTAATAATATCTTTAAAGAAAACCTAAATCTAATTTCCCATAAAAATTTAAATCAAAATAAGATCAAATTATCCTGAATCACAACATAGGGAAACTCACTTTCCTTTTTTTTTTTTTTTTAATGGTGTGGGGCGATGTCATAAGAGCATCAAGTGTCTCTCCAAATAAGGTGTCATTTCACTCTTGTGGATAATTGTATGACTTTGCTGAGAGGTAGTCAGTGGCACTCGGCAGCGGAAGAGGCTCTCGAAGCAGCTCGAGCCATCACACAGCAGGGGGCAAACCAGCGCCTGGAATAAACTGCTGCTCGTGCATGGGTAGAATATACTGTAAGAGAAATTGGTTTTGTGTGTGTTAAAGTGTATTATGTATACCAGCATATATGAATATGTGTGTAGTTGTTGAGTGGCAGGGGATAATATGCTCTCAGAGCTGTCCCACTAAACCCAGTCCAATCATCCCCTGAATTAACCAATTCCTGTAACGAGCCATTGAATTTTCATCAAACTGAGCTCTCCTAATTTACAAATCCCATGGTCAGGTTCCACCGAGACACCGACAGGAAGAGGCCCGCAAGCATCATTGCGTCATTTACACATTAAAAAGTGCTCACGAATCAAATTATCATAGAACATCACCTTTTAGGAACAGAGAGATTTCTGGCACCGAGTTTTCTCCGTTGCCGGCGTGTGAGAATCTTCCTGCCGAGTGATTTTCAAATTTTCGGTGTCACATCTGTGACTCTGTACTTTGCCAGTAAATGATGAATTGGATTTTGCATGATCACGCTTATGTAAGCTGGAGCTGGGGAGTGAGTGAGGCGGACAGGAAGTTAAGGGGATATTTTTTTTATTTATTTTTTTAAAGTCAAAATTAATTAAAAAGATATCATCTTCCTACATGCCCCAATGGAAATACAGGAGCTAATTCAAACACCTTCCAAGTGTTGACCTTAAATTCTGCTCATATAGTGACAAACTGTGATGACATTTTTTTTCCCACCAAAAATATGAAATCAAGCTCACGGAGACTCGCTCGTCTTGAAAGATTAAGAAAACGGCAAGACCTTGCAAGGACTTGCAGTGTTCTGCTGACCCAAGCCGTTGACTCTCCGACAAGCTCATAACAAACGATCATATGACTTTTTGACTTTGCCGAAGTAAAATTACCAATCTCACTTTGACTTAGCGTGTCACGATCAGACGAGACATGAATATTGCAAAGCAAGGGCGCCAGTAAAAGCTGCAAAGCCCATCTGCTACAATGACGTATATGGCAAGAGACAACGTATAAGCTCTCTCATTGTCTTTGTGTCTCGTTGCTCTCCTATCTGCGCCTTTTGTAATGGTAATCAAAGATTCGCTCTGAAGAGACGCTGGCAACTTTCAGCGTATTGTTTGAAAAGTGGGATTTCAAAGGACTTGTACAGAGCAGCTGTAATGAGTCCAAAGTTGGAGATGAGTGCTGTAGAACAACGTCTTTTTCTCTATCTCCTTCTCTTTCCCCCCTCGCTGTCATAGCACCCTCCGTAATCACCCTTCAACCCTGCAGACCTGCCATTCCCCCGCTTGCACACCTTCTCCCAGGCTGCCAGCTCTCGTGGCCCCCGCCTTCCCTTATTCTCTCTTTGATGTGTTCTCCAGAAACTGGCGTACCTTGAGTGCAGGGGAGCAGTGTGACAGAGCATTCCACTCTTCCTTCACTGTCTCCCCTGTGATTAATTCACAAAGTCCAAAACAGTAACTTCCTCTGACACTAATTTCCTATGGAACATGACATCTCTGTAGTTGGCAGGGCGGGTAGGTCCAAGGATGCCTGAATGCTGAATTCTTTCCTGTAATAAATCATTAGCCATTAGGGACCTATGTGCCCTAAATGACTTAAACAAATGAACTTGTCTGCTTTAATAAGACCTTCCATTACCTGAATATGTTCTGTTTTAAAGGCAAAGGATTATGAAAAAAAGTAATATGGTAGAGAAGTATTAGGTGAGAGAGTTGGCTGTGAATATAAAAAATAATAAAGTTTTAAAGCGCAGCTGAGATTTTAATATTCCTCTCACATATATACACTGGAGCTGTTGTGCTCTTTTTTCTTTTCTTTTTTATTGTTTTTGAAGCATTTGTAAAGGGTGTGTATATCTTCAAGCCTTTGGGTGGGCTTTTTCCAGCATGGCTGTGTGTGTTGTAATTCTCTCTTTTCTCTGTTCCGTACATTGCCGGGCCGGCCACGCATGCCCACGCATGCCCACGCATGCCCACGCTAGCTCATGGCAGGCGCTCTGATAACGGTATCCCGACCGATGGGATAATTGTCATTATGCAAGCATAACAAAATTGCGTTTGCCCTCAAATGGTGCATTGTATTAAAAAGAAAAAAACTACACACATATATATACAAGGAATAAATAAGGCATGAATGAGATAAAGATTGGCAATAAATGAGCAAACAAAAGTGCAGAATCATGAGCAATATAGATTTGAAAATATAAGCAATATGAGTATAATATAATAACGCTAAAATGCAACTAGCAAGTGTACAAACATCATCATCAGCAGCAGCAAAAGTCCAGTAGGACTGCAGTTCGCTCGGTCAGCACTGTTGGTATTGTTTGCACTGTTGTGCCGTGTGGAGGCAATAGATATGCTCTGAATTTTGAATTTAGCACCTTTAAGTTTGTATTCTTCTTGGAAAAAGGAAGCTAATTAGCATAGCTTTTCTAATGTTAGCACTCAAACATACTTTTTGCATGTTATTTCAACACGAGTGCCACTGTCAATCTCCTGCACATTTAGTACTGTGTTCATCATCCCACAAAAGGAGCTCTGGAGTCCAAGTAGCAACTACTTGCAGCAAAGGACGTCCCGTAAACCTCAGCACACCGTATGTTACCCCGGATTGAAAACACAATGCACAGTGTAATGTACGGCGTCACAGAGTAATGGGGGACGTGCAAAAATCACATATGGGGAACACTTGGAACCTTCTAAAAGCAAATGCTATTCTAATTATGTAAAATAATGTACTGGAACTTCTCTTTCCAAGCACTAACTATGGTTAAACTATGGTTTTATTTTCAAATTTTCCTATAATGTGAGGTTTTCAAATTTTCAGGACCTACAACAATTCCATACAGTTTTGTTTTTTTACCCACTCAAGAGCCAAGAGTTCTTTTAAACAATTAAACCTAGAAAGTGTTTTTCTGTGTGTGATGTATTTAAACAAATAAAGGCAAGTCTGAAAAAAGAACCTTTCCCAAACCATAGGGGAAAACTAAATCACCCTAATTTAAAATCTGCATACTATACATTTCCACATTACTAATTCATACTACACTACAAAAATTATTCAGAGCTACACCGAGT
The DNA here is from genome assembly GCF_043250625.1 of Sebastes fasciatus. Classification (NCBI taxonomy): domain Eukaryota; kingdom Metazoa; phylum Chordata; class Actinopteri; order Perciformes; family Sebastidae; genus Sebastes; species Sebastes fasciatus. The sequence continues at coordinate 13,013,732 of NC_133799.1, forward strand.
CATGTCATACCACTGTTGTGCTTAGTTTCTCTTTTAGCAGTATTGCTGTTCTCACCATAGTGTGTTAAAATTATATCTACAGTACTTGCTTGTTGGAGATTTGGGATTTGCCCCTTTGAGTGTGTATTAGAGCCCATACAGTGAAATTAAATATTTAAGAATATCTGTTGTCATAATAGGAACACTAAGGAAAATAAGGCCTGTGTTAAAATAGCCCAAATTATCGTTCAGCTTTTAATGAGCAGCAGATTAATAACGCAAGTTAAAATGATCCCTCAGAAACACCAGCCTGTGGGTGAGATACATATTGGCATGTGGTTACTGTACAAATATGGACATATAAACATATTGATATAATATAAGAACTTGGCAGCTAATTAAACCTAAGTAGGCGTTGAAAATGAAGCTGAATCCCCTGCCAATTAACTTACTAAGTAATACTTTTGGGGCTCGACTCTGATTCCTGACCCTTGACACAAAGCCGTGATTGAGCCAAGACACTTAATCATGCCTAGGACTTTTTAAAGTACTAGAACTGAATAACGACTCATTTCAGCCAGACCATTGCAGTACTCTAAAAGTACAAGATATAGTAAGGGACAATTAATCTTTTCTGTGATTTGGAAAGACTTCATTCACAGCCAAAAAATAATGTAGCAAGATACTATTCAGGGAATTGAGAAGACATTCTTTTTTTCCCCAATTTTACTCAACTGTGCCACAGTTCAACTGTTTTGAGTAGGTGTTTAAATATGACAAATACACTGGTAATTTAATGAATATTGATAAGCCCCTCTTAAGCAATGAGTTCAGGATGAATTAATAATGACCCCATGTGGAACTAATAAAACAGATGAAAGGTATCATTTTAATATATTCAGCATAAAGAATCACTTTTCATTCTCTAAGTACTACTGAAATGGCTACTTACTAAATACTAAGTAATTTATATATATATACTTTTATACCTTTATTCTGTGTTCTACTGCTCAGAAGTAGATAGTGTAATATGCTGGTAATATGGGGGGAATGTACATTGATCATATGTTGTATATTCAGGTTAGAGGCTATCTTTGGACCATAATAACTAGTAGTGTATATTGATCTTAAATCTGAGAAAAAGAGTTGTCCAAACAAAGCTATTTTTACCTATTACCTTTCTTAAATTGAGATGTTTGACATCCGAAAGATAATTTATTTCCCCCTCGTGTATCACTGATAGGTGCTGTATGTTCTTTTAACTGTTGGGTATGTCTTTACAACTACATTTACAGTTTATTGACTGTGCATTTTGCACATAACAATGGCAATTGTATGTGCAATGCCCCAGCAATAACCACTCATCTGAAGACAATAGTGCTGCCTGGACATAACAACATATAGGAAGCTGATTCAAAGGTACAAATGCCTGCTGTATCATACTGTAGATACGCTGAAATTTAAAAATTAAGTGGTGAGGGGTCCATTCCATAGCAGAATAGCAGTTAGGTGTATGCTGCTGGGCTTTCTTATGTAAATACATAAGTAGTTTGCGCTCGGGGAGATCAGCAGACTATCAGCAAGTGCTACAAATGACACCGTACTCCTGCATGACTGCAGATCCATTTATGTTTTTGAATATGTAATTATCTTTGTCCATGTAGAACCACATTGTTGCCAAAACAGAAAAAAAAAAATGATTGTGTTAGAAGAAAGCCTTCAATTATGCATAACATTAATAAGTATAAAAACGATTTAGGGAAATAGAACAGGTCATGTTTCCCTTTAGAGCTGTTTTTAATTAAGTAATGACCATGATTTAATGGCATATTGCTATTCTGCCTCCTATGGCTTAGGGATGACATTTGGCTTACTGGCTTTTAAACTTTATTACTTTTTTGGGGAAGGAATTGCATAATCTCATAAATGTCTTGGTAACTATGGTGATGACCAAGGGGGGTGTTGGGGTTATTTGGCAGTGGTGGCCTAAAGGTTAGAGGAGCGAGCTTGGGATGAAGGTCACCGGTTAAATCTGGGTATGGAAAGTAAAAAGCGGCGCTTGCCCCTTCCTCATTACCACCTCTGAGGTGCCCTTGAGCAAGGCACTTAACCCTAACTGCTCCAGTGGTGCTGTTCAGTGGCCAGCAGATCAGACTGTGGTTCTACTGGGCATCTTTCAGGTGTGAATGTGTAACTGTGTGAATGTGATCAGGGCGTTCCTGAAAAAGAGAGCTCTTGCTCTTAGAGAACCTCCCCCTGAATAAATAAAGGTATTGACTTCTTTGGACAGAGTGACCCCAAAAAAATAAGAGAAGATGCCACTGTGGTTAATGGAGAGAATGGAAGATAATGTGAGCGTGTCTATGTGAAATGGAAGCCAGAATTGGATGAGCACAACACTGTGTGGGTTGCAAACATGGGAAGGCAAAGAAACAAAAAACCCAGCAAAGAGCCGAGAGCAGGGTAAAAAAAAAGGGTCAGTGGATAAAAGTTATTGTTGAATAAACGTCAGCTCTCCCTGCTCCCTTTCAATGGGCTCCAATTAAACCTGGAGCCAAGTGCTGTACTTCTCCTGCCCTGGCAGCTGCACAGACATCGCCACAAGCACATAGATCCAGCCTTATCTGCTTGTAAACCCTGAATTACATTAAACATAAAGTTCTGCCATGCAAAGTGCATGGACAACTCAGAAAAAGAAGAGCTCTGGTACATGAACTAATCTGCTGTTTTTCATCTGCAGTACCCACAAAACCACTGCCAACTTCTGAAGTTGGCTGAGGTGGAAATAAGGTCATACAACATTTTACATATAACTCAGACTATTGGCAGGCATTATTTGATTGACAGAATTTCCATTTGTTTTTCCTGCCGGGAGTTCACTCAAAATTTTATTTTTTATTTTTGGGGTGTGAAAAGGATGAGTGAAGAATATTGATGATGCTGCAAAACCTGCTTTCATTTTGTTTTATTATGAGTCTTGCTTCTGGGCAAAACTTATGGCAAGCATGGATGAGATGGTGAAGGTAGTGTTTGGAGGAGGGGGGGGGGGGGTGTTACAGGATTACTTGACATGCCCTGTAGCTAGTAATCAGTCATCAGCATATCAAGACACTTCAATTACCAGAAGCAATGGATTCTGCCCATCCTGTTTTATGGAGGCACATACCATGTAATGCTTATAGTACCTGTGAGTTAATATTCTGCATTATTATATCATGTTGCACTGAACTCTTTAGCTTCTTTGAAAGCAGTATGAAAAGGGATTATTAGATGTTAGGATGTCGCTGCTAATAATTGGCTTGAGCCACACATGTGAAATTCATTAAGCCAATCCTCCACAACTCCTCTAAATGCAGATCCTGTTGATAAAGCCACAGGGCCTGATAGCTATCAAACATAATTAAACTGATAATTGTGATTGCAAGAATCCTTTTTGGGCTGTAATTATAAGGCAGGAACATTGGCTGTTCTTGCTAGTCTATTTACAGGCAAATTACAAGGATCTTTTCCTCTGTACTATATACAGAGCAGTTTATAAATATTTGGACATTACCACATTTTGTTGTGCTCTGTACACAAGCATTTTGCATTTGAAATGATAAAGTGACAGTGAGGGTAAATTTCCAGCGCTTAGCTTTAATTTGAGGTTGTTTACATCCATATTGGGTGTCAGCCCATTCTCACTCCCAATTCGTCAAATACGGTAGCTTAGTCAGTGGCCACGTTTGTGTCAAACTATGTTGCTCTCTGCGGTCGTATCGCAGAAGTAAATGAGGCAATCAGGTGACGTATAAAGAGCGATAAAGTCCGGTCGGATGCTTTGGTCAACAAGACTCGGTCAAAACCGAGTACATGGTTGGACCGTTATGGTCAGTATGTGAATTTGTGGCTAAATCGTTATACAAATAGTCAGTGGTCATTTCTATAATGTTAATGTCCACCAGATCCAGTAAGGACACTAACTAGGGGACCTGCTGCTTCACTCAACTGGCCGATCAAGCGGTGACGTACCCTATCGTGGCATGCACATGATTGGTCCCTGGTTTTCTGTTTGCCATTTCAAACAGGAAACAACACGACGGCCTGCTCGTAAACTTTGTGTTATTACGTCTAAACAATCTACCAAAATATACTTCTGAAAACATTTTAAGCGAGAAATAGGCTATGCCACTGCTGAATCTCGTGTAATTTTAGAACTAGATTGCCTAGTTCCACAGACTGGTCTAAGTTTCTTGAACCGAACACATTGCTCTGGATGGGCTCATTTGCATAAAGGACTGTTCCCCGCCTTTTCATTTTGAAAGAGCAACGGCCAATGAGGAAACTCCAACACTTGGCTGACCAAATGTGTCACTCACTCAGTGACTCACTCAGTGAGTCAGTCACTCAGTGGCAGACTTTGTGTTTGTAGGGCAGGCCCTCTGCAGTGCAGCCAAAACACACAGGACTTTCAACCAGAACGCAGGTTGTTTGTGTCTTGTGTGAAACCAAACATTGTCAACATTGACTTATTTTAAGTTACATACCTAATGTGTAACAACCATACTTATTTTAACCCAAACCACAATCTTTTCCAAAACATACCAAGTTGTTTTGATGCTGGAACATTTTGAAAAGACAGTGTATATGTAACAAGTGGAAATTGACACATGAAAAACTGACACATGCAAAACTGACACTAGATGGGTACGTAGGGCATCATGATTTGGAGCATAGGAAAGCTTTAGGCCACAAAATAAAAAAAGTGTCCAGTCCTGCTTCCTGCAAATGAGAACCATCTCCAAAATTAAACCAATGTTCTCCCACTCTGACCTGGAAAAAACTCATCGCATAGTTTAATCTTCTCTAGACTTGAACTGCCTCCTTTCTGGCATCAACCAAAAATCACTCTTCGCTCCTCCAATTAGTTCAGAATGCAACAGCGAGGCTTCTCACAGGTTCTAACAGATGACATCACATCACTCCAATCCTGGCTTCTTTCCATTGGCTCACTTTTCATTTTAGAATTGATTTTAAGATTTTGCTGATCACTTTTAAAGCACGTCTGGGTCTGGCCCCAAGTTACATAGCAGGAATGTAAAATGTTACAAATTTTAAGGCTTAAATCTCTAGGTGACTGTGCGTTTTCAATATGGGCCCCTCGGCTTTGGAATGACCTGCCTGAAGATAAGACTTGCAGCATCAGTAATCTTTTCTTTTTTTTTTAAATCACTTCTTAAAACCCATTTTTATTGACTTGCTTTTATGTGATGTCATTTACCATATTTGTAATTGTTTTGAATGCTTTTTTCTTTCTATTTATTTAATTGATATTTTTTTATTGTTTTAATCTATTGTACTGTTTTATCTGTTTCACCTAAATTTTACCTTTATGTTGTCTTACTTTTGTTTGGCCTCACTGTTTGGCTTTCTGTTGTCATATTGTCTTGTATCCTGCTTGCTTTGTCTATCAAAGCACTTTGTAAACTCTATTTTTAAAGGTGCTATATAAATAAAGCCAAAAAAGAGCCACAAAAGAAAGATTACAATTACAGGAAAATCTAAAGCAACTGTTGGCATTGCCATCCAAAACATGTTAAACTCCCAAGGGGTCTTTTTCTTATTTTATTAGCTGAAATTTGGTGTTTGCTTTTGGTTACATAATACATAAAAGTCAACTTTTGGCCAAAAATTGGCAATGGTCAAAGTACAAGTAAGCACAAAATATATCTGTTTATCACACTTTAATGTTAGATTCAGTGTAGTGATAGTATTGATGGGAATGTATTGTTCCAGTAAACAGTTGCTGTCTTTTCATTATTATGGTATTACTAGTTGTGAGCTGCTTGCTGCTATTGATTGTAAATTATACATGTTCCTTTCTAGATATATTTAGATATTGCAGACATTACCGTCTCTCTAGACATCATCACTTTCTGGCACCATCAGCATTTCTGTTATTCTGCAGTCTCTGGTCTCAGAGGAGCAGCTAATACATGCTTGTTTGGGGGTTTGGGAGCTGCTGTCAATCCAGTGGCGTCAAACCACTGGTGACACTCTGACAAGCGATCACTGGGAGTAGCAGTACAGTACAGTACACCAAAACAGTGACAGCAGTATTAGTAAAGGTGTCACCGAAATAAAGAAAAACAAAAAACATTGATTACCACCTTAAGGAGAAGTTGTTTGTCTCTAAATTAATTTGAAAGTGCCGAGGTACAGCCAAGTACAGCATTTTTCCCATTGATTTTCTATACCAGCTTAATTTTGTTTAGTGTTATGGGGAAGGTATCCCAGTACTCACTTGGCTAAAGGAAGGAAAAATTGGGCACAAATGTATTTTTACTGTGTGAGTAAACCCAAACAGAGAAGTAGTGCCCACAGAGAAGACCAGGGTTGAGATTTGAAATCAGGCTGTGAGGCCATGAAAACTTCTGTACATCAAAGACTCTAGGTGAGTCTGTGATTGCAACATTTTATAAATCATGAGGTTAAATTCAGACACACTTATGGTAAGGCTATGGAATACATATACATTTAATGGCAAGTAATTAAAAATTGTAGCTTTACTACTTGAATGATGCCCTTTTAAAGTACTCTTTCAGAGCTTCAGGTGAACATAACTCAAACGCTCTTCAATGCATAAGACCTTTTCATTACCATGATGTTACAATAGGGCAACAGCTTTGGTCCAAGTTTACTTCCTGTCAGTTACTGGGTTAACAACCATTGGAGCAGGAAATTCAAAGGGTCCGATGTAGAAGGTTTATGCCGTCAAGTTTGAAAAGGTCTAGCGTATATATTGACATTAGACAACATATCTTCATACAACGATTCGTATGATATCTTATGGAAAGTTATTCCTTATTTTTCATGTATTTTCCTACGAATGTCCAGCAACATGTGATGCATGTGTCAATTTCCACTCCATCCTTTTCAAAATAAACTTCCGTATTCACAGGAAACAACTTGACTAGGTTTAGGCAACACAACTACTTAGTTAAGTTTAGGGAAAGATCTTGGTTTGGGTTAAAATAACACTGGAAGTGCGTAACTTAAAAAAGGAAGTTAGTTGGCAAAAACTACTTGGTTAGTTTAGAAAAAGATCATGGCTTGGGGTAAAATAGCTCCAAAAGTGACGTAACCACACGGGATACTAATACCGGTCTCCTGGTCGAAAGTTATGTGTTTTTTTCCCCAAAAATCCACCCCGACCTCCTCCCGACACGGTGAATGTCACTCTTTATTCTTTCTGGTTCATAATTACGTGGATTACAAACAAATTGATTTTACTGGGACAAATTACAGTGCATTATTTGTGTAGGTATAGCTACAAACGGTGTGTGAGAACAGTCTACATTAGAACATAAAATATACAACAAATTCCATTTGTTCTTGTTGATGTTCATTCATATAACTCTGCAATAAAAAAATTTAAAGCAACATCAACCATTCTCACTACATTTAAGCGCTTACTTTTTTTTTTTTGGCGAGAAAAGACATTATCAGCTCCAATGAAGGCTTCACTTGTCAAAATGCATCAGTGTTAGTGTGTGCCGCATTGCAACCAATCAGTTTTTTTTTTTCTCTCAAATTTATTACCTCGCTCTCTTCGAAGTACTTAAATTAGATTTGTATTTCCAACTTGCCTGTTAGCTTTGCCAAAATGTCAATGAGTTGGAGTCGCTCAAACTATTCTCCAATAATGGAAGTCAATACCATGATTGCATGAAGAAAAGCTGAGTGGATAAAGCCACTTATTCCAGTGCTCAAGTCTGTGAGCACATTTACAGTATTTATTCTGTGCTTGGAAACGTCTAAACCTTATTCAAACGGCACTCAAGACAGCAACTTGTGATGAAGGCAATAAGAGTCAGAAAGAAGAGCGTTAGTTCCTTAAGCCATGAAGAATCTCTGTAATATCAGCCGCTGTGACCAGGAAACCTACCTTATAACTGAGAATCTGTCAAGGAGCACGCTCAAACCACCTCTTGCTGGGATTGTGGTTTGACATGATTTATACTGTGAGGGAAGAAAGTGAGAGGTAGTGAAAGCAAGAGATTTAAACAGAGACAGGCAGAGAGACGGAGGGAAAATAAAGTTACTACTGAGACAAAAAGCTGGCACAAATGAAGGAATGAAGTGCAGTGAGAATAACTGAGAAAGAGCAACATCCAGTTGACTGAGAACAAAAAGGCAAAGAAGCGTAGAAAAGGTGAAATTTCAGCATTAACTGATGAAATGTTGACAACATTTCTCATTAGTGTTAAATGTTATCTAATAAAGGGACACTGATATTGTTTTAACGTGGATCTTAAACTCTGTGAATTAAATTGTTGCCATTCTGATTACGAGTTGAACTCAACACCTCCATTGTAGAGGTTCAGGAAGTGCAGACTCTGGGAAAGTCGAAGTAGATCCCTGTGCAGTTAGCTTCAAAAGCTAATCCAGGGGCAAAATTCCTCGGTCAACGGTCAGACTTGGAGACAAGCATTTGAAATGATTTATGTGAAGCTGATGTTTATTTGGAAACCTTTAAGAGGCTCGAACTGCTTGCCACAATGTAAATTTCTGCAGGAACAGAAGTGGTGACTCGGAAGTTAGCCTGAGCCATAGACAGTCTGGCAAAACTTGGGAGAAATAAGAGTAAGAATAAGAGTGGAAAAAAACTGTAATTTCCTTGTAACAAGTCATCTGTGTCTGGATATGTTATCTGTATAAGGAAGATGGATGTATACTATTGGATCAGTCAGGCCAGCCCAGTCTTACCAAATGGCATATGAATGACAGGGTAATTTGTAAGTAATTTTGCGTGCTTTTATTGCTTTTGGCGTGTCATGTGGAAATCATGTAGTGACTGCAATGTAAATCAGCATAAGCGTGAATATACTAAACTCAGAGTTGGAGACGTAGAATACAAAGTGAGAAAGACTGCTTGGGTAGAAAGGGAGGTGGATGAGTCCAACAAACAGGACTTTCAACCAAGAGACTGGTGTACGTGTCCCAAAGTGTGTTATTTTGAAGTGATGTTAGTGACATTTGTGATGTGTTTTCTGTACTTGTGTTGTTTCCGTACGTTTTTTACTTAGCCCAACCATGAATGTTTTTCCTAAACTTAACTAAGTGGTTTTGTTGCCTAAACCTAACTGTGGCCATTACTGTAGTTTTAGCGCAAAGACATAACCGCGATCGCTTCACGTTGACGTCATGGTGTTAAATGGCACCTAAAAAGCTGTTTCACAACGTTAATTCCATGGCGTGAAACACGGAAAGCCTAAAATGCGTTATCATGACACATGGAATGTCATGCTACTTATACTTCTTCCCACAAGATCAGGTTGGTCAGACATTGCAATTTGATCACATCCAAAACAGGCGTAAATACCATCTGTATGGTTTGGCCACATACTTAAAAAAACAAGTTAAAAGGTCACCTTACTATGCCTCTCCCTGCTATCTCAAGCTGCCCAGAAAAAAAAGCAACACATCCCACTTCCTTGGCAAAGGAACAAATAAATAAATAAGTATAGCCCATAGAGCCTGCAGCATCTCTTACCGTGACCTGGGTCATGCCATGTTTGTTTACTCCTCCAGCTCTGCCAACCTAATTTGCATATAAAGATCTGTGCAGATCCGGACAGTCTGATAACCAGAATGCTTAATACCAGGTGTAGATACAAAGGCCAGGGCTCAAATGTCACTATCTAGATAACGGCAAGATACAGACCCATGGAAATAGGAGTGAATGGTGTCTGGGTGACCACTAAAACAGAAATGCAAAAATTTAAATGCAATAAAATGCAACAGTCCATTATGAAATACTACCTTTGTGAAACTGGTTGGTTACTGGGTTGTATATCATTCAAAATTATGTAAATAGGGATGTTAAAATATTAGAAAAACTTTTCAATGTAATGCAATTGAATATAACACCACCACAAGCTGTCTCTAAACAATCCATGGAATTGAGTCAACACGCACACAACTAAAGAAGTAGTGTCAAAAAAACATAACTTTTCATAACTGGTTTTACTGAATTATGCAGGCTTCACTCAGGGAAATTTGCTGTTGTGAACAGAGGCCAAACAAACAGTGGTTACAAAATTAATAATTATTGGCTTGAATGAGAAGATGTCAAGCTCGGAACACATATTTAAAATTCAAAATAGCTCAGTTATGGGTCGACATCAGCTGATGAAAATGTGTTGATTGAGCAGAGGCAGGCAAATAATAGCCTGAAGGCCCATAAATAACCCTCTCTCCCCTTTCCTTTTTTTCCGCTTCACCACCAACACATCCGACCAAAGATTGGTAGACAAGCGGCTGTTCCTGAGAGAATGAGTCCCGTGACCCTGGCAGAAGGGTGAACGCTCAGTCTCAATTCACTCGCGGTCCGTTTCAGGCTTATTACACAGTAATCTCCAGAAGTTTCCTCCTGCTGGGAATAGCCTCGCCAGCATTTTTAGCAGCAGTCCCCCGTAAAAGAGGAGAGGAAGTTCGACTATCCTCTTTTGCTGTGATTTATTACCCCCCGCACTTGAGGTTTGCTCTCGTGTTACATTTTGTTTGTCTTTCCTGTATCCCTTCCTCTCTGTTTTGCTTCTTTGTCGACTGGTAATCTTCATCCGTTTGACGAGCAGCTTGCAGGTTTCTTATCAAACAGAATCTGTTGAGGGAGGGATTGGTTCTGATGTACTGTATTTTGTGACTGCATGTGTGTGTGTGGACAGACAAGAGATTGAAAGTGAGGCGAGTTCAAATGCTGTATACCCATGGCTGCTACTTTTCCAAAGACATGGGGCACAGCAGGGCAATTGTTTTCTATCAAAGGGACAAACACAGAATATGCATCTTGAATTTCTGATTATCACTTCCCAGGCAAAAAAAAGACACAAACTCAGCATGAATAGTAATTTGAAACTGTTTCATGGTGGCCCAACTTCATGACTGGAACAGATTCTCTGCTCAAAACAGTCCGGTCAAGGTAAATTATGAGGGATATTGGAATTACGGCAGGTGCCATGACTGTCATTATATTTTCCGCTCACACCCTGAACTCTGCTGCATGGAGATTATTAATCAGTGTTTGTTTACGTATTAACCGCGCTGGTGGAAAGAAAGCAGAGATATATCCCTGCATTCATAAATATGTTATGGATACACATCTATCTGGATGTGTGTAGTGTTCAGCAAACTACCTACGGTACAGTAACACTGCTATCAGTCTGTTTATGCATTTTCTATTAGTCTTTATTATTTCATTGGTTGTTAATAGCAGCAGCAATTACATAATAGAAGTTTAGATTTGCTTCATAGATTGTATCTATAACTACAAAAGGGAAATGCATATGACAAGTGCTGATGTGCTTCCCCCTCTTATCCCACTTGTCTTTGGGTGTATAGGGAGGTTAGCATACTGAGCAACTCTACCATCTGTACATATGTCAATGGTAATTAAGCTCCTACTGAGGATGCTGTTGGGGAGGCTGTTCCACTATGCTCTGTATAACTCTTGACTTGACTTCCACTGATAACTCTCATTCCTCTTATATGCTGATATTATAACAGATGTACATACAGTATGTCCTTTGGACCTCAGTTGGATAATTCATTGGCCTGTGGTGTAAAAGCTGCTCTACAGTCATTCAATAAAATACTTTTGTTAGCAGAAGGGGTGTTCATGTTGAATACTCCAGTAGGAAATGCACCCTTGAGAAAAATATACCTGGAGCTCAATCACATTCACCTTACTTGTAAGCTCATTCTCTATACAGAAGATGTGAAAATACTACTATATTTTTGAGTTTGGTTGCTTTCAGGATTGATACGAGATTAAGATGAATTTTAATTTCCTCTTTGTGCATTGAGTAGAGAGAGTAATTCAATACATGTTTAGGCTCATTAGGGATATTGGAAGCAGGGGAAACAGCTAGCCCAGTTAAATAAGGAAAATAATTGTCTTAATTCCATGTTGTATTTTGTTACCAAGGAAACTTGCCATTGGGCAAGTTTCACAAAATTATTTCAGACTGGTCTGTAGTGTTATGCCTGTCTTAATATTGCTGTTAGATTAGTCTAATGCATGATTCACAAACAAACAAGTATTTAAGCTTCAAAAGTTAGCCCCCCTTCCCACAGACTAAAGGCCTGTGCACATTAACTCGTATATTTTTGCGTCTAATTGTCGCACGAACGACTCAGAAACTTTCGTCCGTCAATAAAGTTTTCGGAAAAGGTTTGATTTTCTGAATTTTTTCACATCCGTTAAAAGCCAAAAGAGGGTTGTTTGACTACTCAGAGCCACCATCCGTGCAAACGTCATCATCCAAAATGGCATCTGATTAACATTCACTTAGTCTCCCAGCCCAAAGCACTATAGTATAACGAAATAAAACAACAGAGAAATGCAGGATTTTATAGGTATATTGTGACAGGTGACAGCAGAACAGCTTGGAATCGGGGCTGATCGCAAAACAAAGGATGTACAAAAGATTTGACAGTAGGGATTGTGCTACGCAGCTAAACGATGGCTTCTTGCTAATATCTTTCGTTCATTATCTAGTCTTGGGACTAGCGCTAGCCATTGCACCCACATAATTAATTCCGTTTTGTGTTGTATTGCGAACAAAGACATTGGTAAAATGCATCAGACTCAGTGTGTAAGGTTTCTGTGATTGAAAAATAACAGAACATGTTTCCATGGTAACAATCAGTGACAGCTGTTGACCAGTGGCACCAAACGACAAAAGAGGAAACATGGCTCATAAATTGTGATAATAATTATGTTATGGAGCAGGCAATGAGAAGGGAAATATTTATTTTAGAGAGTGCAGTAACCTGTTGGAAATATACAGCACACAGGGAACTACCATGAGCCTGACTGACGAGTACAAGTACAGTACTGAGCCACAGCATCTCAGCTCGGCAGACAGACAGATCTGCAACCGTGTTGAGATTTTATGCTACTGGAAGTTTTTTGTATTGTTACTGTCACTCTTCACTGAATTGTTTGAGTCAAATATCCCCATAACTGTTGAAAACTTCCAGAAGGCATACATTTTCTACCGGAGTGAGGGGAACTGAGCAGTTTGATGTGGTTGCTCGTTCAGCCATGTTTTATAGTTTGAAAAAAAGTCCTACTTTCACTTTTGCTATTGATAACATTGATAACATTCAGCCACTCGATGTCACATTCTCCCTCCCCCGTTCTATTGCATTTACTTCACAACAAGTCGTTGCCAGGCACTTACCGTCAATCTCAGCCATTTATCCATTTTTTCCACACTAACTGATGACCCAGAGATACCACGTGATACCAACGTAGTTATACTATTGGCTCACAAGCTTTGTTAGAAGTGGGAACCAAACATCAGATATCTTCCACAGAGAAAAATGGTTAATTCACACTCATATTTATATATATATATATATAATTATTTTTTTCAGAAAAAGGCATACTTTAATTTGGAACCTTTCTAAAAGCTCTGTGGATGTATTTTTTTTTCTTTAATATTCATTTAGATAATAATGTTATCAATGAAACCTTTAAGATAGTCAAGAACTAGACAGGTTTGCAACAGATTCATTTAGACGTCTATTTGAAGACTTATTATCAGTTTGATCAAAGCCCTAGTCAAAGTATATCTTTGTGAAACTGGTCCCTGTGCAGGAATCACTTGGATTTGGTTCAGATTTAAGACATCGCTGCCAGCAGCTTCAGTGTGAGCTGATGAACAGGGTAGAACCCCTACCTGTCAACATGACACATTTTAGTCTATCTTTCTTGATTAACAGAGGGTGGACTTTGATGAATATATGCAGTGATTCAGGTGTGACTCAGGCATGACTTGGCAGAGACCATGAGAGCCGCCCAGATTTTTACCAGCGACAAGTTGACCTCCATCTACAGCAGAAAACTGAAGGATGTGTCTTTATATGTTAGAGAGTACTTCTAGCTGACAATGGGGAAAAAGGTTGAAGCAAGCTGACTTATCGCTGATCACTTTTAGAACACACATTTTACAGTGGTTCCTGTCAGTCATTTGGCCATCATAGTTACTTTTTTTTTCACAAATGGCACTGTAACCTTGCCAGACTGTGAAGCTGAAGACATGCTGTGTTATGTGGATCCCTTAACTTGAAAGAGATTGTTGGAGTACCAAACCAGTTTCCTGAAGCAGTTCTTGACTGAGTGACCGTTGACCTGATAGAAGATACAGCCTGCTGTATCCTCTGCAGTAGTCTACTATCCATCCTTTGTGCATGTAAAAAAAGCTTGGTGCCACCAAGGCTGACTGTTAGAGATGTATTATTGATCTATTACCAGACTATGGTGTCCAGTGGGGAAATAAAGGGCTGGTAAGACCCAAAGAAAGCACCTGCCTGACCCAGCTGTTGGTGGTGAGTAAATCTAACTATAAAGCAAGGAATCTTTGTCTATGGGTATATGTCCTTTGCATATCTTGAGAACCGTTAATCCGATCTTCTTCTCACTTGGTGGGTGTATTGCTGGGGACCCAAAGGGAGTTCCATGTCCAATTTGGTAGACGGAACACGTTCAATATGAATAAACTTTGAATAAGCAAGCAAACAGTGCTCGGTGCAGCAGTGGGGCAGGATTTCAGGGCTCTGCAGACTGAGTCCAGCATGTCATCTGCAACGGGCCTTTACAAGCCGGGCCTCATTGACTACAACAGGCTCACAACATTACAACCAAAATCTTCTTGACTTCCCTGGAGTCAAGCGATTAGCAGTTTTCGACAACGCTGCATGCAGCATTTACTTGGGGCCAAGCAATTGGCCTACACCGAACTGCCACATGTTCCGAATGGGCACGCCCCCTGACAACGGGCACCGTAGTGGAAGGCTAGTAGGCTAGCTAATGTGTCTCATTTTTCATGTATATACATTTCTACATTCACAAGATTTAAATATGACATGTTGACAAAGACTTGCTGTTTCCCTCAGCTTCCGATCTTGAACATCTCAGTCACATAAAAGTGCTATTTGAACAGCCGCAGTACCTGAAGAGTTCAATATTGGTAACATTTCACAGGTTGCCATGGGATCTCAAGAACCCTGAGGTACGTGATATGTTTAGATTGTATTAAGCATTATGATGATTGAGCACAGTAGCTACATGACTAACCGTTACAGTCAGGCAATTATGGTTGTAGTAAATGGGATTGCACCCTAAATGTTAAATCCATCTGAAAACCTCACATCTGCATAGAGACTATTTTATGCACCAATCTTGCAGAAAAGGAGGAAAACCCCAAATGATTCAGGGGCCCAGAGCTGGATTATTCATATCTAGTGTTTCAGGACCCCGGGTGAGTTGTTATCTGGGGTGCCTAGAATTTAGAACAGCGCCATTGCTTGCAGACAGATTTCCCAGCCTAAAGTGGTTGGATTTACATTTTTGCTGCAGGGTTGTCCACTTTCTCCTCCACCTTTCTCTTCTACCTCAGTTTCTGATGTCTTATATTTTACAAAATGCCTCTCAGAAACTGTCAGCAATTTCAGCTGGGCTGAGCAGCGGGTTTTTACTGTATGTTTTAAGTGACAAAAAGAGCAATCTTGAAATCGGCAAGAGAGTCGCCTGTCACAAAATGAGCCATGTATCTTACTCAGATGTCTTGTGGGTGGCATGCATTCTGGCCTGTTGAGGCTACTTCCGGTGGAGAATTATTTTTTTTTTCTGCCTCATCTGTGATGGATTTCTCCCTGAATGACTGCTGAATATGCAAAATGGTGTCTAGAGAAGCACATTTTACTGCAGTTCTGATTTCAGACTGTCAAACCCTTTTCACCCATCACACTTTATTGTACCTGCTTGTACTGTAGAAATATTTCAGTATTGCATCATGTCTACATTTGGATGCTTATAGTCGCAGAAATAGGAACATGCAACTCCAAAAAAACAAAATGGTCTGAGAAAAGCAAGGTACAAATCTACAGTTTGACAGAGTTATAGTGTGTAAACGTTGGATTTTCTTCTACATCTTGATGACTACGGAATTTCAAGTTCCTTAGTTCAGTGTTTTCTGGCTTTGTGAGAGTTGTTGGAGTTCACTAATGTTGACTGAACTGTCAGACTGTGGAAACTTCACAGGAAATTGCAGAGATATTGCAAAACAATACCTCCCAGCCACGGGGCCTGTGTCACGGTCACTGACTCATTCCAGTTTTTGTCGAGCCACTAGTTAGTCCAATGCATCGCACGGAAGCACCCTGCACCCTGCTACACTGTTTTTTGTCACCGACTCTTTATGGAGCTCAAACAGAAATGTTTCCGTTGAAACAAGGGCTGTTCTCTCACATTTTGACTCTGGTCCCGTACACCATGTACCACTCCAGTATGCATGGCTGATAAGGACTCTTTAACAGCTAAATGGATTACCGCGCCAAGGACACTGTAACCTCAGTAAAGGATCAAGGGGAAATTGCTACCACTTTCTTTGTACACGCTGTTAGCAGAATCATGACACCAAGTTATGCTTCAACGGAATTCACCTCTAATAGTGTCATTCTCTAACGCTGCCTTCATGGACACGATCCTGTCAGCCTGTATGATGAATTTCAAGGTAAATACATGATAGAACATAATTGACTCAGATCCCTCGTCAATAAAACATTGGATTTTCTTTTAATGAAGTCATTGTCGGTAGCATAATAGCGTAATCCACCCATTCTTTATCATTGATTTTAACAAACAAACAGATACAAAACATAATTGTTGACAGCAGGAATGTGAAGCACATTACATCCTGCAAAATGATAGTCACAGGAAAGGCCTTTCTTGAATCGCCGTTGTTGTGACGCGTTTGATATATCTGTTCAAGCATGTCACAGATGTCTTACTTTAAGATATTTCTTATATCTTTCAACATACATCAAACAAGCAGCATTTCTTTCAACTGAGAGGAGAAGAAGAGAGAGAATTGTGGCTGAAAGGAATTCAAAGCGAGAAAGCGGTTCACTGGCCCGCAATAAAGGACGGCGGGAGAACTGGACAGCTCTCAAGTGTGAGTGAAGCAGGGCATTGTTGCTACAAAAGCAAGCATCAAGGACGTTGTGGCAAAGAAAATTGCATGGGAGATTCTCACATATCATGTCTCAAACCATCTCAAAGAGCATTAAATGTTAAAACTAGAAACCAGTCTAGACTAGAATTGTCTTGTGTAGCATACTGAAAAAAGACATGCATTAGTATGCAGTTATTTTGTATTAGCACACTAATCAGTTACAGCCATGTTGTGTGTCAAGTGTAATTACGATGATTAAACAATAAACTGCTTTAATCAAGTGTGCAGTGCCAATGTCCATCAGCAAGTCGCTCTCATGCTTGTTTAGAGAGTGACACATTAATCTAATTAAATACGATGAGATTTGTCAGGTATTTTGACGAAGGCGCACTGCATGTCCCAAATGTTGCCACACACCCTTCCCACCATGAAACATATCCCATTTGTCACATGCATACCTCTGGGTATGATGGAGAATTCAACTGTGCATACTATTATCGCCTCTTACTGACAATGCCTAGTCACACGCATGCAACTCACAGAGGTCACCTTTCCAGGCCTCTTGGAGTTATTGCCGGGGGTCAGGTGGCATGCATGACTGCCTGGAAGCATGTCACCCAAGAGGGGAAATTATTAAATTTATGTGGTGGGGTTAGGAAAATTACTTTAAAAAACATGGGTTTGCTTTTAGTGTAATGCCTGGGGCAGGGCCGTTTCTAGGAGTTGATAAGGTCTGGGGCTAAGCCCAGACTATCTGTAGCTGAGGTCAGGGTGTGTGCGCTCTGCCGTTCTGCCTGAAACACTATTGCCTAAATTAAATTTAAGTTTATTGCATTGTATGACAACTGGAAATATTACATTTCATTTGGAATGAATGTTTTAATAGTAATGTTAATATAATTGCTCTGGACAAAATGGACATCTGCAGTTACCAATCAAAACTGCCTATGCTTATCTGTTGACAAACTGGGAGTTCCACCGATTTCAAGATAAATTTACTAGTCATGGGGAGTACTACCCTTCTTGGCGTGTGAATGCAGTTACAGAATATGTCTTTTTTGGTTCAGGAAGGAGTGAAAGTTTGAGAAAATAACCTGATCGGTGTCATGGGGGTTATCTCGTCTTTGCTTGGAAACCAAAACTGTTTTAGAGGAAAGCCTGCATTACAAACTGTGGGCATGAAATCTGATAAATGTGGACATTTACTGTGCCACTGACAGTAATCAGTTGCATTATGGAAACAAAGGATCCAGCTTTTTGGAGACTGACCTGTACGGACTAAAAACCAGAATGCCCTCTGGTACAAAGATTTTGTTTTAAATCTGTCTCTTGCAAGTCTCCCACGTTTATGCAAATGCTATATAAAATGTATAGCGCTCGTATAGACAGACCTAACCTGCTCAATATATTTTTATGGGTACCTAAAGAGAGCATTGGCTTGGAGAAGCAACTGGCAAAAGTGCAAAAAGGTGCTATATTTTTGAGGTTCACATTTAAGCTGCCATCACATCTATTAAATACAGTCCATTTGAGTATGAAACATTTGCAAAAGCGCTCTTGGGCTAACCAGGCTCCGCTCTTTGTCCCACTCATATCCAGTGAAAAGGCTTTTTTCAAAATTATGTCTTCACTGCCCTCTTCTAGCTCTGAAAAACAGTTAATCACATGATTGTAATTAATGAAATTGTCACGCCGTGATAACTGGTAATGATACTTTTGCTGTTCTTTCACATATCACGTGATCATGATGAAGTGTATAAAGGTTTTCATTAAAAGTCATTAAAAAAAAACAGCATCCAGGAATCCAATCAATGAGTAGCCTATGTGACACACACACACACACACAAACGGCAATCATTTGAACATGCAGAGGTGGTGCTGCACAATTATTTTGCATTCATTAGTGAACAGACCATTCCAAGGCCTTCTGGGTTCTCACTAAATTAGCGTTGAACATTGTTGAGATGGAAACATTGCAGGCAACAAAGATAAAGTGTTTAGCAGGCTTCAGGGCATTTTTATATTGTAATAATTAATGTTCTTTGCCACCATGATGCAGGAGTGTCAGCAGTTTAATTTAAATCCTGCTCAATTTCTTCCTGACTTAATCTTCATTATTTTCCCATTGCTTGAAACATGTTTACCAGTGATTAAAATGTTCCGGAGCACGGGGAAAGCTTCAAGTAATGGTGATCGCTACATAAGGGACTTTTTTTTCAAATGTGGATTTCACACGTTCATAAATTAAACTCGAGGTCTGGCTCATGTTTATGTGCGCGAGGACTAACCGTCGAGAACTCATTCTTTTGGATTATTCATGAGTATCCATTAGCACACTGGCAATTTGTGATTCAGTGTGATACAGTTGAGAAGCGCTGTGCAGGATTAAGGAGCTGATGGCACCCAACATCAATCAAATTCTAAGTTCTGTAATTCCTCATGGTTACGGGGAAATAGAGTAAAACTGAGCGGGAGGCACCTCTGGTCTAGTGCAATTAACAACACAATTACTGAAGCAATCGATTATTTTTGGAGAGATGGTCATTGCTTAGAAATAGGAACAGGCAAGCTGGAAAATAATAAAAAAAAAAAATTGTTGACATCTATCAGTGGCTTTGCTGTTTTAAAGACATCCTCAACAGTTAAAAAATAGCATGGTTCTGCCGTCCTTTATTTTAAAACAACACCATTGGTCATTTATTTAAAGTTACTACAGTATAAGGAACTTTTAACTGGTTGTAAAACGGTCTTAATTCCATACTGATGCCTCTATATGACCTATATAAGCAAACAAGACCGTAAGCGAGAAGATTGGCATAGAGTTATTCTTAATGCGGATTCCCCACAAAATCTGATGAAGCGATTTACGGCACGCAGTTTCACCAGAATGACTTTGACCGCCAGACCGCCAAAATCAACAGAAAATGAAGGTTCCTCGTAGCAGCTTTGAATGGGTTATTTTTACATTCACATAATAGATTCTGTATAAGAAGTGGACATAGTCAACATGAAGTTATCCATTGGTTTGTGACTGCCGTTTTAAAGCCTCGAGTTTGTCATTTTGACCGTCGCCCTCTCGGTTATTTGCAACCAGAAGTGACACGAGAGGGTGGAGCTAAGTACAACCGAACACTGAATAAGACATTTGTAGGAGACCAAAAAGGTTATAACTAACTTTCATGAACTAAAAACTCACCGTGAAAGGGTTAACACGAACAACACCAAATACCGGACAACGCCATGGTAGCGACCTGGCAATCACAGGTAGCCACGCCCTAAACCATGACCTACGTTATGGTCTATTTGACTCTAAATTGGACCATTATTTACTAAATGAACATCGTGCTGTATTGAAGAAGACTTCAAACTAGCGATTGAGACCATAAACTCATGGTTATAATGTTAACTGAAGTAGGGTCATTTTCTCAAAGAATTATTTACAAATTAACGTATTTTTGCAACCAGAGGAGTCGACACCTGCTGGCTATTAGAAATAATTAAAGTTTAAGGCACACATTGGCCTCACTTTTCAGACCCCCGGAGTTGCCCACTGGTTCACTAGAAAGCGTAGAAGTTGTAATTTGCCACAAAAGGCAAGGCGAGGCGAGGCGAAATACAAGGAGATGTTGTCTTCCTGTATTCATATTTTTATTTTACATGATTGAATCACTTCTCAATGTCATGACTTCAGCCAACCCTTAATCATGTTCATATTTTCTGCTCTGTTACTCATGCCATAACAATAACTCTTCAGTCATTTCAAGTCCTGGCACTCCCATCTGCCCTGCAATCACCTCATTCCCCTCACCTGAGCTTAACCGCCCATCTCCCCACCTGCACATCATTCCCTCATCAGCCACTCTCTATACATACCTGCCCAGATCTACCGCTCCCTGATTGTGTGGTGTGTACTGCCTGACTTGCCTGTGTGGACCGTTTGCCTGCTTGTTGGATTCCCTTGTCTGCCTCTTGTCAAAGTTGTTTGCCTGTTTACATGATCTTCTGGTTTTGACCCCTGTCTGCCTTTGAACTGAGTAAAGCTGAACAATCCTACTTCACTCATTGCTCTCCGTGTCATGCTTTTGGGTCAAAGTCTGCCAGAATAATGTATGGCACAGGAGTGGTCAGTGAGAAAAGAATGATGAGATTAAAATGAAAATAAATAGATACTTCATGCAAATGAGGACAAACTTCACCTTGAAGAAAAAAGAAAAGTGGCAGGCCAGGACATTTTGTCTTTAATGGCTGTAGGAGATTGCACATTCCATGATTCCTCTGTTGTATTAAATGTGTCCTTTCCCTTTTACAAAGAAAAAAAAAAGCTTATTAGCACAATGTTTGAAACCCACCCGAGCATTGACTTAATAATTTGTAAAAGTAGGCCACTATAAGACATATTTTGCACATCCCTATATATTTATTGCCCCCCAGTCTATGAGTTAACATAACCATTATATCCATTTACATAATTTATTTCTGTACTTCATGATGAACATGTTCCTTTTATATTATCAAATCTATTAATAATAGCAGAACTGTTTTGAGATCATACAACCTATTTCTACGGAAGCTTTTCGTAACTCATATAAATCCCTCAAAATCAATTTGTATGTAATCCAAGGAATAATACGTATAAAGAGCGAGAAAGGCAGAGTATAGGTGAAAGGTCATGGTGGATGGCTGGGTCAAAAAAACACCCGAGTTTGGCCCAGGAGGCTGCTGTCTGTATCTCATGTGAGACCAAAAGTCAACGTTGACTTATTCGTCACGTAACTTCCGTACTAAATTTCCGTAGTTATTTTAACCCACACCACGATCTTATCCTAAACCTTACCAAGTAGTTTTGTTGCCTAAACTTAACCAAATTGTTTCCTGTGAAGACTGTATGCATGTAACAAACGGAAACTGACACATGTTGCTGGATATCCATAGGAAAATGCACGAAAAATGAGGAATAACTTTCCGTAAGATATCATATGAACAGTTGTATGAGGATACATTGATACCTGTGCAGTACAACACTTTATGCTTGCCTAATAGCTGGCAAACACACACACACACACACACACAACACTAGGGCTGTTAACGTTATCGCAAAATTGTTTTGACACGACTAATGCATTAACGCAATCAATCTTTCGGAGGTTGTAGCGGGCTCAGTTTTAAAGCTATACTGGCATCATATGAAACTAAGAAACCTAATGAATCCATTGGTACCAATCATGTCATACTAGCTTGTCAAGAATGATGCTTAATAACGCTCGAAGTTATGCTAGATTTTGGCGAGGAAAAACTGGCATGGCCATTTTCAAAGGGGTCTTTTAACTTCTGTAGTGTAGGGTTATATGGGTACCCACAAGTCTCCCCTTTACAGACATGCCCACTTTATGATAATAATATGCAGTTTTGGGCAAGTCATAGTCAAGTCAGCACACTGACGCACTGACAGCTGTTGTTGCCTGTTGGGCTTGAGTTATGATTTGAGCATATATTTTATGCTAAATGCAGTACCTGTGAGGGTTTCTGGACAATATTTGTCATTGTGATCAATCATGGGATAATCGCGATTAAATATTTTAATCGATTGACAGCCCTCAAAGCCACACTTGTGGACCACTGTTCCTCTTCATATAGTTATTTGTAAAACTGTTTTTCATTGCAGCAATGATAATAAAGTATATGAAACAAGGATAACCGCTAATAATAATAATGTATTTTATCAGTAACCTATCCATCATTTTCATTGCCGAAAATATTGCATCTAAATTGTGATCTCTTTACAACATTGTGGACTACACAGCTTGCGCTCTCAAGGACCTTTTTTGCTCAGTGGTAACAGATTATAGTCTTTGAGGCTTTGAAGGTGACTTGTTTAACTTCTAGTCAGGGCTAATCTGTCTGGATTTTGTCAGACGTTTGAACAGCCTGTATCCTAAGATAAGGGCTGGTCAGGGCAGGAACGGAGGATTTGGAGGTTGAGCCACTGCGGTTCAGGGAAGAGTTTTCACGCATAACAGCGGGTGAAAAATAATTCCCAAAATCAACACTAGATCTCTTGCCTTCCAACACAATCCTGTAACAAGAAATGCAGTTGGACAAAACACCAGGGCTTCTATTGTGGTCTTATGTTATGAAAGAGCCCCAGACTTTCATTCTGCTGTAATTGCACATTCGAGTTTTCAAGTTGTGTCTTTTCAGGGGGGTTAGGGGGGTGGGGGACGACTCGTGTTCAGCTGTTATCAGAAAATTAGAAGCCAAGAACTGCGTGGGAGTCGAAGATAAATCCACAAAGCGCTCCCTGCTTTTCACGAGCATAATGTCAATGCCAGATGAATGTAAAACCACCCTGCATCAATAGATTAGACTTAGCAAAGTTGATACAAGGGTCTGCACTGGAAGCATTCAATAGAAAAACGGAAAAAAAAGAATGCCTCCCTGTATCTATTGCACTTTTCTGAATTTGAACTTTTGAATGCACTGCGAATGATGCCCCTGCCCAATAATGAGGAACTTTGGGAATTGTGATTTCAGGAGCTTCATAATCTGAACATTCATGTTGGATCAGGGTTGGTAATTACTCTGTCAGAAAGTAAAAAGGGAATCTGATTGTTTAGATGACAATAGGGTATTATTATACAGCTGTTTGATTATTCAAAACCTTTTCAACAGATTTATATGATGTCCTTGTGAAAAGAAAAGCACACGATCTGATGCAAAAGGCTTAATCATTGATACTCTATAACAAAGATCACGCATTTCAAGCTCTGTCAATGGTTTGAAATGGTATACATTTCCTGTCTCCTAAGTCGGCGCAGTCATGGCCTGTTTTCCCCCACATCGCGCCACCTCGTTTGGAAGTGTTGTGAATGTTGTGTGGATGGATGAAAGCAGATTAGATTATACTAGCATAATGTATTTCTATATTGTTTTGCTAACATTTGATATTTACACAGCTTACCGCCATATTTAGCATCACAAAAATTAATTAGCTAGGCGAGAGCGAACGTTAGTTTCCAGATTTTACAAGAGTGTGTTGCTGAGACAGAGAAAGGTCTCAATGAAGTTTAACTTTCTCCTGATTTGTCTGTCTGAAAAATGCCATTTTAGTGTCAGAATGTTCGGAAGACATGTGTCTGGTGAAAAAAATGGGTGCGATATTTACTTTGGTGACTATGTGGCGAAAGAATCGGTCACGTATCACGTTCACTTCTCCCATTGGAGTTGGTAGACTCAGGACATGCCGCTAGTCTCCTAAGTGGCGAAACACATACAGACTGGAGCTAAGTACAACCAAACGCTGAATAAGACATTTTAGGCAACCAAAAATGTTATAGTTAACTTTCATGAACTCAAAACACACTGCAATAGGATTAAAGTTGTAAGACGAAAACACGGACAACTCCCAAACCTGACAACGCCGTGGTAGCGACCTGTCAATCACAAGGTAGCCACGCCCTAAAGCATACTCTTCTTTATGTACTATTTTGCTCTAAATAGGACCATAATTTACTAAATGAACATCATGCTGTATTGAAGAAGACTTGAAACTAGCGATTGAGACCATAAACTCATGTTTACAATGTTTACTGAGGTAATAAATCGAGTGAGAAGTAGGGTCTCATATATTTCTATATAATCTGACTTATTTTTGTAACCAGAGGAGACGCCACCTGCTGGCTTTTAGAAAGAATGCAAGTCACTTCCACATTGGCCTCACTTTTCAGACCTCGGAGTTGCCCATTAGTTCACAAGAAAGCGTGGAAGTTGTAATTTGCTGCAAAAGGCAAGGCGAGGTGTGATACAAGGAGATGTTGTCTTCCCGTATTATTGTTTTAGGTGATTGAATCACTTCTCAATGTCATGACTCCAGCCAACCGTTAATCATGTTCAGTAGTTGCCAAATCTCATGAGAGCGGGTTGCTTAGACAGAGAAAGGTCTCGAACAAAGTTAATTTTCTCCTGATTTGTCCCTCTGAAAAATGCCATTTTAGTGTCAGAATGTTCGGAAGACATGTGGCTTGTGAAAATTAGGTCCAATATGTACTTTGGTGACTGGGGTCATGTATCACGTTCACTTCTCCCATTGGAGTTAATAGACTCAGGACATGCCAATAGTCCACTAAAGGGAAGTGGCGAAACACGTGACACAGATACAGACTTTCAGTTTCTAGTGTCATCAATTTTTATGAAAAATGAGGGAGTCTTTTTTGGGAGAACACTTTGATCTGTTGCCACATAAGGCCTCTCTTGTTCTTGTACTGACAATGTCACACACATACATGCACCCACACATACTTACCAGCTACACGCCAGGTGTCTTACCGGTGCCTTGCTGACTGTGAAATCCCTCTGAAGTATTCGCCCCTTTAGAGTTCCAGGGAGTCCAGAATAGCCCTAACAGCCAACTAATGAGCTGTGCCATCATAAGCCAGCAGCTGGCTTTGACACCTACAGTATCTGCTATGGACACACTCGCACACATGTTCACCCACATTGCTCAAATACACACCCACACGAGCAGAAACATGACATGAACACGCTCTCTTTCAAAAGCAGTGCACGTAAAATACACACAACGTGTACATCTGAAGTTCCATCTAATATTTATTTATTTCATTTATTTTAATACAGGCTGTCTGCTGTGGCTGACATTCATGTGTGGGAGGAAAAGTGCGGCCTACAGGTTGTTAAATTCAGTTGAGATGCTGTCTTCCTCGCCCTCCCAAGATAGCTCCGTGGTTAAATACGACCTATCTTATTGGAATGGAATAAATCAAAGAATAACATGTTGACAAAACCCACATTAAGTATGTATTTGCACTGGTTGGGCAAAGATTTGTCAATATACCGATTTTTATTCAATGCTGCACGCATGTAGTGACAGGATTCCTTTTTCTTCTTGCCTTTTTTTCTTCTATTTGTCCTTCTCTGAGCATGAAGCCGGCTCTCTTCCCAACTCTCTCTCAGCCTCAGATGATGTAAAGGCCGTCTGGGAGAGCAGTGAGGGTGCATGCATAGAGTGCTAATTCCCGGGTGACAAAGCTCCTCTTCAAATGCATGAACTCATCACTGGGAGAAAGGAAAAAAAAAAAAAAGTAGGCCCCATCTCCTTTTCAATTCCCCTTTTAATGAAAAAAATGTACACCTGGAAATCGGGGGCTTTCTGCATAAGCAGGGTGAAAAGCAGCTAATGTGAATGAATGAGGTGAGAATGTGTGTTTGTATGCTCTGTGTTACACACACACACACACCCACACATATACACACTGGGGTTGCTCATCTTCAGTCTGCATTTAAAAAGGCAAGAAGTTCTGGCAAATGTAAAGGGCAAACCAAATGGCAGAGGAGTTCATGGTTGGAGCCTGATAACGCTACAATTATACAGTAAATAAAAGTGCTTCTGCCAACATAATTGAAATAGAAAGTTATGCACGTTTCTGTTTTGCATTTGACATTCAAAAAAAAGTACATCCAGCATCTGCGATTCATGCTCGCTCTAAGGTTGTTTAATTATATTTTGCTATGAATACTTCTTTCCTTAAAAGACGGTTTGGATTGTTAAAGTGGGCACTATAAGCCTGAGAGTGCTGACTGAGATTTAATTTTTTGATTCAGAAAAAAAAAAAAATTATATATATATATTCGGGCGGTCGGAGTGGATGCCTGAGTGAACCAAGTACAGCGTCCCGCGTGTTGTCAGGTTTAGTGCGGCCGGTCCGGCTACATAAAGCACAGAGAAACTGGGATGACAACACACACAGATTGAGTGTGACTTCAGTCTCTACTCAGGTAGACATTACTCATCTATATCTATACATGATAATAGTTGTTGCATTAATGCTCTGGGAATATTTAACTTTCACACTCATACAGTATATATTGAGTATTGAGGTTTAGACATTTAGATGGGAAATTCAATCTTATGCATGTATTGATGAGTGAAGATTAAATATTGTATTTTGTAAAAACAAAAAAATTAAAAAATGATTGCAATGTTGCCTGGGGTGTTTTATTAACATATTCATATCCCTTACTCCTTCTTTCCCTCTTTTCTTCTCATAAATATGCATCACTTGAGCCTCTTTTGTATCTTAATCTGTGTGTTTAATTCTGTTTAAATACTCACTTGGACAACCTGACCACCGCTCTCATATACAGCAGATATACTGTGCAAGAGTTGTATGATTATGTGATTATATTACAAGTTTCCAAGTACACGCAGACGGCTCATCTGTATCAACACAGACAGATTTCTGACACTTTGTCATTGACGGAGTAAAAGCGCGTACAGTAACACTGTTGATGTAGAGCTTAAGACTCAGCTGCCTCACTGTTATCTGCGCCGCTCCCTCTGTGCTATATTTTCTTCCAGTCAGGACGAAGTTTCACTTTATCCCGGACTTAAAAGGGAGAATGGAAAGAGTCCAATTACTGTTTACCTGCAACGGCTGCACTCACATTTCCTCCTCCTGCTCCCCCCGGGTAGGAGAAAGCTGCATCGATTCAGACAGATAAGGCGCTTGACAAAATGAGAGAAAGACATAATTCCATTTGTCTTGGTCGAGCCCATCCCATGTGAGGTGTAAGTGTGGCTGCTGTCAGCTCTGCTATACTCCTGTTTGGGGAAGATAAAATCGCATCTCCTGACAGCTGCCCTTTAATCACTTCTGCCAGTGCCAGACCGAGTAGTGTGCCACTGGTGCACGATAAACAGGTTGTCACAAATGTTGCCACTCCCTCATAACTTTGCTCAAGGCTTCAATAAGTAGCTCAGAGTCAAGCAAAGCAAATTAACATGCACACCAACAGAGGAACTTAAGCCCCGTGTATATCTAACCTTCAAAACAATTTTTATGTGTCAGTGCAGGTTTGTCTTTAAATTGCCTTAGCAGGTGAGAATTGGCCCATTTTGTTTTTTCGGTTGTCTGGATACTGTTGCATTCACCGCTGCACAATATCTGGCTTCTCCATCTGATCACTGGTAATAGCAGACTAGAGCACCGTTACCATTTATCCAGCCTGATAATCAAACCGAACTGCCATTTATTTTCATTTCATTCGTTCAGTCTGATATACTGTTCATATTCGTCAATTTCCTGTTGGGTTGTCTTTCGTTATGTCTTAACTAGGGCTGTCAAAATTAACACCATAATACTAACTTGACGCAAAGGGCGCTAAATAACTTTGACCGACTGCTGGTGCGAGAGGAAAAGTCAGGAAATGACCAAAGCCAATAGGCTTCATCCTCTGGGGAACATTGACGTCTTCACCAAATGTTGTTAAGATGTTGCTGTTTGCACCAAATTGATTGACTGACAGACAGGCTGACATTGCCATCCCTATAGCCAGTCGCTAGTGTGGCTAAAAATCATAAGTGTATGGCCAAGATGTGCAATTCTTGCCATTTGCAGTACAAAGTGTCAATACAGTATAATAATCTGCTTTATCATTATTGCTTTGAGAAAACAGTTGTTGTACCTGTCAATTCAAAAGGCTCATTTAAATATCTCAAACAGGCCTCAAGACAATTATTAAAAGCCTGCAAGGATTATGATGTCAATATTCCTTGCCAAGTAAGTTCTACAAGACGACTGACATTTAGCTCACTGAACAGGAATCAATGTTTCCATAGAAGCATAACCCTGAGCATATAGATGTTAAGGACATGAGGAAATGTCATTACATAATATGTCCTGCTGTCTGTCTGTCTCTCTGTCTTCCCATCCATGCATTCCTCTACCTGTCTGCCTAAATGAGTCAGTAGACAAAGTTGGACATTCTTACCTGATAGTCAATGAATTCAGCAAAGCTTCGGGCTCGTCACATTTACCGTCTTTTGTTTTATGGCACAATAGCTCACTCAGAGAGACAACTCCTTGTCCTTCAATCACAAAAAAAGTGAAGTAATTTCTCAAAGGCAAAGAAAAGGAAAAATCACTTTAGGAGTCCAATATGCACCTAAAAACAAAAAACAAAAAATAGAACCCTTGTGTTTTTCAGTTTTGAGTCATTACCCTTACAGAACAGACCCAGAGCATGGATATTTCAAATATCAAAGCAATTATGCCATTACTCTGTCTAACAATGACAGACTGGCCTCGGGTTGTGCTTGAAATTAGAAAAGTCATATGCCACTTCTGACTCAAAATCTACTATTCCCTCTCGAGTTTGTGCTAAATCTTTAGTACAGGAACAATTTCTGTAACGGTTTGTATTAATGTGGAGTTGCAGGCAGGAGCAGATGATGAAATTTGTGTCTTTGAAGTTCAGACACGTTTGGTTTCCAGGTAGTTATCCTACTGAAAAGTTGGATTTTGCACCAAATTTCAGATTAAAAAACACCACAGTGATAAACAGAACTTTGCCAAACTTTTACAGAGCTTGTTGTCTGCAAACGTCTTTAGAACTCCTGATAATTGCTTTTCCAGCCAGTAAATGCTGTGTGCTCTCATGCCCCCAAAATTAAATAAAAAAATAAGAAATGTAATGTCAGTGCTTTCGTCTTACACGCACTGGAGGAGGAAATACGCACTAAGA
Organism: Sebastes fasciatus; assembly: GCF_043250625.1. NCBI lineage: Eukaryota > Metazoa > Chordata > Actinopteri > Perciformes > Sebastidae > Sebastes > Sebastes fasciatus. The sequence goes on from NC_133799.1 coordinate 13,043,254, forward strand.
AGACTGAGATTCTTATCATTTAATTTATCTTGCTCAGTACAAAATATTCCAGTAGGAATCAGTAATTATATACAATCCACAATTCACTCTGAGCTGGTGAGATGGCCTTATTTCAGCAGGATATGATAACACAGCTAGAAGACAGAGGAGTTGAGAATTCATTCACCACCCTTTTAAGTTGGGCAGACTTTCTTCGATCAAATATCACCATGCTGTATTCTTTCTGTGGTGGATTTTTCAATATATTTGTAATAATAAGGAAGCTTGGTTGCACCTTGAATTTGTTTAAATGTTCACAGATGATGGACGTACTTTCTTTGTAACTGTCTCCTGGGTATGTTAAATGAGAAAAGGGAAGGAAAAAAACTAAACAAAAAAAAAATGATATTATTGAAGTGTCAAGCCGGCCTCGAATTGTTATCGATTGCCTCAGCCCATATCTAATTTATTCAAGTTTTATGTTTTTCTTCCCACCTGTTATCAAATTAAAGCTGCACATTGTGATGTTAAGGAATACATCTATCTTGCACCAGGAGATGAAACCATTTGCTCTCATGATGGAATCCTCTAATGGCTTCATTTCCTCTGGCTACATGCAGTTCAATAGGAGGAGGCTGATGGTTTTGATAGATAGTTCAGTCAAATTTGAGAGCCACGTCAAACTGGGTTGTCATCATTTGAACTGAAGAGCCAGCAAAGCGCTTTGATGTGTTTTTTTTTTTCCTTTGAAATATTGCAGTTAATGCCACCAGCCACCCAGCTGAGTATCTCCAAAAGTAAATTCCCACCCACAGTAATGTCTAATACCTTGGCGATTTCTTTTAAAGTATTTATGAGATGATGTGGCTTTCAAATTCAAAGATTTAGGGAGGACTCTCCCTCAGTACCCGCCGAGATTTGAATGGATTCAAGTGGGATTAGCTATTTATTCGTGTTTGCTTTACAAGTCAACAAGAAGGTAGCTCATCATGCATCATTAGAGGAAAGTAATACCTGTTCATGTAAACAACAGCATGTGAAAACATGCCAGTGCAGGAAATCGGAAATTAAACATCCAGACAAAACATAGGTACAGTACAATACAAAAGCTCAGAACAAGAGTACAGAAATGTCAACAAAACCTACCTTTTAAATGACACATTATACAATAGGATGTTTAGACTGACCGTGCACATTCAAATTAAATGTCAGAAACCATGATTGAGTCTCATCTCAGACCTACAATTAAAATGTTGATATTTTAAAATATTTAACCATGTTGTTCTTCAAGCATACTAAAGCATACCGTAATTGCGCTCTGTGGATATTGTATGAATAACTAAAACACTTTGTCAATGAACATTAGCTGGGAATTTTCAGAATAGATTAATATTGGGTTGCCACGTAATGCGATGTCTATGGTTGAAGTTAAGGTTTTGTTCATAGTTAAAAAAAAAATGTATAGGCAATGTTGCTGCCCACCAGTTTCCATTCTTTTATTTTCCAATATGCCATATCAATGTGCGACTGATGCTGCTACAGTTTTGTCATCCTCATGATGGTGAAATCTATGGCTCTCATATTCTATGCATGGAAAATCGGCATTAAGCCACACACTCAGTCTAAGACATCCTCAAATATGAAGCTTGATGAGTGCCAGACATCCTATAATAAAGCTTTGCCAACCTCTGCTGCATTATCCTGGATCACACTGGTTAAACATAGCAGGACGCCACAGCCAGAAAAGAGGAGAAGAGCTTCTTCTAATATGGAATTCGCTTATTACCATCAGCCAAAGAGGGGCACAAAGAGAGGAGTTAATGGCACAGATAGATTGAGGTGAGTGCTCCCATTCAAGCTCTGCCGAATCTTTGACCACATCTGTATTGATTTAGTCCGTTGATAGTTGTCAAGACCGCTGATAGATAGTGAAGGATACACTTCATTAGCTCCGAGTGCCTCCTTACTGGCCACCTCCTAAATCTTAGCCGCTTTTTTTGTGTGGCCCTGTCAATAAGTACGCCATCACATGAGAACTATACCCTGTTCGCTCTGAATTCTCTCTATTCACCTCATCCAACGATGAAGAGATAAGTCATGATACTGTAAGGGGGAAGGAGATGGGGAGAGGAAGATTAAGGAGCTGTGCAAAGCTACTGAGGGGAGCTCAGTTTGGACTGCAGTGTAGCTTTGGAGCTGATCCTCCAAAGCTACACTAAGCTTTCAATAAATCATGCTATATTTTCTGGGCATAACATGTAGAAATAACTGGGCAAATTCTTCCAAAAGAGCCAAAATCTCGCCTTAGTCATTGGTGTATTTACACCAAGTAGAAACAGAGCTATATTATCTCCATTTTTCTCAACCTAGCGATCTAAAATGTACATGCACCAATGTCACATCCTAAATTTTCCTTTTTGCAGCATTACCGGACAGGCTGATTGAATGATAATTGATGTTAAGTGCAGTCAGAGAAATTAATTTAAGACTTTTCTTTGGTCTTTCAATGCACATTAAGCTCATGGTACAAAGTGTCTCTTTAGTATAAAAGCGAGAGGTTTTGCTCTGTAATGTGAAGCGAAATTGTAAAACTGACCTCAAAGCCTCTTTGCGCAGGTTAAATACATTTTATTTTTGGATTTACTATCCAAGGAGAGTCAAACCAAGCATTTTTCATTTTGCAACCGATGCCCAACTTGACAAAACTGACACAGTTGGGCATTGGAAGCTGACCAGTACACCCACATTAATGTCATTCTATTGAAGCAGTGGGGTTTTCAATGTATTGCTCTCAAGGGCACCTCAACGCTAGCTGCCTAGAAAGCTGAGAGTATTACTGATTTGCATTTCCCTCCCACATTTTCCCAGGTAGTCCAGGGATTCCAACTGGCAGCCGTCCAATCACTACTAGCTTGCCCGACATACTGAAAAAAAAAAAAGCAGTCAAGCGCATGTGCACGAGTCAGAAGCAAAATGTTGAATGTCAACAAAACCATCCAGCTCGCTTTGTGTATGAAAATCAGCAACTTTTGCCCCCTAGCATCAAACAGCAAAAAGATAAGAAAGCAGTCCAGCTGTTCATTTCCTTTCACCTTATTCCACCCCGAGAGACAGTCGCTGCTGCTAATGGAGCACAGCAAAGGTTAGACTCACTGTTGAGCCGAACAGACCCACATGTGGTGTGACCTCTGACTCACCTCTGCAAATCCTTTGCAAATGCCGCTGTTTTTTTCTGTTACACTGAAATGATCCAGCACTTTATCTGCAGCCCTTTGCATCCCTAAAGGCTACATACCGCAGCATAAAGCCTGCGGATGGGTCCCGTGAGAGTTTTACTGATGCTACAGTACAGCTGTACAGTATATGCACGGACTGCTGAACTACACGACAAAAAAAGTTCTGGTTTACTTATTCATGAAGGCGATTAGATACTTGTGTGCCTTTGTGCATGTGTGAATTTGCACACAAATACATGGCAATGTATATATATTTTTTTAACATTTTAATAGATTTCCATCTCATTGCTGTCATTTCCATCATCCTGCATGTGTTCTTGCACTGATCCTTGACCTAGATCACCATTATGCATTCAGGGTTAAGGACAAATAACAAATAATGTTTTACGAAAGCGGGGAATAAAAAAATGGTCACACATCACCTATTTTATTTTTCTCATTATTTATCACCACCTCCCATATGCAGCCTCACCCACCATGAATAAATCTACCCCCCCCTACACTTTATTGCTGTCCATTTTGTTGCTTTCATTTATTAGTAATGCGCTTTTTTGACATGTTTGCTTTATCTAAACTTCCAAGATGTTATTTTTTCTCCCTGTGCATTCCCTTCTCTTTCAACTGCTTTTTGATTTTACTCATCTTAATTGAGATGAAATTACATTTTGGTGATTTATGAAAGCCTTTATTATATAAAATTAATATTATAAATAAGAACCATAAAAGCAGTTCCAAATGTACAGTATGTACTCTACAAACGGAACAAAAAGAAAAAGCTTTCTACATTTTTGCACAAGGATGACAGTATTTTTTAAATACGTTGCAAGATGCAGTCATAGATGAAAAAAAAACATGTATGCAACCCTTTTGTTTTTAAGCAACCTCCAATCACTTTTTAGTAATTGGCCAGCCACCTCACATGTTTTCCTGAAAGAAGTGGATAATGAAAGCACATTTAATTAATGATAAACACTCATTTTACCTGTACTCTATCCCAAGTAGCAATTCATGACCACATAGTGTGTCAAATGCAATCAAATTACAACGATTACAACATACCCAATTATTGAAGCAAATGAAAAGAGCCAATGGCACACTTTCCATCCGGCACACATTGTCAGGGTTGCAGAAGTTAATATATTATATATACAGTGCAGATAATGTGAAATGGACCTGAAATCCAGTACGCACTGTGCTTCACATGCAACATCTCACCTACTTATCCAGCATGGCTATAGGCTTTCTTTTATATTCAGTTAACTAGCAGTCCATGCCTATACTCATGACCTCTAATCATAGGTTGCACTTGAGCACATAGTTCAACCATCGGGATGCTCTATGCTTTCTTCATTTTATTAATTGTGTCCTGAAGAGATATTACAATGACTTTAAAAAGTTATTCATCTTACTCCCCTCAGACCCACTGGGGTCATTATTTATAAAAAAAGATTTTAGTTCTGGAAAGTTATGCAAATTAGCACACATTTATTAAGATGATACCTCAATTGCATATTAAACATTTAACTTGTAATAGAAAAGAAAAAAAAAACTTAATTTAAGTAATCAACTGGGGAGGTTTCATGGTGATATTTGAATACAATCTCATAGCATTTTGGCGAAATAGTCACAAATTTAATCTATTTGATTTGTGTACATAAAAAAAAAATTCCCTTTTTTTCCGTGACACTGCATGACTTTCAACAATGTTTTTTGTGTGTTTTCATACAAATTTCGCACGTGTCAAGTTCCGCTTCAGTCTTTTAAAAATTAAACTACTTAGAAGAAGTTTGACTTGGTCAGGCTTAGGGAACAAAACTACCTGGTTAGGTTTAGGAAAAAATCACGGTTTGGGTTAAAATAACTCCGGAAGTGCTGTAACTTAAGTTGACAAATAAATCAACTTTGCCTTGTGGTTTCACACGGAATACGTACCTGTCCTGTATTTTTTGACCCACCCATCCTAACCTCCTCCCTATGCCGTGTTCTCCGCTCTCTATACTTCTCAGTTCACAATTACGTGCATTACATACAAATTGACATTGTGGAAAAAAATTTACACAAATCAAATTTTTTCAAATTTTATGACTTTCACGAACTGCTGTGCGACTGTGCTGGATATCTAAAACATTTTTTCACCCTATTCACCTGTAGTTTCTCCCCTTAACAATTGTACTTTAGTTTGCAGTTTGTTCTGTGCTGTTATGTTCACTGCAATCAACATAGTGCACGCTCAGCCAACCAAACTAACTTTCCCATCTTGATCTCATTTGCTGGAATAGATTTTTGCCTTCTCTTTTAGCCTCTGATGAATCTCCATGAGGTAAATTGTTGATGCATCATGCTGTTCTTGATGCAAGTTAGATCAGGATAAACTCTTCACAGGAAAACACCGCTAATAATTAATGCCCTTGTGGAAGCATAATTGATTTGCGTTTCTATTTGTGGTTGTTTGTTTGATGGCGCTCGCTGTCTGCAGGTCATAGTTCACTTATTGCATTTCATCACTGTAACTGCAATGAAAGGCGCTGAGGTAAAAAAAAAAAAAATCCATTTGAATCAGACCTTATAAAACAAAACTATCACCATTCCCCAGAAACATGTAGAAAATCTGAAAATTGATGTTGGAAATTGTAATTCTTAATTTGTGTGCCAGTCGCCAGTTCAAGTACTTTCCCGTTTCCAAGGTGAAGCTGCTGTGAGTGTCTTACAAAACATCGGAATTCAAACCATTGTGGACTTTGCATAATTTTGTGAGGAAAAAGATTGCAGTGGTCCATTCTGCTGCTCTCCACTCCTTCAACAGCCTCACTAATAGAACTGCATGGGGCCTAGGGCATCTCTCTAGCAACCTCTCTCTCTCTTTCTTGTGTGCAGAACGAGACCGTGTCTACTGATGAAGAGAGGGACACCAAAGAGCTCCATAACACCTCTTGCCTTGAATGTGTTACAGTCATCGCTGCCTGCTGACTCCTTCTCCTGCCCTCTTTCACTTGTCTCTTTCCTTTGGACAGAAAAGGTTGATTGACCTCGTTCTGAGTGTTTACAAAACCTTTATACTGTAATGCAGAGTCCTTGCTGAGAGGCTGTCATTTAAAAAAAAAAAAAAAATGTGTATGTTTGCAACACAACTAACCCAGTCAATAATATTGTAGCTCTTTGAGTGGCTCCAGGGTCCTACGTGTGTTTGTTTCAATTCGATATCTTGTCAAAGCGTGTAATAGACCCACCTGTGCACCAGAGGATAGCGAGTCAGTGTCACGTTTTGCCTCTCCGAGGCATGGATATTAAACGTGTGTATGAAGGTGAAGTATCAATGGGGGCAACAAAACAACTCACTTAGGTTGAGGCAACAAAACCCCTTAGTAAGGTTTAGGAAAATGTCACGATTTGCCATCAAATAAGTGCATAAACAAAGTACAATACATATGGTAACAAGGTAGCATAAGTATGAAAAACATGTCACAAACGTTGCTAACTTGCAAAACAAAACACCGGTCTCCTGGTTGAAAGTCCTGTGTTTGTTGGACCGAAACGCCTCCCCTTCCGCCCACCATAAGCAGTCTTTCTCACTTTTTTATTCTACATCAGTAGCTTTAAGTGTAGCATACTCACATGGATGCATTTACATTGCAGTCAGTACAGACTACATGGCATACAAATGGCACGCCTAAAGCAAGAAAGGCGTTCTTATTACACCCTTGTCGCTTGCGCATTATCGTGTCAATCCCACGCTTTTTCATGCGACCGGACTGGTCGCATGAATGCATGGCTGTGTACGTCTTTGTGCTAATGTGTGTATGTGTGTGGAGGATTGACTGTGAGAACATCCAATAGTCTCTCCCACCATGTTTGTTTTAGCGCCATATCGGCAGCCATATGCAGTCGAGGAGGTTCAGCAGTGTGTACACTGGGGATCATCAAGCATGAGGCCTATTTCAACACAACTACATAAAGCAGAGAATTGTTAGGACTAGAAGTGTGGCCCAGATAAACTACATAAGATCCCCGGCTGGGACTAATTTTTCCTTGATTTATGATTGATAGATGCAGAAAAGCAGCACAACCCAGATACGGAAACATGGGACTGACTGTGAATTTAATAGCAATGACAGTATAGTGATGAATTGAATCCATTCCATAATTCATCCTTTAATTAGACTGGTCCATGTCTATCCATCATAGCTCTGGAGAGATGGATGGGATCACTGTGGTTTATTGATGAGGAGGTAGTTCTTTTTGATTGCTCTCATATTTGACTCAAATACAGTGGCTGCAGAAGTCCGCCCTCATATTAATGGGCTGCTTCAAACTCATTTTAATAGTCCATTTTGGATGTGGAGGCAGCATAATTTGTCGAAAAATCCTACATATGGCCATGGAAAAGTATTTATGAAAGTAATCATTAGTGCAGTGGGTGGAGCCACTGGTTCCGTAGTTATTTCCCCCCACTCTCTGAATTATCATTTAAGTTTATTTTAAATGATATCCTCAGTGTAACTCAGCCTATAAACACAAGAGTTTCTGTAATGATCCTTCCACCAACTTTGATAAATTCAACTTGAGAACTCGTGTTTTTCCTCACCAGTTTGGCATGGTGGACAGCTATAAATACTACAACACCCATGAGCCAAGGCTGCCATTGCTATGTGGAAGAAGCAAGAGGGGCGTATCAGAGTTGTAGCTTATTCAAAACACTTTGTCGTTCCAGTTGGGAACAAACATGGTGCGAGAGTTGCCAAATTAGACTCTTATCAGGCTATTAAATAGGCGTTATCAGTCGCTATAAGCACCATAGATGTCGGTCAAAAGGGGCCTACTAAACCCAATGTCTGAGGTTTTTATCATCTATTTATATGGTAGATCACGGAAAGAAGGTATAAAATAATACAACAGCAACCTCTATCAACTGAAGTAATTATGACAGGAGCAGAGGTGGAAGTCAGGTCCTGTAGTATACACACCGCAAAACTCCATAGTGAGTGGAGGTTGGGGCGATGGATGGGACACAAAACACATTATTTTCACCCAGGAAACTGGGGTTCGCATCCTGTGTGAAGCCTAAACCAAATGAAGTTGTAGTTTTGTTGCCTAAACCTAAATAATTTGTAGTTCTGTGGCCTAAACCTAAGAGTAATTTCGTTTGTATTCAAAACTAATGTTTCATTCAGTTTTACAACGTGTCAGAACGTGTTGCTTTTAAGTTTCGCTTTTGATAACAACCGATAACGCCTATTTATTTGCCTGATAACAGTCGAATTGGATGCAAAATTGGCATCATAAAGTGACTTGAAATTAAACTGCAGAATGTTGTTGTGAAGTTTAAATCAGTAGTAGTCTTTAGCTTCTGCTTACCATTGCCGTATGTGACAGAATTTGAAGCTCACTGATTGGATATTCTTCTGGAAATGCACCTTACCTTTGTATATACATATACATCATCCACATGGGCTTGTAACTCTGACTTTTTATTAAGGAGTCAGCAAATTTTCTTGCAGATGTCCATCTTCTGTATTGATGATACAACCAAGAGAGTTTAATGCTCATCCAAGCCCTGGAAGTGCTCCAAGTGTGTGTCACCGAACACTGCCCAGACAGAAAATGAATGAGACCTGCTTTTAGAGCCAGGGGTGCTCAAAAACTCCTCCTGTGTCATGATAATGGCGTCCAGGTATCCTACAAAAATAACGGATGGGATGGAGTTAGAGTGCAGAGTACATATTTTTTTTTTTTTTATTATATCAGCCTATGTCACACCTTGAGGTGTATTATCATGCTTATAGCATGGCCACATTCAGAGTCCAACCCCAAAACCTGGCACAGCCCCTGTGTGTCGATACAATATGAAATACTTTTTACTTAGCAAATCATTTTGCAGTGACAGCACCGAGAGGTAGTCCTATAGCCTCCAGCATTTTGTGTGACTGATACACTACATTGAGCTGCATATAAAACCATATTCACAAGGTGACACCTCATATAGCGGCTCTTTTAAGTCTAGCACACTTGTAGAGATGCCAGAGCAGGAAATTAAGTCCATACCATTCATTGTTGGGCAGTGTATAAACCGGTTTTAAAGTTTACAACATTGAGTTACAGTATGTTACCATATGTTCAACATCCAGTCATAAAGCTTTTATTTGTCTGTTTGGTGAAGTTAATAAAATCCTAGACTTTTTTTGTCTATTTTGTGTCAAATTCCACTAAAAAGCAAATCATTCAAAAAGTAAAATGAGGGCAGAGACGATGCGAAAATACTCCGCGCCCATCAACATCCAATTGGGCTTTTAAAGACTAAGAGCATCCTCTTATCGTAAATAGAAAATCTGTTAGCTGAAAATCCATTAAAAAGGGAGAGCTTTTGACATGGGCAAAAACTGATGAGCTCGACGAAAAAACACAGCAGAGTGCAAATGAAGCAGAAAAACGTCGGAGGAAATCTCTCTGTGTGCTGAGAGACATCTTATGGTAAATTAAAAAGGTGATTCCTTTTCAAAACAGGGAGCCGATCTGCTTTCCTCCCCATTATTTGACTCTGTCAAGCAGAGAGTGAAGTGACACCAGCGCATTGAGCAGGTTTTTGAAATATGGAGTGCAGCTTTGCCCTCATGCATGATGTATTTGCTTTCTAACACACAGACAAACGCACCGCCATCCACTCAGCAACACACACTGTGCATGCACACAAATTATTTTTTCCATTTCCCTTAGGCACACTGCAGCAACATGAAGAACAAGTTATACTCACCCAAGAGAAAATCATGGGAAAGAACATCATTTGTTTCATATTTCAGGTAACTCTATTTTAACCCCCCCCCCCCTCATTTAACATATATAAGCAGTAGGGCTGTCAATCCATTAAAATATTTAATTGTGATTAATGGCATGATTGTCCATAGTTAATTCCGATTAATTGCAAATGAATCACATTTTTTATTTTTTCAAAATGTACCTTAAAGGGAGATTTGTCAAGTATTCAATAATCTTATCAACATGGGAGTTGGTTAATATGCTGCTTTATGCAAATGTATATTACTGGAAATCAATTAGCAACACAAAGAAATTACAATTATAGTCCAGAAACCCTCACAGGTACTTCATTTAGCATAAAAACAATGCTCAAATCATAAAATGGTAAAAACCCATCAAGCAAAAACAGCTGTCAGCAGTCATAAAGTAGGCATGTCTGTAAACTGGAGACTCGTGGGTACCCATAGAATCCATTTTCATTCACATATCTTGAGGTCAGAGGTCAAGGAACACCTTTCAAAATGGCCATGCCAGTCCATCCTCATCAATATTAAACGCTCAGAGATAGTGGTCAGGCAGTGTGGTGACGTAGTTTAAAGAGCAAAAAAAAAAAAACACCAGGCAGGTGGGAGGGGTGGTTGATGGGTCCAACATTTCTTCCAGAAGACTGCTGTTTGTGTCCCTTGTGAAACCAACAACGTGTTGCTTGTCTTTGAGTTCATAATGTGAAGTTTCACTTTCACTCTGTGAATGTAGTAATTTGAAGCCAAACCATGATGTTTTTTTCCGAAACCTTAGTGGTTTTGATTCCTGTTTCTTGGACTTTGGATACCCCTGGATTCTCACGATGTCAGGAGACCACGTGATAATTACAGTTTCATATCCATCCATCCGTCCATTATCTGTAACCTCTTATCCTATTTAGGATCGTGGGGGGGCTGGAGCCGATCCCAGCTGACAGCTGATCCCAGCTTTTCTAAAGGCTATATTATCAATATATAGCTTTTAGCCAAGGATATGGTAAATGTGTGCAACAGTTAACTGTAAATTATTTTCGATAGATTCAATGTGATCAAAGCTCATCGAAGGCAGGAAGTGCTTCACTTTAGGTTCATGGGCATAATACAGGCTTATATATCTACCAGTGTTCAGTGTGCGTTGCTTCCGTCCTACAAAGGGGATTGATCTGGTCTGATCTCTACTTACGGCATCTTAGAACTTGCTGACAGTTGTTAAAATGATTGCCTGCGGGTGCAAGGAAAAAGGAATATATTCCTCAAAATTAATGCATGCATTGTTCACTTGACAGTGATGGATTATAGGTCTAGATTGATGGGGATGTCTGACAACTGAATATTCAATAAAGTTTCACATGGAAATGGATCCATTTTACTCTTTAACTCTGGAGTTTTTGTTTAAGTTTCACACTGAAATAAAAAAGGGTTTCAGATTAAAGGCATACTCTTTACATTGTTATGACACAACACACGTTTATGACATTATTGTATTTATTTATTTTGTTTCTACATACTACCTAAAGGACCACCTCCGTCCCAAACCCATTAACACACACACAGTATAATGCAAGACAAACAATTAAATATACATTAATGTCTTCTGATGCTGAAGCATAAGCAAATGATGGATATAACACTTGCAGCTGGATTTTAAAAGACTAAGAGAAAAACCTTGCATTGCTTGTTTTGTTGTCAATCTCCATTTTAGCTGAACTTGGAAACGTTTACATATTCAAATCTACAGTTTCTAAGAGTAACATTCTCACTTCATTCATTCGAAAACTCAGGTTTGATTCTATTTTTTTTAAAAGTTGAGCAGATTCACATTAAGTCTCACAGTGGTGACTGGTCAGAGTGCCTTCCTGGAGGGCTTATTTTTTTCTTTCTTCCTTTGACCAGACAGGAGTGTTGTCAGCAGCAGACTCTGCGTGAGCACTAAAACTCTAAACGGCTCACGCTGCAGCCTCCAGAAAGATCATCAGAAGGGGAGTCCTGGTTTCCCCAGTGTGGAAGGCAGGAAGTCCCCATCAAAAGGACAAACACCTGATTCAACAGTGCAGGTGACCAGTTCCTGTGCCTCACTAAAAAGGATAAAGCCTCTGGCTATCCAGCCATGCACGGTTCTATTGTAGATCTGCTTAGGCGGCACTTGGCAGGCTAATTGTGTTGGTGTTTGAAAACAGGGGGTTCACATCAGCGGCCATCTTTGAACCGAGAGGAGGGAGTTTGCTAAGGACTCGTTCAAATGGGAAAACTGCCATTGCCATTTTTCATATCGTGCCCATTAAAATGCCGAAAAGTTAAAGCCATCTGTGGTGTCAACATTGCTGGCACCCAGCGGGTAGGCTAACTAAAACTGATTTGCAATTCCAATGAGAGCTGCCTTTGGCCAGAAATATTTTTAATTCTATTTAGAATGACAAAAAAAAGTCCACGGGCATATCTTGCATCCACCATATCCTGAAATGTCTACATAAACAATTGTGTTTAAAAAATATATTTCTTGTGATACAGTACCAACATATTTTTAATAATTATAGGAATTATTTCCCCCCCTAGTTTTCAGATCTCTGTAACATGCTTTGTTTAATTACAACCACAAAGTTAGAAACCATTCACAATCCCGTTAATTCATTTAATCATCCAAGACATGAATTATCCACCTTGAAGAAAAATCACCGTCTAGGGCAACAGAACAAACACGGGAGAGAACAATTCCAACGGCCACACATAAACTGTGCACACCACACATACAGAAGCACTTTTGTTATCTTTCTTTTCAGGAGGCTATGTGGCAATGGGAGTTAAGTGTTGAGTGAAAAGAGATGTGTAAGGCTCTACATACAATTGTGTGCAACACTTCAAATGTGTCTCATCTTTTCCAAAAGAAAGGGAATTGACTGGCAGCTGAATGGAGTCTGAATGAGGGGTGTCACAGGACTCGTAGAGCCTTAGATAACAATGGTGAGTTACGATCCGAGGTCACCTGGAGGTCAGGCAATCAGTTCACTACATAAAGGGCAGGGAGACACATGGAGCCTGGGTTCAATTTAGTGGCTCTGGTGACTTCTCCACTGTATCTAAGCCTTTCACCCACCCAAAGCATGCTGGGAAAGGTGCATGCTGGCAAATTGCCAGAGCATCTTCTTTGGAGAACTGACTCTGGGTCCTGCTTTCACACATATAATGGTCAGGACATGTATGGGTCTAAGGTGCAAAATGGCGAAAGAGGCAGAGAGCATGCTGTAATACCCAACAATAATACCTCCATTGTTTTAAAGTGCTTAACCAACACATTCCTGTTTGCACAGGGTGTGCAAATAAATAAGAATAATGATCTAAAAATGTTTTGTCTGAGCCTAAGGGAATAAAGTCAAAATCAAATTGAGGGTGGAATTGAGTCATCTGTCATCTCCAGATGAATTGCATCTAGTATACATAATGATAATATAAATTATCTAATGGAGAAGAATGATTGACAGCTCAAAGGATCAAAACAGGAGTCGGAAAAGAGCTTTAAGAGAACATGCAAAATAGAAATTGGTAGATAAAGCAAAAAAGGCTTGCTATGAGTTGCATCCGGAGGTCACTGATCGGTCAGGCAATAAATTCACTGAATACAATGCGATTACAAAAAGACGATGCACAGAGAGTGAGCAATTTCTGACTAACTACTGCTTACCATTGAATTGTCTTATATAATGCTCATTATATTGTAAAAAAAAAAAAGAACGAACATCTCCATAGATTTACCCCAAAATGTCACTATTTCCTTTGCTTCCAAGAGAGGAGCTTATTCAAATTATTCTATGTGAAACTATTATATATCCTACTGCCAGATATGCTGAATATAACTGCTTGTCATAAAGCCAGTCATGGTTTCATGTGGGACATTTTTGTTCTTTCTTCTTTAGAGAGCAAATTGACATCAGCTGAAAATCATGTTTTTGCTGACCTTCAGTGGTTTAACTGCAGTTATAGAAGTGTTCTCCAGGGGTGCGTCAGTACACTGTGACGTGACTGTCGGGGAGGGGGGGGGATACAGGTGCAACAAAGCACACTTCTGACCACACCTAATCACACCCAGCAGTGTGGTCAGAGGTCGAATTTAGGGCCGCGTCATTTGAATCTATATACATTACCCTGTAATTTCTTCATCTCGTTACATAGTTATACAGATGACATAATTTTATGTTGCCGTATTGCCTGATGACACAGGACACAATTGATTCCCTTTTTAAATATATTTTAAATATTCATGTCTGGACGTCACAAAATGTTTTACGGCTCAACCAGGATAAAACTGAAATGGCATTGGCTATAAAGCTCAGAGAGAGAAACTGGCTTATCCCAAGCCTACAAGTGAGAAACCTTGATGTGGTATTTGACTGTGATTTTATTGTCTTGCATGCAATGGTCTCAAATTGTCAAACTGTTAAATTGCTGAATTGTTTTAGTCTTTTCTGTTTTCACGGTCCACTCTTGTTCTGTCTTTATTGCTGGCTTGTCAGTTGTCTGTGAAGCACTTTAAACTGCACTAATTTGCAGAAAAAAAAATGTGATTGAGTGATTGAAAAGACTGACTGGTGGAGAAGTAAGTTTGGAAAGTCCGAAATATGATTCAATCTTGATTATAATGGATACTTACCTGGTACCACAAACTTCCCAAAATGATTGCATTTCAAAACACCAGCACTTTTCAAACAAGCATTTAACAAGAGGGCTCTGATGAGGTAATTTTCTGCATCATTTGAGACAGAATAAATCACTGAGTGGAAGTGTCGAGTGTCAAAAAACTGCAGCTCACCAGCTAGTCCACTGTCAGTCGCATCCATCTGCGACTTTCTCAAACTCTCGTTCAGCTGTCATTGTTGCTTTAAGTGCTTCTGATAGTTCCTAACACGTTAAGAATATTAGTTGCGTACTCCCCCACAGACTTACTTCAACTCTCATAGGTTTAAGATGCTACGTTCCTTTCTAACAATGTTATTTTGCTGACATGAAAAATAACTCCTTTCAGACACAAAATGGGAGCAGATAATAAAATCTTAATGATTAAACTTTAAGCAAACAGTGAAGAATATCTATTAGGCCTGTGTGGGAGAGCTGATTTTTGTAATATCACGACGCTGGCTGAGATTCCCAAAGCTCCTCTATACAGTAGTACAAATACTAGCTTAGTTCAGATTCTTTTCACATAAAATAGATATGAAACACATCTTGCAAGCCACATAATGTCTCTATCACTCAGCTGGATAATGCATATCATGTTTTTAAAATGTAGCAGGAAACACTGAGGACATCACTACAGATGTTTTTAAAGGTTGTAAATAATGGAGGCAAGGCAAAAACTCAACTGTTTGTTCTTGTTGGGAGCCAGGGCATATTGATTCAAAAAAGTCTAACGGCAGTTTGTGAAATAGTCACAAACTTTAATATATTTGATTTGTGTGTACATAGATATTAATTTCCCTTTTTTTTTTCGTGAGGCTCAGCACGACTTTCAACAAAAAAAAAAAAATCTTGCTTTTTCCTACGAATGTCCAGCAACATGTGACGCATGTGTCAATTTCCGCTCCAGTGTTTACAAAATAAAACTACTTAGTTAGGTTTAGGAATAGATCAACTTGGTTAGGCTTATGCAACTAAACTACATATTTAGGTTTAGGAAAAGATCGCAGTTTGGGTTTAAAAAACAGAAAGTGCCGTAACTTAAGTACGTAAGTTACGTGACAAAACTTCTTAGATAGCTTTAGGAAAAGATCGTGTTTCGGTTAAAATAACTCTGAAAGTGCCGTAACTTAAGTACGGAAGTTACGTGACAAATAGATCAACTTTGACTTCTGGTTTCACATGGGGCACGACCAGTCGCCTGAGCAAAAGGCCTGTGTTTTTTGATCCACCCATCAACCCTGACCTCCTCCCTACGCGGCGTTTGCCGCCCTTTATACTTCCCGGTTCTCAATTACGTGTATTACATACTAATTTATTTTTTGGCTGTACACAAATCAATACATACATAAAATTTCGTGATTATTTCACGAACTGCTGGGTGACTGGGCTGGTTGATCACAGGACGTTACATGAAAATAAAGATTATATGGGTAAACAGTATTTACCATTACCATGGTGCAGTTGTCCATCATGCGTTGGGTTTTTCAAATTACCCATGGATTATAGTCCATCTTGAATTATTCTTGGATGCATTTACACTTAGCTTTTCTGAGATCGGAAAGCTATCCGATATACCCAAGATGCATGAAATAACTGGTGTAAATGGGTCTGAGATCCGATCACAATGCGTGCCTTCTCCAGATGTGGTCTGGCCAATCCGATCGCATTCCAAGCACAAAGCATTCTTTGTGGATTTTGCATTAACATGCATCCTCACCCAGATACTGATCGCAAGTTAATCCCAGGTGTAAATGGGGTATTGGATTACTTTGGAGGATCCAGCCTCTGAACTGGGACACATCAAGCATGTGTTGTTAATACTAGCTTTGCTGAGCATGCTCTCTTGCAGCGATGCCCTGTTTACACAGTTACACCAAGAATGATAAATAACAAATAAAGAAACTTTCCATGACAGAATATCCGGCAGAAAGATACCTAACAGGCAACTGAACACCCAGATGTCTTTAAATCACAGAGGACAGATATGAAACAAGGGCAAACATATTTTTTTATTTGATATGGATCAGTGGATCTGAATGTTGTGTCTAGGGACACGCAGTATCCCTTGAGATATTTATATGGGAATTAGGTGATGTAATTTCACTACAGATAATCACTAGGAAACTGCAAATGTGGTTTAAAACTGTTTTTATGTAATCTATTTTTATTTTTTTTTGTAAATGCTTGGCCACCCAAAGTAAAAGGGGTGCATAAATTATTCATGCACAAATGCAATTTTGTAGATTCCCCGTTAAGGCTCAGTTCCATATTATTTCTAACTTTGTAAAGCATTTTAATTACCTTTGGTTTGTGTTACACTCCCAGTATCGTCTATTGTGTATAGCAGAAATCTGCACAGTACAATATTTAATCAGAAAATTAAATCTTCATAGCTCTAAATTGACAGATTGAGGTCAAATTTCTGTGGGATGTGACAAGAAAATATACTGTACACTATGAGGGAACATTTGGTATAGAGTATCTTGTTTGGATATCTTAGCAACCTGAAAAACATCAGCCTCTAACACCTTTTGTTTTGTGCATCTTCCACTCGCACCCACACTTGCACCTCATTTCCTCACACATCTTTTGAATTATAGTGCAATGTATCAAAAGGTCACGATACACTATACAAGAACAATAACAATTTAATGAAGGTTAAGTAAAAGGAAACAGAGGCAGAGACCTGAACAATAAAACACAGCCAGGAGCAGCATTTAATAAGGTCCAACAGTGTCGGATACATCAAAAACTCATTGAGGGCCATTCGCTTCTTGTGACATTTTGACTTTTTTTTCTTTTTTGTTTATGTTGTTGCTTTGAAGGCCAGATTAAAGAAAAAAAAAACAGTTGAGGATATTTTCACGTATGCACCACCTAGATTAAAAGATTTATGAAAAGCAGTGGTTTGAGTATGGCCATTTATGTTGTGTTTGCTCCCTCACACCTCTGGTGTTTTCACTTACCTGGCATGATTATATATCCTCTTGGGAGCTACAAAAGAGGAGAGTGAGCACAAGGGTTGGCAAAAATGTCACAAAGTACACATGAATCCGAGCACCAATTACGAAAATGCAATCTTAGGTGGGAAGCAATGAATCATTGACATGATCATTGGTGCTCAATTAGATATATAGTCACATCCTCGTGAGTATATCCACATAACAGCTTCACATTTAATAGCTGACTTTGAAATTTGCTTAAAAACCCGCACAACATTTTAATGGAATCATAATTGCTGTTATTAGGGTGAACTTATCTCCAACAACCCGAGCAGAGGTCTAATCACCTGCAATTATTGAAAACACCTGTGTGGGGATGCAGGCTCCATTAACATTGGGAGTTGATTTCACAGCTCAAGTTCCAGTTCACTTTGTAAAAAAGCATGGGCTACCATTGTATTTTGATAACCTGTATCAGTTTTAGAGGTTCTGCTTGCCAAAACCTTGGATGAAACAAAATCAATTATTTGAAATGTAGCAAGTATTCAAGATTAGGGGGAAATGGATTTTAAAATTTTTAAACCCCAAAAAGTTTAAGTGCCATATGTTAAGTGTATCTGGCATTCAAGAGCACACATAACAGCATTGCTTGTGCTGATGCATTTTGATTAGATGATGGCACCAATGACTTTTTAATCAATAAGCCTGCTCTTATAGATTTTGGTATGACCTTTGTGTAAGACACAGCATATTAAGATTGGTGCAACTTCTTTGTGCACATTTCTACTGCATCATGCAGCCATACTGGGCCCTTTCATAATCACAATTTTTGTTATCGGATGATGTCTGATGAGGCTTAAAGGCGATATGTCATGTTTATTTTCAGATTCATACTTGTATTTTAGAATTCTACTAGAGTATGTTTACATGCTTTAATGTTCAAAAAACACATTATTTCTCTCATACTGTCTGTCTGAATAAACCTGTATTCACCCTCTGTCTGAAATGCTCCATTTAGCGTCTCTTTAAGACCGCCTCACAAAAAACCCAGTCTGCTCTGATTGGTCAGCATTTCCACGCTTCTTCATCTGCGCTGTCGCCGCCTTCAAGGCGTAACTGCAGCCTCATTAGTCGGGTTTCCATATTATTGTTAGGCAAATTTTAAGAGAACTTTTGAAATGGCGTAAAAAAGAAATGCAAATTAGACGCGTTTCCATCAACTGGTTTGGAGCAAATAAACTCTGCTACAGCGTAGTTTGGTCAGAAGTTGGGGCTATAGGCTACACTTTACACATGGCTGTAATCCACCTGTAAACAGCGTAGAAAAGTAGAGGTTGCCAACCAGAATCTAACCATCTAGGAGAGAAAAATGGAGAGAGGTCTTCAGGAATTTGAATCATTTGCCATGTTTCATGCTGTCCGTAGACAAAGACAATATAAATATATATCTAGGAAGACGCCGGCAGCAGAAACAGCTGATCAGTCATGTGAGTTAAATGTTTGCCACTCCAGAATTTATTTGGCAATGGTGTTTCCATATCCCATTTAGTGCATCAACTCTTTTTTCGACAAAGGCAAAAACAACCTCAAGCGAGTATAAAAACATTATCGCGGAATTGTAAAAGCTTCATCAAATCTTGACATTTCCATTCAGCTTTTCATAACGCAATACTTCAAAATAGACATAAAAATATGTTGATGGAAACACGGCTACTGTGTGTGTCAACTCCACAGAGTTTAGCGGCACTTCTACTGGTGATTGTATAGTTGTGACATCACAAAAAGTCCTGGCGGCTTGTTTAAAAGCAGAGTTTCCGAATACGGGCTGTGTGCATTTCTCCTCGGATTGAGTGTTTTGATACTTTCACAGTATTTATATAGCACCAAGAAATGCTTTGTAATTTAAAAAAAGACATGGTAATCTCACTTTCTACAATATGGTAACTTTAAGTTCAGTCAAGAAGCACAAACAACATTAATTTACTGCTTCCTCTACACCTCTTTTACACCTTATTTCATTCATACATTTACTTCCCTATAGTTTCCTCATTCACACAGGAGCCAGTCATTAATCACTGTGCTCTGAGCTGCACCTGCAGCACCAGGTGCAGCTCAGGACTCAAATGCCAACATGCTGCTACAAAGCTGATCTGTGCTTTTCACTTTTGATCCAACATTGTGGCACATCACTGTCATTAGCTCTGCAACTTGTAGAGCTCAGTCATTTTGTTGTTAAAGCTTTATTCTCTCTCTATCTGTCCTGAAATAGCAGCAATGTACTCTGCACTTCCTGCTGCTTTACACCCATTTCAAGAGATGGAAGGGTCTATGTGTGATTAAATGACAAGAAGGTGTAATTCTCCTTGAAGTAGCTTCTGGCTTCAGGTCTTGTTAATTATGTGTGATAGTGTGACAGTCTATTTAGATATGCAAGTTATGACTGTAAGATCAGAGAAGAATAAGTTCTCATGAACATGGGTACTTTTCATACAAGAATTCAACTCCTCAATATCCTCATAACATAGATTAAGCGTCAGACACAACGCCTCATATGCCTCCCACATTTAATTTCAGCAAATTTTACATGGCTTTGCTGCTACACACTGGCACAGCTAAAGGGAGCCTGACCATTATTTACATGGACTTTTTGAATTAATTTGCATATAAACAAAATATTAATTTGGGTGTGTGGAATTATCTTTAGAAAAGACTAAATTAGGCAATTTTTTAAAGATAATTTGATATATTTTGATGCTTTGTACATATGGATCATTTTGTGGTCAATGTGGTCTTTTTTTTAAGTGCCTTGGAGACCCTGAAGGTTTTTTTTCTTCCAACCAAGCGCATCAGCTGCTGTTGGTTTTCACTGATTAACTTGCAGTGTCTTCAAGGAACACGGGAACAACCAATCAGTGAAATCACCTGGTGTCTTGATTGTTTTGGAAGGAAACCCTCTCAGTCCACAGCACATGATTGGACTCCACTGTGCTGTAAAATGGAGAGTCATTATTTGATGTGGAAGTGCTGCATATTTTTACCTTTTCAAAAGACTCTTCTATATATCCAGTCTGAACTAATTTTGTCAACAAAATACTTATCTGAATTTGGTTAAGAAGTACCATATTTTGTTCTTGATGTGTGTCCACAGTCATACAAGAGCTGGAATGATTCACTTTCAAAATGATGGATCTTATTTTTCATTTACATACAATGGGAATCATTTTGCCATCTACTGTTTTGCACAACAGCTGGGGACATTTAATGACAAGCACCCCCTCAACAGTCATTTTCCTGTAATAGAAATGGCCCTATTGAGCAACTGTTGGGTATTTTTCTGGGTGGATGAGCAGGCACAAAGACTTTCTTTCACAGTGCCTGGAATGATCTTATCCCATGTCTTATACCATGTCACATTTTGGATACATACTGTAAAACATATTGGGATCCAGCTTTGGGAAGGTTTCATCCTTTTTTATCATGTTTTGCGAGTTAAGGCTGGCTCACACTAAAAAGATTTTTCAAATCTTAACAGATGTTGAAAATGTGAGAGACCCCACACACAACGACATGTTATGTTGAATTTAAGAGTTTTGTTCCTGTTGTGTGTGGTGAGCAATGACTTGGCCGAAACAGCACACCACACACTAACAGATTCCATTCATGAACAACAAGAGCCCCAACTCTCAAAACTGGAAATCTCGTAAAATATCAAATATCACACGTTACTTAGGTGTAAACAAGCATGTCTGATGACAAGCA
Organism: Sebastes fasciatus; assembly: GCF_043250625.1. Taxonomy (NCBI): domain Eukaryota; kingdom Metazoa; phylum Chordata; class Actinopteri; order Perciformes; family Sebastidae; genus Sebastes; species Sebastes fasciatus. The sequence goes on from NC_133799.1 coordinate 13,064,608, forward strand.
GGGATAATCAGCAATGTTAGTTTTTGCACTCTTTTGTACTGAAAATTCAAAGAGAAAAAATAAAAATAAAGGTTGAAGTCATGGAGATGTTTTAAATAAACACTTGTGGTGTTGCCACAAATCAACAAGTCAGTCCTCAATTTCTGAGCTCCATCTTACTACTACTATATGCTTCACATGTTGCATTAACCATGGCCGCCATGACTGCGGTTGTTGTCCTTCCGCTTCAGTGCGCTTGGTTCTCAATTAGCTATCGTTCTTTCCCGATCGATTTCAAATTGTAATTATTAAACATGTTCAATATTTACGACTGGATATCAATGAGGATGGACTTCCCAGCAGATCGGGGATGTAAAAAACACTCTTAACATACCTCACCCCACAGGAATATCTGGAAAGATAATCTTTAGAACCTTGAAAAAAATGGGGCTTTGCTGGCCATTGTCCAGAGGGGGGGAATCGGGCCCCAAATGGTTTTGATTCTCGTGTAGTGTGTGTGCCCAACATTAAGAGAGGACACAAAATGCCACTGACATCACCTTGCATTACAAATGGTAAAAAAGCCCCAAAATAGGTTATCTCCAAAACACAATTTTCATCTATGATACTGAAATGCAACAGATATCAGAGCAAGGCTTCCATAAGGTGCCTGCTTCCGCTAGTTAATAATGCAGAAATGCCATATCAAATAAAAAATATAATTAAAAAAGCACACAGAGGATACTTTCTTGCAACACTCCTCAAATAAATGGAGAAATAATTGTATTTCCCCTTCTTTCCGTGTGGGATGTGTGATGTCATTGGCACTTAGAGTCAGTATAATTAGATGCCAAAGATATATGCCTCACCCGGGGCGTCTTCGTCCTCTCCTTCCACGTCGGCCTGCTGCACACAGGCGTTGGAGTAGAAGGCTCGGCTGGGAGATTTATGCCGCTCCTCAGTCCATTAATGTTTCCTTTTTATGTGTCCATTTGGCATAGTGGCCACTCCGCTCACCTCGTTTAGGCCGGATGCTGTTAGGACAGTGCGAAAGTCCTGTGCTGATTCAGGTAGACAGATGAAGAGGGAGGGTGTTTTTTTATTATGTCAGGGAAAACGCACTCACACACAGCATTCCCTTAGCATACATCAAGCAGCATATTGGACTACCCTGTTAATCCTCCTTTCTACATGCTATTGGAAAAACACATGCTGTAGGTTGTATTATGTTTTTCAATGCACATTGCATATGTTTATGAGCATGCATAAGAGCCTGCATGCAGGCATCTGGCATGAATGGTGTGCAGGCGGCCATATATTTTGATTAATGCTGTACAAGCTAATTTCACACATGGCAGCGAGAGGAGACTTTCTAATTTTGTCAACTTGAATAGCCAGAAATCCTGTAATGTGGCGTCAATAAACTTGACACAGCGTGCTCATTTATGCAAAAGCGGTTCTGGTTCCCAAGCGTTTTCCTGTCACGTCCCTTTTCTAAAGCAGAACAAAATTTACTACCCCCGCTCTCTTTGAATTAAATTTTTATCAACCATGATCAATGTTGTATAGTGACAAAATGAGCCAAGTTAATGGTATTGAATTGAAAAAAATGTTATCATGAACACAAACGGCATGCTGTCTTGCTACAATGATGGTGAAGCCCAGAGAAAGATTGGCTTTGTCATAATATCCTGACTTAAAAGCCATTTCACACCAAGTAATGAACAGAAATTTATAAAAAATGATTTTGTAGATTCTTATGAATACTTGCACACCCCTGCGAAACATTTTTGTTGGAAAAAAATAATCGGACGGACTTTGATTGCAGATGCTTTCCGCCTGCGGAAATATATGTTTGACCAAGGAAATCCTTTTAATGATGTCTTTCTGTATAATAATTGGCACATACTGTATTGTGTATTTTTGTTTGTTTTCGGGGTAACGGACAATTTTTTTTTTTTTTTCTGTCCTAATGGACACTTTTCAGACTTGGTGTTTTGGAATAACAAAGGGCCGTCCCCTTCTCAACAAGAGTCTCAAAATCTCTTGATCAAATGTGACTTCAATGTAATCAAACATGGTGGACGATGGACAGGAATAATTAGCAATGTTTTTTTGCACTACTTTGTACTGAACATTCACAAAGGACGGATGGATGGATGGATGGATGAAGTCATGGAGACATGTTAAATTTCGCCCATCCGCTTCAGTGAGTTTGGTTCTCTATTGGCTGTCGTTCTTTCCCACAGACTGCGTCATCGGCTGTCAGAAGATCTGACCATAAATATTGAACACGTTTAATATTTACGATTTGAGACCGGTGTGGCCAGAATGGACTTCCGAGCCGATCGGGGATGTAAAAAACACTCTTAGCATACCTAACACCACAGGAATATCTGGAAAGATAATCTTTAGAACCATCAAAAAATCTGGGCTTTGCTGACGATTGTCGAGACAGGGGATACGGGTCCAAAATTGGCTTAATTTTCATATAGACATTCTCTGTCTGGATGGTCGTGTGTGAAGTGAACATGAGCACTATTTAGGAGGAAAGTATTTTGGCCTCATTGATGAAAATGGAACACAACAACGCAGAAAATTTGGTGCACGGTTGTCAATGCGCTATGCACCGCGTTTTTGCATCACACTGGTGAGAAACGGCTTCAAGACTAATACTAACTTGTTTGCTGTACAACCATTGTTCAGAATTTTTTTTTCTGTCCATCTTTGTATGCGTTTTGTACTCTGACCATTGTACCTTGTTGTTTTGCTCTCTGAATGTATCTTGCCAAGCTGAATCTTGATTGCTCCCCTCCTGCAACGCTAAATGGACTGCACTTTTCTACCTTTAAACAGGACAGATCACCTCAAAATGACTGCCATTCACACACCCACTCGCAAACACCGATAGCAGCAGGAGGGAGCAATTTCAGGTTCGCTGTTTTGCTCAAGGACACTTCGATGTGTAACCAGTATGGAGCCAGGATCGAACCGCCAATTGACGACCCACTCTACTTCCTGAGCCACAGCTGCTCCACTGTGATGCCTCTATGTCGCATTAAGGTAGTATTTGGTATCACTGTTGCAAAGGATACCAAAAGTAACAAGCAAACAATGTAGCATTCATGAGTTCAGCTTTCTCTAGCATGTGTTTGCTCCTATGTAAGTGCAATTTGGTAATTTGCTTTCAGTTGTTTCCCCTCCAGTTATCACACTCAACACTTTTATTTGCACTAATAGGTCCCTTAATGGCAATTAGATGTTCTTTCCTAAAGAACGGTTGAAATAGTTCTTGTTAAAATAGGTGTTCAGCCTTTTTTTTTTTTGTTCTTTTCAGGTTTTTGGCTCAACGTTTTTCTCACTTTATCTTATTTCGTGATGTGACACGAGGCTGCTGTGCAGTTCAGCAGGCTCCCTTCCCCCCACTAACACATCAAACACTCTTGTCAAGTCAACACGCCTCCTACCAAACCTCCATATGGGACGATCTACTACCAGCTTCACTTTGAAGACAGACTACAAGCAGTTTTTTATACACTGCTCACTCCCCACCCCCTTTTGCTATATGATATTCTGATTGTGTATTCTGTAATTGTTATCATTATGCATATGGTTGCAGCCATGCCGTAAACTGCCATGATAAATCCACAGGCAGAACTATAATCAACGTAGGCATTCTCTTTAAATGCGGATTTTGCCTTTCCAACCCGTCATTTGCATTTAAATAATGGCGGTGATGCCTCTTTATATTTACCTCAGCAAAGGAAGGTGTGACAAACATTATCATTATTCTGTGTAAGCGGGGCCCTATGGCAGCAAACACATCAGCGAGCAGGGAAGGTGCAGCACAAACAAGCGAGAAGTGTCACTGCATGGCTAATGGGTGAAGCACAAAAGCTCAAAAGCAACTCACAGGAAACAGCTCCAAGTGAAAAGGTGGAACTGTCATCAACAGTATGAATATAACATCCCTGTGTTCTAAAGGAGTGCTGGCACCTGGACAGTTTCATAAGAGGGAAATGATAGACATCCATAGCATAATTGCTTTTCAGAAGGGCAGTTGGCAGTAGTAGTTTGGAAGGAAGGAAGGAGAAGTACAATAATGATGAAATATCAATATGATGATGAAAAAGTAATCATTTTGCAGAAGAAGCGCAGAGCTCAAAAGATCCGGGTGCCAACACTCGGAAATCAATAAGTCTGATCCAATGTGGGACAATTTACACACGACACATCACTCATCACTCCTTATTGGAAAGCCCACTGCCAGATTGCCATTCGGGAGAGATCATCGCTGCTTGACAAGAATAATGCCGCACAATGTAGAGCAGCGAAGCAAAATTTAAGATATATGATGTTTAAAAAAGGAGCCAACTTTTAATATAAATTTGTTAAGTCACAGTGAAGGCTGTTCTCATACACCGTTCGTAGCTATACCTATGAAGAAGTAATGCACTGTAATCAATATACGTATATACCACAAAATCAATTTGTATAAGGGCTGTCAAAGATAACGCGTTAATGCAAATTTGTTTTAACGCAACTAATTTATTTAACGCATTAACGGAATCAATCTTTTGGAGGTTGTACTGGGCTCAGTTAAATAACGCTCCAAACTTGCGCTAAATTTTGGCGAGTGAAAACTGTCATGGCCATTTTCAAAGGGGTCCCTTGACCACTGACCTCAAGATATTTGAATGAAAATGGGTACCCACGAGTCTCCCCTTTACAGACATGCTCACTTGATGCTAATCCCATGCAGTTTTGGGGCAAGTCATAGTTAAGTCAGCACACTGACACACTGACAGCTATTGTTACCTGTTGGGCTTGAACTTGCCATGTAATAATTTGAGCATATTTCTCATGCTAAATGCAGAACCCGTGAGGGTTTCTGGACAATATTTGTCATTGTATTGTGTTGTTAATTGATTTCCAATAGTAAATATATACATACATTTGCATAATGCAAGCATATTTGCCCACATGTTGATAAGAGTATGAAATACTTGACAAATGTCCATTTAAGGTACATTTTGAACAGACAAAAAATGTGCAATTAATTTGTGACAGAAGACCAGTGTCCATACTCCATGTGAAACCAGATGTCAACATTGATTAATTTGTCCAAGTCGATCTTTTCCTAAACCTAACTAAGTAGATTTATTTTGAAAAAGCTGGAAATTGACGGAAATTGACACGTGCGTCACGTATTGCTGGACATTCGTAGGAAAACCCACGGAAAATTAGGAATAACTTTTCATAAGAAACCATATGAACCGTTGTATGAAGATACGTTGCACAGTGCCAGGAATGAGGTGGCCTAGACATGTGTCGATGTTATTCATCTGGCCAGCCTCCATTAATTCAGATGATCCTCTATTTAACCCAAGTTTACTTAACATCCTCACAGCCCATTCCCTATTATTCCATCTGAAAGTGAGAAAAGAAGCAGAATACCAAGAGACGCATTAATATTCATAATAGCAAATCATTCAAAAATGCACTTTATAATCATTACACTTTAAAAGACATCTGCTAAATAGGTAATTTGGATGTTATGTGATGGAAAATTCTGCAAATGGAATTGAGCAAAACCCAAGCTTACTGCTCTCAGAAGCTGAATACTAAAGGACTTAATACCTCAACACCACATGTCTGTTAATACCAGACCTCTCGCAAAATGATTAGACATGAGTAAAGAGATCAATTTTCTCAGAAGAAGTAAGCTACTGTAGACATTTTAGCAAATGTGTATACATTCAATTTCTCATATTACACAGATAAAGGTATGTTTGGGGGGTTAAAAATCAAGACATGGTCCCCTTTTTTTTCTTTTTTTTTATAGCTGTCAACCCCACCTCAAAGTCTTCATCGGCAGATGGAGTTACAATGTAAAACACACACATATACTGTATATGTACAGCAGTATATAAATCATATGCAAATTAGGTGGTGTTTATCACTGGCAGCTGCTCATTCATGCTCTCTAGATAATTCCATCGTTGTACATTAAATTAATAGGTCATTGGAGGAACTACCCATCCAATAATTGTTTGGCTTCACATAATATATATATGTATTTATTTTTTCGGTAACATCCTTGATGATTTGCATAATCTCCATATATAGTCAACCTGACAAGCGAGGGAAAAAAATGTTTAAAATGTGAAAAAAACAAAACCAACACACTAATTCCTGAGAAAATGTGCTATATTTGTCATGTTTTTTTTTTTTTTTAATTTTGCAGCAAAGCTTTTGTTTAGTTTATTGATCCAAGCAGAACTGTATTGAAGTACTCTGTACACATATCTGCAGTGCCAGAGTATTCCTGTGTGAATACTCAACACAGCACTTAAAGCATTTTAAAAAGCATAATGCCAAGGACTCTTCAGTGAGAAATCCACAACACTGCGGCTTTCCTGCATAAACTTGAGTCATGGCGGGTATAGAACACATGTGAGATATGTTTTTTTTTTCTTGCAATAGAAGCCAATTCAAGTCTATAATTTGCAACGCGCAGAAGCTCTGAGAAGGTGGTCGTCCCCTAGTGACTACGTTTATCCTGTTTCATTGTCTGTAGCCTACGCTCCCCGACACACACTCTCTCTCACACACATGCACACGTACACATATACAGACTCTTCTTCAGCTGAGCTCCCAAATACACCGAGTGTGCCGGGGCCAGATAGCGACGCCAGTAACCAGGCCTGACAGGTATTCCACTGTGGCCAGTTCAGAGAGTGGGCAAGGAGCCCGAAGCACCTGCTAGCAGGCTGCTACGTCAGAGCGGTTGTCACCGGCAATCACATTTCTTGGCTGAAACCAAATGTACGTGGGAAGGTGTGTGCTTGTGTTTGCGTTCGTAGCAAACCTTATCTAACAAAGTTGGCTAAATAGCACATTCCCATGGAGGCCCGGCAATTGCATCACGAATCTCCGAGAAATCCCAGCTGCTGCAATCATGGAGGTCATTTAGAGAACGAGCTGCACAGATGAGTACAGTTTTAGCCTGGCTATAGTATAGGAGATGCCTGAAAAACAGTATTGTGGTGTAATGTCAATTCATGTGGCAATGCTCTGATTTTAACTGAAAGGGTCAGTTCACCCAAATCACAAAAATATGATCTCCAATTTACCCGTAGTTATTTCTAGCCATGCATATACACACTTTGGGTTTTATTTGCTCAGTTGAGATCCAAATTCATAAACGACCTTGGAAACAGCAGTTCAGAATACAATCCCACCAAACGATCCATACAGGGGCTGTTCTGAAGCTTTTTGATCATAACCATCAAGTATGTGATATAGTAGATGTGATATATATATATATAGAGTCAAATCAGGTCGGCCAGTTGTTGCAGTTATTTAAGCCAAAACAGACATTGAACATTGAGCTATTTAGCCAAAGATGGACGTTTAAGACATTTAGTCTCTATTAAAGGTGCTACATTTGATATCCAGAGCATTAATATGTCAGCAAACAACTAGCACTTTCACCACTGTTTGCGCTGTTAGCACCGTAAGCTCCGAGCCGCCAGCTCACCGACGCCGTGTTGAGAGCCGTTGAGAGGCAATAGATATGATCCCAATCCTGTATTTAGTAGCTTTTAAAGAAATCACCAAGACCACCTTTTTTCAACTACGCAAATAAATAAAATCAGATCTTATCTGTCACCTATCACGCCTTTGTTTCATCCAGACTTGATTATTGTAACGTTTTGTTGTCAGGTCTGCAGCGTGCTAACACTAAAAGTCTTGAAATAGTTCAGAATGCCTACAAGAAGATTTTACCATATTACAAACAATATTAGATTCTCTTCATTGGCTCCTTATCCATGTAAAATCTGATTTTAAGCTGTTTCTGGAGACGTACATAAGTCTCCTTCATACCTCTGTGATTATCTTAAATCTCATATTCTATCCTGCGCTCTCAGAGTACAGGGCTCCTGCCTGTCTCCAGAGTCAAATAGAAGTCAGCTGGCTGCAGGGTCTTTTCATATCGCTACGCATACCTTGTCTCTCTTGCTCCCTCTGTGCGTTTATTTCCTGTGTGAATGGTGTGCTTAAGCTTTAACTCTTGTGTGTTGGTGTAGTCAGTCCTCTCTCCAGGTCTCCATGGTGGAGAGGAGGTTATGTGGCTCAGGTTCTATCTGCTTGGCGGCACCTGGAAGTTGCTTGACGTCCTCACAAATCAATATTCTTCATATACTGTACAATCTATCCATGATTTTCAGATCATCACTTATTGTCCACATTGTATTTTTATTATGTTGGTCTATTCTGTCCTGGAAGACAAACATATTTTTTTACTTACCCAAATTGACCGGGCCTTCGCAAGGCGTAATTTATTAGAAACAAAAATAAATGAGTATGTAATAATTAATGAGCGTAGCCATTTTGTATTGGGGAAAATTAATACTGGGAAGGACACTTGCTCTACACAGACACACACTGCAAAAATAAGGAAGCAAGGGTGTAATTTGTGAGAAGAAAAAAAAGTGCAAATTAACCACACACAGATATGGGGCTTTGAAGTGTCGGTGAGGGGAACCTATCACCGCCAAGCCCCCACTGGTAGGACGGCCACTTCTGCCAATTGGCCTGCAGTACTCATACAGGAACATAAAAAAAGCAAAAGAGAATATGGCCAGTTCGCTAGTTCACATAATACTCTCACTTCAGTGCACAATTATCTATTTGCAGTATCATCCCATGCATGCACTAAATGGTAGAACTCTTAAAATAACCTAACCTGCAACAAAGAAACACTGCAATGAGTGTTCATGGCTGCTAATATTTTTGTAACAAATAAATTGAAAATGCCAAACTGGGGAGGTGCTACTACTGTTTAGATGTACGAGGGATTGGGAGGGACACATGGTGGTTCCGGATATGTTTACTGCTGGCTACATAAGGACAGAGGGTTTCTTAAGCTGTACAGATTGTAAAGCCCCCTTGAGAAAAATTCTGATTTGTTATATTGAGCTATATAAATAACAAATATTTGACTTGTTTGATTGTTGTTGTTTATTTACGGCATGTCATTTTTTTTGTTGATTTTATTGGTTAAATACACTCACTGCAAGTCACTTTCTAACAAAGTAATTTTTTTTTATTTCCACTGAAAACTAGAGACCATCATGCGATGGGATCACACCAGCCACGACGCCAAACTGGCCCCTTCCCCACTTCCTTACCCCCTACTTCAGGAGCCCTTGCTTGGACCACACCCATCTTCAACATCGGCCTTCATTTTGATCTAAACGACAAACCTGTAAAGTGACTGCATCTTGCAAGGTAGCCATATTATCGCTTTGTCAATATCTGTCCACAGACAGGTATATATAAACTTCTGGCAAAGTACTCAAAACCACCTCTGTGGTAGTTCCCGCTACACTAGGTGTCTCCAGGACCCCGTTTTGCCATGATGATGCACACAAAAAACAAATCGATGTTATTAGTCTATACCAAAGGTGGAAAGTAGGATACAGGAAGGTCTGAGTATTGTTCACAGACTTTAATAGCCCACACATTATTTTTGTATGTTGCTGTTGAGTCTCGAATGTAAGTTTTAATGCCTTGAGCCACATAAATGAAATCCCATTCACCACCATTGTATTGAGGTGGCAGCAGAAGTCTCAACAGTGGGTAGTTCAAACCTCAGAATAAAACCCCAAAAATATCTGCATGGCTCAATGTTAATGTTTAGCAGAGTCATTTACCCTGAAGCGGTTGATGTTAACTAGATGAACTCACAGATTCTCATAGTGCAAACACACTCTAAAAAGACAGATTTGCATCCTGATTTAGGGTACAACTGTCTCTGTTTGGCTAGTCTCCTGTTGAAATCATGAATTCATTCTTGCTTACTGATCTATGAAAGCAGCCCTTGCTACTGTTAACATGGGACTAATGCATTGCTAAAAGCCACAGAAAAGAAAAGAAAAGAAAAAGCCCTTGTATGCTATGCGTTTATACTTGATTAGCTGTGTGCGAATTAGCGTATTTGTGCGTGTGTGGACGTCATGCCATATTTCAGTTTTTCTTATTTAGAATATAAATGCATAGTCAGAGAGAGTGTGTTTTAAGTGTGTGTATTAGTAGTTTGCAGAGAGCGCTGTCTCAGCTGAGTTACACAAGTGGAAAACAAGATCATCACTTCCCACAATGCATCTTTAACCGCAGCAAATATGAAAACGAGTAAGAAGAGTTGCTTCAAGAATACCAAGAGCAGCCAAATAAACAACCACAACACTTTATATGTCTTTATTTTGGTATTGTTGTGAATTGTAAGCAGTGTGCATTTAGACAACAAACTACATTTACGGTTTCATACTGTTTCATATCATCAAAGATACCGATATCCTGTCCAAATTATTTGCTAATTGGATCCACTTGTGCATTGTGTTTAAATGCAACAATATATTTGAAAAGAAAGCTTGTTATTATGACCGTCAGTGGATCAATTAAAATGCAATAGGGATGTTTCATCCAAAAGTGTTAACAGCCAGGACATGTGGTTCTCCCTGACGGAGACAGATTGGAGTAGAGCAGAGAGAGAGGAATGGAATCCAAACTTCATAACGCTGAGCCAACATGTAGAGAGCTTTAAAGTGAAATGAGGAATGAAAGGACATTGGGCGCCCCGGCACACATTACCCTCAGACGCCAGGAACTCATCACACCGGCCTGATGACTGCTGGTAGAGCAGTGATGCAAAGGGACCCTCCACACACAATCCATATCAGAGATTCTATATGATTTCAATGTCATTCATGTGTAGATTGCCACCCTGCTAACACTTTGGCCGGTGGCATTTTGACTGATGGTAGGGTCAGTGTGCATAGTTGTGCACAGTAGTGGCTACTCTGCTTCTGATATCGATTTGATATACATCTTGATGAGGACTCCATATAACAAAGATGCATTTAAGCCACCAGAGAGCCATTTATATTAGATTCAAACAGCACAATGCTGAACAACACAACTCCATCACACAACTAGCCTTGTTTTATCTCGTAATGTGGACACTGTTTTCAAGAGGAAATATTTGGGCATTTTAGAGAGAGATGAAGATTGAAATGGAATTTGCAAACTGACTTTGCATTCTAATGATGAAAACACAAATTATTTTAATAACCTAATTTGTCCATGGTAAGAGATGAAAATCAGTCAGTAAATAGCTCTGAAAGGAATCTCTGGTTTATTATACCCGGCCGTCCACCCTGGCCTCGTCCACTACAACTTTTCCACTGCACCGCAAGAACATCCGCCAATGACCATAAATTGCTATTGTAAATTAGCTGCATTACTGTCGGTGTAATTTGTTGGTTGCTATTACACAGGCAACAGAACACTAAGATTTATAACATGTTGTAACCCGATGATAAACCTCTTGGTTTCGGTCTGCTGCATTACGTCCAGGTTCATTTTGTAGGCATGATATGATTCTTGCCACCCTGTCTCCTAAATTATGTTTGTACACTACAAAATTATTTTGGAGGAAATGTAATTGTTACCTGGATGGTGTGTTTGGTAGCAATGTTTTGTCGAGGGGGTGATATGTTCAGCTACTGCAGAGATGGGAGGAGGTCATGGTGGTGTGCAAAGTATGTGTCCTGTGTGGACCCATTTTGGGTTTTGTTTCAACTCAACACTGACTTGTCCAATGCTTCACAAAGAGCACAATTTTCCCTAACCACAACCAAGTCCTTTAACTCACCTAAACATAACATAATCAAATAATGTTGATTCTGCTTTAGTTGCCAGGAGCTGATATTGCAGGGAAAACAAATTAAATACATTGTCGCCAACTGTAAAAATGTAATCCATGTGGAATAAAATGTCTTTAAAAAATATATTTGCTGTTACAAATTGTATATAAACATACTGTAATTTCTAGAAGACAAGGCTGGTCTGTTTATGTACACACAGCCAGTTTGTGTTCAAGGTGCCCGGTGGAATTTTCTTGTAAAACAAATATGTTGAATGTATTCACTTCCTCATAAAACATTTGTAAAGTTAATTTTACTAAAAGGAACTGTAGCATTTAGGGGGATCTATTGGTGGAAATGGAATATAATATTAATAATTATTAATTCATGTTTTCTTTAGTGTATTATCACCTGCAAATAAGAATTGTTGTGTTTTTGTTAACTTAGAATGGGCAGTTTATATCTACATACGGAGTGGATCCTTTTCGCTGAGCCGGCTGCCGTGTTTATACGGTAGCGCAGAACGGACAAACCAAATACTGGCTCTAGATTGCATTTTCATGTTTTTGTGTCTGCCACCGTAGTTCTCCCACATGCTTGGCACACGAGAGAAGTTTCAGTTGCTTGCAATCTGCAACATCACCTTAAGATACCACCAAATCCTGACCTCCGGTTTTCCTTCCTTGGACCACTTTTGGTAGGTCCTGACCACTGCAGACCGGCAAAATCTCACAAGAGCTGCAGTTTTGGAGATGCTCTGACCCAGTCGTCTAGCCATCACAATTTGGCCCTTGTCAAAGTCGCTCACATCCTTACGCTTGCCCATTTATTTCTGCTTCCAACACATCAACTTCAAGGACACAATGTTCACTTGCTGCCTAATATATCCCACTCACTGCCAGGTGCCATTGTAACAAGATAGTTAGTGTTATTCACTTCACCTGTCAGGGGTCATGATGTTATGGCCGATCAGTGTATGGTGTGTATCTTGGCACATTACCCACCTCTATATCAGTGGAATAATTTGGAACCACTGGATGGACTGTCCATCGCATCACCCACGTGCACGCACAAGTGCATGTGCATCCTCGCGTGCGCGCACGGGACAAACGAACAAAACAGCGAGTCACTCATAAAGAAACTTCCCCATGGCGCTACCAGAGGTCAAAAAACTCCACAGGGTACCTTTTAATGACTGTTATTTCAGGCCAGTTTCCTCACTTTGGCTACTGGTAGTGGCTCTCTATCACAAGAAGTGATACTTCTTATTAGTATCAAACACTGAGCCCCAAGAGGCACGTAGGCAGCAGCATCAACTTGAATTCACATCAGTTAGAATGAATTCCGATGGTGACAAGTTTTCACAGAAATGGAAAAAAATGTGTCAAAGCACTCATAAGTTCTCAAATAACTCCTGCTCCAAAAATCTGCAGCAGGAGTAGTTTGCAATCTGATTTTAAAGGAAGACTGCATTGTTTTTTTTAAATATAAAAAAAACAAACATCTCTGTCAGATAACCAGGAATATGAATTTGTTGGGGACCACTGGAAAACAGTCCAAACAATGTGTCTACTTTTGCTTGCCTTGAGAACAGGGGCCCCCACGTTCACAACAACTGTGAAGGAGGGAGACAATTATGGAGATCCATCACTGCAGTTTGCCTTCAGGGCACAACACATCTCTGGAGAGAGAGAGAGAGAGAGAGAGATAATTCCGCAATGTGCCAGATGACTTGCAGATGTTATGTGTCACACGGTGCAGAGAAACAGCTTTTCAATAGACCGCTCACTGCAGTCTCAGCACTGCTGTAAAGGTGTGATATGTGTGTTTTTGAGGAACAGGAAAGTTTGCACACTTCCAGATCCAGATGTTCAGTTTGAGCACAATGAGATGATTTGTTCATAGATACTGGAAACCCGAATGTTGTCGCACCCGTTCAGTGATTTATGGAGCATGAAGATAAGATTTGTACATTTCAGATGTCAACTTCTATGACAACAAGTATGACTTCCCGTCATAGAAGCTAAAAGGAACATGTTATGTCTTTATCTTTCTTTAAAAAAAACATGCCGCATCGGTTCCAGCTGTGGAGAAAGCTGTTTTGAAATGTTTTATGTAGGCATCTGTGAGAAGAAAACACGCTCAAACCTGGACCTGTAACTGTTTGTGGCCTCGTTGTTGCCAGCGTGCTCATGTTTAACCAAGCAAAGGATGTTTCAGTGGAAGACACAAATTGAAATGAGCAAGTCAACAAATTATTTAGATTTCTTAAAGCGCAGCCCAGATGGGCCTCAAACAGTCGGAGACGGAGAACACAGGCACCGCTAATGCGCCGACGCTGCAGAACTTGGCCAGACACAAGTGCGGCGTCATAGCCGGGCGCACTCTGTTACAATCCTACGCTCACTGGCCAGTTCAGAGACAGGGCAGGCGGTTTCTGAATCAACAGAGTAGCAGATATGGAAATTCTCCCTGGCAAAGATTAGGGTTTTTTCAATTTGAAAAAAAAAAGAAGTAGAGAAAAAACTCCCTGCTGTGCTGCTTTAGAAGCTTAGTGGAATATTGAGCTGATGAGACCATCCGATGATGAAAGACAACCAACTGGACTCAGTGATGTGTTAAAACCTCAGCCAGAAAAGACAAGTACATTATAAGCCTGTGAACTAATTAGAATTGAATGGTAGATTGCACAGGCGGCTCCATTGTTGGGATCTAGCTTCCCTTAGTGGATGCACTGCTCATAAGAAATTATTAACACATTAAGTGTGTTAAAATCAGAACATGATAATTATGTAGTATGCTTTTTACATTTGCAATCTGCTTAACCTCTGAGAGTTGATCTTTTTTTCTGGTAATATGGTATAGAAACAGCATTTGCACAAAGAGTCCGTTTTCTTTGACAAGGATAGGAACAGTGTGTAGCATTTCGGGGGATCTATTAGCAGAAATGGAAAATAATATTCATAATTATGTTTTCATTAGTGTATAATCACCTGAAACTAAGAAGCGTTGTGTTTTCATTAGCTTAGAATGAGCTCTTCATGTCTACATAGGGAGAGGGTCCTCTTCACGGAGGCCGCCATGTTCAACATGCGATTTTTAGGTTGTTGTTAGCTAGAGTGAAGATATCAGATGAAACTAGAGAACCTAAGGAATCCATTGGTACCAACCATGTAATCGCATTGACAACCATGGTACCGCCAGCTGTCATCTGACTTCCATTAGTAGTGTTATTATGGTAAGGATGGCCTCTAAGCGAGGCAAACATTGTTACCTTGGTTTTGCACTCAGTGGTTCACATTACCGCAGTCGTGGAGAGGGACGAGTGAGCGGAGGGGTATTAAATTTGTTACAATCTGCAACCACACCATTAGATGTTGCCAAATCCTACACACTGTTGGCATACTGCATATGCAAGATCTTTATTTTGTTTAAAGTGTAAAAGTCAACCCAGGTCCACTTTTGATGGCACATCTCTCACAGTACAATTCAATTTTCTGGTTGTGTAATAAGACATGCTAGATCTTATATATCTCACCGGTCTGAATTCCTTAAAGCCCACTTTGATTCCACTGTAAGCATCAAAACACAGATTAATTCAACAAACAATATGTGATAATAACAGCAGCAGTCAATAACTCACCTGAAGCTCCATTTCGATCCATTTCTATCCAATATAATCTCCAATGAGAGGCAGTGTGAGCGATTTCACGGCAGTCACTCCTTCTAATAAACTCCCTCATATGACAGAATAGGATATCTGAGATCAGTAAATAAGACAGATGCTCCAAATAAATTGAACTAACGTGTCAGCCGCACATAACTAAGGCAATGGTTTCCATGGTGCAATTTAGAAAAAAATCCTCGGTCGCAGAATGCACCAAATCCATTCTAATCCTATAAAGTCTCATTGCTATTGCATCTCAGTAGTATTTTAAGAGAAAAGTTTCTGACTGAGTAAAATCTATTTGGAAATCCTAATTAACCATGAAACACTTAGCTGTGCAATCAAAATCTGACTATGTAATTGATGCATTTAAATGCAATTTAGGGGAATTTTAACCATTGAGATGAGGATAATGATGCCTCTTAATAGTTGGTAAGGCAAATTGCAAGCTTGTGCTTTTTTTCTTTAAAGCAAAACTTTTTCCTCGACAGGAAAAAAGCCACTATCTGGAGCCGTCTGCAGCAGGTCGCTCTGACATATAACAGTACATTATAGTAATCATTTCCTGCGCTTTGAAACATTTTCTGTGGGCAGCACACCTTGGCCCACTTTCAATATGGTACTCATAATATGAAATGTACTCACTTTTTGATTGAATAACTTCAAGACGGGCTTGCTCAGCTTTGAGTTCTGCTGCGCTCAGAGTCCCGCTGCACATCCTGTCCTCTTTTATAAATACCCACTGTGCACTCGACGGCAGGCGGGCTTAGGTCTGAATCATCTTGCTGGAATAAAAAAAAAAAAAGTTTAATCTTTATTTAAATCTATTCATTAACCTCACTCCAATGTTGGTTGCAGTGTGCTGACACGTGTTATCACACTGGTTCCTTTTGCTGGCTGGAATTGCAGATGTTGTAAAGAAAATATTTCATGTACCATCTCCTGTACCACAGCAGGAGCAGCAAAATGACTGTCAAGGAGCATCAGTGAGGACAGGGTGATAACCGCTGTGCCGCTGCTTCCTCTCCCACCTCTTTTTTTTCCTGCTTGGCCCAACAGCATCCATTATTCCCTATGTAAATGTCACTCTGTTGCCTTATAGACCCCACAACATCCATCTCCTTGTGGAAATGCCACAGCGTCAGCACCACTGTGCATCGATCCAACACAGAGAAACTCCAAAAAAAAGAAGGGGGGTCAAGAGGCATGGTGCTATTTGGGGAAAAAAGGTATTATTTCTGTGTTGCACTGCTTAAGAGAGCTGGACGCCAAAACCGTGTCAAGGAGCAGAAAGAGGAGGTGGATGATAAGAATGAGGTGCATGAAGAGACAGACACAGAGACAAATGCAGCGAGGGTGAAAAAAAAAAAAAAAAAAAAATCGGATATCTATTTTTCATTCTCTATACACAGTGTGAGGGTGCCTGTCGCTCCGCACGATAAGGAGTGGTCCCGCTTTAGATTAATGGCCTGCTTACAGTGCTGCACGGAATCAGCGCAGATGTTGCGCACGGGAAAAGATGACTTTGCTGACAAGCGCCGTGTCCTTTCTGTCAACAGGAGAGACTCCCAGCCCCCTGCCATTACCCCGACACCCCCACTGAGCCGTATCACGCTGATGAAAATCTCACACCTCTGAATTTAATCAAGGTATTTCCAGTTATTTCTTGCTCAAACTAGCTGTCCTCCGTCGGATTGTCCCTTCATCCCCCCACGGAGCCGCACCAGATGATTTCATCAGCCATCTCGAAGGGATACCTTGACATTTTGAGCGATAGTCTTGTTATTAGTTAGCATTAGTTCTCTTCACAAGGTATGTGTGTGTGTGTGTGTGTGTGTGTGCAAGAGTATTGGCAGCTCAATCACCCCAAATGACAGGATGTTTGAATCTGGGCAATAGGCACAGGCAGCTGCAAGCCAGTTTTGGATTAAGTGAAGGACGAATGCTGAAACTTCCCACACAGTGTAACAAGTGCCTGCTGTGTAAATATAGCACCGTCGAAAGAATGAATTTACATTTCTTTGTGTGCATGTTCAACTCTGCTTTCTTTCTAGATCCTATCCTATAATTCTGAAATCTGTCACATCTCCCATGTCTCCTGCCCTATGATTTTTTTTCACATATTCTAATACGGATCAGCTATTCTTACATCTTTGACAGAGGGTGTGGTGGGAAATCTATATAAAACTTAATTGGACTTTGCGTTATATAAGGATTCAAATTGCATCTGGCACTGGTGCAGTTTCAGTGTTGGGTTTGATTAAATAGCTGGACCTCCTGTTAGACACAGTTGGCCTGGCACCGCTCATCTCTGCTTACTGGCGCCTCTCCTGGGCAGCTCTTCCCTCTCCCATCTGGCACCGCCATCACTGCCAGTAAGCTTCTCGCACCGTTTCGCTCTGTTCCCTTGTCTGTCTGTCTGTCCCCCCACTATGAACTTTCCTACCAAGGAATGCCTTGATTCATTGCTTCACGCTGAGACGGAGAGTGTGCAAAGTCTGACGCATGGCAACACAAATAATGTTGCTGCCATATACATGTCATTTTAAAGCATTGTTTGAGTTTTCAATTATGCGTTCTATGCATTTGACCCAGTTGGCAACTCTGGGGTCTGAAAAGTGAACCAATGCCGAAGTGTCTTAAACCTGCATTTCATCTAATAGTCAGCAGGGGGCGGCTCCTCTGGTTGCAAAAAGAGGTCTGATTGTATAGAAGTCTATGAGAAAAAAAAACTTTTGGATGGACCAGGGATTACATGCATAGTGTCCTTTCAAAGTAAACTTCCATTTTCACAGGAAGTTAGGTTTAGGCAACACAACCACTTTGGGTTAGGAAACGGTCGTGGTTGACGTTAACTTCACTGACATGACTTACACGACGTACGACTCACATGACTAGCAACTCACGTGACTCACAGGATTGACGATACCAACAAGTCACGTGAAAAACGATGTACATGACAAAATAAGTCGTTGGCGATGGCCAAAATGCCGCACTTGAGGCTTCAAAACTGCAGTCCACAAACCAATGTGTGACGTCACAGTGACTACGTCCACTTCTTATACTTCATACTCATTGGTTTGACCACAATTTGAGCCATTTCTTTCCCTAAATGTTCAGGCAGTTTCAGATCCTACTGGAGAGCCGGAGGTGTTCTTTCCCGTATGTTTCTCTGTTCCCCGAGAAGATAAGGGTGACTCATGCTGAGACTGCAGGTATTTCCGACAGTCAGGATTCAGAGAGGCAACAGGATGCTTGTTGGACAGGACACCTAATGCCATAAATTACAGTCATTTTCAGCAGTAAGAGTTGCAACGACAGTGTGGATGCACTGAGCTGAGGGTATAAGCAGAAAGGTGCACAGTAAAAAAAAAAAGTAAAAAAGACACAAAGGCCTGCATGCAGAAAAATGACATGATGTAAACACATAAATAAAGGTAGCGGCGGTCCAGCTTCATATCTCATGTGTTCCACTTGTAAATAAAGCAAGATGTATAGCTCATGGAGAGTACTCATGGAGAACTGTTGGCAGCTGTATCATTATTTCATGTCCTCCAAGCCTAAATGGTTTTATTCAGACTGGAGAAATGGAGCCTTCAACACCAGCACTGCAATATAATGAGCCAGTGAACTCAGTGCACTACTGACATGTTTTGAATAATGTCATCTGTTATCTTAAAACATCTGAGGATGATCAATGAGAAAGTATTGCCCAATAGCACATAAGCACCAATTAGCAGACGTGTATCAGAGACTTGGCCCTTTAAGGGACTGGGAAGTAGAAGTGTTTGCTGCTGGGTACGACTTAACAGTTTCCTGGTCTTTCTTCATTACTGATACACTGCAATTAGTGGGGCTGACTTAAAGGGTCAGTTCAGTCAAATTACAACTTTTCTGCCTTTGTCCCTAGTTGGAGCTAGCTAGTACAGCTTTTGGTTGGAACCACTTTCTAAAGAACTGGTCCCTGTGAAAATGCCTTGAAAGTGAAATCTGTGGATTATTCACATTAACCAAGACATTGTTACTGGAAGGACACATTATATTTTCAAATGTAATTTTCTAGTGTTTTGAGCAGCACAAACATAATTCCATTCGCTTTCACTACAGTGGGTGGCAGCATAAGTTAAAAAGGTAGATATCCTAAAACCTCAGCATATGGAAACATAGCAAGACACCACTGAGATTACAACCCAATATCACGACAAAGTGTGTGATAGACCAGTCTGTCCACCACAGGATAGCGTGTCAGTGTCACATTGTGCCTCGCAGAGGCGTGAATATTACGAGCATGTATGAAAGTGCAGTACCAGTAGGGGGCAACAAAACCACTCACTTAGGTTTAGACTACAAAACGACTTAGACCATGGTTGGCCTTAAAATAAGTACATAAACTAAGTACAATACCTACAGAAACAACGTAACATCTGTACAAAAAACATATCACGACACTAACGTAGCTTACAAAACAAAAAAACGGTCTCCTCGTTGAAAGTCCTGTGTTTGTTGGACCCATCCACCTCCCCCTCCCGTCCACAAAAAGAAGTCTTTCTCAGTTTTGATTGTACTGTATGTCACAAGCTCTGAGCGTAGCATATTTATGCCGGTGCATTTGCATTGCAGTCAGTACAGAAGAATGGCGTTATTATTGCACGCTTTTGCTGTGCACATTATCGTATCATTCCCGCACCTTTTCATGTGACCAGGCTGAAGATTGTGTGATACAATATTTTTGTCTCGTAATTTTGGTGCACTGACCCCATAAGAGCATTGTTGAGATAAATTGCTGTTGTGCTGGATTTATACAATACATTTAGCTGTCCAAGACAAGTTTCTGAAATTAAGTATTAAAACCATGTTTTCTCTGTAATTGCACATATCTGTCATCGAAGCTTGTTAATTAAGAGAGGGTCAGAGAGGCAGTCTGACCAGACATATGGGGGTTTTGTGAACATGGCTGATTTTGTCTGCACAAATGTGTTCTACCCTTGCAGTGTAAAACATATACTAACGATATGTTTTGAGAATGATGAACAGTCAATGAGAGCTCCCTCAGTTTTAATCAGCATCAAACATCTGACTTGTTAAACAAATGTTTTTTGATTGCAATCATTATTTGGTTCTCTCCATATACCGCCGTGCTTCTCTTCAGACTTTCTCTCCTCCAACATCAATGTTGCACAATAAGTGCTGCAAGCTGCTCCTCGCTCTCAAGTTCTACTTTGGCACAATAAGGGTGAAAAACAAAGTATGTTTCACATTTGTGCTGCGAGATCCCTTTGCAACCGAATCCAATTTAGAAAATATTTAATGTGTGGCGACTCCTCATCAGTGCCACATCATTTAGTGTGCCCATGCCACTATATACGTTGGCTGGACAAGAACCCACAGGAGAGAAGGTTGTTTAATGTTAGAGCGACAGAAAGATGACAGTTGTGACAGCTGTGTACATGCCTAGCTTTAGCTGCAGAGAGTGACTAAAAAGTGAGTGGCACCATTTCGGAACCTCCTTGATTGCTTGCTAACAGAACTAGGAAGCTTTGTAGTCAGTCAGAAGAGACAGATGTCAGAACAGTGGGTGCTACAAAGAGAGACAAGTCTAAATGTTCAGCTTTAGGAGGTAGGTGTCAAGAGGGTTCCAAATTTTGCAAAAAAATGACTATGGTTTTATATAGAAATATATTTAGGTGATTTCATTCAGCTCACTGACTGTACCAGAGAAAAATTTAAAGCAAATACTGTAATTGAGAAAAACAATTATGTTGGTTCGTTAATTCAATTTTGCCTGAGAAAACAGCAAACTAGCTACCTAATATTCAAATGGGGCTGTTGTTACAACTTTTCTAAGTGTGCAAAAGTTTCAATGTGTATCACAAATGAGTAGTAAACAATGCAGCTCGGAAATGATCTTGAATTGAACTTTGCATGGAGTTTATGGAATTAGAATTGTATTGACTTTGTACATTAGGCGGCAATAATGAAGTCATTCTGTTTGGGCAAAAATTAAAATGGAAGTTGGCCATCAGGAACAAGTAATGGGATAGCTCTGAAGTCTCTGCAGCACTGCGGTAATGAAGAAAGAGATGTCCCTCGATTGTAAAGCGAATGCAGTAATGGTTGAAGTTTCAACTCGTGCAATTACTCATGCCCACCTTTGGCCTGGGTTCAAACGTTTCCTCGGCCACTCATTGCATGAATCTTCCTGCGCAATTAAGTCAGTAAGAAAGAATCAATTAAATTGAAATAGATGTTCTGTTTTCTTCGCATTGAGTCCTTCAGGGAGATTTTGTTTGAGTTCAGCACTGAACCGCTTCCCATTATGACTCAGCAAATGCGAGGCTTCTCCCAGGAGGAGACGTTTTTGGAGACTGAAGAGAATGCCTGCGTTTACCGATAAAGTCGCGCCGACTGCTTGCCGCACCTTTCGTGGTTTTGGCTCTGTCAGCAGAGCTTTGCCTCTGTATCAAAAACTAAGAAGTGACTCCTCCACACAAATCTGCACACAGCACAACAATCAGAACTCCAGATGAGTGCCAATCATGTCAGCTTTCACGTGTGCGAGGGGGGGGATGAAAAAAATAGGAAAATAAAATCTTTGCTCCAACCTATCAGAACAGAGAGGCTGACAGGCAGACATAATCTCCCCAGGAGTCTGAGCCCTGTGCTGTGGATGAAGGATAAGGGGAAATGCACGGGAGGGGGTGATGGAGTGCTTGCGGTGGATAGATGGATGGATGGATGGATAGAGGGGAGGGGTGACGGAGGGAGGGGGTATAGAGTGGCGGAGGGAACTCTAAAGCCCTCATGCTTTTGATTTTAGATAACTAGTGTCTGTGTAGTTATCCAGAGTGATGAACACAAATGCATACACAGAAAGACACACAGTAAAAAAATGCACACACTCACACACTTGTCAGATAAGACAGCTTTGCATCAGGGATCACTGCTCACAAGCCTGAGACCAGCGAAATCCCGTTGAAAATCCTGCTGCTATTGATGCCAGCGGGGGAGCCCTGTGAACGGCGCAGCGTGCGCCTACACTTTGTGTGTGATAGAACAAGGGAGAACTGTCATGGCCGATAAGGAGGGGCACTTTATCTCTGGATCAAGCCTTATCCTGATTAAAACCAGTCATCTACGAGGGTACGCTGACATTTCGTAAGCAGCAGCGGCTCTATTCTGCACACGGTGGGACAGATGCTGTTTCACAGCGGCATTCCAGAGTTAATTTTGCCCTTGTTGCTGATGACAGCAAATGATCCCTGGAGGGTTGTTTGATACGCACATTTCAAACAATGTGTTTTTTTTTTATATATATATCTCCTGAAGACCACCAAGCATGTATAGTGTACTTGAGGTTATTCGACACTTCTGACCCTTGTTGTTCTGGACTCTGCATGTCATGCCCCCTAATAAAGCAGAAATGTCAAAGAAGTAAATCAAAGGTTACTCAGCTTTAGGTTCATTTCATAACGCAACACCTCCGCATACATATGTATATTCTGTGGCATTTTCTGTATCATACCCCTTGACTTAATATAGAGACACCAAAGAAAGACAGAGGATTAGAACAAAGGTCACACTCCAGGCTTGAATTTGCAATACTGAACACAACACCAATGGGAGACAGTTTTCCCAATGTATTCTTCCAGAAAACCATTTATTTCCACGAGTATGGTATAAGTCGTCTTGCGTGCAATAACAATGGCGTTCTTGCTTTTGGCATGTCATTTCATGCCATGTAGTCTGTACTGACTGCAATGTAAACGCATCAACATGAATATGCTACGCTCAGAGCTAGTGACATAGAATACAAAGTGAGGGGAGATGGATGGGTCGAACAAACACAGGACTTTCAACCAGGACGCCAGTGTTTGTGTCTCAATTTGTTGTTGTTCTTATGTGAAGTTGTTGACGTATGTAATTTACATAGTTTATGTACTTATTTTAAGCACAACCATGATGTTTTTCCTAAACCTAAACAAGTGGTTTTGTTGCCTAAACCTAACCATGACCATTTCATGGTAAGGATGCGGCGTTAAATGACACGCGAAAAAACGTTTTACAATGTTCACCTTGTGGCATGAAATGACACGTGGAATGTCCTTAAAATGGATATTTATATACATTCCCATGAGATCGGTTTGGTTGGAGCTATACAATTTATGAGTCGTTGTTTCTTATTTGAACATTCTTTCATTTTAACCAATGCAAGCTAATTTTTTAGTGTCATCTTTTTTCATACCACTTAGTGCTCCATCTTAAACCCCTGACAAAACATCTATAGCAAAAAGTATTTCAAGTAAATACTAAACAACCACCCATATTGTATAGCTCCAACACAAGGTACTGAGTAAGAAGATATATGTACATTTTTGTTGGGGGTTATGGCGACTTTTATCATTAAAAATGAAATTATCTTGCATTGGTTAACATGGACACATGTTTGGGATGTCAGATGGAAAGTGAAATGACAACTGAAAATGATTTCTGAAACTCATCCAGCATAGATGCTGTTGTACAAGGTCACACCAACAACAACAATGGTAGGAAAACAAAAAGAAGCAAAGCACTCAAGGGCTTTTATTGGGCATCGGGTCTGTTCTCTTTCAACACCTGTGGATCAGTTTCAAGGCTCATCAAGATGAGTGACAAGTGCTGAGACAATAACTTGACACGCTGAGGCAAAGGGGTATTCACAAGCAGAAACTGCACTGCCTGAAAGTTTTAGAAATGTATCCACATGCCAACATGCTGTAGCTTCAACTCAATAAGTTTGAGCCGAACTTGAAGGTATAATCCAGGGCCATTTTTTCGAGGGTGGTTCAATTTCTTTCCAAATTCACATGGAGTCTGTTTTGCAGAGAGGGATGCTCTCGACCTATAGCCTTCAGTCCCTCAACGCAGCACCAAGCACAGCTGTGGCAGTCAGGAGAGTTTAAAAATTTAATTTACGGAAATAATGAACCAATTAAAATTAAATGCCACCCATAAACAGAGACTAATCTTCTCCCTATTTGCATTTTGTAATTTATTATTTCAAAGCATTCATCTTAGCATGACTGAGTGGCTCCTGTGCTTAATATTAAAGAGCACCACATGCACCATCCATCCATCCAGCCAACCTTCTCACTCACTACTCCACCTTTACAAACAGAAACGGGAGCAGGGTCACCCGTCAGATGGTGATTTATTATACTCAAGGACGTTTTTCCATGACAATAAGCAACCTCATACTATCTGTGTTCAAAAGCTACACATATGTTGACCTCTCTAGAAATCACAAGCTAGCAGTCCTTTGCTTGAACTGGAAGAAAAAATTCCAAAGTTCGCCAGAGTGGCATCACTCAAAAAAACACCATCATGAAGAATAAATAAAACATTAAATATACATGGAATCCAGAAGTACATTATTTGTCTACTGTTGTCCTTGAATGGGTAAAATATTGGCATATCTATGAATGTGTTATGATGACAAGCCCACAGTAGACCATCAATCAGTTGCCTGCATTAGACCATAAATCTGTTGAACGGCTGAGGTTCACTCAAATGAAATGACATTCACTCTGTTATTGCATATCAATCTGTCAAACGGACTAAATAAACAGAAAATGGGATAGACATTAATAAGTTATGTTTAATCATTGTGCATGGTATTTTACATTTAGCATCCTTTTAGTCTCATATCAAATCAATCAAATAAAAACAGTTTATTTTGAGCTAATTGACCGATCCTAGACCCCCCTTAGTTATTGTTGCTAGGTCGGACAAGCCTGGAAAAAAGACAAATGGCAATGCTGCTTCCGTTTAGTTAGGTGCCGCAGTGTGTATTACAGTATCTGGACAATAAGCTTCCATAAGCCGATAGCAAGGACTATAAGATGGAAGGATATATCCACGATGATAACTTTTACACAGTTTCCCATTGGGATGCTAGACATTGTGTATGTCCAAATAAATAACACCAAATCTTACTTTGGGGTGGCACATATTCTTATAGAAAAAATATAAACAAAGAAAAAATAATTCATGTCAGCAACCAACCTATCTGTCTTTTTCCAAATTTCTTTGGCAAGCCTGGTTGATGTCTGTGATCTGACATTAGGCTAACTCTTCTTAATGTAGCTGTACGTAAGCTAGCTAGTTAGTTAGCGTTTTGCTAACGTGAGCTAACTTAAGATGTGACTATATACAATATAATGTGTCTGTGAGGATTGTGACACCAATGTAATGTAACTTACATAGTAATTTTACCTTTGAACGGACGTAGCATATCTAAGAATAACAGGAAATGGGAAAGTTGACCAAGGTTCAGCGATGTTCCAAGCATGCTCACCTGTTATTGGTGCACAGAGCAAAAAGGGGTGGGACTTAGAGAGGGGGCAATTGGGCAGTGGTGGCCCATGGTTGGGATGCGTTGGGCAAGGCCGTTAACCCCCAACTGCTTGATTGCCAATAGATCAGACTGTAGTTGTACTGGGCAGCTTCCAATTTTCAATATGTAACACTAAATTAAGTGAATGTGACTGTCTCTCAAAAAGAGAGCCTCGCTTGCAGTGAAACTTTCCCAAATCAATAAAGATTAAATATCTAAGACGATTTAATCACAATTTAATCGGCACTTAATCTAAATAACTTAATTTGACTATTCTTAGTCTTTGTATTACATACAGTATATCGAGCAACTAAATTAAAACAAACTTGTTTTGTGTATTAGGGTTGGATTATGTTCTCATACCAATGAGAGAAAAAATGAGCCCAGACTACACTAAAGTTTCACAAACTCAACACTTTTGTCATCCTGAACTATGACATTGTACATGGTGCACACATTCTCTTGTTTCCACATACTGCCTGTGCCACACTGCAAAGTAAATCATGGCCACTGTAGCCATTACCTCCGGTCATCTTCCACTGTTCCTTGATACTGAGATGAAAGCCAAGATTGCTTTCCAGGGGATTTTAAATTATTAAGTAGCAACATGAAATCTAATTCAGAGTGATAAATGAAATTACATTAAATTAGAGTCCGAGTCTATGCAACCCAATCGTTGCTTGGAGGGTATGGAAGTAATGGCGTGTGGGAGTGAGTGAATGTGTGTGGGTGTGTTTTGATGAATGTATGGCTCACTCCAGTTGTGGCTGTAGGCCTGAATGTGCTCCAGAACATTGCCAACTCCCCATCACTGACTCTCCCCTGGCAACACAAAGGCAAGCACTTTGTCCTTTTAAGGGGGGAAATTGTAGGTTTCTTGACAGACCTTTATACCACAGGCTCAATGGCAAGACATGCTCCCGGAAACATTAAGATTATATAGGCTCTATTCACATGGGGGCCTGTGGATTTTCAGCGGTTTCTAATGATTGCAGGGAATGTGACTTTAAACCTGTGCAAAGCTGCCAGTAAACTCTTATCTGTAAACTATCATTTCTAACTTTACCATGACCAGATTTGCGCAAAAACACATCCACCGATCAAGTGTGAATCAAACTTTGCAACTTCAGCTGTAAGTTGTATTATTATCTTCCTCTTAGATGTGCTGTTCTACCTTCCTCATGTCAAAGAAATGCAGACTGAGAGACTAGCAAATGATAACATTTGAAAAAGAATCCATACAGATTGATTTGGCATTAGACAGACTGGCTGCCTCCATACAGGTGTGAGCAAATTCATCATGCCTGAGGTGTCCAGGTGCTCCCACCAACTGTATTCTGTACATTATGTCTTTGGCAAACTGAACTGATAATGACTGTGCTGTGCACAGTGTGACTGAAGCAAAGTAACAGATTGCTATTATGCTACATTTAGGTGAAAAATACCTTGGCAGCAGTTACTGAGCAAAAGAGTCTTCACTTTATTCAACCAACGCATTTTGGTACAGGGCCCACATCAGATTGTTTTGTTTAAAATGTCATAGATAAAAGTTGAACACACAAACAATACAATAAAGTACACCAGACTTGACCAGAGCCCAAGAGGACTCAAAGGGCCTGACAAATTTATGAGCATATTTTATTTTTATGAGCATACTCTGGGTTTAGGTCAGTTAAAGGCAATAGTATGAATCATACTTTTTAGTTCCACACATTCAGTTTCTTCTTGTGTGTGAAAATTAGAAGCACTCCTGGCCATGCATATGCAGAAAACCCTGGTGCTAGAAAATTAATACAACTACAACCGGGGGGCGCATGCGCATAAGGAGCCTCCTTGAGTGCATTGGATTGCTGAAGGGCCACTGGCTGTGTCTGTAAGAGACGGCACTCTACGATACCAGCCAACAATACCAGGTTGATGCCAGAAAATAGCCTTGATAATTTCTGACTCATTCTCCAACTCAGCTTCTGAGTACCCTTGGCTCGCACTCTGCAGATCTCTGAGCTAGTGGAGCAGGATCTGGCAAACGTGAAAGATCTTCTGAAGACAAAAAAAAAAAAAAAAAAAAAAGAAAAAAACTTTTCAGTTCTGTGAATGTGAATAATCTTCAATTGTAACGGGCAACAAATAATAAAGTGAAAAGACTTATGATGTCGCCCCCTCTGGTATGTGGAGATGACCTGTGGCACCCATCAGGGATGATTCCACTCAGGGATGCCTCACCACTTATAGTGGCAATTTTGTTCATCAATAACTGAAATTGAAGTGGTAAACTGCCCTCCTTCTGTGACACTTTATTTTCTTTTTTTTTGTAGGCTGCAATTTGTTTTTCAGCAATGAATTTTAAATCAATGTCTTTTTTTTAAATTCCACCACAGTTCTAATTCCCAGAAAAACAGAAGTTACATGTGTCCAAGCCTTTCTTTTGACAATCTGCCTGTAAACGAGCCAAATACTAATTACCTTTCTTTTGCGCTGCTTTTATTGGCCAATGTAGTGCCTTGCCGCATGATGTTGCCTAGTGTTGCTGATGGCAACACGTTTTGGCAGCTAGCTAACTGCGTTTGCTTTGTTTTGATACTTATTCAGGCAGAAAATAAAATGTAAAAGAATAAAACAGGTTACTGAGCTTGTGTTTTCTGTGTATTTAGCCATTTGGTGAAGATTTGGAGAACATTTGTGAATTCCTTCTTGTCATCTCTTTGCTAATGAAGGCTTGGTGAAACCCGATCTGTGCTGTTTTTGTCTTAATATTTACTGTTGGTTCACGAGTTCCTTCATCGAGATGGATGGTTGATGAGCTGTAGAGAGTTTTGATGTTAAAATATTGATTTCCTGTCAGGTCAGGTATGATCCAAATTTGTCTGCCTAAGTAGGATTTTCTGGAAGGATATTCTATGCTCCCTAAATTTGTATGTATCCAGGAAGGTGGTGTTTCCAGCTTCGTACATTATTTGGTGAATATGGGGTTTAGAGAGTGCACAAGGTATGGATAATTATTTATTTAGTTACATGAAGGCCACACATACTGCACTACTTATGCATACTACTCACCAACATATACATTACATCTCACAAACAGGAAGGTCAGCAGTATTTTGTAGTGTAAACATAATTTGGTATGAGTGTTGAAGTTCACTCTCAACCTTGGAAAAACATAGTTTTTAATTTACTTTTATTTTTATTTTGTACTATTACACAGGGTCATACACACACACACACACACACACTTGTACTTCTATCTTTGCGAGGACACTCATTGACACATTGGCCTTACCTAGCACCTTACCCTTACCCTAGGATGAATGTATTTCTTCTTTTCATAGGTTAACCATCACAACTAAATGCCTGACCCCAACCCTTACCCTAATCTAAACCTAATACTAACTTAAAACCAAGTCTGAACCCTCAAATAGGCCTTTTAAGGTTTATCCCAAAGTGAGGACCGGACAAAAATGTCCTCACTCTGAAGGTCTAAAACTCAAATTGGTCCTCACAAAGACAGCTGTACAAGAATACTCACACACACCCACAGACTCGCACATGCAAAGGAACATAATAACAATACCACCAGATAAAAGAAGAACAAATTAGAAGAAAGAGGAATAAAAATAAAAATAAAAATAACAGTAATAGAACACTGAAAGAAAGAGAACACTTCTTATAGCGTTGTAATTGTGTTATTGTTACATCAAGTGTGCATTATAGGAAAATATGCATATACACACAAACACACCCATACTCATACATATATAGACAAAGATAGTTTGATTAAATAATATTAACTCAATATCTACATATTAGCTCTACTTGAGCTTTCAACCACATCTCAAGGTCTTCCTCAGTAGATGGATTTTGCTCAGTTGTCATGGAGATAGGTCATGTGATGACAACTGTATGGAAAAGGTGGTCCTGTATGGGAGGATCGTAACAAATGGTCTTTGGCATTAGATGTGAATGGCCTCCTCAACCTTTCTCCGGCGGTCTATTGACTCCTGGTTGATGACTTTGATCTCTTCCCAGTTGATGCTGTAACCGACTTCGGTCTGGTGTTCACAGACAGCTGATGTCCGTGTCAGATGTTCATTGAGTCATTTGGCTAGAGTCCTTGCCATTTAACTGATGTGGTGCTCTCTGTAGTTCCTGTGATTCGGTATGCTTCATTAGATCTTAACCTGTAATTTTGCTTCATTATGAGCAGCCAAACATGTCAAAATATTTCTACAGCTTAATTCACCGCCACCGAATATACTTTCAGTTGGAACTGGTCGGTCAGCGATGTCACGTGATTGCCTGCATACTGTCTCCTGTGCATGTGTTCTGTGGGCTGTGTGTTTCCACTTTTACCACCACAATCTTCTTCCGCTGTGACTCACAAGCTGCTCCATCTGCTCTATATCCATTAAAGAAACAGACCATATTAACTGCATAGATTGAACAGCAATTTGACGGCTCTTGAGAACACGCCACATTTGATTTCCTTTTGGAGTACAGTACATCACCAGCCGTAAACACACATACATGTACATCCAAGCTGCTGACTCTTTTCATATGCGCTTCCCAGAGGACATGTGAGTCATTCAGCCTTCCACCGTCTGCACGTATGTGTATTTCTGTGTCTGGCTCCTGTGTATTTTTTTTATTTTTTTTTTATGCCCTTTTTCCTCAACCTTCATATGCCCACCTGAGGGAAGAGGCCTTACAACAGGGTGGGAATCAATGAACTGCTGTGTTGTGCTCAGCCAGCGTAGGATCTTATTTAGAAGCCCTCCAGGTGGGTAGGATCAGTGGCGCACAGAGGGAGAGAGGCAAAGCCAGCAGCCATTATTTATTTCCTCATTTAACACTGGCAGCAGGTTCCTCGCCTACTTTTATTTGTTCAAAGAGTAGTGGTGTGTGGGGTTAATTCTCTACAGGGGTTAATATTGGGAGCATAATTGGATTCCTGCACCAGGACAGATAGGAGTTTGAAAGATAAGGGATGTGTTGTAAACACACTAAGCCCTGTCGCTGATAAAAGATCTATTTGTGCCCGCCCGGGTCTTTCGCTATAATGTCGGTGCATGCCTGAATAGGGCGGCCTGGTGAAGCGTATTGATCTACCTTTACTTCTTCAATTAGAGGAATGAAGAATTAGTCCTCGCCAATAAAACATAACTTATTGTCTCCGCTGGTGCCCAACCCACTTGTCCATCCATCGCTCTTCTTCACTTTTTATCTGGCCAAAAAAACACAGACGCTGTTCTAATGAGAGCTTAAGAGCGAGCTGCTTTGTGCTGTTGGAGATAAAGACTCCTCAGAAGAAAAATAGGACTTCCCGGAGTTAAATGTGGAACTTTAGCGACAGCTTCATCTGTATCTAGAATGGTTCTATGTATAACTTTATACAGCTTTATAGTCCTTAGAGAAGGTACTTGAGGCAAAACAGTTTAAAGAGGAACTTCTGTTTTCTCTGTTTTATTTTCAGAGGGAATCTTTTAGCTGCATTCTAACCTCTTTAGCAACACTGTCTTTCCATGTCATTTTACACCCTCATTATAACAAACTCACGGATGATAATAGACTCATTCAGCAGCTGATCAACACATAAACGCAGTGTGATTACACCAGCTACTATGCATCACATTAACTGTACATTAACCTTGCAAGTAGCCTGCATTAACTGCAGAGCGGATTGTAATAAAATGCAAAATGGACCTGAACTTAAATTACAATGTGGATAAAATTCTGAAACCAAAATGTCTCTGATGTTTGAAAAGAACACTTAAATGTAGGTATATTTGCTTTTGTAAAAGATAGCACAAGTCCATTTTTTTTATTAAGTTTAGCCACATGCAAGGCTTCTGAATAATTGTTTTACAGTTAAAATAGCTGTTTCTTCGAGGGGGAATTCCTGCCTGAAGGGCCAGTGCTCAGCAACTCCCTTTACTGGGATACTGCAACCAAAAATGCTAAATGATCTGTTATTAAAATGCTTTGCCCATGATAATCACCAGCACTGCCCCAAATGGTTGAGCAGTTACCGTTAAACTTTTAAGCTCTAATTAAAAAATAGAAAAGAAGAAGACGAGGAAGAAGAAGAAATGCTTTCAGCCGCTGCGCCCCCAGGGATGAAATCTGTCTTCTATTCTGTTGTAAATTGAGCACACCTAGCAGCTCACTGCAGAATAATCAGGAATTAGGGGATAAATGCAGCAACTGTGAAGAGTAATACGAGCTTGCATTGCTTTCTCATGCACCCTGAGTTTATAAAGCACCCCCCCTCACTAGCTTGTGGCTATGCTTCTCTGTTTGAATGCAGGATTTAAAAGTCTCTGGAGAAGCACAGTGGGTGAGTAAGAGGTGTTTTTTATGTCATGCTATAAGCTTCCACTCGTGATATTTTCTACCCTTTTAGATTATTTTTTTTTTCTCCTCATCTCTGAATGCATATGAATTGTGCTTTGAAATAGCACAGAGGGAGTGTGAAGTTGTGATTGCTGAAATGAGAGAGAGAGAGAGAGAGAAAGAAAGAAACACTCGCGGTGCCACACGTTTTGACAAGTAATTAAGGGCAACTGTGCCACAGCAGACACTGAATGGTGGCCAAATATTACAAATAAACAAATTCAGGCACAAGTCATTCTCAAACAATTACCATACAGTATTTGCAGCAACTGCTGCTTGTTTCTTTCTGTTTATGAATAACAATTCACCGTGTGTTTTTCAAGAGGGTAAATTATGCACTGTGCAGTATTTTCCCTTATTGTACCCGTTGTCACTGCTGCCACGGCGGATATCGGCACAATTTACAGTCTCTATCTGCAATCTGCAGCATTCCATATAGGCAGTATTAGGTTCTGGTGCAAAGGTGAGGGACATAGAAGAGGCCACGGCCACCTCATCACCCTCGCATGTCCTTCAGCAGATGGAGTTAACCCCCGGTGCTGACAACAGCCGTCGTGTCAGCTCTGGACTGGCCTCGCTGGAAATTGAGTGTCAGGTATTTACTTGAGCGGATTAAGCATGTGGCCCAAAGATTGTACGGGTTATTTCTTTAATCCTTGCAATTCTGCGACAGTGGTACTGTCCTTCACCACCATGTAAACACGGCCAAAAGCTGTTAGGACCACATACTTTTTGTATTGTGGTTGTTTTTTTGGTTTTTTTCATAGCAGCAGACATGACCACACGTTACTGCAGATAACTCATTATGTTGTTTCACAGTATTATTTGTGAAATGGGAAAACATCATTGATATTTTATTGTACCTGCGTATGTGCATGTGGGCTAGGGTTATTTCACATTTGATAAAACACTCAGATAAAAAGGTCCAGACATGTTTAAGCCTTAGTATCTGATTTATGTATTTTGTGTCAAACAAACAAGAAAACACATTGATTTCACACATACTGCTACAACAGACACAAGCTATTTTCAGTGAGAGAAGCTTCTATGATATCTTTTTTTGGATGAGCATCCATAAAGCTGTTTAGAAATCACATTAAAAAAAGGTCCTCCTAATGGCTTCATCTTCCCACAGACATTTTCTTCAGCATTAAATGTAATCCAGTTGATTGTTGTTGTACATCTGCGGTTGCGTTGCAAACAGGAAGTGCTAAAAGGTAATGTAGCATGCAGATTAGAAAATTGAATATAATAAAAAAGCATAATAACCCTAAATGGGAATAAGAAAAGAAAAAACACAGGCGTGAAAAAATCCATGAAAAAAAAAAGAAAAATAATCTATATTTATTTATTTATTTGTTTTGGTTTGTTCGATTTTTGTATTGTACGTACACTTTTGATATGATCTCTCTTTGTAATATTGGCACTCTCCTCCGTAGATTCTTATACATATTTTCTGTGTGATGAAAACATTTGGAGATACTATTATTGTGGCTGTTTAATTCAATTGAGTAGCTAAGCTTACAATTAAAGTACTGTAGGAAGTGTAAAATAGCACTCACATTCCGATTGAAGACATTTCTGAGTTGCTGAACTTGCCATGTCATATACTGTTTTGATTTTTTTCTTTCTTTTATTCCCCTGGATTGGACAAGTAATGGCAATATCATAAGACTGCACAAAAAGGGAGTGAAAACTGAGCAACAACAGCCTAGAATCGACAAGGTTAATTAGGGCCCGAGCACGAAAGTGCCAGGACCCCAACGGTGTCCTGGCACGAAAGTGCAAGGAAACCTATTGTTTTTCTAAGTATTATTATTATTTTTCCGCTGGAATATCGCGTTTTTGGGACCTTTTCCATCCCCAAAAACTCATGAAAAGTGGAATATGCATCAGAACTGGTGGGAAATTCAAAGTTCTGTATTGATTGGGCTCGGGTGTCGCCAGCGGGCGAGATAGCGCCCCCTAATGTAGGCAGTTTTTCAGGGAAAGTTTCTTCGATCTTCATGAAATTCAAGTATGTAATTGCATACGTCTTGAAGTTCGTGTTAAATATTTTTGAGATTTTTTCGGCCAACAGGAAGTCAGCCAACTTGGATTTCCTGCGTGATTTTAAAATTTACGAACACATCTTTGAAGACTTTAGGATGCACAAAAACTCATGAAACTTTACACGCACATCCAAACTCATAATTACTTTGATTTAGTGGTGAAATTTTGCTTGGGCATGGCATGTTGGCTCTCTAGCGCCCCCTTATGTCTTTTAGGTTTTGAACATACCTTGAGGTACTCGAAAACTCATGAAACTTGGCAAAATGATGGACACCTGTGAACTTTATGTAAATGTACAGTTATTGGGTTCAGCATGTTTAGCCAGCTCTCTAGCGCCCCCTAACGCGTGGAAGGCCGTAGTTTGGTCAAAGTTGATCCTATATTCATGAAATTTGGTATGCATATCCCACTCATCATTTGAAACATATTCCTCATCGGGTTTCATTAGCTCCGCCTACCCGGAAGTCGGCCATATTGGATTTTGTGCGTTTTTCATGTATTTTATGCATACTTTTACGATCTCCTCCTAGAGAGTTTATCGGATCCGCGTCAAATTTGGGTGGTAAAACCCTCAAACTACCGTGATGCTAAATTGCGAAGAAATATTTGATCGCTCGAACGGTGATGTCATACGTCATGTGCAAAGACGCCATTTTGTCTCTTTTTAGGTATGGAACTGTGCGATACTCCTCCTAGAGGATACAAGCGATCCATCTCAAAGTCGGGCAGCAGAATCTCAACACCTTCATGATGCTAAATTGCGAAGCTTTTGTATTTATGCTAAACGGCGTTGTTGTGGCGGCGCGGCGAATTCTGATGTTTCGCCATGACACAGGATGCTGTTGTAACTTGACTTTACATAGTCCGATCTGCCCCAAACTTCACAAGCTGGATAATAGTCCAGCCCTGAAGACATATATGTAACATTATGAGTGAAAGTCATAGCGCCCCCTACAGGAAACAGGAAGTTGTTGTAAATTGTCTATACATTGTCCAATCTTCCCCAAATTTGACATGTTTTATAAGAGTCCAGGCCTGAAGACATATACGTGGTATTATGACTGAAAGTCATAGCGCCACCTACTGACAACAGGAAATGGTCGTATACTGCCAGCCACCCTCATAGAAGTGCTTTAAAGGACGCCCCACATGTTCTCAACAGTTCATTTCCAGCGCCACATGCTCCAAGTAGAAAATTCACTCTAACTGTTGCGTGCAGTTTCCGACTTTCACGGGAATGAACGACAGCGGGTACCCCGACGTGCACGTTCCCCAGACGTGCCCGCGGGGGCGAGGGCCCGTTCATCGCTGCTTGCAGCTTTAATTATTGTTGTAATTTCTGTCCACTTGTTGTAGCGTGGCTGTTAATCCCAGAATAATGTCTAGGTTCCAGCTAAACCCTGCATTTGTTTTAGTCATCATATTATAAATTCTGAATATAAACACTGTTACAGTATCTGCACACAAGAAAGAAGAAGATTATGGGCCTTCAAAACCCTATACCAATTTATACCAAGCTTAGACTGTTCTGTACAAAGACAAAATAAAAAAGTTATTTTTAATACAAGTACACCTGCTGTTTATTTATTTCATTTATTTTTTCTTGGCAATTTATCACAACCACAGGGAGGACAGAAGAGTCATACATGAGGGTGTTCTTGCTGCGGAGGCTGGCAGAACAGTGATGTGATTTCGTAATATATAATTTGTCAGACAGTCCTGCTGACCAACAGTGTGTGGGTGCAACCTCATTAATCCTTACAAAAATATCAAGGAGTGTTGTTTACATCAATAGCTTGATTTGACAGCTCAGTCTCTGAACAACCCGATCTCATGGGAAGGTGTAAAAAATATTTATTTATTTACATTGGAGTTAGTTGAAAGCCCAGTTCATCATACAAAATATCACGGGTGTGTTTACATTGGAGTTAGTGGAAAGCCCAGTTCATCACATACGGTCGATAAAGGGGGCCTTTTTTTTGCATCAGTTTCCGATACCGAAGGGCGCTGCCAAATCGGCGTAATTTGACGAGTTGGGAATCAGACCGGGTTGCATTTAACGCCACATAGTTACCGTGAAATGGTCGCAGTTACTGTATGTTTAGGCTACAAAACTATGGTAACAGTTGCAGTCAGGTTTAGGCAATAAAAAACACTTAGGGGCAAGAAAAACATCATGTTTAGGCTAAAATAAGTATGTAAATTAAGTAAAATATGTATGGTAACAACATGACATAAGTAAAGTAAACACATGACAAATCTCACTAACGTAACTTCAAAATAACTCAACAACATTTTGGGACACAAACACTGATCTTGAACATCTCGTGGTTGAAAATCTAGTGGTTTTTTTTAACCAAAGAAACCCCCTTCCCACCCACCATGAGTTACTTTTTATTCTACGTCACTAGCTCTGAGTGTACAGTAGCATATTTACACAAATGCGTTTACATTGCACACTACATGGCGTACAAATGACACGCCAAAATCAACAAAGGCTTTGCTATTGCACAGAAAAATACTTTCATAATACATTATTATTGCATTTGGTTGGACCGGGCTGCTCTGAAAGATCAAACCACGTTATACATTTCATCACAGCTACACAGTTTGCACACTACGATGCCATATTCATTGTGGTACTGTATGAAACTCAATTACTAGACGTGAAACTTGCTTGAGATCTGTAATCCATCACAGTGAACATCAAGTCTGCATTAATATTTGCCAAAGTTAAATTATTGTTGTTTAATAATGCAGTGCAGACTTTTCCAATCATTTAAATTCAAATCAATTAATTCAACAGCTTACACATCCCTGCATGACACAGTAGAAAAAGTACATTTCAGATTCTATAGTGTGTATTTCAATATGATAAAGTATGCATGATATGTAGTTTAAGGAGCTTTTGCAGACGTGAGTGCACTTTACTATCACTGTCCCAAAAAATATATATGCATGTGCTTATCAGCCTTTCTAAACTAATGCGGCGATGACCACAT
This sequence comes from Sebastes fasciatus, assembly GCF_043250625.1. Classification (NCBI taxonomy): domain Eukaryota; kingdom Metazoa; phylum Chordata; class Actinopteri; order Perciformes; family Sebastidae; genus Sebastes; species Sebastes fasciatus. The sequence goes on from NC_133799.1 coordinate 13,101,781, forward strand.
GGAGTACAATTAAACATATCCTACATCGTGTGCTACAGTATCTGGTCCTTTTTGAAACATTACTATTTGCCAAATCTATGTAATGAGAGAATTCAGTTTTGCTGAGTGGATCTTTTTAAACATGAGTTTGCAGAGAATGCACCACTACTTCCTATTCATTGCATTGTATTACACACAGACACACAGTTATAGAGATGGAAAACTCATACACATGCATATCATACATTTCTAATTTCCTTTAATGTGTATTAGTGCAATTGCTTTTCTCTGCCCATACACACACATACACAGCAAGTCTTAATATGCACACAAACATGTTTTCTGGTGACAATAGAGATGTAATGCTCATTATCCACACGCTCATCTCCATAGCAGCGACCCTGGGTCATCATCGACAGGCCTGTGACTCATCATCGGGCAACAAGTTCCCCCAACCAGCAGCAGTTGTTGTGTGTAGTTACTGTATGTTGCGAGAACACCACAGACATCCTCAGCAGGTGAACGGTTCTCAGCTTGACTTGAAGATGTGGAGCAAGTGAGGCAAATATGCAACACGATCACAGCGGGGGGCCAACAACACTCAGCACGGCACGGCACTCGGGTGACTTCAAACGCTGTGACAGCTCGTTCTCTGAATACCATTCTCATAAACAACACATCCACACTGAAGATTTAGGAAGGCGTGAAGTAAAAGTAAAAACATTTGGCAGCTCATAAATGTAAGTGAGGAAGCTTGTTTTGCTGTGTTGTTACTGGTTTTTGAAATGCATACACATGCAGCCGAGCCTCGCTCGGTCTTTGGGGCATGACAAATAACTCAGAACTGTATACACTTTCATTCCCGCATTGCACATTAACAAGAAGGATGGCAGCTGATGCATTTGAAAAGAAATGTAATTGAGACTGGGTGCAGTGGACACTCAGATATTAATTTCTCAGAGGGCAGGGCCTGCCGCGGGGCATCAGATAAAATGTAATTAGGCCCACATTTCATTTGAGAGCTTCTGTACTGCAAACATAGACCTGAGGTGAGCTCAGGTCGCTGCTTTGATGATAAGTAATATTGGATGCCAAACGATGTATCAATCATGCCCGTAGGCTACTTAGCTAGAATATATAATTCTTATTCCCTACTGTGGACTGTATACAGCAAGACGAAAATGTTTTGACAACTTAGAGAGACATGCTACTTTACTTTTAGCACTATTCAAGCATATATTATCATGGAAAAAGAAATACAGAGAATTACTGCCTCATAACTGTCACTCTTTATTCAGTTGTGATGATTCACCAAAGTGCTTTAAGGGCGCCTTCACGAGCCAACTTGTATGCTGTTTTTATCAAACTCTTTTGCGGTTCAACCACTGGTGTGGTTCGTTTGGGCAGTTGTGAACAGAGCAATAATACTCTCGTGCTTGCTAGAGGTGGTTTCGGACCGTTTTCAAGTGAACCAAAATGCATGATGCCTGTTTGGGCATTTGTTGAGATGGACACAAGTAAACGACCCGTTAACATGAGTGGGAGAGAGAAGACTGACCTGGATTTTTGCCAAAGTCAGATGTCATCTTGGCCGAAGAGAACATACAGAATATTATGCTAAATAAAGTCCACAAAATATTGAAATTTTTATAAAGAGAACGGATTTGTGCTCACAGTAGATCCGTGCCGAGTCAAAGTGAAAAGACTTTGACAGGATTATATCAAAGTCCGCAATTCCCTCTTAAGAAGTGGCTCTTGAGACGAGACAAACCTACACACCCCTCAGCAAATTATTATTTCCTTAGTCCGCTTTAATTTGTGCTCTGAGAAACTGAACCAGATTAAATAGAAAACAAACCAAAAGTATCAATTTCACTCCGATTCGGACTAGCCAAGCGGACTACGGCTTGTGGAAGTGTCGTAGCATAGTAGCAGCTATAGTGACAAAGCCAAATAATTAGTTGAAGGAATACCAAGCAATCTCAACTTAAGTTCACTTTAATTGCTTTCGACTGTATCACATGACCTTAATCAGTGGATGCATCAGCGGTTTGCTCAGTTGTCATGAAACTGGAGTTTTTTAAACTTTCCATTATTCTTAACACCTCAAGGACTGCCTGTCCATGCTATCTTAAAAGTTGAGCTTCATTCTTGACCTTGGAAGCAGCAGTTGGCAAAACAATATAAATGCAAGGTCTACTTACTCACTCGTATCGAATAAGTCCTTTGAATTAAATGACTAAATGTATAAATCAACGGTTAGGGAAACATTGTTTGGGTTAAAATGTCTACTTCGGTATGGTTGGAGACCTCCATTGTCATGGTCACAATAATAAGCGCTTGATTAGGGTTAGGTAACATTTTGGATTATAGCTAAAAGATACCTATTTTGCCTTGTGGTTGGAAACAGAAAATGAACTGCAGTCCATGTTGTAGTCAGATATTTTGTTGACCCATCCATCCACCCTGAAATTTCCATGGGAAGGCAGTGTCCTTGTATCACATGATCTTCATGAGCTGATGGAGTTTGCGCAATTGTTAGGTTCTCTGAAGATAATAAAAAACCTTGTTCAATTGTTATGGATAATCTTTAAATAAAACAGTTGAAAGCTCTGCAATAAGCGAGCAAGTGAACGTTGGGTTGAGCCGGTTTCCTCAATGGCTGTTTCCAAGGTTAACAATGAACTATTCTCAAGTGACCTACAAAGCATTTGTGTCAATGACAATGAAGTATACAAGGCCAGCTTTCTTCAAATTTTTGCAGAAAAAGTCCTCATTTTATGAATCTATTTGCGAAAATATAATTTTGTATAATGAAATAATATACAGGTTTGATCAGGTAAAGTTAATCAAGCATTTGGAGGTCTGACTGAAACATTTATTTTTAGACCAGCAAGTGCAAACAGAGTTTTATCACTGATATCCTTTATCGTTGGATCCACCAATCGGTGCTGGACATACAGGTATGCAAAGATATTCTTGCGGAGTTGTTTATTGAAGTTGCTACCAGAGCGCTGCCATGCTGCCAGCTCCTTACCTGCACCACCTGGTCTGAATGTGTGAAGCCCTCTGTGCTTCAGAGTCTTCACAGGCTAAGCCAAAGTCAATTACTTTTACCCTAAATGGCTGGTCCACAGTCATTATACTCTCAGTTTCAGATCTTCATGCACAATACCTCCTCAGAAACCATAGAGACTTACCTAAGCTGAAATCCAGAATAATAATGTTATAAGAAGGTCAACAGTACAGGAATTGGGTTTGGGTTCACTTCAGGGCAAGTAACTGACTTTCAGATAGAACATAAATGAAATCACCTTGCAATAAAATGCAAGACAATACAATGTAATACAATAGCATATTTAGAAAGGCTGTATTATTTCTACTGGCTTTAATAGCTCTGAAAGAATAAAGAGTTGAAGGCAGTGATACAGCTTAGTAAATTCCCAGTGTTGCTATAAAGCTATAAAGCTTTCTGCAGCTGAGTTGAGCATTTACAAGACAAATCTCTAAATGTGTTGGTTTGATTTGATTTTCTCACTGACATAAAAAAGCAATGCAGATATTATGTTCTCCGATGTCATATGCATTTGTTTCATGTCAGTAAGTTGGAGCAGAGAGGTCCTAGTTGATTGATTAATATTGATAATTCATATTCAGGGTTTAGTACTTTGACATTTAGTCTCATATGGATTTGAATTAATTCAACCCAGTCAGCAGGAAAAATGTTGGCGTTGTATGTTTCTGCAAACCACAGGATACGTTGAATGTTTAGGTTTCAGAACCAAAAATATATTTCATATCAGCCTTGTATAACGCTTGCAGAAACACATAACGCCACCTGGTTAATGTTGTGAAATGATTGCTTACGTTTAGGCAACAAAACAACTTCTAAGGTTAGAAACAAGATCATGTGTTAAAATAATAATGTAACAACCGAAACAACGTAACCAGCGTGAATAAATAGCAACCTCCCTTAGTGTACTTTCTTCTGTTACGTAACCAAGCATAAAGTCAAAGTCCTGTGTTTGTTCATTCTGTTCTCGTACACAGTCCGTAGCTATATCTACGAAAAGAAAATGCACTGCAATTTGTAAATATACCACAAAATCAATTTGTATGTAATCCACGCAATTCTGAACCAGAAAGCACAAAGAGCAAAAAATGCTGCGTAGAGAGGAGGTCAGGGTGGATGGGTGGGTTAAAAAACACAAGACTTTTGCCCAGGAGACCGGTGTTCGTACCCTGTGTGAAACAAGAAATCAATGTTGATTTATGTGTCACCTAACTTCCATACTTAAGTTACACCACGTCCGTTGTTCTTTTAACCCAAAAACTTCCGCACTTATGTTATGCCACTTCTGGTGTGGCGTAACTTAATCAAAATATTTTCCTAAACGTAATTAAAGACTGGAGCGGAAATTGACGATCGACATTCGTAGGAAAACTCTGGAAAAATGTAAAACTTTTCATGAGATACCCTTCGAACCGTCGTATGACAATACGTCGGTTTGTTTGATCCATCTACCACCCCTCCCTACTGTCCTTAGTGGACTTTCTCTCTTGTTATACTCGTTATTATACTACATAAATGTCATACGATGTAACTTTGAATAGTAGTTGCTCGATATACTACGTCATTCCCTCTGACCAAATGCAAAAATGTCCACATTCAATGGTTTGCAGAAATGTATAATGGCAACATTTTTTTTTCCTGACGACCGGGCTGATTAATTTCACAATAAACTATTTGCCTTTACTTTGTTATTACACAACTTGATATATGTATTTATATTTGTATGTATTATGTATGGACACAGCATGTATATAACATATAATTTTAAGAACACATTTCCTTTCTTCTTTAGTGACTTTTATTTATTTACTAAATCTTTTCGCAAATGGCAGTTCTCTCTGTTTTGTTGCTGCTGGTTGGAGCCACAAGGCACTTCCTTACACCAGTGCGCAGGGTAATGACATTTATCATAAACAGCTGCCTGCGTATGCCACGTCTGAATGAGTGTCAAAGAACTTGCCCCTGTAGTCCCTTACGGTAAGTAATTTTTCCACCCACTGACAAAATAGGAAAATCACTGCTTAATCCCAAAGTCATACGTTCGGTATTGAATATAATGTATCTCACATTTACGTTATAGCTTGCATTGCACTTGCAGATTCAAAGGCATTTTGTAAAGCGGGCAGATGCATTAATCTAAATGCCACAACCAACCTCCCCCCATTCCCTCTCTGCACACAAAACAATCTACAATCTGTTTCCCCCGTGGTGGCTCCTCCTGACTTATGCAGAACTCAAATCTTGCCAGGGTAATTTATGACTTTTCTTCGCGTTGGGCGAATCTCCATTCTGCAGTATAAAGAGGCGGAATAGAGGAGATGCTCACACATCATCACGCAGTACAGAGATAGTGTAACCTGGCTGACAAGTCCTGCATGTTGGCTCTACATATAGAGCTTTATCTGTTATGAGCTAATTCAGGAGGAATCCTACCAGGTCTACAACAGTGTGAACATTATGGCTTTGACCCTTGCACGGGTCACTGGATTCACACCCGAACAGTATTTCCAGAGGACTGGAATGTCATCACCTGCCTTTCATGGTGAATGGCAAGGACACAGTGAATCATGATTAGATGTGATAGACATAACTGTGCCTGTGGATGCAGTAAAAAATGCACAGCAAGTTGGGAACTGGCAGTTATATATGTCCCAGTGAGTCATAAAACCGACCTGAATTTAAATGGGAATATTATTAGCATATTGTTGAATGTATAGGATGAATCTGGCTCCCTTATTCCGCCTCTGTGCAAATACTACTTATGCGTGATGAGCTATTGTTTGGCCCAATCGAGAAAAAAAAAAAAAAAGTTTCTGATGACGCAGCTTGAATTAAAAAGGAGGCACTGAGGCGTCTCCTGTTCTGAATTGAGCAATTTTGAGTTGTGTTGTCCACATTGTTCAGCTGTGTGACTATGTGATTGGCTGGCTGGACACTAAATGGCCAAAGTTTGAATTCACATAATTTACAAATCAATTGCTGTGGCCCCTTTGCCCAAGCTTTGGGGACAAGCAATCAATGCAACTGAAGGAATAAAACATGTTTTTTTACTGTGTGGATACCTTCCTGCAAGTGTCAACAGGGAGTTCAGGTTAGGACAAAGTGAACAACAGGTAATACATACAAATGTTGTGGCTGCAGGGCATCAAGGAATCATTCTCTGACTATAAAGTATACTGTATGCAATCTAAATGGATCGAATCAGTGCAATTCCAAATATGGAACAATATAAATCAGTCTCTCTAAATTCAGGATCTTGGTGTCCAAAGAGTTGATGTAAAGGTCTGTGAGATAATTGGTAAAATTGCAGTTATTGCAGTTTTTCAAATAAAAAATAATACAATTCAGAGAAACAAGGAGTGAGACAAAGTTACAAAAATATGGTTGACTTCATGGATAACTAACAGCACCACGACTAGCTGCTACAGAAAATAAATGTTCATGAAGAGGGCATTAATAATGAGAGATTTGCATGATCATTTGTACTCTCATCGTAACATTTTACATATAAATACAGCGCCTGTTCCTGGTGTGCCCATTCGTGGCATGTGGCAGGCCGGTTGCTTGGCTCCCGGTAGCCTTCCGGTATTGCTGCTTGCAGCATTGTTGGGGGCTCGTGCCCATTCGTAGTGCGTTACCGTTCGGAGTGTGTGGTCATTCGGAGTGAGCTGATTGCTTGGCCCCAAGGAAGTGCTGCTTGCAGCAGTGTTGAGAAATGCTCGGTGCTTGTTGACTCCTGGGATGTGAAGAAGAGTTCGGTTGCAACGTTAGTATATCCAGCATTCAGCGGCAAAACAGAAATGCACTCAATGAGCCCGGGTCTGCCCGCTGCCGATGACATGCTCGTCAAAGCGCCGTTTGCTTTTATTCAATAACGTGTCGCAGGTCCAAATTGCGCAAAATTTAACAAAGTAGTCCATAAGGTCCCCAGCAATAGACCCGCCAAATGTGAAGTAGATCGGATCAGTGGTTCTTGAGATGTGCGAAGGACATATGTAAAGGCATACAGAGATTCCTCGCTTTTTAGTTATACAGTAACTTTGCAATTGTTTAAAATTTATTGCAAAAATATACAAGAGTGATACAAATGTTCCACAAATTTCTTGAAAAAATTACTGCAAAGGATTTCGCAGAATCGCAAAAATACTAATGTTATTTTCTAGTGATCGGCTTGATGCCATCGTATGCCTTCTGAACAAATAAAAAGCCAAGCTCTTATAAACAAATTCTAAACCGATCTCATGGGAGAGCATATAAATAGCACAACATTACAAGTATATTCCATGTGTCATAAGAACGCATTGTAGCCTTTTTGCGTGTCATTTGTTCACCTCATTTGCATGTTTACGCCACACAACATAACTATGGTAACAGCCGCAGTTAGGTTTAGGCAACAAAACCTTACATAGGTTTAGGGAAACATACTGGCTTAAAATAAGTATGTTTACTCAGTAAAATATGTACGGAAACAACGTAATAGAAGTACGGAAAATAAATCACAAACATCACTATTAACACCTCACTAACTTCAAAATAACTCTACAGACTTTTGCAGCCCTTAAAATTCAAAGTTTTAAATATCAGTGTTGGTTACTTGAAGATCCCCAATAGGACCCGGGGTAACATTTAGAAAATGTTTGCTAAGTGGTCATTATTATCATACTGGTATGTTCACATTTCATTAAGGAAGACAAATTATTCTGTTGCATTCAGAAAGGAACCCAAACAGTCCAAATGGCAAGGAGTTTCACTTCTGAAAATTGCCCTACTTATTATACTTTGATAAAGTTTAAGGCCAACATCGTGTCATTTTCCACATTTTTCAAAAAGGAAACCAATACCAGTGTGATTGCAATAGTGGCTGTTGTCTCTTTGATTGATTATCAGCCTCAGCGTCAATACCTCACCAGAAGTCTGGAGGTAAAATGCATCTCAGGTGTTTTGTAATTTTGAAGTTATTATCCATCATACTTGCCTGCATCTTTAAAGTAAAAGGTACAGTTGGTATTTTCCCCTGTATAAGAACATCCTGCGGTTGAGCTTGTTCCTCCAGATTACTACAACATTTTATGTTTGATCATGTGAAAGAGGTCTGTTGCTGCGAGCCAGTGTTGCACTACACATGGAGCCACCTGGATTTAAAGGTCATTCTCTCCCATTGCAATTTCACCATTCACTGCTGAGAGACGTGGGGGTTTATCTGACTGCAGGTGTTTCAGACACAAGGAAGGTCAGAAAGATGAGACAGCCTTCTTTCTTGTTGTTATGATTACTGATTGATTTCAGAGACAGAAACAGTAGAATGCTACAGTGTCGTGCAACTTTTTTTAATAATAGCTACACAGGAATATGGATTCTGTTGGCTGAATTATTTTTTGCTAATATTGGGCACATAGGATCTGGAGAATGAGGAGTAATGATAACAATCGAGGGGGAGGGGAAAACGAGGGGAAACGCCGCTTGCTCCATTCTTTTTAATGGAGTTTGCTCAAGTTACATTTCTCCTTGCACAATAAGCAATTTCTACCCAGTCGATAAAAGCCGCTGCAAAATTGTTTACTTCCCTTGCAGGTAAATCATTTCAAAATTGGTTTGATATTAAGGCATATCCCTGAGAGCGTGTACACTGTGGATGTGGGTGATTACAAAGCAAACTGCTGCAACCTTTCTGGACTTCATATGGACCCCTGTTACTCTCTCTAATTAGCTCTTTATCCCCTCCAGGATGCGAGATAATGGCTAGGTGTGAATGAAAATTTGTAGTTGGATTTTTGCCGCAGGCATGTGTCGGATGCTGTATGTGTTAGGTGAACGAAACCAGTTCATTTGTAAAGCTTCAGAGTCAAGTGGGAGTAAGTCTGGTTATTATAGCATAATCTTGTTTCTGCCCTTGGTATTGTGCCATTGGCTCCCAAGGGGTGAAAGAAAAATGTATGCCACTATGGTACACTATGTAGTAATTCTTCTTCTGTGCTACACTCTATTTAGATTGGAAAAAAACAATCAAGTATGTCACTATGCTTACTATTAGTGTTGTACAGTTCCTCAATGCTGTGCACGATTGAGGAGCTTCTCACAGCAGGAAAAAATGAAAGCCAATGTGACTGGTGATTTGTAAAATACAAAAATACCAGGGGCATGTAATCAATCATGTATTGCTTTGTTTGATTCTCACAACACAGATGCACAACCACAGATGTACTAGCTTGGTAGGGATGTCACGAGAACTGATATTTCGTTACCAAGTCAATGCCAAAAAAGTGGCGGTACTCTTTTTTTCTACAGTACAACAGGTACCGGGGATCAGGGCTCGAGAGTTATGGTGTCCAGGGGACAATAGAAAATGTATTGCATTCTGATGCGTTCAAGCTCTATTCGGTTAAAATGAGTGTAAAGGTGAGAGTAAATTATAACGTTATCATGATGTGTTCAAATGTAATCCCGTCTTTTAGTGTAGTTGAGCTCCAGGAACATCTGATAAAAAAACAAATTGATAAATATGAAATCTTTTGAAATACATGTTTTGCAGGTTAAGTCTTCATGTGTTCAGTGATTTCATTAAATCTTGATGAAGTTGCCCATGATGCAATACAAACTGATTTTTACCCACATGTTACAGTCTGGCTCCTTCTGTGCAGCTGCTAAAATATTTCTACCATGTCAACTTGGTGTCATGGTGACCCTGTTCATTCTCCCACTCCTTGGACACAAACATAGTCAGACAGCCTCAGGCTGTCTACATGATCATCCGCAGAATCACTTTGCAATGGCTTGCACCACTGCTTTCCTAGAGAGAAGGGGGTAATGCTAAACCTCATTCCAGTGCTACCTCGAGTGTTGAATACTGCTCAGATTTTACATTTATCTTTTTTTAAATGTAACCCTTAGTACAGCTGAAGATGAAACTAAAAAGTGAAGGACATCTTTGACTCTCCTGAGATCTTATATCGAGTATGATTTAAAAAAATATTCAACAGTTCTTGTTTGTAAATTATATGATGGCAAATCAGCATTGAGCTGAGCTCTCAGCACTGACAGTTCAACTCAGACTGCTAATCATCATACAGCCTGACCCGATATTAAGACTCTTGTGTCTGGATTGCATCGCATGTCAAAGTGTTCAACAATCAAATGTCTTGGTGAAGTTTTATTTATTCATCTTATTTAACCTTTATTTATTCAGGATAGTTCCATTGAGATCCCCTTTCCAAGGGAGTTCTGGCCAAGACAGCAGCATACAGATGCAGCCACCTAGAATTGACAAACTTTAATAGCGCTTTCACCAAAAACGGTTTGGGTTCTAGGAATGATGTAATTTGTCTGCTTGAACGGAGGTTGCAACTACTGATGGATTTGGCGTCAGTAGAGAACATACATATCAAGGCAGTTTGTGTAATATGGCCTTATGCAGAACATTGTACCTCTATTCCAGTTATATACGGAGGATAAACCAACTTTCTCAAACAAACAGCAACGATGTGCAGAAACCTAAATCAGAGACAAATCGCAACACAGAATGATATACTGAATCTATTATTTTCAAAGAGAATAAAATTGCATGCATATATAAAATATCACCATGATCAACTGCTGATAAAAGCGTCACCTTTCTTTTTTTTCATTATTTTGTTCACTTAAATTTGTACCTGCTTCTTAACAATTACACTTTCAGATTTGCCTTTAAAGAGCCTTTCAAACTACCTGCCTAATGTCTGCTTTAGGGTTCACAGCTTGTTTACCAGAAGTCTAAAAGTTGGATTTAATGGGACTTTTTTCATTCAAACTGCCTGCAGAACTGTTCTACCATCCCAGAGAGAATGTCTCTGAAGAGTTTTAAGAATTATCCTATTTTTCTTTGAAAGGAAAATGTCTAAAAGAAAATGTCTGTTTGCGTTCTGCAATAAGCAATCGAGTACATGCACAACAACTCAAGAAGGATAAATGCGCAGGCAATGTTTTATGGCGGTCACACACACTTGCTGCCGCACTTTGCTGCTCTATTTACTTCTCACTGAAGGATTCTTCTCCAAACAGATTCTGTATTTTCTAGTAGCCCTCTTATCTGAATAAAACCACTGGCTCTTTTCTAAAGCCTTGCAGAGATCATTCTTACTGAAGGATTGGTGTTGCTAAAGGATGCTTATTTCACAACAAGGCATGGTGCATTACCATAGCTGGCCTTGGTTTACAGCCTGCAGAATAAATATTTTCCACTGTCAATAAACTACCAGGTGAATGAGGGATGTTGGGAAGATTTAGAGAGCAGGGAGGCACGTGGGGAAGTCCTGATTATTGAGACGTTTTCTCCCTCTTTGTGCATTTGTTTTGTTAGCTGTTTATTAATAACAAACAGGGCTTAGTTTGTCAGCCCAATCGCGCCGGCCTTTTTTCATACGCCATCATTCCAGACCCTTAGTACAGTACGTGCTCTCCTCGATGACCCATAACTCCAGACTAAATCAACCTTGTGCGGAAAGCACAATGGGTTCATGAATCACAGCAACACATCAGCAAGATTTATCCTCTCGCAGAGGGGTATACAGTAAACAGACACAACCCCATATTCATTTTGTGAATTATTAATTTTCAAGCACACACATGCAACCACATATAAAAAAGAAAAAAAAAACTGCAATATCTATTATGGCTTTTCGGTGCTCTGATGGATAAAGCACAGGCTCTGCCAGAATTATTGCTTCAGCGTGTTCAACACTGCAGGGACCTCTAAAAATAAATGAGCAAGCAGACTGTAGGAAGTGTCGTTGGGCGGTTATTTAATCAGCATGCCTGTATTAAAATACTGTAGTTTTCAGAGTTTGTCAGTGTCTCTGTCATTGCTGTATAAACGTGAATGGCACTTTAATGTCTTTTAAGGTAAACACAATCTAGCTGCTGGCATTTATTACTTGATATTATCACTTCTAATTGTTTACGTAGAGATCGAGACGTGGAAAGAAGCTGATGTTTTTTGCCAATATTCAATCTGCTTCTGTTTACAGCTGTTACATTTTAGTATTTGCATGCCAATAAAGTAAAAATAAAGTATTGTGTTTTTTCCACAATCTCTATACCAGGTAGAGTTTAAAGAACACACTATGCTTACAAATAATATTAATTGATAATAATAGCAATAAGAAAAATATGAAAAGTAGAGAGGATGGAAACAGAAGAAAGGGATAAGGAAAGGATAAAGAAGCAGGAAAAAGAGAAGAAGGAAAAGGAAGATAGGATAGAAGAAGAGGGAAAAAACAGGACAGAGAAAAGCAGTGAGGAAGGAAAATGGAAAGTGAAGAGGAGAGTGAGGGGAAAGAAAAGGGAACAAGAGAAATAGGGAGGAAATAAAAGACAAAGATAAGATGGAGGATGGTGAGAAGCAGGCAAAGAAGAAGAGAATGAAAAAGAAAAGGAGAATAGGTGAGGAAAAACATAAGGAAAGGATTTAAGAGGAGGAGGAGAGGGAAAAAAGAAAGCAGGCAAATGAGAAGGAAGGAAGAAAAGAAAATTAACCAGAAGGGGAGGAATGAAAAGGAAACTACAGAAAATAAAGATACAGAGGTGATGAAAGACAGAAAAGATATGAATAGAATGAAAATGGAGACAAAGGAGCAGAAGGAGAGGAAAGAAATAAGCAGAGGAGTAAACGAAGGAGAAGGTGGAAAAAGAAAATAAAGGAAAAAAGGGAGAAGCAAACAAAAAAAACAAGGTAGAAAAGGAAACATAAAAATTGAAGGAGGAGGAGGAGAAGAAGGAGAAAGATACAGGGACAAATGAGAAAGAAGACAAGACGGGAAAGGAGACAAAATAGAAGAAAGAATGAAAATGACACAGAGGGGGAGATGAACGGTACACGCAGGAAAAGAACAAGAAGGGAAAGATGAGGGAAAGGTAGAAAGATAAGGAGACAAAGCAGAAGGTGGAGAAGGAAGAATGAGAGAAGGTGATGGAAAAGAAGAAGAAGAAAGAGCAGAAATAAATCGTAAAAGCAGTAGAAGACGAAGTGGGACAAAAAAGAGGAGTAAAAGGGAGGAAAATTCACTGTCAATATAAAGGCAGTGATACAAAATCAGTCTAACCGTATTTGTGAGACTGAATTTCTGTGCATATGGTGGCATTACTAGCCCTTTCAAAATCTCTTGTTCAGAATCCTTTCATCTCCAGTAATCCCTTTCTCGTTGGAAATGCGGATTATATGTCCACGTATGGCGGACTGAAGTCTTCCATCCTTACAGAAAACTTGATAACCTTTCACTTTCACCTTCAGCAACAAAAACTCTGGGTATCACGCAGGCACGTTCGCATGGGCCCCGCGATGAAGAGCATGTTTATCTTGTTCTGTCAGTACTAGACAGACGGTGTCATTACATATGCTGCTGCCATCGCTGCCAGCGAGCTCACCAGCACAGCCAAGCACCGCTGCTTTCCATGGAGGTAATCTGCTACGGCAGAGGCAGGCTAGATTATGGGTAGGAGATGAGATTGCGGGCTGGCCACGGGCGTCCCCCCAAGCTTTTGTCTGTCACGCTGTTTCACTGAAGCACAGGACACCTCTTTGGGGGATGAAAGGATCTGTCTGTCTGTAACTGAGCTCGCGGAGAGGATGAAATGGATTTGGCTGGAAACGGGCTGGGCGCGGCTGGTGAAACATTTAAACATCTCTGCTAGACTCGAGTCGGAAAGCGTACATACGGAGCACGACAGCTCGTAACAGGTGTCCAGAGCAATCATGTAACTCCGAATGAAGACAACAGGCCTCCACGCAGCTGACACAGAAACCTCTGTAAAGGGTGGTAGCGTAGCATGCATACACAAAAGCCAGAATGGATTAATGTAGTACAGCAATTTAGCATTTCCAACCGTCTTTTCTTTGTATTTACAGCGTTTGAATGCAGGATGATGGTGCATTTTCCATGAAAAATAAATTATTTATCAGCAAAAACAACCTAATTGACCTCATATATGTCGTATGGTGAGTTTTCAGATTGAACCCAAACGCAGAGTGACTGGCAGGACAGGTAGTTTTGAAAATAAAGCGAGCTTTAATAAAGCTGAACAAATCCAAAACACAAAAGGCAGGGAGGGGAACCAGGTACAAAACAACAAATAGAAACAAATAACAAAAACCAAACAGAGGACCAAAACCAAAAATCACATACCAGGGAAAACACGAGGAACACCAGGATTAGAGTAGGAGGAAACATGGAACACGGAGGACAAGGTAGACGGGGCTGGAGAGACAAGACGAACCGACAAGGACAGAGGGAAACACACAGGCTTAAATACAGGACATGATACACACAGGTGAAACAAATCAGGGCGGGGCAGACAATCAACAAAAGGCGGGAAAACACACAAAGGAGGGAAGTAAAACCAGACAAGACACAGGAGGAGTGAATCACCAAAATAAAACAGGAAACACCGGAATAATATATAAGAAACCAAATCCAAAATCACAACAGTTCATAATAATAAGCTGGCACAGCCAGAACATGACAATATACTGCTACATTTGACATCATATGTCTACTCTAAGACTTTATCACCTCTGTGTCAAGGCTCCCTGTCCCTTTGGAGAGATTTTTCGCAGACATGCCTGAGCATGAAATTCTCCAATATCCATTCCGGTCTGTGTATTCTGCAGAGCATGATTTGAATTTTGACTTCAAACGGTATTCTGTCTTTTAAGTGAAATGTAAGTTCCTTGAGTTATTCTCGTTGAATTCATGCACCTTCAAATGTTGAAATTACCACTTACAAACAAATGGGAAATACAGTATGCGTCGCTGAGCAAAGGCAGTATTTTTTTAACACGAGGGCATGAATCCAAGAGGGCCGCTTGTGAAAATGAAAAAGAAAATACGACGGGTATAAATGCTGCTGAGAGATACTTTTATTTACTTTGGAAGTCCAAAAGTTTACAAAGTAATGACTGCGGCAAAAGACATGACATTTTGATTTCATTTAATATGAAAAGAAACGACAGCGGGGGGAAGCACTCGAGGAAGCCAAATAAAATGTATTGTTTGACGGCGGGGGACAATGCAATAAAAAAGCAGGAAGGAACCTACCTTGCTCCATCTACAACAGCATATAATTTCATTGAATGTTCAGTAAAGAAGATTACTGTTTCATCAAGCTGCATTTCATGAGGTGTATATAATAGAAAACAGTATCTGTATTTCATAAAACCAAGGTTTCATGCTGAGCTTGAAGACCGTGCGTGCCGAGACGGAAGGACAAAGTTTGCCGACCCATCTGCTTCTGCAGTTTTATATAGTGGAAGAAGTCAAACCCCCGCAGGATAGTGTGTCAGAGGCGCTATGCATTAGGCAGGATCTTGCCTGTGGGATGGAAGCATGCAAGGTCAGGAAAAGCATTTCTGTTGGGAGTAACTCTTGCTGATAGTGGTGTTAAAGTTTCCAACAAAACTGCGCTGCAATGCATGAAGTCTTTGAATTTTTCTTAGTTCAATCTACCTCTTACAGGCAGTTTTAAAACAGTTTTGTGGTCTTCATCCTTATCCATTAGAGACATGGGTAGGTATGGGTCATCAGTGGCAGTAGCAGAAATAGTGTGAGTTTGGTTGCAGCATATACAGTATGTATGGAATTGCCTTCGGTGGATGCACTTTGGAAAAGTTTTGAGATAGAGCTTTGATTCTCTGCCCGAACCCATTTGGGAAACTGGGTTTCTCATAATTCCCCCTGGTCTTGAATCGGGTCGTGTTTTTGCCAATTTCAAATAAACTGTTTATTTGTTTATTTATTAATTTTATTTCTTTTTAGATTTCTTGTTGGACCTAATACATTCTGATACTACAAAAGAGACATTTTGGGGTGTATATGAAGTTAAAAAAAGAAAAAGAAAAGGAAAAATAATTGTTTCATAGCTGTGTCTTTTGTGGGGAAATTCTTTTAAGGGGCATTACATTGTGAAATAGGTTGCTTTTCTCCCTTTTCACTATAGGCTCTGTTTCCAAACATGAACTGCCTGGTAGGTTAGGGTAGATCCTCTGCTCGATCAAGGAGAGTGAAAACAGGTTTGCATCATTATGTCCTCTGAGCAGGGAGGGGCTGAGCACTGTTAAGATGCAGGATGATAGGTCAAATAGTTCTGCAGTAAATTACAATTTATTAAATTTGGTGTGCTCATCTGTATGTATGTGTGCCCATAGGTACATTTGATGTTAGCAGTAACTGAAAATTGTAAATCAATGTTTTGTTAATTATTTTTGTATGATTTTGGTGCTTGAGCTTTGTTAACTCCCCCTATACTTACCTGGGCAGGTGGTAGGTTCCAGTTAGGTGAGGCTGAGAAGTTAAAAAGCCATTTACTGGAGTGTAATGGGGAGAGGAGGTGGTAGCTTACTGTGAAGCTACAGCTTTCACCAGTTTTTTTTTTTTTTTCTTAATTTAGTTTTGTTGAATTTTGTGAATGTTTGAGAGTTCAAATGACTTCAACATTGGAGATTGTGTCTCCTCCCAACACTTTATTTTAACAATGGCAATGATCTTTTGATGACCTTAACCAAGTGCATTTAATGTAGCCCAACCCTGTCTCCTACAAAATTGCGTTCCCACACAACTAAACTGCATGCTGAATTACGTTTTGAGGGAAACATATTTTCTCCCAGATTACAGTCACACTTTTAACAGTTTTAAGCATGTGGTTAACATAAATTGAATTAAAACAAAACAAAAAACAAAACTACTTGGTTAGCTTTGGTAAAAAAAAAACCATAATGATTATAATACTTGAACGTCCTACGGGCAACCTGTTCTCATGTGAAGGTGTTATAGGACAACATTACGAGGATATTCCATGTGTCATGAGAAAGCATTTTAGCCTTTTTATGTGTAAAATAAGTTAAATACGTACGGAAAACAAAGTACTATAAGTACGGAAAACTTGTCACAAACGTCACTCATGTCACTTACAAAACAAAAAAACATTCTTGAACACCGGTCTCCTGGTTGAAAGTCCTGTGTTTGTTAGACCCATCCACCTCCCCACCCATTCACCATTAGGGGTCTTTCCCACTTCTTATTCTATGTAAGGAGACTAAACTGCGTTTACATTGCAGTCAGTACAGACTACATGGCATACAAATTCCACGCCAAAGGCAAGATAAGTGTTTGTATTGGACACTAAATGCCTTTCGCATTATCATGACATTCATACTGTGTGAACGGGCTGACACGGGACACGAACACCGATCTTCTTTCCAGTGTTTGTTGACCCATCCAACACCCCTTCTCCTCCCGACGCGACAAATGGATTTGTGATAGGTCAAAAACAAACGTAAT
Source organism: Sebastes fasciatus (assembly GCF_043250625.1). NCBI lineage: Eukaryota > Metazoa > Chordata > Actinopteri > Perciformes > Sebastidae > Sebastes > Sebastes fasciatus. The sequence goes on from NC_133799.1 coordinate 13,119,136, forward strand.
GTGCGACAAAGTAAATTTCCCTTGAAACGTAATTCACAAGTTTTTGTTGTATGGGAATGTAATTTTTAGCTGCTTAGCCAAACCTGAATCATAAATTTGTTGGGTCAGAGAACGTTCATATGAAAATTTTTTCTTGAGGTAATTTGGGTTGTTTTGGAGGAAACCAATTATCTACATTATTGTTTACTTATGTAGATTTGTTGAGAATTGGGTCTTGGGTTTTTAATCTGTGAAAAAAAATTTTGTGGATAAAAAAAAAACTAATATTTGCTTAAACTTGTGGCTGTTTTGCCCTGTGATGATCATAATTTCCCCCATATTACACCAACGGCATCAAACGATAAGAGCACAGAACAAATTAATAACGGAATAAATAATGACTAAGCTCTATTTAGAAAACCAACACAGCTCATATTCCTTGGGGGATTGTGCAGTACTTATTTGATTATTTGTAGAAATACCAAGCACAAAAGCTGAACCACTTTACAATGCAACAAACAAGAAACTTGGAGGGAAAAAATGCATTATATAGGACATTGAAAACAGAGTAAGACAAAGAGCTCATTAAGCCCCTTCCCTCGATGGTTGTTCCGCCGATGCACTATGTCGAAACTAATGGCAAAAATATCTGAGCAAAAACATATCAAGTTGACAAGAACAGGAGCCTATTTATTTATTGTCACATGAAAGGTTCCTTTTCTCTTTCTGTCTCTCTCTTAGGTGCTTTACTTATACCTCTAACCGAGGTGAGGCATTGGCATATAGTTGGAAGTGGCAGATGGAGCTCCGCTCAAATCTCGAACCAATCACTGATTCTGGTGCATTTTTTATTATTTTTTCCTGAGAGGAGTAACTTTTGTTTATACAATATAAATACTATTAATACAGGGAAACAAACAACTATGAAGTACAAAGTGAAACACAAATGGGAAAAAGGCCAAACTAGACCAACCAGAAGTTAAATAATCCCATCAAACACATGCACATATTCACCAATCTTGTATAAGAGTGGTGCACGGCGCTCCAGTCTTCACACCAGGCAGCTGTGATTTTCTACGACATATGCTGTGAAAATGACTTGAACATAATGCCGAGGCTCTAACGCCGTCCATCACAATGAGAGCCGCGCAGTTTCTCCTCCTTCCCTCGCTCTCCAAGAGCCTTCAAAGGCAACGGGAGTGTTGGCACACGGCTCTCCGGCCAAGCGGGGAGGCATCTTTTGATGGGAATGGTGATGGAAATCTCGTGGTGGTGTTGGCTGTTAGCCTGTTGTGTGCTCTGCTGGACGGTCATTTTCTCACCAATTTGACATGCGTGGCATTTTGTTATCTAGCAAGGACGTCCTGGTTTGAGAGTAGATTATTCACTGAATGTCAAGAAGGGATATTGTCTTCCATCCTTCCTTAAGGGATCCCAAAAGCTCAGTGACAATGACTTTTTCTCTCTCTCTCCAAGGCTTTTTTTTTTTTTTTTTTTTGCACAATAACACTTGGATGTTAATGAAATCAAAGTCAGATGCAAATGTCCCCATGCAGGCAGAGCTGGATTCAAAATGAATTAGAAGTGCAGATAAAATGTGATGTGAGGGATTAAAAAGAATTTTCAAAATGTTTGTAAAACAGTAGGAGCGGTAAAATACAACTAATCATATGATTCTGAGTCAAAGCAAAAATCTCTGACAGTAGTTGCATAAAGCCCATTAGTTGGAAAGCAAACCTTTTCTTTTTTAATTTGTACACATCTGCAAAAGACATGGCTACACTTCCCTAAACAACTATTTCACTGAACTAGTACCCCAGTCGGTTAGTTCAAGAAAGCTCAACATTATGGACAAACAAGCTAACTTTGACTAACTTTGCAAGACAATTGCAAACTAATTAAATTTTTCTAATGATGGCAATGTAAGTTGGTACTATGTATCATGATAAGCACAACAAATGTGTGTTATCTCTGTTTAAAATGTAGTACATCATTTATTCCAGTCATTAAAACTGCTTACAATGACATCCTAGAGGCCTGTACTACGAAACAGGATTCGGAGTTAGTGAGGTAACTTCAGGGTTAACCCTGGGTTTTCAGTCCTACGATGGTGATTCACTTTTTGCCTGCAGTAAATTGCCATGATAACTGATGCTGAACAGCTAACCTGCTCCCAGAGAAGGTTATGTTCCAGATAAAAGATCAACTCATATAGAAGCACCACCTACTGGCCAATCAAAGCTTTGTGCGCAGATCGTATGAAAATATTACACACATACGAAGAAGTTACAGTCATAAATCCAGGCTAAAAGCATCAAAGTGTCTGCCCAAAGTATCTGTTTTGTACTAGATAGGACAACTGTATGCTGAGGGTGAGTAGACTTGTCCATATTTGGTCATATGGTGCAAACACCGCCCCGTTCATGTGAAAGCGCTCATAGCCAGATTGAGAAACCCTGGGTTGACTTACCAAGCTGATAACCACCGTAGTAGGACCACCTAACGGGATTGCGATTGTTAGGGTTAGTTAAGCCAATTTACGAGTAGATACGTTGGGTATGTTGAACTCGCTTAGTAAGACAGGCCTCTGGTCACAAGAACATTCCAGGTAGATACAAATATATGGGGGAAAAAAACACTTCAGCAGAAATGCAAAATCTTGCTCACTCTCTCAGTCCAGCGCGGTGGGACTCCCACGTGGGTCCCAACCTGCAGGTTGGAAACCTTTTGACTTTGTATGTTAGCAGTGACAACTTTGGAACAGATCCAGGGAAGCAGAAACCTTTACAGGCTGAGCTGAGCTGTGGTGGCCTAACAAATGGTCTTGTAATGGCACCAGTCAGAGCTCAGACATTCAGCACTGAAGGCAGTGACATTTCAGAAACCTTCTGGAAACTGAAGCAACAGCTTGAGCCTGGAAGTTAAACACAATTTATCTTCTACCACAGGACAACGTAAATATCAGAGAGTTTTTAGGTATTAGTCACTTGGGGGTCTATCCTACACATTGGGCGGATGTCATTTTCACACCCAGCGCCACATTGTAAAAGTAACAAATGTAATTGACCCTTCGCTAAGTCCTGCCACTCGAACGCAGACTGGTCAATCATAGCGTAGCATGGGCCAGCTCTGACCAGGGTCTGACAACTACCCGGCTGTGCTCCATAGACTTTCATGCAATCGTTTCAGATTTTCAAGCTGGTTTTGTGGATTTCGAGCTAGTCATGGTTAAATATTGTGCCTAGGGCATGTGTAATAGTGATACTCGTTATCCGGAGAGGTTCGAAGGAGATATACATTTTTTGAAACATCCTCATATATCCAAGTATATAAATCCATCAAAGAGAAAAATCTACATACAGAAAACATAACTTCCTTAATTGAAAAAATATTCTCACCACAAAGTCCATGAGTAGCTGTTCTGGAACGGCTACAAAAACCTCCAATTAACTTTCATAAAAGAATAATAATAGCATAAACTTTGTGTTGTAAGGATGGATGGATATATATATATATATATATATATACTGTATTCTCTCAGTAATAACGTAATAATGGTATCATGTGTCACCATTTATTTCTTAGTATTTCACTAAGGTATCTTTTCCAAACCTTAACCAAATGCTTTGAGTCGCCTAAACAGAACCATAATAAAGTTAATCATGCTCTAGGTGTCACAAGCGTCCATTTTAGGAGATAAATTAATCATGTTGATGGTGAGTGTTTTGCATATTAAATCAAAATAAACATTTGAGAACTTACTTTTCAGATAAAGATAAAATGTTTCCTCATAATGTTTTTCAAAAAATGTGATCCGGGCAGCATTATATTTCTTTCAAAACACATCTGCTATTGCAAATGGGAAGTAAATTAATGTAAATTAAATAAATAGATATTTTTTTTTTAGAGAATAACGTACATTATGGGGCTGGCATTAAAATACCACTACTTCATTCCGCGGCTATTAAATTACCTGACTTCTACTCCAATGTTTTTATATGTGCTTTGCTTTTGTTCTAATCTGATTAAAATGTCTAAAACTGTCAGGGGATTTTGTCATTTATTGCGGCCTAAATGCCCAACAGGTTTATCCACCATATTGGAAAGCTTTATACACTGAACCTGTTTGTGTGTGTGTGTGTGTGTGTGTGTGTGTGTGTTTGTGTGTGATCCACAAGATTTTCGTCTCCTGGCCGGCCACCTAGCTCGCTAACTTTGCAGTCTGCTCACACCCGCACAGCCCTCTCCTTTGGACAAACACAGCAGTCTCCTCTGTGATGGATGTGGAGTCTAAGTGCCACCACTGTTTTTAGCCTTCTAAATATTTCTGCTCTCGCACAAACGCCCCCATGTGCTTGACACTGGCTTCTCTGTTTGGCCTCTTTGTGTGCAATATTTGCACCTGTTCCATCTGTCTCTCCGCCCAGCACGTTTCTTTTCTTTTTCATTTTGTTTTTCTTGTTTTGCCACAGCATTTTTGTTTCTTCTCTGTGTGTGTCTCAGAGAAAATCCACTGGAAACTGACTGTGCGAGCTATGCTAATTTCCCTGACAATTGTGTGGGTGAGGAAAACATATTGCTTGGAGAAAATGTGCCTGCGTATACACAGCACCATGCATATAGGCTTTTGTGGGCATCCATATGTTAGAGTGTGTTCCTCCTCTTCCCTGTCTGTATGTAAATCTGTTCTGCATGCTCCTCCGAGATCAGCTGAGTTTGAGTTTATTATGGCTCATATGATGCAGCATTACAGGAAGCCCACAGTGCCTACGGTGCCAGACACCGTGCTCTCGGCGACCCTTTTTCCTGAGATTTGTTAGAATATAGATTGGGATCTATTGCACAGGGCAAAGCTGGGCGACATCCATGCAGACAGGGAGGGAGGGAGGCAGGTTAAAGAAATATATCAAGGTTTTATGATGCTGAAGAAAATGTAAATTATAAAGCTAAATAGAAGGCTGAAATGATATGCAACCAAATGTGGAGGTCTTCTGTAAGAGACCAATAAAATCCAAACTAAATATGACATTAATAAAAGGTTTTAAATTAGTGGGACTACTTTCGTTGCGTCAAGAAAAAAAGTGAAGGTTACAGAAAACTGTATACTGCATAATTTCACTGTGCAGAGAATGTACTGTATGTATGGTTGCATGTCTTAAATAAATTCCTGTACTGTGCAAATGACAGCAAACTCTAAATCCAATCGGCACTGGTATCAGAACTGATCAATCCATATTTCAATTGGCTGATGATGATTATTTAAAGTCAGATAGAAAAATTGTTTGATTTAAACCCAATGTGCTCTGGCTACATCAGCCATAAGTGTAACAAAAAAAACAGCCTCGTCATTAACCTCAATGAGTATTGACACAGCAGGGGTACTAACAAAGGCAGCTCCGGCAAAAATGGAGGGTTGTCCGGCCTGAACCTGGCTCTGAACTTTTGCTGCAACAATCCAACGTCATCGAACAATGTCGCTTTCGCAATTGAGTGTTGAAACATCGTTGATTACGCGGTTGAAAGGGTTAACATTCCTGAGCTACCTGTGACAATTCTGTCATGACTGTGTGGCCCCATTTGCAACCAAATAGATTTTGGTAGTGACCATGGTGCGTGCTGTTCACATTGAAATCGACACTGATCCGACCCTGGCCGAGTTGGTCAATGTACTATATTTACACCATATAATTCCAAAAACATGCATCATTTTGCGACATTTTATGTTCTAACACACACTGATGATGCCATTCTTCCCTCTCTGTATCCTATTTCAAGCACCTGAGGTAATTAGCATGCATTGCTCCTGGGTTGTGACCTAGGTCGTAGGCTATCTGAATCATGTCATGACCAGGGATTAACCTGCGTCGAGTGGCTTGGTTTGAATGAAGAAAAGAAGGGTTGAACATGAGTCAGATAATTCTGGTCAGACAGTGGTCATTGGTGTGAAAGAGGAAATTCACCTATGTTTAATTCCTGGTACAATACCTTGTAACTTGAACAGTGTTATCGCACAAAAACTGTCTTGAGGTTGACATTTTTTGCCTTGTGAGTGAATGGAACAGCACCCTTAACCTAACTGTAATCCTCTCTGGACTGCACTTAAGCAAACCAAAGCTCATTCATCGAGGTTTGCATGGTTGTTTCTTTCATTCTTTTTCCGATTTTGAGTTTGACATTTATGATTTATTTTCTTCTTTTTTTCATTTCGAACCCCTCACCTCCCAACGGAAGCTGGGTGAACACAACAGGTTGTTGAGATTTGAGATGTATGTGCGTGTTGGCGCCTCTGTAAACCTCTGTGACCTACGGTTACTCATAACACCCCTACACACCCACATGTAGACCTGCAGAGACCTGCATCTTTGCAAAACCCATCATTCCAGCCTCAAAAGCAGCATGAAGCTTGTGAAGTTAAGATAACAACCTGACTGTGTGTGTATCAACCTTTTCTGACACAACAGTTTGGAAAGAAAAATACAAGCTATGTTTATGTTATTTACCAGATGAGATCTTCGCAAGGGTTGAAATGTTCAGCTGTGCTGTTGTTTACAAAATATAAATACAAACCACGAAAAAAAAAGAAAAGCGGTGACACTACTTTTTTATAATGCAGAGTCAATAGATGCTTAAGGGACTCAGTATGGGATGGGTGGCAACAAATGTGATGTTTCTTTTTTTAATTCAGCATTTACAAGCAATAAAACAGCATGCGAGCCACTGGCATGACCCAAAGGCATAAGTCTTGGTAATAAAAGTTTTTATAGTGTCATGCACCAAAGAGACAAATCAAGCCGGGGCATGGCTGATGTTCACACATTTACAATCAAATGCTTGGTCTCTTCCTTTTTTAAGGGAGCCCTGATTCAAAAACAGAAGCTCAGAGAGTCGGCTTCAGACTGCAGCAGCCACAAACAGACCATGAAGGGAAGACATCAGTGCTGAGCTGTTTCCTGCCTCTTTAGGGAGGAGAGAGTAATGCCGGGAGACAGGCTGAGAGTCAGGGATGCACTGAAGGGTGTCAATATAGTACAAAATTGAATTAAAGTGTAATTAGGGAAATCATTACCTGACACTTCTGCAGTTGGGGATTTGGTTAATTTACTGAACAATCCTTCAGCGAATGGACTGAGTCATGGAAGATTTTTATGTCAAGGGTGACTGAGTGCCTGTGAGTGGTAGAGGATGAATTCATAATGCACTCCTTAATAATGAAACATATATTCAATCAAATGTGCTTTAAACGTGTTTATGCTGTATAAAAAATTGAGAAGTTGGTGCTGACGGAAGCATATTTTATCCTGTGTTGAAGCGTAAACAGTAACTGTGAGGGGCAATGCCTCGCTCTCTGTAAGCCTTGAAACAATAGTCTAACGAGGCTTGTACATCAGGGACCTGGGCCCGAATCCGACTACACTTTACCCCAAAGTCCAGTTTGTTTGATTAGTGTGAACTAATGAAAGGGAAACTTAACACACGGGACACAAACAGCGGTCTCCTGGATGAAATGATGATGATAATGGAAAGCCCAGTGTGTTTCATTCCAGCGCTCAAGGGTGCCTTATGCGGCTTTGACAAAGCGTTGGTATTTGACGCCCTGATGATGAGAACAGGCTGATATAGCAGCCAACATATTTAGACACTGTGCAGATGTCTTCATAAAGAGCAGACCATCCAACAAAGATAAGAAAAAATGCTTATACCAGGTGTTTCCTCACCCTGAAGGAGAAACCGGATTAAAGAACAATCAAGGTGTTCAATGTGACTAATAATCATACCTAAATATTTACAATTTGAGACCATTTCAATTTCAGCTCCTTGGGCAGTTGAGAGCCTGGGAAGGATAGCTGGTAACTGTAAATTTGTCCACATTTAACACCAACTTAATTTTGGTTAAAAGGAACTGAACTGATAGGAACATCGTAGGCCGACTGCAGGAATTCAACGGTTTGTAAAGAGCAATAGATAACAGTATCATCAGCATAAATAACGGTACAATGCATTTGATATGGTATCACATAGATTTGAGAGTTGGCAAACCAGTTTACAGTTTGCTGAGATATTATCGTCTATCAAAACCAAGTGGCATTTTCAACTGTATCAAAAGCCTCGGCCCCTAAACTAGCTCGTAGGTTTTAAAGTAGTTGATGCCTTTGGCTATAAATCTGGAGGCGATGTTGGTGACATTGCTGCACGCTACACACTGATCATTTTCAGGCTAAACAACGTAGCTACACACAAGTTACATGACCGCAATTAGCTACAGTGAGTCCCTCTGGGGGAGAGATTTATGAGCAGGTGCATGCTTTTGTGTGTATATTTGTATGCTTGTGTGATCTTGAAAGTGCTGCACAGGGGCAAAGCAGTGTGGTGTGTGTGATGCTATTATTTTCACAGAAGAGCTTCATTTGTTGCTCCTTCTCAAGTAATTAATTTATTCATGCCAGTTAAAAATAAAACCAGGAGAGGACCCTTGTGAGAATATCAAGGCAGGAGAGAAAGCTGGAAGGGTGTCAAAACATCTGCTGGTCGGCACTGCAGAGCCGCATCCATTAACAATAAAAAAAACAAAGAAAATGTTACTTTATGGGCTCTTGGTGGTGGTGATACATGTTGTACTGTTTATCAGTTTATTTGGCAGCACTGTGGACCGAGACATTTTTCCTCCTTGGGGAAAATAAATGAGATCTTAAATCCTGAATATTGATGCTTGCCTGATTTGCTCTTTTGGATTATTACTGTGGATGAAACGAGCAGGATTTTCAAGTCCAGCTTTTCAGATATCTCCATGAAAGCCAAATGGAAAATAAATGTATATATATTTATATATATTCAAACTAGAATTACCGCCTTGCGGTTGTATGCCTCCACAAACCAGTCAAGTCGCAGCTAACCATCCATACCTGTCCAAAATGTCATAATTTCATAATTTTATCCTATTAGACATTTGTGTGAAATTACCATAATTAATAATAATAATAATAATAATAATAATCTATTATTGATTTATGGCCAAAAAAGTGTTTTGTGAGCTCAGTGACCATGATCTTTTGACCTTTGATCACCAAATTTCAAATCAGTGCATCCTTGTGACCAAGTGGACGCTTGTGCCCAATTTGAGGAAATTCCCTCCAGGCGTTCCTGAGATATCACGAGAATGAGATGGACGGACAGATGTAAGTACAACCCGAAAACCACCACATTCTCACTCCCAACTTGTCAAATACCGCCGCTTGGTCAGTGCCTCTCGGCATCGGAGACCGATGCACGGGGCAACCCTCTTGGGTTACTCTTGGACGGACCAGGGATGGAGTGTCAATATATATTCGTTACATGCATAGTGTTTCAAAATAAACCTCCACTTTAACAGGAAGTTAGTTTTACGCAACACAACCACTTAGTTATGGTTAGGAAACAGCCGTGGTTGACGTTAACTTCACTGACTAACAACTCACGAGACAAAACACTGACGTAACAAAAGAAGTCAACGTAACTTCACTTCTAGTTTCACAGGAGACACACACACCAGTCTCCTGGTTGAAAGTCTTGTGTTTGTTTGACCCATCTACCACCACGCCCGCCCGCCCTGAACGGACTTTCATGCTATTAATACTACGTCAGCTGCTCCGACCGTCGAATAACACCGCAGGTGGGTTTACAATGGAGTTAGTTTAAAGACCGGTTCGTCACAAACTTTCGCTAAAGGGTGCCTCCATGCGTCGGATTCCAACTGACCAAACGGTATTTCACGAGTTGGGAGTGAGAACGGGTTGCGAAAACACAATGCCTCCAGCCACTGCTTTCACTGGTGTGGAGGCATAAAAATAGTAATAAAAGAGAGATATGGGTACTTGTTCAAAAAAAGCCTAATGCAGGGAAGGTATGTGTGGTTAAAAACAAAGTGTTCAAAGTGCACATTTTGTGTGCATATTTAAACAAATCTAATCACCCAGTGTAAGGATATGGCCAGTTTGTGCCCGGTGTAATGATGCAGCATCAAATAAAAATGTCTGAAAAAATACGACCATCAGTCAGTGAATATCATGAGGTAAACAACTACCAGAAAGAAGAAGAAAATCAATTCTACTTTTAGAAAAGCATTTGCTTTTCTTCTTAAAACACCATTTGCAGTCGCATCAACATGATACAATTTGCATTGATGAATACTTTAAATTAACTTTAAAATTAGATTATATTGCACAAAATCACTTCAGGTGCATTCACATTCCACTACATCACGTGTATGTGTGGCCCTGCAAGTACCCAGCCCAGCACCTTTCACGACAGCTCCGCTGCCATCGGTGTGTGAAAGAGAGGCAGTATAGTAAAGGACTTTATCCATTAAGGTAGAAAAGCCTTACATAAGTGCAGACAATTTATCTTCTCACACTTTTTATGAATTTCTTTCTATCTTACGTCTCCCTGGCCTGAGTTGTGACAGCTCAGGTCCCCGCAGCCTCCACTGATGTCAGTCATTTTCCAGCAACACCCTCGAATCACAACATTCCATTTATTCGGTAAGTGTTTGTGATCACATGTAATTTGGTTTTCTCTGCACTGTCCCAGCGTTGATGGCAGCTGATGAGGTCTTAGAGAGCCAAGCCTTTTATTCTCCTGAGAGCTTGTCCCAAAACAGCATCTGGCCATGCCTCACAGCCAAACACACACAGCCTGTCACACAAACTGCCACACACACGCTGAATATACTATATTTAACCAGTTCCGTCCGTCCCACTGCTGCATTAGCTCTAACCACTCGTCCATCTGCAGTCATTCCATTAAATCTCGCTGCAGTCTGTTATCTGCTGTTTAAAATCTCACTGCTGTGTAATTGCAGTATTGTGGGGACATATGGTCTCTGATAAAACGATGGTATTATGTTGTTCTGTATGAGTTGCACAATCAAAATCAAATCATAAATATAACTCAGGGAGGAATTTCTCTTCCTAAACTGATGCAGAAAACATGAAAACGGCAAAATATACAAATGATGGACATTTGTGTGAGACAAATTGGAGCAGGACACAAGATATGTGATGATGTATTTGCAATGTTCACAGCTTTAGGATGTAGTACTATAAAACAACTCCATAATCCATGTCTCCATTCTATTAAGACTCTGATTTATTTCCAACCTCAGCTACCGAATTATCTCAAATATAGCCTGCAGCAAAGGACTGAGCAATACCACAATTTGTTAAGGTAATAGTCCCAGGAATTTAAAAATTATTATTTCATTTATCCGTTGTGACTACAGTATGGGATAAGTGTGAGAAGAGAAGAGAAGAGAAGAGAAGAGAAGAGAAGAGAAGAGAAGAGAAGAGAAGAGAAGAGAAGAGAAGAGAAGAGAAGAGAAGAGAAGAGAAGAGAAGAGAAGAGAAGAGAAGAGAAGAGAAGAGAAGAGAAGAGAAGAGAAGAGAAGAGAAGGTTAAATGCAATGCTATAAAGGACAATTATTAGTTTACCCAACGATGAAAATCTTCTTCTCTCCTCAGATTAAGTTTGCATGTCATTATAATTTAACGAGTTAGCCGCTGCAGCTTCTCCCCCAAAACAGTTGAGACCCATAACGAGGTCATCCGAGATCTAATGTGAGCAAACAATGACCATAAAATTACTGCAAACATCTTGAGCAGCTCAATCGAAGTATTCAAAAGTCCAATATTTACATCATTATCTCCCAGATTTCCCCATGCTGCTTCACGCCCTCTTTATGAGCACAATCTTCCAAATTTTACACCTGTGAATATGGCATGCAGTACCTGTTAGTCAGATATGATATAATACTGAGAGAGGCGTAGCTTCTTTGGTATTTATTTTGGTGGATACCAAGAGAGGTAAAGCTGCTTAGTGATGCATTGGTGCAATGGGAAGAGGAAAAACTAAGAGAAACATTTAAATTTGGTATTCATTCATTAGATTAATTCCTTTTTGGCACTTGGGGGCAGCGGAATAACTGTACAGTGAGCCGGTCATTGTTGTGAAATAAACTCTGATATAAATAAACCCCTTCAGGGTGATGCAAGTGCCGCATCGAACTGAAGGGGTTTATTTCACAACAATGACCCGCTGGCTGTTCATTATCCCACTTATTACACAGCTACTTAGTTAAGAAATCAATAATTTGACACAAAAACAGTCCACCAGGGACTGACATCAGAACTGTGCCCATAGCAACGGTCTGCTATAAAGAAATACAAATATATAACACCATGATTGACCAATCAGAATCAAGCATTCAACAAAGCCATGTTATAAAGCTATTTAACAAGCAAAACGTTTCCCAAAATACTCAGATTCCAGCTTCTGAAATGTGAAAATAAGCTGCTTTAAGAGTTTTAATTAAATATCTTTTGGTTTTGGACTGACAAAACAAGCACCTTGGGAAATTGTGATTTCTGCATTGCAGCCCTAGTTCAGTGGCTAAAAGCTGTTATAAAATATGGATCAAGCATGGATGAACAGTAATTAAGTAACTAGGGAACTTTTAACACCCAAAGCCCTGTTTTTGGCTTTACAGCACACTGTTTAGGAGTAATTGTATGATCATTTTTGGAACATTATATTAAGATACACCCATAATCACTGTTCAGACTGATATGAGTCCGATTAAAATGCAGATTTGTCATTTTGGGGTGTACTACTCAAAAAAAATGGTAAGAAGTTCATCTTACATGCAGTGTCGACTGTCATGAGAATGCAAAAACAGACTGATTGTACTAAGCCATTTGGGCCATTTGCATACTCCGATGGCAGTTAGCACTCACAATGGGTGAGCAATAGCGAATCCAATCAAGCTTGTATACAATATGTTCTCTGCGTGGAGAGGATTGGAGCAGAACTCTAGGGTATTTCAGCTGGACAGTGCACAAGCCTGGAGGCTGTTGGCCGAGGTCATTTATCAGCAGCCAGTCGCCACAGGCAGAGGCTGGGCACATTCTATCCCTGACCTATGTTCTCTATAAACCGAGACAATGTCCTACTAAGACTGGGTTTTTTTCTGGAAAAAAGTCTCTCTATCATTGGTGAATTGTTTGCTTTTCTTTCCCCGGAGGGAATAAATCGTCCTTGCCCCTCCCCCCCCCCACGCCCTCCCCCCCTAGCAAATGCAAACCAGCATCAAGGGGGAATAACTCTGAAAAAGGTAAAAACAGAAGAGGGAGAAAAACATAGCGCTAACAAGGTTTATACAATGGGTAGTGCCAGCAAAGCATTCTGCTTGGTCAGATAAGCATTCTTACCATGTTTTATGAGACCCTTAACAACATTCAGCCCGCCTGGACAAAAATGAAACTGGTTGCTAAGCTAAAAAAAAGGAGTTAGTGGAGGGCATTAGTCAGGGAGATAAGTAGCCAGTTATGTCTGTTCTTTTTTTTGTTTATTTATATATACATTAAAGGGATATTTCAGCCAATAACCATATGTGAAACAACTGTGAATTAACATTTAATCAGGAGAATAGGAATGATAACTAAGCCATCGCAGTGTACTTGATGATGATAATCTGAATGGCATGACAATTTCTGTTTGGTACGTCGTGATAAAACCCAGAGCTCCGTCATGAGCAAATGTTGTTAAAGGCAGAGCTGAATCTCACACTTTGAAAATCAAACATAACAATTTGATACGGAGGAATTAACAACCAAGAGATTACATAAATCAGCCTTATGAGTCAGCAACTAGAACTCATTGCTAATGCTGCAGTCCAAGGCAGGATAAAGATTGCGTAAAGGGCTCGGGACGTCAGACTTTTTTCTACACCCCTGCAAGAATTAGGGGGTTTTATGTAATATGTGTTTGCTGACTCAATGTGTTATGTGATGTTCTAGGTAGTTTACTGTATGTATTTTGTTTCCCTATTGATTTATAATGATAATAATGCTCATGCTCTGTATAGAGCAGCATCTCCGTATTTTCAACCGTCTTTATGCACAGTGTTTGCGGGTGAAGCAACATCAACTGCAATTTGGATGATTGTGTCAATACCTGCCTCACTATAATACCCAGAGACACTGACGAGAAAGCAAGAATATAGTATAATTGCTTTAAGCACATCTCGAAAGCCAGACATGCTGGAGATTGCCGTCTGCTTGTTAGCCCACTGTTTTCCCTCTCAATAAAAAATGCAATAATGTTTACTCTTTACTATGCAACACGGTATATATTTCAATCTCTGAAGTTAATGGTTTTTTCAACTGGAGTGGCCACATTTGCAAACAACAATTTTGCTCCCGCAAATGAACTCAACTCCCCGATGAGGTGAAAAGTCTACGAGCCTTAACAGCGGGGGAATGATTTCACACGGGCTCTCCATCATATCACGTACACACACACGCGTGCAGGAAGGCACTCATGCACGAGCGTACACAAACACACCGGCTGTCGCTGCATTCTTGACTGAATATGTGAATGTCAGGATCATTCAATAAGAGAGAGGCAACAACAGGGAGAGGGTGAGCATCTGGGGAGCTGTAAGGAGAGGTATGAGGCGCTCCCTCTGTGGATAGACTGACACATTGTATTATTGTCTCTCTCTCGACTCTCTCGCGCTTCTAATATACTTGCATGAATGGGTAATGGCATATTTGTAAAGCAAGCGTGTGACATAAGACAACATATAAATGAAAATGAATGAGAATGAAAAATATGAACAATCTATGAAGAACATCCTTGAAACTTGTACTTTATAACAGAAATGGGTACAGTTGTAAATGTGTCATACATAAAAACTTTAAATGCAAAACGTATGCATATTATACGTTACATGCAAACATGTATATGTATGTCCTGTACAGAGGCACAGTATTCTCACATACTTTATAAATTTCACAGGGCTAACATTAGCCGTTGTCTCTCTGTGCAAAACTAAGGCTGGTCTCATACCGTTCGTAGCTACTGCACTGTAATTCATGTACATCCCACAAAATGAATTTGTAATCCACGTAATCGTGAACAAGAAAATATAAAGAGCAGCGAACGCCGCGGAGGGAGGAGGTTGGGGTGGATGATTGAGTCAAAAATACCGGACTTTCTCCTAGGAGACCGGCATCCGTGTCCCGTGTGAAACCAGAAGTCGGTGTTGATTTATTTGTTACGTAACTTACGTACTAAAGTAATGCAACTTCTGGAGTTATTTTAAGCCAAACCACAATATTTTCCTAAACCTAACTAAGTAGTTGTGTTGCCTAAACCTAACCAAGTTGATCTTTTCCTAAACCTAAATGGCTGTTGCCTAAATCTAAGGAAGTTGCTTTGTGTGAAGACAGAAGTTTATTTTTGAAAAGACTGTATACATGTAACATGCGTGAATTGACACGGAAAAGGAGGAATTACTTTTTCGTAAGATATCACACGAACTGTTGTATGAGAATACATTGTGTCGTCATATGCAGATAAATTGCATTAGCAAATATCTTGTATAAGTAATGCTGCCTATAAGGTAAAATTGAACATTATTCAGGTGACAATTGCACTTCCACCAAAACACATTTGGTATTTTGTAGGAGACAGGGTTGAAAACAAATTTGACAACGTGAAACAAGACCGTGAATGAAACAAATGTTAAACAACCTAATGATGATGAATACACAACAACAGATCATATTGCAGCATATTGGATCATTGCACATAGATGCATGTGGAGGCACATATTGTGAATACTGTCACGTTCACACATTTTGTAGATATTTATACTGTATAATGGGTTTACAGGTTGTCATCAAACATCTGTTTTCTCTCTCAGCTGATGGCAGGTGAGGATGGAATCTGCAGATATTGGTGTTGTTTTTGCAGTTTCACACAGCAGAATGGCGACTTTCTCTTCACAACTTCATTCAAAGATTTTTCACACATGTCCAAACGTAGAAATAATTAACTACTAGAGAAAAGTACACGTGTGCACTAACCTAATAGAAATACTGTGTGTGCAGGCAGGGAGGGGAATAAACCGAGAAAAAAAAGTCCTAAAATATGAAAACGATTACAGAATTTGGTTTGAATATGCTTATCTAACCAAATATTTAACCATTTAAGAGAAGAAAAGAGCATAAATGACGTGAAAAAAAAAAGATCCTGCAATGGAGCCATGATCAACATCTACTATTAAGCAGAGAAACCTTGGAACAGCCTTCCAGCACTGATCTATCTCCTATTGACTCTCCTCTCTGTGCCAATACAATGATGTGCGTCATATACATATATTATAAGAAGTGGACGTAGTCACTGTGACGTCATCCACTAGTTTGTTGACTGGTTTTGAAGCCTTGAGTTTGGCATTTTGACCGTCATCATCTTGGTTTTTGGCAGTCGCAATCTTGATTTTTGGCTGTCGCCATTTATTTATTTTTGGAACCACAAGTGTGAAGCTAAGTACAACTGAATGCTGAACAATGCATTTTTAAATCAAACCAAAAATTAAAATTGACTTTCATGAAAACACACTGTGAAAAGGTTTAAGTACACCCAAACCGGTCAACACTGTGGTCTCGACCTGTCAATCACAAGGTTGTCTCGCCCTAAATAACTTGCTTTATGGTCTATTTGTCTCTAAATGGAACCATAACTTGCTAAATGAACATCATGCTGTATTGAAGAAGACTTGAAACTAGCGATTGAGACCATAAACTCATGTTTATAATGTTTACTGAGGTAATAAATCAAGTGAGAAGTAGGGTCATTTTCTCATAGACTTCTATACAATCAGACTAATTTTTCAATAGGTTCTCATTCAAACTTAACACATACCACAGCTTTGTTACATCTCTCGGTGTCACTTTATGTTTAGGCAACAGAACCACTATATAGCTAGGTTTAGGAAAGAACTACATGGTTGGGTTTAAAACTACTATATTTGTACAGTGAAAATGACACTGAACGTTGTGAGAACACCCCATGAACGGACAGCTGATTGTAGCATGAGAGTTAAACTTAAAGCACGGGACACAAACAGCGGTCTCCTGGGTGAAAGCCTTGTGTTTGTTGGACCCATCCACCTACCCTCCTGTCCGCCTGGTGTGTGTCTTTTCTTACTCTTAAAACTACGTCACCACACTCCCGGCACACTTTCTTTACTTTTGGCGCAGATGGGTTTACATTGTAATTAATGGAATGTGGCGGTAACACAAGCCGACGGCCGTGACAAAGTCTCAGTATTTTACACCCGGGGAATGAGAATGTGCTTTCTTTTTTGCAACCAGAGAAGTCGCCCCCTGCTGAAAGAATGCAAGTTTAAGACATTTCCGCATGTGCTTCACTTTTCAGACCTGGAGGTTGACGCCTGGTCTCAAACAGTCAGAAAACAACACAAGACCTCATCGTGAATCACAGTTAATTTATTGTACTCAAACAACAACAACAAACAATTTGATTATTTGTGCAATCCTGCTTAAGTATTAAAGAAGCTCAGCATTTTCTCAAGTTGATTAATGGCGAGTTTGGTGACCCAGATGAGCAATAAGTAATGCAGATTCTGATTAAACCGTTGTCAGTCTATTGGCTCTTCTAATTACCACATTATGAATGCCTATGACCCCGCTGAGAGATGTACTGCGGACAACATTAAGTGAGGATGATTCTTTTTTTTTTCACAATTGACTGGTAGCAATTTATCATTTATAGAGACATCGCGTTACCTGGCATCCTGCACCACTTAGTGCTACTTATCCAAACAAAGAATCCATCAAAGCTCATAGGCAGGGGATAACTTTGAGGATTTATTTTTGAGCACATCTGCATGGAGAACGGTGAGGAGTGTATTTCATCGAGCATTTGGAAGTGTCAAGCAAACGCATGATTTATTTATTTTTTTTCCCGTCCCGTAGCTCACGAGGAAAAAACAAGTAAAGCACAACGCTGCCGTGACAATGCACTGACAAAGGCTGTCAGGTTTTCAGGCTAATTAAAACCTCAGCTTCACTCTGTTCCCTGATCACTCCTCACAAAGACCCTTGAGTGGCATCAATGAGCACGCTCTGGCTTAAGTGAATGTTTACCTCCCCTAATGACTATCTGTCTCAGTGCTGAGTAAATGCAACTGCCTCGGTCCTCTCTGCCACTCGTTAAGGTTACACACACTCACGCAGAGGCGAGACCTCAGCCCGAGGTCTGTGTACCAGCTGTTTGTAGACACTAGACCGTTTGCAGGTCGTTATTGTTCTGCTGTGCGTGATGATTGCTGGACCGCACGGTGGCTCAATGGTGCACAGTGTTGCTTAACAAGTTGCTAAGAAGAATGCTAGTTTGATTCCACATCTTGGTTCTGCCTGCTTGGAGCTGCATGCCATTGTGCTTCTTTAAAAAAATTTAAGTGATGTAGAAGGAAGAATCTGTTGGCATGTTTGCATATGAATGTTAATGTATATTTATCTGTGTTCACCCTGTGCATCCTCAGTCACTTCATCCTGAAGAAAAGTGTTCTGTAACGTTACTCATACATCAGTAATATAGAGCGATGTAGGGAAGGCGTATTTTGTATTTTTGTTGGACAACCCAGAAGTTAGCAATGCCCTGGGTTCCCCCAACAAAAAGCCAATGGGATCTTTCCATTGGATTTTGGATTATTGCAGAAAATAAACTCTGTGGCAAACACGTTTATGATACTTAAACGTATTGTTCCGTAATTGTTTTGTAGTCTCATTTAACCATTTGTTAGCAACCGCCTTTTTTAAGGAGAGGATTATCGACCTATTTTATACTTTACAACAAAACGTTAAAATCTCTTCAGCTTGTGTTAACCACAGACCTCATTTAGGGCATCTAGTCGAAAACCCATTCAAAAAACCCATTGACTTCCAGATGAGGGAACCGGAAGTGCTAAAATGCTAACTCATTTCCAGGTTTTAGGACTCACTCCTGTAGCACTCTATTGGCCTATGTTTGTTCCAATGAATATGCCCCTCTGCGTGCCTTGAAATGAAATGTACAGGAATGTATATGTGAGAGGTTGCAGCATATATTTGATACAATCACATTGCGGGTTTATGGTATTCATTTATGCAGTATGGAATTTATGGTTTAAAGTGGTTATGAGTTTTAATAACAATGTGAAAATGGCTGCATGTTGTAATGAGCCAACAGACAATTATCAGTCTACAGCTCCCCTCGGCTTTACAGAGCTGTCTAGCGAGTTTCAGCTCAGTGTTTATCCGTCGGGTCCACAACTTTACTGTTTTGGTTCACTCTCACTGCTCTCATAGCACCGTTTTTGGCAGCAAAAAGCTCTTAAATCCGCTACCTGCTCAGCACCTCAGCACCAAACAGCAGAAAACAGACACAGTTTAGTGACAAGCTGGTGAACACAGTGGAGCATTTCGTACAGTAGCTAATGTTTCCCTCAGGATTTTTGCTGTAGAAACAGAGCTAAAAGTGTAGATATTGGACTCATATTCAATTTAAAAGATGTCTTCCAACATTTATTCATGGTTTACATATTTCAAAACCTCTGCTGAATGCGGTTGCCAAGGTGCAATCTTCTGTAACCGCGGCCTCAAAGAGCATATGGATGACTCCTTGTTATAGGTCACTGCTCAGCCGCTGAGACTTACACATTCCTTGCACCTCTTTGGTGCCATAATGAGCCCTTTGCTGTGACATTCCCTTTGATTTTTTTTCCTGTGCTGCGTTGGTTCACATCTGGTCTCTACGGACATCCTTATGTTCCACCAATTGGCAATCAATTCTGTTGCATTGACTGTCTCTACTACAAAGAAATAAACAAGCGCAGTAGGCTACACATGCAAACATATCTTATCTCGCACACACTAACACACAATAATTGATGAATGATTTATTTGCACTTCCTGTAGAGATACGATCATCTAACTCTGTATCCACTTTGAAAAAACTTTTGAAAAATACCTTTTTTTTAAGGATAGCATTCCTATAAGTAGAAGGGTATAAATATATGTATGTATACATCAGTTTCTGGACGCATGTGTACATTTCTACACATTTATGCATATATACTGTATATATTTGTTTTATCAACTTGTCCTACCATTTTACCACATTATTGATATGTTCTGTGATGTTCTGTTTTAGCAGTTACCATATTTGTTTTACTCTATCTGCTTTTATGGTCTGATGTTCTGTTTTAAGAGTTACCATATCTTTTACTTTATTTATCTGCTTTTATTGTCTGGTGAAGCACTTTGTAACATCTGTTTTGAGAAGTGCTATATAAATAAATGTATTATTATTTTAAAAAGTAGATATGAGCTGCTGGGACTCCACTCTGCTGAGTTTTGGGGGCTCTGGAACCTGAAAACAGCGTTTCCAACTTAACTTATTTGTTGATTTCATTTATTATGACTCTCGTATTATTGTTTTTGTTTATTTTTTGTTTGTTATGTGTGTTTTTTGTTTGCTTTGTTGTTGTTGTTTTTTTAACTCTACTCTTTCTTTTTGTCATTATTATTATTGTTATTTCTCTACTTGGTTTTGCTTTGGTTTTGAATGTTGAGGTTGTTTTCTCTAAGTGTACTTGATGGGTTTGTCTGTAAGCTCATCTACTTAAAAAGTGGTTTATAGACTGTTGTAATTGCAAACAGTGGAATGGATGTATGAAAACAGTCTTGTAATTGCAAACAGTGGAATGATTGTATGAAAACAGCCTTGAAAAAAGGGACAAAATAAAGTATATTAAAAAAAAAGAAAACTGCCTAAAATGCAATGTGAATACATGAAAGTAATGAGCCGTGACACTTTCTCCATTAAAAATCATCTTTTATTCAAACCTTAAAAACAAAAACGTGAACCTGTGCTTGCAAGCACAGACTTGAAATGGCCAGTTTACAATGCAGCTTAGAAAAATCCTCATCCAAAAAACAACAACACTATAGACCCAAAAAAGTTTCTGTCCTTCACAAGTAATCATGGCTGTGAGGCAGGGGTCACAAAAAACACAGTAGGCTACACGTGCAAACACATCTTATCTCTCACACACAAACACACAAAAGTTGATGAATGATTTATTTTGAAAAAGTAGATATGAGCTGCTGGGACTCCACTCTGCTGAGTTTTTGGGGCTCTGCAACCTGAAAACAGGGTTTCCAAAAACTGCCTAAAATTGCAATGTGAATGCATGAAAGTAATGAGCCGTGACGCTTTTTCCATTAAAAATCATCTTTTATTCAAAACTTAAAACAGAAATTTTAACCTGTGCTTGCAAGCAAACTTGCTACAATGCAGCTTAGAAAAATCCTCATCCAAAAAACAACCAAAAAGTGTCTTGTCCTTCACAAGTCATCATGGCTGCGAGGCAGAGGTCACAAGAAAAGCCACCCAATCCCAAGACGTGATGATGAAACCGTGACAAATCAAGTCATTCTTTCACTCCGTGAATCTGGGAGTCGCTCTGCCACGGGATTTGAGTTTCTCTTTGAGTTTGGGGGGAGCCAGTGAATCTCGCGACTCAATGGTGTTCATTTCTCTAATCCCTGAATAAAAACCCTCCCTTTGAACGTCTGCAGGAAAAAGAAAGCTGAAAGGCAGCAGCACTGCATCCCTCCCTTCTTCTGCTCTGCCTCTCTCTCTCTCTCTCTCTGATCCACGCTCAGTGTCCGACGCAGAGCCGATCTAATTAAGTTTGCTGATGGTGGAAGTGATGATTATTCGGCGAGGAAGAGGAGAGGAGATGGAGGAAGAGGAAGAAGAGGGCGAAAGGAGATAACGAGAATAACTGCAGGGGGGGCTGAATAACACACTTCATGATCGTCATCATCACCACAACCATCATTAAAATCATTATTCAAATTCAGACTTTCTTTTTTATTAAGATTAATTTGCACTAAGATAATATCCAATTTAACAATCTTACAATTAGCATATTGAGTCCCAGGATACTCATTTATTAAAATCAATTTACATTGATGCCTTTAGCTCAACTTTTTTCCCATGAAGTTTTCCATCATAAAGATTTGTTATTAGGAAATTGATTTTGGCCATTTTGAAAAAGAAAGAAGAATTAAGAATGTAAAATATGAAGGCAGTGGAGTTGAAATGTGCTGATTTTTTATCCTGATTTCCTCCTCCTTTTCTCTCCATCCTGCGTTTAACATGAGTCCCATGATATTCATTTATGAAATCAATTTACATTGATGCTTTTTTGAAAGTTGAATAGCTCAACTTTTTCCCATGAAGTTTTCTTCATAAAGATTTGTTATTAGGAAATACATTTTGCCATTTTGAAGCAATAATTCAGAATTAAAACTGTAAAATAGGAAGGCAGTGGAGTTTGATATGTGCTGATTTTTTGTTTCTCTCCATCCTGCATTTAACATCAACATCAGCAGGTAACTTTCTGTCGCGTTTCTAAAAAATGAGGCATCTGACTCCTCCAGCACATCCAGCATCCTCCAAACCAAACCATCACCTCATCCCAACCTGACCCTCCTCCTCCTCCTCCTCCTCTGCTCTGAACATCACCTCCTACTCTCACTTCCTCCAGTTACGTCTCAGCCAACCGGGAGTGCGCTCGCTGCTGGAATAAATTAAATTGGTACAGAGAGAGAGAGAGAGAGAGAGAGAGAAAGAGAGAGCTGCGAAATGCCATTCACACATCCAGTGCGCTGGGAGTCCAGGCACCGGTCAGCAGCAGCAATGTCATCCGGCTCTCCGTGCGCTCTGCACGCGTCCGGAGCGCGTGCCTCTCCAACATAGAAGAGCAGAAATGAGTTAGAGGAGCAGGGTGGTCATTTTGGTCAAACTGCAAACATTCACCTGAATCCCCAAAAAAAGGGTGTGTGTTTATATTAATTGGTCTATACCTGGATGGTTTGACCTAGAAGCATCGTGTCCTGCTACGTGCAGCGACTCATTCCGTTGGATTGGACCTACATACCTTTATACCTACTGCGCATCGTCTGTGAAGGCTCTCTGGAGCTGGAAATATGCCACTGTGAAGAAAAAGAAGAAGAAGAGCGCGCTCTGAAGAAGGTTGGATGTCATCTTCGCTCAAGTTGCGCTGCTCCTAATTGTGCGTCTGTTTTTGTGCATTTGTGGCGATAATCCTCTCCGAAAAAAAAAAAAAAGTGGGTCCTTTTGCCAATGGTGCTGAGTTTATTATACGCCGAACTTCATGGTACTATCTGGGGATTTTGCGGACACTAATTACGACCAGTCACGGACTTACAGAATAAGGTAAAAACCTTCTAACATCCAATTTAAATTTTTATTTTTAAAATATGATTTGCTTCATTATCAAAACCAACTTAAAACGTATATTGAAAGCTGCTCAACTCTGTACTCACTGATCTTTATTCCATGGTCTAAATGACTTCCTTGTTTTACTTGACAAGCATACTTTGTGATGTTCTATATTGTGTGCAGCTGTGTATTGTGCGTTTTGTATGTTCTTTCTTGTATGTCTGTAGTATGTTTATTTGTTTTGACCTGCAAAGGGACTACTAAAGCTATAATCTGCTACAGTGCATCAAATGGTGACATTTATGTTTTAAACTGTGCATGGTCCCTTTTAAATAAAATAATAATAAAATAAATAACCTCTAAGACTAGTGACCCCTTTGCCATCATTTCTGATGACCCACCACTACTGGAGAAATGCAACTTTCTTGTTCATCTTCATCCCACTCACGCCCCAAAAAACAAAATTACAACCGTATACTGTTCTTACTGTGTGCTCCAACTCCTCTTCCTCTCTTCGTCTCTTCCTCTCCAGGACTCATCCAGAGTGCAGGGAGAATGAGGAGTCACCGGGGCCGGGGGAAGCAGCATGAGTGGCCCGTGCATCTCCATTAGACTGACGGCCCTCATGTTTCTATGGAAGTGGTTAACACTAAGCCTGCTCCAGAGCTGCTGCAGGGTGTCAGTAGGGGCCGGGGCGGTGGACCCTGCCGGAGCTGGCTTCAGCGGCTCCGTGGGGCAACTGGGCTGGCTCCTGTCGGACAAGGGCCCCTTTCACCACTCCCAGGAGTTTGTTGATTTCACAGAGCGCTACCAGCAAGGATTCACCACCAAGTACAAGATATACAGGTAAGAGAGAGGTCTGCATCGTCTGCAAAGCTGATATGCCTTTGTTTGAAATGGACCGTTGTGTAATGACTTAATGTCTTCTTATGGCCTTGGAAAAGAGGCATTCCTACAGGATCTTTAGAAAAGCATACACAAGATACCACATAATACTTTTCTTTAGACTATAAAAGATGCAGACTTAGTAGGTGGCAAACTGTGGGATGAAGCATTGAGACGATTACTTAGTGGAGTTTTGCATCCAAATGGTAAAGCTCTGCATATGACAGCTTCCTTTTGGGTGCGACTGGCTGTTTCCGCCTCCCTTGTTTTTGTGGGCAGCTGAGACATATGGTTCGAGTACGATACAAACCATCCGAATGCTTCGTATCAGTGGGAACTCAAAGTGGAGATACCGCAGGAGGGGTTTTTGGGAAAAGCAGCAGGACGTAACCGATATCTGACTGAGCCAGTTGATGTGTGACAGTGGGTAGACAGGATGGCTTCAGAAGTGTGTGGTGTGAAGTGCGGTGGGTGTGTGCTTTAGAGGCAGCAGGGTATTGTTTGAAGGCACGAACACATCTTTGGTTTCGTTTGAGACGAGAGAGTGAAAATTACAGGATTACAGGACAGTGTTTCAAGATGCAATCTCCCACGTATGAGTTCACAAGATATTCATTGTCAATCAGATATATGGCATGAAATAGTATATGACACTGTTTCAACAGGATTCTGAATCTTGCAGATTTTGTCAATTCACACATTCCACCAATGTGAAAGATTTTAGGCTACGCACACGAGCAAATCATATAGTCTTACATCTGTAAACCTCAACTGTACCCAGCAGGCTTTCTTCATTTGTTAAGTCATCTGTGTGTATGCAAGCGTGGGTGTGTGTTGGTATTTCTTCCTGAGCTTAATTCTCTTCAGGATAGAAACGCCTCTGAAGCATTTAAACTCAACACAGAAACTCAGACTGATAAAATGATTTTAAGCAGTGGTTCACTAGTGGAATTTGCATACTTTCCTGTTTTGACTTCAGGGTGTCATGGTCCTCTAGAGGTTAAAAAAAATTCCCTCCAATCTAGTGAAACCTTTTCAAAATGCATTTTTCATGCGTAGCCAAAAACAATGTTTTTTTCTAATTTTATGAAACGTTGTTTCCAGCCAACAACAACAACAATAAGCCGACCGTGACTGGGCGTGCATACTTGAGTGGCCGTGTGTTTGGTGCCAGGTAAAGTGTTGTGATGCCCGTTGATGAGAGCGATGCTGGCGGAGCGTACGCAGCCGTGAAGTGGAGGAGTGGTGCCAGCTGAACAGAGGTTTTGACTGACACTGGCATTTAGCAGCTGACAGGAGTGACAATGCCAGGCAAAAGATAGAGACCATAGCGCTGTTGGCTTCCCCGCATCCATCACATCCTCCCATTGCTGCCTCTCTGCCGGCCTCTTCTTTCTGTCTCTCTCAGGATGTCTCTATACCTCCCTTTTCTCCCTGCTCGTGTTTTTGTCTTCCTACCCCACCCTTGGCATGAAAATGTAACAGATATTCACAGTTTTGCATTATTAAAATTCACACAGACATTGTCTGACCAATTTAATCTCCCAAACTAGAGCAATAAACCCTTTTTAGCATTCTGTAACCTCCAGTGTGACTTCTATTGACCTATCAGCAAATATCCAGAAATGCAAACTTGACAAGTCTATAACCCTCCTTTCCCCTTGAGCTACAGTGGCCTTTTCAGTTTCCTCAAAAGAAAAGTAAGCTGACCAATTAGAGGCAAAAATCCAATAGAAGCTCAACTGAAGAGGAATAATATCACCATGTTAAACAGTGGAATAATGTTCCTGCATTGTCATTTGCTTTCCTTGCCTTGAAAAAAAAGCAAAGTCTTTTTAGGCTTTAAATATCTTTCACCCGAAGCACCGTCATCCATCGCTGAGCAGTCGAGGATGCCAGTTAAGAACTGAAGAGATCAGAAGTGCCTTCAAAAAAACAACGGCTTGTGCAGTTCCTTTTGTTCCAAAACAGACTCATGAATTTGAAAGCCAGGAACATCCAGGTGAAAAGCAATCTTTGGGTCATTTGTATTGATCACCAACACTGTTCTGCTTCTTGCAGACATATTACGGCCTTTTATGGGTCAGTAAACGTCTTATTGGCTCTTGATTTGTTACCGATACGTGTTGTAATCAAGCATCAACCTGCGGTGATGAGAAGTGAAGCCAACGCGGAAGTGCCAGAAAAACTGCAGTTCTTCCAATGGCCACTTGATGGTGGCTTCAAAAGTGAGTCGATCCCCATAAACCCCAGTGTTCAAATGTCCAACTATACAGCCAGGCTATTCGCACTTAAAAGGCGTTTGAATGCCACGATAATGCGCAAGGCATTTAACAAGCAATAATAACTCCTTTCTTGATACATGCGTGTCATTTGTACGCCATGCATTCTGCACTGACTGCAATGTTAACACATCTGAGAAAGGCCGCTTATGGTTGGCAGGAGGGGAGGCGGATGGGTGCAACAAACATAGGACTTTCAACCAGGAGACCAGTGTTTTGTTTTGTAAGTTATATTATTGATGTTTGTAACATGTTTTCTGTAGTTATGTTACGTTATTTCCTTATGTATTTTACTTAGTTTGCATACCTATTTTAAGCCCAACCATGATGTTTTTTCCTAAACCTAAATGCCGACATTATTGTAGTTTTGATGTGTAGTACAAATGACAATTGAAAAGCGGTGTACAAATAACATGCAAAATGCTCATGGCACACGGAATGCTGTTGTAATGCCGTGCTGTGGATTAGCTGGGAGTTAGGCCGTGTCATAACCGGCAAGATGGTGACGGCCGGAGCCACCCACTTTGAGCTTCACCGCAGCCCTTCAGAAACCTATGGGTGACGTCACAGAGACTACGTCTATATTGTATAGAGTCTATGGTCCTGAATATTAGTTCAAATCCCAAACTGGCCTGTTGTAGAACTGAGCAGCAGCCAAAATATCCTCAATTTGAACAGTTTTCCATAATGCTTGTCCATATTTTTGGTCCTTGCAGCTTTAGAAAAGAAGAGCATGTATGCAGTCCTGGATTAACACAGTGCGGTGCTCTAGGCTGACCGAACTTGAAGTGCCCACCTCCTCCCACTTTACACGTAAAAAAGTCTACCTATGGAACTAAAGACCACATGAATTTATAGTACATGCTGGGCCCGACGCCATGAGGGATTTTAAGGGGGCTCAGCCCCCTCAATTTTATTTGTACCTCCTCTGTTTAAGCTTTAGAAAAATAGCCAAAACAACAAAATTATAGGCCGAGATTCATGATGCGACTATGGCTGAGCTGTTGTTTCAGAACCATGGACAGCACAGTTTGTTGTGGTTAGAGGGTGCGCCGCTGTCCAGTGCTGAAACAGAGTGCAGAAGATCAGACAGACAGAACACGTCACTTAGCTCGGTGCTTCCTTTTCATGGTTGTAAATAGAACTTTTGGCCCCAGCTGTTTCTACGTGCCTCACCCTGCTGATTTTGACAGCTTGCGATTGAGGGTAAATATTGAATTATGTGCCATTATTGTTTTTGTTTTTTTTAGTTTTCATTTAGCACAACCACATAGCTGATGCCTGTCCATTTTGAATTTGTCTGATATGATATCAAAGTTGCTGCATTATTTCGGAATACTCGGCCGTGATTTGGGGGAGAGGGATGCGGGCACCTTACACCCAATCAATTGCAATTAATTTCCTTTATATATACTCATGTCGTGTCATATAATGTATCAGCAGTTAATTTTGTACCTGTTTGCATCTCTTCCAGTAAGTAATATATAAAAAACATATGACACATATTTTAAAGGTATAATATGTAACCGTTGTCGGTTGCTGTTTGTAAACACACAGCAATCAAAGTTGGCCACACGTCCACAGCTCATCCAGCCGAGATGGAGAGAGAGAGCAGCGATGGTCAAGCAAGCTATAGAGAGTGACTGAAGAGAGAGAGCGGCGTTAGTAAGAACAAAGCAGCAAATCGGAGAAATAAAACATTATTTTCTAATTGTTTCATGGCGGCTACGTTCTAAAACAAAAATAAATACACTACTAACTCCGCACAACTCGGCATTACCCCGCGGCAAGGTGCCTAGTTGCTGGATTTTGAATGAATGCAGTGCTTCCTGTCTGCTGGCTGTTGGCTCAGCGCTGCTCTCATCAAACTACAAACACATACCGATCATAACTGTAATCGCAACAAAGAGAGGAGCAGAGGGATCACTGGAACACATGCACGTAACACAACCTGTTCTCGTACGTGAAATATGGCCGATTCGTGTGGAGACTTGTGCCTCGGTATCAGAAGCGGGGACATTCGACCACCTGAGCGGGTTGAACACCCTGAACGATGTTATTGACTAGGGGTTCACACCCCCACGTGGGGCCCAGAGACTGTTTGCAGAAGCCCAGATGCGTCCCGAGTAAAGCAAAATAATAAGAAAAGAGAGAATACAGGCAGAGGGCAGGGTCTCTGCAGAAACAGACACCATCACACACTTCTAGTGGGGCATATGTGATGATTGAGAGGGATTATTTTGTTTCAGTCTATACATTGTTTTTTAATTAATTATTGCATATTATACCTTTAAAAGTCTAGTTGTTGTCTTAATCATTTGGTGCCCCCCCCCCTCCCCCCAGCACTGAAATATATATCCATATATGGATAATCCAGTCCAGCATGTATGCAAGCACGTACACATACTGTGATGGAGACAGACGAATAGTGCTAAGTAATTAATTTTAATTAACCACCCGGTTAAAAGCAGTTTTAATAAAAACATTGAAATCCAACCTCTGCCTCTCCCTTTATCTCCACGTCTATCTCTATTTTCTCCTTGTTCTCTCCCTCCCGCTCACCATCCCCCATTCTCTCTCTCTCTCTCTCTCTCTCTCCCTCCCTCCCTTGTCGAATGATCTCAAACCAATTGCTCTCCCTCGCTCATAAATATTCTCCAGAGCTCAGTTGGCCTTTCCCGTCAGGGGGCAGGGGAGAGGGAGTCAGGGATGGGGGCGGGGGGGTGGGACCGGAGGAGTTTCAGCACATAGGAGGGGGGTCACAAGAGGAACCAGAGCTTTATCCCCCCCTGCTGGCTGGTCGCTGCACCAGAACAGCTTGTAGCCAGTTCTAATCATAATTTAAAAAATGGAAATTTTAATGGAGTGCCATTCAGAGTGGAAGTTATAACAGGTTTGATTTTTACACTAAGAACCTTTCGTCTTCTGTCTGGTCTGCATTAAAAGGACAGATTTAAAAGCTTGGAGAATTACAGCTTTCTGTCACAGCGGTGTAAAGTGACGCATTGTAAAAAAATTTTCAAACTGCAAATCCTCTGAGAAAGAAAGAAAGAAAGAAAGAAAAAGACGAAGCAATTCATTAATGGAATCAGCGTTTAGTTCAGTTTAAAAAGCAGTGAAAAACAGGAAAAGGAGGCACTTAACAATATTACCTCTGCTGTAATTGCAGAAAAATGCACCTGCTATGTCAGTCATACTGGCGGTTTTCAAAGCAGTGAAAAACAAGAATCAATATATAATATGTATAATAATACAACTTCCACTGTGATACATTCATTTCATTCTTTTCATTCTTTTTTCTTCTCCTGGCGAGGGTCACAAATCTCCTAAAAGCTTTGTAGCTTTATATTGAAAGCAGTCAACTGGTTGCATATTTCCTCATGTATCAGTTACACCTCGGTACTGTATATCTGAAAAAGACACAACAAAAGCAATTAACAGCATTTCTGTATTGACTTCTCTTCTTGTTCACACTGATAGCATGAGCTCAAATTAGAGATATTGTTGTGCAGTTTCTGCTGTTACGCACGCATCAGAGGTAGAAATGGGTGTAAAATGAAAACGAAAGCGTGTTTCATTTAATAATTTAGGAGCTTGTGGTGTTGTGAAATCGTTCCTGCTCCGTGAGAGGCTCCTGCTCCGTGAGCTCTGTAGTCGAGCCATATCCTCAGACAGTAGCATATTAGTCAAAATGTCAGATCCTCCTTTCTTCTTCTTCATGGGCCATAACTTTTATATCACGCCTCATCTCCCGTGTTTTCTCCTCTCTTTTCTCCTGTCAGCCCACTGGCTATTTCATTGACTTTGTGTGATGGAAGGAGTCATCTCTTGTAATTACAGAGTGATTAGTGTTTCAAGTTTATGCAAATATGTATGAATAGAATGCAGAGGCATGATGTTACAATTAGGGCTGGACCTGAACATTAACTAATTGTATATTTGTTGGTTGTGTAGTCGCTATTTAATTTGGGGATTTGAATATTTGTGTGTCTTTCACAGACAGGTCTGTTGTCAATGATTTTGAGCAGCCCGTTCTCATTCCCAGGGCGTCAAATACAGATGCTTTGTCATGGCTGTTGGCGTTCGATACCGCCGCACAAGGCACCCTTTAGCACCGGTAGGAGATGCACCTGGCTTTCCATTACCTATAATGTAAACCCATCTGCAGCAACAGTAAATGCACAGGGAAGGTGCTGTGGTGACATATTTTAAAGAGCGAAATAGACACACAGGGTGGGCGGGATTGGTGTTGGATGGGTCCAACAAACACAGGGCTTTCATCCAGGAAATCGCTGTTCGGGTCCCTTGCATGGGTGTGCGGTGTGCAGCAGTGGTTATTAGCATAAAAAAACACAATTCAAATGAGTAGGAAAATTAATAATTGATTAACAAAAAAAGTGGCATTAGTAGTTTTTATTATATATCATAAGCTGTTTAGAGCTAGTGTTAGGAATTTAAAAAGGTATTTTGTTTCCCTATCTTATATCTATTTTGTATTGCTGTGAAAACATTTCCTTCAAACAACTGTATTTATTCAAGTTTCTTGCCAAAACCTACATTTTACAAGATTACATTTGAAGGCATCATGATAGCGTTATAATTGACCATCTCTTAATACTCATTATCTCACAAATTTTACATTTTTAGATTTTTTTTAGAAAATCTTCCAGAGTGGGATGACTTTTATATCTCTGCATGCAGTGTGAAGGTTTGCTGATTGGTGAGGAACGGTCAGTCTAACGGTCAGTCTAACAATGTGAAAATGAATATAAACAATGCAGGATTTAAAATATCCAATAATATACAAATGTTTTTATGAGAGAGGAATAGCATTCAATATGATTGTTAAACCTTGATGCACTGACAATGTTGTTTGTTTACAAGAAAGCTCCACTCTTTGACTCTATGACTAGTTACTTAACTTTAATGCACTTATCTTTTATGCAGCCCTAAAGCGAGCCATGCAAATAATAACGGTTGTCTCTCAGATGCAAGGTGTGACAATGCCGCACTAATTTCACTTAGGCTACTAAGAGAGGGCTGATAATAGTAGCAGGACTGTGCGATTGTTGTAGTCATAAAATCACAACAAACATAGGTTGTTTCAAGCAATTTGAGGATAATGGGATATCTGGGCAAGTAAAATAAGGTAAACTCTTTGACTATTCTGCCTTGGTATAATTACAATAAACAATTAGCCGATGGATGCAGGTTCATTTCACACTTCATTTATTGTTGGTGATATGTTTCTTTAAATGCAGAACACATTCCAGCACTTCCCCTTTGCCCCTCAACTTCCCTGACATACGCAACCAAATCAAATCTGACCTTGTTTTACACAATGTAGAATGCCGTTGATCCTCAGTGCAATGGTCTTGTTTGTTTATAATCAATATAATAGTGTCTGCAAAAAAAATCTTTACCATAATAATTTACAAACACAAAGCAGAGCAGACCCAGAGAGAGCAGGAGTGTATACCGAGAAACTGTTTTTCATCGAACTGCAGTTTTCTCTCACGC
Source organism: Sebastes fasciatus (assembly GCF_043250625.1). Classification (NCBI taxonomy): domain Eukaryota; kingdom Metazoa; phylum Chordata; class Actinopteri; order Perciformes; family Sebastidae; genus Sebastes; species Sebastes fasciatus. Next base: position 13,150,941 of record NC_133799.1, read on the forward strand.
ATGAATGCCTCGTTCAATGACAGAGTCATGGTGGAGACAAGTCTATCGTCCTCCACTCAGAGGTTGAATGTGTCTCCGGGACAGAAGCTGAGCAGCCTCCTCCTCTTGATCACCAGCAGCGATTGCAGTGACGAGGACTTCATCCAACGCAGAGCTTATGGCTTCTGACAAGTGTGGGATGGGGGAGTTATTGGGGCCAGAGGTCCACGGAAGCAGCTTTTATGAAACAGACTCGGCAGAGTGTTTGACTATTTTTTATACAGATGGCCTGAGATATGATCATAGGGGTCCTTCAGTTTTTTGTTAAGACTTTCAGTATCTAATATTATGTATATTTTTAGTGGTCTATAATTAGTTCTGATTTGTCAAGAAGAGGATTTTGGTTAGTAGGTTTTTGGATTTTCTGTTATGTGCCGTGTTTCTTGCATTAATTTAATGTTTCCTGTTTTATTTTGTAAGATCCTCATGTGTCATGTTAGATTTTACTTCCTGCCTTTGTGTTTCCCGCCAGTTTTGATTCTCTGTCCCGCCCTGATTACTTTTACCTGTACATACACTTCTCGTTAGTTCTTCCCAACTAATCGGCTCCTTTTCTGCTCCCATCGTTTTCCCATACCCAATCGGCTTCCTGCCCATTCTCCTGCCTCATCACTGCATTCCCCTCACCTGTGTTTCTCCACCTGCACTTCATCCTCTCGTCAGATTTGCTTGTATTTAAGTCCTGGTTTTCAACTCAGACTTTGTTGGATCCTTGATTTTGTTATGCGAGTTTCAGTTTTGCCTTGCCTGCACCGGATTTAATTTTCTCCAAGTTCCTGTTGCCTATATTCTCCTGCTCCACTCTCCATGACAAGAAAGTTATACTTATAGTTCAGCAAGATTGTGACATCTAAATAAAATATTGCATTGTGGAATGGGTCTGAAATGAAGACAAGCATGCCACCCACCCTTAACTGAAAGAGAGAATTCTGGTGAAAGCTCCCAAATTTATAACTGGTGTCAGTGAGTGATACCTTTTCAGTGCAAAGGGAGTCATGAATCAACAATTTAAGAGCAAAGTATCACCAATAACGGCACAGTTTTATCGTGCTTTTTTGACATCTTCACAAAGATATAAAGACATTTCATGATGTCTTTGCAACAAAGTCTTTTAAACCTTCAAGAATTCAAACTGTTTTTACCATCGCTGTTTTGAGCCACCACAGTGTGAAGTTTATTTTTGTAGCTCGAAAGGAATTTCATTAACCCCCATAATTTTCATGATTTGACCATGACTTCTGAGGGTTATGATTAGGGATGTCAATCAATTAAATAATTTCATCGCATGATTGTCCATAGCTAATCACGATTAATCACATATTTTTTATCTGTTCAAAATATACCTTAAATGGAGAATTGTCAAGTATTTAATACACTTATCAACATGGGAGTGGGCAATTATGTTTCCTTTTTGCAAATATATGTATATACAGTATGTATTATGTAAAATCAATTAACAACACAAAAAAATTACAAATATTGTCCAGAAACCCTCACAGGTACTGCATTAAGCAAAAAAAAATACTCAAATTATAACATGGCAAACTGAAGCCCAACAGGCAAAAACAGCTGTCAGTGTGCTGACTTTACTATGACTTGTGCAAAAGGGCAATTGGCTTCTTTTACTTGGTTTCCATACATATTTTACTTAGATTACAGTTAATTTACATACGTATTTTAAGCCCAATCATGATGTTTTTCCTGAACATTACTAAGTGATTTTGTTGCCTAAACCAAAGTGAGTGATTTTGTTGCTTGGCATAAAAATGACATGCAAAAGATTTGTACAAATGACATGCAAAAAGGCTAAAATGCACTCTCATGAGATGCAGTAAGTCCTTGTATTGTGCTATTTAAAAGCCTTTTCATGAGTTTATGTTGGATCATAACCGAGAGGAATGATGACCTCAAAAATAAGACCCAAATTAGAAAAAAAACATGTCGTAGCATATCAGCAGTTAAAGTGTGAAACAACTAAGTGTGTAATTAAAAAAATGGAGCTTATGCATGAATGTGGAGACACATTGTTTGCAGCTACAGTGGTGATTATAATTTTAAAAAGCCCATGCAGGCATGTCATTGACGGAAAGCGACTGTGTCATGAGGAGCAGGATTTAGCGTAGCTGGTGGCTCTTCTATCTTCTGTTTCATTTGTGTGTGTGTGCGCGTGCGTGTGCGTGTGTGAGCAGCGTGTATTAACAGTATGTGCATGCCTCATTATGTACACAATGTGATTCCAGGCATTCCTTGTTTTCTGTGTGAAGAGGAGTCTCTTGTCAACAGTGTTATGACAAATAGCAGTACAAAAGGGATCAGCAGTCTTCATGTCAGCAAACCCTCCTGCAAATCATGCTCTCTCTCTCTCTCTGACTTGTCCTTGCTTTCTCTTATCAGAAGTGTAGTGATATTCATTGGAGCTACAAATCAATAAAGTAATTGCCTTTTTAAACAAAACTAACCTTCCTTCAACATTTTAGCCGTCTTTTTTTTTTTAACACTGCAGTATTTCACGGTTTCACAAACTTGGCCTGAGTTTGAATTGCCACAGTAGGCCGAAATATGGTGAAAAAAAAGAAAAGAAAAATGGTAAAATTGCATTTTGCTGCTTTCCTTTTCTTCCAAGACGAGCTTTGCTAAAAGGCAAAAAGAGAGAGCCACCATTTTATATAAAGGGTTCATTTAAAATGGTGTAAGACAGTAAAAAATGGAGGGAAAATGGTTTGGATTGGGAAATAAAAGCAAATAATCAGTTCAGTCAGACGCATTTACATCAAGGAAGTGACCATTTATAGCAAATAATTATACCAGAAAAGGCTTTGCTCTTTGAGGAAAGAATCAGGGCAACAGGGATGATTCCTCACACCATACACACACACACACACACACACACACACACTACATGATAAACCCAGTCTCTTAAGAAGCCTATAAATACCGCTTTTCACTTGTCATTTGTACGCCACGCAAACGTACGCAGTTACGTTTAGGCAAGAAAACATCATCGTTGGGCTTAAAATAAGTAAGTAAACTGAGAAAAATATGTACGGAAACAGCGTAACACGACTACAGAAAATATATATTGTCACAAACATCATTAAAAAAAAAAGTGGCAATTATCACTCATCACTAACATAACTTACAAAACAACGGTCTCGAACACGGCTCTCCTTCTTAAAAGTCCGATGTTTGTTTGACCCATCCGTCTTCCACAATAAGTGGTCTTTCTCACTTTTTATACATCACAAACTCTTATGTATGATGTATTTTGATTGCAATCAGTACAGTATACATGGTGTACAAATGACACAGAAATCAACAAAGGCGTATATTGCACGCTAAACACCTTGCACATTATCGTGGCATTTATACGCCTTTTCGTCCGAACAGGCTGACACGATAAAGTCGACAATACCAAAATCATAATGTACGAGGAAAAGGTTGAGGTAGTAGAGTGGGCTGCAGCAGCCAACGGTGTTGTCATGAGTGTATCAGCAGAGTAATTAGTGAGAAGTGTCAGGTTATTAAGGCCACCGTGTATCCGTGTACAATTATGATTGGATGTTACTAGTCATCTGGTAGCCAAGCAGCTGATTAATGAGCCAGTCATGGTAAAGGATGAAGCAACTGATGCCAGTAAGCTAGTTCAGTGCTCTGTCTGAACTACTGTAACAGTATGCTTGGTACTGTAAAAACACAGATTTGTTTTTTTTATTTTCACATCTATAATTATGTTTTAAACAAATGAGTAAATGAGATTGTCCTCACTAGAAACAAATGACAGCAATTGGTTGTTTTGTTCTGGTGAATACAGTTAAAATGAGGGTCATCAAAATGGCCTACAAATATGTTTTCCTGACACGCTTGTGTGTGTGCTAAGGATGACTGCATGCCATTCAACCCGACCTCCTTCGAAATACGCTTTTGGTGCATGAGACAGGCATTCTGTAAAAAAAAAATCAGGTGCATCTGTGTCCTCCGGTGCTCCTAATGGCATCTGCAAGATTTCACAGACTGGAGGAAAACAACCAATCAGAGCTGAGCTGGAGCCTGCTGTCTCTGAGCAGCTGTCAATCACTTGCAAATTCCGATCAAACGGTCAAATAAGGTAGCAATGATCAAATTTGAATCAATATTCTATTCCCGTAATGCCTATTTCTCATCTCAAATGTTTTCAGAAACATCTTGTAGTGTACTGTTTAGCTGTAAAATGAGAACGTTTGTGGCCCGGCAGCCATGTTGAGACCAGTTCCGCGACACGAAAAGCGGTATCATGGGCGAAAGTCCTGAGATTGTTTATCCCATCCATCTATCCACCCATGGCTTTGTCCAAAGGTTAAAAAAATATATAGCAGCACCTCAATGGCTCACCAATTAATGTGTAATATTCTCATTTTTATTAAAATCTAAGTGTAAAATAAGACAAGTTGTGGTTTTATTGGGAGTTAAGTGCTGTACTATATTTCTTGGCTGGGAGCAGGGAATTTGTGGCTCTTGTCATCGTGAGGTTGCCAGGCAACCAGGGGAGTTTCGTGAATAATGAGTAATAATTAGTGACTTTAGTCTTCTCTTTAGTCCATCTGTTGATTATTATTTTAGAACAGAGAGTAAAATTAGACTTTATCTATGACTCTAAAGCAGAAAAAGAAGAACAAATGTAGTCAGTCAGATTCATCTAGTTACACTGTCCATATAAAGTTAATTTGACAGCTATTCTGTAACCGAATGAGATGTCCACTAAGCTGGAATCTATACTTCGACCCCTCAGCATAGGCCTCGGTTCTTTTTCACCATTTTGCATCCCAAATGCAATTCATCCTCGTCCTCTACAGGAGTTTTAGAATCTATGTGGCACTGGTCACAGTCCTAGGTAGTTATCGAGTGTTTGAAATGCGTACTTGAGTAACGCTTAGTAGCATCAAAGGCATGGAAGGCAAAATGAACATGAAACAGTACGCTGTCTTGTTTATAGGACCTCTCGGCTGGTTTAATAGGATTTCACAAATTAATGGTCTGGTGTGTGTTTGATGTTGTTGGAAAAAAACTGTTGGTGGCAATTTCGTGAAGCGTTCACAACCAGCAGCTATTAACTACATCATTACACTCTCTTCTCTCGTCTTGATCTCGCTTTTCGTTCCCTGTTTGTCTCCACGGTGGGTGGATTACTAAAAGACACGAGCCTCTCCATCTTTTCTCGCCCCATCGTACTTCCATTTTCATTTGGACTCTCCAGCTCTCCTCTTCATTATCAGAAGCTCTATTAGCAAAGTTAACGTACGCCACTATGAAGGTGCCTTTCAGCAAAAATGCTCAATATGCAACTGGCATGTGTAGAAATTATTTTGATGCCGCTCAAATGAAAAGCCTCTTTGTGCGTAATTCTTAATTTCAAAAATCATCTATCTGTTGCTAATGCATGCATATTGAGAAGGATCAATGTCACTTCAGATTAAAGCAAGAGAAGGGAAAATACCAAACTGCGGCAAAAAAAAGAAATCTGAACATTGAAAACTGCAGAGCAGTTGCAGTTTGCGGTCAAGGTCTTCCAAATAAATGTAATTTGTTTTATCTTCCAGAATGAAGCATGAAGGACTTTTCTCCCATTTTGCACAATTCTCTTTGGGGAGGTCCTTGAAATAACATTGAGTCTACATCAACCAACTGTTTTGCACAACGGGTTATTTTGGTATCTGGGGTAACCCAGCTACAAACACACACACATATGTTCTCACTCAAGCCTTTTTGATGGTAAGCAAATGTTTGTCTATCATGGTTAGGTACATGTTTTCTGTCTTTTTCTTTACACTTTAATTTTTGGATCCACTTAGAAAAATACAAAACATCTCCGAAAACTGTAATCATTTCCTTTCACCTGATGTCATTTTATTTATTTATTTTTTGCTCTTTGTCTCTTGTCCTGTTTATTTAATTGAATGCAGTCCTCCCAGAGCTTTAATCATTTAAAACAAGTATTTGTCAAATTGTAAAAAAAAATTCAAACCAGTTTTGTAGCAGCTGATTATAGATTTGTTCAGGTCAACCCTGTCCCTACTACTACAATCTGAAATAAATGTAATGCTGCCCGGATCATGTTTTTCTGGAAATGCTTGCAATTAAAATATCTGGCAAGATGCAAAAACACTTTCTTCATTGGGAAAATGTTTTGCCATTGAACATAATCTAACCAGCAATGATTACACATGTAAAAAACTAACTGGTAAAACAAATGTTGAAGCATTTAAACATAATTTCTTGGAGACGAGGTGTCTGTTTTTAGAACTCCAATAACATAATTTGTACGTGCAATGAAAGACAAAGATGTCATTTAACTAAAGGCTCAATATTGCATGAAGTCAAGGGTGAAATTAGACTTTTTTGAGTCAGTCAAGTAATTCAATTAACTCCCTCCCCTTTATACCACTGATATGGTTCAAAATAAATGTGCATTCATTACATAAGAATGCAAGGGGGAAAAAAAAGGCCTGTACCGCAAATCCACAGTAAATATTGTGTATTTGCTTTATAAATCACAGTTTGAATCCAGAGTTTCGATATGTGGAGCAATGATCTGGACCTAACTGCTGTTAAGTCATTACACAGTATCTGAGTAAAACAAGGGAAAGGAAATGAGAGATGATAAGCGATAGGTAATCAGCTCGCTGCCGGAAACAGTGTATACATGCAAATATTCGGAACACCTGCAAAGACAATTTGAGTTATTTTTGCTTTCTCTTGTTTTTTTCTTCCTTTTTATTTCTCCGTGACATTCAAATTTTCTTATGATGAGCTCAAATGAGAATGCATTGTAGCTCCCAACATTAACATTAGCATGATTGAGACACCAGCAACAGAAGGATCATAGAGCTCATTCATGCTAGTCTAATTAACTTACACCCGAAGAGGGATTTTAACCCTAAATTATATTTTTTTAAAAACACATACAAAATTAATCTACTTACTGTTTGAAAAAAAAATGTGTGCACATATGCAAACCGTAGAGGATAAATTGTAATGTTTTTACCTCATACAATTTCATCTGAGACCTAGGCAATTTGAGTAGGTGTCATTATTCTGCTCAGTTTCATTTCATTGTTACAGAGGTTTGGGTTATGCATTGTCATGGACATTACCTGTAAGCACGCTAAATCCATCAGTGTTTTATGCATTATTTTAAGTGTAAGTAGGACAATTATATTGTAATTACAATAGGAGAGACCACGAACCACATCCCAAGAGTCAGTAAGGGGTGTCTCAACAGAACGTTGTGTACAGTACATTTTTATAGCACTCCAAGGACAAAGAAAACACATGCTTCACAACAAGAGCATGCCCAGACTTGCTAACGGTGTTTCTTTTGACTAATCGCATTTTTTTAAACGGAGAATACCAACTTCTGCCCCCCAATAGGCCATTTTGAGTCCCTTCATTTAAATGCAAAAGGCTGAAGAATTATTTTATACATCAGTCTATCCTGTTGCTGAACCAAAAACAGTGTGCTGCTAAATAAAATCTGAATCCAGAGGACATGTAAGGGATAATGTACAGCGAGCCGGTCACTGTTGTGAAATAAACCCCAACAGGCGATGCCGCACACTGACGCGAAGCGGTCTTGCGTCGCCCTGAAGGGGTTTATATCAAAACAATGACCCACTAGCTTTACATTATCCCGTTTATTACACAGCTACTTTCTTAAGAAATCAATAATTTGACACAAAAACGACCTGCCAGAGTCCAAGATCAGAGCTGCGCCCATAGGAACGGTCTGTTATACATAGCAACGGTCTGTTATAAAGAAATAACAGACTGTAGAGCATCGTGATTGACCAATCAGAATTGAGTATTCAACAAAGCCATGTAAAATGTGACATTTCTAATTGTTATAACTGTTTGAATGTGTTCTGTACGTCTACGAAAGTGTCATATTTATAAATGTATGTTTAACCTGTATGTGCATGTCTTGAACGGAACTGCTGAAAGATGCTAAATGAATTTCAATGCAAACTGAAAAAGTTGTATCATATCATATTAGCCCCTGTGCTGCTTATTCAAGATATGTAATGTGCAACAAGCTCTACATTACACGTCCTATAGCTTGTGATACATTACATACAGTGCTTGCCTTTTATCTAAAATATGGATGATACTTACGCCCTCTTCCTGACATTCTTCTGACAGCCTTTACATCGTACTCCTAATGTTGACAGACAGAGTAATGCCACACACACACACACAGAAATGATTAACACAAGAACCATAATAAAGTTGTGAACACGAGGATTCCTCCCAAAGGATGTGCTAAATGGATTTGCAAATGAATACAAAATAACAAAATCCATGAATGATTGATAAATATAAATGCTTCATGTCCGTTTACTTTCACAGCATCAATGGCATGAAGTCCTCACACGTTGCCAGTCACATATGACTTTGTGTGTATTAGTTCATAAATGGGCCACAGAGTTGCTCAGGCTAATGGGAACAAACAACTGAATTCATGCACAAATCCCTCTGAAGGGATTTCAAATTGACCATGCGATACTATAACCCAGTTTAGTATGTTTTTTTTTTTGCCTAAAGTTTGAAAGATGCCATGTGGCCCTGTGCGGTTTCCAATCATTTAACAGTATTATGAAGCAGTTGTAACATATAGCTTGTGGGCTTTTTATTAACCAGAGGGTCAGGCTTACACCCAGCAGAATGCCTTTATATAGACACTCCCTTAGGTATTTTTCACAAAGAATAATGACATCAAGGCTGACCTAAACAATAGTGTATGTGGGCCAGTGCAGCTGTAATTGTTCATGTGATATACAATATCACATATAATACAGTTGCAATATAACGTTTTGATGGAATTTTACTTGGTGCTTGAATAAAAGAAAGAAAAATAAAATAAATAAATAAATGAAAGTAGTTGCCAACTATTTTGATAATCGATTAATCGGTTTGAGTATTTTTTTTTAAGAAAACAAATCTTCAATTCCAGCTTCTTAAATGTGAATATTTTCTGGTTTATTTTAGGGGTTTAAATCACAAGTTTCATCACTATACGATATTATATCGATTACGATACGATATTTTCTGATATCAAAAAGTCTGCCACAAAACAATTTTGATTTGATTCAATTCAGGGGCGTGGAATTGATATGAGACGATATGCCCATATAACACAATCTGTTACATTTATATCACCTCACAAAAAACAACTAAAATATGATTCAACAATTTTATTACTGGTCTCTTCCAGACATATTGCTACATGTGCGGCAGAGCACATTGTATTGTGGGCGTGTTTTGTTGATCGATCTCTCCCCTCCCTTCTGGCCTTTTTTTTCCCAAGAAGAGCGCACCTGATACAGGGCGCTGATTAAGGGGGAAGAAAAGGGCGGAAAAATGGTGTGCAAGGGCGCACAATCACTGGCACTGAGGCCTGCCAGCCTGCAGCACTGCTTGGGAGACTTCCTTCTCCATTGTTTCCTTTTTTCTCGATCTTAGATGGGTTTTTCCCGGCATTTAGTTTGTTACTTTGTTTTTGGGCTGGACATCCTTGGTAGTTCAGTTTGGTCTACTTAGCCTATTTTTGAGTTTAGGGGGATGAGCTGGGTGCGACGGCCCATTGCGTGGCTGGCGCAGCGACTTCTCCTTCTTTTGTTCATTTTAACGGGATCTCCAACCCTTTGTTGGCTTAGTTGTATTTTAACAGTTGTTTTTTCCTGACTGACAATGAATTGATTGTTTATTTTCACATAACCGGTCTCATGGAGTCCTTTCATATGCTTTGGTCTCTCCAGAGTCTTTGTGTGTTTGACAGGTTGTAACACATACAGTATATGAAAAACAATTCATTATTTTTAATAAAAATAATGAAAAATAGACCTGTTATTCACTATAAAGTGCCGCATTTCTCATGCTTAAGCACTGTTTGAATGTTTAGGAAGGAGGTGGGCTTGGATGGAAATGGTGACACAGACGTGCCGTGGGATTTTCAAAATAAAGACATATCATAAAGATGCCGATAAATATCAAAGTTTTCACTTTGCATTGATGGTATTGGATCGTTGATCATAGAATCAATATATATATATATATATATATATATATATATGATCGTTACGTCCGTAGTTTCTTTACTCCTCTATGACAGTAAACTGAATATCTTTGAGTTGTGGACAAAACAAAGATAGATTTTAAGATATTTGAGGACGTCATCTTGGGCTTTGGGAAACACTGGTCGATATTTTCACCATTTTCTGGCATTTTATAGACCAAACAACTAATCGCTTAATTGACCAAATAATCCACAGATTAATTGACAACGAAAATAATCATTAGTTGCAGCCCTAGTTGTGATCTTAAAAGAACTCTTTTGAGCTTGAAAGGCAGTTTAATGTTTTCAGACTGCTAATGGAAAATTGATTCTGTGTGTGCCCTCCTGTTATTAATATAGAGCATGATGTGTCATGTGTGATGCATTTAATTTTCTTACGGCAATTTCCCTGTTAACATGCCTCAGGAGATAACATTAGCAGCAGCAGCAGCAGGCTCTCACTGAGCCTGCTCGGTCACATACTGTACTGAACTGGCACAATCTGCATTGCTATGCTCGGTGGCACGTGTTTTGACTGCATCAGTGGGTTATTCGCTGGGTTGATTCCCTGATATGTTATGTTGGGCACCAAGCGGCACCCTCAGGCTGCCTGTAACGCTGTGATGGATCTGAGACACCTGGGTTATGATGGACAGGTAGCAGGATACGGATCCTCTGCTCTGATCATGGCCCCTGTATAGCTCCTGCAGCTCCTCGCCTCCTGGTGCACGGTTCTCCGGCTCGCTCGGAGGGGGGGCAGACAGGTAGATGTGCAGCGAGCCCCCTGCTGCACAATGCTGCAGGTGAAATATACCTGTTGTGTGCATGTGTGTGTGTGTCTGCTATTTCAGTCACTCAGCATCTTGCTGAGAGGAGTTAAAGGGTGAAATAAACCTGCAGTCTTCCATGAAACGCAAGATTTGTTTGTGTGTGTATATGGCGTGCAGAAGGTGAGGTTGGATTGAAGTCTTCCACAACAGATTTGTTTGTGTGTGTGTGTGTGTGTGTGTGTGTGTGTGTGTGCTGTATCCTCCAACTTAGCTGTGGCGCTATTCATAAGTGTCCATCAGCGAGGCAGCATAGTGAGGCATTGTGTCCTTCTCCTTCTTCCTCTCTCCGCCGCTCCCTTCTTCAGCCGGCCCCAGCGGACCGAGAGAAACACTAATGGCCGCTCGTTATAGTGAAACACAGACATGAAACAGGCCTTAATGAGCTGTTTTCTGTTCTGTATTTTTCTCAGGGGGTCATTGTTATTGGTGAGAAATTGATTGGCAGCTGGCCCGCACCCGTGGGGGCTCTGCGATATTCTGGGCGATAGCAAAAGTTGTTGCAGCAAGGGCAGCTTTGTTTAGATGTTTGCAGCTGCGGGGTGTGCGGATGCATGTGTGTGGGCAAGTGTCTTTGCATGAGGGAGTTAGTGTGTGTCTGTAGGGTGTCAGAGATTGTATGTATGTTAGAGAGAGAAAGAAAGACATGATTTGCTCCTTGGCAAAGCAGGAGGAGCAAGCAGTGTTCGAAAAAAACTGTTTGCATTTTTTAAAGTTTGAGGAATTTTTACTTCTCAGAAACCATATCAGCTGGCATTTCAGGCATGTAGTGGTTGTCAGTGTTATGCTGTAAAACAGCATTGAAGCTATCACTTAGTGCAGTCCTCTGCTCTTGAAATCCATTTTGCATTCACATTAGATTGTCTCCGTCATCTGTCTGCCACTTGCAAGGGCATATTGTATGCATGGGATGCTACTCAGGGTTGGTGATATAGATAAAGTAGTGCTGTTGTGAATGAGAAAAACACAGCCATATAGCAAATTTTCTGAAAAAAATCAATTGAGACTCCATCAACGTATTCTCATACAAAGGTTCGCATGATATCTCACAAAAAAATATATCCTCCTATTTCGTTCGTTTTCCTACAAATGTCCAGCAACATGTGTTGATTTCCGCTCAGTACATGCATACAGTCTTTTCAAAATAAACATCCATCTTCACAGGAAACAACTTCCTTAGGTTTCGGCAATAAAACTATGTAATTAGGTTTAGGAAAATATCAACTTGGTTAGGTTTAGGCAATAAAACTACGTAATTAGATTTAGGGAAAGATCATGGTTTGGCTTATAATAACGCTGGAAGTTGCGTTGTATGAATAAATCAACATTGACTTCTGGGTACTTCATCACTCAGAAGTCAAGCCAGTTATGGTTAATCCAGTAAATTAAATGATGCGGAAATACAACCCGATTTAACAAGAGACAAGCCAGATATGTGTCTCGGGATTTGGTGGAGACCAAACCAGAGCTTATAGGCGATATGCTGGACTTTCACCCACACAGCAGACGGAAACACAACTCCAAATGAATGCTATGTTCCTCCATGTCTGCAGGATTTAGTATTGTTTGCCAACACATTGGCCTTTGTACGTTAGCGCTTGCGTTGTCTCAGTTTATAAGCCATTATCATATTGACCAATAAACTGTAACACTAGTATCCAAATTGCAGAATGTTAAGATGGGAGGTGGCTGCCTTACTGTCTTATTACCACATCTTCCAGACTGCATCTTTGCATAATCTAATCAAGATAATAAAAAAAAATGATTGAACGTGGAGTGTTGAATACATTCTTTGTTGATTTGAACCAAAATAATTGTTATCACGTCAGAAGTATTTGATTGCTTCTTTTCAGGTGTTGTGGGGTTGTCTGAATCATGGCTATTGTTAAGTTGACATTGGCGATTACCATTCCTTTCCGTATTAAATTTTTTTAAATGAAAATACAACATCTCTGTTTGTTTTTTGGTCACAAGACTAAAATGGTAACTCTGCATCCTTTAGTCATTTCTAAACCATTTCAGATGTCTTCGTCTTTGTGGCAGGTGGGAGTGAAGATGACAAAGTTCAGCCAATTAGCCAAAAATATATTTTTCACTTCTTTTATTTGTGACTTAATATTGTTTACAGTAAACAGACTTCCCAGCACTTTATCTGAACAAGGAGAGTAGATGTAGAGTATCGAGAGGTATATCTGAGAGGTATGCTTTGTGTTACAGCCACTCTTTGGCATAACATGGTGCATTTTCACATGTGAATCTCGTCGATTGCAGCAAAAACACATTCAAACTCAAATGCATGTCAGATTGTTGGTCTTTTTCCCCGAAAGACAAGTCAACCGCCCAACAGTGATTGAAATGTCTTCAATTTATCCCCTGCTAGGTAGGAGTAGAACCATGTTTATTACCAGCTGCATTTGAATATCGCTAATCTATGCATCAAGCAGCAGCAGCAGCACTCAGTCTGCAATTGGTAGATAAAGGCAGCTGGCATGCTCCAAGGCCAGGCTGAATATCAAACGACTTCAGATGAAGCCCGTTCCCTCCAAAACGAGACCCCGAAAGCAGCAAGACACCATCCATGATTATAGCCCGTCCAAGCGCGGCGCCTCCAATAGTCACTCAAGATGAGAAAAGATTGTGCTATTATTTAAAATCGGTGGAGAAACACAATGTTTTTCACTCTGGTGCAAAGCAATTCTCCGAGCCGGAGGTAGAAATAGCATGAGACCATTCATCAGTAACACAAGTCCCTCTATTTAGCATTTATAAGCAGTATACAAACTGCCTAAACATAAAGTTGTAGCAAACTTGAATGTAGTTGTATGCAGCTACGAGGACACTTGTAAGGGTTTATTAATGTATACAGCATTTGTCAACAATTTAAGTCATCATGCTATTTCTACCTCGAGCTCAGAGAAGTGCTTTGCACCATAGTGAAAAACAGTGTTTCTCCATCGATTTGAAATAATAGCGCAATCTTTTTTCCTCTTTTTGAGGTGCTGTGGTTCGAAAGTTACCCATTCATGTTTTAAAGGGTGGTACACAGGATTCACTTAGAGGTCTTGCAGATATCATATTTCACGCCAGGCAAGGAAAAGATCTGAATATGAGCCTTCCTCAGGAGGGACACAAGCTGTGTTTTTTACACTTTAAAATCACAACAATGGGCCCCATTTCCCTTCTTTTCCAGAGGCGGAAAAAAAACTGTTCAAGTCCACTTTAGTGCATTTAGTCTTTGCATTGTCCATACAAGGTGTAATTTGTGGCTTCTGTTGGACCCGCATCCTGCATGCGGCATTCATGTGCTGTGTGTCCTTTGCTTACTCTTAGCGTGTGTTTCTGTGACATTGCAGGGAGTTTGGCCGCTGGAAGGTGAACAGCTTGGCCCTGGAGAGACAAGAGAACAATGGCTTTTCCTTGCCGCTGGACCCCGAGTTCCTCCAGACCATTAGGCAGCTGGGCAGGAGGCCCAGTCTCAGCGCCATCACTGACAACATTATCAGGAAATACGGAACCCACTTCCTGCTCTCCGCTACACTGGGAGGTAAGTAGACGGGCTTTGGTTCTCTTTACTTTTAATGACCTACTGCAAAGGTGCTAAATTCAAAATTCAGAACATATCTATGATTGAGGGATTGCCTCCACACAGCTCTCAACATGTTGACAGCTGAGCCGGCAGCCAAACAACGGCAACAATGCTGACAGTGTTAACCTGGTGGGGAAACGGAGGGTTGTGCTTCCGTAATTAACGCTGTGGGTCAGGACGGCGTTATCAGCGGTAACCGCCACATGAGCGCAGTGCAGAGCAGCGGCCGTGAGCTATAGCCAGTGGGGCACACACACTAGAACTCACAAGCACTACCATGCACGCATGGTTGGCGACGTAAACATACAACATATCCTCATACAATGGTTTGAAGGGTTTCTTATGAAAAGTTATTCCTCATTTTTCGTGGATTTTCCTACAAATGTCCAGCAACATGTGACGCCCGTGTCATTTTTCACTATTTCAAAATAAAATTACTTAGAGTTATGAAAATATTGACTTGGTTAGGTTTAGGCAACAAAATAACTTAGTTAGGTTTAGAAAATGATTGCGGTTTTGGTTAAAATAACACAGGAAGGTGTAATTTAAGCACGAAAGTTACGTGCCAAAAACTTCTTTGTTAGGTTTTAGGAAAAGACCATGCGGAAGTGGCATAACTTAAGTATGGAAGTTACATGACAAATAAAGCATCGTTCACTTCTGGTTTCACACGGGGTACGGACTCTGGTCCCCTGGGCAAAAGTCTGTTTTTTTTTTACCCACCCCAACCTCCTCATACCCGCCACTTTTTATACTTCCTGGTTCACAATTATATGAATTATATACACATTACAGTGCATTACTTTTTCATAGGTATAGCTACGAGCAGTGTATGAGAACAGCCTGAAACAAAGCATAGAGAAGCTCGGATTACAACACACACAGAGGGAGAGAGACTTAATTCTCAGCTCAGGTAGACATTACTCCTCTATATCTTTACATAGCAAATAGTTGTTTGCTGCTATATTAATACTCTGAATTTCCAATGTTGCACCGATAACACAAAAGAGAAAGGAAGAGTTAAAAGGTGAGGTTTGGGGTACCCATGTGGCCCTTCCCAACAGGAATCCCTCAAGGAACCGTTTTATAACTTGAAGAACTTTACCAGCATCAACCTGAGGAACCAGGGTCTAAATATATCATTAGTGAGTGAAACGAAATGTAACTGTATTTGCTAATTGTTTCAAACACTCACTAGATATTTACATTGGAGACCTCTGAACGTCTCCTTTCCAACATCACAGTCATGCAGCAGTAAAAAAAATAAAAAAAATAAATACGTATGAATCTGCATCAAAGAAGCTGATGCTTTCCATAATATTTCTAATTAACCCATGTCTTCAGATGTGGTGTATACCCCAAATAGGAAAGAGCTAAAGGGACTTCAATTTACTGTTCTGAAAGTAGCTCCTGCAGCTCCTGTTCCTGGAACTACTTGAGCCGATGTGTATATAAATTATATACTGTATATATGACTACCGTGTCCGAAGTTGGGACCTTTTCATCCACCTCTTTCTCTATTTGTCCATCCCTGTTGCTGTAGATAAATCAGCTGTCAAATGAAGGGGAATTGTAATAAGAAGAGTAAATATCTAGCAGTTAAACATATTTGAAGCTCCAAAGCTTCTTGTGTGCTCAAACAACTAAATATTTGACTAAATATTGTCTCAGCTGTCACTGTGGGATCGTTTGTGGTTGTTTAAGCTTATATTCTCTGATTCAACATGTAAAATCTATGTTTGGAGCTGTTTAACAAAAATGCCAGTGGATCCTCTGTTTCCATAACAATAGATGTACGTTAGCCAGACTACTGTATGTGCAACAAAGCTCTTGTGGCTGGCTATCTGCTGCACAATCTCCTCCCAACTCCTCTGCCGGCTCCTTTCATCTTGTGTCTCTCGTGCATAAACTCTCAAAGCTGCGATGAATGCCAACAGTATTTAAAATAGATTGGAAGGACAATCCTGTGCATCATGTTTTGCAAACAAAAAGGAAGAAGTATCAGCTTAAAGCATGGCCTAATACATCCTACAGTATCACTTTAGCCAGTCTTAAGGAATTTGAGCAATGTGCAAGTGTTTTAAAGGTGCTTATATAGCATTTTTAAACATTGATATCGAAATAAACAGTGATTCCTCGTTATAATTGATACTAATTTAAAACAAAAAAAGGAAAAATTATTGCTAATTTCACAAGATAATCTGTTTCCAAATGATTTTCATTATTTCAACATATTTTTTGGGCGAAAAAAATTTGACAATATCTTGAAAGGAGACAAAATAGAGAAGCTTGTTGCAATACAATTAAGACAAGTATACCATCGTATAACTGTAACTTCATTTGTATTGGAAACACATGGTTGTTAAAGGATTTCAGGACTCAATAAAAGACAAAGTGAGTTATTAAAATTGAGATTTTAGAAGTGCTAACCTTTATCCATCCCCAGTGGTAATGTACTGTACTGTATATAAATTAAAACCAGTTCCCCATAAAATCTAATGCAGTTAGAAAGGATTTTTTCCATCGATCTTTCACTCTTCCCACCGTTTGTCAATGCTTTGTCCTCTGAAGGTTTGTATTGAAATACTTGTTCCATAAAATATCTCAATTTGCGCACTACACTGTAGCTGCAGACTTATCAACACATTGACAAAATGTATTCCACAGTGTAAAATTTGCAGCTAAGTTTCTTATTAGCTGTCCACCTTCAGAAGCACTGCTTATCTGCCTATGTGATTGTATAATGAGCGCTGGCAGGTGTAAATGGGTTAAGAACATTATGTTTGTGTGTGTGTTCACAGGGGATGAGTCATTAATGAACTGCGTGTGTGTGTGTCTGCCGTGTGCATTCGCAGGGGAAGAGTCATTAATGATCTTTGTGGACAAGCGGAAGTTGAGTCGGACGCCTGAAGTGAGCGAATCCAATGGCACAGCTGTGACTCTGGAAGCTCTCCACCAGCTGGCTGCCTCCTACTTTATTGACAGGGAGAGCACCCTGCACAAGCTGCACCACATCCAGATCGCCTCCACTGCAATCAAGGTAAAAAAGCTTGCTGCTCTGAGTCAAACACAGTAGCTAACATAAAAAATTAAAAAAGCAGGTACTCATTTGCCAGAGCTTTAAATGCCACCATTGTTGGAGATGTATTTCATTACAGACATTTCATGGGGGCATGGTTCAAATTAGATTTTGATTCAGTGGATAAACGTAATTATTGTATTTTTCAAAACATGGCAAGTGGTCTTGATAAGCTCACTCACTAAAGAATTAATGAAATCACGGCCAGTATGGAACCTTTGAATGGAAACCCTACTATCAGCAGGTTTGGCTCATTTTAATGAGAGGAGTTCAGGGTCCACTGTTTTCTCTTTGTTGAATTAGTCTCTAAATGCATTCAGTATACACCCTTTCAGCTGTTATATTTTTACTGGCAAACATAACAAACACTGAGTTATTGAGTTACTGACCTACATGACACTGGACTTCATATAAAACATTATGATCATAACATAATATTATGGGATCTTTAGCATGAAATATTGACTCATATTGTTTGACGATGCATGCAAACCTGCTGCCCTAATGAGAGCTGTAACATCCACATTGTTGGTTTGTAGTTTGCTTTGTTAATTGTTCTGAGACAAGCTATTGACGCCCCTTGGACAAGACACAGAGATCTTTCTGATTTTCTTTGTTTTTGTGCAGTACAGTATTTACATTTGTACAGTAAATACAACACATATTGTTGCTGTTTATGTGCAAATGTTGTTTTTGAGATAATGGTGCTAGTGCTTCCCTCCTTGGATTGGAACAAATTAAGAAATTCACTCTATAGTGGTCAGTACTTGCCAAGTACTTACCACTTACTACCAATTACTGTATGCAGTTGGCGACCCATCAATAGACCCTTAGTGGGCTACTCTGGCCTGCTTCATATGCAGGATGTCATCATGCTGCAGACTATTAAAACATAATTTTAAGGACATAAAGCAGACTGAACCCTCTATATAGAATGGTGAACTTCATGCTTTTCTTAACATTTTTAATTAATGAACCCTTCATAGTGAATGCACTTTAAGACCTCACCTAATGTTCTAGCCAAAAACCCAGCGGCAGTAGTAATAGTTTCATAGGTTACTTTAGGTTACTTCAAGAGCAAAACTCCTCCCAATAAATATTTCTATGGTGCCATAAGGGAAAATTATCCAGGAAGAAACCTCTACTACTTAGTAGATTTACTTCACATTAGATCTGAAAACTGTTGGGCAAAATGTGTCCCACAGCAGTGTTCCCAATCTTTTTTTTAAACCAAAGATTTCACAAAGCCTCTCATCTAACTCCAGCCCAGTCGCACAAAAAGGGGTGTGAATAACACGATAATGCGTAAGGCAAAAGTGTGTAAAAACAATGTATTCTTGCTTTAGGCGTGTCTTTTTCACACCATGGTGAGAGGGGAGGTGGATGGATCCAACAAACATAGGACTTTCAACCAGGAGAACGGTAATCGAGACGGGTGTTTTGTTTTCCAAGTTACATTAGTGACGTTTGTCACGTGTTTTCCATACTGATGTTACGTTGTTTCCGTACGTATTTTACTTTGGTTACATACTTATTTTAAGCCCATCTATGACATTTTTGATAAACTTAAGTGAGTGGTTTTGTTGCCTCCTGTTGGTACTGCACCTTAATACACGCATTATATTAGAAAATATATAATCATGCCTTGGCAAGTCAAAATGTGACATTGCCATGCTATCCTCTGGTGGACAGGCAGGTCTATTACACGCTTTGGCATGATATCGGGTTGCTAACTCTCAGCAAGACAGCTATTAAGTATCTTAATTGGCTAAAATGTATTAAATGTATTTATTTATGTATACTCAAATGGTAAAGCACATGACATAATGCACTGTTTTACATTTACCTCTCTTAGTTGCTTGAAGCACTCAATATCTTTGTTGGCTACAGAGGATTTTTTTACTTGGTACCATTGCCGAATTAACATTCCCCTGCTAACAACTCGTCCAAATCAAACAACAAAATACAGTATTTGATTTGTATTTCTGCTCACTATCGACATGACAGTTTGTCAGTGCCTTCCAAAACAGATACAAATCACTGTTTCAAAAATCCAACCAAAATCTACTCGG
This sequence comes from Sebastes fasciatus, assembly GCF_043250625.1. NCBI lineage: Eukaryota > Metazoa > Chordata > Actinopteri > Perciformes > Sebastidae > Sebastes > Sebastes fasciatus. The sequence goes on from NC_133799.1 coordinate 13,170,628, forward strand.
TTATAAGATTAGGGAATTATCAGGATTTGGATTGAAATGACTTCATTAATGTCCGGGGATGTTCATCATCATTGTTACAATAACAACAACTTGGTAAAGGTTGTAGAATGACTGCCATTATGGGTAAAATAAACAAACAGCAGTCTCCTGTGTTGAAGTCGAATATTTTGTTGACCCTTCCATCGTCCCTCTGCGGACTACTTCCACCTTTGTTCTGGACAGACAAGTATCATAATTCACATCACTGCTAGAGGGCTTTGTCACTTGAACATAAACATATGTCATTTTGAGGCATGTCTTCCTTGTAGATTCTGGTGTGGTACAACTAGCTGTCCCTATCCAACCATGCTGTGTATTCTCATACAACGGTTCGTATGATGACTTACGAAAAGTTATTCCGAATGTTTCGTGCATTTTTCTACGAATGTCCAGCGTCAATTGCCACTCCAGTCTTTTCAAAATAAACTTTGTCTTCACAGGAGAAAATGTGTTTAGGATAAGGCAACAAAACTACTTAGTTAGGTTTAGGAAATGATCGTGGTTAAGTTACGCCACGCCGGAAGTGGCGTAACTTAAGTACGGAAGTTCCGTGACAAAAACTACTTAGTTAGGTTGAGGAAAAATTCATGGTTTGGGCAAAAACATAGAAAGTGGCGTATAACTCATGTACGGAATTCACGTGACAAATAAATCAACATTGACTTCTGGTTTCACGCAGGACATGAACGCCGATCTTCTGAGTGAAAGTCCTATGTTTTTTGAGACACCGATCCACCCAACCTTCTCCCTACATTACCCTTTAAACTGTCTTGTTCACAATTACCTGCATTAAACACAAATTGATTTTGTGGGATCTTTACGTATTACAGTGCATTTACTTTTTATAGCTATAGCTACAAACGGTGTGTGAGAACAGCCTGAACAAAGTAGCTTTCACCGTATAGCCTGATTGTAGTTGCTTTGGTCAGCTCAGGTCTATTCGTCTGAGACTGTGTTGAGGACTGAGATGTATCAGCATTTCTTTGAGCTATATTTACAGTGACAGTTATTTCCGTTGTGTTGATGAGCCACAAATGTAGTTGAACAATGAAAATGAAACATAAATTTAGGTCAAATATTCTTTTCAGTAATGTAAATATACTGACATTCTTTATTCAGCTGGTTGTTTAAAATTATACATTTTCTTTTGCTAATCTTGCGTATGCATTTTTAGTGTGTTGATGTAACATTGAAGTAAACATGCATGTACATGCACACTCAATGAGCGAATGAGAGTACGACCAGGAGAAGAAATGAAGTGAGCGGTTTACTTCCCTCCTCGCTCTGTCATGCGTGTACAGGCTCTTGTATGGAACAGCATGCTATGCATATCAAGATATGTTTAAGATGTAAATATCCCCTTGAATCTTTAATACCTTCAGGGTGTGTTCATTCATCACTCTGTCAGTTGTTATCAAGCAAAATGAATTGAATCGGCTAGGTTTGCCCTTCGTACCGCAGACTGAATTCTCTTTGCTTTTCCGAGGAGTCTGTTCCCTCACATGGCTTTAATGTGTTTACACTCGCTTGTGGTAAACAACAGATTAACGTCACGGAATGTAGGCAATAACATCAACCTGCAAAAACACCCATCTGAGACACTGTCAGCTTCTTCAGTCCGTTTGTGCTGTATGCTGTGATTACATCTGCCTCTGCAGTGGTAGTTTTTATGATTGGATGTAGCACACTCAAACACACCTGACCTGACTAATAGATCCCCATGTGTTGCTTTTGAAACTGTATTTACATGAACGTTCAACCTTGACATTGGTGTGTATGAGAATAAATCTCAGCTCAAAAGTCTACACACAGGCCACATAGCATTGATATAAAAATGAAAATAAACAGGACATCCTCACGTAACAAAAGCTGGAACTACTTTGGTGACTCCAGGCGGCTCTTAACGTGGCGATGGCTGAGCTCGCAGCTAATAGTGCTAACCGTGCAAACAGTGGCAACAGTGCTGACAGAGCTAACAGTGTTTACCTGAGGGGGGACCGGGTGTGGGCGCTACGACGTCTTCGGTTGAGATGGCGTTATCAGCTGTAATCGCAGTATGATCACAATGCAGAGCGGCGGACATGAGCTAGCCAGTGGTATGTAGTATGTCAAGAAAGAACAGAAAACCTCAGATTACAACACACACAGAGGGAGAGTGACTTCATTACTCCACTTTATCTTTTGCATAATTGTTTGCTGCTATATTAATGATCATATAGAGAACATTTAAACAATTAACTGAATATCAAAATAATTGAATTATTAATTTTGTCAAAAACAAATACATTTGTAAACTTACTGTTTTTCCCACTACCATTATGCTATTATTTGTTACCCAATAAAGGTCTTAATAAGATAAAGTGAGTATAGGTGTTGGAAAGTGTGCAGGATTTCTACAAAGCTGTTGGTCCTGTGCACATGTTGTTAACCTCGTGGTGTGCAATACTTGTTTTGAAATTAATGTCTGCGAATACTGCATGTGGGGCATTGCATCCACTACATTGGGTCAAATTTTCAACTGGTTAGCTTTGATTTCATAAAAGAAATGTGTAAACACTAACACCCATACTATAATATTCTGTGATTATCAAAACCAATATTACGCCAAAGCGTGTAATATAATCGCCCGTCCACCAGAGTATAGCATGTCAGTGTCACGTTTGCCTCGTCGAGATGTGAATACACGCGTGTACGAAGGCACAGTACCAGCAGGGGTAACAAAACCACTCACTTAGGTTTAGGCAACAAAACCACTTAGTTAGGTTTAGGAAAAAATGTCATGTTTAGCCTTAAAATAAGTAGGCAAACTAAATAAAATATGTACGGAAACAACGTAACATCAGTATGCAAAACACAAAAAAAATGTCACCACCGTAGCTTACAAAACAAAACACCAGTCTTGAACTCTGTCTCCTGGTTGAAAGTCCTGTGTTTGTTGGACCCATCCAACTCCCCACACACCCGCCATAAGCGGTCTCTCTCTTGTTTTATTCTGTCACTAGCTCTAAGTGTAGCATATTCACACGGATGCACATACTGTACATTGCAGTCAGTTCAGACTACATGGCGTGAAAATGACACGCCTAAAGCAAGAATGCCGTTCTTCTAACACGCTTTTGCCTTGCGCATTATTGTGTCATTCACACACCTTTCCGTGCGACCAGGCTGGATGATCTACGATGCAAGCTCACAGTTTTCTCTTAATTTGCATGCCTAGATTGTACATAGTACATTAAGCAGTCATTAACGAGCTCTAAGACAGAACTACATTGGAAAAGCAGAACCATCAGGATCTGTATCCCTCATTCTGACTCTGTAGCTGCAGCTAAACCACTAAGTTGCTTGCCTTTTTCTTGAGCCGCAGCCCATTTTTCATTGACTGATCCTTAGTGATGCCCCGCTATACAGTCCATCAGAGATAAAACTGTACATTCTGTAAAGTGAATTGGCAAGAGGACGTTGAGCTGATTTGGCAGCCGGCGCTGAACCAAAGTGCTGCTAAAACCCCTCTGATTGAGATAAATAGAGAAAGAGCCCTCTGGGGTACATTTGTTTGTGAGGCATTTTCAGGTGACTGATGTAAAATATTCACGTCGGCAGCCTTTAATTCCAAACATGGGTTTTTACCTCGCCCCGATGAAGACGGATGCCAAAACAAAGCTGCCTTTAAGAAGAGCACTGGTCCCCTGGTTTTAAGAGATAACATAGTTTAAATAGTAGAAAGGCCATGCCTTAAGGCCTGGAGGACTGAGTGCAGCAGCACTGGAAAATAATCAAAGACGGTAAAAATGAGATAAGAGTGCGGAAAAAAATGTCTCTGCTGTTACATAGTGTGATGAATCAGCCCCTCCATTTCAGTAATTTCCTTTGAGAGCCTCCATCATTTGTCAAACATTTTGTGGTATGAGTCAAGGTGTCATGTGCGACTGAACAGAAGAGATGAGACGAGGACAGACGGGCCTTATTTAGCGGGCCTTTTAGCCCCGGATCGAGGCGCGGCAGTTAACGCAGGAAATGCTGCATCAATCAACGCGCTTACCTTTGATTTGCAGCCCGGGCTCCTCTGTATTGAAGATTCATTAAACTAAAGTTGGGAGGAGAATATCATTGACGGGGAGGAGAAGTGATGAGGAATGTTTGACCCAATTTGCCGAGCGAGCCTTGAGTGCTCAGTCAGTCGTGCGGCGTTACACTTCATTTGCTGGCGTGGAAGAGAACACGGGTAGGAGTCGAGCTTCAGAAATCAGATAATGGCTGATGAAGAACGGCTTGCAAAGAACACGGCTCCCTGAGTTTGGGGGCAGTTTTGATGGCAGGATAAACAAAACAAAACCAAATAATAAAAAAACAAAGCGCTCCGTTATCACAAGCGTGGATGAATAATTCATTACGGGCAGATTTGTTTTTTTTGCATCTTCATTATTCAGAAAGGAACATAAATGTCCTTCTTTTTGCCGTGTTTTCAACCTGTTTAACCTTTCTACAGGTTTCCTTCCATGATATGAAGGGTGAAGACGCCTCAGATAATCGTTTGGTATAAATAGATGGATGATAGCTCCTGGCTTTAGCGTCGTATCTCCAATGTCAAGAATTTAGCTTCTTTCAGGTTTTTCTCTTTAATCTACAGCTGGTTCAAAGAAGTGAAGCCAATAAATGCGCAGAATCCCATTCGCTCTCTTGGCCTCTTTTCAAGTGACTGGTACTTCCTGTAAAATAGCTTCCCTCAGTGAACATAACACCACATACTGTACAGTATTAAATTCCACTTTTTTCTACCAAAGGTTCCCCTCTGCTCCTCCCCTGTGGCTTCGAGTGGCTTTTCTTTTTTTTTTTTATCTCACACGCTCGCAATAATCTCATTCTGATGCTATTTTCCTCCTTTTCCACTTTTTCTTAGAGTTTATAAGCTTATCCCTCGCTGGTTGACATTAGAGTGTAAGCCAGTGCAACAAAGTGGTCTTAAAACATGCATTGAAATCCTCAAAGACTGAATAAACAGCCAGAAAACGTATCTCAGATGCAAATGTGGATTTGCACATCTACCCTGCCGTGGTGATTAAGCCAACGACAATCCTTGAAGGTGCAGCGAATGAGGCGATTTTCGAAATGAACGATGATTTTCCATGAAACATTAATGCTATCTTGTATTTTTTTTTTCCTCAGGCAAGCAGAAAGTGCAGCCATTTAAAGCCCATTGTTGCTCAATCTGACAACACAAGCTCGCTAAGTGACATTTTGTGCTGTTTCCGTGGAATTATTCATATGAGGGATTTGCAGCAAGTGATGAATCTTCATCAGTGAAATGCTCTCACCTAACTGGTCTTATAATAATATTAAAGCCTTACATTTTTAAATAATGGATGTGCCTCGGAGCCATGTGTATCAGTGGACCATGTTAACAGGCTAAGTGCTGCATTGCCCTGCCGAGGCCCCACACCAATAACACAGAGGCTATCATCCATCTATGCACTCTGCAAGAGGAGCCATAATCTGATTTAGATAATACATATATTTTAATTGCCAACTTGTAGCATCATGTCCTTTTATCGTGTTCATTTTATTAAATTTATCAGCTATAAATATTCACTTCCAGCATCTCATTGAGATTTTATATTGTGGTGACTTACAGCTTGGTCCAGAGGGAAAATTATAATTAATTTTATGATAAATTTTACATTTCTTATTAATTAATGAACATTTGTCTTAGGTGTGTTCTTTTTTTTCATATTATCCTGCTTTCTTTATTTGCTGCGTCTTGTACTTGCTTTTGCAACAACACTATTATTTCTGAAATAAAGCATATTTGAACTTGAGTTCTATTGGGAGCACTAAGCCCGACAATATCTCTCCCTCCGCTGTAGAAACTCAGTAAAACTAGCAGCTGAGAGGTGTTCAATCCAGTTACAATGCCAAATTCCGGCTCCGGCTCTCACCTGCTCCAACAGTTGATACGACACGTCCTGAGCCACAGCACTTCTGGGCCGCTGTGTTGTCTGAAAGTGGAATTATGTCAACTTTCCAAGCAGCAGTGTTTCCCTGAACGTCGTCTCTGGCAGCAGGCAGAGCTACATTTCCACCGACAGAGTGTAATATGAAAGCTAAAAAGGATGCCTTCAGGGCTCACTTGGGAATATTTGCTTGCTGCTTGAATATACAGACTGCTGACAAATTAAAGGAAAAATCAGAATAAATGACAAACAGAACAAATGTCGATGCTTCCATGCAGGTCTCGAGAGCTCAGTGAATGGTTTGATGAAAATTATGAATCATATCTGCTATGGCATTGGCAGTCACCTGATCTCACCCATAGACTGAAGATAAGAAGTGGACGTAAATACCGTGACATCACCCATTGGTTTGTGGACTACTCTTTCAAAGCCTCGGGTTAGGCATTTTGGCCGTCGCCATATTGGTTTTTGGCCTTCCCTATCTTGTTTTTTTGCAACCAGACGTGACACGAGAGGGTGGAGCTAAGTAAAACCGAATGCTGAATAAGACATTTTTAGGCGACCAAATTGTTACAATTAACTTGCATGAACTGAAAACACACTGTGAAAGGGTTAAAGTTGTAAGACGAAAACACAGACATCTCCCAGACCGGACAACGCCGTGGTAGCGACCTGTCGATCACAAGGTAGCCACGCCCTAAAGCATACCCTCCATAATTTACTAAATGAACCAACACATTCTCACTCCCAACTCGTCAAATAACGATGCACGGGGTACACCTCTTGTGTTTATTTTGGACGTGTCAGCGACGGCGTGCCAATACGCTTGTTACATGTATAGTGTTCTTTCAGAATAAACTTCCATTTTTGCAGGAAGTTTAGGCAACACAACCACTTAGTCAGGTTTAGGAAACAGTCGTGGTTGGCGTTAACTTCACTAGCAAGTGAATTTTGTATTCTTTTTGAGACGAGCTCAAAAAGAATACAAAATAATGACTCACAGGGCTGACGATACTAACGACTCACGTGACTAACAGGACTGACAATACCGTCGAGTCACGTGACTAAAGACTGACGTGACAAAATAAGTAAACTTTTATTTTGACACAGAACATAAACAGTGGTATCCTGGTTGAAAGTCTTGTGTTTGTTTGACCCATTCACCACCCCTCACACGCGCCCCGAACGGACTCTCGCGATATTAATACAACTTCACTCGCTCCGTCCGTCGAATAACGCCGCGGGTGGATTTACATTGGAGTCAGTTGACAGCCCGTTTCGTCACGTACTGTTGCTAAAGGGTGCCTCTCTGTGTCGTTGCTGATGCCTTGTGGTGATAATTGAACAGCGGTATTTGACGAGTTGGGAGTGAGAACGGGTTGAATGAACATCATGCTGTATTGAAGAAGACTTGAAACATGCGATTGAGACTATAAACTCATGTTTACAATGTTTACTGAGGTAATAAATCAAGTAAGAAGTAGGGTCCTATTCTCATTGACTTCTATACAATCAGACTTATTTTTGCAACCAGAAGAGTCAACCCCTGTGGGTATTAGAACGAATGCAAGTGTAAAGCATTTCCGCATTCGCATCAATTTTCAGAACCCTGGGTTGCTGCCTGATCTCACCTCAGTTGAGCAGCTATGGGAGACTTTAGATGCATTTGTAAGACCTTGTGGTGATCAACCATTTTGCTAAGACACTTTAAGTTGATTTTTCCAGTAATTTGTCACCCATCTGTAGTGGACTTGCTGGCTGTTACCGCTCCTTTTTCCTTGCTGTGGGGAAATATTGTATAGGCCTATATGCAGATTGTGAAGCTTAGCACTGATCTGATAGTAACTGAGCTTTTATTTTTTCACTTGCCAGCTTAAAAGCTTGCTGGTTCAAGGATTTGTGTGCACATTGATGATTGGTTGGAAACAGACACATACAGCACAGGAGGAAAATGACTTTAGCTTAATGGAAAACCGAAGCTTTAGTGAATTTATGAAAACTGATTTGCTTTTTTAGAAACAAGTTTCTGTTTTGCTACTATGCTAGCAATGAATATCATTATTATGACTCGTGGTTTTGATTTGTTATATTATGATAAAAACAAATGCACACTCCTATTACTATGGCAATATTAATTTGCATCTATATTAATCAGCCCTGAAGACATTTGAAAAAGCTTAAGATTGTAGGACTCTAGAGGTTAGACAAGGTCTATTTTCAGAATGAATACATTCTAAAGGAATATTTATACAGTGAGAAGACATCAAAAGGCGAGCCCAGAGGGCAAAGTGAAATTCATAGTGATAAGATAAACAAGTCACGTCCACAGCATGTGGTAGCATCGCAAACTGCTTATTCTAGGAAAGCCTTTAAGAGCAATTAAATGTTCCATTAAATACAGCTGTTAGTTATTCCAACACAGTCAGCACAATTATCTTGTACTCGATTATGGCACATTAATAATTCCCCTACCAACTGATCCACGTCATTTGCATATCACATTGTTTGAATCACTTGTATGTTTTCTCGCTTTTGGCAAAAAAAAACTGCCCCGTGGGGTCTTGGAAGTAGTGAAATATACAAAACTGATTTTTCTTTTTGGGGTCGATTTCTAATAGAGAAGGCTGACTGTGCACACATGCTCTGCTCCGCTGGGTTCTTTTTGCAGATGGTCTCATTGCTATGCATAGAAAAGCCATCTTTAGATTTGCATTTGGTCAATTCTCCCCTTAAAGTTGGACATCTGTCTGTGTTAGAAATTAATCTGCGGATCCCTACGGAGGCTGCTCGGATTTTAATTAATTGTGTTAACGCGTCAATAATAAAAAAAAGAAGAATAGAAGTGAGTTACTCTCCCTCTCCCGCACAGTTCTGTCAGCCTGTCCTGCCTAAAATGATTAATACCATTCTACTCACAAGACAACATTCAAGTTATTGTAAATTGAAAACAGTAGCTCTGTTAATGCGGGGGTAGGCAGAATATGTTTGGCTTCATTGGGCAAAAATTCCATAATAACCTTTCAGCATATTGCAATTCAAGTAAAAAACTAGACCTCTGCACCTCCTCATGGCTCTGTTTTCAGGCTTTGGAGCCAGTGATGGGAGACTTTGGCCAATCACAGGTCATTTCAGAGACAGAGCATTCATATTGGCTGTTCATTCAACGGAGGCAGCTGTCAATCACTCGCGAACTCCGATCAAACGGTCAAACTAGGCAGCGCTGATCAAAAATGAATTAATATTCTGTTTACTGTAATGTAATTTCTTGGGTAAAATGTTTTCCGGAAAAATCTTGTAGTGTACTGTTTAGCTGTAAAATGAGAAAGTTTGCTTTGGCTGGTGGGCGGTGCTTGGTATTTCCTCAGCTGATCTCAACATTAGGGATATCGAGCCTATAATGACTCAAATCGCTGCATCGGGTATTGGTGACAATGGATCCAATCTATTCAAATCAATTCTATGTTTAAATACTATATACATTTACATTATATAATGGAATTTAATTGTTTGAGTTTTGACCAATTTGTTGCTGCGTTAACAAAGTTTACACTTGAATTGTAATTCCTGTTAATTTTGAAGATGTTTTACCAAGCTACTGGAGTATGATTTATTATTTTAATAATAAATACCAATTTAGTGAATTTATATATATATATTTACTGTTTTTATTGTGTTTTCCTCCGGTCTGTGAAATCGTGCAGATGCCATTAGGAGCATCGGAGGACACAGAGGCACATGGGTTTTTTTCAGATTACCTGTCTCATGCATTGATGTCAGGATATAGTGACAATTTTATAAAAATAACTTTTCTTAATCATATTTGCTCCAATCTCGCCTACTGCTGCTTTAAGTATTATTTTAGTTGGAGACACAGTGTAAAAAGTACATACAGAGCTCCCAGCTTGTATTCATCCTCAGGTCTCTCTGTATTTAGTTTCCTCATTGACCTTGTAGTTGTCAAAAGTAGATGTTAAAAGAAAGACAACTTTTCTGCCCACAGCGGCTAGTCTTCCTTTCCCTCCTGGCTGGATACCGCATTCGCTGTCATTAATCTATCAAGGAGATGTTGTTACTGTTATTAGACCTTTGGGGAAATATTAAAAGAAGACACCGTCATGGTGTTTGGCAATAATTTGCAAGTGACAGCGAAGGAGATGGATTTCCCTTCCGGTTGGCAGTTTATCTTTGTTGCCCGTGGAGCCTGGATACATACGCATGCTCCGAATCAAGCTTTTTGTCAAGGATGATTGAGCTGAGATTGTGAACAATCTAACCATGAGCTCAAAAAGAGAGGAGATATTCTACTGTGCTCTCTTGTGTGTGTGTCTGAGTTTTGTCAGCACAAATCTGGTGTTATGTCTTTGAGCCTCGGATATAGTTGCGTCTTTCAAGACTCGCGGCAAAAGTTAACTTGTGAGATATTTTTATGCCTGTCTCAGAAGGTGTTCAGTTTTGACTTAACTTTTGTTTCCGCTGCAATTTTTTTACCAATTAATTTCCGTATTCATGCACCATGTCTCCATGACCTTTATCTTAAGACAGCCTATTTTCGGCTTCATTTAGCTTACTTTCCACACTTGAGGCAATTATTAGGTCCGTCCCTGACATTTTTTTTGTTTCACTCTTGCTTTGATTGTGTGCATATTTGCTCTGTGTTACCTTTTTTATTTAGCATTTTTACCTTGAATAGTAGCAGATTTTTGCAGCTCTTAGTTCTGTTTTTATATAACACCATGGGTGTAATAAAACATACAGCTTCCAAAAAATAATTCCCCCAAAAGAGTGTAACTGTTTTCATCTTATATGAAGTTGTACTGTATGATATTAGGTGCACTCATGATGTATTGTGAGCGGGCCAGCCTGCGTGAAAACCACCACAAGTACTGAGTACCATAAGAAATAAGCCCCTGTAATATTTTACTCTCCAACTATGTAATGATGTGAACCTGAGTTTTCATGACATGGGCCACATAAACTAAGGCTACGTTCCAAATCACAATTTTTACTGTATGTACTGTGGTGTGCACACAATTGGACCAGTAGGCAACCTCCTGTTCTGAAAAGTGAAGCCAATACGGAAGTGCCTTAAACTGACATTCTATATAATAACCAGCAGGGGGCGACTCCTCTGGTTGCAAAAAGAAGTCTGATTGTATAGAAGTCTATGATAAAATAACCCTACTTCTCACATGATTTATTACCTCAGTAAACATTGTAAACATGAGTTTAAGGTTTCAAGTCTTCATTAATAAAGCATGATATTCATTTAGTAAATGATGGTCCCATTTAGAGTAATATAGAGCATAAAGCAGGGTATGCTTTAGGGCGTGGCTACCTTGTGATTGACAGGTCGCTACCACGGTGTTGTCCGGTCTGAGAGTTGTCCGTGTTTTTGTCTTAGAGCTTTTACCCTTTCACACGGTGTTTGCACTTCATGAAAGTTAATTGTAACATTAAGGTCACCTTAAAATGTCTTATTCAGATTTTGATTGTGCTTAACTCCAACCTCTTGTGTCACCTCTGGTTGCGAACAACCAAGAAGGCGTCGGCCAAAATGACAAACTCGAGGTTTCAAAATGGCAGTCCACAAACCAATGGGTGATGCCACGTTGACTACGTCCACTTCTTATACAGTCTATGATTGAGGCATACTACTTCATCATAACATTGCGCCTTGAACTTTGACCCTCTTGCTCATATATCAGCTGTGCAGAGGATTGTGGGTCAGAATAGCCAGAAAGCATGCTGGCTTGCATACTGCAAAATGTGATCGGATGTAATAGGACATCCTGGTATTTTTGGCATACTGCATTTCACATACTATGTATTGGGACATACACATTTTTTTTTTCTGGCATACCAAATAGTATGGTACTATGGGTATTAGAATCCACAGTCTTTTTTCAAGGCTCTGAACACCCACACAGGTGTTTTCAGTTAATCTGGCCGATCAGACCTCGTCTCAGGACTGTATGGGTGTGTATAGACTAATTGATTGACATCTTCCTGAGTCTTCTTTTAGCTTTTTTGCACCTGTTAAGGCGGGACAAATTATACTTTTAACATTCTTATTGGTAGATGAAAAGAGGTCTAATCAGCCAGAATAGATGAAAAACACCCGTGTGTGGGTGCAAAGAGGCTTTAAGCACAACTCAGGTCGTTTTCTCCAATGCACAGCAATATTTTAAAACCACTATATCACCACAAGGCCCTTCAAATGAACATGGTGTAAATATCCTGCCTTTTTATCCAGTATAACTTATACTGACTGTGTTTTAAAAGACCAAAAGACTGAGTGTGGCTACATGGTCAGTTTATTCACTGTTCAAGATGAATACCATTAGTATAATCTGTCTGCTATGCTTTTTCTACAATATATCTTAATGCATTAGTCTCTGATTTATTTCAAGTGTAGCCTAATGGCTGTAGAAAATTGAAGCAGTCTCCGTAAAAATAGTTGGCTTTTTGTCTTTCTTTCTGTATTCAGTCAACCCATATATTGAATCACAACATTTTCATTTAGAATAAATGTAAATATATAATTTGTTTTGGAGTTAAGCCAGCAGAGAATGAGCTGTGAGCCTTAATAGATCACCCGTCTGGTAATAGAAATAAGCATATTCGGCTCGAGTGGAGCCGTGGATCAGTTATCTGCCTGAACAGCTTCAAAAGCTTCATTTGTCCCAGAGAATCATTTCCTTCTGGCACACGGGAGGTAGTTTTAGTTAAAACAGGAAGAGGACGGGTTCTTTCTGCTTGTTCAGAAGTAAATACAAGCAAGCAACAGATGCTGTACACAATAAACATTATCTGGTGTTTTACACTCTGTTAGGTTTGCTGTCATTTCTTGTTTACCAAAATGTTACATTAGCATTTGACACGCCATGCTTAAATTCCACAACAAAAAAAAACAGCTTTGCTCTTACTTTTTTGATCTTTACTTTTTCTTTCCACACTGGTGTTAAGAGTTATGGCGATTTGGGCTTCAGTCACAGATCGGTGAAAGGCCCAGAGTACAAATCACAGGTGCTGTTTTTTGTGAATTTACCAAGCAAATTGCAAAGTTATTTCACGCAGCTCTGCAACACAGACAGAAGGACACAGTGGTGTTTGCTTACTGCGACTGTTTATTCAGACAAACAACGGATTTTTGACAATCCGGACAATCCCTGTACACACAACTCACTGTGGCTGTCCACATCTTTCCTCAAATAAACACTCTCTTCCCAAATACGAGTTGAAAAAAAGGCTGGTGGACAGAGTTGTCTGCATGTGTGTCAATTGGTGTGATTTTTTATTTTTTTTCTTCTCCTCCTCCTACATGGTTGAACCTGTTCTGAGTTAATTAACCTGACTCAGAATAGGTGTGTGAAATCAAGTCCCCTGTCCGCCTCCAGCTGGTGCTTCCAACACACCCACTCATGACAGCCAGCACTCATGACCAGACCTTCTTTCTATTGCTTTTTTATGGATTGATGCTGTCTAATGTGATATAAATCCTTCAACCTGCAGGAAACATTTTCATTTCTAATTATGTACACATAGCTGTTGTGGGACAGATTGTCAGATATGCAAAAATGCCATAATGACGCATGGAGTGTGGATAAATAAGGTGGCCATATCCTCAATATAGGCTGGCGGGTAGATAACCCTCTCTTTAGCGCCAAACCAACAACTCCTGCCAACTTGTTTGGCACCTCACTTCATGTGACTGATCCGTTTCCTAGATTTATAAAAGAGTTCTCCTGGGAAAAGAGAATCTCAAGCTCACCAAATGTGTTTTTCCCCTCAAACTGTAGTAATTTGATATCCTCCAAGCGTCAGTAGCTGACTTTGGGTGTCATTTATTCTCGCATGGAGACTTTACACCTCCCACACAGTCACGTCAGTTTTTGTAGTGAAACCTGCTCTATGCTGCTTCTCTCCGTCACCACATTGTCAGACTGCTATTGTGCAAACTGCAGAATGGGGAAAAAAGGGTGACTTTGACATCAATGAAGTAATCACACCTACTGACAATAATGATCCTATTGTAGCGCGGTTTTCTCCTCCGCCACAGGAGCACCAAAATTGCCAAAAATCACTTGTTATACCATGTGAGTTCCCATCATACACCTTTGACGGATCCTGTGTGTCACTGATGTACAAAATAAAGCCATAAAAAGTGAAGAAATTATGTTGAGGGTTCCATAATCATGCTCTGGCAGTCTTTATTTCACCAGTAACACTTTTTAACCAATTTCAGCCACCATTTATTTAAATTTTTGGTGAGGAATTGAGGAAGTTAATCCTACAATTAACCTCCAATGTACTGCAAGCTACTTGTTTGTTGTTGTGAAAGGACATTCTGTTTTTTTGTACCACTAAGGAGTAAAGTGAAAAATGAATTAATGAGCTTCTGCCAATAACCGTAGATGTATCAACAGATGTGTGTTGATTTTGATGTCTTTGTTTATTGCTGTATCTCTGTAGGAGGTGTTTTTAAAAAAAAAAGGATTCTACTCTTAACTAACAAAGCTAATATTTCAGCATACACGCCTCTGTAAATTTGATTAGATTGCTGTTGATGTCTTCAGATTTGGCTTACAATTAAAAAGGGGATGTCAAAGCAAATTATCTATAACCTCAAATTTTAAAAAGTTCAGGTATATTCAAAGTTATTCACATTTATTCTTATTCACTGTCAGCATAATTGCCTCATTATTTTCTTGCTAGAGGCATGCCTCTCTGGCAATGTCAATCTTTCGGTTGATCCAACACTTTGGTCCAGACTAAAATATCCCAACAACTATTGGATGGATTGCCATGAAATGCTGTACCGACATCCATGGTCCCCAGATGATGAATCATACAGGCTTTGGTGATCCCTTGACCTTTTGTCCAGTGCCGCTATGAGGTCCACATAAAAACTATTGAACCATGTCCCCCTCAGGATGAATTGTAATAATTTTGGTGACTTTTCATAGCATCATCATCAGGTCAAAATCTTAATTTGTCCAATACTTCAACGGATCTTATACAACGATTCGTACGATATCCTACGTGAAGTTGTTCCTCATTTTTCGTGCGTTCTCCTATGAATGTCCAGCAACACGTGTCAATTTCCAGTTGTTACACGCATACAATTTTTTTTAAATAAACTTCCGTCTTAACAGGAAACAACATGCTTAGGTTTAGGCAACAAAGCTACTTAGTTATGTTTAGGAAAAGATTGTGGTTTGGCTTACAATAACTATGTTTGAAATACTTGGTTAAGTTTAAGCGATAAAACTACTTGGTTAGGTTTAGGAAAAGATTGTGATTTGGGTTAAGTGGCGTTTCTTAAGTATGGAAGTTACATGACAAATAAGTCTATGCAAGACCCAGGAAGAGTGCCGGGCTATGAAAACAATTTGACGTAGGCCAAACTCTGGAATTACAAATTAAGGCTTGTCACATGATGCCAATGGGCCCAAAAATACTTTTTCCTCTAGACCTACAGTGGGAAAGAGACATCTGTAAAAGAGTTATTATCCTTTCTCTGTTCATGTGAATGAACCTGAGATTGACAGCTGGGAGGCGGGTTTAAAGGAAATGCTTGTACATGTCAGTGCCCATTGATCAGAAGTCAAACGTTTTGCGCCACTGAGCAACTTTCATAGGAATTAACGGGTCCCTGCCTCCAATGCTGTATCTGCTGTATTCTCTTTATACATCCATGAGTCAACATTTGGGGTAAACTAACTAAAGTGGCCTTACTTAAGTACAGAACTTATATGAACTTATATGACAAATAAATCAACGTTGAGTTCTGGTTACACATGGGACATTAACAGCAGTCTCCTGGGTGAAAGATTGGTGTTTTTGGACCCACCCATCCACCCTGATCTCCTCCCTATGTGAAGTTTGTCACTCTTTATACTTCCTGGTTCACGATTACATGGGATATGAATTACAGTGCATTACTTTTCGTAGGTATAGCTACGAACGGTGTATGAGATCAGCCTGATTACTTTGGTTTATGACAAAATATGTACAAAACTTATATTTCTCTCAACCTCAGCTGTACTTTGTGCTTAGTGCTTAAATGTTAGCACACTAAAATGCATGTTAGCATGCTGACGTTTGCATGTAGCTCAATGCACGGCTGTAAGTACATCGGCTGTAGACTCTTCGTCTTGTTGAAATAAGGGAGCACTTTTATTCAAGATGACCTCATCCAATATTAACAAATCAATCCTCCCAATTGCATTGGAGTTAATGTTTATTTGTATAACACCATATCAATAAAAATGCAGTTCAAGTCCTTTGCAGGACAATAAATTAAGAGAACCCTGATATCTGGATGATGATTCATTATCTGGCTTGCATCATGTTACATGCAGCCTGGATTAGTTAAAGGGAAACTTTGCCAATTTCACACATTTGAGTCTGTTTAGAGGTCTTAGACTACTACTACATATGTGAAAAAAGTAGTATAAAGCCTTTTGTTGCTCCAGAAGGAGCAGCTTGCAATCTGCTTAATTGCCTCAAGTGATGACACTTGCATTGTGGGTAAAGTAGGCGCCATGTTTTGACAAGGAAGAAGAAACATGGAATGAATAAAAAAAGATAATATGCTGTATCTGGTTCAGCTTCATAGATTTTTTTGTATTATTCATTATTTTTGTCCATTGTGTGTTTGACAATGTAAAAAGATTGCAATGCGAAATTGGTGGAGTATTTATTGAAGCCACAATTCAATAACTGTTCCACAATTAACAGATGATTTGATTGTCAATCCTCTCATCACATTTCAGCCTGTGCAGTCCTCTAACAATATTGCATGCCTCATGTAAAAGTTTGCACCGAGCAATTACATGAATCCTCAGGTGCCTTTATAATTGAATAGGACATGCTTACGCTAGCATCACAATAGATTTTAGCATGTTATGGGTGTCAGGGGGCATTGTAATGGGGAGACACAATGTAGAGATGAATTTGACAGATGACACCACAACTTACTCATTATGCTTTACTCCAGAGATCCAACCCAATGTCGAGCCCATTCGCTCACAAAGCAGTGTTGTAGTACTCAACATCCATCTTGGTCTTGTGATCGGTCTCAAGACCCCTCTTTGAAGGTCTCGATCTCTCCTTGGAATCGATTAAATTTTTACTCGGTCTTGTCTTGGTCTCAGTCAAAGAAAACTCAGGATTTTTTTACAAGACTACAACTGCCGGGATTTCACTAAACTGCCTGTGTATATTTAGATTTATTTGTTAAAATCATTACTGTGATTGCTCCTAGAAAACGAAGGAAAAACCCAACACATAAAATTCACCTCTGCAATGTATTTTGATAATTTTTTCAAGACATTTCTCATGGTACACTTATACACACTATGTATGGCACTAAAAGAGGTGAATGAAGAGGAATCTTTATTTGTTTTTGGTGGGTGTTTTTATTGGAATGTGCATCTGTCAGATCAATTTGAGGAGTGCCTATGTCTGCATGTTCCACATTTTATCTTAAGTGTCATGCAGTGTGGAACTCGCACTGGTCTTATCTTGGTCTTGACTTGGTCTCATCCTGCCTTGGTCTTGGTCTTAACCCCTCGAAGTCTTGGTCTTGTCTTGGTCTCGATACACTCTGGTCTTGTTCAAGACTTGGTCTCGGTTTTGGTGGTCTTGCCTAAAACACTGTGACAAAATTATTCTCAGGTCTAATTAATAATATATTTTTTTTGTTTCTTAGAATAGGAAATAGTGAAGAGAAAGTGTATTGTCCCTAGTAGGGATGTCATGAGAACCGATACTTTGGTACCAAGTCAATGCCAAAATTCTGAAAACGTGACAGTACTTATTTTTCTACAGTACCATATAGATACCGGGGGCCAGGGTTTGAGACTGAAGGTGTCCCGTCATTGCGGGTGCAACAGGAATATTCTGTGAAAATGCCACATTGTGAACAACAAATCTTTGTTCAAATTGGCAGGAGGGGAGTTAGTAACGTTAACTGTTAGCAGCCAATGGGAAGCACAGTCCTGCTAACGTACAGTGTCGGCATTTAGGTACGTTACGATACATTCAAGTTATATTAAGTAAAAATGAGTATTGGGTGAAGGTAAATTACAACGTTATCATGATGTGTTCAAATGTTATCTTATAAAATAATTTGTTTTGCTAGAAACTTGAGGCGGATCATCACAGATTAATAATAAATCGCAAAAGACAGTATGCAAACAGCAATAAAGTAGTGTATGTTGAAGTACACGGGATTTATTGTTTTGTTTTTGTTTTTTACCGTGTTATCGAATTGGGTATTGGATCGACTACTAAATTTCTGGTATTTTCCACTTCCTTATTTTTTCCTTTATTCCTCTCTCTCCCTCTATGTATATTTAAAGCCATTAGTGGGTGTTTTCTCAGTAGGCTATGTATTATTATGTGCTTTTGTTTTCCTCCCTTTAGGTGACCGAAACAAGGACGGGCCCTCTCGGATGCAGTAACTATGACAACCTCGACTCTGTCAGCTCCGTTTTGGTTCAGAGCCCTGAAAACAAGATTCATTTGCAAGGTTGGCCATCCATAATTGAACTCCCCCAATTTCTGATGGAATTGTCGCAGTGTCTGTTCTCTGGCAAGCTTATAACTGCAGCGTGAGAGTGTCAGAACGAATTTAGCTTCAATCACTCTTTCACTTGTTTTGCCATGCATGCTTGCAGAGTTCTGAAGTGAATCCCAGACAGTAATGATTCAGAACAAAAAGTCGCAGGACTGTGCAGTAAAAAATAAAACTTTAAGTGAATCTCAGCATATTGCATGTGACGCAGAGCATATGTCAAGCTTGGCAAAAAAACAGAGGAAATGAGTGCCGGCCTTCAGTGATTTACAGATCTAGCTCACTACAGCCATCTAAACACATTTTCTGCAATACCTAAAGCACTTACAGCTCCATCTTCATTCATCCATGTGACATTTCCATGTTTTTGTCCTTGCCTCAGGCCTTCAGGCCATACTGCCAGAGTACCTAAGGGCCAGGTTCGTGCAGGCAGCTCTCAGCTACATCGGCTGTAATGAGGAGGGCCAGTTTGTGTGCCGGGACAATGACTGCTGGTGCCAGTGCCTCGCCGACTACCCACAGTGTAATTGCCCCGAGGTGGATCTGAGGGCTATGGAAGCCAGTGTGCTGAAAATCCGAGATTCCTGGAACATGGCCAACCGAGACTTTGAGGAGTCAGGTCAGTGTTATCCTTTTTGCGCTCGTTCAATGGCTGTGACCCTCCCGCTGACAGCAAATTAGAGCCTATTGTTACAGGAGCCGACGGGCAAAGCAAACAAAGACCGAAAGGGACAAACAAGGGACAATTACATTCAATCAATGTGATGGGAATTCAACGGTACACAGAGGAGCAATTTTTAAACCAGCATCTTGCAAAATTATATGAAAACAACAGAGAAGAGCATCTCTTGCCTATTAACAGATATGACTCAGATTTTAATGGGTTTTCAAAGTCCCACTGTTAGTTGTGGTCATAGCCTATAAATTATTATATAGATTAAAAAAAAATGACAACAAAATATTTATCCCTCCCATAAATGTAAAGCACTTTTACATATTTTTAATTTCTCTTTCGTATAGATTTTGATTGAAACACCATGCAAAACATTTGTTAGACATGTGTTGCAGCTGATATTACACAGTAAGGGTGATGTCATTTTACATTATCATTTTATATATATATATATATATATATATATATATATATATATATATATATATATATATATATATATATATATATATATAGTGATAGTGTCATATTTTTTGCAAGTTCACTTGAGTAACTGTTTATTAATACATTTTTTGTTGGGCAATCTGCTGAATTAAATGTTTGACAAATGTAAGGTTCTTCATCACATTGATTAAATGATCCTATAAATCCAATACTGCCATAAAACAGTCCTGCCTATTGACTGGCAACATTTCCCTCAGTGGCCTGATACAGCCAGAGATATTAAAAGGCATAGCTGACTCAGTGGAAATGGCGTATAAAAATCTCTAACAGTTGACAAATCTGTCATCTCACAGCGAATGTTGTCAAATCACCTAACGCTCTTCTTCGGCATTCAAACAACTACCTCTCGCTGCCACTTGAGCCTGTCTGTGTGCGGAAATTGCACAGTGTAAATCTCAATGTCCAGAAAATGAAAGGGTAGCGTTTACAGTAATGTGACTAGGTCAACAGTGATTCAGTCGACTGAAGGTTTTTCAGTACCGAAGGGGAAGCTGTCACACCCCGGAAACAAACTACAGTAGCAGCCTATGATGTAACCTATGATGTAATGTTTCGCAGCTCAGCTGCAGCCATTTTTTTCAGTTAACCTCCTGTAATACAGCTAACCATTGTGCTCACAGTGTTCACTTGGGGTGAGTGTGAAAAAAGCTATTGTACAAACAAGCTTTTTGCAAGGAGATTTTAATCAATGAATAGACACACTGTTTGGTGCACACTTTGACACTATTAAAAGTAGGGTTGGTAATCTTAAGAAACTAGCAAGGGCACACTAGATTTTTCAACACAGCCACCAGAAAAGAATGTTGGCATTGGACGTTACTGCAAACCACAGATACGGCGAATGGCGACATTTCTGAACCAAAAATACACTTCATGAATACGTTTCCTATCAGCCTTGTATCATGCTTGCAGAAACGCAATGCCATGTGGTTAATGTTGTGAAACGATTTGTTAGGCTTATGGAACAAAACTACTTGGTTAAGGTTAGAAAAAAGATTATGGTTTGTGTTCAAATAATAATGTAACAACATAACGCAACGTAACAACGCAACATAACAACCGTAACAATGCAACAAAACCACTATAGTTACGTTTCGGAACAAACTACATGTTTGGGCTTAAAACTACTAAGTTTGTAGAGTAAAAATCACACTGAACATTGTGAACACAGGATACGAGCAAACAGATGATTGTAACGTGACACACTGGACACAAACAGAGGTCTCCTGGATGAAAGCCTTGTATTTGTTGGACCCATCCACCCCCCTCCTGCCGGCCCAGTGTGTCTCTTTTCGCTCTTTATCTCACTTGCTCTGTTCAAAAGCAAAAAAGTCAACATTCAACGTATCCCTGGTTTGCAGAAACGTCCAAT
The DNA here is from genome assembly GCF_043250625.1 of Sebastes fasciatus. Lineage (NCBI taxonomy): Eukaryota > Metazoa > Chordata > Actinopteri > Perciformes > Sebastidae > Sebastes > Sebastes fasciatus. Next base: position 13,191,747 of record NC_133799.1, read on the forward strand.
GCCAACATTTTGTTTTCCTGGTGATTGGGCTGAGATTTTAAAAGTTATCCAACCGAAAAACCCAGCCCAGTGTTGCCAACTCTTTTTCAATTAAAGTAGCTAGCAACACTAGCTCGCCAAGTTGGCAACACTGACAGCCCGTCTCTTCAGGGCTCCTTCCAAAGCCATTCCGCCAAAATTACCATTATGAACGTAAACATATCATCACTTAAACAACAACCTATTGTTAGTACTCACAGCTGTCAAGATAGCGGCTAACTCCTGTGATGCGCAATGAGTGCACGGGCAGAGTGCACGCAGGTAGGCAGGCAAGTAGGCCATCCAACCATTTCATTCAGCCAAACTTGAATGATTGGACGGGTTTATTACAGCCCTGTGACAGCCACAGATGCCGTTTTTTTTTTGCCAGAGCATTTGATTCATTGATTGCTGTCGGAATGTAATGAGAATTCCAACAAATATAACAAATTATGCGTTTAAAGAAAACTACCAACCCTAGCTTTAACTCCAAGGTTGTGTCCTCAAGAGTGCATCACATATTTGACTGAATGTTCCAACATAGCTCTGTTTCTGTGCTCCCTTCATAATTGAAACTGTGAGCTGCATCCACATGCCCTGAGGGCATCGAGCTTGCTTCAGTCATTCCCAGCCCTGCCATAAGCTGTTCTTTGTGCACCTTGCTGGCTGAGTGTGTTATTACTGGCTACATGCTTTCTGTACTGAGGGCAACTTGATTAGCACACAGCTTGCAAAAACTTAAGCAGCAAGGTGCCCTGAGAATCTCAGTTGCAGTGCTGTATTAAATAAAGACAAATAAGTAAGTTCCCTTGAAACCCCTGGGGATCCACTTGTGCATTTGATCTAATAGAGAACAACTAACATCAGCAGCAGAGAGATTAATAATCATGACTGTGATTGTTAAATGAGGTTTCCACAGTCAGCTAATGGCGGACATGATTTGCTTCGTTCTTCCACTGAGTGATGCTTTAATTAAGGAACTATATATTCTTTATAGTCTTTCTCTACCACTTTATACAGTTACCTGGTGATCTTCAGTTTTCAGTGAGACAAATAATAGAGTCATATTCATAATGGTATATTGAAATGGACAGAGGACTACGATCCATTGACTGTAGGGTGCAATATGTACCAAGTCAGGGGGTACAGATCCAAGAGGTCAAAATACATTTAAATAATTGACTTTTCTTGTAAAATGAATTAGAATATCTGCATAAAATTAAGGCACATAATGTATTAATTGTAACCTCATAATTTAGCAATTTAAGAAGAATCTGCTAAATAAGTCTCTCGATACACATCATTAACCTCCAACCCCAATTCATGTTTAACAATGCCCAGAATGTCTCTGTACTTGTGCTCCTCCAAATCTGACAGTGGCTTCTATTTTTAAAATCATACCAAGGGGGAGCGCTCTTACCTTCCCGGGTTCAGCGGCTGACAAGATAATAATGGTGGGCAGAGAGTGGGTTTCCAGGGATGAGGTATTGTTGTCTTGGTGACAAAATAATGGATGGAGCCCATCAGCAGTGTGCACTTTCCACCAGCTTGACACTATGAAAAGGTTACAGTTTTGTGGACTGTACTTAATTAATCAATAACTTTTACAGAGATTAAAGTAGTGTACATGGAAATACCATAGATTGTATATACAAAGTGGACATAGTCAACGGGACGTCACCTATTGGTTTGTGAACTACGGTTTTGAAGCCTCGATTTCCACATTTTGGCTGTTGCCATCTTGGTTTTTGCAACCAGAAGTGACACAAGAGGGTTGACCTAAGTACAACAGAACCCTGAATAAGACATTTTTAGGCTAACACAATGTTACAATTAACTTTCATGAACTGAAAACACACTGTGAAAGGGTTAAAGTTGTAGGACGAAAACATGGACAACTCCAAGACCGGACAACACAGTGGTAGCAACCTGTCAATCACAAGGTAGCCACGCCCTGAAGCATATCCTGCTTTATTGTCTATTTTACTCTAAATGGGACCGTAATTTACTGAATGAACATCATGCTGTATTGAGCAAGACTTGAAACTAGTGATTGAGACCATAAACTCATGTTTACAATGTTTACTGAGTTGATAAATCAAGTGAGAAGTAGGGTCATTTTCTCATAGACTTCTATTTGCAACCAGAAGAGTCGCCCCCTGCTGGCTATTAGAAAGATTGCAAGTTTAAGGCACTTCTATATTGGCTACACTTTTCAGAACCGGAGGTTGCCGTCTGGGAAATACCAACCGTCCACAATGATCACATGTAATACACTTAACACTGGTTAAAAAATATTGAGAAAACCATAGCCTTGTCTTTTTAAAATAGTTTCCACCCTGATTACGCAATTTGTAAAAGCATTTTTCAAACTGTGGGATGTAATTTTTTGAATACCACAATTGTTTGAATGTGGTGAAGCCTGGTGATATCCTTTTAACAAGTGTATATATATAAATTTTTCCTTTATCCTTTCTATTGTTTTTAATTGTTATACTTTTCATTGCAGCTCTTTGTACTTTCATTTGCTTTGTCTCATCAGATTTTTATGATTACTCTTGATTGAACTTTTCATACAGGGAATTATGTTTCAATTGTGCAAACGAGTAAATATATATCTGTGTAGCTGTTAATGCAATGCGTCATGAGAGGGCATTGCACCCCTGATGCGTCCCCTTGGTGACAGGCTCATTACTGAGCCTATATTAAAAAATTAAAGTATATAATTATGACCCATTTTTTTATACTTACATCTTTAGTAGAAACAAATGGGCTTGTGGCTAAGTGCTACACACTGCCACTGTATGGAACATTTTGAGAGGTATTTTTAGAGGATTTGTTGACAAATATTAAAAAATATTTATATTATACATATAATGTAATATAATATATAATATAAATGAATATGTCAAAAGGCGTGGAAACAAATGAAGGAATATGGAAGCCGCGCCGTGTTTCTTTTCTCCTCAGGAGAGCGTCTCCCATTTTAAAATGTAGGCCATGGAAAGCACCCCCAAATACCCTTTTAATATATTTTATTACAAGCTGTTTAATCAACTTATTAATTCCGCAGGAACGTGTAATACACCTTGCATAATCACCAGGGAGGCCATTGACACTTAATTGGTTTTCTAATCAGATGCTGTATTATCAAGATAACGTTAGCTAATTACAAATAGTGCAGTCATTTTCTCATCAGTGTTGCACTTCGCATCGGTTTTTCCATACAACCAATCATGATTACAGTGATGATGATATTGTTATTGAATGCCGTGGAAATGTAATCTGTTTGCTGTGCATTGTGTGTGAAAGCAGACGGCAGCTCTGAAGGGTTGACATGATATATTATCCTCTGTGCTCCTTGTCCATATTTCCCTCGCAGACAGGCCAGCAGAATTAGCCCTGGAAAGGCTGTTGGCTGTTCATTAATGGAAGAAAAAAAAAAAACCTTACCCCAACCTCGTATTTAGCTCTGCCTTTTCCCATTAGCATAGGCGTCAAACAGTATCACTTCCAGTTTGCCCTGCAGCTCTGGAGCCCATGTGGCCCCTAGAAAGTGATTCCCTCATTTGGCCTGCCTAAATTTGCCAAATATTGTTGGAAGGAAGTGAGAGTTAGTTTGGCTTGTGCTGGCAGAAGTGTTCAACTTGTCTCTCCTCTCCTCCTGCCTTTCAGATGAGTTTCAGAACTTCGTTCGAAGGCTCCCCACGTTCTACGCCCTGAACATGTCCGCCATCCAATACTTCTGGAAAATGGAGCCGACCATCCACCAACGCTACAAGCAGCTGGAGCTCGGCACCCAGCAGCTTCTGAGCAAAGCGCGGCGCATCGTCAACAAACTCTTCACCCTCAGCAAGAGGTGTCGAACTCAGCCCAAAATTATTATGCTGAGGGAGAGGTGAGAAGCTGATAAGTATTCCTGCTGACTTTTCGGTTAATACGGCTGTGGAAGTGTGTGCGTGCGTGTGGTTGTGCATGTGTGAAAATAAGCAACAAATTCCAAAGCCCGCAGTCACATCACAAATCCTTTCAAGCAAACTGTGAACGGCAGTGCTCATTTATTTTCTCCAGCCCACTCTGTGCTCGGCGCTTTTGTTATCCCCTCAACTAGGCATTATGCTAATAATACATACAATATGTTAGCGCTTTGATATTCAACTGAGGTCCTACTGAGGTGAGCTATATAGTGTCACACCTGATGACTTGGCTGCACTCCCAGCACAGGTCTCCTTTACATGCAGGAAATCAAAAGCCATTCTCCTGTGAAATTAAAGTGTGCAGTGTTTTAAAGGGGGTATGCAAAGTGCGTGAGATCTTCCTGTTGGTTAACTGTGATGAAATCATAGACAAAAAAGTTTTCTGTGTCTCCTCAGTAGATCATTCGATCTATTTTTGTGTTTTTCTCCAAAAAAAAAGTCATATATTCTCCAGACTCCAAGCTTATGAAAAAGAAATGTGATTTAGTCGGTACAGCTAATGCAGCCCAGGTTTATTTTAGGAGTCATTTCAGGTGAGAAACTAAATATTCATCCTCTGCCATGTGTTTTTTTAGCTGCAGTTTTTATCGCCCACCACCTAAAGGAATATAATCCCTGTTCATTCTTTATACCAATATGTTACCAATCACCTACACAATCTTATCAGACCATACATAAGATGTATTGTTAACCTTAGAGCTGCTACAACTTCAAATGTTCTGCTTTTCTTTTTTTCTCAACATAGCAGATGCTAACATTTTTGCATATAGAGCACAATAGCCAGTGAACTATAGAGCTAATGTACACTGGTATGGGATATTTACTAAGGATTTACAGCCCACTAAACAGCCAAATTGCATTTGCCCCTTATATACTAATAGAATACACCGAGATTTCACCCGCCACTAAAATGCAAAAAATGCAGCACGGCTGAAAATTGCCAGTTGGGTCTCATGTAATATGTATTTTAAGGCACTCCTGTTTGAAGGTGCAAAATATGTGAGGAAGGAATGGTAATACAAATAGCCATCACAGCTGATTTATCACTGTATACTGACCACTAGGAAACTGTATCTGATATTTAATGTCTGGGAAAAGCAGGTGTAAAATCAGCGGCACTGTTTTATTGGATGCACACGATGTGAGACTATAACCGAACACAGTCGGACACAGAGAGAGAAATGTTAATTAAAAGTTTAATTACACAATTACTACAGTAGAGCTCTCCTCTCAGCACAACAACACAAGACAAAAGAGCAGCAACACCCTGTTATCTTTCACACAACTTCACCTTTTGGTTTCCTGCAGGTCCCCCCTGCCTATTTTTCCTGATTTGTAATGGCTCACAGCACGAGCCAGTAATAGTCATTAAGTAGGCTGTGATATTATCCATTTACAGAGATAATCTAGTCAAAGGAGTGTTAACAGTTATACTAATCTCCCACATTTCCATAACTCAACTCAATCACATATCTCTTTGTTTCTTTCTGTCTTTGTTTGTCAGGCTATTTAATAATATTTCCTAACATATTGTTAATTAACTTTATTATGGTCCAGCATGCTTAAATAATCTGTTGTATTTTCTTAAGGGTGTGTTATTATTCGTCCCCCGGGCTGGTTCTTTTATTTTGAGGGGTTAATGCCGGTCGGAGGCAAAAGGACAGTAATATGGCAGGACTGTCAGTGCATTTCCTTCCAGCACTAACTAATTAATGACAATGCAATTAGATGATTAAATAATAAGCGTCTTGTAGGATACGTGGAGATGAATCCATAAATAAGGCACATCCATACAGTACGTGCAGCTCCGTCTGCCCGGAATGTAATAAATTCAATATTTCTCAACACTTCAGCTGGACAGTATCTGGGACAAATTTAGGGAGAGCAGTAAATGCAGTAATGAGATGAAAGTAAATACTTAAACTGGATATTTTGGATCCCGCTGTGATACAACCTGGTGCTCTCAAAAGATCTAAGGAACAGTCTGTTATTTCATATTAGCGGGGTTCAAAGCTAAGTTTGAAAAAAAAGATGCAGTCCCTTCCTCAACTGACATATTGCATTTTCCTCTGTATCAAAATATTTTAACTGCGGGGTATAATTTATAAGATTTGCACAAAAGACATTAGTAAATTGCATGTCTGACTTTGCAACCCTGTCTACTACAAAATTACATTCCCATAAAACTAAATTGCATTCTCAATTATGTTTCGAGGGAAACATATGTTCTCCTGGATTACGGTCGCAGTTTTAAATAATGTGGCTAAAGCTCTAAATTCAAACAAATCAAAAAATGCAACAACACTACTTTGTTAGGTTAAGGCAACAAAACTACTTTGTTAAACTTAGTAAAAAAAAAATAATAGTTTGGCTTAAAATTATTTTTAGTTTCAAACGGGACTGGAAAAGTCCTGTGTTTGTTTGACCCATCCATCACCCCTCCGCCTGCCCAGTAGTGGACTTTATTGCTTGTTTTAGATGTTATTATACCACCTAACTTTCAATAACGTTTAGGGCTGTCAAAGTTAATGTGATAATAATGTAGCACAAGATTAGCGCAAATTTGTTTCAACGCCACACATGTTTTTAACGCATTAAACAACTTGTGATTTTTAGGTTACAGCGGGCTCAGAAGATAACGACCTCATGAAAGTAGAAAACCTAAGGAATCCATTGCTACCAACCATGTCATACTATAGCTTGAGGAGAAGGAGGCTAAATAACACTCCAAACGTGTGCTAAATTTTGGCGAGGAAAGCTGGTATGGCCATTTTCAAAGGGGTCCCTTGACCTCTGACCTCAAGATATGAGGTCTGACCTACAGACATGCCCACTTTATTATAATCACATGCAGATTGGGGCAAGTCATTGAGTTTGCCATGTTATGATTTGAGCATAGTTTTAGGCTAAATGCAGTACCAGTACAGAGGGTGAAATAGAGGTAAGACACACTTCAACCGTTTCACAAGGAATAGTAGGCCAAAGGCCCAAAGCACACTGGTGCACATGGATTCTGGACAATTTTGTAATTTTTTTGTGTTGTTAATTGATTTCCAATAATAAATATATACATACATTTCCAAAAAGCAAGCATATTTGTGTACTCCCATGTTGATAAGAGTATTAGATACTTGACAAATATCCCTTTAAGGTACATTTTGAACAAAAAAAAATGTTCTATCAATTTGCGATTGATCAAGATTAATCATGGACAATCATGTGATCAATTGCAATTCAATATTTGAATCACTCGATATACTATGTAATCTGCTCCGAGCGTCGCTTGTTGTACTATGTCACTTAATGGGGCCGTCCGCGGACTACTATTTGTGACACTAAAGATGCTCTATACCAAAGATACAAGCTCCGCCAATAGTTTGATATGGTATACATTTCCTGTCTCCTAAGTGGGCGTTGTCATGGCCTGTTTGCCGCTCCCCCCATCGTCCCCTCCTCTTTTGGAAGTATTGTGAACGTCATGTGGATGGATGAAAGCATTTGCAAAATATATTTATAATTATTTTCAGTGTTACAAAAATTAGTTAGCTAGGGCATTCGCGAACGGTAGTTGCCAGATCTCGCAAGAATGTGTTCTGGGTCCATAATTTTCTCCTAATCGGTCTGTTTGAAAAATGCCATTATAGTGTCGAAATGTGCAAAAGATATGCGGCTTATGAAAAATGGATCCAATGTTTACTTTAGTGACTATGTGGTGAAAGAATTGTTCATGTTCACTTCTCCGATTGTAGTTAATAGACTCCGATATAGTCTCCTAAAGGTGCAGGGACACAGATACAGGAAACTGACTCTCAGCATGCCATCTCTTTGCTGTACTGTCTCTGGTGACAAGTCAAAGACAAACATAATTTGCGACAAAATATGTTTCCTTCCAAACATAATTGAGAATGCAGTTTAGTTGTACGGGAACGTAATTTTTAGGAGACAGGGTTGAACTTACACAAGCTCCTTAAATATGCACAATTGTTTTGTTCTACACTGAAAAATACAGTGATTCCACAGCTTCTTTCCGTATCGCTGTGTGTGTAATGACCTAGTTCATGGAGGATTTTTTTTTTTTTTACTTTTCTAATAAAAGAAGTATTCATATATCTCTGCAGCCATTATTCATGCACTGAAGCATCATGGTCTTTGTCAGATGGAGAAAAAGCAAACAAAAAGCAAACAGAAAAATATGATATGCTTTGTAACTAAACGCCACAAATCCATTTTGGCATTTCTATCGTAACTCTCTAGTACAGTCTTTGAAGATAAGGACAGTATGCTTTTTCGGTTGTTGAGCTGAGAGTACAAGGTTTCCGATTATCAGTGAAGGAGCCGCAAAAAACAACTGATATGTTGCTTTTTGCGGTTCAAAAAGTAAATAAATTGAAAAAAATGGAGTTCCTCCTCTGTGGAAAGAAAAGTTTTGCTTACTAGTGCAAACTGAATGTGTAGCAGAAGGAGAAAGTTAGTGCGGGCATTGATCAGTGTGAAATGAGCTGACAGACAATGAACAGATTGCAGAGTGAACACCCAGCTTCTCTTTGGCCCGCGCTGCACACTGCGTCTCCATGACAGTTTACATGTCTTGCTGACACGATGCGCTTCATGATGGCGGGACAGCTTCCTCTCTCTCGCTGTGCACAGCCTCCGCTCTGGAGGTGAGATATGCACAACTGACTCTAGCTGATGAATTTCAGAGAAGCTGGGTACTGTTAAGACTGTTAACACATTCTATCCACTGTCTTTTGACAAAATGCCACCAGATTTGAAATCTCATCATTTGAACAAAAATGTATTTTGCCCCTTTCCTTTTTCTTCCATGACAAGCCCTGCACACAATGACAACACTCATTGTGATGCTGGAATATTGTATTAAAGCGCTTGTGTTTATACAGCGTAGACTTCGGCTCAACATGATGCTCGTAGAAGGTGTAATTAGTTGGGCTGTCAATCGATTAAAATATTTAATCACGATTAATCACATGATTGTCCATGATTAATCATGATTAATTGCAAATTGATCAAATTTTTTTAATCTGTTAAAAATGTACCTTACAGAGAGATTTGTCATGTATTTAATAATCATATCAACATTGAAGTTGGCAAATATGCTTGCTTTATGCAAATGTATGTATACATTTATTATTGGAAAGCAATTAAAAACACAAAACAGTGTCAAATATTATCCAGAAACCCTCACAGGTACTGTATTTAACATAAAATAATATGCCTAAATGATAGCGTGGCAAACTCAAGCCCAGCAGGCAAAAACAGCTGTCAGTGTGTCAGTGTGATGACTTGACTATGACTTGCCCCAAACTGCATGTGATTATCATAAAGTGGGCATGTATGTAAAGGGGAGACTCGTGGGTACCCATTGAACCCATTTTCATTCACATATATTTAGGTCAGAGGTCAAGGGACCCCTTTGAAACTCACCAAACTTTAGCGCAGGTTTGGAGCGTTATTTAGCCTCCTTCGCAACAATTTAGTATGACATGGTTGGTACCAACTAGATTCCTCAGGTTTTCTTGTTTCATATGATGCCAGTATCTTACCTCTAGCTGTAAAATCTGCTACAACCTCTGGAAGATCGATTGCATTAATTTGTTAAAGGAATTAGTGGCGTTAAAAAGATTATGCATTAACGCTTTATTATTGCGTTAACTTTTGTTAAGTAATTAAGTAATTAGCCATGCTGATTTGTAATTATTATTAATTTTTTTTTATATGTTTGTTAACTTGATTATTTGGAAGTGGAATGAAAAGTATGTCTAGCATTTTCTCCCATTTTCACATCGCTTAATAAATGCAGCCAAAACTGATATTTATTTATTTTGTAGGATTTCTCAGTAATGTGGAGTCTGATAACATAAAGGTATTACATGCTGAAGTACAACGTGCAACTACCTTGAAAATATTACCTTCATGTAGAGTATATGATTGTACCATTATCATCACATCGCAATATCATCACACTAACTTTTTATGCGATTCCTGCATAATGATGATTCCCAGGAGCCGCAGTTAGAGTTTAAAAATGTGTCCCTTTACAATGTTTAATCAAAGTAAATTGCATTTCACTATGTTTTTAATATATCAAATCAAACAAAAATCACTATCTCAAAAATACAGTCTGTCCTGCACTGAATAGCTATATGTAATTTTAAAATGAGAGAGCTTCATATCCAAAGTATCAAAGTCTTCAATCAGCAGCTGAGCTGAAGAGATGGTTTTGTTTTAAATGTATTGCAAATTACTTTCACATGTTTTATTCTGGCGACGGTGCTGTGTGCACTTGCATGCATTCAAAAAATTTTCATTTTGTCTCATCAAATGTTTGGTAAGGGAAAGTCAGCACCAAATAACAACGCGTATTTGTTTGTTGTTTAAGTATTTGTTCCTTTATAGAAAGGGGAAATGTACTGAGGTAGCCTACACCTTTATTTCAAAAAGCTAAAATATGCCTTGTATATTAAACTCAGTTTAGAGCACTAAACTGAGTTTGTGAAATCACTGAAAAAAACTTGTCAGACTTTTAATGGCTTTGATCTAATATTCATCATTTATCAAAGTTAAAATTCCCAGTGCCACACACACTTTGCAGCCCCGCTTTTATTTAGTCAAACACCTGTTGAAACTGTTGTTTTTTTCCTTGAAAAATGTGTTTTTTGAATGTAAATTACTTATACATTCACCATTGTTTGCCCTAAATTAATTTAGCAGCTGCACATGACCGTAATAACAAAACTGCCAACTATGCTAGAGAACAAAAGGGGATTTAGAAATGTGACTGATGTGAAAGACTGATTTATGACATTATAGTCTTGGCATGCGGTCCATCTGCTCCTTTTTCCGCAAACAATCTCAGGAATTTTGATTTAGAGTTTGTGTCTTAGAATAAATGAAACACTAGTATACGTGAGCAATTTCTGTATTTGAGTTTTTGTCTGAGCTCTTCTCACTGGTGAACGAGACTGTGTGGGGAAAAAAGATGATGTTGGGTATATCCAGCACCAATCAAAATGGAACAACATAGTAATCAGAATCTGAATAAAGTTGTTCTACTGTCAACTTATCATGCAAGGATAGATATTATCTTTAACTTTTTCTCTAACATTGCATATTTAAATTCTCTAAGGGGATGTTTTTCAGGCTGAAAAATATGTGGACAGGGTATCATTTCGAGGATTTTATCAAAAATATGGAAGGATTTGAATGCTTAAACGTGGGCCTCGCTCAGCGGGCATGAGTGTCTGGAGAATATGTAGCAATAAAAAGCTGTGGAGGACTGTTGACCTTCAACCATAATGCCCTCGCCCACGTTGTTAGATCCGGAAGCTGACAAGGGAGATATCAGACATCAGCCATGTCTTTTTTTAACATTGAAACACACATCTCAAACCCATGAAACCACATGCTAATGATTGTGTGGTTTATATAAAGGGAGGGTTTAGTTGGTCGCTACATTAAATCATTTAATTTGATAGATTTAGTCATCAAAAATAGTTTAATGTTATACAGGAAGAGGGATTTCTATAATACAGTGTGCAAAGTTACAAAGCGTTACTCTCCCCAACAGAAACTGCTCCTGAACTGCCTGTAAGGCCTTGCTTGAAGTCCTGCCTTTTTTTCCGTAATGTGGTGATGTCACCAAGTACCCCATTTTGCTTAGCGGCTAGTTTTGCACACAATCAAACATATTTAGTTAGAGTGGAGCTGAAGCGGAGTCCGAAAAGTTAGGTTCGGCTGACCAATCACAAGAGAGTGGTCCAGCTGACCAATCAGAGCAGACTGGCCTTTTTGGGAGGGCGGGGCAAGAGCTTAAACAGAACGTTTCAGACAGAGGGTGAAAATAAATCTTAAATGATGCTCTTTTTTTTCTGTTGCAGGCCCTTCAGCTACTGGCTGAACTACATTCTCTCCATCATGTACTGCAGTGAGAACAACCACATTGGCTCCTACCTGGAGGAGACCAGGAGCTGCTCCTGCCCCTACGAGCACCCCCCCTGCCAGGGCGTGATCCCCTGCACGGTGGGCGAGGGAACCTCGTGCGCCTCCTGCTCCTACGAGAACCGCTCCCGCTGCGCCACCTGCAACCAGGGCTACATGCTGAGCCAGGGCGCATGCCGCAACGAGGTGCCCGACTCCACCGATCACTACATCGGCTTCGAGACGGACCTGCAGGACCTGGAGCTGCGCTACCTCCTGCAGAAACGCGACAACCGCATCAGCATCCACGGGATCTTCGTCAGCAACGACGTCAGGCTGAACAACTGGTTCGACCCGTCGTGGAGGAAGAGGATGCTGCTGACGCTGAAAAGTAATAAATACAAGTCCAACCATGTCCACATGCTCCTGGGGATGTCTCTACAGATCTGCCTTACCAAGAACAGCACTCTGGACCCCATGCTGTCTGTCTACATCAATCCGTTTGGAGGGAGCCACTCGGAGAGTTGGATCATGCCCATTGAACAGAGCAACTACCCAGACTGGGAGAGGACTAAATTAGACATTCCCCATGACTGCTATAACTGGACTTTGACTTTGGGCAACAAGTGGAAAACCTTTTTTGAGACAGTCCACTTTTACCTACGGAGCCGGATCAGAGGGCCCTCACCTACTGGGAATGGAACTGTATATTATGAACCCTTGGAGTACCTGGAACCGGGGCGAAATCTAGGCTACATGAAGATAAACAGCATCCAGGTGTATGGCTATAGTATGCACTTTGACCCGGAAGCGATCCAGGACTTGATTTTACAGCTCGACTACCCATATACTCAGGGATCGCAGGACTCCGCCTTGCTGCAGCTGCTGGAGATCCGGGATCGCGTCAACCGGCTTTCCCCACCTGGAGCTCAGACTCTGGACCTCTTCTCCTGTCTGCTGCGGCACCGGCTCAAACTGTCAACCACGGACGTTGCCAGGATCCAGGCAGCGCTGCAGACTTTCAGTGCCAAGCAGCCCAACTCGATGGAATACGAAACAACCAAATTATGTAGCTAATAAGTGGGCAGGCGGCCAGGTGCACAGATGGCGGACCAGTTATCACACGGGCCTGATGATGGTTAAGAGCAATTCCGGAGCCGAGCAAAAGGGACATTTGGGGGACGTTTTCACTGTCGTCATGGATCTCAAGAGTGCATTTGAGATTCCCATGTCAGCTTTTCGTATAAATTTGTATAACATTGTAAAATTAAGGAGGATTTCACCAAACTTGCCTCATAGCTTTTTGTTTGTTTTCTCTCCTGGTGAAAATAATAACTTTGACAGTTAATAATATGAATTTAAAACTCTACCACCACTGATATGTTGCCAGTGTGCTGACGTTTGTAGGTTGCACAAATTTGAAACCGCTCACATACGTATACAATAGCTTTTGCTGATGAAGTATTACCCAAGCAATGTAATCATCTCACAGATATAAACATTTCACCACCAGCATGTTTTTTTTGTTTGTACTTTTCTCATCACATTTATTTCCTGGGTGCAAAAATAAACTTTTGTTTTACTATCATGGTCCTCCCTTTTATCTTGGCACATGATGGACACCTCATTGTTTTAAGCTTTTCATTCAACAACAAACTCACTCCTTTTTTAAAAAAAAAAAAAAAACTGTACTACACATTTTTGTAAGAAAAGACAAAAATGAACAACAATAAACAAAATGAATAAATAGATGATGTATTACTCCAGATTTGCTGATAAAAAATGACACCATGATCACAATATATGTTACATGTGCTTTTATTTTTATAATGCTGTTGTTTGTGAAACAAAAGCATAAAAAAAACACTGTCTATAAAATGTATAATACAATTTGTTAATACACTAAATAAAAACATTTTTATGTGTGGTCTATAGATGGTGTACTTTTCATGCAAGATACTTATGACACAGTATTTTCACAGTATAACTAATGCCATTAATAAAGAGTCCATTATATATGGGTAACATTGAGACTGCATACACAATACAGAGGTCCTGGATCTTGATTGCAGCCCTTTATTAAGCCTGGTTTTATCACTTATTCAAAGCTGTTTTCAAAATTATCTGGATATGTTGTCACAGCACCAACCCTTCAAGGCCAAACCTACACAAGTACAGGCTAGAAGAAGATAATGACCAATGAACTTTAAAAGGGTGTGGCTCAGCACATAAATGGACTAAAGTCAATAAACGGGCCAATCATCACAAAACATGCAGTCTATGTCTTCAAGAGTACCTGCAAACCCTGAAAGTTTCATTCAAATCGACCACTAGGGGGCGCTACAAATACAAAAAAAACAAATGGGCATGGCATAACACAAATCAGACTATAAATCAGAAATTGTTTGTCCAATCATTACAAAACTCATAGGATATGTTTCATAACAATGTTGGGCCATGTGTGTAAAACTACTTTGAAATCCCTCAAAAGGGGACGCCATCATCTCCAAACATGTGCATGGACGTGGCACAGATTTTGTCATAAATCAATGACAGTTTGTCCAAACATCACCAAACATGCTGGTTATTTTTGATTAAGCTGTTGAAACATGTCCCCGAAATGCCAAGAAATATGACTGGCGGACTTTGAGTGTGCAATTACTGAAAGGCTGCATACATTGTTATGATGAAAGAAGTGTGTGGTTGGTCACACTCCTTCTAAATTATTTACAGAATTAAACCAGCTGAAGTGAATTTGCTCATTGCTGCCAACGGCTTTGATTTTGGTAATTCAGGTGCTTCCTTCTGTTGAGCGAAAAAAGGCTTGAACCCGCAAACTGCCGCTTGCTGACGTAATATTATAATTAAGCAGCCCTGTCCCCTTAAAATGATGTTCCCATTTAACAAAACTACATTATTACATTTGGAGGGAAACATATTTTGTTGCAGATTACATTTGTTTGACGTATCACAAATACGTTTGTGATGACTGTCCACGGAAGTCTGCATAGTGAAGAGGTCGGGTTGGTGGATGAGTCAAATAAATACAGGACTTTCACCCAGGAGTGTTCGTGTCCTGTGTGAAACCAAAAGATTTTAATTTATGTCCGTAGCTTAAATAAAAACCTAACAAAGTAGTTTTGCTGCGATTTGTGTTTTGTTTCAAATTAATGTTACCAACATTAACCATGTGTATACAACTTTTTTTTTTTAAACTGTCACTGTAATAAAATAGTAAGAAAATATGAATATAAAATATAATTGAGAATGCAGTTTAGTTGTATAGGAACATAATTTTGTAGGAGACAGGGTTGCATTGAGAAACCAATCTTCAAAATGCAGAATCAAATACCTTGGATGCAGGACGCTAGCTATAAAGATTTAAACACACATAAAAGTTTCTGACTGTTACAACAATGGAACCAGAAAACAAATGGCATTTAACTATCACATAATGATGGGAATAGGCCTTTTGTCACAGTCATGGCTTATTGGGACACTTGAATAAAACACAGCCATCATTATTTATTTATTTTTCTACTATGACAAGTCAAAATGTCTGCTGTGATTTGTCATTTTAAACAATAACAATTATGAAACATACTTGCGCCACACAAACTAAGATTGTACCCTACAATGGCAAAGCTACGAAGTTGTGCATATTTATTAAAAAGACCTGAAATATCACATTGACAAAAGTTTGCTGGGACACTTGAACACTTAACTCAGGTGCCTCCCATTTCTCTTGATCACCTTTTATATGTTTCCACACCTTGGTTAGAGTTCACCTGTGGTAAATTCAATTGACATCATTGGGAAAGGCACACACACCTGTCTATATAAAGTCTCATAGCTGACAATGCATATCAGAGCAAGAATTGAGCCATGAGGTCAAAGGACCTGCCTACAGACACGATTGTGTCGAGGCAAAGATTTGGGGAAGGCTACAAAAAAAGTCTGCTGTAATTGACAGAGCACAACGACCTCAATAAATTAATTGATGCAACAGAACAAAATAGGGAAAAAGTGAAGGTCTGACTGCACTGTATAAGTCCACTTGCGATAGAAATTTTGACATGTCAGTAGGAAAAGCACAGGTGTATTAAATAACCTAAATGAGCTGCATTCCACTTAGTTCTTAATGGAACCTAGCCATCTTTAATGTTATGAATTTCACCTGTGCTCTTCAAAATGTCTGCTGTGAAAGGTCTATTGAACAGTGGTGTTCCAAAGAGGAGCTTTTTCCCGCACAAATTATTTTTGGCCGAGCACAGAAACAGGCTTTCAGAGAGCACTTCAATCAGACAAGTTAAATTTTGGCCTGTTCTCAAGTTACTCACGGAATTAACATTAATGAGCGACAGCTGATATGACCTACAACCGGGCACATTTTTCATTTTTACCGGCTGCTACCTGAATGCTTTGTACACTGCTCTTGATAATTACTGTCAACGCTAACCGAATCGCGCACTTTGCCAACCTCGGTGTCAGAACTCAGTCACTTTACTGGTGCGCCCAAATACTTTTTCACAATCTCACACTATTTTGGATTCGCATACGCAGTGAAACGCTCGTACCGTCGAGGCCAGCTGTGGTTTAAACGAGAGCAGTGCTGCCAACGCCATCAGACTGACGGGAATTTCGCACGGAACACGGTTTGCGCTGCGCTCGCCGCTTGGTTCAGCGCACATCAAAGTGTGCTGCGCCCTAAGTTGCGCTTTGCTCGGCGCAGCAAAAAGCCATTGTTGCGTCGTGCAAGCCTTTGAACATAATGGGTTTCAGAGCGCAGTGGTGCCATTGCCACTTTCTGTGTGAAAGGCCCATGAGGTGGACAAAACATAGAGGACTGTTTTTTTTGTTTTGTTTTTTTCCTTAATAATTTAGTGGGATCTCGTTCGTTAGGGTTGGTTAACGAGAAGATACCCTTGGTATTTTGAACTTGCTTCGTAGTACAGGCCTCTGGTGTACAGAAACATACAAACAGAGCACAAATGTAAATGATTGTCCCTCCATATTTTGGTATTTTTCCCCAAAAGCCCCCTCCCACCCAACCCTCACTCATTACGGATGCAAAAAACAAAGTTGAATACAATTTTAAAAGAAAAAGAAAATAAGAAAAATTAAAAAATTGTAGTAGGATTGATTTTTTTAATCAGCATTTTTTGCCAATAGCAATTCCATTAAAACATGTCCCATCGGCCCGTAATACCGGTCCTTGGGACCAGCTCGTACACCTCTACAAATTGGTGGCATATAATTTTTAGGAGTCAAGGTTTCGAGGGATTGGTGCATCAGATGACTGTTTATTTGCATCACCAAAAAACCTGTTTATACTGTTACATACTTAATATATATTTAGTTATTTAAATATATAAACCAATTAATAGAGAAATATTTCAAGAACTTGTTCAAAGCAGGGAGAAATGTGCCAAAGCAGAGAGATTAATTGCAAATGCAACAATTTAGACAGCTGTATTCAAGACCCGTTTCATCTTGGAAAAAAATGCAACTATCATCAGAAGCTATTCCATTTATTTGCAAAATTGCGTCTCTGAATGACACTTTCTAACATCATTTTCTGAAAGCACATTCCACAGGAAATAAATATAAAGAAATTAAGTGAAACTGCAGTCATTTTCTTGGATAGCTTGGTAAGAGGTCAGGTATTTAAACAAAATATAAGTGATTTTCTGAGCTTGTAGCATTATCTGGATCATTAGACACTAATTTATTCCTTTGGACATCAAGATATGAGACCTCTTATGGACCAAAAATTTTCTTTCTTGTGATAGCTCTGTATAGATTATTTGATGCAGGCATGTTTGTGTTTGTATGTGCGCATAAAGCTACAAAATGACCAAATTTTTAAGATATGCAGCATTGCATATGATGCTCTGTAGTAACAGGAAGAGAGTGTATCTGCTTTACATCTCTTTTGGATTTGTGCTGATGGATGGCTGCTGGAGGCAGTGGGGAAGACTCAGCATCACATCCTGTTATATAGCAGGTGGTTCTCCTACTGGTTTGTAGTCAGTTGTAATTTGCATGGGTTTATGTCTTACTCCAAGCTGGAAATAAAAGCATCACACTCTGTGTCCTCCAAGTGCTTTGTGCTCTACGCATATAGTATGCTGCTCGACGGCTCCAGACGCAGCCATTCTCCTTCTCCTCTCTGATCTTTAACCATTTCATATGATGATAGCAGTCAGTGTGGAAATGCAGGTTCAGAGACTCAAACCGCCCAGAGTATTCCCCATCACACGTTAAAAACGGCAACGATGCTTCCTGCCAGATATGTCAGAAAAATGCAAATTGCTCCTTCCTGCTTGCAGAGTGGAATGAAAGGATAGGATCAAGTGGAAAACAATTTCAGGTAGAATTTAAAAGATTGTGTTAACTGACATTATATCAGCATAAAAAACAAAGAAACAAACTCTGCACTTTTTAGTATTTCCTGTAAAATCAAAACAAAACATGCAATGATAAATTGTGATAAAACATATAAATCTGTTTTATAAAGTTGCACTTTAGATTTTGTAATGTGGCCCGGCGCATGCTGGGATATGCCGCAGTACCCCGCGTCCCTGAACAAGAATGGATTTGAAGTTACATTTTGGCTTGCACTGTCATATTGTAACATTAGCGAGTGTGTGGAAAATTGTTGCTGTTTAAATCAAACCTCACAAGCATCTATGTTTCATTCATTTATTTTGTCACATCTGAACGAAACCCCCGTAGCATACTAATACTGTAATTACACCTTACCAGCAGCGACTTTCCCGCTTCCAACATTTAATGGAACAGAGCGTTAGCCCCATCATGCACCAGAGTGTCGGGTGTTTTGCTATTGTCATTATGTTTCTGCATAGTGATTTGGTTTGAAATTATCCATGCATTACAACAATCAAAAGAGAGGTCTGTGTGGAATGTTTTGCTCCATGACTCCATGCAACTCAAAGCAAGCCAACGCTTTGATATGGATTCACACAAAAAATGTTATGTTTTCATTAAGGCACAGGTCCAAGTGGGAACAATGGGGAAGACTTGAATCAGATTTCTTCATGCTCAGGCAGCCATCATATACGCCGGTGTAGACAACATATTTCAACTAGAATTACCACCTGGTGGTTGTATCCCTCTGCCAACCAGTCAAGTTGCAGTTTATATCCATGTCTGTCCAAAATGTCATCATTTTATCCTTTTGGACATATGTGTGAAATTATCATAATTGGCATATGAATTACGGAGTTATGGCCAAAACCATGTCTTGTGTGGTCACAGTGACCTTGATCTTTGACCACAAAATTCTAATCAGTTCATCCCAGCAGACAACTCCCGGGTCTGAAAAGTGAAGCCAATAAAGAAGTGCCTTAAACTTGCATTCTTTCTAATAGCCAGCAGGGGGCGACTGCTCTGGTTGCAAATAGAAGTCTGCTTGTTTAAAAGTCTATGAGAAAATGAGCCTACTTCTCAGTTGATTTATTATCTCAGTAAACATTGTAATCATGAGTTTATGGTCTCAATCGCTAGTTTCAAGTCTTCTTCAATACAGCATGATGTTCATTTAGTAAATTATGGTCCCATTTAGAATGAAATAGACCATAAAACAGGGTATGCTTTGGAGCGTCGCTACGTTGTGATTGACAGGCCGCTACCACGGCGTTGTCCGGTCTGGGAGTTGTCCGTGTTTTCGTCTTACAATTTTAACCCTTTCACAGTGTATTTTCAGTTCATGAAAGTTACTTGTAACATTTTTGGTCGCCTAAAAATGTCTTATACAGCATTCGGATATACTTATAGCTCCACCCGGACAACCAGAAAACAGAATGCCTCCGGCCACGGCTGTCGCTGGCGCAGAGGCATACAATTTGAACACTACACTATTTTTGCAAGTGTTAATGGGAGTTTAAGCTCAGCGCCGGTGGTAACTAAAGCAAAGGAATGTCCATTAGAGTGTCTTTAGAGTAATTTATTATAAGGGCAAACACTGTTTTGTGATACAAAGAATTTTCAAAAATACGATTTTCTTTGACTTTCTGTTGCTTTGGTGATTAGGACCATCTCTGACCTCTCATACCGATCATCAGATGCTCAGACAGGTGCTCACTGATGGCAGCTCTGTGATTATTTGGGACATGGCTAAATGATGTCGTGTTTCTGTCTGCACTAAGGGGAGTCATGCAGATCTTGGGCTTGAAATCAGAACCATTCAGCTCTACAACCATCCCACAGTCATCTCTTTTATTAAAAATAACAGAAATGTCATTCAAAGCAAATGCTTATTAAGGCAGCTTTAATATGTGAAAAGATCTATTCATTATTCTAGGTTTTATTACCCAAGGTGCAAGTTTGAAATAACTAAGTGGTTATTTTCTTTTAAAAAATATATAAAACCATGACACAGACACAGGCATGCCCATAAAGAAATAATGACACTTTATGTACACATCAATTGATTGAGTTCAAATACATTAAAAACACATATCAAGGATCAAAAAAGTGAAGTATAAAAATGATGCCATTCCAAATATAACGTTAGAGTAAAACTTTACCATGTTGTGAATTCCTGTCTGCAGCTCCACTCCAGCCGGAGAGCAATCAAAGCTAATACCACTACAGTTCAACTCTGAGAGGCTAGCAGAGCTGTGGTGACATTTGCTGAGAAAAGTTCAAGTGTTTTAGGCTTTGGTAAAAGCATGCCTCATGTTCCAAGGTTTTGGTCTTCCAAATTTGTCAGTTTCAATCAACTCACTAGTTTAAGAGCACTGAAACTTAAAATTCATCCAATGTCTTTAATAGATACAACAAGATTAATGCAAGAATATTTTGGTAAAAACAAGTCTCATATCAAGTTTCATAGTGTTTGAATATGCATATAAGTTGGCTCTGTTTACATGCATCTCTTTCCAAAGTAAAAACCCAAAAATGAACTGTCCCTGTGGAGTTTTTTACCTCTATAGCGCCGTGGAGCTGTTTGTGGTTCCCCATTTTGTTAATCTCGTCCACATGCATGAGGATGCACACGCACAGCCCTGCCAATGGATTCACAATATTACACTACTCTACAGGTATCTTTCATGTGCCAAGAAATGCAGCAATGTGCCAGCAAAGACAGCTAAGAAGGAGACTGCAGGTTGGTAAACATGGTTGTAAACCTTCTTCTTGCTTTTTTTCTTTTATTGAAATAACAGTCCACTTAAAAACAAGGACACTTCAGGCTCTACCTTACTTAAAATAATTTTGGGTAAACACAGACATTAAAAAAGGACGGAAGCACATCATATCATTGAAAACAAGGTGAACAAAAGAGCAGGATTGCTAAGTCTGTGACAAAAAACAGCCCAACGACCAATAAAACCAGCCCCAAAAAACAGCCCAATACCAGAACTCAAAATATGCCCCTGCCAAACCATATTCACTGTTTTTAAAGGCCAACAGCATTGATATTGTTGCCAAAGGTATTGTTATATCTAAAAAATAAATAAATGTTTAGTCTGCCAGCATTAAGCAGTTTTCCCTAAACAGCTCTTTAATCTAGGTCCAAAAATGGCCTTGGGTAGATAGATATAGTATATTATCATAAATAAAAAGCTCTGTGAGTTTGTAGACCAATTAA
This sequence comes from Sebastes fasciatus, assembly GCF_043250625.1. Classification (NCBI taxonomy): domain Eukaryota; kingdom Metazoa; phylum Chordata; class Actinopteri; order Perciformes; family Sebastidae; genus Sebastes; species Sebastes fasciatus. Next base: position 13,213,293 of record NC_133799.1, read on the forward strand.
CGCACAAACTAACTTTGCTTTCTCTTCCCTTTTCCCTCTTTCTCCCTGCCTGGACAACATGAATGTACTGTTTTTACTCAGCATTAATGTCATAACTTATATCAACTACAACACCTTATGTTGCATCACTATATATTAATCAAACACGTGTAAATAAGTTACGCATTTTGTTTACCTTATTTCAACTTACAATATACTTGTGTGAGTGTATGTGGGTGTGTGACGTGTCCTGTCAAAGTTTGCACAGGCTGATCTGATGGATTTTTATTTATAGATAGGACATTATTCATGTAATTTGCATGCAAAACAGGTTTACCCAACCAGTGGAACACTTCAAAAGTAGCCCTATTCTGCAGGAAAAGCAACTCAAATCAAATATACTCAAATCATAACATGGCAAACGTAAGCCCAAAGGCAACAATAGCTGCTGTGTGTCAGTGTTCTGACTTGACTATGACTTGCCCCCAAACTGCATGTGGTTATCATAAAGTGGACATGTCGTGGGTACCCATAGAACCCATTCTCATTCACATATCTTGAGGTCAGAGAGGTCAAGAGGGCCTTTTTGAAAATAACCATGCCAGTTTTTCCTTGCCAGTATTTGCCGTAAATTTGGAGCGTTAGTTTGCCTCCTTCGTGACATCTTCACTCTAGCTTAAAATCTCGCTACAACCTAAAAATTGCAAATTGCGTTATTATCGCGTTAACTTTGACAGCCCTAGTTGTTACATTAGATTTAATTATTTCTCACAGCACATCAATCCAGTGTTTTTCATATTTGGAGGTACACGACTCTTCCAGTTTATAGTCATCCATCCCACAGCTGCTGGGTCAAAGTGCTGCTGATTATTAGCTTTCACACTCTGATGTAGCACAGTACATTTGATATCACATTCAAAGGGAAACATTAACCTCAGCACATAACTGATGCAAGTAACACCGAGCAAACTGTTAAATACATGTATACAGCTGAGTATAAAACAAACAGAAATGTGGTAATAGTTTGATTCTAACTGCTGAAAATTGACAAGCAGTAATGAAAACAACATCTCTCTTGGCCTTAAAGTAGAATTTACTTTGAATATAACTGGCATTATTATCATTCTTTATTCTACGTATCAACAATTTAAGGAATCTGACCATCTTTCGTCTTCAAAATGTTTAATTTATAACCACTTTGTCATGCAAGAGAATGTTTATGTCTACATCGTAGTAAAACTCCAACAGTGGGTCTTTTTTTTTTCCTTTTGAATGATGGGCTTACAGCTCTCAAGTAGCAGCATTTACCTCCTCAAGAGACAGATGTTCTGTGATTTTAGAGTCAAAATATTTCGTCAATCAGCATGAGCTGCTTTGCTTTTTATTGTTCGGCATTGTGTGTTTCTCCTCAGCGCAGTCCTAGCCGCAGTTCCCCACAGAGCAATCTGCGCGGCTCTTTGAAAATGTACTTCATAGTTCACCACACAAGCTGCAATCAGACACAATTCCCAAAGTGACCCCGATAGTCGCAGCCCTTTCTCCCAACAGAAAGAAAACACTCATGCGAACTCATAATGCCTTTAATAGTGGCACTAAAACATAATGTTAAAGGATGAAAGTGAAAGAGCGCCGTCTGCACAGAATGTGGTGGGTGAAGGTGATAATATTATCATCAACTCAATGCCAGATCCTCAGAGAAAACATTCCCTCAGAAACTTAAAGTAGGCGGTGAGACATGGTGTCCTAGCCTGGCGCAGACAGCCTGTGACTTTTAGAAGAATGAGAAGACGAGAGTTATTCAGTTCATATCACAATAAATGCCTGGAACATGAAGGAGTATTGAAGGTTATTGACATTCATGTGGCCTACCTACAGTGCACTTGGAACTTCCTGAATATTTTTGAGAACAAATGTTTAGGGGTATAAGTTATTTTTATGCACATTATGCCTCCTTGCCAGAGGGGGTAAGTGAATCTAATTTAGCGGCAATAAAACTAAATTAATGGACTACAAGCATCGGAGCACATAAAGAACTAATTCCATCTGAAAGTAACATTAACACAGAGAATATGTAATGGCGAAAGGGGTCTATAAAAATAGTGATTTGGTCGGCCAAATGCAAATTTGTCCCTCAATCAACTGCCAAGTTCTGTTCGAGCGTGACGTACAAACTGGATCCAAGAAATTTTTCCTCATATCATCAGATTTCAGCCCTGAAGTGAATAAAATATTTGGGATTATGGAGTAGAATGATTAAAAACTCTGTGGACTTTGGAAACAGGTTTGAGGATTGGAGACTGCCCATTGTTTCAATGGCCAATTATTCCGAAACCCCAGTGGTCCCAAAAATGTTCCATTGGACCAAAAGCCCAACCCGGAAAACAAACAGCCATTGTTCGGAGGGCCCATTGCTCCGAAAAATGTATTTCAATAAATTGTTTTGGTCTCACAACCCAACACTTCATTGTTTTGGTTCACTCTCAGTCCTCTTGTTAGCAAAAGCTCTGACAATGCTTGTAGCACCTATAGCGAGCATAGTTGAACATTTAGTCACTAAAGAGCTAGATATTTCATTCAGGAGTTGGTGGAGACCAAAACAGAGCTAAAGGGTGCGTGAATAATGTGTATTTGCCCAGTGGAAACAATCCCCAAAACGTAAATTTAATCTAATGAAATGAGATATCGACCAGCGAACAGCGAACTCCCAGTAGCTGTAGTTGCTAGTGGAGTGTTATCATGGGTTGGAATTGTGTGTTTGCAAATCAGTTGCCAGAAACTTTTTAAATTTTTTTTCTTCTTCAAAATCAAATCTCTAAACAATTTCAACCAATTAGACTGTTGCCACGTTATTAAAAAGGCATTATTGTTCGCTATAAGCACCATAGACCTGGGTCAATACTACACACAATATTAGGTTTTATCATCTATTCACATGGTAGATCACCAAAAGGAGGTATAAAAGTACACAACACCAGCCTCTAGCGACTGTAGTAGTTATGACAGGAACAGTCAAAATTTGATCAAATCCCCCCTTAAATTATATTTTAAGGGGGGATTTGAAAAATATTTTCTGTCTCTGAAATGTGTCATATTAGGGTAGTTAAAGAATAATCTGCCATTTCACTGCATCTTTAAATATTAAGCTGCATATGCACCTGAAAAACAATGCTAACCCTTGTATTATAGCTGCTTTGGATTAAAGGAAGCTGATAGCACACTTGTCTTGTGTGACATTTATCAAACTTTTAAAAGAGATTTAGAACCTCTTGATGTGAAAATAATGCTATTTCTGCTCTGGGCTTTCAAAGCTCTATAAGTGGGAACAGGACGCACCATGCAGCCCTTACAGTTCTTATTAGGACTCAAAGCCCATCTTCTGATCTCTTTTCATTCTTTTAAAGAACAGGAAAAGGAAATACAAGGCTTAAAAGACAAACTACAGTAACGAAAATATACTAACCTCATTTCTTCAGAAAATAAAACACGTCTCTTTTTGTTCCTGCACTCTTATCATCCACGCTTTGAACATCACAGCTTGCCCTCTTGCCCAACCTACTTATGCATGCCAGCGAAAAAAAAGGATTTTGTGTCCATTTCTATTCCAATTGCTTATGATAGCAGGAGTGCCGTGGTTTCCTCTGGGGCCGAGAAATGCTCATTTGAAAAATCGCCCAGACGTGCATGGAGGTTGCCAACCTCAATTTTTGATGCAGTAGCTCATTTTGTGTGTCTTTCTCAGGAGCCACAGCCCAGCCCCACCGGAGGGCCGGCCACGCTAGCCAGCCAATTATCGGGGCCTTTTCCTGCACCTGCCCACTGCCGCCCTGTGTGGGTCTGCAGCTCCACTCCAGGCCAGGGAGCAATCAAAGCTGATGCCCCACTACAGCTCAGCTCTGAGAGGCTAACGGAGCTGTGGTGGCATTTAATGAGAAAAGTTCAAGTGTTTTAGGCCGCGGTGAAAGCATGCATCGTGTTCTGAGGTTTTGGTCTTCAGGATTTGCCGGTTTCAATCAACTCACTATCAACTTAAGAGCACTGAAAGGCAGCTTTTTAAAAATGCTCAAAGAAAATAATTTCAATTCATTCACTGTCTTGGATGAAAGATTAGAGGATGAAAAGGAGACTCGGCTAAAATATTCTTTTTGGGGGGAACAAAAATCAAGCTTCGTAGACATTCAAAACCGTTTTCACATGTCTAGAGTGTTTCCATTTGTCAGTTGACATGCTGAAAAGAATCCCTTCCCAATATAATATCCAAGAAATTAACAAGCCTCACGTATTAACTCTGTATTTAATCTTCTTTGGAATGTTAATCAGTAATGCCAGCAATTTCCTTCTTGTAATTATTGTATTATTAATAGCAACAGTCCACTTTAACACATGGGTGTTTCAGGCTACAGCCAGGTGTATGTTTATAGTAGGGGAGATTGGGGTCGGTTGGGACAGGAGGACAGTTGGGACAGGAGGACGTTTGGGACAGGAGGACGGTTGGGACCGTGCATTGTAAGCAAGTTAAAAAGCAGCTATGCCTTTGCCATTCATCATGCTCATCCTCAGCCACACCCTCTTCACTTTTAGCCTCAAAGTGGAGACCTGCTGACTATTCCTCACATTTTATTCACAGTTTTGAAATATACAGCATGTAAGTACAGTTTTGGTTCTTTTGTTATTTTCTTGTACCATACTGTTTTTAGTTATGCCACGTACAAAAACATATTGTTGTAAAGATTATTTTCAGGCATATCAGTTGATACTAGTGTTAGTCTGATTTTGTCATTGGTAGCTAGCACGGGAGTCCAAAGTATGCCTGCTCTCCCTGGGACGGTTGGGACAGTATAGTTATAGTTCTTACCTTGATATAAATCAACAAAAAACAGACAAAAACAAGACAATCTCCACTGTGAATGTCTACTCAAATGGCATCCAGTCAGAAACCCTTTTTTGCCAAATTCCATATCTCAATAATTTATGAAAAAAGAACAATTTTCCAATTTTCTCTTTTTCTCAAAGAAATGTGTGAAGAAGTGACATTGTAAGTATAAGGTGTTCAGATTTATACTGCACGTTTTTTTCAATTGAAATTATATAATTTTTAGTTCAGAACAAGGTGTCCCAACCAGCTCTACCCACTGTCCCAACCGTCCAGGGGAGGCAGAATTTTGGGAAAATGTACTCCTTGTACATTTAACAATATTATGCAATATTATTCACGTTTGGGTTTGGCTCTAAAAAACTTGACAAATTGTTAGCAGGCACCTGTATCTCTTAAGGGATCAAATTGTTTGCATTACTGTTCAAGTAGTCTGTGAGTAATGGAAGGTTATTTGGTGTTGTTACAAAAGCATCCCAACAAACCCCGCTCTCCGCTATACAGTTTATTAATAAGTAGGCCTATATTCTAACTATGGGAAATATTTAGATATCTGATGTTGAAAATCTGTCCATTTTTGGATTTTACCATTTGCACAAACCAGAACATGAAAATATAGTGGAAGCAATTTTGACTCCCAGCCAGCCCTAATCAGTAATTACCCGTATTCCCAAAAACCCCGACACAGGGTTTCTGTATTTCCTATTTCCTGCTTTTATTTGTCTCCGCCTAAACACTCTCTCCTTCACCATCTCAGTCATTTATTTGTTGCTAAACACTTGTATTTTTGTCGATAACATTTTGAAACTTCCATGTGTTCAGTCTGACTGCAGCTAATGGAGTGAGTAATGTGGCGGATGCTGCCTGACTTGCAATTGCATTATGGGGCATGTGTACATGGGATGGAGCGCTCTTGGAGCAAGAGAGAGCACAGGCACTGTTACTTTCTAAAAAATCTGTTCATTGCTCTAGGTAAAACCAGACAACAAATGCTCATATGCACATACTTGCACAGTGTCAGGGCAATAATTTAGGGCATCGGTTAATATTAGGGTATATCAGCAATTCTGAAATGTATCTAAAGACAAAAAAACTCTTATGTTTCTCTGTTACTGGAAGCCACTTCCTTTGCAAATCACACAAATCCAGCACGGTGATCAAAACCACTGATTGAGAGCAGTCCTGAATGTCAAGTAGTGTAGCTGTTTTTGCTCCCGCCACATGAGACTCAGGAGATTGAGTGTTGAGGAGATAAGAGGAATAAGTTGTCAGTGTGAGGAGATCAACAGATTGGAGTCTAGATTGGATGTAAAAATGGTCTGCATAAGTAGTTGCTGGTATTCACAGTCATCCGTTGAACTGCATGAACAGAAACCCAAACATACTTTACACACTCAAGTCTTCTTATCACGTTCTTTGTAGGCGATGTGACAGTTTTACTAAGTCCCCTGGATAGAAGGCCTTTCAGATGAAATCCATATCTGACAGCCGTAATGGAGGACCACTGGCCTTGAGTTTTGTCCAGAAGGTAACCCACAAATTGCGAAATCTGATCTGAAATATGCAAAAACTTGCAAAAACTCTCACGAGACTTACTGCCCGACAACATATCCTAACCTTTTACGATTCCAGATCAATGCCTTAACCATTTCGCAAGAGTTATCCCAACTCAAGGGTTACCTTCTAGACACGACCCTGGGCTTGGTCAGTAAAGCATACATGATATCATAACCATTATTTTTTGTCTAGGAGACTAAGATTTTACTCATTTCAGATTTTACTTTCATAAATCCTACTGATTATGTATTTAAATAAAATCTTGTCTCCAAGCTTGTTAGTTTTCTAATCATGCCTTCACAGTGAACAGAGATGATGAGACTAACAGCCATTTCCGATACAATAAAGTTGATAAGTCATTGATTTTAACAATAGAAACAAATGCCTCCCCCCAAAAAAATAATCCAAAGTATGATCTAGGTTTCTGTTATCTAGTCACACTATAAAACTGTACATCGTCACTAAACTACTGGTCAAGAAAAATAGTCAAATTATTAATTATATAACATAAAACAGCAGGATAAGACAATACAAAACAACCAAGGGCTAAAAACACTTCAGAAGAAAGCAATTATAAAAATATGTCTTGAGATTTCATATCTGGATTTAGAGTCCATAAATCCTCTAGGCAGACTGTTTCATAATTTGGGGCCATAATTAGCAAAGGCTGCCTCTCGTTCCTTTTAGTTCTGACGTCAGGAAAAATCAAGAGGTTGGAGCAAGGACTAGCAGGAGCATATGTCTTAACCATGTCCGAGAGATAAGATGAGGCAAAGCTATTCAGTAATAAATACATCATTTTAAAAATAATTTATGTGACACACAGGTAACCAATGTAAAGATTTAAAGATTGGGAATAATGTAGGCTCTATATCTGCTTTTTCATCAGAACACATGCTGCTGTGTTCTTTACAAGCTTTTGCTTCAATAACTAGGATCTCAATTTTGTCTTGATCTAACTGTAAGAAGTTCTGAGACATCCACGGACTTTAATGCCAGAGATGCATGCAATTAAGTCGTTGATAGAACTGTAATCGTTTGAGCTTCCTGAGATATGGGTCTGCATAATTATGGATATTGATGTTGAGATTCAACAATATTGCCTAGAGGTAACATATAGAGGCTGAAAAGAATTGGGCCTAGGATAGAGCCCAGTGGGACACCACATGTCAAGCCTATTTCATCAAAGGTGTGGTCTTCCATGGTCACATAAAATTGTCGAGCAGTTAAGTAAGACCGTTTAATAACTGTGCCAGAGAGACCCAGTATTCAAGTCTGCCCAGCAGAATATTATTATCTACAGTATCCAATGCAGCACTGGCACCGTTCTTTTTTTTCATTATTTGATTACCTAAACTTAAAAGTAATAAAGAAGGCCGACAGCTTAGCTTGGTTTCACTCCTTAGCCAGAGGGAAGAAGAACATGTAACTCTGTTATATTGATGTGGGGAAAACTTTCATTCATATACAAGTCTGCTTGATTTGAAAGTCCTCTAAAAGGTGACACAGTCTGTTTAAATCTGTCTCACAAGGTGGACTTGTGATAAATATTCAAGTCATAGATGGACCCTGGTCATTTGGCTTCCATATTTCTGAAAAGATGAGCAGCATGACACATTATCTTGACAGTGGAGAAGTGTAATGAGTTCCAATATATTGCGATGCTCTGAAATGCAAAACAAAATGTAGTCAATATCTGCACAGTAATGCTTTGGCAAGATTTCCTATTGATATAATCTCATCCCTTGATGGATGGATGTAATAAGAATCAGCCTGTGCAAGCGATGACACAAGTTCTGAGATGATTATTCATGATCCAAAGTTGTTAAATGCCTTCACACAGGTAGTTGCACTGGCTGGCCAGTGATTCTGTGTGGTTCTCATTAATAAAGCAGATTGATAATGAAAACAACTGCATTCTCTGGAGGGGTAAATTTCACCTGCTGGCGCTTATAGGTGTAATGCATAAACTGTATATTAGAAGTGGAGGTAGTTACCGTGACGTCACCCGTTGGTTTGTGGACTGCCGTTGTGAAGTCTCGAGTTCGGTATTTGGTCATCGCTATCTTGGTAATTTGCAACAAGAAGTGACACAAGAGGATGGAGCTAATTACAAACGAACACTGAATAAGACATTTCCAGGCAACCAAAAAGGTTATAATTAACTTTTGTGAACTGAAAACACACTGTGAAAGGGTTAAAGTTGTAAGACGAAAACACTGACAACACCCAGACCCGACAACGCCGTGGTAGCGACCTGTCAATCACAAGGTAGCCACTCCCTAAATCACACAATGCTTTGTGGTCTATTTGACTCCAAATGGGACCATCATTTACTAAATGAACTTCGTGCTGTATTGAAAAAAGACTTGAAACTAGAGAATCAGACCATAATTTTATGTTTACAATGTTTACTGAAGTAACAAATCAAGTGAGAAGTAAGGTCATTTTCTCATAGACTTCTATACAATCAGACTTATTTTTGCAACCAGAGGATTCGCCCCCTACTGGCTGTCAGAAAGAATGCAGGTTTAAGACCCTTCCGCATTGGCTTCACTTTTCAGACCCGAAGGTTGCCCACTGGTATAATGTTCTTTTTTTTAAATAACTGGCTTTATCTTGACAAGTTTTAACAACAGGGGGTGCTATATAACACACTTTTAGGAAAAGTCACAGACTGGGGTTCTTGAATATGTTATTGATACAAAGTTCCATACAATCGAAACACAGTCACGGGTAAATTTTATCCGTTGGCGGTACAACGGTGACATATCTTAATAAATAAAAAAAAAAATAATAACAAAATGCTGCAAAATTAAAGAACTATGCATATAGACAAATTACATTTAGTTTGAAGAAGCCTGTATTCCACAGGTTTCCCTACTAATCTGGCACTATTTGGAATAAGCCAAATACATTTTCTGCATTTCACTTGTTATTCTATATTAAAAACAATATTCCGCTACATTTATGAGTTAGGTAAGCTCTTCAGCTCTAGGTTAAAAATATAAATGAATTGCTACCAGAAGTAGTTCCAGAACAACTCTAACTATATTCAGAACTACTGGATTTTGATATGCAGCACTTACCTTAATATTGTACCAGGACATGCTCAAAAATGCATATCATTTTTATTTTTTTTATTTTATTCTTTCTGTAAAGCAGCTGCATGAAACTCTGGGGCGTCTACAGCTGAATGTCATGGACATTCTTTACAAACACTTGCTCTGTATGAAAGCGGCCTTTATTATACATTATGTTATTACACGAGTTGTACATTCTTATGATTATGTGTCTGGCACTACAAGAAGAAGCTGTCACCGTCTCAAAACAATATGAATGCATGCTGTTTGTCATCCAAGCAGGGGCCATTTCTCCGAGGTATTTTCCCATTTATGACAGAATTTATTCTCTCTCTCTCTCTCTCCCTCTCTCCGGCTCTTTCTATTTCTTTAATATATGTCCTGACTTGCGGGCACTTTCTCATTATTCCTATCTTGATATCTGCCACTGTTAATGAGTGGAGGGACTCGAGTTGCGGAGTTTGAGCATTTGGATTAATGTGGGCGCTGCAGCGGGGAAGTTTGGGAATAGTGCGCGCTCTCACAGTTCATTACTGTGGATATATGACATTTTAAGGCTGTGAGACGCCAGGCTAATGATGCTCCTTGGTAAACACTGGAGACTGCCAGCCACTGCACCTGAGAATGTTCCTCTAATAGCAGGGATGTCAACATGGTGACAGGTCCACCTCCTCTGTGCCCACTGTACTGCTGCTTTTTTTCTTTTTCTTTTTTTTAGTACAGCAATTCTTACTCATTCTGTTAATTGATAATGGACACATTTTTAGAATGCAGTGGGCACAATGACAGCAACCCCTGTGCAGCTTAACAACGTACAAGCTTATAATGTCAACTGTGACGGTGTAAAAAAAAAGTGTTCAAATCTCAGATAATTTTGAGGTAATTTCATTACATAAGATGCCAGAAAATGTTATGTTTGAATATGCAAATATCGTATTAAATATGTGGTAATTGGCATATATTACTGTTCAAAATTATTATTTCATTTTGTTGACATATTGGAATCAAAAGTTTTTACAGAGGGATTTTTGATACCTCTTTTTATCACTCCATAAACCAGAAAATACTGTGAAAAGCCATACAAAAATTCAATTTCTCCATGTTTTTATGAAAAAAAAGTTAGATAAATCAGGCTATGAATGATATATGAACAAACCCCTCTGTGAAAACCTTCAGAATATAGATAGGAATGAAATTGGAAAGGTTGGTGTGTGTGTAAGTGCTTCTTAAGTGGAGATTTCTGGCTCAGAGTATGAATAATCCTCATTTTGAATTTGCAGATATGTATTAAGAATGATAATAATAGTAATGCATTTTATTTTTAGGCGTCTTTCAAAGCACTCAAGGACACCTTACAGGTACAGTTAAAAACAAGCAGCGATGTGGCATCATAAAATCAAACAAATCAGTAATATACACTAATAGGTTAATACAGTAACTAGACATACAGTCTTCATTAATGCAGGACTCAATGTGCTTGTAGCCGCTGTACACAAAATCAGAACAACTATGCCAGTTTAAAAACCTGTGTTTGAAGACGGGATTTGAAGGTGGAGAGGAGTCTTGTTTTACAGGTGAATTGGGTAAACATCTTAACTAATAGATATTGCCATGGAACGCCAGTTGATTACTTACATTAAGACAATATTTTTTTCTGAAATGTTGTGTTTAAATATGCAAGTGAAGCATTATCTAATGCTATTTTTTGTTGAATTTAGCATAGACTGTATAAGAAGTGGACTTAGTCACCGTGACATCACCCATTGGTTTTTGGACTGTCGTTTTGAAGCCTCGTATTCTGCATTTTGGCCGTCGCCGTTTTGTTTTTTTTAAACCAGAAGTGACACGAGATGGTGGAGCTAAGTGCAACCAAACTCTGAATGAGGACATTTTTAGGTGACCAAAATGTTACGATTAATTTTCATAAACTGAAAACACAAAGGGTTAAAGTTGTTAGACGAAAACACTGACAACACCCATGGTAGTGACCTGTCAATCACAAGGTAGTAAAGCCTAAAGCATACCCTGCCTCATCGTCTATTAGACTCTGAATAGGACCATAATTTACAAATGAACATCATGCTGTATTGAAGAAGACTTGAAACTAGCGATTGAGACCATAAACTAATGTTTACAATGCGTACTAAGGTAATAAATCAAGTAAGAAGTAGGGTCTCAGAGATTTCTATACAATCAGACTTAAATTAATTTTTGCAAACAGAGGAGTTGATCCCTGCTGGCTATTAGAAATAATGCAAGTTTAAGGCACTTCTGCATTGGCTTCACTTTTCAGACCTGGAAATTGACGCTTGGCATTTAGACCAGTGTTCACTTGACCAGTGAATGAAAAAAAAAAATGCCTAAATGGTAAGTGGACTTGCATTTATGTAGCGCTTTTCTAGCTTTCCGAACACTCAAAGCGCTTTACACTACATGCCAACATTTACTCATATTAATACACTGATGGCAGGTGCTGTCATGCAAGGTGCCAACCTCTGCCCATCAGGATAAAATCTAATCGTTCTCACACACTCATACACTGATGGCACAGCCTTTGGGAGCAATTTGGGGTTTAGTATCTTGCCCAAGGACACTTCAACATGCGGAGTGGAGGAGTCGAGGTTCAAACCGCCAATCTTCCATTTAGTGGATGATGACCCGCTCTACTGACAGCCACCTCACTATTCTGTCTCGCCTTAAAGCGAGACTAAGTAACTTTTGCTGAGCAGCGCCCCTTATGGTCACAAGTACAGAATAATGCCACATTGACGTTCTCTTTGTCTCCCAAGTTTCTCTTGCGTCAGCTGCTTTAAAGAAGTCATCATTATGTCACATGATTGACGTTGCGTGGAAGGGGGGGACCACAAGGGGACCAAGTTGCTCACTCTGAAAAAGTTCTTCAAGCATCAGTGCTTTTGGCCACAGAGCATGAACATGAGAATCCTCTGGCTGACTGCCCACACACATGGATTGCCCAAAATGGCTCTTTTGTATTATTTTAATTGGACCTAATTGGAACTATATCTCTTACAATGTGTCTGCATTTTATGTTTTGCCTTTGTCTATTTGTGACTTTGTGACATCTGATCTAGAAAGGTGCTATATAAATGCTTGCTTACTGACCAAAGACTAAAATTAAGATAATACATCATTTCAGTGTTTGTGATTCTTTGTACTGATTATGAATGGATTCTGATTGTGGCCACTACACAAAAATGACTCAGGAACATATCACCTGATGTGGTAGTGTTTACTTTCTATTTCACTTTTGTGATGGAATCTTTGAAATGTTTATATGTCACATGGTAAATTTAATATGTAGTATAACAGTGCCTTAACTTGAGAGGTCAGTAGGTCATTAAGTCATCAAATTGGCCCAGTAATATCAGTTACACAACAGTATCGAAAGTTTGCTAACATTGGCTAACATTAGCCACCATGAGCTACTTCATGTTGCACAGGGCTGCCAACTCATGCGTTGTCTGTGAGACTCACGCAATGCACACATTTCACACGCACTCATGCCACACGACTGTTTTCTCACGCAGGGAAAACAAATGTATAACTGATAAGATATAATCTTCCAACCTGTAACTAGCTCAGCTGACTCGGTTAAAACTGCAAATCTGAAAAGAAAAATAAGAAAAAAAAACAAAGTGCCATTACCACTTACTGTGTGATGTTTTATTTAACACGTTATTAATGATGCTTCATGGTTCAGATGTCCATCCTGTCTGTCCGCAGCATCAGCAACTGTTGGTACTTTCTCTGCACACTGAGTGTTAGTTTTTATCTCTTTACCTCCACCTACACAGTATAGCTGCTTTGTGCCCACAAGACAACACCGTGGGCTCGTTAACCCAGCAGCATGGCCAGATCGCAGTCAATGGTGCCCTGCCCAATGCGACGGGAGCATGCCAACCGCACTTTTGGTAATTTTGTGTCCAGGCTCCCTTGACGCACCTATGGCGCACTTGGGCACGGGTGGGATCAAAACGAACTCATTATTATTAGAATATTATTAGAGTTCTCGTCATCCAGCCCGTTCTCACGGGCAGATCTGCTGCCCAAAATTGTGTGGCTTAACAGTGCACAACAAATTATAGGGGTTTTTAGATGGAAAATTGGCAGCCCTGTGTTGCAGTTCGACAAAACTTGAGCAACTTCCTTTTTGCCCATGGCCTTTTTTGTTGGCACCACTACTGGGTTGATGGACTTGCCTCATTCAAATGAATGAGGGTGCTGCATTTTTTTCATGCAAGGCTAATGTATGTGTCCATTTTGAATTCCACCTTTTTCAACCATTTGTAAGAGGAAGCTGTTTTGTGTTTTTTCTCTTTCAAAGGGTACATGGCCTCACTTAACACCTTTCAATATAACCCAGTTCAGCACACACTTTAATAGGCTACTCTATCAAAAACTAAGCACAACTACAAGCCAAGTATACCTTTCTGTAGGCCGATAAGAAAAAGTATAATTAAGTATTCATGCCTTAAGAATATCTGGATCAAAAGATTAAGTACAAGTAGGCCTATAAGCCAAGTATACTAGACTTTTCTCTATACTTGTCAGTATGAGCCAAGTATAGTAGACTTTTCTGTATATTTGTCAGTTTGAGTCAAGTATACTTAGACTTTTCTGTATACCTGTCAGTATGAGCCAAGTCTACGTAGACGTCTCTGTATACTTGTCAGTATGAGCTAAGTATACTTATGTATACTTATGTATACTTTTGTTAAGTATATCTCTGATAAGTACATAAAAAGTAAACTGAAAGTATACTCTCTTATTTTAAGTTTAAATGAGTATACTAATGGCACAATTGAATACACTTATTTTTGGTAAGGGGTGTTAATGTTCTCTCCTTGAACATCAAGAATGGATCCATAAAAAGTCAGACAAGAAGTTGCTGTGCGGACTACATGTTATTGGATAAAAAGTATCGTCATTCACCTTAGTTTCATTTGCCTGTTAGCTATGAATCTTTTATTCGCACTGGTATTGATTTGGCCACGCGAACACAAAATGGGCAATGAGGTATTCGTTGAAAGGCATTGATCACCTCGGAGGGCCTGACAGCAACCCCTTTTTGTTTGAAGTAATGTCATTGTGCAAATGGAGGTCATATTTCAACTTTATCGAGTGTTGCCCCATCGGCGCGGCAGCAACACGGAGTCAGCATAAAAAAACGCCTGCGGGTAGCAAACACCTCTCTTTTGGGGATAAAATATGCCATCCAAACACAGGAAGTATTTATCAAGCCTCAAATTGATAATGTCAACAGCCCGACAAAGCCGTGCAGCGCAACCCAACCACTTCACATTTGTAGCTGACCTACTGCAGTCTGTCTCACGAAAAAGCCTTTTACTTGAGCAGGAGACAAATTATCTTTTGATTTGAAATGGACCATTTCCTTAAATACCTGTATTCCTAATGAGTCCAGCCCGCCCCCCCTCCCTGCTCTCGCTCTCTGCTTGTCTTGCTATTAGTGTCCAGGGAGCTAGCAGCGAGCTGCCCGACTACCTGAGTGATTAACTAAGGCTTGGGGCTGACAGGCTAGCTACCCTGATAGAAACAGGAGGGGGATAATGTGGGGCTCTGTTTAGCAAGGCAGCGAGGACAGGAGAAAATAGTGGATGGGTTAGAAAAGGAGCAGGGAGGAGGAGGAGGGGGGGAAGCAGAGATGATGGAGAGAAAAAAATGGACGGAGTGAATGCAAGTGAGAGGAGGAGAAGTAGAGGAGTGGAAAGTTGGCGGAGAGTTGAGGGTGAAAATATAGGAAAAACAAAGCTTATGAGGGTTAGGAAGCTAAAAGACAAGATGAAGAGAGAGGCTGCAGCAGTGAAGCGAAGAATGATGGGGCATCATAGGGTGAAAGAATGTGAAAAGCGGAGGAGTCACACTTTGGGGGAGAAGCGACGCACAGGACTGCAGGTGGGAGTCCCTTGCGAGATAACAGTTAAGTCTATGTAGTGATAGGGGCTCAAGCAAAACTAATGATCTCGTCCAATTGAGAATAGGCCATCTGAGACTAGCTTATATCTAATGGATGGTGCAGTAGGCTGCGCAGGTGTTTCAGATAGCCTTTAGAGAAGTTCCCCCCTTAAGCCTTCCTATGTATAGCACATCTATTGGTATCAAGCTCCTCTGAATCATACATTTATGGGCAGCGTTTGCGATTTTCTATGCCAAGCCGGTGACTGTTGCAAATCAAACTGACAGCTGCGGGTTGAAGTCCATGAAGCGCTGATGAGACGGTGCAGTTTTAGAAAATGATTCTCCCGTGGATGCGGAGCTGAGAGGGAAAAAACAGGTTCATTAGCACGATGGAGCGGTTCACGACTGACAAGAGACAAAAGGGATCTGCAACTTCTCTGCAACGCGTCATTTCTGTTCGGATGAGCATGTTTCAAAACAACAGTGTCTCCCGGGGCTACTTAATTGACATCAACTATCAAGATGCAGTAATTAAGCATTCCCATTTATAACTACAGCTTTAACATTGGCTGGGAGAGTGTAAACTTTAAAGGAGAAACGCCATCCAAATTAAGAATTCCAATATGTTATTTCCATGGCCTAGTGATGTTCAATCAATATTTGTGAACATTAGTTACTCTCTCCTAACCCAGTAAGAACCACATAGAACTGTTTTCATCTTTTTAAGGGGGTACGGTTGGTGTTTAGGAGGAGATAGCAGGTCAACAGTATATGTCACATAGAAGTGTTGTACATCATCTGAAAGCTGCGAACCTGAAGATTAAGTTGAGATACAGCTCAGCACTGTGTGTCAAGCTGTTAAATAAATCAGAAATAAACATGATTTACTCACTCACTCTCACTCATTTATTTAAAATTAATTGTAAAAATGTATATGAGTTTAGAATATTATGATGGAAGTGTTTGATGACCATTCCCATGCTTTATTATGTCTCATACATTGTTGCAGCAATTTCTGGGTTGATCCCATTTGTTACACAGATTTTTAGAAAAAGCCATGCTGTGATCTGTTATCAAAAACGTTTGACATTTGGAGATTTCTGCAAGAATTGTATTTTTTGGTGATTGGATGGCAAGCACTTATTTTCTTGAAACTGCTCAAACCCCCTTATTGTCAATCTACTGTACCTAGGAAAGCCATCTATCCTCTGAATGCCCTTGGTCTGTTTGAGGCTGTAAACTTTCATGAGGCTGTGATTATCCTAGAGGTCACAACAGGTAATTTTATGCAGTGAGGTCAAATTAAAAAAAAAATGGTCTCACTAAGTGAAATGGCTTCTATGGGGACTAACATCATCACACAAGAATACGATTGGGCTCATTGGATCCAGAAGAATCTCATCTTTACAGTGATACCAAATCAAGGAAATTCCAAGACGTTTAGACTGTTTAGGGACCCCGGTAAGTAGAACTATTCAAACACATCATTTTTAGTATAGGCGAAAATAACACATTTATACTGCATAACAAATGGTCTCAATACAATGAAATGGCTATTATGGGGACTAACATTATCACACATGAATACAAATGGGCTCATTGGATCCATAAGAGTTTCAGCTTTACAGGGATACCCATATTTGTAATTGTAAGACTGTTTAAGGACCCAAGTATGCATAAATATTCAAACACATCATTTTAGAATAGGCGCCATAGTTTTTGCTCAAAACTTCATGTGATTATCATAAAATGAGCATGTCTGTAAAGGGGAGATTCGTGGGTAACCATAGAACCCATTTTATTCAGAGGACCCCTTCGAAAATAGCCATGCCAGTTTTTCCTCGCCAAAATTTAGCCCAACTTTGGAGCGTTATTTAGCCTCCTTCCCAACAAGCTGGCATGCCATGGTTGGTACCAATGGATTAAGTGGATGGATCAAGTGTTTGTAGTTTTATATGATGCCGGTACCTTCACCCTAGCTCTAACACTGAACCTGCTAGAGCCTCTGAAAAACAGTAAAGTCGGTCGGGCTCGCCTGTGATCCCGCAGATCTCAAAGGATTAAATCCAGAAAACAGAGAAGTAAGTCTCAAACTAGTGATGTCATAGGGTGTAAAGTCTGGAGCTGCTTCATAGATAAATAATGGTGGACTGATTTTGTCGACCCACAGAATGTTTGTTTTCTTTTTTTATATCCAAATGAGCTTCATTCTATTCAGGTGTGAAACAGAAAATGTACCCATATACTCAGAACATTCCCCTGGGTGCTCTTAGTGTCATGTTGAACATCTCTCCAAAATAATTGTCTATGGAGCAGTTCCACACTTTATACCCTATGACATCATACATTTGAGATTTAGCTTTCTAGTTTTTGGATTTGGGAGAAAGTTGTTCATGTTTACTTATATTTTTTGGACTGTCTCAAACCATAGGCATAACATGTATGAATTTTGAAAATGGGCATAGTTCCCCTACTTTCACATATTTCCTATATGTTTGCACGTTTAAGTCAACCATCTAATTTTCATTCGCAATGAGTTTCTGGGATATTTTGTTTACACATACTATTTATGAGCAGTCGCTTAGTTTTCTGTATAGCTGAGCAATCCTAATTTTCCATCACTTTCCTGAAATAAACCAATACATTGCAAAAGCCATTGGTCATGAAAAGATGAATATTACTGTGGCAGCATTTTTCTGAATCATTATGCATTAGCCGCAAATAGAGAGCATATCACACCGGCTTCTCTCCCCTTCTAAAAATGCCCGGAGAAATCCAACATTTTTTTGGTGGCAACAACTATTGAAAAATTCTGAGGGGACAGATAAGATTCAGGATTGGAGTCGCACGGCACATTAATTTTCTTTCCCATATGAAATCACGGTGGCAGCATTCTCCCCCTAGAAAATGCTTGGCTCTGTATTTTGTCACCTTATTAGTGTCTTCCTGTCCTGCCGCTGCTGTGGGTGCTTTCCATATGTGACAATCTGACAAGCTGTGGAAAGCCACTGGGCACTTTCAGGTGAGGAAAGTGTCACAGAGGAGCGATGAGGACTATGTTGAAAAATAATAAATTCCTGCACTTAGTGAAGCCTATGGGGCCATATCTTCATTTATGCTTCAATACCCCTGGTTATTGTAATTTATATTATTAATGTGTAGATGGATATTGAAGATGGCATCTGCTGACAATTTGCCAGGAAGAAGACGGCTGGTAAAATTCATATTTCAAGTTGCTGTAATAAGAGAAAGGAAAGTTTTCATATCATTTTTAGAAAGTAATGTGCGCTCTACAATGCATTTATCTTTTGTCTCTATTAAAGCACAACAAGAGCCAGAAGCTTATACAGAATGTACACATTCACTCACACACACACTTCTTGTTTTATTAAAAAATAATGTTATCTGCCATTCTCCTTCTTTCCTCCCCTAAAGTGAGAGCCAGCATGGAGGCGTGAAAAAAACTTCAGAGGACGCGAGTGAGGGGAAACTCTGCAAACGGGTGATTCACCAACTGGGATCAAAATAATGGTACCTGTCATTATTCCATCTACTCTTCTGGCATTGTCCTTTTGAAGTCCTCTCAGAGGCATTAAATCACGGTTAATTAACATAATAGAAACGCTAATGGCAGCAGTGCAAATCACAACAGTGAGCGAGCTTTAGCGGTAAACAAGGACAGGCATTGATTAAAAGGAAACTTTGTTGAGTTGCAGCGTGGAAAAAAAGCAGAAGAGTTGCTCTTTGATTGTGGAATTTCATTAAGGGATATTTATTGCATATAAACACACATTTAAACAGAGCCAGTGTTGACAGATGCACCATTCATAGGCGTTATCGCATCCGTGTCTGCGCCGAGGAAGACTGACATGTATGCCTTTGCACAGTGCAGCCAATTATTTCCCTCTCCGAGCGAGTACCGCTGTGCTGACTCTCAAATACTGACACATTCAGCAACAGCGTTTGAGGAATATTTTCCCCCCTTCACCTTCACACTCTCTAAGAAAAGGAAAAAAAAAAAAAAACTGCTACTTCAAGTGTGCGCCTTTTGGAATCGAGTTATTTCAATCAGTCTTGCATTGAGTCCTCTAGAGGTTTTATCACAAATACCTTAAAAGCTGCAATTATTATATTTATCCTCTCGCCCGTGTTGTTGCCGTTGCTGCAAAAAGCCCCGAGGAGAAACACAGGAGGCGGAAGCTGCACAGAAGCACAGTTCAGGGGATCAGAGATGACAAAAGGAAATCAAGCCTAGAGCCCAATCCCACTTCTGTTCGTGCATCACATGCAGTAATAGGGTTCACATAAACCTCATTGAAGCGTGAATTCATAAACACCCTCAAATCCACCTTCAGCACTTTTCATTGTAAACAATTTAAAACATTGCCTGATGGGAAAAAGGCATCTGTCACCGTGACGCTTCGCTCCTTCTCAAGCATATTTAAAAAAAAAAAACTCTAAATCTGCCTGACTTACCATCAGAACGATGACAGTTTCTTAAAAAGCGTTGATCATACACTGGTTTTGCCTCTGCCGACTGTTTCTGTTTTGCCTGAGGGGGACCCAGGAAGATCTGAGAACACCCATCTCCATACCTCTGCACCTTCTTACAGTCTTTTTGTTCCTTGTTAATAATAATAAAAAAAGGCTCACATTACCACACTGACATATGTAAACAACACATGTGCCTCATGTCTTCAGAAAACATGGATGATTCTAGTGAAAACACATTTTCAGTGGAGTTCTTAACCACTGTGATACTTCAAAATTACTTCTTTCTTTTTTCCAATTAAGAGACTTTGAACAGCTTTTCACTGACGTCAATTGATTTATAGCGCTACACCCGTGGCATTGCTTCACCTCCTTGATAAACAAAAGCGAGGCCAAGCGAGAGACGCCTGTTCTACATATCAGTCAGCAAACCACAATTAGGAAGGGGAAAAAAAACAATGACAAGCTGTCGCTGTGCTGCCTTCATCCCCCTACCGCAATGCACAGCATGATCCGCTGGCTGGCTGCTCTCATCTGACTAAATGCTGAATTTACGAGTCTTTAAATGAATACTTTAAGGAGGGAGGATTTACATCCTGCTGTGGTGACTTAAAGAGTTTTTGTTTAGCATTGGTTCTGACAAGATGACACCGAATATTTACGATTTGTCTTAATTTGCAGAGAGCCGTTCCAACGTTATGGAACACACTGTAAAATTCTACAAGAGAAAACAATATACGTATGTAAGATTGTCCAAACACGTGTCTGTCCTTGCTAAGTGCAATAAACAGCGTGTCCGTTGACTTAGATTGGAGTGATGGAGGCTAGTTTTTGCTTTCTCCGTTCTTTCTAAAAAAAGCTTTCTGACAGACGCAGATCATTCAAAGACGAATACTTGGAACGTTTATGCTTTTCCAGATGGTTACTTAGGTGATCATAGTTCTGCCACGACTTGGCTGAGACAGGTCAGACGTTGAAGAAAATGATGTGCACTTCACATAGGTGCGGAATTATCAGAACAGCGTCAGTAAAGAAAACGCACACACTACTCCATACCACAATATTTTTATTCACTATGTTTCGATCCTGGTTGGATCTTCGTCAGGTCAACTTGTTGTTCCAAAAACCAATAGGTAAACAAGCTCTTTGATGGCAGGTGTAGTTCATCCAAAACACCAGCATGATAAAAACATCCACAAACAATTCACAATTTGATAAAGTACATAAAAACAGTACTACAAAAGCCATACTTCTAAATTTCAAACTAAATATAAACATCATGTCATATTCATCCTCACATATCAGAAAACCAATCATCTACGTTCAAAAATATTACTTTACATTAAGGTAGAGGAAAAAGGAAAGAAGAAATATTCAATATATTTAATTCAATAATCAAATTGAATTGAAATTGAATATGTGTAAAATAAATTGGTTTTAAAACACCCTTCTAAATCGGTTATCTATATCAAATCCCAATATGCTGTAACATTTCTTTTCTTTTTTACAAATACATGTGTCAGAATATAGAAATATAGCTGTATATAGGAAGAGCCATCATAGTACAACCACCATTATTTGTTTTAGAGAAAATGTTTGATCTCAGATTCAGACCTCTAGGTGTGAGAGTGTGGAGAGGGAAAATAAAGTAGATTTCTCTTTGGAGTAAGAGGGTATTGCCTCCTCTTCTTGGAGATCTAACGAGCTTGATGTCAATGTATCTGGATGATTTGCCTCTCCGAAATGCACCGCCACTGGGCTACGCTGATCGTGGTTCCGGATGCAACTCCTGTGATCTACGATTCTGGTTTTTGGTGCCTTTTGTGTTTTTCCTACATAAATTAAGCCACATGGCCATTTTATGAGATAGATTATGGAGCAAGATATAGTGCCTCTTACTATTGTATTTCCTGTTATTGGGTAGGCGTATGTGGTTCACTTGTATGTAAAATTGCACTGAATGCATGAAACACACCGATAATATTTCGAGACAGGTCAGATTACACATTAAAAAAAGTTTGCAGTCTTTTTTAGCCTAGTATTTCCACTAATCTACATCTACATTAGACAATTTTTCCCGTCATAATTTATGTCCAATGTTTGTTACTTACGCAGGAAGTAGTTGGCTATGCCCTTTTATGAAGCGAGGTGGAAAGTAAGAGTGTGGATGTGGGAGTGGTGGATGGGTATATAGTGCATCAGACTTAAGGCCTTTACACACGAATAAACAACACAATAATCCCAAATACTTTCCTGCAAATATTATATGTCTAGGGCTTTCATTGTGAAAGGTAAGAACGGAAGGAGTGGATCTGGTCAGCACTGCCTTTGTTTTAAGGTTTAAAGGAGTAATAAAGTTTGCTGTTCTGGTTCGGACTACGGAGCCTCCGTGTTGTTGTTTCGTAGATACAGGTGCCACTCAACCTGTTCCGCACAGCGTAATGTGTAAGGCCTTTTTTCATGGTGCGAAACTCAGAAAATTGTTAGGCAAAAAAAAGCACGCCACAATTTTGCTTTGTATTTTTCATGTTCTGTGTGAAAGTATTCATGACAAAAGCAGTTTGAAAAAATATATTAATGACGAGGAATTAATTGTACAAAAAAAAAAACGCTTCCAGTGTGGAAGGGCCTTTAAGCCAAAGTTATACTTTCCGCGCCAGCAAATACCCGAGGGTAGGCTCTGTGCGGGTGTCCGTGTACCGCCAATTTGTTTGGCCACTACGATCTAATGCGCATGTATGGAACGCATCCTCCAAACTGACAGTATAAACAGAACTACTATGCGTCCATTTGGGAGTATAAGCAAGGCTTTATCAAATATAAGCAACCATGGCGTCCAAAGCATCATGGAAGCATGTCATAGTTATTGTTAAACTTGGCGAGAGAAGGCATCATAAAAACACAATTGGTTGTCTTTTAAAACGACATGGCACTGAGGATAACACTACAAATTGTTGTGGTCGAACACCCCCCGGCTATTGGGCCATTTTTTGGCTGACACAGCGTCGTCTAAACCTCCCCTCGAGGGGGTCGAGCACATCACTTAAGTTATAATACCTCTCCAGTGGCTTCCAGTGTGTCAGAAAATATATTTCGAAATACAGCTACTAAATTATTAATCACTAAAAGGAGCCAGCACAGCTTGCTGGTTGTTCACAAAATTAAATCCAAATGGTTAAATTGCTTTTAGCCACAATGCTACACAGATAAGTATCAAATTTACAAAAGATCTGTCTCAACAAATAACTTTTAAATCAAAGCTAAAACATATAATTGGTTGTCATTGTGCTTAATGGAACTTGAGGTAGCCCTTTTTTTGTTATTTCATTTTATTTTTAATTTTTTTTATTTTACTCATTTCTTTTAATTTATCTCATGCCGTTTCTTTTGATTTTTTTTGCATTAATGTATCATCTAAGGTGCTGTTATTGTTTTGCTAAAGCTGCCTTGCTTCTCTTTGGTGTATTGCAGTGATGGCTTAATTGAACCTCAGGACTCATGATTTCATACATCTCCCAATCATGTGACCTCAAGGTCCTTCAGCATGGTGTATGCAATCAAAAGAGACACTTATTTGATCTACCCTTTCAGGGTCACCATCAGCTTGCATTAACCACTCAAGGTTTCAAGTGTTCTACTGTGGATCCGCAGCCCAACCTCTACCTACTGACATACACCCAAGGACAACAGACAGAAAAGGGTTAATAGGGTTCAGGTGCCACTCATTTGGTGGAAATCAAACCTCTGAACTTCAAGCTGATACCTGTGACCTCGTGGACAATGAACCCCCCCAAGTTGTCATGAGAACAAACATCTCAAGAACATGACAACAGAACATGAACTAGTTATGCCAGTGTTCAATCTACCAGCTCGCATACAAATGTTGTAGGATTTCTGGGAAAATGTTCATGGTCTGGTTAAATAAATCTGTAGTTTTCTCACATCCAGTCACTCCCTCCTGACCTGCAATAACCTGCCATTCCACATCACCTTTCTGCCACACCCATCTACTCACCTGTTCCCACTTCCCTCATTACCACTACAGTAGTTTATATAACCGGCCCATTCCCAGTCATTCCCTGCCACCTTGTCATTGTTGCTTTGTTGCTTTTGCTTTAAACCTGAATCTTGTAACTTGTAATCTGTACCTTCCTTCCTTCCTTGCTGACTGCCAGTGAGCCTATGTACCTTCACCTTCTCAGTAAATCACTGAACTCTTTCTGTCTGCCTGGACCATCTGCATTCGAGTCCTCCTGCCTTTTGCTGCCAGAATTCCCTGGCTGTGACACTCAGATCAAGTTTTCAAACTGCAATGTGAATTCAAATGGCTGTCCTAAAAGCAAAACAAAATTGCTTCAATTTAGGTTGAAGGACATGACAATTTCACTTTTGATATATTGGAAAATCTTTTTATTTTTTTTAAAGATAATTTTTTTGGGCTTTTTATTGAGAGTGATAGTGATAGTGGTGAAACGGGGAGAGAGAGGGGATGACAATGCAGAAAGGGCCACAGGTCGGATTCGAACGCTGGGCCCCTGCAGTAAGGACTCGCCTATTTGATACATGGGGCGCCCGCTCTACCAGGTGAGCTAACGCGGCGCCCCCAATATATATATTGGACAATTTTAAAAGAAAGCTGGTGGCTTTGACCCATGCAAGCTGTATGGCTCTAGGAGGCAATGTCTGCCAATGTCCACCACTTTGGTACCATGATGCTAACATTTTTGGCCTTTAGTGAAATGTCTCAACAGAAATTGGATGGATTGCCTTGTCATTTAGTACAGATATCCTTGACGCCCAGAGGATGAATCCCACTGGCTTTGGTGTTCCCCTGACTTTTCATTTAGCACCACTAGGCGGTCAAAGTCTTATCTTATCTATTGAAAAATCTCAATATCTACTTGATTTTGTACAGACATCCATGGTTCTCGTATCCTAATGACGTTGGTGATCCCCCAGTTTGTGTAGCACAACCAGAGTGAAATGTCTCAACTATGGATTGCCATGAAAACCTGTTCATGGTCACAGGTGAAAATTTGAAGTTGTCCAATATACATTTCTGCTCCTCATACAGTACAGTAGGCCTACGGTAACTATTTTGCATCAGCATTTTAGCTTCATCATTGTGAACATGTGAAGCATGCAGATGTTAGCATGTAGCTCACGGCACCAGTGTCCCTACTGTAAGTACAGCCTCACAGAGCCGCTCGCATGGCTGTAGTCTTGTTCTGGTTTATCTCATGTTTCAAACATCAGAGACAATGAAAGCATCACAAAGACACAGACTTTCTTTTTGATGAAATGTAATGAATGGGCTTCAGGTTACAAAAGCACTCACTTGGTCCTTGAGCATGATTATCAATGATGCAAGAGTGAAAAGGGAGGACACAATGAACTCACTGATGTGCTCCACATCACTGGAGGGAGGGAGTTGAACATAAAACAGAAGCTCCATCACATCAATAACCACTTCTGCTCATGCAACATGCTTCTGACTGTGGATACTAGTTTGAGAATATTACTTGTTCTACTGTTTGACCTTACAGTAGCAAAGTCATTAAATCTGACAAATATTATTCAAATATTATTCTGGTTAATTGTCAGCATTATCTTAACCAGCTACACACAATATCCTCTTTGGGCAGGAAGGAACCACCATTTTTGTAAAACATGTCTTTAACCCCCTGAGACCTGCAGGACCAACATCACTGTCTTTCCAAAGTTATGCTAAATTTGACGAGGAAAAACTGGCATGGCCATTTTAAAAGGTGTCCTTTGACCTCTGACCTCAAGATATCTCAATGAAAATCGGTGCTATGGGTGCCCACGAGTCTCCCCTTTAGAGACATGCCCACTTTATGATAATCACATGACATTTTGGGCAAAAACTATGCAGTTGTTTAAATGCAGTATAAATGTGTTATTTCCGCCTATTCTAAAAATTATGTGTTTGAATAGTTCTGCATACTGGGGTCCCTAAACAATCTAAACTCTTGGAATTTCATTGATTTGGTATCACTGTAAAGCTGAGACTCTTGTAGATCCAATGAGTCCAATTGTATTCATGTGTGATGATGTTAGTCCCCATAGAAGCCATTACACTTAGTGAGACCATTTCTTTTTTTTTTATTTGACCTCACTGTATAAAATGACCTATTGTGACCTCCAGGATAATCCCAGCCTCATGACACTTTACAACCACAAACAAAAGACCTAGGGCATTCAGAAGATGGATGGCTCTCCTGGGTAGATTGACAATAAGGGGGTTTATGAGCAGTTTCCAGAACGTGCTCGCCATCCAATCGCCAAAAAATGAAATTTTTGCAGAAATCTCCAAATCTCCAACAAACATACTGCTGATAATGGGACTATGTGGGTCTCAGATGGTTAATTTAAAGTCAAATTGAGCATCAACAAAGTTACCCCTGGCATAATATACAAGCTATATATCAATTCACACAAGCTTTGTTAAATATTGAAATATGATTGTGAGACATTGCAATATTCAATGTACTTTTATTTAATATATTAATCCGCCTTGAACCCATTGTCAATCGTGATGAATATATCACTCTACTAGTAGTACAGATGATAATTTTGTTATGAATGAGGAACAGGCTGGATCACCTTTAGTTTAACTCAAGAATAAAAGACACTTAAATGAAATTTTTTCCTTGCACTAAATGAAAATGTAGTATCATATTGTTCCCTCTAAGTAACCTATTTCACAGCCTTTCCGTCTTCTTCCTGCAGCTACAGTACAAGTTCTGCCTCTTTTTACCTATTCATACTAATTCATATTAGAGCACAGAGCGAGGCAGTCACTCACCACTGTGCTGCAGTGACCCATTCCCCGGCAAGGAGAATGACTTGAAGAGCAGCACAGATGATTTCATGAGACTGCACCGTCCACCCACCTTAACTAATGACTTGGAAGTAATGGCCTCCAACAATTTTATATTTTTCATTGACAGTCCGCATTACAGCATCATAGAGAAACTAGGCTGTGATAAAGGAAGAGACAGATAGAGAGGGAGGAGAGTTCAAGTATAAAATAAGTTCTTGACATTGTCTGCTCTTGTCTTCGAATAATTATCATGCATTTTGTTTATGATTTAAAGCCTGTCTACTAGAAATTGCATTCATTTATAACATTTTCAAAATTGCTCGGATTGCTTTACCTCAATCCGCGCAAATTTGCATTTGTTTGCTCCCACTGGCAGCTTTCCATTTACTTTGTATGCAGTTGCACATATCTACAGTTTGCTTCATAATTCTGAATGTATCTTATGGGGGAAGGTTGTCCAACTAACCCTTTTTTTAACCATGACTACCAAGTCTTTTCCTAACCAAGAAGTTTTAAATTACCTAAACAAAACCACAACTGAAAATGCATACATGGCAGACATGAAGAAGTCGCTTCTGCAGATGTCATTGTCAGAACGAGCTGTAAGATTTCTTTAGCTTACAGGTCGGGGGATTTTGTAGCCAACAACTAACAACACGTTGGATGCATAGGGCACAAATCATGCACAAATCCAGCGCTTTGTGCACCAAACCACTCACCCTGACCTCCCTACAACTCGTCTGCAGTATTGGAAAAAAACATTGCTATAGTGAACATGATCTAAGTAGCAGTCATGTTTCTTGTAAAACATTCGGCACAAAAATAAAGCAGCGTAGAGGAGATAGGGTTGATAGCTCGGTGTCCATTCCCAAAGTGATGCTTTTGGGTGATGGCCAGCCTCTGAGGTAAACATTTATTTAGAATAATAAAAAAATGAACATCTTGCCTCAGTGAAGAAGATCTTATGCCAGTAAATTAACATTGCCGGCATCATTATCAGGCTCGAGGGTATGAAGTTATTTTGTCTACAGTATGTACTTTTTCCCCAGCATTGCATTGAGGAAATGTGGTATACTGCATGAATAAAATATGCTCACTATTTCTTAACACATTCATGCAGAGCCACAGTTCAGTACAGTGCTCCGGTACCTCTGCCTCAGGAATATAAACATACTATTGCAGTGTATTTCTCCCTTAAATGTATTTCACAGGTATTCTGCTCAGATCCTCACTCTCATTTGCTTGTGCTATGTTCCAATTTGTTTTTTTCTGTGCAAAGAATTTAAGTTTAATTTTTCATGCGGTTAATTTGCTTCGATTTTCCTCACATTGTGTTTACTGTCAGTGTCTGCCGTTAAGGTTTTATAAATATTCAGACATGAGAAGGCAAGTTTGCAGAGGGGGGAAACTTTCCATCAGGAGGAAGGGGAGACATATTCATATATTTTACTCAACTACAGTCCTGCACTCAGGATGTTACTTAAAGCTGCACCAATCAATACTTTTTTTTTATATTAGCGATGGATTAAATGTGTAAAATGAAAGATGTTGCTCATACTGATGAACCCACAGAGAATTGACTGACTCCGCAGTTCCCCTCAGCTCTACAGATAGAGTAGAAAATATGCTTCTTTAGTGTCTTTCAGCTAATTATTGTCGTTTTGAGGCCCTCAACTTTTGGTTCAGTCTCACTACTCTCATTATTGGCACCAGACAGCAGACCAGAGGGAAACAACCAGTCAGAGCTGATCTGGAGTACCGATCTTGCCGTCTCTGATCGGAGTTTGCGAGTGATTGACAGCTGCTCAAACAGTCAAACTAGGCAGCGCTGATCAAATATGAATCAATATTCTGTTACTGTAATGCCTATTTCTAGAAAGTTTTCATAAACATATTGTAGTCTACTGTTTAACTGTAAAATGAGAAAGTTTGTGACCCGGCAGCCATGTTGAGATCAGTTGAGGAAACACCTAGCACCGCCAACCAGCCGGAGCACAGCCATTAGGAACGCTCTCTCTGAAATGACCTGTGATTGGCCAAAGTGTCCTGTCATGGGCTAGATTTTTTAAAGCCTGAAAACAGAGCCATGAGGAGGTGCAGAAGTCTAGTTATCGCTCAGAATACTTGAATTACAATATGCTGAAAGGTTATTATGGAATGTTTGCCCAATGATGCCAAAAACATTCTGCCTACTGCAGCTTTAAGTATAGAACTTAAATAAAAGTACTTTGTCACCACCATTGCTTTTCAACCACTACTACTCTTCTAAGAATAAAGCGGAAGTATGAAAAGAAACAAAAGACCGATAGAGAAAGTGTAATACATGTTTAATCACTCTTAAAGCTCGGCTCTGAACACTGTTTACTATTTTCATCATGATATACCTTACATGAGAAGATTAAGAAGCCCTCTCAGTAACCTCAAAATTGGTCCTGTGGGGTCTAATTATGGTACAGAATGTACTGTTCTGAAACATGCTATTTTACTTCCCTTTGTCTGAACCTCTGTTTGGGGAATGTTTCGCAGACATTTCGTTTTATTTTCTAATTTGCCGTTCTTGCATTATTTACAGAATCTTTATGAATCCCCATCTGATTATTTATTTTATTTATGAGCGGTAGTAATAGATCTGTTATGTTTAACTGGGGCAGAGGAGACCACTTCTAACACCAATGGGTTTTATCTGCTGCTTCAAAGCAAGTGTTTTATGTGTTTAACACGGAGTAGGAAGTAGGAGAGCAAGCTCAAAGAAAAAAATCTTAATTGCTTTTTAGAAAGTGTTTGCCAACAATAAGTCAATTTCTCATTTCAGACGGGGAATAAACTGAAAGGACGATTATTTAGAAGACAAATGAGCAGGTGCCTTGACAAATGGCCGTTAAGCAAGCAAAAAAAGCACATCATTGCTTTTTTACTTGTCTGTCTTGTTTGACAGCTACAAAAAGGGCGAAGTGCTGTTTCCTATTTTCGAAGCCAAAACACTCATAAATTACACTCAGTTATTATCGCTGGGTACATTTATAGAGCATTCTTTTGTTCATGTGGAGAAGCTTACAATATATGAGCAAAGTGTTATGGTTGCCATAGAAGACATCAGCTTGACTCAGGTTTAACAGCAATCTTTTTAAGCACACACGTACAAAATTGCCAAGGCTGAGAATCAAGAAGCATCAGACATTTTCAGTCAATAAACAGTGATTTGGGTATTTTAAATTATACCCCCGAGGTAGTAGGTATAAGCAGTGGGCTACCTCCGGATACTGAGAAGTGAAGCCAATGTGGAAGTGCCTTAAACTTGTATTCTTTCTAATAACCAGTATCAATACCACAATGCAAAAAAAATACTTCATTACATGCCAAAACAGTGCATTAAAATTGTAGATGTCAATATTTTTAAAGAACAATGGATCAAATGATTACATATAATGTGAAAGGCGTTGCTTGTAGTGACAAGCCCTAGAGAATTATCATCCGATTCTCTGTTTCCTTCAGTTCGCTGGAGCATTTTTGTGCCTTTCAACTTATTCTTTTGGTTTTATGGCCTGCAGCTTTACTATTTTTAAGAGCCAAATACTTCTCTCAGGAGTTGGTGGAGAGCAGACCAGGTTAGCGAGAGAGTGAATATTGGAGATACACTGCATCGTGTACATCACGTGACCAGAAACCCGACTCCACAAAAACGTATCAAATCTAAATAAGAAACTCTTTGCTAACAAGTTTGCCAACTTTTTTAAGGTCATTATATGTTCTTATTTACAGCTTGTTCTACTGCACCCAAGTTAAAACAAAACAATCCATTAATACTGCTTTAGATATTGAAATTTACAGTATTCATAATGTAGAACGGCTCCTTTTGGGCTGTTTGCAACCAATGTAGTTGTGACAAATATAAACAGCAAACCACGATTGCAACAAATAGAAGCTCTGTATTTATAGTGTTTGGGACATACTGAGCATTCAGTACAGACAGGCAGACGAAAAGCGCTTTATGGACATTTTGATACTCGCATTGTGAAACTGGGTCGCCATTGAAATCCATTATACCTGCAATGAATGCCGAGACACCTTTTAAGTCTCCAGGGGTTGAGCGTTTGATGACGGTATTCCTTTAATCTGTAATCTAAATAGTAGGTGTATCTGTCAAATAAATGCTGCATAGTAAAATATATTTTGAGATGGAAATATGCTATAATTATAATTTGGCACAAAATGGAGATACTCAAGTAAAGTACAAGTACCTCAAAATGCATTTAAACACTCGAGTAAATGTACTCACAGAAATGTGAGTCACAGCAACTACCACCTGGACCAAAACTGTCTCTAAGCAGCCGCCCACACTGCAGCCAAATTTAAACTGACTGTGACATAATAATTTGGGGTTTTGCTGTCACCGTTGTATTACACTTTCTTTTTTTTTTCTCTCATATCACAATTAATAGTCTAAAGCAACTAAGGCACGTGGAGACGCATTTGTCATCTCACTGAGCAACATAAATTCAACGGCGTCCTCGTGTAAATGACCAAAAAAGTCATTTATTGCCGCGGCTCCCCCTGAGCTCCCTGCAGGGGATCGGAGATGACAAGAAAATGAAAGCTCTGACAGCGTGTCTGAGCTTATTTGCAGTGTTGTTGTGCATCTTATGATGAAAAAAGTACCGGAAAGGGCCTAAATTGAAGAAAAGTAATTCATTTTGCTTTTCTAGTTGATGAAGCATCATACTTCATCAAGGTCATCCACTTCACGGCTGATGAAATTGATCTGAAGGCAATAACATTTTAGCTCCTGACAAGAAACAAGTCACTCATACATTATGCAAATGGTAGTCAGTAGTTAGGTGGCAATGCAAGTCTATCAGGGAAAGGAGGCAGAGAATGTCAACAGCAGCATTATAATAAAAGTGATATCTTCATTGTTGAAACATGATTAGTTAGTGATGTGTTTATACTCGTCAGGTTTGCTACTTCTTCACCTTCTACTTCTTGGAGTTCTCCCTTCACCACTATTGAATTCACATCCGCTATATGCTACACAGACCTATAGAATGAGTCAACTTTGCATAATTAGTAACCGGGCTGGAAGTTGTGAAAGATCAAACAGAATAAAGTCCCCTCACAGTAAATTAGTCAAGATGCTTTCACAGATCACATATCTTCCAGGGAAATTATAAACAATAGGCCAACGAAAGTGCGTTGGCATTTTTGTCAGTCTATGAAATATTTCTCAGAGGTCCAAACCTCTTAACCATTGAACCTCAGTAGGAAGCGACAAACATTCGGTTTTCCTTGCTAATTAGTAAAAAGAGGATGCTAATTAAGGCTCACTCTCTTGCCTCTCAATTAAAATAATGCAATGTACTAGTGTAACTATACAGATCATGTAAGGTAGCTCATTTGCATAGCTGACCTTCTCAATTCACACATTGACACATGCCTGTAACTACAATCCTGCCCTGCTTACCTTCCACAATCACTGAATTCAGTAGCTGTCAATTTAGTGTTGAATGCGCTCTAATCATTTGAATAATTATAACTAGGGCTGTCAATCGATTCAAATATTTAATCCCAATTAATCGCATGATTGTCCATAGTTAATCGCGATGAATCGAAATTAATCACACATTTTGTATCTGTTCGAAATTTACCTTAAAGGGAGATTTTGTCAAGTATTTAATACTCAAATACGCTTACTTTATGCAAATGTATGTATATATTCATTATTTGAAATCAATTAACAACACAAACAATGACAATTATTGTCCAGGATCCCTCACAGGTACTGCATTTGGCATAAAAACAATGCTCAAATCATAACATGGCAAAGCCCAACAGGCAACAACAGCTGTCAGTGTGCTGACTTGACTATGACTTGCCTGCATGTGATTATCATAAAGTGGGCATGTCTGTAAAGGGGAGACTCGCAGGGACCCATAGAACCCATTTTCATTCACATATCTTAAGGTCAGAGATCAAGGGATCCCTTTGAGAATCGCCATGCCAGCTTTTCCTCGCCAAAATTTAGCGTAACTTTGGAATATTATTTAACTTCCTTTGTGACAAGCTAGTATGACATGGTTGGTACAAATGGAGGTTTTCTAGTTTAACAAATTAGTGGCATTAAAACAGATTTTGCATTAATGGGTTATTATCGCGTTTACTTGCACAGCCCTGATTATAACAAGAGCAAAGTGACATTAATTTTATTCTCAATGTCTCATAGTCTTTTTAACAGGGCTATCAAAAGCACAATTAATAAAGGATTGGTGGTGGTGGGAAAATTCTATATTTTTGTTATTGTCAACAAATCCCATGAAAAGGCCAAAGCAAACAATACGTTTTTGCATCTCTCAATTACCTTCTTTCTTACCCTGTCTGTGACACTCAGCCCCAAGCCTGTTTGTTCCTACTGAAGACACTATACTTTTACATGTAAAAAAGGCCCAGTGGGAGTTAAAACATTACGCAGAAGTAAATAGTGTTTTTGTTGGGGACTGTTTTCAGCGGTGGATTAATCCACTTTTGGTGCTCTAGCGACTATTTGGGGCAGCAGGACAGCGTTTGTGGGATTGATCACAAACTAAGCTACAGTTACCCAGTGTAACAGTGGGGCTCACTGATGTGTTTTTCATAGGTTTTGGACAACTATGGGGCTCTAGGCACACTGCAGTATTTCCATGTCTATGACCTTTAAAGTTTTTCTTCACACTAATCTGGTTATCGTGTGCAATGCAAACTTACTAAAGCCTTATGATTTTAGTGATAACATGATTTCCTCCAAAGCATCCCAGGCGTGTTACAGATCACAGAATGGCTTTATACGGTGGCAGCCAAACAGCGGGCTAAAACACCAGCTGGAGACAGAACTAGATAAAGAGATTGAGAGAAAACACGAGCGTAAGTGTCTCTCTGCCTGCAGTGCAAGTGGGCTTGAATTATTTTGCAAAATGTAATATTTTCTGAAAGGTTTTGTTGGCAGTCCAGTACACCTCTAAGTTAAAACTCAGTCAGGAAGAGGGCGGTAACATAAAATACATTGGACTAAGCCACCCTTTAGCAGATAAAGAGTACTCAACGGTGTATTTGGCCCTGCTCACAGCTTCGTTTCTTTCCATTAATCCCTCCCTTGTCGGTTCAAACCATGACGAGGATTTCCATATTGCTGCTCTGCCTGCACTGATGTGATCAAGAAGCATTTTGTACTGGATTTGCAGTATTGGAATTTTGAAGTCTCTGCGTGATACAAAAACACTGAACTAATGCGGACCCAAGGGAACCTCAAACTCTACAAATACAGCATTTCATGTTCAAGCAATATGGAATTTGTGTAATTGAAACCGAATAAGAATTCTCTGCCACAGTAAAATCTGTTCAGTTAATCCTATTTTGACTGTCAGCATAATGTTTACGTGTGACTATTTATTCTCAAAGTCATTGCTTGATATTGGACTCCAGGATGTTATATGAAGCACTGGCCATTTCTGTAAATGTCTATATCCGGTATGAAAAAAAAGGGAAGAAGAAAGACATGTCAAAGTGATTTGTGTCTGTTTGAGAGTCCCAGGAGGGAAGAGCTGTGTTGTAACGCCTGTAAAACACCTCCCAGCTAGAGAGATCTGTCTCCAGAGAATACACATGCAAAAACCCTGTCAGCATGTGAGCTAGAAGAAAGCAAAAGCCAACCTTACTCTAAAACTTTTTTTTTATAAAGAGAATGGCTGAACGCATTAAGAACAAAAGAAAACGCTGACAAAGGTGAAGCGCTGAAATGTGTTTGTTCCTGTCTTGTGCCGTGTATTAAAAAGTATGGGAATTTATGAGTGAGTGCAGACATTCACTCTGTGTTCTTCTCTCCACTCCAATTTCTCCACCGGATGTACTCATGATGAAAACTGAAGCATGAAACTAATATGCAGAATGTGTTTGAGCCCTCTTGATGCAAATCAGCACTAATGATACAGTCAAGACCATTATCGAGAATGAGTGTGCCTCCAAGGTATCATTCACCAGTATTTCAAACAAACGTGGAACTAAGAAAGTACGCTTGAATTTGATAATTGCAATTGTTCTTGCACAAGCTGAAGTTGATTGTCCCCATATATGGCTTTTTTTAAAGATTTTTTTTTCTCAACATCATGACACTTCATATCAAGAATAGTACCGATGTAACAAATTGCATTTGGTTGGTCCCATTTAAGGCTATATATAACGGGGTCAGGCCTATGTTCCTTGAGTACTTTTGATTTTTTCTTTTTTTCAATCCCAAATTAGGCTCTATGTTCCCTCAGCCCCAGCCTTGGCCAATGTTATATTATTTCAATAACTTTTTGAAATATCACGCTAACAATACCCAATAACAGACAGTCTGACTAGTACTTGGTTGGTTGGCTAGGTTGATGCATGAGGAGTGAGATTGGTAAGGTTTAGGGTAAGAATATCAGGGTAAGCCAATCAGAGGCAGAGTAGGGCGGGCCATATTCACGTCATATGGGATGGATGGTAGAGATGGGAAAGTTGCCTATGTTTATGAGTTGTGAGAATTTACGTCATCCGACAGCTCAAGAGGGTTGATTGCAGGGTTGGTTATGTGACATTCAAAAATCATGTGCATTAACAATGAGTGTAAGTGAGTGTTTAAGTAAATGCTCAGCACTACTTGTGCTGGCTGGAGCAGGGTATTTTAATGAATCACTCACACACGTTATTTTTTTAACACTCCTCCATAGTGTGAATGGCTTGTAGCCCCAGGCAGTCTTTCAGACTGTAGAGGGGCTATTAAACAGGCTACTTAGTGAAGAAACCACTCTCTTGAAACATGATTTGTAATTATATTTTTGTAACAAAATATAAAGGCTCAGCTTTAGTGGATACCTTAAGTTTCAAGCTCAACACTGTATTAAAGTAAAGGGCTACCCAGAAGGCAGGAAAGTAATACATATTATAGAATCAAGACCTTTTCTTGTCAGTTTTAATTAATCGCTAAAAACTGATTTGACATCAGACTTTGACTAGACCTTTAAAATCTGTTTGTTGATGCACATCAAAGAAAAAAGGTCCATACTTGTACTGTATGGAACAACAGGAGTCCACTATTGACTGGTACATATTGACATAAGTTGACTCACGTTCCACGAGCGACCGTACTGCCCCTGGATTAGAGAACCACTGGTCTATTGACTAATGTAGCTAAGCAAACCAGTACTACATATCTGTGATATCTGTTGTTGGTGCCTTCTGTAATTTTTGCCTGCAAACTAGTGTTACTGGTACATGTGTATGATACATACATGTGTATGATACATACAATGTACTAATACACAGAAATAGAAATAACAGCTAGGTACAAGGGCAACAAAGCCGGACAATAAACACAGTACTTATGTACACAAGTAGTGAAAAAATAGATGTATATATAAATATTATATAAATATAAGCTATATAAAAAGTACCAATAACCAATAATAAAATAAAAATAAAATGTCTATATACAAGTCAAGCGTTCTGTCAGTTGTAAACATTACAATAGTGCAAAGAAATAAATACTGAATGGATATAGATGGACTGGATGATTTTGTATAGTATGTACAAGTAACAATGTCTCAGGGCCAATGCTGTATATACACCGTGTAGGATTTATATTGGCAGAGACAGATATATGCATATTGAAAAAAAATTGTACATTAATAACTAAAATTAAAATCAATAAATGGCAGCAGTGGATATGTTGGTGTTAGAGGGTTATTGACAGTGTATGACTAATTCAACTGTCTATCAGAATGACAGCCTGCAGGTAGAACAGGTTCAGTCCAGTTTTATTAGTCATGTTTTATTTTACATGTTTATTTTCATTTTTATTAGTTTAATTAGTTACATGTAGGTTAATGGTCAATAGTACAATAGATATTGTTGGACAAAAACAACAAAAACAAAACAGGCCAGCTCAGCAATGAGAGCACTAGTCATAAAATATAGAATAGAAGAAAAAAATAAAGGAGGAAAAGGTAACTATTCATAATACTTTGAGTGTTACAATAATCATGATACATTTGAAATAAATTTAAATTTGAAAGGGCCTTTGACACTGTACAGTGCAAAAAAAGAGTTGTAAAAAGTAGAATAAAAAAGGGACTAACTGTCAGAGACTTTAATGGGTCAAGTTTGTTGGAAGGGAAGATTGAGGCATCTCCTAAAACTACAGATTCTACCAGTTTTGTGGTGCACTAGGTGTCTGACACAATGCATCTCCCTGTTTGTCAAACGATAAGCACAGTTTTGATCGGTAGACAACTGATATGGACAAAGTGGACATCATCCATTTTGTCGACAGCAATTGTCTTAACGTTAATATTAAAAGTAATATTTAAAATAAAATGTAATGTTTGCAGTAGTCATATTAAATTTAGGTAGTCGATTTCTAGGCAGAACAGCAGAGACCACTCTAAAACAATTCAGTCGATTGTAAATGGTCAAGCAATAGTCAAATGTTTTCTTATGTCACCTATGGCTTGGACGTCCTTTAGAAGCTGCTGGAATCAGCTGTACAAATATGCGCAGCAGAGGATGTTGCAGCACAGTGTAGGGAAACTATAAAGACAATGACACAAAATGTATGAAAATTCAAAGACCACAATCGGGTGGAGCAAACCTTAAAATGATTAAGTGGTTGCAATTGCCCTGGACACGGTTTGGGGCCGCTGATCGGCTTGTATTCACTAAGCATCTTGGTGTGCAAACTATAATAGAAATTGCAAAGAAGAACGCCCAAGTTTTGCAAGTTCCCAAAAGTTTAGGTCATGGAAAGACTTGGGTCATTAACAGCTTGTAATGGATAAAAGATGCTAAAGGATGACGTAAGAAACATCAGTCAACATCACCTTGACTTAGGTCTTTAACTGAGGCAAATTACCCAACATCAGAATTCAAAATACCTTTCAGTATATAATAGGTTTTTCAGCCTGTGACCTTTCAAAGGGCTATGAAAAGGGCCTCTGCCTTTGCATGTACATGTATGGTCACTGAGCTGTCAGCTACATGTAACAAGCATATGTCAGATAATGTCAGCATGATGGATTGCAGACTTCAGGGAATGGTCTGGTGGCACTACTAACAGAATGATGGAATTGTATGTATTTCATTCCCCGAGTCAGCCACAGTAATTACCAACCATTTCTTAGTCGTTAAGGAAAAGGTCAGAGCATCATGGGATTTGTGCAGGAAATCGACACAGTCATATGCTGTAATTTAGAGTTGCCTTCAAGGAATGTGTTTGTGTCCGGCAAGCCATTGCAGGGACCAATCAGTATCCTGTGAGGAGCTACTGGCTGCTACGGGCGTGGTATAGGTTTGTGTCAGGCGAAACAAGAAAGGCGGCTCCTCAAAAGGTCAGCGTAGATGCTGCAATAGCATCAGTTATATCAGAACTGGAGAGTATTTCTTCATTGAAAGAAGAGCAAAGAACGACACTGAAGGCTTTTCTCAATGGAAAGATGTTTTCGCTCTTCTCCTGACTGTCTTCGGCAAGAGTTTGATTGACAGATGGTTCATCCAAGCACCTGCCAAGTATTTTTTGAAAGTGCTTGCCCTTTTCCAAACTGCTTCGAATGATGGCTGCTCGGATGGCTCTGGCGGGTCAGGTTAGGTTTTCTGAAGTGTGGTGTTGTATAAAGCAACCAGATGTTCATAAGTGACGATTAACAAAGCTACTGATTTATCCGATCATTGAGTTTTTTTATTTTTTTAATATTAGGCTTCTATCGTACGCAATTAAATCAAGTGTGACAATGTACACATAACTAAAGGGTAATAATATTACATCCACATGTATACACAAATTAGGGCTGTCAATCGATTACCATATTTAATCGCGATTAATCGCAAAGTAATCACACATTCTTTTTATCTGTTCAAAATGTACCTTAAAGGGAGAATTACTGAATTAAAAAAATATGCTAATATAAAAGTACGTGTCAGTGTGCTGACTTGACCATCACTTGCCCATGCATGGGGTTATCATAAAGTGGGCATGTCTGTAAACGGGAGACTCGTGGGTACCCATTTTCATTCACATATCTTGAGGTCAGAGGTTAAGGGACCCCTTTGAAAATGGCCATGCCAGTCTTTCCTTTCCTAAATGTAGCGTAAGTTTTTAGCGTTATTTAGCCTCCTTTCCAATAAGCTAGTATGCCATGGTTGGTACCTATGGATTCCTTAGGTTTTATAGTTTCACATGATGAGGATCTTCACTCTAGCTTTAAAAATTAGCCCACTCAGCCCTCTGAAAGATCGATTGCGTTATGGCGTTACAGAAATTAGTGGTGTTAAAACAACTTTACGTTAACGCTTCATTATTTCGTTAACTTTGACAGCTCTAACAGAAATATCAACATAAACTAATAATTACATATTTTGTATAGATGATAACTGTTATTTGATTGCAATACATTATGTGTCGACATTTAAAGATTCTTGGTGATCATTGATCTGTTGAGTGGTTACAGTTCTAACATGCAAGATCATAAAGGAAGTCATCAGTCAGTCTTGCTTCAGGTGCTGACGCTTGCCTTGGGCTATTGACATGATGCACTTGGATTGCAGACAATGCTGTTAAACATTTAGCACTTTGTGGATGTTTTGCTCTGAAAATGAATATGCTTCAATAAATTGCGTTACAAAATTATGAGTACTTCATACATCCTACCTTTTGAATGATTTTGTAAAAGACACCAGAGTCAACAGATTAGCATAATTTTTCACATCAGGGATCTCTAATTTGACAGACAACTGACAGACACACAGGTTTATTCCTGCAGATGCAAATGAGTTCACAAGAATGAACAGTGAAACATCAAAACATCACTACATCTATTCTAGCTGTGAAGCTGCGTCAGCTTATAATTAGAGCTGTTCCAGTCACTCTCAAAATGGCTTACATCAGTTGAAAAGAAGTCAGCTGCAGGTTAGTAACAAAACAGCTCAAGCATCTTTACTGTGGGCTTTAGCATAATTGACGACAACGTCAGCAGTATTAATAAATAAATGATTTACTGTAGATAAAATTGATCTTTATAATGGGACTAATGAATAAGGTTAGTGGACCCACCCATGTGAAAAATAATAAGACTCAAACTCGTCAGCAATCGAAAGCTTGAATTTATAATTGTTAATGCTTGCAGCAGCAGAAAAGACTTACCTGACAGTGTGATTCATATTTTTCTAAGTATGGGAAGTTAGCATAGGGTTTCTGTTGCCAAAGATATCTCACCAGTGACTGACGTTCTTAAAGTGGTTGTTCATCAAATTATGTCAACACAGAATAATTTTTTCTTTCATAAATATAAACAAGGCACAAGTAAACACATTGTCCCCTACAAATCATGCACTCCATTAGTGACAATATGTCTTGCTGTATTGACCTGTAATTTAAGCATCCCCTGTAGACCCATTTTGAAAATGGCATTATACAGTAGCCAAATGCACCATTTCACATATAAGCAGTACTTGGAATTTATGCACATATAGTAGAGTATATTACTGGGAAGGATATAGAAATGCCATCCTTGAAATTGAAATGTGCTTAACTGAAATAATTCTTTCAGACAGCTTCTGAATACAAGAGACAGACGACTCAACCAAGAGAAACACTGTGCTTGGTACTAGAGATGTCAAGAGATCCGATACTTCGGTACCAAGTCGATGCCAACATTTTGAAAACGTGACGGTACTCTTTTTTCAACAGTTCCGCAGGTACCGGGGATCAGGGCTCAAGACTAACAGTGTGCCATTAAATAGAAAATTTCCCAGATAATGCTACATTGTGAACAACAAATGTTGCACAGTCCTGCTTGGCTAAATAACAGAGCTAACAGCTAACATGTGGAGGTTGCATTGAGTTACATTATGAAGTTCTGCTCAGTAAAAGTGTACCAAGTATTCGGCGAAGGTAAATTATGACGTTATGATGCGTTCAAATGTAATCTTGTAAAAAAAAAGAAAAGTGAGGCGGATAATAAGGCATTAATAATAAATTGCATAAAAACAATATGCAAACGGTAATAAAGGACTGTATTTAGAAGTACATTGGATGTATTGTTTTGTTTTATTTATTTTTTTTACTGTGGTATCAAATTAGTTATCGAGAATCGTTGAATTTAATGGTATTGCTATCAACTAAATTTCTGGTATCGTAACATCCCTCCTTGGCACATGACCTTAAAAAATCCCCAAAAGCATTTGGAGCCTCTGTATCAGTTTTGCGAATACGGACAATTTCTTTTCAAAAGGTTATCAAATTGTTAACCTCTAACTTTGGCCAATACAAGCCCAAGGTAAAATAATACCATGTCTATAACTGATAATATAAAATGGCTAATATTTAAGTTTTTTTTTTCTCGGTAGCATTGGACACTAATAAGCCACTAAGGCTATGAAAAGGTAAGGAAAAAATAAAAATTCACAAAACAACTTACCCTGGCCATTACATGGTTAAGTTTAACCTGAATGTTAGCAAAAAAAATATCCACTGATTTACAGACGTCTCTTTCCCAATGTATGTTCAAGGGGAAAAGTCTTTTTGGGCCCAACATCTGTGACAGACACAGATGTTAATTTTGTATAGTTGGTCACTATGTAAAATTTGCTTCAAAGCCCAGCGCTCTTCTGAGGGGCTTGGTTTATGCTGAGACTTATGGCTACAATTACTAGCCAATAATTTTGACGCAATATCCATTTACTTTTATAATTTAAATTTGTGATAGCCAGAATTAGCAGTTTAGTAAGCAATACCCATAGCAAGAGAGTCTTGGCAAGTACGTTCTTCCCATGTGAGTTTCCTCGGGGGGCTCCAGTTTCCTGAAATTAATAT
Source organism: Sebastes fasciatus (assembly GCF_043250625.1). Taxonomy (NCBI): domain Eukaryota; kingdom Metazoa; phylum Chordata; class Actinopteri; order Perciformes; family Sebastidae; genus Sebastes; species Sebastes fasciatus. The sequence continues at coordinate 13,254,911 of NC_133799.1, forward strand.
TGTAAATTGCCCTTCAGGCGTGAATGTGAGTGATTTTATAGATTTCTGTTGTTGTGATAGACGTGTCCAGGGAGTGTCTTGCTTTCTGTCTTACATATCTGGATTAACCCACTGGGGACCTGTGGGTAGAAATTAGCTGCGAGCCCCTATTGAACCCCATTCCTTCTATTTTTCTGTGCATTGTGTATGTCACCTTCGGGTAGTCATCAAGTAACAAGTACAGCACACTGCACATCGAAGCTTCATTATGTTTTGCCTACAGCTCCAGAAACCAACCAGAACTCTTATGTTGGCATATTACTACCCCCAGGTTTGCTGTGTGTAAATTGCTTTGTGGTAATTTGATTAACACAAATGTATTTGGGTAGGTGCATGCAACCATGTCAACACAATACTGTATAAACTGAAGTGACAGCCTGTCTCTCTATACAAGAAAGAGCCTCCACACTATATATAATAATAATAACAATAATGCAGATGTCACCATAAGACCACCTTTGAGTTTTATATTTTATATTTCCAGACAAATTTGCAAGTAATCGCATTACCACAAACCAATTGACAAAACAATTGGCTTTAGCCCAATGGCTCCATGGAACTCTCCCTTGTCGATAATCTGGCCTGAAGGCCAAAGTGTAAACGTTAATCTCATCATTATCAAAAGATAGACATTACTGACGGCAAGCCTATTGTAGCATTATGCCACTTTTATCAGATCTTAATATTCAGTTATTAATTCATTAATTGTCTTTTCCCTCTTCCACTCAAGGGTCATGACAGGTAAAATATACATTATATGTTGTTGATGGCAGGGCAGGGAAACACACTGTATTGGTTGCCATGCCTTCACTGGGTTTACACAGTTACTTCAATCTAAACTCCACACATCTGTGTGATTTAGAGTCTCCAATCCACTTGCATGTATTTTGTAACCTACTGTGGAAGGAGAAGGGTACAGCATGCAAATACTTCTGAGAGAAGGAATAGAATCCAGGTCGTTGCTGTGAGGTGACAGTGCCACTATGCCTCCTTGGTATAATTGAATTTCAAACAGGACTTTGGCCACAGCTCTGCTGATGCAATTTTCAAAGATTACAGAAAAGCCAAGTCAACAACAGAGTCTTGAAATGACATCAAGTCAACCTTTGTTTGTTTGGCACATTTCGGAACATCAGGTTGATTTTATATACAGAAATAAGTCAACTTAAGTCATGTCAAGTTTATTTGTATAGGGCAGCATCACAGGCCAACATCAGCAACAGTTCTTAACCCAGCCCAACCTCTAAATATGTATAGTTGCACAAGCAACATGTATGAGGAAGAAACGCTTATTGTTTATAATGGCATATCGCAATTATATTTTAATGCATGGAAATGGAAATAGCCAGAGTATTTCACAAGTACAAATTTAAACTGTTTTTCAGGCCTGCATTTGGAAATCAGATGTCAAATAAAGTTTCCTGCGATTCTTAGTGCCGTGCCTGTTCAGGCCGTGGCCGTTGAGGGTGCATGCCCGTTCGGAGCAGGCTGATTGCTTCTTCGCCCCCGGCATTGCTGTTTGGAGCGCGTGGCCATTCAGCGCATGTGCAAGTTCGGGGCGAGCCGTTTACTTGGTCCCCGGAAGTGCTGCTTGCAGCATTCTCGAGAACTGCTCATCGCTTGTTGACTCCAGGGAATTGAAGAAGAGTTTGGCTGTAACATTATAGCCAGCAGCAAAAGTGAACTGCGTTCAATGAGCCATGGCCTGTGAAGGCCCGCTGCGGACGACATGCTCAAATCTGTCCGCGGAGGCTTGAAGCCCCTCCCCCGCTGCTGCACAGTTACAACAAGGAACTTTAATTAGGGTTCAAGCCCTGAAGGGGCAGAACCCTTCTAAGTTTTGTGTTGATTTTGGCGGTACCTGTGGACAAAAGCGGTAATGTTTCCAAGCACCTGAGTCCCAGGTTCTGACAGTCTGCCCTGCCCAGTCCTGGTTCTGCCGTGCCTTCCTTCCCTCCATTGGGCCCAGCATTATAGCCTGGGACTCCAGCAGCGTGGTGTCAGTGTTAGTGAGATGAAGCTTTGATGCTGGCCGGAGGAGGCACCGCTGCTGCCAGGCGCGGAGCTCTCCACCTCCTGCCGGAGCTCAAACTGCAAGTCAAAGGCTGCAGCGAAGCCAGATCTAGGTCTGTCCCTGGTGGGCTGGTCGCTGACGTGTGCCCTGTTAGAGTCTGAGCTGATGAACCGGCATGATTGTCTTCTTATTGAAGTCTTGTTTACTTCTGTTGGTCATAGAGGCATCAGTATTAAACTGAAACTGTTTCATAACCAGTGAAAAGTTTGTCACATGTAACTTTAATATTGAACGTGTCACGTGTCCAAATTGCAGACTTTGACACTGCACGTCCTTGGGTCCCCACCAATAAACCTGCGTTTGTGAAGTGCTAAGTAGATTGGATGAGCGGTTCTAGAGATATGAGAAGGACATAACCACACACACACAGACAGAGATTCCTTGTTTTATGGTAAGATGTCTTCTATAGGTAACAGCTCACACCAACGTCTTCACATGGAATGTTGTAGAACAGATGAAGAGTGTCTGTCTAGATTTATAAAGAGCATAGCAGCCTGAGAAGAAAATATTAATTACCTCAGGCCTATGATTCTTTGCAATATTTATGTTTCAGGTGTAGAGCTGCAGTTTGAAACTCCTGACAATCTATCCTACCCTCACTATGAATTCTGACCATGAAGATACTCCTGTTTTCAACTGATTGAAAAAAGACCAGAGAATATGAGCGAGAATAGATGAAGATAAACAACAAATAAGGATGAGGGGGACCAAAGACCCTTGGTGTATTGAAAGGATTTAAATAGATTGCGGGGATGGAGAGGAGCTTTTCTTCTCAAATAGAAAATCTAAACTTGGAAGTTGAGTTATTCACTCATGATATGCACAGATCAGGTAGAAATTGTATTTGATGATACCAGCTGTGGTTGCAACAATGGGAATATTAACATTGCATCAGTTGTATCTGTGTCAGACGGATGATGTTTAAAAACAAGATGTGAACACTAATGCAGTGCAAGGAAAGACAAATTAAGGAGATGAGCAACTCATTGAAACTGTTGCCATGTCAACAGGGAGGGGGGATGTTGCTAATTTATTATCTGACACATCTGAGGTGATATTTGCTCCTATTCTTGGAGAACCTTTGGCCAGTCAACTGCATGACACTTTGATGCATCAACCGAGGCCGCGGTTTGAAGATGCTGAGCTAATTATCACATTTGTCAGCTTCTACCAACGTAGCGCTCATTACATGAGACACAGCATCTGGTGGTGATGAAGCTAACAGCACAACTTCTTCATGTGATGTATGTATCACCACAAGACTTCACAGGTTCAGTCTTCCGGATGATTAGCCATTTCAAGGATTCATCACTGCTCAGACAGCCACTGAAACTCAGATGGTCTATCTAGAGATGTGTACGGGGCATTCTGCAGAGAGTTTACAGGGAAAAACTTATTTTTGAGCAGCACAATATATTTTTTCTTTTCAATTAAATTGTCATTGTGGTGTCACATGGTCATGGATAGATTAACTAGAGAAATATTTAATTTCAGGTAGACTGTTGACGCCTTTACTGACGTGTCAGCATGATCCTTTCCTAATTGGACGAGGTGTCTCTTCTGGAAGCAACAAAAATAACCTCCAAAATCTACAAAACACCTGGTTTGCATTGTTGTTTGTTGGTGGAAAAGCTGAGAATCACATTATTATCCTAATGAAGGTTGATATCTGAGGTATCCGGTTGATACATGACTTACAGTTTGACTTTCCCATTTCCGAGTTTGTACTTACTCGATTCCTTTCCTCGACTCCTCTCCTCATGTCTTAGTCCCTCCCGCGGGAGATGTGAGCGGAGGTGGCGAGGAAGAGATGCGAGGACAGAGGAGTCAAAGAGGCAACAGGCATTTAACAAATGAGACAACCTCGTCTCTGAGTCGTTACATTAAATCAACTCCAATTAAATATGACGCGGTTCAGCTGTCCATTGTTTTGTCATAGGCCTACCGCTGTATTTTATGAACTCTGTCAGATGAGCAGAACAGTGTTTATGACAATTTATAGGCTATATTTGCTGTTGCTAATTCAATTCACAACGTGGCATAATGTGACGAGAAGGAATGGATGTTGGATTTATTTGATTTTTTTAACACACACATTACAGCCTTTATATATTTTATTGTGTGAAGCACTGCAGGTGTTTGTATGAAAAGTACTATACTATACTAATAAAGAGTAAATATATATATATTTATTATATATTTTTGCTGTTGTATGAAAACTAGAGATTGGGTTTGGTCAGAAACTTGATCAGGAAAAACTTGGTACATAAAAAAAGAGAATGTCTTGGGGGCAAACAAATTAAAAAGAAAAAAGGAAAAAGTTCTTCACTGATGAAATGAATAAAAAACAATTAAAATAATGTGTTAACAAAACATTACATTGTGTGCGTGTGTGTGCGTGTTTAATACAATTTCACCTCCCATTTATTAGGTACCTGAATATTCAACACTGTCCTACAAAAATTACGTCCCCTAACAACTGAACTGGATCCTCAATTATGTTTCGAGAGAAAGATATTTTGTCCAAGATTAAAGTTGCAGTTTTAAATAGTTTTAAACATGTGGTTAACGTTGTACATTGGAACAAAACAAAATAAATCAAAAATGAAACAAAACTACTTGGTTAGGTTTATGAAAAAAACATCTTGGTTTGGCTTAAAATGACTGTTAGTTACGATATTTAAATCACGGACATAAATTAAGTAGGGCGAAGTTAAAGTTTGGCAAAGTTAACGAGATAATAACCCGTTAATGCACATTTGTTTTAACGGCACTAATTTCTTTAACGTATTAACGCAACTTGCGATTTTTAGATTTTAGAGCATATACTTAACAAATCTCCCTTTAAGGTACTAGGAGATTAGTTTGCAATTAATCATGATAAAATCGCGATTAAACATTTTAATCGATTGACAGCCCTAGGATTAAGATGAGTGAACGTTGACTTTTGGTTTTACACGGAACACGAACAGCGGCCTGCTGGGTGAAAGTCTTGTGTTTGTTTGACCCATCTAGCACCCCGACCTCCTCCAACTGTCATTAAAAGTGTATTTATGATAGATCAAAAACAAACAGCAACAAAATATGTTTTGCTCGAAACATAATTCACAATGCAATTTTTTATATGGGAAAGTAATTTTTAGGAGACAGGGCCGGATTAGGACAGCTGAAAAATCCCATATAATAGTTTTACCGAACCAAAACGAACCAGAATAAAAAAAACACAAATTCCCCACACTGGTCATTATTCTATTTCCCAAACTGCCAATGCCCTGTTGTCATTTTGTTTAAACAGACTTAACTGCTCGGACTCCTAGGCCTGCGAGGGCTACCCGCAAGAATTACAGGAACTTTATGGCTCCAGAACAAATGGGGGACTCAACCTGTGACAACCATGAAAGATGATACTTACTGCAGCATATTTCTTCCAGACATTATAAGGGCGATGATGAATGAAAGGGGACACTGGACAGGGAGCATTTTCAAGGTATAGATGCCTGAACCTGATAGCCTTCAGGGCCAGTGGGGACACTTGGGAGTCCATTCTTTCTATTCGCCGAAGATAGAGAGACGCTCACCTCTCGTTAACCTCTGGTGTCAAGGCCCCATGAAGAAGTGGGGGCTTACCCCGAGGGAAAGAGTTTATGATTGTGATGAAATGCCTCCAAACGGCTGCTCTTTTTCCAATATGGCTGCCATTGTGTGTTTTGAGGGCACAAATGGTTCCGTAGTTGTTTGTTTGAGATTTGCCAATAATTGATAAACCTTTATTGGACTTTTTCCATCAAAATAAAAGATCATCATCATCATCATCCACATCCTCATTTTACATTATATCATGATAGCCTTGAATCAGCGGTGACCTCGTGTCTCTGAAAGGCTACTTACTAGACCACAAAGCCCCAAAAATGTCTGGAGTGACTCATCGTTTGCACATTAAAGTTTTACGGGTAATTGCTAAATTTAAAGGGTTCCTTCTACGGTTTCATTAAAAAGCCATTAAAGCGGATATAGGAAGCAAAACATTGGCGTTGAGGTTAATTTCCATGGGGATTTAAAGACAATCTCTCTGCGCACCAGAAGTCATTCACTCATGTTGTAATGCCAGTTGGTAAAGGTCGATGTAGAAAGGCTCGGGGACCCCCAGTGCCGGAGAAAGAAAGATTAAGATCCAGGGTATTGATAAACTATCACTGACAATACAAACAACCCGCTGGGAGCTTGTGACATGTTTTCACTAACTGAAGTCTCTTTCACCATCCACAAGGGATGGCAGAGTTTAATTATAGCAAACAATGTGATAGTTGTGTGGCATGGAGTTATCTACACTGCTCTATCTTTTTTTTTCTGGTAAAATACTTAAAGACATGTAACGCTGTGGGAGGGCAAGAGAGTCATTCTTGTTTTCATTCCCTCCTCCTAATCAGCGTGTAGCAGATATACTGTATTGTCAATTATTCTTGATCTTCGTAAACCCTGATTATCGTAAAGTGGGCATGTCTGTAAAGGGGAGACTCGTGGCTACCCATTGAACCCATTTTCATTCACATATCTTGAGGTCAGAGGTGAAGGGACCCCTTTGAAAATTGTCATGCCAGTTTTTCCTCACCAAAATTTAGTGTGAATTTGTAGTGTTATTTAACCTCCTTTTTGACAAGCTAGTATGACATGGCTGACTACGATTGAATTCCTTAAGTTTTCTAGTTTCATATGATACCAGTATCTTCACTCTAGCTTTAAAACTTAGCCCGCTACGATTGATTGCATTAATGCGTTAAAGAAATTAGTGGCGTTAAAACGAATTTGGGTTAACGTGTTATTATCGCGTTAACTTTGGCAGCCCTATTGGATACACATGATATTTTGACTAAAATACACTACAGTTTATTTTGCCAGTATGAACGGTACATTATGTCCACAATGACTTGGGTTAATTCTTCACGGTTTGAAGGTAAACTCCATACATTCTACACATAACTGTCAATAGTCATGGCAAGAAGGCTGCTACTCATGTGGTATAATACCCTCAGTGGCTCTGGAGAAAGCTTTCTGAAGTCTGAGAAAATAGCCCTTGATGCTGTCATCAGGGGGTTATCTCACGTTGGGCTCGGACCACACATCACCATCGTAACAGAAAACCCGTGTTACCAACTGGAATCATGAATCATAAACATCATAAATGCCCAAGTTTGGAAGATAAAGCAAACTGGTGATACAGTGATATACAGTGATATAGTCAGAATGTTTACCCTTAGAACCTCTGTATGGATAAGGAAAAACCCTCAGAGAAAAGCTTTAATGGAAAAATATAGGAATAAACCTCAGGAAGAACAACAAAGAATAGAATCCGGGAAAACATCGAGCAACTCTCAGGTTCTACCAAAAAAAAGTAGGACCAAGCCCACGCAACCTTTGCTCTACAAAAAGGCCTGGAAAGGCAAAACTCAATTTACACAGAGGGGGAAGAGAAAAGAGGTGAGGCTGAGTCTCCCAGAGGATGAAGATCATCCAGATACAAGACGTCTGGAATAAGGCACCGACAGCCAAAGAGAGAGAGAGACAGCTGATGGTCCAGCACAGTAATGCCTTGATACAGAAAAGAGAAGACAAGGGAGGGCCGGGAGAGATGGAGTTGTCATTTTGGTTATTTATTTACCGTTGAAATATACACTAATACACCATTTCTTCATAGGTTTAAGCATTATAATTGCTGGTTTCTGTGTAGCTGCTTTACCAATAGGTGCAACGCCTGTTATCTTAAATGGATGCACCTTCGTTTCTATGCTGTTTAAGCGGTGTCTATAGGCCATAGTTTTGACACTGACACTACGAAAGGGTTTTTCAGCTGTGAACACAAGCATTCATTTAATGATTATCATATGCCCGCCGTCGTTCACCTTGGCCATGCATGCGTTCTCCTCTGTCCCAGCAGTACAGTTGGCCCCTTAGAGCCCAAACATGTGTTTGCAAGAACAACTTCATTACGCTCCTGTTAGCATGGCAACACATAAATCACAGTGAAGTTTGGCTACCGTCCCCAACGCAAACACCCGTGCACAAAAACAAAGACACACACACACCGCCGCCGCCGTACAACAACTGTGACGGTGGGGGAGAGCTTTGCTTCTAAAGCTGGCTCGGCTTTAATAGAAAGGAAAGGGGAAACAAATCCTTGGGTCAGCTCTTTACGTCTTTGGGGACAATCAGGAGAGCAAAAAAGCAGATTGCTGCAGACAATTTGATCATCCGCTCCTGGGCATGGGCTCTCCATTACCTGACTGAAATAGGCCTCTCCCAGGAGGCCTCAGGCCTCATTGAACAGAAGAGGTGGGGACGGTAATTATATCTTGGGCCAACCCCAAATCGCTTCCCATTAGTCTGCTTCCAACACGTAGCCGCAGTATCCCCCGATATGTCGCTCGCAGCCCCCACCCTGGGCCATGTTGACACGCTGTTGCTGTTAATTGTGTCCTAATTTATTTGGGCCTTAATTGTGTGTCGCCATGTTGGCTTTGGCTCGTGCTCACTCAAACATCAGCCTGTCCCGTTGTGTGCCGAAATAGAAAGATGGTGCCGAAGGGATTCTTCTGTCTCTCCTCGTTGGCTCTCCCACTGTTCTCTCCAAAGACATCTCTATTCTTATTTTGCAGCCTGTCTCTCTACACCCTCAAACCTTTGTCTTTTTTTTACTTGCATACTTTATGAAGACATGTAAATATTTTTTTTCTTTAAATCCAGTGAAATTAAGTATAAAATTAATTGAAAAAAAATCACTGATGAAATGAAGAAAAGCAGATAGTGTGTAAACTACAACTAACACATTGACAATGCAGTGGAGACTGGCCAATCAGAGAGGCTGCACCGCAAATGAGGTCGAGGAAGCCCGGCTGCAGGTGTCACACAAAATCCCAGGTTGTGCTCCTGACGCCCTCGTGGGGGTGGAAGTATGCACATACACATCAACATGCACAGAACCACCACAGGTATATGTACACACATGCTCTCTATGTCACACACACACACACTCACACAGTGTTGCTCCCCAGCGAAAAAGAAAACACCTGTTTTTCCAGGGCAGTTGACCTGCAGGAGAACAGGGTGTCGGGCTGAAACTCATCAGCTCAGCCAACCAGAAACGCCGTTCTCTCAGGGCAGCAGTGCATGGTAGGACCTTGGGTGGATTGGCTTTATTCATTTATTCAATTGGTTACCTAGTAGTCTCGGCATGGGGTTGGAATTTAATGCGGAGAATGCAAGTGATTGGCCTGAGACCTGAGTACAATGAGATCACAACATATATTTTTATTCTGTTGTTTTTTGAGTAATGTCTACCTGAGCAGAGAATGAAGTTGCTCTAACTTTGTGTGTGTTGTATACAGAGCTATTAATATGCTTGCATGCTTTTAGTGCATGTGAGCGTGCCCCACTGGCTCGCTCACCGTCGCTGCTCTGCTCTGCTCGCATACGGCAATTACAGCTGATAATGCTGCCGCTACTGCTAGCAGCCAGTTTAGCTTAGCATAAAAACTGGGAACAGGGGAAACAGCTGGCCTGACTCTGTCTGTAGCTAACAACCAGAACCTCTAATGCTCACTAAATAAAATGTCTGTCAAAGTTAAAATAACACGTTAACACAAATTAGTTTTAACGGCACTAATTTCTTTAATGCTTTAATGCAACTTGTGATTTTTAAGATTGTAGCGAGCTCAATTTTGAAGCAAGAGTGAAGATATTGGCATTATATGAAGCTAAAAAACCTAAGGAAACCATGTCATACTAGCTTGTCGGAAAGGAGGCTAAATAACGCTTCAAACTTTCGCTACATTTTGGTGAGGAAAAACTGGCATCGCCAAATTTAAAGGGGTCCCTTGACCTCTGACCTTGAGATATGTGAATGAAAATGGGTTCTATGGGTTCCCATGAGTCTCCCCTTTACATATATTTGTCCACTACCATGTTGATAAGGGTATTAAATACTTGACAAATATCCCTTTAAGGTACACTTTGAACAGATCAAAAAATTGTAATTAATTTGTGATTAATTCGCGATTAACTATTTGAATCAATTGACAGCCCTTCTAAATAATGTGATGTCTTTTGTTTGTTTAATCTGTGACAAAAACAAATGTGTAAAAATGTCAAGTTGCTGTTTTATATGGGGTTTTGTCCTGGACTATTTAGCCTTTATGCTAAAGCTAAGGCCTTGGACAGATCTGAAAGTGGTCGTTTTAGTCTTCTCATCTATCTCTTGTCAAGAGAGCAAATAAGTGTATTTCCCAAAATACATCCCTTTACATATCAAGTTAACTTATTAAATTTCTTTGTTCATTGAAATTTAATTACTTAATTTTTTAATCCATGTTGTTAAGGCCTGCTTTAACATTAAAATCACCACAGAGGGAGCCTGTAATCCAATATTTATAAAAGCTATAGTGAAAACCCCATGAAACTATCCCCTGGTCTATAATTGAATAAGGCCTGAGTTCTCTCTTCCTCCCCCAATAACACGACATGTCACATTCAATTCGACTGAGTGATATTGAGTTAATGACAGAACAGCGGAACACAGGTGATACGGTAAGGTGTGTGTCCCTTGTCTGTTGGCTGTAGAAGCATGTTCGAGCCGAGACTGACAGCTCCCGCACTGTAGAGAGATAAAACTCATCCAGTATTGATGAGTCGGGGCTGTAGCGCTGCTCTAACGCAGGACGCCAGATCCTGAAGTGAAGAAATATGCAAAAAGTGGGACACAGCATGCTTCTATCCTGTGTCTGCTCTTTTCTCTTTCTCCACATCGCAATCAATTTCTCCCTCGCTCGTTTTCTCTCTCCTGTTTCTAACCTTGAAATATCATAAGTATCCTCCCAAGAAACAGAGGGGTAGGAAGCTGCTTTTTTTTCACATCCCTGTTCAGATTCTCACCAAAGCTCCCCCTCATGTAATTGCTTTCAAATTGTCAGCACAGAAAGCATGAAAAGATCCTCCCTCCTTCCACTCTCCCAACCTTTGCTTTAAGCATGACAACCATTTGATGACTGCTCAACAGTGGAAGGTATCAATAATTGAAGCTGTGATCGCTTTGGGGATGTTGTTTTTTTGCAGTTGAGATGACATGATATTTTTTCCCTTTCTTCCTCAACGACACAAGTCAAAATGAGTAATATAAGCTTGTTTATTGTCCCACTTTCATCCGACACATTACAGTAAAGACGGCGTGTATTAACTTGGTGCATTGTTGCAGAGACCTGCAAAGTATCGAGGGTCTGTTCTGATCAAATAAACTCTGCTCGCTCCCTGTGCCGGCTCCGTCTCAAGAGAATGGCAGCAGGCGGTTTTTGAGTAGTGTGGGTTCTGTATGAATACTGAATGAAGGATCTTACTCATCTGCGTCAATAGAAATTGAGCTGCAGGAAAGCAATGAAGAGATACTGCCTCTCTCTGACAGATGATTTGCAAGTTTTTGCCTCCCAACTCCAATTAAGAGCATGCATTTTGGCTCAGCTGGTCTGTGTACTTGTGCGTTTTCATGCATCTGTTCCGCATGTGCGTGTTGAACGTGTCTTCATGGATAACCCGTGTGTGTGTGTGTGTGTGTGTGTGTGTGTGTGTGTGTGTGTGTGTGTGTGTGTGTGTGTGCTGCAGATGTACGGGCTACAGCAGGTGTCCTTGTGGTCTGAGTGCATTATTCAGGCTCAGTAGGCAGGTGCAGCCTCTGACACCATCTCTCAGGACTCTCATTTTTCAGCCCCAGCTGCACTTTAACAACACTGATGCTCTTAAGTTGAAGAAATCAAAACCTGGCTATTCAGTGTAGTGCTCTGCAATGTTTTGTTTTTTTCTGTTTTCTTTTCTTTTTTTTCACACATTCTCATTCTCCTCTCTGCCAGCATGGGGGAAGAATTTTGCAAAGACAGTCCCAGAAAAATAACAGCCAAAACTGAGCAACCATGTAGGTGAGCAGGGTAAGTGATTAATTTCGATTTTTTAAGGCAGAAAAAAAAAATGGCTAACAGATACTGTACACCTCTACTACCATACGTTTTTTTTTTAAGTCTGTGTAAAGTGTTGCTAAGATACGAAAAAAAACTCCGTTGGCCCTGCATGGCTCCCTCAATAATGTGATCAACGGGAAGAAACACACAGTAATGTCTGTTGTGACTTTCGTAGGCGTTACTATGGCAACTATGGCAAACTGGAGCCCAGGAGTAGGCAGGTGAATGACGGGAAGTAAGTGCACAGATTGCATGCAGTGTGTGCACACGTGCGCTTGTGTGTGTGTGTGTGTGTGTCTGCAGCTGTGAGTCTGTTTTGGGATCAGCTTGCAAAAATCAGAGCAACAGAGGAAAGCTTTTACTCTGCCGGTCTCAGCGGAGGGCAGATTTGCACATACACTTAAGTTTTAAAAACCACGGTAAATGAAAGTCATTTAATCATTTCCCCTGAAAGAATTTGTAATTGCATCGGGCTCTGCTATGGCATGGCAGCTTTTGTTAAAAATCTCAGAGTGTGAATTCTATGAATTCTTATACCTCGAGAGATGAGAGTCGATATCATTTGTTCTTGGCTAAGACGAGCGCACGGGGGCTCAACAGGCTTTTTAAATGATAATATTGTCATGCATCAGCGCCATAAGATTGCAGTGGTTTTGGATCATTACAGGGTTGTTAAGGTGCAGTAGTGCCCAAATCGCTCTATGTATGAGGAGATATGCAATCAGAGAATGAATACTTTATTTCATGCTAGATTTACGCAGGCTGTTCAGCTCATTTTAAAAAGTCGCGCACAATTGCATCTTTTTTTTGGTTTAATTTTTGGTTTAATTTTTGATATTCTCCGTTGCTCAGTCAATCAAAAAGCAATCATGCATATTCAGAGCCAACAAACAGGCCTAAGCAGGGGGACATCGGTAGACGTTATTACTTTCAACACAGAGTTTATTTCCCATAACGCCCAATAACAATAATACATTGTGGGAAGCTGCTTTGATATAGATTTTTCACAGATATTCCCCGTGGCAGATTTTTTTATTTTTGACTTCCAGAAATAACCCTGCTATGCAATGCAATAAATAAGACTGTCAGCAACCATTACCTTCACAAAAGTACATTAAAGGGTAGGGTGCCCACGAGGTGCTGGTGATAGAGAAGGCATGTTCATTATCATAACGGCGCGCTACACAAAATGTCACCCCTCTGTGACAAACTAAACCTCCCGCTTTTTGATATAGTGTCTTTTTCATGCTGTTCTTCTCAGTTCTGACACCACTGTGGAGGACAGCGGTGTGAGAACTCTCAGCGAGCGTATTTTTGACGTGAGAATTTTCCATCTCATTTGTCACTCTGACGGAAAAAGAGACGCATCGAAATTGAGTGTAGCAGACGCATGAGATAAACTGAGCTCATAAGATAAATATGCTCATTTTATTCCACACGGGATGTTAGTAATGGCAGTTATGTTTAGAAGCATGCATCTCATTTTGGACCCTACGGTGTAGTACAGTGAGGGAAGAGGGGGAAGTAATCTACGGTATGTTGAGTCATGCGGTGCTTTGGGCTGTGGCAGCTGACATGAGAAGTCCAGTCTACTGGAGCAATGAGCGGTGTAGCCGAATGTGACCTGGACTCTGTGCGACCTTTAAACCTGTCCAGAGGGGGTCAGAGAGCCGAGCAGTGCTGACACATTATCAAAGTTTTTTTTTCATATGGTGTATATGTGTCTTATTAGGGGTCCGATTATATTGTGGCATCATTCACCCTGTCGACAGGGAACAGTGAATTGTAGAGGCAATATTCAGTGTTCAGTGAGGAGTTGTTAGTGACAGCAATGAGTCTTCTTTTTAACACACACTTCTAATGTTATCAGCCGATTAAATGGCCGTTGTCAACGGGAGCATAGCTTGGAGGTGGTATGGCCCTACTCTACCTCCTAATAGGCTCAGTAGGCTGTTATCATCTATTTTTAAGCAGGATCACCGATGGGGGGTTCAAAATAAATTGTTAGGTAGTGAGTGGCCCTAGTAATTATGACGGGAGCAAGGGGGAATTCAGGGGAGGTAGGCCCAATCCCAATGTCCACACTCACAGACACAGACTTTGAGGCGTGTTCCCCTAAGAGCCTGGAAGACGTTCAAATAGGCTGTAAAATACGGAAAATAAAAACGGTAACGTGATATGTCGCTGCAAAGTGCTGTCACATTCACATACCATTTCAAGCCCTTGCAGCCTCTCACACTCAACCATTTACCAGGTGACATCAGTGAAGTCCCTGAAGGTTCAGGGCTTAAGGCCTTAGGGGGAACATTGGGATTGGGCCCCAATGTCCACACTCACAGACTCACAGACTTTGAGGCGAATTCCCATAAAGTCTGTGAGGCTTTAGGGCCGTCCCACTGTGAAATCGTCAAGTCCTTGAGGGGCTCTCTCGCAGACATTTTGAGTCCTTTATGAACACTCTCCATAAGTATGATACTTTAACAAAAAAAGTTACAAATTGTTAATGGGGTTCCTTTTCACAAAGAAATCTCTAATTTGTGAAGCATTTGCCAAACTAGTAGGAAATGAGCAATTCTTACACCTGCTAATCCATTTACAAACTCAGTTTGTAAATGGATTAGCAGGTTTCTTGTGGTTGTCAGCCCAATTCGGTGCACTGCCGCATGATTTAAGAGCTTCAAATGATTTTTGAGTGATAGAAGAGATGATGCAATGTTCTTGTTTTTCTGCTCGGTGTCAGCCGGTGGCATCCTCGCATTCACAAAGCGCATTTTCGGAATCCGATGCTCCATCAGTGCTATCCACTCTGATGGAAAGCGAGTGCCAAAAAGGATAAGGTCGTACTTCTAGACAAATTGTCTCACTCTATCAACATAAGAAAACAACTTCCAAGCGTACAGCTGTGCACATGGGGAGCTCCTAATCCTCCTCTCTTTCACCCACAGGGAGTGCGTTCTGGGCTGCTGCGCTCCCACTCCAAGGGATAAAGAGATGAAATTTATCAGGGGAAGGGTGTATATTCCAGACAGTGCAGAGTCAGGATATCATCCTGTTACAGCAGCAAGCACAATAACTTTATGCTGACAAAAACGATCACCTCTTCCACTCATAAAACCCCCCACAAGGTCAGGAAATGCTCTCTCTCTCTCTTGCTATCTCCATGACTGCTTTGACCAATGCCACAGTTCTGGCCCGTATCCTTATGAAACATTTTTTTTCTCTTTGAGGCTCAAGTCATCATGGCATTGTCAGCTTAATAAGTATTATGGCCTGTCAAAGTGACAGCGCAATGGTTTGCAGTGATGGGGAATTTGCCCTTACATTTTGGACTTGAGTGGCTTTTAGGTTTTGTTAGCCTGTGCTCTTTTCTAAGACACTTGTGGTGTACCGAGAAAGGCAATAGCATTAAATTCCCGGAGAAAATAACAAATGTCAGACTGAGCTTGGGAAACGTTTCAAAAGAATTCAGCAGGACGGGCTTGTTGAAAGCAGCCTAGGGCTTGTGTGAGACACAATGTAGTCAGTGGCTAAATGCAAGGAAATAACCTTTGCTGTTGCTCTAATGCTTTGTCAACCTTGAGAAGTGTGTGCTGCCGATCTGTGTTGAAGTTACCGGGGTCATTGTCTTTCCTTGGGATACGCCACAACTGCCTTCTTAGCTGTCAGAGAAGATCGAGGTTCCAAGTCACTTTAGGTCATTATGAATCATTCATTAAGACACAATGAGCCAGGCGACCATGTTAGTTATCTCATTAAAATTCACTTGTCTTCCTTAGCAAAACATTACCATGATGGGTGTTTGCATATGCATGGTTTACATTTACATTCAACATACTTCAAAATGTGTTGGAAGTCGTGATGGGTTGAATTTCTGATTCAAATATAAAATAATTGTATGAATGGAAAAATGTTAGTGGTAGGAACTTTCATATAAATCTGATCTGAACTGATTGAATTGCAATGTCTCTTAAGAGTCCAGCAGTGAAACATGAATAAAGAGAAAAAACATTTCCAAATATGCCCATTGCTAAAAGTTTGAAATTCTAAAGAGACACTGAAGTTCTATCGCTTGTATTTTATTCCATTATAGCAAAAAGCACTTTTCAAATTCATAATTTACTTACTTTTGGCTTTTATACTTTTGAAGATTATTATTCCCCCATATGGGTTGTAGAGTTTGCCAATCTTGAGATCTGGTCCAGCAAATAGAAACTTTAAAAACTGAGGATGGATATAATATATTGACGAAGTTTGGAGAATTTCCCTTCATTTTCAGTCAGTTGCTTTAAATGTGTTATTAGTTACCTGACTCAGAGCAAACAAAATAGTGCCACAAGCTAGAAAAAAGCATCAGTTGGTGCGATATATCTTGTTTTACTGTTGTGATAAAACCATGGAGATATTTATCTGTGACGTGCTAAAACATCATGTAACAGTAAAGCAAATTGAGAAGAGTCGTTACAGTAAGTCAGCAAACTTAAAGGTACAGTGTGTTGTTTTTTTTGGCATCCAGTGGTGTGGTTGCAGATTGCAACCGAGTACCCCTTCGCTCACTCATCCCTTTCCAATACCTTGGTAATGTGAGCCGCCGATTTCAAAACCGTGGTAACGTCGTTCGCCTCGCTCAGAGGCCATCCTTACCCTAATAATACGGCAATTATAATAACACAATACCGCAATTTCAGTGCGGTGGCCTTCAGGTAATGTAAAAACGCAAAAGGCTCTCACTAGAGCCAGAGTTTGGCTGTGCTACTGTAGAAAAATAATGGAGCAACATGGACTTTGTGAAGAGGATCCGCTCTCTATGTAGATATGAAGGGCTCATTCTAAGTGAAAACACAATTATTCTTAGTTTCAGGTGATTATATACTAATGAAAACACATGAATGAATATTATATTAAATTTCTGCTAATAGACTCTAAATTGTCTGTTGGTGTGAATTTGAGCGTGAATGGTTGTCTCTATGTGTCAGCGATAGCCACTATAAGCTATGGTCGTACCCAACCAACTAAAACTGTAGCAGAAACACCACTGAGTGTACTGAATTGAGCAAGAGTACATTTAATTTCTTATGAATCTACTTTTTGTTAGTAAAAGGAAGAATGTTTGTTTGTCTTTTTCTTTCAAAAGGTACTTATTTAGGTTGTTAACAAGAAGCACTCTACTTTTGCCTATAGTTCTCTTAAGGGACGCTTGAAAATCAAGCTACGATTGAGCAGAATTCCAAGGTATTTCTAAGATTGAAGTTACATTTCAATACTATTTTGTGTATGAATAACAGGAATGGTAATAGTGGAATTATTATTTTGGAGGGGGGGTATAAAATATTGTCTTAGCAGATTGCAATTTTGACATCACTTGAGTTGGAGTAGCGTGAAATAAACATACAGAATACAACATAATATTATTTTTTCTGAATGTTATGTTAGAATGTATGTATTAACAACAGCATATGTTCTCTTTATATAGCAAGTACCATCCATGTGTTACATTAAGAGAGTTTTGTATTATGGGTAGTTTGTTGCCTCAATGTTTCTCGGCTACCGAGTTTACTCACTTTCGTTTATAGTGTCAATCAGCCTTTACAGTGTGAGGAAGCACACTTTAACATAGATGGCTGGTGTAACATGTTTTGCTGCCAGAAAGAAAATATATTCCTGAAAGTGAAAAATGTCAAAAGCATGTCCCAACATCTTTACTGCAGAAACGGACCAGGCACTGCATCGCCTGTCGAGCAGCAGAATTACCGGTGTCACGAAATGACATGATGAGGAGCTAAAAAAAAAAATGGTCTGAAAAAAGCTGACTGCCAGAGAAAATCATTCTTGACAAGAGACTGAGTTCTGTCAGACAGATTTGCATGAAACCAACTCTGAGCCAGACCATCCAATCCCAAACTGTGAATTATTACGTAAAATTGAAAGTAAGCCCTTGTGTAACGTATGAGACATTTTTTAAAGTTCATTTCCAAAGTTCAGAACATAATTTTCTTTTATTCAATTCCCCCTGTAATCATTTATGTGTCAGCCTCTTTCCTTTTTTCCTTCCTTCTATCCAGGTTCCCATCCTTTCTCACAGCTACTCAGAGCACTGCACTAATGGCTTTTTGGGAGAGTGAAAAAGGACATTGTCCCTGCTACGACTCTCTCTGGTTTTGCTCAGTACTAATAAATCCCCTGGCAGGGGTTGTTTATAATGTCCCTCTGATGCAACTTTCATAATGGGGCAATTTTACAGTGCGTATGTTCTCGATCTCACAGCGCGCCATGCTCTACAACCCTGATTCCTCCTCTGTGCTAATTTGCCAGACTAAAATCTAATGGAGTATGCTAGTGAGGTAAATCAAGCAACATTATTTTTATCTTGCTTCCATTACACTGTGGCAGATGTATAATTATCCATTATAAAGATAAACTCTGTATTTTCATTACGGGGAGACACCTTCAGCACAGCAGTGTCTGCACGACTATAGATGTTTCAAAAACAATAACATTTTGTGGTCGAACCGCGGGGAAAAGAAAAAAAGAAGAACTCCCATAAACAATGAATGTGGCTTCCCTGCAAAGAAATGTGCTCTCGGTGCCTTTGTCACCGGCCATTTATTGTCATGTCATTGGCGAGGAAATCAATGATAACAATGTGACCCTGCGAAGTCCTCTCCTTATGCAGTGATTGAGTCGTCGTGATGACAGCCGTTGGAAATAACGATCAAAAAAACCCTTTAAAGTCCTTCTAGAAATAGCTTTAGGTCAAACAGAAAGGCATTCTTGCATGCCCTGCACAGCAGACGAAAAGCGGGACCACATTTCATTAGCTTCATCCATATGCATAGCATGGTATGATATCCAGCTGATAGCTCTGTTTTCCTCGAGTTATTTTCAGTGATCCGTCTCCATGTCTGGTATGATAATCTATTCTTTAATCCTCATGTAAATCACTGTCACCACTTCTGAGCGTCAAAAGAAATGCTTCGGAGTGCCTCGCCGGAGACAACTGAAACACACTCGCAATTTATCAGGTAGGCCACAAGCAAATTAAGGGCATTAATCACAGAGGACAAAAGGACACCTCTTCATTTACGCAGTGTCATGCAATCACAGGCAACACTGGAAGTCTGTTGGTGTGTCTCCAAGGTCATCCATTCCTTGAGCTGACATTGGTCAATTTGTTGTTTCTGTGAGGTAAACTGGGGTTCTCCACAAATCTGTTTCGCAACGCAAGACCTCTTTGTGTTGCGTGTACTTGTGTTTTAAGGGGGTTGGTGGCCAGAGAAGGTTCTGTTGTCGTTCCCTGAGATGCCTCTCTAATCTCTTACCCTTTTGTAATGTGACAGATTTATTAAAATGACACCGCCTGCTTTTATGACATCCATTATCAAAGCTAATACAATCATGTCCCTGTCTGAAATTTTTATTATTTTACAGCCAGCCATTGAAAGACAGATCTTTGTGTTATCGATAGCCTAGTGCAGCTGCACAGCATCTTCGGCCAGCGTAAATATATTCTAAGTTTGATTTATATTTATTTTCTGCCTCTAAACGCTGCAGACACAGTGTTAGTAGAGATATTCAAGGGCATCTGATTGTCATTACAGCACCATCAAACTCTGAATCATAGCACAACACCTAATGGCTTATTACAGCAGCGTATGCTGAATTAAACATTACTGCATCAATAAATGTTGCATGACATTAACCTGACAGTGCTTCATAAATATTGTGCGTTTTTCCACCAACCCTCCCCTCAAATCCCCCCCCCCCCCCCCACACTTCCTCTGTTACCTTCACTCCTACATGCACAACAACATCCATTAATAACACAAAGCATGTTCTCGTCCTGTGTTTTCCTAATGCACTGGAATGACATAAATGAGCATTAAATAATTTTCAATTCCCCAAATTATCTTTCAAGTATTTTAATTAGCAAGCACTTTGCAAGATCGCTCACCTACACCAGATGGATGCTCATGTCAGCCAATTTAAGCAACTAGCAATTAGACATTAGCATTCCTATTTTCATCACCCAAAACCCCCAATTCCTCCACTCAACCCCCTGTTTTTTTTTTTTGCATGCTCCATAGAGGCTTTGACTTACAGGTGGTGAAGGGCTTACCGCGGATATGGTGCCAATTTCTGAGCTAAAGTGGCTCTCTTTGAAAGGTTAAAACATCAAAAGGGATATTCCCCAAACAGGTTTAATGCTTCTGCAGACCACGGTTTTAAATGACACCATTTCAGTGACTACAAAATATCACATAATGACAGCTCAACCATACAACAGTCAGTATCAATTAGAGCACAATGTAAAGTAACATTTGCCACATGGGACTTAACTAATGTGAAAATTACCTTGGGGATTAGAGTTAACGCTAATTGGATTTGTACATGGCAAAGTCATTATTTCATTATTATTGAGATCGAATATGGCAAATGTCCTTTCTCAAGAATTGGTGACAAACTCCTGTATGCCATATCTTGGGTTTAGTAGGAAGCAATGTAGGCAAAATCTTCTCTTGCTTTTACTTCCTGTTGCATTATGTTATGTATTTATTATTCATATGTGTATTAATGCTACTTTTAATCACTTCTACTACTGCTTACTGTTACTCCAACTACTGCTCCTGCTATATATGACTGCTACTTATACCATGGTCTGGGTGAATACTTGGTTCTGATTGGCTGTAGGGTGTCCATTAATTCAAGATAATGGACACTTGCTAAGTAGTTCCAGACATGGTTTGATAACTAGCTAGTGTTGTTGTTTAACATACAGTCAAATTAACCTATATAGCCAACTGTTTTTCAACCATGTGCAATGTTATTGACTTTGAATCTTGCTAGAATAAAGTTAGTTTTATGCTAGCGTTGTGCTAATCAAGATTTCGTGAAAATCTTGATATTGATTTGGGGATAATGACATGGCTGGATAGCTATAGCTAGTCTCGTTGTTAAAAATGAAATTGAAAATATAAACAAATGGTCTTATTTATTTATTTTTTAAGAGACCATGGTATAAGCGAAATAATGCCCTTTGAGGCGTCCATTATCAGAAATTAATGGACTTCGAGGACTGTGCGTCAGAGTCATTCAATAATTATTTATAACGAACACCTCGTCGGGCATTATACCTTACAAATAATACAGAATTAACCTTCATATTGGACTATTCCACAGCTCACAATTAATGTCCAATGCAGGGAGTAGTCTGTCCGTTATGAATCATGGCTGAAAGTAAGGATGTGGGGGTCAGGACAGTTGATGGGAGGTATAGTGCATTGGATTTACATGCAGACAATTGTAGTTTGCATCCCACCTTTTCATCTAGGCTTAACCTACTGTTGCCTAACGTTAACCATATCTTTACCATAGCTACATTTATGATACTTACACTAGAATTAAAGTATACACCTCTTTCATTTCTTACATCCAAAATGGTACATAATGGTATATAATCTAAGCACGCAATTTATCAGCTTTAAAATGCCCTGAAAACCTGTTTTCTCAATCAGCGTCATACTGTGAGTCATGTGAGGCTCTTACATGAAAAACAAAGTGATCTGCTAACATCAAAACAGTTTTGGTCATTTCACAAAATATTTAAGTATTTATCTTTGCTTCTCTCATTGGTTTGAAGTGGTGGGGGCTCAGTCGGAAAGGGGTGATGTCAAATATTTCTTTGTATCAGTCAACAATATTTTCATCCAAATTTGATGACAGCTGTGCGGTTGTTTGCTTGTGTTGCGAGGCCACTGTCAATCAAATCAGTTCAAACCACCTGCATTCCCGATGAAGCAATTAGCTGAATTTATGAGTGTTAAACTCGTAATAAATATTATTTCAGGATGTTTTATTCATTTATTTTTTTACTTTGATTGTTGACTCTTTAGTCATGAATATGTGATATTACTGAGAAAACCTTGTGATTAAAAAGCAGGTTTTTAGGGGCTTTAATTTAGAGGTCATATAATCAGTAAGATCTGAACTTGAACTTGATTGACTATGTTCTGACCTCCCTATTTACATCTAGTTGTTCAGTACACTCTGTTGTTCTCTGCAACCTGCAGAACCTACCATTCCTTACCTGTCCACCAGTCGCTCTCAGTGTGTTCAGCTCATTAACTGACTCTCCTCTTGCCTGAACACCTGCCCTTCATTCCCTTATTAGCTCCAGGCACCTTAGCATTCCCCTTTGCCAGATGATCTTTGTCACATGGTGCAAGGTGATTCTCTCTCTCTCTCTGTTTCCCTTTTTTTAACTCCTGCATGAAACCACGGCTAGATGTATTTGCTAGTCATTGTGCACTTTAAGCCTGAACAAACATTGTGAACACCCAAGTTTTTTTCCTAATCTGATTTTTTTTTTCTTGTGAGTCTGCCTTTTGCTCCTCATTTTACTTATTAGGTTACACAAAAAGGAATATGATGTAATCATTTTAAGAAGTTAATTATTTGACCTTTATAGGATACTTTGTATATTTTTTATTTAAAAAGGACAATTACCTGATACGCTGTGCTCTATTGAAGTCAGTATTGCCAACACAAATCAAACTTGGTTCACAACAAGAACTCAGTCCAGCTTCACATGCCCTCATTTCCCTCTCTAGAAAAAACTGTCAAGTATGTGGGGGTCATGACAGCTGCTCAGGCATTCATCCAGTATCCCGAAGCCCTGCTACCACTCTAACTGACTTTTGAGCAGAGGCCAGAACTATTCGCCAGTCTGGAGACAAGCAACCCACCAGTGCTCATTATGTGGAGTCTACCGTGTGCTTGGGTGGCCATGACAGTCCTCTGGCTCCCATGGTCTGTGTGAGCTCAGGTCATGACTGTGAATTAGATGGCACTGCTGTCCTGCGAGCTATAACTCTGGCTGCAGTCATCAGTGTCACCACACTGTCCGCTCAAATCTGTCAGACCCTTATTGACCAGTTGGCTCGGAAGCGACGGGCATTTCTTCGCTTAATTGCTCGATCATGCAAAGCATGTAAAGGCAAACTGACACAGGCAGTGTCACTTCTCACAAAACTGTGAAACTGTAATAATGAACGGCTTGAAAACAAGGGTCTGAAGGGTCGGGAGAGCTGAATTATTGTTTCACTAAGTTTTAGTTCCTGCACTGACATCCTAGGATGAAATCCAGCTTTTAGCAAATGATATAATATAGCAATAGCACCCAAGAGGCACTTCACCAGATGATGGGCATGCCGGCGATGCTGAGGTACAGCGGAGCAGTGTCAGCAGCACTGAAGTGCCCATAATCACAGCAAAGAACACCCTCAAGTGTATTGCTGTTTTCATATAAGCACTATAAATAAATGTTGGCTGACTGGAAAGTCTCAGTGTACACTCATAAGAATGACTGACTAATGAGAAAATGATAAAGTCTGCTGCGCAGGTCCCCAGTTAGAATTACATCTCATAAAGCATGACTGGATATTCTTAAGTGGAGTGTTAACACCGTTGCAATGAGATCCTGACTGATACACCAGCAGGTCAATATCACTGGCCAATATTAGAGTTACTTCTACACACTGTTACTTTTCACCATGCAAATACCTTTTGGCAGACTTAATACCACGCAGATGGTATTTTGTACCGACGTCACAAAGTGTCAGAATTTGGTTTCCCTGCATTATTTTCTCCATGTCAATTACCACATGATTAAGGTATTTTATATCTATGTTGTAGGCAAATAAAACTGTTATTTTGTGTTTGTATATATTTCAGTGAGAGACACTGGCATTAAGGAATTAAACACATATGGCTAACCCAACATTACTATTACAACAAAACTACTTGGCTAGATTTAGTAAAAAAAAAACAGCATTGTTTGGTTCAAAATTACTCCGAAATTCAAACAAAAAACGGAACAAAACTACGTGGTTAGGTTCTGTGAGAAAACATCATGGTTTGGCTTAAAAATCAACGAAATTTAAACAAAACAAAACAAAAAAACGTAACAAAACTACTTTGTTTGGTTTAGTAAAAAAAAAAAAATGTCTTAAAATGACTGTCTTTTACGTTATTAAGCTACGGACGTATTTGCGGACTATCATTACGGAATTGTGATATGTCAAAAACAAACATAATCAGCAACATAAGACGTTTCCCTTAATTCACAATGCAGTTTTGTTATATGGGAACATCATTTTTTAGAAGACAGGTCTGATATGGCAAACTGTTATAAAGTTAATTTTGGTGGAAAATGTTCTGCCCCCTCAATTTTAGCATTATTCTTCTTTATTCAGTTTGTGTATTTGTGTTTTTGTTTATAGTTATTATTCATAATGATTGCGGTTCATACTAAAGATTATGGATCAACTGCAAAATAACTGATACATGTCTATCACAATTCCTCAATAGCCAAATCTGAGAGGTCAGTGCCAAAAATGATGTTTATGACTGTGTGGGGGGAAAAAATCAATACATCACTATATTTTTTCTGTAAAATATTGATGCCATGTCAGCCTGAAACCTTCTATACTGGTTGGGCTCTAGTTAGAACTTCACCTTGATTATTGTAGTATCAGGAACTCGATCTTTGTCGCTACAGTAGGTGATACTGTGACATTGTCTTTTTTGTCATTAACAGATGTTCTAGATCAAACTTATCAGCTAAATGTATCATACTATATGGAACAGCTCTAATCTCCCCCCCGATCTTAATCCAATTTACTTGTGTTAAAAACATGATTGAAAGGAAGATAATTATGCTTAATATATAGAGTATATTCTTAGCTGAAGATAACAGATGGCTTGATCGGCGTAGCATGTCGCTGCCATATCTGTGTCGTTTGTGATGGTGAATGATAATATTAAAGATACAATTTGATGTAATCCCTACAATGATTGACTATAAATAGCATGTTAATATCAATCTTTTGATTTGAGTGTACAACCCAGTCAGGAGCGAATTTAGGAGAAATTTGTGATTCATCTGATCAATACATAACGTTTTGTTCTATAGTATACTGTATATTCATTATCCCATCATGTCATAAATATATCTCCGATACTTAGTTTATAGGACAAGCTCTCCAATGACGCAGTCTGTCAAGATTTATTAATTTCAATATAGCCAAGAACTCTGCACCACTCTCCAACCACAATCCTCCTAACAATCCCATCCCATGAAATATTAAGCATGACCTACTCAGTGTGTTAGCAGGCGTATTTATTCATTTGAGAATGCACAGCCTTTCTTGTATGAGCGTAAAACCAGGTCTTTAGGCAACTTAGACCACCAGCACCCTTGCAGATAAGAGGGAGAGTATCCTTGCATCTTTACAAGACCTTGCTGAGTTTATTCAGAGCCGCTGAGAGCTCCTCTTTTGTCCGGTGTTGGTGCCCCCTTTCTCTCCCGTCCTTTTATGTGCTCATTTGTTGATTCTTATCAAGGACAAGATGAGGAGATAGAAGTTTTCTCTCTCCTTACTGATAACATTCTTAGTGCAGAGCTCGCCCAACTCTCCCATTTTCTTTATAGCGAGCCTTGGACCTTCTGCACTCGCAATCCAGTAGAAAAGAATTGCTTCTTTACTAGACAATAATGGAAAACATGTTTCCGGAATACCAGAGAGAGAGTTGTTACATTCCAACGCCCTTTTTGAGTAAATAGATCTCTACATACCAAGATATCTCTATATATTATTTTACATAGAGATGCAGTGTGAAATGCATGAGGTATGTTTGCAGAAGGGAACTAATATGTAGTGAGTCTTCATGGAAACCACTGCTTCTTGCTTGTAAAAACAGGAGGAGGGGGTGGGGGGTGGGAGCAATTACTTGCAATGCCCTTGCCTACATTTGCAGGCAAATACTAATTTTTATAGTCGATGGCAGAAAATAGTCTTATTAACATCCCATGTGGGAATGGCAGCTCTGTGTGTGATGTTAAAGCTGTGATGGTGTGCATCAATTGCCGGCTCTCCCTTCCATTTTAAAACTAGGAACCAGAGAGTCAGTTTTTGCATAATTGCTTGAAAGCAGAGTTACGAGGGCTGTTTTCGAGTAGACGCTATATTGCTTTGCCCTCTGTCTGTTCTCAGGTCAATGCAGCACTGGAGCAGCAAAAGCCGAGAAGCGACGGAAGACATTTGAGACGCGGCCTTGCGCTTGAGTGACTTCACGTAGAGAGGCATCCGTAGGCGAAAGGTTGATTGGCGTTGTTTGTTTCGTGCCGGCTTTGACTGAGACCCTGGTGTGTTGTGCCAGCCAGCTGTGCAGCCACAACCGCCGCAGTAAAATCTGCGATCATCAGCCATATCTCTCCCCCCCCCCACCCCCCCTCGCCCCCCCCCCCCCCTACCACCACCCCAGAGCCCTCATTTGACGGTAGCCTTTTTAATGAGGAACAAGCCAAACGACTTACGCCCGTCGCGTCCTTGCCGCTAACCTTTATGCAGAATAGATGAACTCCTGACATAACAGTGAGACTGGGGGACGCGAAGACACGAGGCATTCTGGGATGTGTACTCCCTTATGAGGAGTGCTAAAACGCCAAAGGGGTTTGGTCTCACATGGACAGAAGGCATAGCAGGTGGAGAAAGCAAACCTTTTGACCAGTCAGCACCCCTGTCGTCCTCCCTTCATCCCTCTCAACCTTTCCTCTCCCTTTCAGAGCCTTTTTTTTTTCTGTCTTTCTCCTCAGCATTTCTTCATCTCCTCTCCCAGCTGTAAAAATCTCATCTGGCATGCATTAAAGTTCTGCAGATAAGCTTGAACGCTCGACACATTGAGTGACAAGGACAGATTGCCACCTATTGGTTATAAGCGGTCATTGGCGGCAAAACTGTAAATGTAAAGGTGACATCATTCCTAACAAACTTGAGCTGACTTCAAGGCTCTGTAAAGCTGTGTGTGTGTGTGTGTATTTGTGCAGAGATTTAAGTAACAGCAAATGTGTTTTAGGCGACTTGCTGTTGCCGTTGCTGTTTTTTGATTCAGAAACCTATCTCGGCTGAGACCACACAAAACGCAAATTAGCATAACAAATCATTTCTCTCCAAATGGATCTTTTTGTTTATGAGCAAAACAGACCGACAGCATTGCTCACAACTCGTTGAGATGTCATTATATTTCTATACTCTCTCTTCTCGTCTTACACTTTGAGGAAGTGCAGAAATTAAAAACTTAACGGCTCTCCATTTAGCCGTCCCATTTCTCATGGGGCCCTTGAACTAATCTGAAGCCTGGGTGGATTTTTCTACCCTGGAGGAGTGTGTCATTGGACTCTCATTTGAATAATATTACAGTGGATAAAGAAGTGCCATTATGAGCAAATAGCACACCACAATCAAATCACAACATTGCAGGAGACCACAGTTGGCACCGCGGCGCCTGGACTCATTTAGCAGGCCTTTTAAGTCGGCTCCTCTCCAACTTGCCTGCCGCAACCTGCTAAGCCGGTCCGTCCCACAAATCCTCGCTTCCACACACTGTTGTGTTTCGCTTTTTTTTTTGCCATTTCAGTTGTTGAACTCAAAAAACACAATGTCACCTAGCTCTCCCAGTTCCTGTTACACGTTTAATCCTGTCCCACCAAATCATTTACTACAAACAGCTAAAGAGCATGAATGTACCACAGCTATTATTGTATATGTGACACCATAATCCATTCTTTACCATGTTACTGTAAACAAAATATGTAAAATTGTAGCATATGACGACAATCGATTTCAGACAGTGAGTAACCATTTCATGGTCATAAAACAGCACTGAATTATAACTGTAACCAACTGCAAAACATACATTTCGTAAAAACCTTGCATTCTCCACTAGTATTTGTGTGTTATAAACAGTGGTGAAGCGCCGCAGCCGTCACCATATTGAGAGTGTGTGGAGGCAATCCCTTGATCATAGATATGCTCAGAATTTCTGATTTTGCATATTTAACTTGAATATTACCATTGTATGCTACTTTGAAATATATGACATTTTGTACTTTTTGCTTGTTATAGTATACCGCCTTTGTCCCAATGCCTTTTCATGCTTTATGTAAAGCCCTTTGAATTGCCATGCTGTTGAAAGATTCTATAAAAATAAACTTCTAAAATAAACTTCTACACATTAATGTATAAATAATACTAATCAAGTAGCATAATATGTATATGTATAGTAACACTTTGACAGGGGCCATTCTGTATAGTAAATACAGATATTATTTTGCTGGTACTTACTTGAATACTTTTACATTGTGTTGAGAAAACAAATTCACATATAAAGTCCATTTGGAAGCTGTTATGGAGTATTAATTTTTTCATT
Organism: Sebastes fasciatus; assembly: GCF_043250625.1. NCBI lineage: Eukaryota > Metazoa > Chordata > Actinopteri > Perciformes > Sebastidae > Sebastes > Sebastes fasciatus. The sequence continues at coordinate 13,283,279 of NC_133799.1, forward strand.
TCATTTCATGATTGGATGAGAATAAATCTACATGTGATCATATTGCATGAAGTTCACAGCTACTAAACAATTTTCGCAATTGCTCTTTCAAAGGTCAAGATTGACCTTTGAACTTGAGCTTTTAGGTCAAAATGGACGAAAAGTCCTCAAGTGCTCAGGGGAAATGGAAATTTATAATTCACTTCTCAATCGCTGTTTCCAAGGTCAAGAATTAAACTTTGTACCTCAGGCTTACATTGTGGTTTTGTGGTAGAGTGGTTGGTCATTAATGCTACTCCTGGCTACATGTCAAAGTGTGTTTAGCAAGGCACTGAACCTCAGATTACTCCTAGTGTGTGTATAGGGAACAACTGTAAGTCTGTATGGGCAAAGCCATTTGGTAAATTATTGTAATTTAATGCATGCATACTTTCACTTCAGTAAAATATCTGAGTACTGTTCCACCACCACTAGATGGTTAATACAGGAAATTTGCATCAGCTGCCCTCTTCTAAATATCCTCACATCTGACATGAAGTTAAATTGCTGTAAAACGATACCCGGAGTGCTGTCACACTTTCAGGAATATAGTCCAGAGAAATGAGAGAGAGAGACTGAAAGCAAGACAGACGGATGGAGAGAGAGAAAATGTCAAGGATACGTGCGGTCCAAACAATCAAGCCACAAGAGGCAATATGGAGGACAGATTGAGACACCAGTTTGAGGCGGCATAAACAGCTTGAACCTCTCATCTTCCCAAACTTTACATCAGACTGTGGCAGATTTACAGCCATTTGTGCATGTCCTCTTTTGGTTGTGAGAGGAGCACTCTGGCGACCATTTTGGGGTTCCCTTAGCGTGTAGCACTGAACTGAAATTATTCTCTGTTGTGATTTGAACTGAAAATATGATTCATTTTGTGTGAAGAACTCCTTTTACTGTACCACAACTTGTCATTTTTACAAATTAAACAAGATAATGATTGAAATTTAGAGGTGCTGGTAGGTAGATTTTTAGAGCCCGGCTAACTATCTCCTGGCCCTAGCTTCATATTTAGCGTATAGACATGACTGGTATTGGTTTTTCCACGTAACTCTCAGCAGGAAACCAAATAGGCATACTTCCCAAACTGTTCCTTTAAAATGGATTATAAATTGACCACAGCCTATGTTTTGTTTAACTTTCTAACTGTAAGTTACCGTACGAGCAATAAAACTTCAGGGTGGATCGTTACTAGCCACAAACCAAATAGACACAAACCAAAAAAGACAGCGTAATGCACCTGTAACATTCATTTAGAAACAAGTATATTATGAGACTGTGTCTCTGTCATACTGTCCCTCTTTTTCCTAACAAGTTTTGACAGTCTGTCCACCACATTGGTCCATATCTCAAGATGTATTGACTGCCCATTGTTCTGATGGCCCATTATTCCAAAGACCTATTGGTCCGAAAATTCGCAATCCGTGCAACAAAAAGAAGCATATAGCGAATTATTATGCAGAATTATGTCATCGGACCTTGAAATTTTTTTTTCCTACTGGTAAAGGCAGGGCCCACAACTCTGCCTCTCAGTACTCATTGCTTTTGTTGGTTGGGTTGGTTAGGTTTAGGCATGAGGAGTGAGATTAGTTAGGTTTAAGGTTAAACTCTCAAGGTAAGCCAACCAGAGGCAGAGTAGGGCGGGTCATGCTTTCGCCATGGTAAGAAGACCGGAAAGGTCCAATGACGTAATTTTGCATACTAATTTGCCATGTCCTTCTGTTTTGGGTAACGTGCTGTTAGGTCATTTTTCAGACTATTGGGGTTTCAGAAAAATGGCACTTCATTGGTGATCAGCTGACTTTTCCATTGAATGCCATCATACTGTGTTTAGTGCCAATTGTCAAATTTGGTAAACATACAGTAGATGCTAAACATCACCCGATTAGCATTGTCATTCTGAGCGTGTTAGCATGCTGATGTTAGCATCTAACACTCAGTGTTGCAATGTTTTTGCCATTATTTCCACAGAGCTCCCTTGTGGTAGATGGCGCAAGCTTTGGTTGCTAGGTGATGTGTGCAAGAACTGTAAAGCTTGTTTCACTATTATGAGAAGGGAATGGTGTGAGAGGATGGGGTGGTGGGGGGCTGAATGGAATCCATCCTTCATTAACGTCTCTCCCATGCTCGCTCACTAGACGCATGTCTCTTTGGTATTTAATAGTAAATAGAGAAAAAAAGGCATGCGGGTCGGCCTCTGGGAAATTGGTGTCACTCCCTCGAATTAGTCGCTGCTTTGTGAATCTGAATAGAATAATTTGTGGTTGATCACTTCACTGCCAGCAGGTTTGTTCCTTGCATAATTTCCTCCCATCTTAGGACACTACGTCGGAGTCATTTGACATTTCTGGGTCGCGTCTTGCTGCCAAGGGATTTTTCAGGGTTCAGCGGTAAATTGATACATGAGGACGGCATGTTTGTATTCGCAACATAATAAGCACCATGGTTCCCTGGCTGGAATGAAGGAGAAATGTTTTGAATCAGCATCACATTGTGGAGGTAATATATGATGGATGCCCCAGGGCTGTGTCACCTCTCTCTCCCTCTCTTTCTTTGTCTCCCTGTCTTTGTCTCATTTTTTTTCCTCTTCTCCTAAAATACACAGAATAGTGAACAGTGAAGCCTGTATCGTGTCAGACAAGACTTCATCTTGAAGCCTACCAGCCAAAGGTATCCACTGCATATTCCATTCACAGTGTTGAAAACATGGCGACTTTCTCATTAGATTTAGCAACTTTTCAAACGATCTTAGCGACTTTTTTCTAACAAATAAGGGCTGTCAAAGTTAACGCGATAATAACGCATTGATGTAAATTGGTTCTAACGCCACTCAGTTTTTTTAACGCATTAACGCAACTTGCGATTTTCAGGTTGTAGCCTGGGCTCAGTTTTAAAGCTAGAGTGAAGATTATGGTATTATATGAAACTAGAAAACCTAGGAGATCCACTGGTTCCATGGTATACTAGCTTGTCGCAAAGGAGGTTAAATAAAGCTCCATACTTACGCTAAATTCTGGCGAGGAAAAACTGGCATGGCCATTTTCAAAGGGGTACCTTGACCTCTGACTTCAACATATGTGAATAAAAATGGATTCTATGGGTACCCACGAGTCTCCCCTTTACAGACATGCCCAATTTATGATAATCACATGCAGTTTGGGACAATTCATAGTCAAGTCATCACTCTTAACACACTGGCAGCTGTTTTTGCCTGTTGGGCTGCAGTTTGTCATGTTATGATTTGAGCATATTTTGTATACTAAATGCAGTACCTGTGAGGGTTTCTCGACACTATTTGTCATCGTTTTGTGTTCTTAATTGATTTCCAATAATAGATATATACATTTGCATAAAAGCAAGCATATTTGTCCACTACCATGTTGATAAGACATGTGCTCACCGCAGGATTCTGGGTTAGGTTGTAGTGATTTCTATGGTTACGTTGATGCTCTCTCTAGATTGGAACTTTTTGCACTAAAGTATAAGTGCCATAGCTCTCATGCCATACAAATGTTTTGTTGAGATTTTATTTGATCTTATAAATATTTAAATAGTACGTTTGATCTTTTCCCTCCCTTTGTAGATTTTTTATTTTTACTTTTTTACTTCAAATATAGAAAGAAGAAGACATATTATTGCTCCCACAGGGGGGATTAAATGTTTTCACTCTGTTGTTATTTTTACACAACACACACACACACACAGGGCCAAAATACAAACACACATGCACAAACAGGACCAATACACATGCACTAATTGAAGCTAGCCAGTTTCATCGGAAAAAAGTTTGCAACCCTGCCCATTCAGAGACATAACTGAGACGCCATCCACAAACACACACAGGCCTATTTCCTCCCTGTTATGGGGACTGTAAGGGTTTATGGTAAAATTCTATCACAGATATTTGCGGGGAACTTGGGGTGCAGAGTGAATAGATGAGATGCGGTAGATGGGAACGGCAGAGCAAGCGGTCGCAGAAAGAAGAGGAAAGGTCAATCTGTCTTCAAATTGCTCTTTCTGTCTCCACAGCGGCAGGTAATCAAATTGCCATTGAAATATTTCGTTGGAAGGAAAGAAACAAGTACAGTAAAAGCCTTTTTCTGAGGGTCAGAACAGATCTAACACAGAGACCTTTACTCAGCGAGCTGCTATGTATGTAATATGAAATCCGAGTTGTGTGAGCCAGCTATATAGTATATGGTCTTGTAAGACCAGACTTTTTCTGTTCCTCAATAGAGGAAACTTCAAAGCAGAACATTACCATTTCAGACATACTGGGCCAGCAGCAGCCCAAAGATTAGACATTAGAAGCGTGCTTGTGACCATAAGACTGTCATTTCAATTCCCAGCGTTAGCTGGGAAAAGTCTGGCCCATTGAAGAACCATTGTTGTAAACATAAGACCCGTATAAGACTTTACTATTTTCACCTTTTCTTATGTTATAAAAATACAAATGTCAAACTGTGATGTCATAGATTTTTTAGGAAATGGCTACACATTGCGGTTGCACATTATATGAAGATTATCTCTTACTGTCCAACGCATTATACTTAGACACATGCACAGTGAGTAAGAAATCTCCCGTTCTCTATATACAACTTTACTTTCCAAACGTGTGGGGGCTGATGCAGGTGCATCTTCCTGCTGTCCACCCTGCTGAAGTCATCCTGACTCATGTGTGAATATCCTTTATCCAGGCTCAAATCACTTCCCAGATCATGCTGCCGATGCAATGGCTTGCAGGACTGTGGTGCCATCTTCCATTGTCACATGACCACCCTGCTAACAGTGTGTAACATTTAGGGCGATCTATTGGCAGAAATGGAATATAATATTTATAGGTAGGTTTTCTTTAGTGTAAAATCACCTGAAAATATGCATCATTGTGCTTTCGTTACCTTAGAATGAGCCATTTATATCTACATACGGAGCGGGTCCTCCTCCTCGGAAAAAAAAAACACTGGCTCTAGATAGGGCCATTCACGTTTCAGCCACCGTAGTTCCTCTACATACTTGACACACCGCTAGATGGCTCCAGATACACTACACACTGCACCTTTAACAGAGCCAAATGAACAGACATGTTTGAGGAAAGATAAGCATTGCTCCATACTGCATCATATTTAGTGGTGTGGTCATGCAAGGCAAAGCCCATTAAAGACGGTGACAGAGCCGTTATTGAAACAGATACCAACGTTTGAAGATGCCACAGTGGCCACCTGTTTGACTCCACCTCTGTTCATGAACATAAAAGTAGCAGTCCGTCAAAGAGAGGGATGAGATCATACAGAAAGTCGAACATTGGATTGTGGCAGTAATGCACCATTCATGGTTTGCTAATAAAATATAGAAGATGAAAATGGTGGCATGCTGCATTCAAACACAAATTTCTTACTATATGTCATTGTCATCACCCTTAGTCGTTTCATGGGGCTTTCAAACAGAATGTGGCTTGCGCTGCACTTCACTACTTTGTGCGCAGCAAAAAGCCGTTGTTGCGCCACACAAGCCATTGGAATAAATGGGTTTCAGAGCGCAGTGGTGCCGTTGCCACGTGTGAAAGATTCATAAACACAATGTGCTGACAAAGGTATAGAAATCCAGGCTTATCCTTGACTAGCTGCTTCAAAATAAAGGCCTTTGAAACATTATACGTAAGGCAAGGATGATCTAAATAACTAAGATCATAATAATAAGATCTAAGTGCAGCCTCTGCAAACATAAACCATCATATTTAGATAGTTAGTTAGTTTACAATATGAAATTACCAGAAACATACTGCTGAATTTTCTCTCTACACAATTTTCACAGCAGCCTGTTTTGACATGTCATTGCAGGGTTAACACAGGTGCAATTAACAACATTAATTATGGCCCTGTGCATGCTGGCTCGCTGGGATGGCTGTGACACACTAAACAGAACAAGGCCGTCATTAATTTTATCAATTACACCTGTGTTTTCCCTGCTATGTCATGTCAAAATGGCTGCTGTGAAGAGGGAATATGTGCCGAAGCCTGGAGGGCGGAGTCAGATTGTTAGTTAGATTGGGCTCACCTGGTCATCTGCTGCACTACTTACACTGCTGACAGTCAGACAGTCTCCATTCATCTCTTCCGCTGTTTGTTTGGTGATCTCTTTTTTTTCCTCCCACACAAAACTGCTGTTGCATAAAGCCATCCCTATATTGTTTTACTTTGACATTTCAAAGAAGAAACTCTTTAGTTTCAACTTGTGTGTGGTCTGTTTTGTCACCAATAAGCACATCTGGTTTATATTGCAGTTGAAGGTTACAAAATGCTAAAATGCTGCCCTAATCTGGTCTCACATGCTGGACAATATTTACTTTCAAGCAAGCAGTGTTAAGGCCGGCTGGTTTGTTGAATTACACGACACACACCTAAATGCCCCATGCTTGTTGAAAAACTAAAACTTTCAAATTAATTATTTTTTTCTCCCCATGAGACTGCTCGCATACATCGGTTTGCTCAGACAGAAAATAAACCAAATTTAGGCAGGCAATTTAACAGTTTTTAGCCTGTTGCTACAGACAATAGAAGATCCAGTTGGCATGTTATTTTTTTCACATTTTGAATAATCCAAATTGCCAGAGATTTCAATGTTGCTCAAAATTTGAGGACTACTCCATCACTTAATGATGACGTTTTTGGGGGAATAAACATATCTGGCACCATCAGTCCATGTATAATTTTATTCATTTATTTCACACCATCTGGCTACTATTCATCTGGACAACTTGAGGCAGCAATCAACAGAATTTTGTATTAAAACATTAATATGTGTAAATTACTTTAATTTGGGCTACATGAGCACATTTCATCCACAATGAAACTGTGCGGGGAGTGCGACTGTTCAGCTTATTAATTTGATGGCTTTTGAAAGTCTGGAATTTAAAATAGCAATATTAACTTCATGAAAGAAACTCAATTTTAATGATTTTGAATTAGTCATACTCACATCTTACTTCAGATTAGTGTCTTTTATTGCACAGAAATATTATTCTTTTCTTCTCCTCCGTTTCTTCTCAAGAGACAGTTTTCAGCATTTCTTCAAAATACTATTAAGTTTAAATTTATTTCCTCTTCCGTCTCACATCACAACACTAAAGTGAAATTAAATTGCTTAATTCTAAGGGAGGTATCTGTGGTACGTGTTGCATCTGTGTGATACAAGTCAAAGAAAAACCATCTACGGAAACTATTTTCAGCTTTCTCTGTGTGGTGCACAGAGTGAATGGACCAGACAAAGAAACTCTGGGTAATTTCAGTACTCCCTTTCGCTAACATTGATCTGTACTGCTTCATTTTATGGGTCTGTTATTTCCTAATCATTTCCTGGAAAGAACTTTGTGATTTGGTGATTATTAAAAGGGACAATAGAGAAAGTTCTGAGACAGATTAGTTAGGTGTGTTGATTTTAAACGCAGTTGTTGGTTTTCTGAGGAACGCTAGTTTAGCATTTAATTGGAATAATGAATTGGAAGAACACTATTTTACCTATAATTAGTGCCAATAAGACATTTTTAGAAATGTATTTATGAACACGGTTCGTACCCAAGCACAGGACACAGGGTTGGTGGTGGTTAAAAAAAAGTATTTTATTGAAACAGAGGATGAGGTTATGAGACTGATGGTGTGAGGGGGTAATGTGGGGAAAGCATGGCGAGCAGGTGTAGCTGGCGAATAGTGTTCCTGAGAAACAAGAAAAGCAGGTTCGAAGCACAAAAAACACAAGGAAGCAGAGACTAGGATAGGATACTATATCTTGGCTTTAACGCGTGTATAGAACTTAAAACAACCATCTGCTGACAATTGGCTGGAAAGCTGGTGTAGATGGGTGAACTGATGAGGCAGGTGAGCTTGATGAGTCGATTGTAGACAGGTGAGTGAGATGAGCAGAGTCGGGAGAATAAGGAAGGGAGGCCACGCCCACGGTACCACACACGGAGAAAAAACAGAGGCTGTATTCAAAACTGCATACTATACTAGTAGTATGTACTAATTTGGCCAAAATGTAGCATTTAGTATAGAAACAAAAGCAAAATCTCCAGTATGCCAAACAAACCTAGATGTCATACTGATTGGGAAAAAATCTCCAGTATACATCGGACCAGTCTACTCGCCTACTGTATCCCACAATAAAAAGCGCAGGAACGGTCCAGACTATGGTCCAACAACTGCAGCAAAAAAAAGCATGTTTTTTCCATTTTTTGTAGCTATTTCATCACCAAATTCACTTCTGAATATTTGAGGCGAGAAATCAACTGTGTAGATTTTGCATATTGGCAGTTTTACAATATTAGACGGCAAATCAAACTTTTACTCCAACGTTTTCAGAGTTTAGAAGCTCCACAAACTGCCGTGATAGCTAGCTAGCGCCTGCCGGGGTCGCTACCTCGCCAGCCGGGAAGTCACGCCCACAGACCGCTATGAACTGGCTGGAGCTCCCTCAAGAGACCGGTCTCGTAAACAAGAGGCTTTTATTTCCTTGTTGTCGGATAGTTTGTTTAAATATTAAACACAAATGTCCATTATAAAATTAGTTGAAAAGCTCCACTGGTTTGTTGCTGTAACATTAATGGGAAAAAAGCATTTTGAGTATATTTTGTTGAGCAATGTTTTACATTTTAGGCCCACCGCCTCCCTTCGTTGATGATCCTGTTTATTATTTAAGGGGTGGCGGAGCTAAACCATGTAGTATCTTATCAAGTCGTAAACAAAAAAAAATTAAAAGTTGAATTTGTCGATAATATTGCAATAGTGGTACGAGTTTGTTTTTTTGTCCAGTGCTTTAAGTGCTTGTTTAAAGGCTGAAGCCTGGCCTAACATACTGCAAAATAAATTGCTTTAACAGTTTCATACTACATACTACTGCTTTAGTCAGTAGTATGTAGTAGGTGGTTTCGAAAACAGATACTGAATCTTGGCCTTAGCGTGTGTAAACCACTGAGGTAGAAACAACAATTGAGTGCAAACAGTCGAGTGGCTGGAAAGCCGGAGTAGATGGGTGAACTGATGAGAGGCAGGTGAGCTTGATGAGGTGATTGCAGACAGGTGAGTGAGATGAGCAGAGCTGGGAGAATGAGGAAGGGAGACCACGGACGAAACAAATCCCAGACCGAGAGGGAGACAGGGGAGCGCATAGAACCTAAGGAAAGGCAAACACTAAAGAAAATAAGTAAGTTAGGGCACGGCCATAACAGTATCAGAATTTTACAGACCTGTAAAGTAAAACATTACTAATTTTTCTTGTGCTTGCACTGTTTGTTTTTTTACTTTTCTTTCAGACAAACTTCCAAGTAGTTTTTTTCTGTACCTCAACCATTTCCTGTGTGAGTAATGGACAGTTTAGTTGACTCTGATAATTTTCAGACTAGCTTCCCCAACACTGTCGTATGTGTGCTCCTTATGCCAAAGGCTGCTGAAACTACTACGTTTTCCTTTTGATTGCTGTGTGGACAGAGGCAGTACTTTCTAAGATCCACAAAGTGGGTTGAATTGAGATTTTAAAAGAGCTTCAACCCTCAAGAGATATACGAGTTCAAACAGGAAGCTGGGCCACGCTGGACCCATGTCTAATACAGCGGCAAAGTGCTGCCAAGCATCATTTCATAACTACGTCCTCAACGCGCCTTTATCTGGTGAATCGACTGGGGCCGCGTTGCTTTTACCTCACACAAAAGTGGCGATGGCCTCTAAGTACTTGTTCAGAATTACTGCAACTCGTGCAGCTTTATCTCTTGTCAGATCTATAAATAGTATCTCCTGACAAATTGAGGTTGCCCTTATCAGAAAATTGAGATTTCACAGCTTTGAGGGTGAGATGTGAAGTGACACATCAAAGGGCTTTTGGGCTTGGTTGAGCTGGGCGGGGGTCTGATGGCAAAAAGGGGAAGCACGTCTCGCTTGGAAAAAAAGGGGAGCCAGATGAATATGGAGCTAGGGATGCACTGCTCGCCGTCAGCTGCTGACAAGTGATGATAGAAGAAATGGGGGGAAAAAAATTGTCGAGAGGGTGTGGCAAGAGAGGGAAAGATAGCATAAATTACAATACATTAATGTTACCAGATGGAATCCAAGTCAGATATTTTATCAGCTACCATTGGAGTTATACATAATAAATGAGCCTGATTATCTGTCCATATAACCGTCCCTGTTTCACTTGAAATACTGCCATCTAATCTAAATTTAGAATCCAGTTATTGTGTTTGTTTTTTTCATTTAATATAATGAGCGATGGGGCCAAGTGATTTGGTACCTGTCTTACATAGCAGAGTAACTTAATTAGCTTGCAGAGATTAAAATACAAAAACACTTGTTTTGAACTTTTCAACTAGGAGCTTTTACTCAGCACATTTACACTGTGCTGAGTATGACTCGGCATTCCTGCTTCAGGCCCCTCTAGTGCTGACAGACTGAGGACATCTGTTAACACCCAGGTTGTGGTGACGATTCTGTCCTCAGCACTCTTGAGACTGTCCTCGTAAAGTTGCAAAGAACACAACTCCCATTCCTGATGGCGAAAGTCAAGCCTATTGGTGAATGATAAGCAGACTATAGGCCTTCTTGTGGCCCCCTTCCAGAAATGTAGCCATAACCTCTAACTCTCGTTAACCCTTTCACAGTGTTTTCAATTTATGAAAGTTAATTCGAACCTTTTTGGTCACCGTGGTCACCACACAAATGTATTCAGTTGTACCTAGCTTCACACTTTTGTGTCAAAAAGACAAGATGGCGACGGTCAAAACGGCAAACTTGAAGCTTCAAAAATGGCAGTTCACAAACCAATGGGTGACGTCTTGGTGACCACTTCTAATATACAGTTTATGTTTGGGAAACATGTATGTCTGTACAAAATTTCATAGCAATCCAATACTCAATCTCAGAACCCCACGGCTATAGGTCTGACGACGATAATCCTGTGGAGGCAGCTACATTTCTGGGGTTCCGGTGTAGCCAGCGGATATCTGGGCCAAGACTTTCTCTACGCGCGCTGCTGATTGTTTACAGTCCGATTAGCAACTTGAGACGCGAGAATGGCGTTTGAGTTGAGAGACGACGTATACGACCGGATTTTTTCACAAGCAGCCAGTTTACAAGCTAATTTTAAACCAATAAAAAGTTAAATCGTCGCCAGAAAAAAGCCAGTGAGTTCCGAGATTGCATCTCGGGCAATGCATTTTGCGGAAACCAGAATTCTTCCGTTACCAAAATCTTCTGCATTCATATGCAGAATCTGAGTTAATACCAACTAGACTTGTATATTCTGTCTGCTAGAGTTGTGACGCATGCATAGAACAATGCGTCCAAAGAAGTCTTTTATAATATGCATAATACCTGTTATCTTCTGCCCCGTTTGACTTAGACAGATAAGAGCTGGAAGTCTATACCTGTGTCAAAAGAGGTCCAGTATATCTCTGCTCTGCTCCATTCACAGTGGCCAGTGGCTATAGCCTCTCTCTGCTGATAGTGGTACAATCTTCAGCCTTCATCTCTCTCCGACTCCGTTGGCCAATCCACCAACTGTATTAAAACCTGCTCAAGCAAAATATCAACGAAGGAAGCAGTTGTCAGTAGCCTTGAGCATATGAGATGGGTGTTCTTACCAGCATGTACAGCACACATAGCCTATCTGGAAAGTTTGCGTTCCACAGAATAAAGATCAAAATGTTCCATATCTCTTTATGTGTTGCTCTGAATTATGTATGAAGGAAGGCACGGCTGTACCATCACTGATAACATGCATGGACAGCGATACTACAAGGGCTGAGTCATCTAGCTAATACCTTCAAATGAGCTTGGTTACCCAACTAGCACTTTCATGAAATGAGATCCCTATGGGTGGTGTACTCCTAACGACTAATGAGAACACACCGCTAAAGACAAGACAAGTTTTCTGTGGACTCTGATTACTTTACATGGGTTTGCAATCAAAGGCTTCACGTAAGAGGCTTCAGCATGCTTGGATGCTGTGCTCTGTGTGAGGTACATCCTCATTTTAACATTAAATTACATTTACTGACATTGTTCATTTCCTAAAATATGCATGGACATTGAATAGGGCATTTTTATTGCTCACTTCTGCACACTCACATAGAAACACTCATGTTCCTAAGTGGAATGCTTCCCCACTCAGGCTGGTCTCATACACTGTTCGTAGCTATACCTATGAAAAGTAATGCATTGTAATTTGTGTATATTCCACGAAATGAATTTATGTGTAATTAACGTAATCGTGAACCAGGAAATATAAAGAGCGGTGAACGCCGCATAGGGAAGAAGTCGGGGTGGATGGGTGGGTCAATAAAAAAAACGGACTTTCGCCCAGGAAAACAGCGTTCGTGTTCCGTGTGAAACCAAAAGTCAACCTTGATTTATTTGTCATGTAACTTACGTATTTAAGTAACGCCACTTCCAAAGTTATTTCAGGCCAAACCACGATATTTTCCTAAGCCTAACTAAGTCGTTTTGTTGCCTAATCATAACAAAGTCGATCTTTGCCTAAGCCTAAGTAGTTTTCTTGCCTGAACCTAAGGAAGTTATTTCCTGCTGCTGAAGTTTATTTTGCAAAGACTGTTTGCATGTAACGAGCGAAAATTGACACTTGTTGCTGGACATTCGTAGGAAAATGAACGAGAAAGGAGGAATAACTTTTTCATAGGATATCATAAGAACCGTTGTATGAGTATATGATTTAGGCCTCACGTGACTATCTTTGGTGCCGGCAAACACGTGAAACTAGAGGGAATTAGAAAAGCACAGTTAGGGAGGAACCTGCAGAAACTTTACCTTAATGGATCCGTGAATATCATAGCAATTTCACCTCATATTTAATTTTAAAAGATATATCCTGTTTGCCCTGCTGATCCATAGTGTGGGAACTGACTGGACCATGTGATTGCGTTGTGATTGCATTATGATTTCAAATAGACTGTCTTCAAACTAGTTAAACTGAACTCTGTCATTATTCTCTGTGTGAGAGCTGTTATAGCTCAGAAATACTTGTATGCTTAGTTGATTTCACAACCCAGTCTTAATCCCAACTCATCAAATACCATCGATTGGGCAGCGCCCCTCGGCAACAGGGAGTGGTGGTGGATGGGTCAAACAAACACAGGACTTTCAACCGGGAGACCACTGTCCTGTCTCAAACTAAAAATAACTTATAATAACTTATTTTGTCACGTTAGTCATTAGTCACATGACTCGTTGGTATCATCAGTCCCGTGAGTCGCTAGTCACATGAGTTGTTAGTCAGTGAAGGTAACGTCAGTTTCCCAATCCTACCTAAGTGGTTGTATTGGCTAAACCTAACTTCCTGTGGAAACAGAAGTTTATTTTTTGTTTTGAAACACTATGCATGACATGTCGAAAATAAAACGTAATATCGGTATCCGATGGCGAGGGGCAATGTCCAAGTGGCGGTATTTGACGAGGTGGGTGTGAGAATGTGTTGCAATACAGGTAAATTTAGTAGCAGAGCTTTCTATCGAAGGCAGGGGTTTTGTCCACATCAGGCTCCAGTACAAATAATGACTGCATTTTTTTCCAGCAATTTGGTTAGTATGTGAAAAAAGGGTGGTTCACCCAGTTTGATCCAATCCTCTGAACTTTCATTTGTAGTCAGACTTTGAATTGAATTATTTTGAATATAAGGATACATCGGTATGTATAATGATCTCTCCTTTCATCCTGTCGCACTGCTGTCACAGCTATATTTTACCCGTCTGAAGTCTTTGTCAGGCACATGCATGCATGCACAAAGCCACACAGAAATCATTTTATGCATATACATGACCAAGAAATCAGCCTTCTCCAGGACCAATCTAGCTGGGGAAATTTCTCCATTCCTGTGGCTCAATTACCAAAACCATGTTTTTTCCTTTGCATGACATCTGGTTTATGCAAAAAGCAGATTGTAATCTGTTCACTAAAGCATATGTAAACAGTTACTGTTTTTGGACTTTGCTCTATAGCCCCTCATGAGGCATACTGAATCTAATGCATTCGGTGATGCTTATAAAATATATAAGTATTTTTTTAGACTCCATGCCTTGAGGAATGTAGAGTTTTGCTGGAGGCAAAACTGGGTCCTAGTAAGTTCTAGCTGATGTACCCAATAAGAGTTACAGATCACACAGCCCAATCCCATGAAAAGGCGTATAAATGCCACGATAGTGCGCAAGGTGTTTAGCATGCAAAGAGTACACTTTTCTTGATTACTGTGTGTCATTTGCAGTAAGCAGGATGTTTATGGCATCACTGGGCAAACATTCCACAATAACCTTCCAGCATATTGTAATTCAAGTGTTCTGAGAGAAAACTAAACTTCTGCACCTACTCATGGCAATGTTTTCAGGCTTTAAAAAAATCTAGTCACAGGTCAATCACAGGTCATTTCAGAGAGAGAGCGTTCCTATTGAGCGTTCCTAATGGCTATGCTCCAGCTGGTGGGCGGTGCTTGGTATTTCCTCAACTGATCTCAACATGGCTGCCGGGTCACAAACTTTCTCATTTTACAGCTAAACAGTACACTACAAGATGTTTCTAAAATCATTTGAGGTGAAAAATAGGCATTACAGTAACAGAATATCGATTCATATTTGATCAGCGCTGCTTTAGTTTGACCGTTTGATCGGAGTTCACGAATGATGGACAGCCGGCTCATAGATGGCAGCTGAAGGGCAGGCTCCAGCTCGGCTCTGATTGGTTGTTTTCCCCCGGTCTGTTTGAGATTATCTGTGTCATGCACTATACTGTCAGATTAAAGTGACCATTTTGTAAAAAAATACTTTTTGTTAATCATATTTGCTTCATTTCCACTGCAGCTTTATGTGTGGACGTTGAGTGGCATACAAATGATACGCGAAAAAGCTCAAATACATACTTGACACGCAGAATGTCCGTGTAATGTCAGGGTATTTATACGCCTTCCCGTGAGACCGGGTTGGATCAAACATAGGCTTCAAGCATCAGACAGGCTTGCACACAAACACACACACACACTTTTGTGTCGTGTCATTATCACTACTCTCAGTCACTACTGCTGTGATGTTTGGATCGGCTGCAATTTCGACATTAAAATGCACAGTCACTAAATGATCAGCATCGTCGGCGGGGTAGATAATGTGCTGTAGAGTCATTGATGCTCAGTGCAATCAAAGAGACATGGACTCGAGCCAGACAGGCGGGCAGCTATAACGCTAATCAGAATCTGCTTAGACCTCGTCGAAACGGACAGATTAATAATGCAGGATCAAATGGACTGGCACTACTCTATAAAAGAACTAAATATCAAAGCAGAAGTAGCAAAATATTCCCTCTCTCTGCCCTCCCGCTCAACTCCAAACTAGCGTTACTCCCTCGTAACTGGCTTCATTAGCAGCCGGTGAGAAGCAACATTAGCGCTGCCCCTTCCTCTCTCTAACACTAATAAATGCTCACCACGTCTGGATTAACACTTCTCTCCCTGCCCTTCTCATCATTTTACAGTATTTTACATCGTTTTTCCTCGAGGCCTCGAAAAGGGGGTCACGCTGTCTGGTCCCCGCGAATGGCCGTTTCACGCCCACCTCATATTAACCAGAAACAGTAGTGTTGCCGTAAAACTCGCTGCCATATTCATCATAGTTATGATTCTGTGACAGGGTCGTCTCCCCCTGCCTGTGATGCGGGGCTTGTAAAAGACTGCCTCGCTGCCAGTAGGCCTCCTGTTATGGAGCCTGTAATTGGCTGATTGGCGGTGAGGAGAATGCGCCGCTGTCTTGTGAATGGATGACCAATAAAATGCGAGTGTGGTCCCCTGGGGCAGGCAGGTACCTATTAAGGGACTCCTTTCCAGTTTGACGCCTCATTGTCATTGTTATACACATCGAAACCTTTACACGCTATTATTTATTTTGTTTCCCCTCCGAGTGCCTCTGCCATAGACTAGTAAACTATAACTCCTAAATTGTCTGTTGTTCAAAGAAAGTACACCCTGGCCCAGTTTTCCTCAGCTGTGGGATGTTTGATTGCCCGACTCGACTGTATCGCTTTTCCTGCGAGTGGTTAGACAATGGTCCTCGAAATTGCCCGTGTCCTTAAAAACGTCAGTGTCGAACGGTGGTAATTAAATTCCAGACTCTCTCCCCGCAGTGGATAATTCAACCTCGCCATTAATTTTTGTCCACGCACGTCACCTCTATCAGCACAGACTGCACTTGGCAGCAGATGTTTTTAGCTTTCTGAGGCACAATAGCTCAAAGATCATTAAACCTGAATTGTATGGAATATTTAAAAAAGGTTAGTATTTTCAGTCAGTCTTCATTCACCGCGAGAGCTTTTTCCCCCCTCCATTGCCATGCAGAATGCGGTGCAGAAGTAGAGGGTAAGGAGGGTAAATACTCTGTCTTCGTGTCAAGATTATCTATGCACCTTTTAGGCAGTGCTGGAAGCTGCTTTTGTTTAATAAAGGGCTGATTAATGAACGGAGCAACAGAGGGAGATAGGAAGATAGAGATAGAAAGAGAAACTCCCCAGAGCCCGAGCCATCTCAACCCCCTGCATAACACATGGATATGTGCAAGGTCTCTGTCTGCTTTTGTCTGAATTAAAGCCTGTTTTTCCCCCATCTGTTTTTCTTTTCTTTTCTGACAAGAGCAGGAACAGCTCAACATTGCATCATTCAGCCACACCTAGGTTTCTAAAAAGCATCAAAGGGAACCTGGAGCTTTGAGGAAGGCTTTTTAATCAGAGGGAAATGGGAATGGAGCTCTGTATAGGGCCACTCATCTGTATCATCTGTATCCGTTCAATACGTTTTAATACCCATCAGATGAAAGCCAAGTTTTCAGTGCAAGACAAAAAGCCCATCTCCGACAACTCCTCAAGATGTTTTCTTTAAGCTCACTAATTAATAACACACTAACCGCCAACATCTCTGAAGAGGATGTGAAAATGACTGTACTCCAAGAAGAACTGCAACTGTGACTTTTCAGCCCCCTGTCTTCACAGCATCTGTGCGTTGGCCCAAAGGCAGGGAGCTACAGTATATTAATCTGAATTTCCTAATCAGAATTTGTTATTCATTTGCTGCAGTTTAAACCTCATCCTACCAACTGGGGTCTGTGCAGACTCCAGAGGTCTACTGTTTGTCATATCTCACAGATGCTTTATTCTATCATTCCAATTTTTATGACTTTATCAATCAATGTGTTCCTGTTTTCTGACTCTGTTTTAATTAGTGTTTTTTTTTTAAAAAGATCCAGGGCCGGCTCTAGCCCTTTCGGTGCCTTAGGCGAAATTCAGATTTGGAGCCCCCCCTAAACCCTATCGACGTAAACAGCAACACACATCATAAGTAACGTTTTTAAGACAAAAATGTTTTTTTTTATTTCATAAAGAACTGTTTTTATTATAATATAAATAAACAATTGGTCCCTGATATTGTTGGTTTAAAAGTGTTTGGTCAGTTTCACTACAATTTACACTTTTATTAACAAATAAGTACGGCCGGGCAGATGAAAAGGTGTGCGAAAGAGAGTAACAGGGGTGAAAAGTGTATTTATTTATTTCCACTCTGTCCATTACTGTCCATTCCCATTTGAATAAGAATATGAAATACTTGACAAATCTTCCTTTAAGGTACATTTTCAACAGATAAAAAATGTGTGATTCATTTGCGATTAATAGCGATTAAATATTTTAATCGATTGACAGCCCTAAATAGAATAGATAGATAGATAGATAGATAGATAGATAAACTGGGAAAAAAAAGTTTGGAAACTTGTGTTTCGTCGATTATTTCTTTGTTGTTACAATGCTAATTGGCGTTGTATTTTACATCGTTGGAAAGCCTGTTTATGTACCTTCACAATGATGTCCAACTTGTAAGGATCATGCATTTGTGGGATGAGCAGCACAACGGATTATGTGGGTAGCGCCCAAGAAACATTTGCCAAGTTTCCGAACTTTTTTTTCCCAGTTTAGATAAAATGTTAAAGTTAATTTAAAGTATGACACACTATCAGAGGGTTAGGGGCAGTCTGTCAGTCATTTTGCAGGAGACACAGATTTCCTCTGGTGCTCTTGTCTATTTTTGTTTTACTGCAACTTTCCTAAAATAATATTTTTTTTTTCTTCAGATGACATTAATTACATAACTAATAATGTTTTGAGAAGAAATAAGTTAACATTTTGCACTGATGGTTGTTGATACAGTAGGATGAGGGTTAAATCCCCAAATCCCCCTTTGTTACACAACTGTTAATCATTAAGCATTTTTTTGTTACTGTACCAATACACATATAATTGATCTAGAGTGAACACCCACTGCTGAAAGTGGTGGATTCGGTTGAATCTTGATTTAAATAGAAGCTAAAAAATTACAGATAGCGTGCTCGGCGCGCATCCACTTTACAGTGAACAGCCCATCATTTCACACTGTATTGCACTGCCAGCTAATTACCCTGTAATTATGAAAATGTGGGATCTGTGATTAAAATGCTTACCAACATATTATACACTGATGGCCGTGTGGGCCATCACCATTGTTTGGTAATGACACAATGCCAAGCAGATAAAACAATACCGTACAAAGAGAATACATCTTCTTACATCTGTCATATACATACAGGGGGTTGTATGGCGTTTGCCCTCGCAGGAAAGGAACGACTATTGTGTGTGTATTACTGTCTGTGTGTGTGTGTCGAGGTGAGAAGGAAGGGGAACCTCGAAGTTAAACAATTAAAGGCTGTCCATGTGGAGGCAGCGTCTAGAGACAGAGAGGTCAGGGCAAATTAGACAGCCTTATCACAGACTGTATGTGTGTGTGTGTGTGTGTGTGTGTGAGAGAAAGAAGGAGTGCTTTACTGGTTGTCCTGGCAACCAGTTCCTTCCCTCACCCGAGAGCCAGGAATCAATTATTCATTACATTGTGTTATTGCATATAATCTGACTGCTGTCTAACCTTTGCATATACAGTACAAAAGCGTGGATAAATTGGTCATGAGTAAAAACCTGCGTTTCTACGGGAACCATTGATGCATTTTGAGCTCACCAGACGTGATTGCGAATGTGCACATCGCGCTCATCAATAAGGCTTTATGAGGCAGTTAAAGTGCTCTGACAAGCTTATTAAAATCGTCATGGATAATGTATGAACGGTATATACAAATATGATATCAATGATTTATATTTCATGTGAGCGTGTTTATTTTCTGTGTCCCTTGTGTTGCCCTCCGTGTGAGAAAGCACATGCATGAGGAATGAATTTGAGTGGGAGCAAGAACAAAGAGAGTTTGAAACCGAGACTCAGTATGGGACTTTGAGGTGTTTTTCATAGCAGTTATGATCATGCATGATAAGTTGTGTATGTTTATATGCTATGAGTCCATGCATGCTTTTCCAACATGCGTGACTTTTTGCAGTGCACGTGGCCATGTGTTGGCACAAACACAAAATCAATGCCAGCTCTGATCGAAAATCCAACTCCGGTACAAACTACGGGGGTTTGCAGATGCCTGCTCATCCAAAATCAATTAACATAACATGTAAGCGCAAATAAATAAGGATTTGATTCCTCAGAGAGAGGGATCACGCTCTCTCTCTCTCTCTCTCTCGCTCAAACAGTTAGCCTCCCCGCGATACCGTGACTGTCTTTTCTCCCCTGATGAGTAATTAATTTATTTACAAAATATGGCCACGGACTATCAAGTGTTTCTTACAGTCCGTTCTCTTCGGCTGTGCAGCTGAGATAGAGGGATAAGAAGCAGAGACTATCTCTCTCTCAAGTCAGCCTGCATAAAGATCCATTGACTGTCGGACAGCTATTATTTATGAGGGCTCTCGCAACCTTAAATTCACTGGATGCAGCCTCTTAGTCTTCATAGTCCAGTAGATTAGAAAAGATTAGAAAATGTTTTATACCCGTCTTGAGTACAGTAGGTGCAGTCACTTGTAAATTGCATAGTTAGTGCCTAATGTTGGTGATGAGGTAGTCGTAGTTTTTGAATTAAATAATTTGATCATAAATTTGAATAGATTTTTTCTAATTGCATGATCTTCATCAGGAGTTTTTGCCTGGTTGTCATGGAAATGAAAATGAAAATATAATAATAATACATGCAGAGAGCTTTTTGAAAGGTGCCGAATAAAAGTAATGTAATGCACGGGACACAAACGGCTTTCCTGGATGAAAGCCTCACACCCATCCACCTCCCTCCACCAGCCCAGTGTGCGTCTTTTCGCTCTTTAAACTACATCACCACACACCTTCACACACACTTTCTCAGAGCATTTACTGTTTCCTTGGATGGGTTTAAATTATAGTTAATGGAACGCCAGATGTGACATACCAGCGCTAAAGGGTAGCAGTGTGCGGCGGTACCTAACAACGACAAAGCCTCGGTATTTGACGCCCTGGGAATGAGAATGGGCTGAAAAGGCGACATTTTTGATCCTCAAAACGATTTCATTAAGTCAACAGCAAACAGTGGCAAGGTGTATAGGAACAAACTTAATGTCATGTGTCATGGCTAACTGATCACGTAAAACAGTAACCATAAAAATTATAAAAAGAGGATACATAGAAAGTATGTGTGTGTGTATATACATATTTGTAGATAGACAAGATTGAATAGACCCCACTGACTGGTAAATAATGGTTAAGTGAATAGAAATTGAAGAGGAGTTCACAAATATTGTGCTCCCCATTTTGTGGTAACAGTTTCGGGAAGGCTCTTTGTTTGTTTTCAACATGACAATGCCACCCCTGCTCAAAGACAGGCCCATAAAGAAATAAAGTAAAAATTAAAAAAACAACAAAAGTTGTTAATTTTTAATTGTTACATTTTGTTATCCCCATGTATTCACAGTGCCTGCACAAAAAGGCATACATATTAAAAACAAATACAAAATGCAAATCACAAACACATGATGAATACGAATACCATTGGTACATCTCAAAGACACAATACAGCAATGTATAAGGCATTTTGCAACAGGATAAGTTTAGAAATCATAGAAAGAAAAGTCCACTGCCTGTGTTGTAATACCTGGCAAGCCTCCTCAGCAATCAGCGTGATGCACCAGACAGTGTGTTCTTAACAATTTAGCCCTCGGGACATTCAGTCTGAACTTAAAGTAAAGCCAGGTTCTTTGACCCCGTGATCCTCCGCTAGTGAACAGGACCTGGGGGGAATCCGAGAGCTGCTCGACTTGCTCAGGTAAAGCGCGGCCTGTGGCCACTCGGACTCAGAGGAGGGTCGAGGGAAGGTCACGTACACCTCCGAGAGCCGACAAGACAACAACGTTCGACCCGGACCCGTCCGTGTTTGACGTGAGTAAACAAAAGCAGACGGACATAAACGAGATGGATGTCAACATGATCTGCCCAGGAGACGCATGTCTGCAGGCCAACCAAAACTAAACTAAACAAACCCAAACAGCGTTTTGAGATTTTATCAGCTGCATCTCCGTGGCCTCGCGTTTTAATTTGTTCATCCACGCCTCCCAACCGCTGCCTCACCCGCGGCTCGCTCCTATCCGCCTGCTGGATTTTCGGCCCACTGTGCCATCAGGATGTCGCTCATAGAGAGAGACAGAGCAATTCCAAGGCGACTGGTGTGGAAATAGGGAGTTTAACCAGAGGGGGTTGGAGAAAATGGCTTGTTCTGTCCTGTCTCGTTTGCTCTGGCAGAGGCGGGCACCCGGCCACACTTGGCCTCTCTGGCCTGACCGATCACATAAATACACACACAAAGAGATCGCCGTAGCTCGGGAGTGGGCCCTGCTGCCTGTTGTCATTCTCTGGTAGAGTCAATTGCCGCCCGTGGATGGTCACACATCACGATGCAGCCTAAAGTGGGGGATTGTTTGTGTGTCACAGAGGCAGAAAGAAAAACAGCAAAGGCGCATTTGAGAGAGAGAGAGACCCTGCGGGAGATGGTGAAGTCCATCAACCTAAATAAAGCTAAATATTATCTACAAAATGATGTTAGGACACACAAAAAAATATTAAAGACACCAAAAAACACTTTAAAGACACTTTAAAACTGGAAAACTGAATTTCATCATCTTTAAAGCACCACTTGACAACACAAGAAAAAATAAATAGTAAAAACACTTACTTCTTTTTGAAGCAAAGAGAACACTAGACTGTGCTTTTTCTTTTCTGTTACCTCTATTTAGGGTTTACCGACCTATTTGTTTGATTTGAATATAATCAACAATGCTAAATTTTAATTTGTAAAACTGGGGCTAAAAAACCCTTATCATTCCACTCTCTTATTTTAGAGGGGCAGGGGTGGGGGACAGGGGATGTTCAGGGGTTGATAAAATGACAACACTAGATCTCACATATAAGTGGTGTACATCATCTGAAAGCTGAGAACCTTCAGATTAATTTCAGATGCAGCTCAGCACTGTGTGTTAAGTTGTTCTAGTCATTAATAAGAACTAAAAAAATAACTAATTAATTAATTATTTAAAATAAATGTAGAATATGATTGTATAAGTTTGTGATGGTCATTCCCATGCTCACATATGTCTCATAAATCGTTGCAGCCGTTTTTGGGTTGATACCATTTGTTACACAGATTTGGTGCTAAATTTGACAGTTTTTTACCACTCTAGAATTGATAAAAAATGATCACTAATCCCTCCAAAATACCACATGAAGACACCAAGACCATGAGAAACACCATAGAAAAAGCCATGCTGTAATTTGGTTTAAAAAACATTAGCCTTTTTGGAGATGTCTGCGAGAATTGCATTTTTCGGTCTTTGGATGGCAAGCACTCCTGTTCTGGAAACTTCTCAGAAACCCCCTTATTGTCAATCTACCTAGGAAAGCCATCCATCCTCTGAATGCCCTGGGTCTGTAGTTTGTGGCTGTAAAGTTTAATGAAGCTGTGATTATCCTGGAGGTCACGATAGGTCATTTAATACAGCGAGGTCAAATTTTAAAAAAAATTGCCTCTATAATGAAATGGCTACTATTGGGATTAACATTATCACACATGAATACAATTGGGCTCATTGGCTATTCAAGAGTCTCAGTTTTACAGTCATACCCAATTTATGCAACTCCAAGACTGTTGGGAGGGACTGCAGTATGCAGAATAATTCAAATACACCATTTTTAGAATAGGCTGAAATAACACATTTATACTGCATTCAAATAATTGCATGTTTTTTGCCCCAGACTGCATGTGGTTATCATAAAGTGGGCATGTCTGTAAAGGGGAGACTTGTGGGTACCCATAGAACCTATTTCCATTCACATATCTTGAGGTCAGAGGTAAAGGGACCCCTTTGAATATCGCCATGCCAGTTTTTCCCTTACCAAAATTTAGCATAACTTTGTAGCGTTAGTTATCATTCTTCCCAACAAGCTAGCATGACATAGTTGGTATCAATGGATTCCTTAGGTTCTAGTTTCATATGATACCAGTATCTTCACTCCAGCTTGAAAGCCTGCAGCAACCTCTGAAAGAATAGCGGCCGGGCCCACTGAGCGTATTACATTTCCACTTAAAGTTCTGAATTTCATGTGGCTACTGGTCCAGCATAGCTCTGTTCAAAATGCCTATTGAATATACATTCCAAACACAATTAGAAGACTACAAATGTCATTTTTATTTCAATTTCATGTCGAAATAAAACCATTTTACCATAATGTAAACACATATAACACTGTCTCAATAGTCATCTAAAAGATAACAGTGTATAGTTCATGCAGCCTTATGTAATTGTAAGCATTGTGTATGTTTGTTCGCTCAGCAAGCCGTTTCCGTCAAATGATCCTCGCCTTTCACATCATAGTGGTCCTTTAAGACTCTCTCTATTTCATGGTGTGTTTAGGACTAATTTCCATATAAGGACTTATTAGAAATAAATTTACATACAATAAAGGTAACAAATGAACCACTGAACTACTCAACTTCAATGCTAAGTTTCATACTGGTTTACACCACCACTGCAGGCGTACACATCATGTTTGTAAGAAGGGAGAATGAATGCGAGAGTGAGGCAGACAGTCAATGATATGCTCCGCTGCAGGACATTTGGCTACGAGGGACTGACAGGTGAAGGAAAGCCATGCAGGGAGTTCAGAGTCTGCAAAGTTAGTTAACTGGCAGACGGAGAAGATGGCACAGATATGAAGGTTGGAAGCCTGAGGGTGCACAATGTCAAAAGGGGGGAAGCAGAAACCTACTGAGCACCAGGGGCCGTTAGACACTCCGATTTAATCAGAGCATCTGTCTTGCAAGTCCATAAAACTTTATGCAAGCTCTTCTAATTCCAGGACTGCATTCATTAATACAGGAACCAAAGAGGGTGCACTCTGTAGAGGGAAGATAAAATGGCTGCCCAAGGAACTGGATGAGGAAGACAGCATTGATATTGAACTGCTACATTTAACAATGCTATGTTCGTGCTGCTCTTTTTTTCTTCATTAATTAATCGTATAACAATGAAAAATACAGTATTGTTATTGTATGGTCAGGCATAGGCACATATCGATAGGCAACTAAAACTAGTTAATGGCATACTTAAGAATGTTAAACACCTAACCTTGAAGAGTGGCAAAGACATTTCATGCTGTTCAATGCAAAGATTTGCGCTCACTGACTATGTAATGTCAATTCCTTTAAGCCAGTATGGCACCATTCAGATGCACATCAGTGAATAATCGAAGCATGGATCTAACCACCGTGACTTTGAGGCACTGTTTCCGATTATCTTGGATTCTTCTGTAAGTTCAGGCTGTTGCTGGTTTGAACAGTTTGGTTCAGTTTGCACCTAGAAGCACTATTGTAAGCACTGGTGCTATGATTGTTTTTGTAGCTTGTGTGGCTTTTCAACCTGGTCTCATGGGAAGGTGTATCATGAGAACGCATGTTAGCCTTTTTGTGTGTCATTTTTACGCCACGTGACGAAACGGACGGTAATGGATGTAGTTAGTCAGTCACTTAGGTTTAGGAGACAAAACAACTTAGGTAGGTTTATGGAAAACATCATGGCTGGACTTGAAATAAGTACCTAAACTAAGAAAAATATGTACGGAAACTATGTAAAAAAAGTTTTTTGTTTTTTAAAAAAAGTTTAAAGTAAAGGAAGTATGGAAAACCCGTCACTAAAAAACATGTCACTAACTTAGAAATAATTCAATTCAATTTGGGACAGGAACATGGGTCCGAACATAGATCTCCTGGTTGAAAGTCCTGTGTTTGTTTCCAACACCCCTCCCACTACTATAAGCATATAGTCATAAAGTCATTCTCACTTTTTACTCTACGTCAATAGCTCTGAGACAGAGCATTGGGAAAGGACGGGCAATCAACTTGCTGAACGGGCGAGGGGCATTTTTTTAGCCTTCATTAAGTGTATGATTAACATTATCATGTTTCATCAAAGAATTAAACTATGACAAAGAGGCATATACATACTGTTGCTTATGCGCACAGGCACGCATGCAAGTTAAATGATTTGTAAACTATGACAGATAGGCACAGGATCTCATCTACATAGTGTCACTTGTTATGCGCACACACTCCCACACATGTTATACGTATACAAAACCAGAGGTTATGAACTCATATATTCTGTGGGAAATCTGTTTAATGTTTTGCATTAACAAACCATTAAATACTGTATCTGTAGCTGACAGAACTTGGATGTAATCCATGCAGTGTAGAATAATTCAATGCAGTATCCATAGGGAGTCGGTTGGGATGATTATATATACATACAAGATTACATCAAATAGTATAATTCACAAACATTATGCTTAAATAGGCAGCAGCAGATTACACATTGGGAGAGACAAACCATATGCCAAAATTTCCCAATCTATGGGGATTGTTGCACATCAGTTAGCTAAAAAGCCACACCAGGTAATTGTAGCCGCATGAGTGTGAATGTAATTCAGTTAGATCAGTCTGGTGCAATTTCCTCTTTTTTATAGCTTACTGTCTATCTCGCTCTCTCTCTCACACACACACACACACAAAAATGCTCACTCCAAATGTATCTCCACATTCCAATGAGCACAAACGAATTCACTTAAGGCTGACAAATCTTACAGCCATATGCAGCGCAAACAGTCAGCTCAGCTCAGCTCTTTTGACCACTGCTGCGTCATTTCCCCACATGAGTTCATCAGTTCGCCACTCCGAGGGGACCAAACCTCCCCCGTGCATTATGTATGCCCTCATAGACCTAATTGAAACTGAAAATGTTATGTTCCACTCCGGTGCTCTCCTAATAGGCCGGCTCTCCAGCTCTCCGTAGCCGGAGCTTGTGAGGCAATTACAAACCAGAGCCATGAGTCTAGATGAATCTTATAGCGGGGGTGGGCACAGTGGGTGTGAGTGAGCTCTGTGTGTTTATACTGGGGTCCCGGCCAGCTGAGAGCACCGGAGAGAGGTGAAGCCTAACTGACTAACTAATTATAGATGTCCTTTTTGGCTTTGCCTTTATGCTTCACACTGTTTTTTGTCTGGATGAGGGAACAGAGCCCTGGCAGATCAAACGAGATGCTCCGCTTCATTGGCTCAGCTTTAAGGCCTCCAATCAGAAACTACTGAGTGCCAAGTGAGAGCAGCCAAGGTGGCATCCTTATCCAACGGTTTAGGGGGATGAAATCTGGGGCGCTTCTTACGCTGGCAGTTTCATCTGAATCTCGGAGAGAGTTGCCTAAAACACTGGTTAATATAAACGCTTTTTCTGGAACGAGGCGGCACAAGTTTGTTTCCACACCGAAGCCGTGGTACGCTAAATGTGTAGAATCCAATTATCCTTAAGTTGAAACCATATGTCTGCATTTCATAAGCAAATCAAAGTACCCTAACATTGACATCTTGGTCCCAGTTCTTTGTTTAATTCTTCATGGTCTTGACAAGGCTTCGAAAACTCACACCTTTCTGACATCAGAATTTAGCTCTGGTCTGAAGCTCCCTTTTTTTCATTCTCCACACAACTACTTCTGTCAAATTACTGTGTGTACGAACCTTTAGACATGGCTGGACAATGCTTTCTACATCTAGTTCTTTTCAAACATAACACGGTCTTCAATGGCACCTTAGTGCATGGGCTTAACTATGGCAAGTTTTGTTTTTAAGCTTTTTGGGCATTATCTTTAGTAATAATAATGGTCCAAAATTATGTGAAATTGCATAGTTTTAGGTCAAAAACCTTAAAATTGTCTTGGAAGAGGAAACCAACCGTTGCCACTGTGCACACAGGCGTACTTGGCTTAATAACTTTGCTTTGTCTTGGCTTATGGTTGCATATTATCTTATAATGATGCGTTTCATATTCTGATTAGGAGGGCACATTATTTAATAGTTGTCATTGTCCATTGACGGGGGATTCTGAATTAAAGCAGGCTCGTCTCATACACTGCTCATAGCTCTACCTACGAAAAGTAATGCACTGTAATTCATATTTATATCCCACAAAATCAGTTAGTGTGAAATTAAAATAGTGGAGAACGCCGCATAGGGGGGTGGTCAGGGTGGATGGATGGCTCAAAAAACACCAGACTGTAGCCCAATAGACCGGCGGTCGTGTCCCGTGTGAAACAAGAACTCAACGTTGATTTATTCGTCACATAACGCCAGTTCCGGAGTAATTTTAAGCCAAACCACGATATTTTCCTAAGTCTAACTAAGCGTTTTATTGTCTAAACCTAAAGAAGTTGTTTCCTGTGAAGACGGAAGTTTATTTTTGATAAGAATGTATGCATGTAAAGAGCAGAAATTGACACGTGTTGCTGGACATTCGTAGGAAAATTAAGGAAAAAAAGAGGAATAACTTTTTTCATAAGATGTCGTACAAACCATTGTATTAGAATACATTGATTAAAGTTGCCATGGCATATTGTGAAAGGAGGGAAGGGCCTCCAAAACATCTGTAGCCCTTGGGCCTCAAATAGTATTAAGGCAGCCCTACGGGCCTTAACTGGGGTGTGGTTTTATGGAATAAGCTGGTTATTAGCTTTTGCTTGTGCAAGGTCGATGTGCACCTGTCAATAGTGCTCATGTGGCTGCACCTGCCAAAATGGGCACCAGACTCATTATTCGACAACAGTGGTACACAGCTGCCCTTTATTGACAAAAGGTACCAAGCAGAACACCGGATCAGAACAACAGTAAAGACGTCAAAAAAAAGCAGACCAGCAGGGTTAAAGTTAGGGGTGACAATCGAACTCTGGACTCTAACAAATGAACCCACTGTGAAAATAGCCTTACAGTATGAGCATCAGACTCCCTATACCTCCATCTTCGCGACCCGGGGCAGCTCTTTTTGTATAGGCGAACATCTATTACTGTCTCCTGCAGCCAGAAACAAGAGAGCAGAGTTGGTCCGGCCCCCGCAGGTGTGAGGCTCCACTGAGAGTTAATTAGAAAAGATGGAAAAGGTGGCGGAGGAAGAGCACAGGGGTACGGGGCTGTATTCTAGTTCAGAGCTGTTAGCGCAGCTGCAAGTGGTGCACAAGTTCAAACTAACATTTTACAAGTTCACAAAGTTCATACCTACTTCCTCTCTTTGCCAAAGGAGCACCTCTGTGTTGACAGCAGCGCAGATGCTCGTGTTCGCAAGTCAGCGACGTGGCATAATGTGGAGTTGTGAGTCTCTTTAATGGAGCAGTGAAGGCATATACACACAGTAAACGGTGCCTTAGTATCTCTTCTCTGTTTGAAAGTTACTTATAGCTGGGTGAAAAGTTGGAGTAAAGATGACATTTTAGAAACAGGAACAGGTGAAGCTAGGAGATACACTGTCAACTTATTTGGTGTGCTACTGACTGGAGCATGTCATAATGATATTTCCTATGGTTGTTGATATGCTATTTTTTTTCTCCCCCTTTTTGAAACAAGCTCATATAGCTTTGCCTTAGGCGGCGCTAAGGGCATCAGGTATGGGGAAGCTAAATTATGGTGCACAATCACAATCACGGCAAACCGGTGCTCCCGATGGCCAGTCGGACTCTGGCTTTACCCAGTGGCAGTCTGTGATTTTGTGAGACTGTGGTGGGCGGAACTCGAACTCTCTAAAGGGGTTAGAAAATGTTGTATATTTTAAAGTTAAATGCATCAATCTGGTGCACTTTTAGAGCAAAATGTAGAGATTAGATTTATGAAGAACTTTGTGCTTTTGTAGACAATTTTGTGCTCTAGTAAACAATTTAATCATAAACACATATGAATGGTGGTGACACGGCAAAAAAGAGACATTGTGTGCAGCGGACGCAGCAGGGGCGCAGCGGGAGCAGCGAACGCCACGTCCACGGCCCCTTGAAGCGGCGAGGTCCGGGTGAGGGGTGCTGAAAGCTCACGGCCAGACCTGCAAACCACCTTCACCCTTTTCCAAGCCAACCTTGAGCCTGTCTCGGCACACCGCCAAGGAAGAAATGTTCCCACCAGAAAAATCGTTAATTTTCGTTTAATATTGTTGAAGGTTAATTTTTTTTTTCAGTGATAATTTGGCCACTTTTTTTTGTTAATTTTTTCATTCATGATTGCTTGATTTTTATTTATTGTACAGAGAAAAAAAAATTAAATAAATATTTATATTTTATTTGGTCGCATTGAAAAAGTATAATTTTAACATATGGAGCGACACCTGCGAGCTAGTTCAGGCAGTCAACTCGAGCTGCACTGCTACATACACATGTGACATGCCTCACGCTCAATACCATAAACCAAACGCACCCTCCCAATTGGGCAGTCTATTTAAGCTGCAAAATTCCCTGTCTCACCCTCTGCCTCTTCAATGCTGCTGCTGCCCTGCACGAATACTGCCGCTGCCTGTTCTTCCAGTCTCACCACCCCAGCATCCACCTGCAGGCTCCGACGGGGGGAAAATATGTTTAATCATCACTCCCAATATCTCATGTAATGATATCTGCAAGGAGTGATGAGGTCGGAGTCTAGACCCAAACTCTAACAATGTTTCGCTGTTGAAATAAACATTTCAAACGTGAGTTGTCTGACTGAACTAATATTAGTAATTTTGCTAAGTGCTTTGCTTCCGCTAGCCTCTTAATAGTGCCGCCTATGGCTTACTTGGCTATCAACTGTTTGTGATTTAAGCTGTGGCTAGACACATTGCTGAGTTGGTCAGGTTGAGTTGCGCCGATGGCAAATGACTGTCAAAACTCACAGCAATTAATAGTTCTGTGACATTAGTACTCCATCCATTACATCGTGACAGGGTAACATAGTGCTCAAATGAATCAAAAATGGGGCTTATCAATGGCCAACTATGTCAGCCCCCCAGCTGGTTAACTGCCTGTGCGGCAGTATTGAAGTGATATTACAGAAAGTTCACACAAATATTGCACCAATCAAATTTCCCTATACAGTCTTTGTAAGTTTGAACCAAACATTCAAGCCACTGCGGCACTGTGCGCTTATATGGTCATAATTGTAATAACCAAACACTGAGATACATAATCTAGTAGTTTTGGATGTTTCTTTTAATAAATAAATCATTAAGTTTGAAGTTACTAATGTAGTCTTGCAATAGCAAATGGGTGCTATGATTCAACAATATATTTTCTTTATCTGTGTCAAGAGTTGAGTACTCACTGCAGTTCACCGAGAATTAATTGACTGTTTGCTACTTTCAAATGGCCAATAACACAGCACTAATTCATAATGAGGCAATGTCATTAAGAGAGAGCACCAACATGAGGGTAACTTGATCGGCAAGGTCGTTTAGAAAGTAGCATTTGGCTCACCACTTCTCTCAGATGAACATATTATTATTATTAACATACAGTGTGACAGCTTGACCTTAAAGTGAATTCCCTTGCTTTCATTAGAATAATTAATGGGCAACTAAAATGTACAGTTGATTATCTTCCCTGGACTTTTCCTCCTCTTTCCTCTTTAATGTTTCCCATTAACATATAAGGCTTAATGGGAATGGCTGCAAATTGCACTGCCGATGAACACACAAAGCGGCACATTTACTGGGAACACTGCTTTAGAGGTTAAAATTAACAATCCGTGTTTCTAGAGACATCCACTGTTGTTAAGATTTGTTTGTTCTTTACATATGTGAAAAGGACATAAACTGCTTGCCTTGCCCATCTATCTATCTATCTATCTACCTGTCTATTATTACCGTGAATCAAATCCTGTTTGAGTTTTGACGGCTCTCAGATCTCTGCCCAAATGACGCGCACTAAGTACTGTTTCCTGTTTGGCTGCGAGCCAGAAATAGAGAGTCTTACAAAAGACAGCACTGTAAAGAATATGATTAGTTGATTGCGGAAGGAAGCTCCCTGAAGGATCTGGATAAGAGCTGTCAAACGGAAGGCAGAGTGGTACTCAGAACCAAAAAAATGCAGCAGAAAATAACCCATCCTACAACACCAAATAACTGTTAAGCTAATCCTCCTCCTCGTCCTCCTCCTTCGTATACACCTCCTCCTCCTCCTATGCCACGATTACCCCCACCAATCTGCATCCTTTACTTAAAGCAAAATACAGAGAGAATAAAGGAGAGAAAATTAAGATGATAATGGGTGGAAAGACAGAAACAGGAAGACTGGTGGTAAAGAAAAAAGAAGTACTGGTAAAGCTGTGCTGAAAGTATAAAAATATTGCATGCACACACATTCACGCACGCTTGCACTCATGCACACCCCCACACAGGGAGCTAATGAAAAGGCAGTCTATTCACAGCTAGCCTGAGCAGCCTATAGGAATGAGAACTAGGCAGAGAGAGAGAGAAAGGGAGGAAAGAAAAAGGAGAACAAGAGGTTCTGGGTATTGGATCGGGGCAAAGGAGGACAACTCTGACAAGATGTGGAGAGGGTGCTGATATGTCGGCTTTTATTTCCTTCCTCCTCCCGCAGCTCTCTCTGTCAGAACAGGACTCATCTGCGAAGAGAGGAAAGGATGGGAGCCCAGTGAGGGGGGGACATTAGCCCTCCAGCGCTCACCACAAGCCGCTGACACTCATCAGCCTAAGAGCCCTCCAGCTATGGCATGGCATCATCTTTGCAATGACCTTGATTGATTGGTGCCAACGACCCCCTATCCCTTCCAAACAAGCCCTAATGAGTTTTAATGCATGGCTTCTAATAGATATGTTCTAACTGGCGTGAATATTGCCATATTGAGTCGTATTTTTTTCCAATTCATTTATCTGTTTAGGACTTGTTAAAGTGGTATTAAGTCATCGGTGACCTCTGCGGGGACCAGAAGAAATAGCTCCTGGAAATCCAGAACTTCCCTCACAGCGTCCACCCGTCTTACCACTCTCATCCTCTGGAACTTTGGTATAGCCTGTAAGATAGATGAACAACCCTGTGACATTGTGCACAGCAAGGCCATTATTTTCAGTGAACTTTTTTCTTCCCTGTTTTTTTTATCGCCAGTTATTGCAGGCAAACTTTTGCCTTCAAGGTTCCTATTGATAACATTTTTATGTAGATGAATATTTTTTTTTTTTAGATAATACATCCACAGAGCCTTTAGCAAGGTGCCGGATGAAAGAATGTCTTTTCCTTCAAAACAATTATTATTATTGTGAATGAATTATCTTTTATTTTTTTGGCAGGTGCAAAATGAATGTTTTGTATTTATCTGTGGAAGATATCTGACGTTTGGTCCCCACTTCTAACAAGGCTTGTGAGCCAATGGTAAAACGATGTTGGTATCTCTGTGTGGAAAAAAGAGATTGACAATAAGTGCCTGGCAACGACTTGTTGTGAAGGAAATGCAATGGAACGGAGGAGGGAGAATTTGACATCTAGTGGCTGAATGTTATC
The DNA here is from genome assembly GCF_043250625.1 of Sebastes fasciatus. Taxonomy (NCBI): domain Eukaryota; kingdom Metazoa; phylum Chordata; class Actinopteri; order Perciformes; family Sebastidae; genus Sebastes; species Sebastes fasciatus. The sequence goes on from NC_133799.1 coordinate 13,316,093, forward strand.
AATGTTATCAATAGCATCTTTAACTAAAGTGAGCTTTGACTCCCAAATAGACTAAACCCCAGTGACATTCTGGCATCGAAGTTATCACGTGTCGATTTCACTGTAGAGAAGAATGGAGAAAGCTAATTGTATGCTTCTCTGAATTCGTGGAGTTCAAACCAACCAAGTACCAGGTACCTCACATGACACAGCATATCAGAGAGAATGGGGATTCTGGGTTTGAGAATACAAATAAGTATTATGGATGGCAATGTCAGTTGGTGGGTCAGTAGGTTGGTCAGTCGCTCCACTACTTTGATCCAGACTGCAATATCTCAACAACTGTTAAATATGAACATTCATGGTCCAGAGAGGATGACACCTTTACTGACTTTGGTGATTCCCTGACTTTTGTCTTTGGTTTATGGCCAAATACCTGCAAAACTATTAACATCTTCTTCAGCATGAGCTAGTGCCAATTAAGATGTTTGCATGCTGACACACTAAATCACGATGGCGAACACGGTAGCCATTATACCTGCTAAACATCCGCATGATAGCACTGTTATTGCGAGCATGCTGGCATGTTGATGTTAGAATTAAGCACAAAGCACCTTGGTGCTTTAAAGTAGCATGGCTGTTACCTCTTAAGGCTTTTCAGTCATTCGATAAAAATTGTTCACTCACAGAAAACTGGCACCTCAAGTCTGATATATTTTATTCTATTCGTTGCGAACATTTGCAATATAAGACACGACTGTATTAATTACGTGGGGGCAATGGATAGCACTATTCAAGACAGGGCTAAGGAATTAATGACATTAGCAAGAAGCTGTTCTGCAATCGCCTGCAACAATCTATCTTTAAACTCTGCATCTCTGTGAACTTTGTTTGTCATAAAGTGCTTCGTGCTGGGATCAGATGCCATTTTGGATGATGGGGTTTGCGTGTACGGTGGCTCTGAGTGGTCAAACAACTCTCTAAAGTCTTTTGACGGATGAGAAAAAACAGAAAAATGTAGCCTGTTCGGAAAACTTTAACGATAGACAAAAGTTTTGGAGTTGGTGTAATGTGATTGACCCAATGTGAGGTTGTATTTATTTTTAAGAAGTGCAATAATTACGGACAAAATATACGGATTTGGTGTGCAAAGGTCTTCAGTCTTGTTTACAGTCCAATGTAGTCCTTAGCATTCTCATGAACTGCTTTTATAATTCAATGAAAATGTGCTTTAGTAATCCTCTTCATTGTATTCTCTACCACTGGTGTAAAAGATGAGTAAAGAGTGTTGTGATGCAGGACGCTCACCCACCTTTCTTGATAGTTCGGACTTGTGTGCTGTTCAAGGTATTTCCTTGCCTTGGGAACAGCCCGCCGCTGCTGTCTAGCATCGGCTTTACCCATCACGATGATGAGTACCTGATAAACAAAATGATTGAATGGGCAGAGAGCTTCTGTTAAAAACAAAATAACAAGTATGGCCAAGAGAGTTCTGCTGAATGCCAAAAAATTCCAGCTACAGCTATCATCCCTGTCACACACACCTGGAGATATTACTGTCATTTTGTGCGATGGGGGCAGTGAAAACCCTCCCTGGTTTCCTCTTTTTAAATGTCACAGGGTCGGGTTTCAGCGCTGACAGCCATAGGTCCACTTGGCTCAAATGTGAAGTGTTGAGCGGAAGCAGCTCGTCGTGAGCTTTACAGTGCCTTTGACGTATTGATATTCAGTGACATTTTAAATTCCACAAGTTTCACTTTTCTGTTTGTTTTTTTCACCGTATTCCTAAAGACACTGGCAACATACACTGCAACGTGAAAGCTGAGCTCACCTATTTATGCGCATCATAACAAAACATCTCTGTTATTCTGCGGGGCTGCCAAAGACAGAGCTACACCAGATTGCATGATGAAAAAGGTTATTTTTCATTTTTCATCCGACTGACAGTTAGAGTGAAAAACGGGAACTCGCCCCTATGACAAATTGGTTCTACTGTACGATTCATACGTTTTCCTGGTTTTGATCATCGCGGCAATGTCTTGACATCCAGAGGTGTCCATCATATTGTACATGCTGGTCAGAGTTGAAAGGATAAGGCACGTTTTTTTGAAATCCTGGATCTTTACAGTGTTTCTCAGTTTCAGGAAAGGTTACTCCATGGTTGAGTGAACAAAATGTCAAAGGGACTTAGCTGTAAGCCAACAACGCTGCTCTTTATATGATTCTGTGGACCAAGTTGTATCTTCACCACAAGCACGTCAATAGATCATAGCTGCTGTCAGCTACTGCTATGATCAATTGACTGTTGTACTGCTTGCACTGCAAGAGCTATTATTTATTCTGCTACATCTATCGCCACTGTATAGAAAAAAGCCTAACGATAATTCAAAACATGTGGAGAGAAAATATTAAGCAATCAAGTCTGCATTCCAATCGAGGCACTCATCATCCAATTAGACAGGAAGCGGCAGATGGCCGCGTGGCAAGGACAGCTGGTTTTGAGGTTTTCACTGTTTGTCTGTCCATCAGCGTGTCAATCATGTGCTGCTCTTGCCGAAGCCCTCACAAGTTTGAGGCTGAGACTGTCAAAATTGTCAGGAATGTGTCATGAGCACCCTGCATCACGGAGACGAGGAGTGATGCTGCAGGTGCATGATGAAGCAAGAGCTCCATCTAGTGTTCTGGGTGTTGTTCATTATGATCATGCTTTTAGTGCTTCTGGCCCATAGGCTTCCTTTAAAAACTTCATATGGATGATTACAGCGTGATGTTTCAACACTCAATCTTAACCACCAGACTGCACTCAAAAAGAAATCTGTTTGTGCAGTAAAAATCTGGATGTTTACCAATTCAATCCAGTTTATTGGAATGAAATGCCCTCTTAAATAAGGACTCACTTCATTAAGGCAGTCTAGTGCTGGTACGCAACTTACTATATCACGGCTATAGTGTGTTTTATTTGGTAGAGCACAGTGAAATGTAGTCTGTGATTCAGTATTTGACCTAATTTTAACGTGGTGAAATTCAGTTTAGGTTTGGGTCTATGGTTGTGTGCAGATAATAGGAAAAAGGGTGAATTACGAGCTATAGGCAACATGGGTAACAGTCCCAGGGCCCCAAAAACCCAAGGTTCACAACAGATCACTTGGCTTTTGGTAATTATAAATTTACCAGGGAATTTGCAACACTAAAGTACAAAATCAACTAAAGTGAGTCCTGTATTATTACCTAATCAAACTCTAATCTTGACACATTTATTATTGTATTTTACTTAATATTACACTTACTTGGTAGATATTCATGAATAAATTGCTGGAGATGTCGTAAGGGACCAACAGCAATTCTTTACCTCATAAGCCCCTAACTGAGTGAGTCTTGTTGATAACTATATCAAAATGGCATTGTCCAAATTAAAGGGGCTAGATAAGAATCATAATTTTTTTGTTCACAGTGACACCTGTGGCCGTTAAGTCAACGACAGTCAGCGTCCTGTTGCACGCGCTTGTGCTCGCACTACGTAGACGCGAGCGAGCATCGGTCAAAACAGCAAGGCGACACACACGAGACTGAATGCGATTGACCGGCATCATGTGATTTAACGTTAGCAACATTTGCCAGCTAATACCATATCATCACTATATATTTTTGCTACTGCTTGTTAGTAATGTTAGCTTACCAAACGAAGGTCCATCCGTATATCGAAATCAACAAGAGCCATAATGGAGGGTGACGAAAAAAAAAGAAAGAAAAAAAACACACACTGAACTTCCCCGTCTTATCAGCTTGACGCAGTGGGAGTTCTGTTTTGCAGCCAAACCACTGCATACATATGCTTATCTGAGCCTCACAAACACCTCAATATACCCCCCCACCCCTCCACCCCCCAACACACACTCACTGTTTGTTTCAAAGTCAGACTCCTGACTGCAGCAGCCTCATATGATTTGCCAGCGAGGAAAAGAAAAAAAAAAGGAGATTGTGGGAAGATGGGTTTGGTCTGTGAAGCGTTAGGAATCAATGCACACAGGCTGCTTTTGAACACTCGCTATGTCAGATCCTGCGATTCAGAAGATGACGACGAAAAAAGGATAAAAAGGTTAATTGAAATATTAAGCGAGGGCATAAACAGGAAATCAAATAACCCAAGTACAATGCTGCTGAGAGCAGAATCTAAAAGATTTCCTCTTCGACAAAGGTGAGATTTTAAGTTTGAGAAGTATTTCTTGTAGAGCAAGCTCCCGTGTTTCTATCTTCGCTGTGCTGGTGCAGCTTTTTTAGAAAGGGTTACTTGTGGGGCTAAACTCTGAATAAACTCCTTGTTCACAGCGGGGTCAACCAGGGCATTTCAGAGCTTACGCAACAAAGTGTCGACCTCAGCCCATGTTCACCCCAAAATCAAATTCCAAATGGTTTCTTTTAAGGATTTTTTTTCTTCGGAGGCGGTGCAGGTGACACAGGAATATGGTGCCATGAGCCTTTAGATGTCCTTCACCATGCTGAGCTCCATTTGGCCCTACTGCGCACAGCAGGCAATTTCAGACATTTACCTGCCATTGCCTCCCACGGTCTCCACTCTGTTCGAGCTATCTTGAGGCCGTCTAACACTATCTTTACCCATGAATTTACAGACGGAAGGAAGGGAAGGGGAAATGGAAGTTAGATACCTTTGATCATCACTTCAGTCCCAGTACAGACTGGAGAAGATTACAGAGGAAAAAAGGAAAATGAGTTAGTCTGGCTTCTCAAAATGAGAATGAGGTCCATCTCTGTCTGCAGTAGATTAATAAGAATAGGACTGCAGGTCAGAGATGATTAAGAGCGTAATGAGTCCAGAGAGTAGGATGAGGGTGTAAGATCCTGTGATCTTGGCACAGCATCTTGCAGCCGTGCCGTGTTAATCTTATTTTTATGTCTGGAGTTTTTGTTATTTACCTATATTACTTAAGCTTATTTCAATATGGGACCAAAAGGAGGAAGTGCAGGAACAATAGATGCTGCAACTGATGCTACCACTGCCAGTGCAGCTACTTATACTACCTAAAACTACTACGGTTATCATTTTTGATTTATGATGACATGGGGTTGCCTATCCTGTGATCTGGTGTCATGTTTATTAGCTTCATGTTGAAATGTTCAGGCTGTTTTCATGCACCATTCATAGCTATACCTACAAAAAAGTAATGCACTGTAATTTGTATATGTCCAACAAAAGCAATCTGAATCTAATCCATGTAATGGTCAACCAGGAAGTATAAAGAGCAACAAATGCCACGTAGTGAGGAGGTCGGGGTTGATGGGTGGGTCAAAAGACATCGGAGTTTCATGTGTTCATGTACATTGATTTATTTGTCACGTAACTTCCGAATTTAAGTTATTCCACTTCCGTAGTTATTTTAACCCAAACCACAATCTTTTCCTAAACCTAACTAAGTAGTTTTGTTGCCTAAACTAAGTAGTTTTGTTGCCTAATCCCAACCAAGTTGATATTTTGCTAAGCCTAACTAAGTAGCTTTATTACCTAAATCTAACTAAGTAGTTTTGTTGCTTAAATCTAACTAAGTAGTATTGTTGCCTAACCTAACCAAGTATTTCAAGCATAGTTATTTTAACCCAAACCACAAAGTTAATTTTCAAAAGACTGTGTGTATGTAACAAGCGGCAATTAACACATTCATAGGATAACATTCCTAGAAAAACACACGAAAAAATGAGGAATAACTCTCCGTAAGATATACAAACCATTATATGAGGATACGTTTGAGATGTTAGGTATAAATACCTCAGCAACATTGATATAGTAGCACATGAATGAAAACACAGATATGCTGGTGCGTTGCAGATGAAAGGGATTACTGTCTGACCTTTTCTATCACTGGTTCTACAACACGGACTGATAATAGAACAAAAATGTTAGCAAAACTACATTACAGTGCAACTTTGACAGTGTAAAGGTCAAATTGTGTTTCTCTCTATCTGCTCCCTCCAGCCGCAGTCACTGAACATCACACACTGTAAATCTGACAACATTAAACCAGAAATGCCAAATATATGAATATGAATAATATTTTCCTTTCCGGTGACCTTGATGTTGAGAATTAAGTCATGGAGGCAGTCTGACAGCTTGAGCTGAGGCAGAGCTTTCTGTTGACACCCCGCTGGTGAGTCATAATTCGCCGTTGGATATTTTAAATTACAGACTACAATAATTCTCATCTCGGGGAATGATTGCCTTGCTTATTTCTTTCCCTAAGTATTACGAATTCACTGCCAAGCCAACTCCAAAACTGACTTTAAAGTTATGAACTTGTTATTTACGGCGGTCACAAAGACAAAACGCTGAAAGTTGAGATCATTTGATCAGATGAGCTACTCTGTAAAATTGAAAGTTGGGCAAATTTAATTTAGAGCTGAGTGATATTTGTGGACATGTCCAAGTGTTTATAATAATTCTTGTTTTTTTCTATATTTAACAGCCTGAAGAAGGTGCATTAAGTACTTTGTAAAATTATAGTATCTATTATTTATTTGATTAAAACAGTGTTGAAACACTGTTTGCATCACTCACATTGTTTTGGACTCCACTGGCTAATGGTGGCGGATGCTAAACAGGCACAGTTTGTACATACTGTGTGTGTGTGTGTGGGGCAGCATGGTGGTGTGTACAGCTGCACTGAGACACACTCATACATATTCCTCTGCTTGACTTCCACCCCTTTCCTCAATATCTGCAGGAATGAGAGTGTTTTGTATAAAGACAGAGGAGGAGACAGTATTTATTATAACCCGCTGGAGCCCCAGGGGCTCACCACCTCATATTTCATCTTAATGCATCTTCACTCACAGCCTCACATTTTTTTTCCTGTCTCGCCGTAGAAAACTTCAGAGGAGAGAAACAACAATGGCAAAGCAGGTGACTCGGTGTTCACAATCAGTCTCACCTTGGCCTTATCTGGGGCTCCCATATCTTAACAGATTAAACTGCCTAAATTAGACTGTGCTCTCGCCGGACACAGCGAGACGTCCCCGGGGAGCCGGAGAGGAACGATGGGTTTTTGCTGGAGCGGGGAGTGTGGCGGCAGTTGCCGGGCAGGCCATTATATGCCCTGCCATGCTGGTTGGGTGGGCCCCACTGTGCCGCTCTGCATCTATGGTTTCTGCTCCATGATGAGGCCTATAGAGCCCTTCATGACAGAGTTTCTCACAGGAACGTACAAGAATCTCACCACCGAGCAGGTGAGGCACTGAGCTATGAAATGAGATATGTGACTGCTGTACAGTGATGGAAGCCTTATAGGTTATTAGATTTGCTCGGTTTTTAATATACATAATATGAATAATGTAAATTCATGTAAACAGAGTTATGAATATAAAGTATGAATCACGGTAATGGATGTTTGGTTTCAAGGTACATTTGTCCATGTATACTCAGAACTATAGAAACTGCTTTATTGTAATGTGTTTCAAATAACTAATTATTGGTTACAAATTTAATATGCAAATAAATATTAAAAGCCAATATAATTATATATCATTATCCATGCCATTATGGCATATTCCTACTCTGTTTATCACTTCAAAGGCATTAAGGTGGCTATGTTTATCCCTAATATAATATAGTAAATGGTCAGTTTAAATTGGAGATGATGTTTGAATAACAAAGTCCAAAAACCGTGTAAGATTTTTTTACATGTACCCTACTATGTCATGGTTATTGGCTTTTCTGGCTTTCCTTTTATTCTTCTTTTGACCTGTGAAGGGAAACAATCAAAAGCACAATAGTTAACAGTTCTCTATATGCTGCTATATACTATTCAGAGCATTAATATATCAGCAAACAACTATTTGCTATGTAAAGATATAGAGGCGTAATTTCTACCTGAGCAGAGACTGAAGTCACTCTCCCACTATGTGTGTTGTAATCTGAGCTTCTACTTGTTTTGTTGACATGGCCGGGCTGGCCATGCTTGTTAGCTCTGTCAGCACTGTCTCCGTTGTTTTCACTGTTAGCGCTGTTAGCATTGTTAGCTGCGAGCCATCGGCTCAACCGTCACCATGTTGAGAGCCGTGTGCAGGCAAAATAAATGCTCTCAATCTTGCATTTAGCAACTTTAAACAAATGTCTAAAGATCCATTAGCAGCCCCTAGTGACAGTAGTGTTCATGCCACAACATGGCTAACCTTTTAGACTTCAAGCATCTCTGGGCTACATGGAAGTGTGGGCATGGGGGTCATTCAGAGACATTCGCTTGACTATTTTGTTTATACTTATATACTTAAACAATTTTCAATATGACATTTATATGTTTTTTTCTTTTCCGTTTTGAACCAAGGATGCATAAAGAGAACTGGATACAGCGTTCAAGGACCTAATGATTTAAATAATGGCTATTTAAGTGTTCGTTTTGGGAAGCTGATTTACCTAGAACAAAAATATCTTATCTTATCCTGTATTATCTTGTGTATGATTTACAGATTCTATCCCAATGTAAGTCTATGGGAAAAAATATTTGTGGGCCCAATGCCACCATGTGACGGACACGGAAGTTGTAGTACCACCATTTGGCCAATATGTAAAATTTGGGAGGCTTGTTTCTAACCTGCTTCCTGAGAGGAGTTGTATCAACCAATTAGCTTGTTTGATGCTCACGATTGATGAATGACACGATTTGGGAGGTGTGTGCATCAGCTCCATGGTTACCCATAGCACACCCTTAACCCACGGAGGCGTTTACATGTATCTTTGGAGAAATTCCATAGCCTCATTATCTGGGAACTATATATAACCACGGCAAACTGAATTGCCATTCATTGCTGAATTTTACCATTACCATTATGACCTGACTAAAAAAAAAGGTTCAGAAGATCACTAAAATAATAGCCGTTTCGACTGTTATCAGTTGACAGTTATCTGACTTCCGCTTTTGCTGCTGTCATATTTACTACGGTCGCTAGAGGTCGCTGTCATCTTCTTTTTATTCCTTCTTTCGGTGATCGCCCATGTGAATCGATGATAAAACCTACTAGTGGGTGTAGCAGGCCCCTTCTGACTCACATCTATGAGGCTTATAACCACTGATATCTGGCCAGTTGTTGTTAAGAAATATTATCCTTCTCTGGACCAAACAAATAGAAGAAATAACCAACATCTCTACCATCATTCTTCTCTCCCAAAGGGCAAATGTGTAAAATACTTGGGGTTGTTAAGACTACCCGTTTGAAGTAAAGCAATCAAATGTTGTGTTAATCATTTAACATTTCAGCTTAGAGGAACGATTCTTATTGTAATATTTATTACTTCTTTTCATTATTCACCAACATGTTATTTTCCCTCCATACATGAAAGAATAATGTAGAGTCGACACAAACTGATGTAAGCATAAACTAGACTAACATCATCAGAGCTGTTGTCTACATGAGTGAATTCAAAGGTTTTTTGGTGCAGACTGAGGGGAACAGGAGAGCCTCTGCAGTATCACGCCTCACATGGTGGCATTAAGAAGAAAACTAAATGGGGTCCTTCACACCTCTGCAATGACAATCACTTTGCGATGCACAATGCAGGACGGGAGCCACTTTGTTCACACAAATTATGGCAGGTTCACTCAAGGTGTACTCATTTCATGCTCAACCATGTATGATGCAAATTACCTTTTCAACTTGTGGTCCTGAGTGGCTTTTGAGATTTCATATGAACTTGTAACTAAGTTTGTGAACAAAGTGCAAATTCAATTTCCTGTTCCAACCACACCAACAAAGTACATTTTGATACAAGAGTGACTAAAATATGCTCAAAGTATATTGTAGTTGTTTCAGGAAAGATTACTACCAACCTGATATGTTGATCTTTTCACTTAAGGAGCTCTCAAGGTGAATTAGAAGGAACACTTTCCAATAAAGATTTGTGACTTGCTTTTTTCACAGAATTACTACTGGAGTGGGTTTGCAGTCCGTGTTTATTCACCATAAGCAGGAAATGTCTTCATTGTACAGACTTTAGTTGCAGCTGTTAGATCCTTACTGATATCCAGATTTACCTAATAGTCCGTCTCTTTTTGTTCTTTTTCTCCAGTTTCTCTCCTAATACGGACACAAATCTATTTCAATGTGCATTTGCTTTTTGTCATTGTGAAAAAGTTTTGATTTGTAGCTGCTGATTGGTAGGCAAAACTGAAAAAAGTAACACCCACAACCCGCTGTACCAAAGTGTTGGTTAAGAGGATAGTTTGACCTCATGGTTGCACTAAGACAAATTAAGGAAGGGGGGGGGGGGGGGAGATAATTGGGATTTATTCTCTGGGGACAGATGAATCAATATCTAACCATTATATGAAATTGTAAACCTTGAGATTTGCTTACGATTTCAAATTACACTATATGAGATTGGTGTACTCCACCAATTCCAATATAAAGCTCTGCCATGTTTCTACAGTAGCCCAGAACGGTCTAACCAAACACTGGATCTAGAGAGAGCCTTTTGCGTTTTTGCGTTACCTGAAGGCCACCATTGTTCTCCGACATGCTTGTGAAACTGCGGTAACATGAGCTGCAGAGTGCAAAACTGTGGTAATGCCAGCCCAACATCTGACTTCTGTTGCTCTTAAAGTAGTGTAATTATGGTAAGGATGGCCTCTGAGTGAGGCGAACTGCGTTACCACAGTCTTGGAAAGGGATGAGTGAGTGGAGTGGTACTAAGTTGGTTGCAATCTGCAACCACACCAATAGATGCCACCAAATCCTGCACACTGTACCTTTAAGGAATGTAACTTTAAACTTAATCCAGAAAATAAAATATTTAAGAGTCCTTCAAGTAATAGCACACATTTGGAACACCAACAAATGGCTGCTGTCATCAACGTATATTGGTTTTTTTTCAGCTGATAGAGATTTAGGTTGCAGATTTGAAATTGTGCCACTGCCATAAAACCCATCTTTGAATCTTATTTCAGTCAAGGCCCAAGTGGAACACAATAAAAAACAACTTAACGGGAACAGCAATTTAAGGTACCTGCCTTTCAAGCTGCAGCCATTGTGTCTATTTGATTAATATTTGAATTTCTCAATTTGTCACATTATCAACCTCATTCGTGCTGCTTCCTGTTCCATCATGTGCATGCAGAAGTCATTTTTCATTGATAATGAACAGAGGTGGAACTGCATCTGGTGTGCTGCTGACATCGTGTTTTAACAGATACTCTTGCAATCAGCAGTTACGACTCATTTTCTAAAAAAGTAATTAGGTCTCTTGCTTCCTCCATATCCAGGTGACGAGACAGGTTTATCCTGTGTGGACTTATTCCAGCCTGGTTTTCCTCATCCCGATCCTCCTGGTGACAGACTTCCTCAGGTACAAGCCTGTACTCATCCTCCAGGGGCTCAGCTATGTCACAGCATTTCTGCTGGTACTAGTTGGCTCGGGGGTCCACTCGGCTCAGTTGGCCTTCTTCAGCTACAGCATTGCCATGGCAGCGGATGTGGCCTATATCTCCTACATTTACAGCGTGGTGCAGCCTAGCTACTATCAGAGAGTGACCAGTTATGTCAAAGGTGCAATGCTGCTGGGCTACGCTGTGGGTGCTCTGCTGGGCCAACTGCTAGTGTCTGTGGGTGGGGTGTCCTTGTATTGCTTAGCTGTTGTGACTGTCATCTCTGTCTCTGTGGCACTGATAACCAGCTTTTTCCTGCCCATGCCTAAAACTAGTTTATTTCTTAAGGGCACACATTCTGCACAACAGGGAAGCTCAGGCGAAGACAGTCACGACTCTGAAGGACAAGACTTTTGCGCGACGGCCGCCAAGCATGTTGGGAGGATGTTCAGAAGGCTCGCGTCGGACTGTAAGAAATGTTATTCCTCCGTGGCTGTGCTCTTCTTCTGCATATGGTCAGCTACAGGGAAATGCGGCTTTTACCAGGTCGCGGGGTACGTCCAGGTCCTCTGGGCAGATATGCAGCCTCACAACTTCACAGCCTACAACGGAGCGGTAGATGGCATCAGTACATTAATAGGTAACTATAATGCAGCATTATTAGCACCATTTCAACCAGTTTTGACATTAAAATGTAGCTTTTATGGTGGTAATGCATCATCTCCACTGGCTGCCTGACAACCTGACGGTGATGTCAAGACTTCAGGAAGTTACTTCTCCTTGCAAAGAAATATCCGGCCAACACAGTGTCACGGCAGTTCGTGAAATAGTCACGAAATATAATTTATTTGATTTGTGTATACATAGACATCAATTTATCCCTTTCCGTTCACAACGCTCAGCACGACTTTCAACAATGTATTTTTTGTGCGTTTTCCTACGAATGTCCAGCAACATGTGACGCAAGTGTCAATTTACGCTCCAGTCTTTTCAAAATAAAACTACTTAGTTAGGTTTAGGAATAGATCAACTCGGTTAGGCTTAGGCAACAAACTACTTAGTTAGGCTTAGAAAAAGATTGCAGTTTGGGTTGAAATAACTACGGAAGTGTTTTAACTTCGGAAGTTATATGATAAAAAATCAACTTGGAATTGTGGTTTCACACAGGACACGAACACCGGTTTCCTGGGCTGTTTTTTTGCCCCGCCCATCCACCCCAAAGTCCTCCCTACGTGGCGTTCGATTACATACAAATTGATTTCATGCTGACCATCATGAAAAAAATGTGAAATTCTTGTCTATGTACACGAATCAATACATAAAATTCTGTGACTATTTCAAACCCAGGACATCCTGTAACTCTCTGTAAACCTGCAACCTGTCGTTTTTACTTTTCGATTTTGTGCGGGTTAAACAAATGAGACATAATGTATTAATTATTGAGCTTTCGAGGTGCTGGATGGCGGATTTTGTTTTCTAAACATTTTCATTAAAGCTTATGGCTGTTGTACACATTCCGCTACAAATAATAATTGAATAAATAGGCAGAGAGAAAACACAATCCCTTTCTATTATCAGTATTTCACAACCCCCAAAGTATGGCAGACAATAGGAGCAGCATTAATTAGACTATTTAATTGCCTGCTCTCATCCCCAGATGGGTATAGCAGCTGCTGCCATCCAGCCAGTACACTTTTATTGATTATAGTACTGATACATTCCTGTATTCCCCAGAAGCCAAAGGCAATTACTCTGTGTAAACCACATCCAGCTGTATGCTTTTCACTTGTAAATGGTTCTGCCCAACATGCAGTCAAGCTGTAGGGCCCTATGTCTGATATTTCCCCAAAGATTCCTGTTGTATTCTCCTCTGTTCCACTCTTAGAAAAACATCCCTGAGGAAAAAACCTGGTGGAAACCGATAGGGAGAATATGAATATGGATTACCAGCATGATAAAATACGGCAGAAAAGCACAACATAATTTACTATTTTCACATTCAGCTTATTAATAACTGTACTGTATGTCCTGGAGCTTGAAAGCAAAATTTTTTAGTAGCTCATTAGGATTAAGATAAAACAATGCGTATGCAGAACAAACTGAGTTATGTTCAGTTGTATTGTTTTGTAAAGTATGATTTTCAAGGAGAAGGAGTTACAGGACGCCACAACCCATCTATTTGTCTATGGTCTCAAGCAGTAATTACTTATCATTTACACTTCAAACATTCACAGGGTAAGCATTGGCATCAACATTTTGCTATCACTCATGCACTACCATAACAATAATACACGTTAAGTATAATTGTCACTCCTATATCAAAATGATAGCAGCAGCCAAGGCAAGTATTACAGTACATATAGCTGCTATTCACATATCCAATAGTAATGACATATAGGGCACACATCACATTGCTAGCCTTCGCATCTAAATAAGTATGGCCATCCCTCACATATACTAATAACATTTCATTGGAAAAATAGCATCCTCATATAGTTATCATTCATATGTCATAATGTAAGAAACATACCTGGCAAAAAGAGCAGTTATCCAACACATTTCTATCATTCAAATACAGTAGAAACACATATTCCTACCTACCGCCACCATCACGAAAACATTTATCACATCGCTTAAACTTACACTTAAACTTTAGTACAATTGTCATATTCATACAGGTACATACATGAAATTTGATCTCTGCATTTTACCCATCCTAAGCCTTTTTTTTTGGAGAAGTGGGGTGCTATAAACCGCCCAGGGTGCAACTTGGGGTCCAGTGTCTCGCACAAGGACACTTGTCCACGACATGCGGACAGTAGGAGCCGGGGATCGATTCGCCAACCTTGTAGTTAAAGTACAATCAACTCTACCCACTGAGCTACAGCTGCCATCAAACACTTATCGTAGTTATAACAGCATGACCTACAATGCGAGCCATTTCTCACAAACCATGATAATAACATCTTACATATTATTGTTGGGTTGTCTTATTTCACAGTTTGTGGGTTGGTAAGCACTCCAGATACCCAGATAAAGTGAATTTTTCATGATATGTCCCCTTTAAGTCAATGGATAATTATATGCCATATAAGACATAGTTTCAGTCAGGACATTCCCCTCCCCAGGTCAGGGATGTCCAAGATTTTTCATTTAATTTGGCATGAAAGGTCATGCTAAATATATTTCCGTTTACATTCAGGCCACACACTGGAGCTCAAAGCGTGCAAATTCAAATTTGACTCCCCCACATACAACACACATACAGTATGATGTTATCTAATTAGCGTGAAAAGCCAAACACAGCGTGTTGTCACATATTTTCTCCTCATCTATGCCACACACATTACAAAGTGGTTCATCAACAGTGTGACCTGCATGCAGCTTGGGTTTGAACCTTCAAAACTACAATCACAGTGAAACCAATCATGTCATCAGGGTTAACTCTTATGGGCTTGAAGACTACACATTTTTAACAGAAAGACTATGTTTCAAACCGGTGTCATGGAGTTCAAAAGACGTGGGCATGTAGAGGCAAATCTGGAGTTGCATCTTGGGAAATAAAATGCAGTGTTTTTGCAGCTATAGAACCATCGTAGGGAATAAAAGTCATATCTTCACCATCAATTCTGACCATTCTTCTTTTAGCCACACTAGCGGCATGGCTCTATGGATGACCACGTCGGTCGGTCTGTCCACTTCTTTGGTCCGGACTTAAATATCTCAACAATGGATTGCTATGGTATTTGGTATGTGTGGTTCCCAGTGGATGAATCCTAATCACTTTGGTGATCCTCTAACTTTCAAGATCTCTTTAAGTTCCCTGCAACATTTTCACATGCAACGGTTCATATGATATCTTACAAAAAGTTAGAATAAAGTTGTCGTCTTTGCGGTGTGTTCCGACGAAGGCGACGGGAGGCGACTCAACAAGCGGCCTTTGTCGCCGCTAGTTCTTTGATGTCAGGTTGGTGTATCTGTGCCTTAAGTACGGAAGTTCTGTGACAAAAAACACTTAGTTAGGTTAAAGACGAAGAAGATCTTGGTTCGGTTTAGAATAACACTAGAAGTGGCATAACTTAAGTACACAAGTTACGTGACAATGTTTTTTGACCTACCCAACCATCCCTACGGGGCGGTCACCGCTCTTTATATTTCCTTGTTCACAATTACGAATTATTACTTTTCGTAGGTATAGCTATGAATAGTGTATAAAAACAGCCTGCTTGCTGTTGCATATAAAATGGGTTACATTATAGAAATCAGTACCAAGTATCCAATTAAACTGAGATATGAGAACCAATTTGGTATTTAGCTTAAACTCCTGCAGTTTGAACATACTGTAGAGCCCAGCTGCATTATTGATCCCTCTCTACAGAATGAAGCTGTACAGCTGGCTCCTGCTGACCCCGCTAAGCCTCCAATTGACACTGCTGGTGGAAACTGGTCTAATTATTTAGTCTCCATTTGACCCCCCTGTGCTAATCAGAGCCAAGGGGATTGATTAAGTATTTCTTAAATACACACAAGCCCGAGTGGTGTCCGTGTTGGACTATTAGCACTGATTGACCACGAATGGACATGGACTCAAAGGAAATGTACACATTTAAATGAGTGAAGCAATTATACCCAGACGTTCTTTATATCCTAGTGGATAAAGAGCTCTGTGTGAATAGATCCACGTCTCTGGGGACTCAGAGTTTTTCCCTATTTACAAACTAAACTCAACTCAGGCTTAGTTTTTAATCAATCTTCAGCAATTACAAGAAAGGTTTGACAAGTAATGTGAGATGAAGAGATGGAAAGTGAAGAGATGGAAAGTGAAGGGACGAAACGGGCGAGAATTTCAAAGGATAAAAAGAGGAAGAAAAAGGGGATACAAGTGTCTTAAAATATCCAATTCTTCAAAGAGTCACTCTCTGGAGTCCCCAACTTTACCTCCATCCACAGGGATAAAGGTCTCATAGCTCCTTCACATGTGGTGAGAGGGGCTTTGTGATGTGTCACTGTGCCACCCTGTGGCTGAAATGAGAAATGTCACTTTCCAAAAGAGACTGTTACCTGCTCAGTGTCAATATCAGAGAGGAATTATATTATCTATAATATGTTTCCCTGCTACTAAAGATTGTTATAGTATCATGTAGAGATAGAGACTATGTGATACAGTTACTTACTCAGTAACTGTATTGCTGTGCGGGATGAACTGTGAAACAAAATTGGAAAGAAAAGGGAATTTCAGTTATGAATGAATGAATTGAAGTGCTTTTTTTTGTTACTTATTGTAGACAGTAAGCAGCAAAACATTAGCCTGACATCGCCAGACCTTAATGAGAATTAGAGCAAATAAAACACATTTGTTTGGTTCCTAGGCAATCAAAACATAACATGTGCCACATAACCTAATATATTAATATGCATCACACAATCATACACTAAAAACATATACTATAACAACCATATGATATGAGGGGCATTTGTCTTTTATATTTCTTCCTAAATCAAATAATAGTCTGTGTCCAATACGGCAGCTCTTTCTCGTTCCCCGTTGCAAGTCCATATTGAGTCCCTTATCCATAATGTAACGGTCGCTTTCTGTATTTCCAGTTCATTCAGGTTGTCTGTTTTAGAACCTTTTGACATCAGGGCAAAACCCTGTGTGCCAACTTCACCACAGCCATGCCAGCACATTTCTGAAAAAGTATTTTTTTAAACTCTTTGGTGTTAGAAAAGCCCCCATTATCTTATACCTTACAAAATGTTCTTTATTCATGTTTTTTTAATGTATTTATTTTATTTATGGAATTGTTATGTTGCCATCCAGGTGACTGTGTTTGTGTGGCAGGTTTCTTTTCTTTAATTTTGAAGTATTGGGGTGAATTCAGAGTTCCTATCAAAATTGCTATTTAATAGAAGAAATTGCTAATTGATAGAATTAAAAGGAGCACGGAGATATATTGTTTTTGACTCTGCTTGTATTCTTTTTTTTGTTCCCCGCAATGTGCCTAAATCATAAAAAGAAATCAGCTTCTCCTTAGTCCCCCCATAGTGATGCACTGACTCAGAGTGATTGTGTCCTCCTTTAGGAGCTGCAGCCACTGTCGCTGTGGGACACGTGTCTCTGGAGTGGTCTGTGTGGGGGGAACTGGTCCTGGGGGGCTTCACATTCCTGATCGCTGGGGCTTTATTCCTAATGGATCTGACTGACAACATCTGGGTCAGCTACACGTTCTACTTCCTCTTCAAATCAGTTTACATGCAGCTCAGCACCATCTGCACGTAAGAATACAATATGGATGTGTCAGCAGCGCATCAATCCACAAACACTGTGTACCAATATGAACACATGAATCAGTATAGAATTTTCAAATATACAGTATATGATGCCCACAAAGATGTTTTGTGTTTTTTAAACAAGTCTAGATGTGCCTTGTGAGCCATTATGGGCTGTTATGGTTCTGTGGTGAGTGGAGAGTATTCTAAACCTCCAAACACGTCCTAACCATAGTTAATGTTGTTGTAGCACATTTAACGACAGAATCGCTTTACTGACCCTTTGTGCAGGTTAGTCTAGCTTTTTAATGGCACTTTCTTGTGTTATCTGGGCTCCAGCCATGCTTCGTACTCAGATTGTGTAAAGATTTCCACCCTGAGCATGACATAAATCAATTACATCCACCGCTAACACCAACAGTTAAAGGAATTGTTCTGGTTGTTTCCAACCTGGGTTATTTTACTTAATTTGTATTATTGTGACTCTCAAATCTATCTTGTCCACACAGTGTGGGACTAAATGAAAAACTTTCAGTGAAACTATTTTAGCTAGCTTGTCCTTCGTTTTAGGTCCTCCTTCATTTTAATATAAGTACAATATTAAAGTATTTTCATTAGCATGTATGTCTATCCCAGTTTTCAGATAGCCAAGACGCTGAAAAGGGAGCGCTATGCGTTGGTATTCGGCATGAACAGTTTTCTGGGCACAATCCTCCAGAGTGTCCTCACCGTCATCGTCATCAGCTCCAAGTCTCTACAGCTCACCATCACCTCGCAGGTGCTGCTCTCACAAATCACACACTGAGTTCAGGAGATGCTTTGAGCTTAACATTAGATATATGCTTTATATTTTGTAAGGAGAAGATTGAGTAATATAACTGGGGTTATGAAGAGCTTTTACAACAAGTTTGGAAATTGGATATTATCAATACAATGGAGAAGAAACTGCATTTGAATAAATAAGTGAAAGACAATTAAGAGTACTGAAAAAAAAGCCTCAGGACAAAATGATGCTGTTTGAAGGGCAATTAATGAATGATTTTTATAAATCATCATCCACAGTGCAAGTAATCCTCTCATGTCTTTTCAGTTCCTGATCTACGCTTCGTACTTTGTTGCCATTTCCCTGCTGTTCATAGTCAGAGGTGTGTATACTGTGCTCCACATGAAGCGTCCCGCTGGGGGCAACCAGGCAGAGAGAGCCACCAGCCTGCCAGATGCCTAACGCCTGTGAAGACCCTCCAAAATAATGAGGATTTTTAACATATTTGTCATCAATTATTACAGCAGCAGCAGCAACATGTACATCAAGATATTCAATCAATCAAAAAGTGACTGTGGTTGAGTTATTTATCAGTCTGTCATCAGCAGGATTTAACTCATCGATTCTACAGACGTGCTGTGGCTGAAATAGTGAAAGTGTAATCTCTAAATGTGTCCACTAGAGGACACTACCTGCACAATATAAAGAATAACACCACAAAGCAGCTCTGTGGTGGTTTAATCTGAACACAGAAATGTTTGACTATCTATGTAATGTATGGTTTTAAAGCAAATATAACTAGTATAAATAAGTGAACCGTGACATGTTTTGGACAGCAATGTGTCTTAGAAGTCTTTCCAAGATGCTGACGAAATCTATTTTGTTTCCAATATTTCTTTGCATGTATCGTTGTGTGTTCACTTATGTGTAACTAATGCCTCTACAACCAGTCTAATAAACTTAACTGACTGACTGAAATTACTTATCAGGCTGGCAGGATAATGTATTTAGGCTCTGTTACAAATACTGCACAGCCTCCCCAGCACAAACAGCCTGCTCTCATTATATCCCAACACGTTCTCATCCCAACTCGTCCCGCCCCTTGGGGTCACTCTATTTTCGGCATCAAAGCCACTATAGTTAACCTTGGCGTCACTTTAGGATTAGGCAAAAAAAAAACTATAGTTAAGGAAATAACTACATGGTTTGGCTTAAATCTACTACGTTTGTACAGTGAAAATGGCGCTGAACCTTGTGTACACAGGACATAAAGGAACATCTGATTAACATGGCACATGGGACACGAACGGCGGTATCCTGGATAACAGCCCTGTGTTTGTTGGACCCGTCCACCTCCCGTCCTGCCCACTGTGCGACTCTTTCCCTCTTTAAACTATGTCACCACACTCCCAGTGCACTTTCTCGTTAGCGTTTTATGTTGCCATGGATGGGTTTATATTGTAGTTAATGGAACGCCCAGTGCGCTTCATACCGGCGCTAAAGGGTGCCGTGTGTGTACCGACGGCTGTGACAAAGCTTCGGTATTTAACGCCATGGGAATGACAACAGGCTGTATATTTCTGGTGAATATCATTCAAACACTTTCTCTACTGCTACTTAAAGACATACTTCCTGGTTTTAATATAGCTTCCCAGATCCCTCTAAGTGCCTCTCAGCTTGCTGTTGATGTTTTGACACTTAATTAAGAATAAGCTAGGGGTAAATTAGGTGAGTTAGAGGCACCATTAGGTGCAATAGGGAGCATATAGCAACATGTCGTTGCCAGGTAACAAACCCATTTGTTTTTGAGGCTGTGTTAAAAAAGGTCTGATTCAATCTGCTGTGGCTTCTGGTGTGTTTCTATAAACGCTTTTATTGAATAGGTGTATACGGGCATGCTTTGCATAAATGTTTATTTCCAGGAAGTAAATCGATGAAGTAGGACTAAACATGTGCTGTAATCATCGTCCTCCTTGGAAAGTGACCTTGTTATGATTCAGGTTCAGTGCTGCGATTCTTAGCAGGTGGTGCATAAACCCGATGCTCCAGTTCTGCATGTTTATATTAGTCTATAAGCAATGTCTGTCCTCATTCGTGGACACCTTAGCAGTCGGGAAGACAGGGGAAACAAACGGAAATGACGCTCCACAAGTGGTAAGATGATGAATGTGTAGTCACGTCTGACCTATAATTCATAATTAAAACAGTGAAATAATTAAGGTTCCAAGATGGATGACGGGGGTAGCTATTAGCCAGAATTAGCTGGCATATTGCATGCTAATTGATCATATCTTGATGACGACATGTCCCTTGGTTTTGTCTGGTGCTGTCATTAAGACTTGTATTAAATCTATAGTGAAGAGCTTCTTTGCCACTCAAAACTAGAGCTGGAAAATTAAGAGTATCTAATTGCAACATTATCAGGTTAAATAAGTAGTTTGGTTTTATGTAGTCAGTAAATATATCAGTTAACAAATACATTGATTTGTCTTTTCTGCTGTGTTGTTGCAGCTCATCTGCTCATGAAAGTGACAACAGGTGTGCATCTGGTTGAAGGAAGGGTCAATTAGTTCTAAAGCAGGTGACACTGTCCTAAAGTTGATGCATTTATGTGTGCACTTGTGTGCGCCCAATGCAAAATGTTGGTATCAACAATAATAAGCACAAATATCTCTATCTAAGTATCTATTTTGTTTCTTAATGTGTATTGTTTTCTTTGTATGACAGTGCCTGTTTAGCTCACCCCCGTTCTTACCTGAACAGATGGTAGGTTCCATGTTCAGGTGAGACTGATTGAATATATCAGTCCCTGGTGTGTAGCAGTAGGGTTGGTTGGTGGTGTCTTGTTGTGGGGTTTCATTTTTAGCAATGCTAGCAGCATGGCTATAGGGACGGCAATGTCAGTCAATTCCAATTTACCGAATACTTTGTTTTGCACTCACCTGTACGTTGTGTTTAGTGCTAAACAGCAAGTGATAGCATGCTAATATGCTAAAAAAGGATGGGGAAAATTGTATCTGTGTGCACCAATGTGCTTTGGACCTGCTCTCTGAAGTCTCTCCTGTCACAAAAATCATACTTCATCATGAACTACCGGAGTTGTGCAGCTTTATATGTATTTAGAATTATATGTATTTTTGGAAACACACAATTTTTGCTTGTGTTTTTAAATTATTATTTTTTTAATACCACCAGTTTTAAGTGATAAAATTGTTAGTTGGGGTGAACTGGCCCTTTTAACACATTTGACATGAGGGAAGCAGCAGACATCTTGACGTGTCTGTCTCTTCTATATAAATGTCACAGTGAGCCATGACAGTGTGACACTGAGCCAGCATGCCCAACACCAGGACCCCAAAATTACAGCAGCTAAAGGAAATTCAGCCATGATTAACTTCATTATTCACACTTGTGCTTTTCCTGCTGTGAAAGGTCAAAATGTCTTCTGTGAAATAAGGCCTATTGGGATAATGCGTCTCCCTGTGAGAATCAATTCCTGGAACAGATTTGTCGGGTTAAAAAAAAACACTGTCTATACAATGTTGTAAGAGGAAACAAGGATGTGGGTTCATACAATCATCCGCGTCGTATCACACTATCAGCTGCTCAGCAAATAAGCCGCTACACACCTTATTGCAGTTTGCTGAGGTCATACAGTCATACAGTCATCATGCCCTCAACCCTGACAGAAAAGAAAACAACCTGCAGTTCACTTGGGATGGATTTATTGAATGAGAGGCAGAAGCACTAAAGATAGACTCAAATTAATGAGCTTCTTAATACTTTGGCTGACGCACGGGTTTATTGCATATTACAATCCTCATGGACCACATAACACAGTGTATATGTGATAATGGTTAGTATATGTACACAAAATAAAATCTTAGTGTAAAGAGTAACGCAAGGCAAAAATTCACAAAAAGTTTGGTGTGAACGCAGCATAAGTCCTTCAAAGTAATTAGAAGGAAATAAATGGTCACATTATACATTTTTTGAATGCATGAAAATACTTGAGTTGACTCACTATCACTACATTGAGTGTTAGCAGGCATCAAAAATTCCCTTTCATTTAAGTGAGTTTTACTTTATGGCTTTCACTTTGATAAATTATATCACCAAAAGAAATTGCCAAATGTTTTATAATCGGAAGACTGTTCAGTTCGGTGACCGTGTGATCACTGGTTTCTAGTTATAGTCATGTAGGAGAAATCAGTTTGTAGAAATCTCTATTGTACCTCCCACACAAACCTGTTATACAGCCCACATGTTTGCTGCTACATTGCCTCTTTTTCACACTTGTTAGATGCTAGTGGAGGTATTTCATTTTATTCAGCTATTTAATATTTGAAATAACAGACAATAATTATCTTCATTTCCCAACTGTTCATTGGTGCTACTGCCATGCAAGTCTGCCCCAGTTTTTTTCATTGTTGTTCAACTTTCTTTTCTATCTATTAACAGTTATGGTCAGTAATGACAGCCAGGACATTTCCCTTAATGTAGCTAAGAGTCAATATTACTGTAACTCTACAGGTGTGGTTCTTATTTATGATTTCATAGTTGAAGCTCTTTGCAAGTCATTCCCACTGAGCACCCTGTGAAGATAACATATTACATCAACCACTCAACTGGCTTTCTACTTGGTCCAAAATGTCTTTCATAACCATTTTTTTTCAATCTTGTCTTTAATTTCAAGAACTATGTCACTTAAAATCATAATGGCTGACTCACACAGCGATGGCAGCAAGCTATGCCAGGGTATGATCAAACCGCCGGGAGAGATTTGGGTTTACATGTCTCGCTCAAGGACACTGTGACATGTGGACAGCAGGAAGTGGTGATAAAACTGTCAAACGTGCAATTAGAGGACAACCCGCTGAAGAGTCATCCTGAAGAACTCTTCAGACTTTTCCCTTCTCGCATTGACCTTTAGAAGTAGGTTAAGTTGAGCCAGAAAGCTCCACTTGGCTTTTATTATCATCAGTTACCAATCTCTGCTGTGCTGAATTTGGTGCATCTTTGCAGGGAGTGACGAGGCCACCTTTGCATGTATTCATGTAGACTGTGGCTGTGGGGGAGGTGCTTGTGCTTGGGGGGCACAGGACCACAAGATGGTCACATTTACGGACTAAGCGGACTATTACTGCAATATTGAAAAACATTTTTTTTTTAAAGAAATGGCCTACACTTACCTGTCTTCAAATGTATCCATATTATTTTGATATTCCTCTTAATTGGAGGAATCAAACCCCTCAGGCTCTGAAACTCCCTCATCCTTGTCGCTGCTTTGCACAATCGCTGCTAGAACGTCGGCAACTGTAAACTTCCTGAGTGTCCATTGGGTTTACACAAAATATAGAAAGACACATGGATTCACCAATTACTCACGGTGAGAGGCAGATGACGTGTGTGTCGAGCTCTCTTCTCAGTATCCTAGCTTGCCGTGTGAGTCACGTATGATCTCGGAAGAATAAGGACTCGGAACTGGAGAGTCTGCAGATTCCGACAGCATTTGAACTTTTCGGCGCTATACTATTGCAAAGATATTAATAAAACATTGAGTAAAACTTGAGTAACCATGCATGCCTGGTACCAGAGGATTATTATGCTGACGACCTGCTGGTTTTGTAAGGGAAGCCCCCTCCCGTCTTGATCCAACAGTGATCAAACACTTTGTGGGCACACTCACTTGCATTACTCAAGCAATGTTTTATGCATCACTTTGACATGTGGTTCTTCCACCATGTCATGACATTGGGTCCCCACTAGTGATGCATGGGTCAAGTGGGTTTCGTCCAAGCTTAGGTTACTAGAAAATATAACAGGTTTTGGCGGGTCAAAAAGGGACAAAGCAGCGTTCTAAGTAAGTTATTAATAACTTACAGAAACATGCGTACAATAGTCCACCTTCCCTTCCCCTCTCTGTCTCTTTTTCTCAAATACATACACATACACACACACACATACACACAGTCGGGTGGTTGCAGGTAATATAAAACCCTGACCCGTACATCACTAGGCCCTACTAACACAGAATGCCCTTAATCTAGGTTGCTGTTACACAGTCTTCCATGCCAGATAGGCCAGACTGATTGGAGAGGTTATTTATCAATATCACATGTCAGGCACGTGGTTCATTGGTAGGCTACATGTGAGCAGCAGAAGGAAGGGACCTGTGACACTGGTGTTTCTGTTAACATATATTATGATCCATCTAGGCTAGTCCTCCATCCAACCAAGTCGCAAATATGTCAGGATGTCCAACACTTGGCCATCTCTTCCTCTTGCACCCTCTGCCCTCTAAAGTCTGCCTTTACTCTCTGGAGGAGGGCATGGATGGTGTTTGTCCCATCTGTTTCATTATGCACTGTGAGTAGCCAACATCCCCCTCAAAACCCACAGTTTCCGTGCAGTCTGTTAGTCCCCCGGACCCAAAAGAGTAAATAGCCAAAACAGCTTGAGGCTGCATTTTGTAAATATCAAAATGGTTTAACCTCTTTGATCAGATAACATCATATACCTGTGTGCAGATGTTTGCCAGGCCAAGCGAATTGTATCTTCTATGTCCCAAAAATAGCAATAGTTATCATTTTACATCATGATTTAAAGACTTTTTGAGTTTCTTTAAATTATGTGGTACACTTGTGTACACATGTGGTTTAAATGAAGGCCATCCGTGCAAAACACAATGTGAGTGAAGGGAAAAAAGATTAATGTAGAAGCCGTACAATTCAATCTGACAGCCTGAGATAATCACGGAGGCAGACGCAACAACAATGACTAACTAACAGGGTGAATATATTTAAACATGGGGACAATAATTTTGGAATGTCCAGCGTGTACAAGGGGTATTATTACTTCCCTGAACCTATTTGAGCAGTAAGCCTCCTCCTTGTGTAAGCCATGATGGCTTAGTTGTCTAAGCCATAATAATGAAGATGAGGGATCAGAATGGGAAACGCTGGAACATAGTTGCAGGGGATTCGACACCAAAATTAGTATCCAATAAATCTACCAGACAGGACCCTGGGTGTGACGGTGGAAAGTTGATGTTGTCAAAAGAAACCATATAATAATTTTGGAAGTCATGAGGTAAAATAACCTTTCACTGACATTTCTAATCGTTCCAAGCTGTTCCAAACAAAATAGGTTTGCGTAGGATTTGCAGATGAAAATATGGAACAGTTACATCACATTAATGATTATGTGTGCTCTCCCTGTTCAGCCCTGTCTCCCAAAAAGTGCATTCCCATACAAGTAAACTACATTTTCAATTACCATTGGAAGGAAACCTATTTTGTTGCAGATTACGTTTGTCTTTGACGTATCACAAATAGGTTTGTAAGTGGTTGTGTCAAGAAGGTAACCCTCAAATTGCAAAAACTTTCAAAAACTGTCACGAGGCTCGCTGCCCGACGACCTATCCCAACCTTAACTCATCAAGGTCAATGCCTAACCTTAACCATCTTGAGAAAGTTTCGCAATTTGCGTGTTGCCTTCTAGACACAACCTTTGTAAGTCTGCGAACAGACACAGCAAGTGAAGTACTAAATCGAGCGACTGTTAATGACAGTTACGTGGAATGACAACGTTATTGAAAGCTACGCAGTATAAGAACGAGTATAAAAAGTGAGAAAGTCCACTACTGGTGGGCGGGTGGTGGATGGGTCCAACAAACACAGGATTTTCCTACCAGAAGACCGCTGTTTGTGTCCCGTGTGAGACGAAGTCATTTTAAGCCAAAATTATGTTTTTTTTACTGAACCTAACTCAGTAGTTTTGTTGCCTAAACCTAACCAAGTAGGGTTGTTGTGCATTTTGTTTTATTTTGTTTCAATTTACAATGTTAAACAACCATACACCATACCTTTCCCTCGAAATGTAATAGACAATGCAGTTTAGTTGTATGGGACTGCAATTTTGTGGGAGACAGAGTTGTGACCTTTACAGTGGAAACATTTCTCCCCAATGGAATGAAGTTATTTCATAAATAAAAATCTAGAAAATAAGAAAACTCTTTATAACACATTTCATTACATGTGGTGTTCATTTGTCATTTCAACACTTAATTCCAAAATCTGGTCAATACACCTAAAGGCAATTTAGCAAAACACATACCTTGCCATGCCTACCTGTGTTTAAGATATGATAAAATGAAATACTGAACTATCGTTTTTGGGAAAATGGTGTAGGGACACAAAAATGGCAATATTTGAAATATGTCATTAGGTTATTTTAATATATGGCACATGGAATGTCATTAGTTTTACAGGTGTTTGGTCATGAACCAAGGTATTGGACAAATTAAAAGTTTGACCTGATGGTGGCTCATTCTCTGGAAACCATGAATGTCGGTACAAAATTTTCATGGCAATCCATCCAATAGTTGTTAAGTGACTTCAGTCTGGTCCAAAGTGGTGGACCGACCAACAGATAGACATGCTGCTAGCATGGCTAACATTTATTAAAGTTGTGGAAGGGTTGATCAACAGGAAGCAAGAAATTATAAGATGTTCCTTCTTATAGGTCTAATCTGCAGATCTTAAGAAGTGGCATTTGAAATGTGTGAAATGCCAAACAGAACTGGGAGAAATGTGAGAGACTAATTACTAGATGAAGTGAGGACGTGTGAAATTTTTGCTTCCGGTGGATTTCTGATTAGTCACCCAGAGAGACTGAGAGAGACAAAGACGGCGTGTGACTGGGAAAGCTCTGATACAAGCAGCTGCGGCGTCATGAAGGTCACACATCCCCGGTCAACTATGTGGGCGAACATTTTTCATCATTCTCCCTTTGTGGCTTTCTACCTCATGTTTGAAAAGGGCTTTGAATTACACATAGTTTGAGTTTCTGCTCACTGACGACTGGATGACAGAAAAAAAGAGAATCGTGCAAACTGTACAATTTCCTTTCTCAGCTGTGAAGTTTCGTTTTCATGACGTCGCCGTAATGGGTGATTCAGCGGTTACACTTGTCATTATTGCCAGGTGCGACTGGAGTAGGAGAATTAAGAACTCAGGCTTTAACTGTGTTACTCCTGATCAGAATTGCACCAAATCATTTGTTGCTTTTTTTCACTCTCTTCTTCAGATGGTATTTGCTTTCATTAACTGCCCCACAACTACTGTGGGTATGTGTTATCTAATCTGCTGTGATGTTACAATGTTTTTTCTTTGATGTATTATGTACATCTCAGTGATTGTCCAGCCTGAATTTAAGTGTAAAATTGTTGCTGGACATTCGTAGGAAAACGCACAAAAAAATAACATAACTTTCATAAGATTTGATACGAACCACTGTATGAGAACACGTTGCAATTATCCAGCTGTGCAGAGATGGAGATAAAAACTACTTTGGACCTGCATGCACAAATATGCATGCCAATGCATATCCAGTATAGGGACTGTGGATAGAAGTACATCATGTAATGGCATTGATCAAGGGCCATTCTTGTTATTACTACAGCTGATTAAAAGACTGTATATACGCACATTTTGGAACTTGTCTTTGATTAATTAATTTCCTTAGATTTTGCTCCGATTTCGTTCTTTGATTTACTTTACCGATAAAATGATGGTGTTAATTGCTCAAACTGTAAAATCATTTTACACTAGCACCCCACTCTGTAAATGTGCATGTCTGAAACTGAGGGGGAGAGAGAGACAGAGAGACAGAAGGACAGAGATTTAGAACTTGTGTGTGTAGGCAGTGCGTTTGCACCATTGTGTGTGTTGGTGTGCGTGTGTGAGTGATTTTATGTAACACTTGGTTGTCTATTCAGTGGCAAGAATTATCTGTCCTCTGCCAGGCCGCCTCCTCCACACTCTCAGCTCCTTGCAGATCATATCTTCCTCTTCAGATTGCAATAAGATTAATGTTCTGCACTCTCTCTTCATTCTACAGTATGCGCTTTAATTCTTGTCGCATATCATTTTCCATATGTTGTTATATAAATAACAGCGCATTAGCAATTCCTGTGTGCTTTGTATTTGTGCATATGCAATATTTATTTAATCACCTACCATTATGACGGATGAGATAATGTTTGTATTATGTTCATGGTACCTTTGAGTGCTAGTTTGCATGTGCACACTGTAGATGCTGTGTTATGTAACATCTCTGTGCACAGATGCACACATGGAATTATCTGTGGAATACTTAGTCTTGATGAACTCTGCTTTCTAGTCTTCATCCACTCTTCCTTCTTCCCTTTCTTTTTTCTGCCACAACTTCAAACAATTATTTCCATGATCTAATATGTCAAATAAAGTGTCAATTAACTTTCACATCAAGAGTTTTTTAGTTTATAAAATATCAGAAAACAGTGGAAAATTGCCATCATAAGTAAACATCTTCAAATAGCTTGTTTTGTCCACTTAAGAGTTGAAACATACTAAATTTGAAAATACTTTTTTTTAGGGAAAAAATGCAAAAAAATCATCATATATGAGAAGCTGGAACCAGCAACTGTTTTGCATTTTTTCTTGATAGATGACATCTGTCATTTTTAAAATTGACAAAAAAGAAAGTCACACGATAGTTCTTTCAGCACAAATGTGTTTCTATTCTTTTTAGTTCCCTGTTGACGTTTTGAGGTAGAGTCTCTCTCCAGAGCTCAAACCTTCAACAGCCTTATTCCAGACCTCCACATCCACCCCCAGCTCCCCTCCTGCACCACCCATTAACGTCTCCATCTCTTCAACACACCACATCACTGAACAGCACTCCTCCACCTCACAGATGTGCTCGGTTTGTCTTTGGAGATTTCCCTGTGCGAACAAAGCTCTCTTCCCCCCTCGATCTCTCTCTGATTCCACCCCCTCTGCCTCTCCCTCTATCCGTCTCTGCTGCTCTCTCCCCCCACGATTTCACACCAATGAGCATGCCGCGTGTAGCTCCCACTCGCTGGCATCAGAAACACTAGATATCTTCAGTTCCCGAGCTGTACAGATTCATGCAAATACACACCAGCATTGGCTAGACGGAGGCTGCGTTCTGCCAAAACATACGTTTGGGGATAGGCAGTGATAAATAAGAAGGGGAGAAAGAGTCCAGCATCTCTCGCACACAGCAGACTCAAGGTAAAAGATCCATATTCATTTATTGGGTGACAAAGTGTTATGTAATTCTGCTGTGGACACAGAGCTCTGGGCATTATGTGGGTCTTTGTCCTTCTAAATGGTTCGCTGGGCTTATTATTATCTTGCCGCTTTGAATAGCTTATTGTTACATCAGTGAAAACATTGTTGATGAAGTGATTTGACGTCTATGCATTGGAAACTGTAATCAAACTATTGGAAGAGAGGAACACAAGCTGCATACAGGAGTGTTCTCAATATTGCCTATTATCCAGCTGATTTTGTGGGTGTTTTTGTAAACTCTGTTTGGCTGCATGTCCATATTTCTACCTAAGTGATTTCTTATTCACGAATGCTTTTAGTACCATTTCCTGTGAGCACTATTTGAAAATCAGTTCACACCCTCCCACCTTCCCTCCCTTGATGCTGAAAGCTCTAAGGGCTTTCCAGTCCAGTAAATGTCACTCATCAGAGCTATCAAAGATGGAGTAGGGCTTTGAAGCCCACACAAGTGCCACCTCAAGATAAGGTGTATTCTAAACCCTTCCATAACATCCAGATGTTTCACTTTTGAACCCCTCTACTCCTACTTACCCTACCCTTGACCATGATACTTGTTATATCTTGTAAAGGGTTAATTAGTGAGCAGGATTGTATTACCTTTGGACAGTGCCAAGCTAGCTGTTGAACCCTGCTTCCATTCTTTGTGCTAAGCTAGGCGGCTACTTGTTTCTTATGTACTGTACAAACATAAGAGTGCAGCTCATTCGCATTCCCAGTGCGTCAAATACCAAGGCTTTGTCACAGCCATCGGTATGCGACGCACCGGGCGTTCTATTAACTATAATGTGAAGCCATCCACAGCAACAGTAAACACTCCGAGAAAGTGTGCCGGGAGTGGGGTGACGTCGTTTAAAGAAGGAAAAGAGACACACTGGGCCGGCGGGAGGGGAGGTGGATGGATACAACAAACACAGGGCTTTCACCCAGTAGACCGCTGTTCGTGTCCCGTACAATCCACGTTACAATCAGCTGTTCGTTCGTGTCCCATGTTCACAACGTTCTGTGTCATTTTTAATGTAAAAACGTAGTAGTTATTTCCTTAACCTAACTGTTGTGGTTTTGTTGCCTAATTCTAAAGTGACGCCAAGGGAAAGTATAGTGGTTTTGATGGCGGAAATAAAGTGACGCCAAGGGGCGTGACACCAAGGAAGGGGCGTGACAAAGCGGCGGAATGTGACGAACTGGGAAGAGAACGTGTTCAGATCAGCAAATAAGGTTTTTCCCCCCAAAATGTCTTCTTATATTTCTTTAACCAATTGCTTTGATTTCCCAAAACATAACAACATAATGTTAATTAGCACGAGTTTCCAGGAGCAGATATTTTAGGGAAAGCAGATAAAATACTTACAGTGAACGTTATGCACACGTGTTCAATATAAACATGTTGTGTTGGTAGTAAGTAGTTTGCAGACATGTTTAATATAAATGTTGCATTGTTTAATTGATAAATGGTAACCAAGTGACGTTGCTGTGCTGGAATTCTATTCAGGCTAGGGACCTTTTTTGCATGTCAGCCCCCCTGCTCTCTCCCGATGTTTTCTGCCTATTCCAAATATAACTCTAAAAAAGAAAGCATAATCCGATGGCAAACATTTCCCACAAATGTTATTTGGTGATGCAGAGTAGTTGTATATGAAGGTAATTATTAGGTTCCCAGATTTTGAGGTATAGGCCGAGCTTTTATTTCCTTGCCATGCAGCTGGATTCTCACAAGATTGCACGAAAATCCTTCTCGTCAGGCTTCGAGTAATGCATTTCTGTTCAGGCCATTCAGCATCCTGTGGGGAGCTACTGGCAGCTACGGGCATGGTTTAGGTGTGTGAGGCGACACTGAGAGGCAAATGTTTGTTCTAAACAACAGTGTTGGCTCCTGAAGAGGTTAGCGTAGATGCTGCAATAGCATCAGTTATATCAGGACCGCAGAGTTTTCTTCAGTGAAAGAAGAGCAAAGAACGGCACTGAAGGCTTTTCTCGAAGGAAAAGATGTTTTCGCTCTTCTCCCGACTGGCTTCGGCAAGAGCTTGATTGACGGATGGTTCATCCAATCGCCTGTCAAGTATTTTTTGAAAGTGCGTGCCCTTTTCCAAACAGTTTCCAATGACAGCTTATCATATCATCATGGCTTGTCAGGTTATAGTCTTTATGCAAATGCAATGAAGGTAAATGTAATTTTGTTACTCTACTGTATGAACACTGGGATCTTTTGTTTGGTAGAGTAGATCCAATGAACTGTTGTCAATCAGGTCTGTGGATTATCCAGAGTAACCAGAACACTGATTCTGGAAAGACAATTTGCTGTTGATTTTTTTTAAATGTAATTTTTTTTGCTGTGAGCACCATAAACAAAATCCCAGCCATTGTTTTCAGGTGACAGCAGAAATCTCAGATATAAATTTATATAAAAAAAAGATCTGCATGATAAAATCAGTTGTAATCTGTTTAATTGATTCTAGGTCTACTGTCACAGTGTGCAGCAGAATTGTCACCACATGTGGTGATTCAATTGTCAGCGTGTGCTTGCTACTGCATACTGTATGACAGCACTGTTTTAAATCCTACTCAAGAGAAATGCTTTCAGGATCTGCGATGCAAAATTAATACCTGGAACAAACTGATTACGTAAGTGGTTGAAGGCAGGATGAGTGGTTAGAGACATGCGCTCAGTCTGTAGCACTGAGCAGTTAAAGCTGAAAGGATCAAAGCACATGTCCAACTAAAAAAAAAAATAATTTAATACTGTACACCTGGGTTTATTACACGTGGTGGCATGGGTGACTGGATGGATGCGCTAATCCATCGCAAATATCGCAAACATGAATGCCATTTTGCTTTTCTTGAGTCAACCACTGAGTTGACTATTAACTTCCAGGCTCCATCACTGTTCTGTTAACTCGACGCAACATTAAAAGTTGACTGTTTGTATTTCTCCTCCCGACTGCACTGGATGGTTATAGCTTGTTAGCAAAACCCAACTAATAATCTGTAAACCGTTGATTATTCTCCTTATCCTAACACTACCCCAAACAAGAACCTCAGCAGGAGCACGCAAAAGCCCATTCAGTGCAGTCACATCACATCATGTTTGGCTGTAGCCTACAGTACAGACAAGCTCTAATTTTATCACCGATCAAAATGTTCTGCGGAAGCAAATGCAAGTCAGTGGTGCGCCCTTATCATCCTGAACACCCCTGGCATGCATGTGCTTTTAATAGTCCTGTCCAGCCCAGTGACAGGCAGATTAACTTGAGTGTAATCTGACATAGCTCTGAGTCAGATACTCGGCCAAAGATTGGGAAGTTTTTTTTTTCCCCTCCCTTTGCCTCTAACGTGAGTGAGAAGAGCTTCAAGCACAGTCAGTTTTTAAATTTGCCTGAGGCGAAAGCAAATATGCATAACAGTTTTTTATACAGAATATAAAGATTTCAAGAGGCATACCATATCATGGCAGTAGCTGTGAAGAGCTGATTGGGTTTCTAAACACACTGTGCGGGATGAAAGCTGATAATTTTGCGAATTGATTGTGGTTGATTTTAGTTAATACTCTTAAAGTTAAAGCTGCACTAATTAATTTTTTTCTAATTATTTTATTAAAGGGACTTTGTAAGAATCAGAAATTGCTTGTTAACAGCGACACCTGTGACCGTTAAGTCAACGAAAGTCAGAGTCCTGTTGCTCGCGCTTGTGCTCGCTCTACATAGACATGAACGAGCATTGGGTCACCGACCCGCAATGATTTATACGTGTAAGAAAATACAAACAGTTCCTTTAACAATGGTTCAAATGATTGTGTGGCTATGTCTGATAATATTTCATATTAAGTGAATTACAATACTAAGTTAAAAAATGTAGCAATGTTGATAAAAGCTTTTACTTGTTTGTCAGTTCAAGTCTGACACAAAAAAGTGGCAACAGCAGAACACCTGCAGGCAGGAGAGTAACATTAATCCAGATGAACATGATGGTACATGAGGATAAAATTATTAACATAGTAATATTTGTAGAGCAGATGGGCAATCTTTTTTCAGGTTGCCGAATAAGCTGCAGAGATATATAATGTGCCATGTCCCTGTAAGGCTTGCACAGTGCATTTCTATTCTTCTGGAGATTAAATTCGCTGCTGAAGCTTGTGAACTGGACACAGATTAAGCCGATACATAATAAATAGATAGAGGAGAGCCTGCTCGGCAGGGTAGTGACATTAATCTAACCGTACATGAGTGTACCTTTCTGAGTAGAAAATAGATGAAAATAGTATCGGGGCGTTGCGTGCTGAAAAGCCCCTGGGAAGCTTTATCCCAGGTTGACCCATGAGACTGTTGGAAGTGAGCAATGTGCTCAGGTGTCATCACAGGAGGCCCTCAGAGGAGCGAGGGGCCACAGAGTTTTATGGAACATAGCATAGTAAGGAACATGATTATTGTCCAATGTTTTCGTCAATGACTTATTGTTTTCTAATATTATGTCCCCAACGATGACATTGTGCATTTCTGCACATAACAAGAGCTCATTGCTTTTGTTTTTTTTATTTTCAAAACTAGTTTTTAAAATACAAACTAAATTATTTTGATTATAACAAAACTAATAAATACTAAAAGGAAAAAGAACAATTGTGGAAAATTCAGAGTGAAATCAGTTACTGACAAAAAACACAGACAGAAATACTGTAAGCATGCACGTTATTTATATATATATATATATATCTTTAGGAATAGATGAATGCAGGCAAGCTCTTATTACCTGTTTGCATATCAATAACTCTACTGTGTGTTCAGCGTATGAATGACACGGTAATTTGCAAGTCATTTTGCGTGCTATTAGAACGCCGTTCTTGCTATAGGCGTGTCATTTGTACACCATGTGGTTTGTCTTGTCAGCAATGTAACTGCATCCGCGTAAATATGCTACGCTCAGAGCTAGTGATGTAGAATAAAAAAGTGAGAATGGTTATGGTGGGCGGGAAGGGAGGTGGATAGGTCAAACAAACACTCTGAACCAAAAGACATGTGTTCGTGTCCCAAAATGTTGTTATATTCAAGTATCGTTACTGTAGTGACTTTGTGACGAGTTTTCTATACTTATGTTATGTTGTTTCCGTATGTATTTTACTTAGTTTACGTACTTATTTGTAGCCTAACCATGATATTTTTCCTAAACCTAACAAAGTGGTTTTGTTGACTAAACCTTACTGCGGCCGTTACAATAGTTTTGTTGCGTAGCGGGAAAATGACACGCAGAAAGAGGCGTACAAATGACACGCTAAAAGGCTAAAATGCGTTCACATGATAGGCGAAACATCCTTATGTTATGCTATTTGTGCATCTTCTACCTGTCAATGAAAAGAAGAGCAGAGAAGTGTTTTTTACCAACTGTGCCACGTTGGCGGGTGTCAGACCAGCTGTATGTGTGACTATTACTCACAGCTGTGGCTATATATAGCACCTGTTTATTAATTCATCACAAGTACCTGTGAGCCATCGGTGGTGACAACTCAATCATTCATATTAAACATGAAAAAGAAATCAATGATTCAGTTTAAAGCACTGTTATCGAAATAGATGTTAGAAAATGCTTCACAAAGGACAAGAACAATCACATAATGTAATAAAAGGATACCTCCATGTAAACAAAAAGAATGATCAAATTGAACACAAAAAAGTAATTAATCGTGTTATTGTTTTTTTTAAATATGTCTTTGCTTACATTTTATAAATTGTTGTGTAGACTGCAAAATAAAAAAAAAATAACTGACACGGTTTTATTCTATTATGAACATCAGTTGATGTGTGGGAAATACATATTTTCTCTACACTGTGTATTCCCGGAAGCATTTTCTGAGCTGGCCTTGACACAACAGGACTCTTGTTTACTGTAAACTGTGGTGACCAGTGTCCTCACACATGTCAAATCTATTTTAAACCAATCGACTCCCTTTAAAACGATCTGTTGTGTCAGAAAGGGCTCATCATTTTCACTTTTACCAACGTTCCCTATCACGTTTCACCCTTGTGTGCTTTTCCAGCAACACATGGGCACAAGGAGACGAGTCAGAGAGAAGCAATGGTGTTTGTAGCTGCGGGTGTTTCTGGATCAGAGTAGCAGTATAGCGGCAGATTGTGTCCTGTCCTGAAATCTACCTGCAGCATGGCCGAGCGCAACAGACATCTGCCAAGTCAGAAATAAACCCCAATATCAGACATGATTCCTCCTTCTGTCGCTTCTAACGGTGGCAACGCATCAGATGGTCTGACACATCGGGCTTCCGCTAACGGGGCAGTGTGCACACACACAAATACACGCATGCAAACACACAAGTGCAAGACCACAGTTGTGCTCTTGTGACTCAATTCCCAAATCTGACAGCTATAGCTGCAGAGAGGAAAGGGACAAGCCTGGACTTGCCAAGACTGAATTGCTGTCCAGTCACCCTGGATATCTTGTCGTCTGAGTCACAGTGCATCTTAATTAGCCTGAAAACAGCTAAATCGGTGTCTTGGAATGAATAGAGAGTGAGAACGAGATGATTAATGTGTTTACATCTTGAAACATTTGGGATGGATTACAGCAGAATTTGAGAGGCGTCCTTTGGGATTTAAACATCCCCGCTTGTTCAGCATTTACCTCAACTGTAATAATCTTTTGCATTTGATAAGAAAATGCTTTTCTCTTGCTATCTTCTCCCTATGTAGCACAATAGAAATTCAACCTATACATTTTTATTTTATTTACTGTAGCACTGACTTACTCATAGACATGTGTATTGGCAAATTATGCAATTTTCTGCCTCTGCCAACATTTTTTAAAATGCATTTGATTAACCTCGAGGAACTTCATTCCTTTGGTAGCATTTGGTTGAGTGTTTTAGACCCTGTGTTCTCTAGGCCAAACAGTGTCAAAGAAGCAAAACAATCCGACACAGCTCAGTGGCTCTGCAGAGAGAAGACAAGCGAATGATCCTGTTTTAATGTGTGTGAAGAAGTGGAGGGGGCAGTGTGGCTGACAGTGACTGAGTGAATTAATGAACAAGTTCATGAATTAGAATTAATTAATGGATAAGTGAGAGACAGCTTCTAATTAGTGAGGTTGTGAGAAAGCCGGACAAGCCCAAGTGATATTGTAAAGGACTGGAGTGGACATAAACTGTAAGTAGGCATTATTGTTCGCTATAAGCACCATAGATGTGGGTTATTAGGGGCCTGCTACGCCTACTACGTTGTAAAAGTGAAAGCAAAACTTAAAATCAACACATTCTAACATGCTGTAAAACTGAATGAACAGAACATTTGTGAACTGTTGTATGAAACCTAAAGGAATAGTTTGACATTTTGAGAGATACACTTATTTGCACTTATTTGCAGAGTTAGATGAGACGATTAATACCACTATCATGTCTGTATGGTAAATATGAAACCATTTACCAGATATTGTGTGTACTTTGAATTACTGCTAATAGATTTTTTAATGTTTCTTTTTATTATTGCTATTGTTTTATTTGGTGATAGTGTAGGCCTACTTGTACTAGTAGTAACAGTGTGTACTGTATTACAAATGTAAAATTAAATGATCTCTATTGGACTAAATTTGGTAATTGTGGATAGGATGTTATCAGCATTACATTAAAGGAAAAATGTGTAACATTTTGGGGGATCTATTGGCAGAAACAGAATATAATATTAATAAGTATGTTTTCTTTAGTGTATAATCACCTGTGAATAAGAATCTTGTTTTCTAGAGAGGGCCATTTGCGTTTTTGCGACGGCCACCGTAGTTCTCATATACTACGCTAGGCTAGGCACACGGGAGAAGTTTCAGTTGATTACAATGTGCAACCTCACCGCTAGATGCCGCCAGATCCAACACACTGCACCTCAAACAGAATACAGTGCTATATAAAAACAGGGTGACGCATGTCGGAGGATTGTCCCAGATTTAAGACAAAAACGTGATCTGCTATGATTGGGCGCAACGAAGTGTCCAAGAATTCAGCTCGACAGGTTGCTATTTTTAACTCGCACTCAGAAGGAACGAGAGCAGGGATGCGACCTGTCCTTTTGATGTTCTTCTTTGAACCTGAGAGACGGCATGAGACACACATGGCCTTCAACGTCAATGCTAACGTCAGTGCGGATATGTGCACCGTGAGCATCCATGCATTTGTTACCATGCTGGTTATATATGTAGTATTATACAATTCTGTCCACCCATTGGCATTAAGCACATTTTCTGCAATTTTTAGATGAATCCAATCTCATCATTATTAACAAACCCTGTTTCATAATCACTTTGCAGCGTGTCAGCTAATACTACACCTGCTGGATGTCTTGTCAGCATGCAGAAATGAGGAAATGGAGGGAAATCTGAAAGCCTGCATTGCACCAAGTTAGGTAACATCAAAGAAGATGCTCATACACACACAGAAAGACACAACTCCCATGATCCAGATTTTCCCTTCTTAATCCACCAAGCCCAACAGGCATCTGGTCTAGCGGATGTTGCTTGTACTGTTAGATTCACGAGGCGTGTATTTGTGTATATCTGGGACGTGAAAGTGCCGTTGCTGTTTTTAGCCTCTTTCCTCCAGGAGCCGGCCTCGCTGCATGGCTGAATACAACATGCACTGCTTCCTCCTGACTACATGGATTTGTCAGGGATTTTTATAAATAGCTCAGCGGCAGCACGTGTCCGCACCACGCTGCCGACGAAGAATGCACTGCTCACATCAGTCAGAGAGATACCGATTTGTCTAGAGAGTCGAGCATAACAGGAGGAGGGAGGAGGTCTGTTATCATGTTATTGACGGTTTGGCTCACGCCAAACAGACTCATCAATATGTCCACGTCTCTCCTCATCAACTTCACTGGATGACCTTTGTCTGCTGAAAAAGACACATGCTGACACACATACAAATTTGACCATAATAAATTGTTGAAGTGTCCACTTCCAATATTATTGTATCAAAGCTGCTGTCCAATGTTCCAATATTTATTCATTGAATTCCCTTGTGTTCGTGCCACATAAAAAATTCAGAGCCAGATGTGTTTTACATGAAATTCAAAGCACTAATTGCAGTCTGACAGCGTGTTGATGCATATACAATCTGTGTGAAATAACCTCTAATTTTCACTTATTATCGCTCTGTCTAATTATCCAATCCATGAATGGGGGCGCCCACACAATGGCACAGTTTGAAGGAAGAGCAGCTTGGAAAGCGTAACTCGGTGGTGGAATTTGACTGAGATGAAGCCATCAGCAAGGGCAAGGCAGGCCAAGTTTATTTGTACTGCACTTTTTCAGCAACAAGGCAATTGAAAGTGGTTTACGTAAGATATGAAAAGGCATTAAGAGAAGATGAAAAACACAAGTTTAAAAAGAGTAAAATGCTGATTTTTGATAAAACAAATCCAATTTTGACTACTATGTATTTTGCTCCCCCCTAAAGACAATCTATTAACTTTGTACATAAACTGAATAATGACCGGAATGCCATGAAATTTGATGAGGAAAATCACGTTCCTCAGAGGATGTATTCTTTTCATTTTAGTGATCCGCTTATCTTTTCTCCAACAAAAATGGGACCTTTACACAGTATGTTTTGTTATGGGTGCCAGGTCCATTTTATGAGCATATTCATGCTCTTCAGAAGAATAACCCATTAGAATTGTGCGGCTCTATTAGCTTTTGTGTGCATTTTATCATTAACTTTACATTTTTTTAACCTCCCTGGCTGTAGAGGTTTTAATAACAGCGACGTATCCTGAATTAGTGTGGAAAAAGTGTTCAATGTGTTGGCATTACTGCCGTCCGTCATTGTGTGAAAAAGTCAACCCACCAACACTCTTTTATAACCTTCCACAAGTCTATGGAGAAAACAACTTATATTCATGGTCTATACTTAGTGTGCTCCATTATATTTTCAACCCTCTCTGAAAATAACTCCACATTAATAAATGAAGTGCACCTTGAGATTATGACTCACAGAGATGACACGCAATACCTTTCCAGTCCAGTGCATCTGTTTTATATATAACATCTGATACATAACATGGCGTTTCTGGGGCAGACGGCATCATATCTACAGTGCCTTCGAAAATAAGCTCTTCAGTGTTTTGATTTATTCTTGGTTGGTAAGAAAAGCTTCTGAAAGAGCATGTACGCCATTAACTCGCCACTAAAACCCAAACAAATGCTCCTCACTGGAGAGTGAAGCAGGTTTCATTGAGATTATGCTTGTATTTTTTCTTGTGTACTCTATGCAACAACTCATATAGTTACCCCTCTGGTGTTCACACTATATATCATATCAGAAAAGTGATATATTAGTCCAACCAACACACAAATGCACATGCTGTCTCTCACACAAATACACACAATACCTGAAAACAACCTGTCAGAGGTAGATGGAGGACACAAAGTGAAATTTTAAAGAGCCTTGGCATTCATGTCGGGGATCAAGTCTATTAATTCCAGAAAATGGCTTTCAGGTGGCTAATGAACAGCACATTTCATGCAATGTTCCCAATTCAAGGTCCAAGCATCAAAACAATACGACGAGACGGGAATACGAAAGAGGAATACTTATGAAATAGGGTCTTTTTTAAGGTGAATGGACAAATACTCAATGGAAGGATGGATGAATGAAAACAGATACATGCTGTTTTACTACCAACAAACACAAGGCTTTCACCTAAGAAACCAAGTTTCCCTTTCACGTTTCAATTAGCTGTTCGTTCATGTCCCGTTTTCACAACAATCAGTGTCATTTTCACTTTAAAAACATAGTAGTTGCGCCAAAGGTACGTGACGCCAAGAATATGTGACAAGTTGGGATGAGAACGTGTTGCCTCATCACGCCGTACTATATGAAAAAGTAGCGACGAGAACTACATTCTATCGTTTTTATCAATGCAGGTCCTCAGTTTATTACTTCTCTTTTCACATTTAAAACTGTTGCTCACCAGAACAGATCTCAGGACTGTCAGACTCGAGTTACCCCTCAGGTAAATACTGATCATGGGAAGACTGCCTTCCACTACTTTGCATCATATAAATGGAATAAAAACAATTTAAAATAAAACTTAAATGTCTCATCCCACTGGCTGATTTTAAACGTTTAATTTCAAATCTATTTAGGTGGATTGTTGCTGACGCTGTAAATGCTTTTTTGTTATGTCTGCTTGTGTTCTTTGTATGTTATGTTCTTTTGTTGTATGCATTTGTCTTTTTGTTTTGTCTAGCTATGCTTGTTTTTCTCTCTCTCTGCTGTACTCAGGTCTCTCAAAAGAGATCTTGATCTCAATATATACTGTATATGCAAAAGCCAACCATCATGTAAATGTAGCATTGCTACAAAGTAAGCAGAGATTTCCAGGTTGTAGGGTTCTCTTATCAAGGTAAAACACAAATAAAGCCTCCTCTTGAGGTACCTTCTTTGAGGTTTGACAGAATAAATAAACTCTATCACAGGAATAACAGGAAACCGCTTTCTTATCATTATTGGCTATTTGGAGGAGGGTTAAATGAGAAGACTGAGTGGTTCATAAATGTATTGCTGTTTAACTCTTTATATCTTGTTTGTTTAACTTTAATAAAAAAAAGGCAAGAATATAGCCCGGCACAGAACTCCCTTTGAATGGTGAATTTATTGTTTATTTGTTATTGTTTGACCCTTAACTTTCAAGAGTGAAGCTTGGAGAATTTCACCTGAATGGATTAAGACTGATCTGTCTGTCCACCTGATGGTTTTCATCAATGTTTCCTGTGAAATAGACCTACTTTTACCCAAATTTTAGGGCCTTTAGTGGAGCATCTTTTCAATCGTGCCCCATCTGGAGCGACCTAAGTGTCCCGGAGGGAGAACATTGACAAATAGTACATGACAGCAGCAGTGTGCAAATAAGATGGGACAAATTGTGATGAGAGATGGGAATATGGTTCAGACTATCACTGCAACCCAAACTCATGGGAAGGTGTATAAAAACAACATTACAACGATATTCCACGTGTGATGAGGATGCATTTTAGGCTTTTTTGTACGCCACGCAACAAAACTACGGTAACGTCCACAGTTAGGTTTAGGCAACAAAACCACTCAGTTAGGTTTAGAAAAAACATCATGGTTGGGCTTAAAATAAGTAAGTAAACAAAGTTAAAAATGTATGGTAACATAAGCTTGGAAAACATGTCACAAACGTCACTAAAAAAGACGAGACAAACGTCATTAAAGTAACTGGCAAAACAAAACACCAGTCTCGAACACCAGTCTCTTGGTTTAAAGTCCTGTGTTTGTTGGACCGGTCTTTTTCGCTTTTTATTCTACGTCACTAGCTCTTAGCGTAGCGTATTTACACGGCGCGGTTCCATTGCAGTCAGTGCAGACTACATGGCATATAAATGACATGCGAAAAACAAGAAAGCCATTATATATATTATATTGCACGCAAAATGCCTTGCACATTATCGTGTCATTCCTACGCCTTTTCCTGCAACCACTAAAAATTTAATTGTCTATTTTCCATAGCCAACAAATAAATAAACCCAAGTCTCAAATTGTTTTTATTATTTATTCTGTTTGATAATTCTAGCTGTTGGCGGGCACTGTCCTCTTACAATGATAACTTTGATGAATAGCTAAATTGTTGCATAGGAGGTTTTCTTAAACTCTGCAATCTACACTCAAACAAGAAACCTTATGAGGATGTGAAATTTGGTATCAGGGGTACTGATAGCTCCCTGCTGAATGAGGCACAGCCATACTGAATCAGCTTTTTGCATATGGAGTCGCACCTGTCGTCTACATCCAGTCCAGTCAGTTGGCCTTATCTCTCTGCATCTTATTTCTTACAATCAGTTTATTCATCAGGACTCCCAACAACATTTAAACACATACATAGGCTAAATATCTAAAGGGACAGACCAACTACATGAAGCTAAAACATACGATTAGCCACCTTAGCAACAGTTCAAATGGGACGGCAGTGTTCTTGATGGTGCTGAGCTTATAGTTAAAATGCATTATAAAGTTATTTGTGATTTTATGTGCTTGTTTTGGTTGCACTTTCCACATCAATATTTTTGGAGCTGGTTGTTGTTTTAACCTACAACTAAGGCCTAGGTAGGCTAAGGTCACAACTTCTCAGTGGAATGGAATAAAAGATTTATTTGTAGCGACAAACATACCCATGCACGGACATTTTAATCTGCATACACTGCACACATGGAAGGTATGTTTTCTTTTTGATTTTAGCGGAGATATACAGTGAGGAGAAAACATTAAACATTGTGTGTTTTGTTCAGCAGGATCAGCACCATGAAGACCAGATTAGGCTGCCTGTCCAACAAATCGGACTCCTACAGCGACTTCTCCGAGTTCCTGCCTCCTCTCCACGAAACCACTGCCAGATGTCTGAAGTGAGTATGCCAAAAAAATCCTCTGCCTACTTCTGTGGGACTACCAAACTTTGAACAAATTAAAACCCAAGCGTCTGTTGTGTTAAATAACTCTCTAGATGCCACACTTGGCCTTGGACATGTTATGAAACATATTTAAAACTCTTGAAGTAAAAGCTGTCTTCTTTAAGACATTTATTAGTTTTTAGTATTTTAGTGGGATTTTTAATGTAATATATTGTACTCCTGTCAGCGAACATGCCGGCAACATAGATTGGCAGTTTAACTCTCTGTTGTTCAATATACCAAATAGTTGCATGATACAATTTTAGCCTATTGCAAAGGCCATTGCAAATGAATGCCAATAGAGAAAAATTCTCTGTGTGATTAGATTGGTTTAAACTTAAGCTACCCTGCCATAATCAATATGATATATTAAGCACAACCATTAGTGGAAATGAGGTCAGTCATTAGGCTTCATAATGCCTTAAAGGGGCTCTTTATGATATCGAGAGCATTAATATACCATCAAACCGCTATTTGCTATGAGAGATATAGTAGAGTAATGTCTACATTAGCAGAGAATGAAGTTGCTCACCAGGCATTTAGCGTGCAATATACTCTGCGTAAATATACTACACTTAGAGCTAGTGATGTGGAATAAAAAGCAAGAATGACGGCTTATGGTTGGCAGATGTGCCGGTGGATGGGTCCAACAAACACAGGACT
This sequence comes from Sebastes fasciatus, assembly GCF_043250625.1. Classification (NCBI taxonomy): domain Eukaryota; kingdom Metazoa; phylum Chordata; class Actinopteri; order Perciformes; family Sebastidae; genus Sebastes; species Sebastes fasciatus. Next base: position 13,359,721 of record NC_133799.1, read on the forward strand.
TTCAACCAGGAAACCGGTGTTCAAGACTGGTGTTTTGTTTTGCAAGTTAGGTTAGTGCCGTTTTTTAGTGACCTTTGTGACGTGTTCTCCGTACTCATGTTACGTTGTTACCGTACGTATTTTACTTAGGTTTAGTTTAGTTTAAGCTCAACCAGAGCGATTTTCCTAAACCTAACTAAGTGTTGGTTAAACCTAATTGCGGTCGTTAGAATAGTTTTGATGCGTGGCGTACAAATGACCTGCGAAGAACTTAAAAAGCGTTCGCATGGCACACATAATGTCTTTGTAATGTCGTGCTATTTATTCGCCTTCCTGTGAGAATGGGATGGTATGTTGTAATCCAAGCTTTTTGCTTTGTTGACATAGCCGTGCATGTGAGCGTGCCCCATTGGCTAGCTCACTGCCACCGCTCTGCACTGCCCTCATATAGGTGGTTACAGCTGATAATGCCATCCCGACTGATGGCGCCGTCGCGGAAGCGTAGCACCCACTCTCTGGTTAGCTCTGTCAGCAGTGTTGCCGTTGTTTCCACTCTTAGCACCATGAGCTGAGAGCCACCGGCTCAGCCGTCACCATGTTGACAGCCATGCAGAGGCAATAGAAAGGCTCCCAATCTTGCATTCAGCACCTTTAAATTGCAAATATTTCATAACATGGATGGTATATTAAAGCCTCATGAAGTTTAAAATACTTCCAAGAAAATGTTTGCATCCATTTCTATGCAAATTAATCGATGCTCGAACAAAATATCCTATCATAAACTTCATAGAGAAAACGGTAGCAGGTTTAAAATGTTTAAGTTATGTTGTTATTGAACTTTTATGTTCACGACAATGTGTTTCATAAATAGTCTAATGTTCCATTAAAATTTGCAAAAAAGGTCTCCTCTCGTCCTTCCTGTCATCATTCTGTAAATGGAACCAGATATTACAATTACTTTACGGCCTTGAGCAGAAGCAGCGCTGTGAGCAGGGGACAAATCAGACATCAAACTCGACTGCCCTTTAAATAATACATACAGCACCATCTTGTGTTAAAAATGCATGAAAGTACCTTGGTTGGTTAGCATCTCACTCAGGCAGTCTCCTTTGTCTTTCTCTCCATCAGAGTATCAACGGATGAGGTTGTCCGATGGTCAGAATCGTTTGATCATCTCCTGTCTCACAAATGTAAGTGCACGTGTTCTATTTTTCAACACTCTGCACACTGCATTAAAGCCACTTTAATATAGCGATAAAATAGTCCTTTCCTGTTGCTTTAATAGTTTCTATTTTTCACTCAGTGCAAGTCCATTTCCCCCCTCCAAGCACATCTTATGTAAGGGTCTCATCTCTGTGTTGTGTGGACTCCTTTCCCGCATAATGAGTCACATACTTGTCTGTGACCTTCCCAATGGACGAAACACACACGGGCACAGACTCGGTCACACACATCCATCTGCACAAACAGGTCTTGTGTTTATTTTCGAACTGCTAACAAGCTTTGTGACGTAGCATCGGTGGCATCGAGTTCATCCAGCTGACAGAAAAGTGGATTCAGAGCTTGTCCACTTTGTGAGATTTCTTCATCACCGGAAACACTCAGCACACACTCTTGCTCCTCTTTGACTGATATAACTAGTCTTTCTCGGTCTCCTGTCCTGCGTTAACCCACCCATCCACGCCGTCCTCCTCCCTAAACAGACTTACGTGGACTTTGATTAGAAACGGATATGTGATTTGTCCAAAAGAAATGTAATCCATTAGAAAATATCTTCCCTCAAAACGTACTGGACAATGCAGTTTCGTAAAATGAGATGTCATTTTTAGGAGACCAGTCTGCTTTTGCTGTATTAGTAGGCTATGTGCACATTTACGTGCATCAAGCATATACAGTAGTTGACACTACACACATTCTTGGTGAATGTAAAGGGCGTTAATGCAAACACAAAGTGTTGATGGTGGTAATGTGCCCCTACGTGTAGTAGTGCGCTAGCAAAGGCAGGGCAGAAAATGACCACCAGCAAATGTTTTATGAAGAAGAAACACATTCACAATCTGCCTATTATTTTCTCAATTAATTGACGTAATTATTTTGGCTGTAAAATAGTGAAAAATGCCCCGAATACATTCCTAAAGCCCAATGTTACAACTTTAGGTGTCTTGCTTTGTCTAACCAACAGTCTACAATTCAAATATATAAAATTTACAATGATATAAACCAGAGAAAAGCAGCAAATGTTCACATTAGAGTAGCTGGAACCAGTGGATATTTGGCATCTTTGCTTCATGAATGCCCTAGTTTTAGTCAGTTATATATATTTTTTAATTGACTAATCAAAAAGGAAGCTCCACAGGGTTTTTTTCAGGATTTTAATCAATTGTCTACTGACACATCAACGGATATTGATTGTGGCTAAAATACATTTTGCTGCCGGAACCGTCCACAGCAGTACATCGCTTTCGCTTTGGTGGTTACTCCTGTCTGTTTCCCCAAGCTGGGGGCGCACCGACAATCATCTATTGTAGGTAGATGTGGATAAGTATCTCAAACAACCCTACTCGAAAAAAAAAAAACTGTCAGTGTGTAACTATGGTAACACAGTGTGTTCATAGTAACGTCTACTACTAAACGGTTGGTTTTTAGTGTTCGCTGTGCTGAAATAAAAGACACACCTGTCGTGTAGTTCAAAGATAGGAGTTGTTTGTCTCTACTTTCCTGTAGCTTCTACAATATTAGTATTTACTTATGTTCATAAAAGAACAGCGAAAGAAAGAATAAATGAAAGAAAACGTGTATATGTATCTTTCAGGACCTTCGCCTTGCTCACAGGCCATCCTTATCATAATAATACTACTTTAGGCAAAACGAAATTCAGACGGTGGCTGGCGTGACCACGGGTTTGCACCACTTTTTTCTCTTAAATTTATGACTTTATAATCTTGCAAATTTGTGAGTTTTTTTCTCGTGAATTTACAACTTTAATTTCGGAAGTGTTTTCTCTAAATATTACACCCCTCCCCCTGGCTCCGTAATTATTATGTTTTTTAACGTACAATGGAACTAACACGCCATCCTACAATTTAAACCAAAACATTATGTTTGTTTTACTAAACCTAACCAAGTAGTTTTACTGCTTAAGCCTAGTAATGAAACAGTATTGTTGCGTTGTTTCGTTTTGTTTTGATTTACAAATTAACCACACGTTTAAACCGTTTAAAACACGACCGTAATCCGGGAGAAAATAAACTGTAATTGAAAAATTTGAAACGAAATTGAGGATGCAGTTGTAGTTGTACGGGAACGTAATTTTGTAGGAGACAGGGTTGCAATCGTAGTTACGTTTCAAAGCTTTGGTCTGAGTTTGCAAAACTAGGATGCACCACTGTGCTAACAAAGGGATCAGAGACAGCCGGCCTAGACTGAGAGGGAGCTGTAAACAGCCTGCAATCACATGAACATTGTCTGTTTTGTCCTGATCGAGGTTGTGACATAACACCTTTGTTTGACACATAACTAATGGAGCGCTAATATTACCCGCGGAAAACATAAAACTTGTCACACAGCCAAGAATAGAGCCGTCTCCATGGCGGAGGGAGCGTGATACACCTGCGTATCCTGTTTCAATTTGACCAAGCTTTAGTGAGATGAACTACAACGTGCAGATTGAACACACACAAACATGTTCATTACATGAGTAATGTCAAAGCAATAGGAACACAGTACAGAATGTTCCCTCGACAGGTTATTACATTCACCTAGGCATTAATTTAATTTAAAAGAAGGGATAGTGTACTACAATTGGACCTGACTGCATATTGTGTCATTCTCCAGAGTGTAAAGCTGATTATGTGTTGGCTGGGGGCCTGACCTGTGCACACTGTCTGCTATTATATGTCTTGTTAGTACAAGAACATTGTGCGAGGTTGACATGCAGCATAGCCTTTCAAGCTTATTGTGTCAGGGTTACAGTTTGCATTTTAGGCAAGGTTATTATCCAGGGTGACAACAAAATGACAGCTTTTCAAAAAAAAAAAAAAAGGTCAGCATTTCAAGTACTGAGAATAGCAGGAGTGTTTTAAACTGAGCAACAATGTATTTTTTGACTTGGCTGGTCCCAGTGTGCCACATGAGTCTCCTGCGATTGTCTCAGTCCCAGCTGCAGTGCATTGTCCTAATGACTCCCAGCTGCTTCTAATTGCTCTGGTGCATTTAAGCTGAGTTTCTGGACCGCCTCTTGTCATTTCATCAAGTGCACTTGCTGCACTGACATCTCAGCTAGAGTTCATGCTTAAGTTCATGTTAATTTGCCTATAACCTGCAATAGATTTTTGCCTCAACTCAGTCTTAACCTTCACTTTGTATGCCCTCTTCCTTCTCCCTCAGTCAGCCTTGCTCTCAGCAAAACACTGCCTCAGTCTAACCTCCTCAACCACCTACCAAGTAACAGACCTTTAGCCCCTCTTCTTTCCAAATGAAAGCTACCTTAAATACTTCACCAGCCTTTGTCTTGTGTCTACTTTTGGGTCTACCCTGCTTTTTTTTGTTTTTACCACTATTGGGCATTGTTTTTATGAGTATAGGTCTCTGTTTTGTTTATAGTTTGTGGTGTGAGCACATGGATGGCATAATTCACATCTTGCTGTTGGTGTTGTGCTATTCTGCTCATTAACAGTTGTTGGTGGTAATGTGCCGAAAAAAATAGCAATGCACCAACAAAGGCAGTGAAGAAGACTACGAGCATGAAAACATGTATGCCCTCAGGAAGCGAGCCAGGCTTTGAAGCAAATTTTCGTAGTGGCCAAACGGCGGTACTACAACTTCCATGTCCAAAAATACTTTATCCCATAGACTTACATTGGGAAAGAGATGTCAGTAAATCAGAGGATGATTTTTTTTTTTTTTTTGGGGGTAAATTAACTTCCCAGAAAGAACACTTGAATAGCCCTTATTTAAATCATTAGGTCCTAAAACTTGTAAATAAAGTTGTAAAATGCTCTAATACTCGAATCCACAGTCGTTTTCCTTCCTCCGTTAATATGAATGAGCCCGGGTCCGAGGCTGGGCCGAGCGGCTGGGAAGCGGAGTTAAAGAAAACGCTGCTGCGCCTGCTCTATGGGTTCCAATGGATGAGGAAGATCACCGGATGATCCGGGTACTTTATCACTCGTCAGTCGAGCCATTTTGGCTTCATGCGCCACTGAGCAACTCTCATATGAATGAACAGGAGCCTGCCTCCAACGCTGTATCCAGTTCTCTTTATACATCCATGGTATGCATGCATTCTTGCATGTGGACATTGCACAATTGAAAATATTTACAAAACAGGCTTTGCGAATGTTTTATGAGGATGGAAATGTAATCACACTTGTTAGACTTTAAAGTGTCCAATGACCAATATTTTTTTTGCTAACAATGTGAAACTATGTGAAAGAGGTGGCTTGTAGTGATGAACCTGGAGAGAATTATCACCTTAATCAGCAGCTCCCCTCAGCTTTATGGAGCTTTATAGCAGGGAACACTATAAAAGCTTGAAGACTCCCTGTTGCCTGTGACGTCTGCTTCCCACTTGTTACCACGGTTATTTGGGGACTTCTTCAAACAACAGTGTGTGTGTTTGTGTGTAGCCCCGTGCCCATGTAAACCTGCCTGTTGTTGTTGTGTACACTCATGAGATTATGTGTGTTTCTGTGTGAGTAATGTTGTTGAATATGCACAGATGGACCATCCCCAGTTTTATTAGGTAAACAGCAGAAATGAGAAGGGTGGAAATAACATGTCAATGTGACATTGGGCCCAAAGAAAAACATGCCCTTCCTCTGTGTTATCATCAGTGGGGAGCACATTAATTGATCACTTATCTTGACTAATGAAGACAGCACAAAAAAACCCTCTTTGTGGGAGTATTTTGTTCCGATTTGTTTGTGTTCTAATCATGAGAGCTGTTTCCCGCTCCAGGGAACAAGAGTGTGTACGCACTGGAAAAATGTCAACACAGGGTGAAGGGTATTATCACATGATCAAGCTACTCTACGTTGAAGAAGAAAAAAAAAAACATCCTGCTGTACAGGAATAGGTGGTACACTGCAATATCAATCATGTTTTTGACGTGCTTTTAGTTGTTTTTACCTCCTCCCCTTACCAGTCTGATTCATTTTGTCCTTTCCAGATGGCCTGGCTGCCTTCCGGACATTTCTCAAGACCGAGTTCAGTGACGAGAATATCGAGTTTTGGATGGCCTGCGAGGAGTACAAAAAGATCAAAAGCTCAACCAAGCTTGTGTCAAAAGCAAACAAGATCTTTCATGAGTTCATTGATATTCAGGCACCCAGAGAGGTGTGTGACCGGTGTTAATGTGTCCTTCTTTTTACTTAATGATGCTTGAGAAAAGCCTTTTTTCAACATCAATATAATTGTGATATATTGATATAATCATATACTGACCATGACAGAGACCAAGGTTGGATCAAGGTTTAAGACTCCATTTGTTTACAAAGGACTCATATGATTGGTTTTTTTTCTTTAAAAGAGTAACAGGGTTTAGGTATTTTTTGCTCTATTAAAATCAAATGTGACCTTTTTATGAAGTTCTTTCAGTTACTTCTAGCATTGATTGTTGTGAAACCGTGCCGCCATGCCATTGTTCCGACGGCCCATTATTCCAAAACCCCAATAATCGGAAAAATGTCCCGACAGCCCGTTATCCCGAACAGAAGCACAGAGCTTATTATTATGCAAAATGACGTCATCGGACCTAACCAGTCGCAATATTATTTTTTTTCTACTATGACTAAGGCATGACCTGTCCTACTCTGCCTCTGGTTGGCTTACCCTGATATTCTTACCCTAAACCTAACTAATCTCACTCCTCATGCCCAGTGGGTAACCTCTTGGTCTGAAAAGTGAAGCCAATGCAGAAGTGCCTTAAACTTGCGTTCTTTCTAATAGCCAGCAGGGGGCGACTAATCTGGGTGCATAAAGAAGTCCGATTATATAGAAGTATATGAGAAAAGGACCCTACTTCTCACTTGATTTATTACCTCAGTAAACATTGTAAACGTGAGTTTATAGTCTCAATTGCTAGTTTCAAGTCTTCTTATACAGCATGATGTTCATTTAGGACATTTTGGTCACATTTAGAGTCAAATAGGCAATGAAGCAGGGTATGCTTTAGGGCGTGGCTACCTTGTGATTGACATGTCGCTACCGAAGTCTGAGAATTGTCTGTGTTTTCATGTTACACCTTTAACCATTTCACAGTGTGTTTTCAGTTCATGAAAGTTAATTGTAACGTTTAGTCGCCTACAAATGTCTTATTCAGCATTCTGTGGTACTTAGCTTTACTCTCTCGTGTCACTTCTGGTTGCAAAAAAACAAGATGGCGATGGCCAAAAACCAAGATGGCGATGGCCATAATGCCAAACTCGAGGCTTCAAAAAGGCAGTCCAGAAACCAATGCATGACGTCATGGTGACGACGTCCACTTCTTATACTGTATGCAGTCTATGTGCTGTACCAACCAACGAAGGCATTCAAGGCAAAGAGACAGGAAGGTGCGATGATGTCGTTCTGCATAATAAGTAGTCATGGGCATCTGTTTGTTGCACGGAGAGTCGGAGCAATGAGCTTTCGGAACAATGGGCTGTCAGAACAATTGGCAGTCCCGGAAACGGTGGACCCCTATTGGTCAGAACTGCTTGATCATAGCACACTGATTGGCTAACGTGATGAACCCACCTCCAGCTTGTTCGTTAGCCTATTTCCTGTTTTCGTTTACTGACCAGCTCTCAGCAACAACTCCCCTGAACTAAACCCCAAAATAGGTCTTTTGTCATTGCCTTCCCAAATGAGTGTTTTCTGATCTGCCACTGTTAACGTTATGGTTAAGGTTTGGTTAGGTTTAGGCAGCCAAAACTAGTTGGTTAAGGGACGATCATGGTCAAGTAGTGTAGGGCGCGCAGAACAAACGTTGGCGTATGTGACAATGATGATATGACTTCACATGAGTGACCTCTGCCTTTGCCCTCCTTATCCTGGCAGGTAAACATTGACTTCCGCACCAGAGAAAAGACCAAGCGGAGCCTGGAGGATCCGTCCCCAACCAGCCTCAATGAAGTCCAAGCTAAAGTCTACAGCCTCATGGAGAAAGACTCCTACCCACGATTCCTCAGGTCCAAGATGTACCAGGAAATAGCAAACAGGGCGCATGCACAAGCCCAGCGGAGGTCTGTTTGACCGAATCTGATGGAGACCACAGACGACATAAAACTGGACCTACACTGTAAATCACTCGTAAACCCTTTTGACATCATCTCTGAATACTGTGAATCTGCAAGGATGGGGCGACATGCTTGACTGTTTCCTTTGTCTACACCAGCTCCATGCATGCAATCCCTCTAGAAAAGACATATCTTGGTGGACTGCTGTACAGTACGGAGGAGGGGATTTGATGTGAATGAGCTTATCGTTTTACCTCCACTTAGTGCTGGGCAAAAAAATAACCATATCATACGATAACAATATTTATCACAATATACGCTATTTTAGAAGATATCAGACATATAATATGTCCTAAAAAGTATACTGGTAGAACAAAAAAACATTTGAAATTATACTAACCACAACTACTAAATAGAGCAAGCAGCGATTGAAATGCTACAACCAATTCTTGATTAATGTAAAATAATTTTCTGTAACTCAAAATATACATTTTTTAGTTACAGCTGTTAAAAAATGAAGACCATGAGATGCATCTGAAAGATCTAACTATAAGCTTGAGTATAAACTTTGAGGATTGTTTCAGTTTAATCTTAATCCCAAGATATATGAAACACAATGGATAATAAATTCAATACCTTGACTTCAATAACTACAGCGGGTCCTTAGTATTTATTTTGGAGCACTTTATTGCCCTGTTTGTCAAAGAAAGGTCTTTGCTTCGGCATGACCAAAATGTTTAGACCTTTTACCACAGATATCCATTCCTTTTGGTCAGACATAAAATAAATGAAATAACGCCATTGTCTGACGTGCAGTTTATTCGCACCTCTCCATAATTTACCATACCACACAAGTACAAGCATTCAGATTGACTTGTTGGGGTTCGACACCTTGACCAAATGTATCGAGTTGGTTTTATTCCAACATCAAGAAAGAAATATATATTGAGATATCACTATTGTTTTATTGCCCAGCACTAACCCAACTTATCTTCAGTTCTTTGTGAAATAGACACCGTCATACGCAGGTAACTATAGACCTGTTGTGGTAGTTTGTGTGTTTACGACGAACAATGAAGTGAGAGAGCACTTAATAGCTGAAACTGTGCCAAACTAGATATTGCACTTAAATATTGATATAGCTACTTAATCCTGTGTATTGTAAACTCTTGCAGGTATTCTATGTGACACTAAATGTGGAGTATAATGAAGGGTTGGGTTAATCTTTTGCTCTCAATTCACTCCTGTCCAGGAAGTAGAAATGTGCTATCAGTTTTGTTGAACTTGCTCTTTATGGTATACAGTGCATCCCATTGGACCAATCATTTTGATTCTGTCGTAGTTTATTATCATTCATATATTTTTGATTTGATTTAAGCCATGTTATTGGACTAAAATATCTTTGGACTACTGATCAATGTAAAACTAACTTAATATTTACACAAAATTAGGAAGTGCTGACTAAAAAGTAATTATACCTTATTAAAATGGAAATTGAAGTTTATTACATAACTAATTTGCTAATAATCTGTTTACAGTGTTTTATTAAACTGAAAATTGAACACTATGCTCCTGCTAGTGGTGAATTGAAAGCGACAGCCCCGACCCCCATAGAATAATCTGTTAGGAGATGAAAAATGTGTAATTTTCAGCATGATGCAATACTCAGAATAACTACTTAGATATTCTTTAACTTGTACAGTATGTTATGAACATGACTGCAAAAAAATGTAAGCAATGACAATGTGTTTGAAATGTGCTCCCTCAGCATTTGCACTCCTTTTTTAATTAAATAAGATGATTTGAAAATATTTCAGGGGAGACAAATATTTTTCTTTATTGCATGTGCACCGTAAAGGCCCAACTGTTGGAAATACAACAAAACTGGCTAAACAACATATCGCTCTATATGGTATGTTACTGTGTTCCACATGAATGTAACCTCCTCCCTTATATTTTGTGATTAAAAATGAATCTGCATCTATATTTTGTGCACTGCGTGACCTCATTCTCATAATGCCAAAAAGGTATTAGAGCTATGAAAAAGCATTCATCCACTGATCAGACAGACGGATTGACCTTGATTCCCATGCCATTTTATAACGGCAATGAAACCAGAGAAGAAGAAAAACTCAATCTGGGGTGATTCATCACTCTATTTCATTGTTGGAGAAGAGATTTAGGATGTCTATTCTATCAGAATAATTAGCAGGCAAGAAATGTAATGTAAATAAAATATCTGGCTGAGTAACAAAGTCAGTTAATTGCTATGGAAATGGAATTCGCTTAACATTTAAAACTTTGTTTCGTCACATTCTGTGTCAGATGTTGTAGCTGCGATGAGTCAATAATCAAACATTCATGGCTATTTCTGTCTATTGCACCGCTCATTATTCTACCGCTGGTAGGATGGAGTCGCCCACTCTGACATACACGTCCATTAAATTCACTGTTGTTGGTAATGTGTGTTAGTCACTCAGGGAATGAAGAGCAGGGTAAAATGTGGGACAGCACCATGCTTGACACTACACGAGCATATCTGGGCCAGTAGACCGCTGCCGACAAACGTCTCGACTGTGGAAGTGATTACAGGCCGAGCATCAACTCGGCACGAAATGATGAGCGGTCCAACTTATTCGTGGATACAAGAGTGTAAAAATTACTGTAATGTCATTAGAGATCAGTGAGGGAGAAAGCCTTGTGTATAGGTGCTGTTGCCTTTTTTGATGGAATCAGTTCTCAATGCTGATGCTGTCTTGGTGGTCTTTAACATAATGGGTATATGCAGCTCCTCTCCGGGAACCATCACCTTAACGTGGTGGAGAGGTTTGTGTGTCCCTATGACCCTGAGGGCTGTGTTGTCTGGAGCCTCGTGCTCCTGGTAGGGTCTCCCATGGCAAATTGGTCTTAGGTGAGGGGCCGGACTAAGAATGGTTCACAAAAAACCCAATGACGACACGAGGCAGAGGAGGAGTTACCCGGCCCGGAGGAAGCCCGGGGCCCACGTCTGGAGCCAGGCCCAGACGGAGGGCCCGTCAACGAGCGTCTGGTGGCCGGGCTTGCCACGGAGCCCGGCCGGGGATACCCCGAAAAAGGAACGTGGCACCCCCCTCCTCTCCATCCTGTGGGCTCACCACCTGCGGGAAGAACCGCTTGGGTCGGGTGCGCTGCCACACGGGTGGCAGTGAAGGCCAGGGACCTCGACGGACTGGACCCGGGCGGCAGAGGCTGGCTCTGGGGACGTGGAACGTCACCTCTCTGTGGGGGAAGGAGCCGGAGCTTGTGCGGGAGGTGGAGCGCTACCAGTTGGATCTGGTAGGGCTTACCTCTACGCACAGCCTCGGTTCTGGAACCGTACTCTTGGATAGGGGTTGGACTCTATTCTTCTCTGGAGTTGCCCATGGTGTGAGGCGCCGGGCGGGTGTGGGGATACTCACAAATCCCCGGCTGAGTGCCGCTACGTTGGAGTTTACCCCGGTGGACGAGAGGGTCGCCTCCCTACGCCTTCGGGTTATGGGGGGGAAAACTCTGACTGTTGTTTGTGCGTATGCACCAAACAGCAGTTCGGAGTATTCGGCCTTCTTGGAGACCCTGAATGGAGTCCTGTATGGGGCTCCAGTAGGGGACTCCATAGTTCTCCTGGGAGACTTCAACGCGCACGTGGGCAACGATGGAGACACCTGGAGTGGCGTGATTGGGAGGAACGGCCTCCCTGATCTAAACCCGAGTGGTCGTTTGTTGTTGGACTTCTGTGCTAGTCATGGATTGTCCATAACGAACACCATGTTCGAACATAAGGATGCTCATAAGTGTACGTGGTACCAGAGCACCCTAGGCCGAAGGTCGATGATCGATTTTGTAATCGTATCATCTGATCTGAGGCCGCATGTTTTGGACACTCGGGTGAAGAGAGGGGCGGAGCTGTCAACTGATCACCATCTGGTGGTGAGTTGGGTCAGAGGGTGGGGGAAGACTCTGGACAGACCTGGTAAGCCCAAACGCGTAGTGAGGGTGAACTGGGAACGTCTGGAGGAGGCCCCTGTCCGAGAGATCTTCAACTCACACCTCCGGCGGAGCTTTTCTGGCATCCCTGTGGAGGTTGGGGGCATTGAACCCGAGTGGACGATGTTCAAAGCTTCCATTGCTGAAGCTGCGGCGGTGAGCTGTGGTTTTAAGGTCTTAGGTGCCTCAAGGGGCGGCAACCCTCGAACACCGTGGTGGACACCGGTGGTCAGGGAAGCCGTCCGACTGAAGAAGGAGGCCTTCCGGGATATGTTATCTCGGAGGTCTCCGGAGGCAGTTGCAGGGTACCGACGGGCCCGAAGAGCAGCAGCCACTGCCGTGACGGAGGCAAAGCAGCGGGTGTGGGAGGAGTTCGGAGCAGCCATGGAGAAGGACTTTCGGTCGGCACCAAAGTGCTTCTGGAAAACCATCCGGCACCTTAGGAGGGGGAAACGGGGAACCATCCAAGCTGTGTACAGTAAGGATGGGACACTGTTGACCTCAACTGAGGAGGTAATCGGGCGGTGGAAGGAGCACTTTGAGGAACTTCTGAATCCGACCAATACGCCCTCTATGGTAGAGGCAGAGCTGGAAGCTGATGGGGGACCATCATCAATTACCCTGGTGGAAGTCACTGAGGTAGTCAAACAACTCCACAGTGGCAAAGCCCCGGGGGTTGATGAGATCCGCCCAGAAATGCTGAAGGCTCTGGGTGGGGAGGGGCTGTCTTGGATGACACGTCTCTTCAACACCGCGTGGAAGTCGGTGACAGTGCCTAAGGAGTGGCAGACCGGGGTGGTGGTTCCCCTTTTCAAAAAGGGGGACCAGAGAGTGTGTGCCAATTACAGGGGTATCACACTGCTCAGCCTCCCTGGTAAAGTCTACTCCAAGGTGCTGGAAAGGAGGGTTCGGCCGATAGTCGAACCTCAGATCGAAGAGGAACAATGCGGATTCCGTCCTGGCCGTGGAACAACGGACCAGCTTTTCACTCTCGCAAGGATCCTGGAGGGGGCCTGGGAGTATGCCCATCCAGTCTACATGTGTTTTGTGGACTTGGAGAAGGCATATGACCGGGTCCCCCGGGAGATACTGTGGGGGGTGCTGCGGGAGTATGGGGTGAGGGGGGCACTTCTCAGGGCCATCCAATCCCTGTACGCCCAAAGCGAGAGCTGTGTTCGGATCCTCGGCAATAAGTCGGACTCGTTTCCGGTGGGGGTTGGCCTCCGCCAGGGCTGCGCTTTGTCACCAATCCTGTTCGTGATATTCATGGACAGGATATCGAGGCGTAGTCGGGTGGAGGAGGGTTTGCAGATCGGTGTGCTGAGGATCTCATCGCTGCTTTTTGCAGATGATGTGGTCCTGTTGGCATCATCGGTCTGCGACCTCCAGCACTCACTGGATCGGTTCGCAGCCGAGTGTGACGCAGTCGGGATGAGAATCAGCACCTCTAAATCTGAGGCCATGGTTCTCAGCAGGAAACCGGTGGTTTGCCTACTCCGGGTAGGGAATGAGTCCTTACCCCAAGTGAAGGAGTTTAAGTATCTCGGGGTCTTGTTCGCGAGTGAGGGGACGATGGAACGTGAGATTGGTCGGAGAATCGGAGCAGCAGGGGCGGTATTGCATTTGCTTTACCGCACCGTTGTGACGAAAAGAGAGCTGAGCCGGAAGGCAAAGCTCTCGATCTACCGTTCAATCTTCGTTCCTACTCTCACCTATGGTCATGAGGGTTGGGTCATGACCGAAAGAACGAGGTCGCGGGTGCAAGCGGCCGAAATGGGTTTCCTCAGGAGGGTGGCTGGCGTCTCCCTTAGAGATAGGGTAAGAAGCTCAGTCATCCGTGAGGGACTCGGAGTAGAGTCCTTGCTCCTTTGCGTCGAAAGGAGCCAGTTGAGGTGGTTCGGGCATCTAGCACGGATGCCTCCTGGGCGCCTCCCTTGGGAGGTGTTCCAGGCACGACCAGCTGGGAGGAGACCACGGGGAAGACCCAGGACTAGATGGAGAGATTATATCTCTACTCTGGCCTGGGAACGCCTCGGGATCCCCCAGTCAGAGCTGGTTAATGTGGCCCGGGAAAGGGAAGTTTGGGGTCCCCTGCTGGAGCTGTTGCCCCCGCGACCCGATCCCGGATAAGCGGTTGAAGATGGATGGTATATGCAGCTGGAAGGCAAAACAACATGCCTTCCTGTGCAAACTCAGTATTTCCATAATAATATTAAAACGTAAGGGTGGCTTATTTTCCTCTTGACCACAATGCCGTTGTTGAGTTTAAAGCTGCAGTGGGTAGAAATGGAGCAAATATGATTTAAAAAAAGGTATTTTTATAAAACACTAGTGCATGAGACAGGTAATCTGAAAAAAAAATCCTGTGCCTCTGTGTCCTCCGATGCTCCTAATGGCATCTGCGAGATTTCACAGACTGGAGGAAAACAACCAATCAGAGCCAAGCTGGAAACTGCCGTCCAGCTGACGTCTACGAGAGCCGGCTGTCAATCACTCGCAAACTACGATCAAACGGTCAAACTAGGCAGCGCTGATCAAATATGAATCGATATTCTGTTACTGTAATGCCTATTTCTCGCCTCAAATGTTTTCAGAAACATCTTGTAGTGTACTGTTTAGCTGTAAAATGAGAAAGTTTGTGACCCGGCAGCCATGTTGAGATCTGTTGAGGAAATACCAAGCACTGCCCACCAGCCGGAGCACAGCCAATAAGAATGCTCTCTCTCTGAAATGACCTGTGATTGGCCAACGTCTCCCGTCACGGGCTAAATTTTTTTAAAGCCTGACAACAGAGCCATGAGGAGGTGCAGAAGTCTAGTTATCTCTCTGAACACTTGAATTACAATATGCTGGAAGGTTTTTATGGAATTTTTGCCCAATGATGCCAGAAACATTATGTCTACTGAAACTTTAACCACAGCCGTTTCACAAACTCAACCTTCTTCCTTCAACTGACTTCAAATACACAAAGATTGCATGTGTTATTCAATTGACAGCAACTAATGGGAAAACAGTGGTAATGAGATCAGTATATCGCTCAATCTCTTCATCATTCTACCTTTTGTTTATCTCCCTCTCTTACTGCTCTACAGTATCTCTCTTCTCTCTGTAACTCTGTATCTCTCTGGTCTCTTAATCAATAGTAAACACAATACCCATGTTGCAGTGCTGCCATGACTATAGATCACGGGGAGGATGTGCAGGACAGTTGATTACTCGTCCTGTTCGGCTCTGAGACAAACAACAGACGCAGTGCGGGAAAAACAACAAAACTAATTTGATTTTCCATGTAAAAACAATTGTTTATTTGTGTATTTCATCAGAGGCTACACCAGTCTCACGTGACTGCGATGACATAAGATCAATATGTTTTCAACGCTGAATTAAATGACTGTGATGGATAAGGGATTGCATGCAGTGATACACCCACAGAGAATCATCAACCAATTCTGTAGCTCTATGGAGCATTTTAGCCGTGTTTATTGTTTTGGTTTTACAGCACATTTACTGTAGTCTCAGCACTCTCATCAAAACTGTCTCTAACTGCAGCAAACAACCTCCGATAACCTACTTCACTGTACACTCCCTGCCCAGCAACAAATGGCAGACAAGAGTTAGCAATTAGCTAACACTGACTATCACAGCGGAAAATCTAGAAGCTGAAGATTAAAATTGTTTTTCATAGGAGTTGGTGGAGACCAAATGATGGCCAGAGGCAAAACTTGAAAGTAAAGCTATTGTTTCTCTGTGTTTGCTGGATGTGCAAATAAGCAACGGATTACCAACACAAGTTATCTGAGACGAATAAGGTACTAAATGTCGCCTAAATGTGGCCTCTGCATCTATCAGCTCATTGTTGAGTTATTTTGCCCCCAAAGGCCAAATCAATCAGCTTTTACATTTCTGTGTATCCATAATTGCTATAGAAATCACTGCACCATAGGTCAGGAATTTGCAGAATAGCTTAAGTCTAAACATTCATCAATGCTTATTAGCTAAAGTTCCACGAAATAAAAACATCACACAATAGCCTTTTTGTTAAAGGCGCAATGTGTATGATTTGACGGCATCTAGCGGTGAGGTTGCAGATTGTAACAAACTGAAACTCCTGTGTCCTTAAGAGAACTACGGTGGCCAACACAAAACAAAAACGTGAAAATGCGTATGGCCCTATCTAGAGCCAGTGTTTGGTCTGTCCTTTCTGTCCTAGCTTTTTGCGATTAGCTAAATATATCATATGAAAAACAACTAATATAGTAACTGTTCATTGTAATACAGACTGCTTGGAATTAAAAAAAAAACCTTTTTTTTTGGCAGACATGATTTATTATGAAGTATATGTGCAAATTCAAGCAAAAAAGCAATGCATCACTACTGTATTGTAATAAAGCGTTGCGTAGCTTTGCAAAAATATGATATTAAATAACCAAAAAATTCCATAGTTCACATTCCTGGATGTGTTTTATCCTACTCTTTATAATTGTTTAGGTGGAGGTGGTAATCTGGCACTCAAAATACAAAAAATGAGGACTTGGTCAACTCCAAATACAATGCAAGAAAAAAATATTTTCATTGCAATTCAGTATTATTTCAGGCTGTTTCAACATGCACCATTTTTAACATAATATCTCCAAATATCTCTCTTTATACTGTACCCTCAGGGCCTTATTAAACTAAATTCCCATAGGACTGGATCATCCACTTGTGTGTCACCTCTTATTTTTAGTCACAAACAACAGTCTCTCTGGGAATAACAGTACCTGCTGCCTCCCTGGTATTGACATTGCTGATTGTTTGTTATGATCTCCAAGGCAGCAGGTACATTCATACTGTGTGTATGTGATGTTGACAAGAGTCAAATATCAGTCCTGTTGTTGTCTGAGACTGATGTTTCGCAAAAACCCCACCACTGGGACACAGCAGAAAAAAACAAGAGCCATTCAGCGTCCAGTTAATCATTATCTGTGATTTCTCCAGCGCAAGCTCTATACTGGTAAAAGGACCACCTACAAATCTGAGTCGTTTAACGGCTGGAGGTGGCTTTGTTGGAGGGAACATCACGGTCATATTTTATTCATGACTGCGAAATCTGTTTCAGCTCCGCCATATAACCCAGCTCCTCTCTCATTACACTCCACCTCTCTCCAATAAACACCTCACAACACACACACACACACTGCTATGATGGGTCCAATGGTCTTTGAGGACAAAATGATGTTACAGCACAGACTCACACAACACAAATGATTTCCGAGGCAGTTTGCCAGGATTTGTTCCCAAAAACAATATTCTTTATAGCACGTGGCGCATCACTGAAAAAAAAGTGCCCTTGTTAAATTAGAAATGGCCCTCCTCTGATGTCATAACTGAAACTCTTGGAGAGCGTTCAACATTCACAGACGGGGACACGTGCTGTGGCACATGTGCTTGCTGTGGACTGACTTTGAAGACGGCACCTGTTAATTAAATTATCATTTAAAAAAGTACAATGTTTGATGCTTTTTCCCAATAGTATTTGTAAAAAAAAGAAATAAAAAAAAAGTAAAGCGTTCGTAGTTACCAGCCTTGTTGGCAGGCTCCACCAAATACTGTATGTAAATATATACACAGGAGATGATGAATGCACAAACGTCATAATGTTAAAAAGATGAGGTGACGATAACCAGGAAGTCAGCTCATAGATAGATAGATAGATAGATAGATACTTTATTGTCATTGTCATTGAAAACAACGAAAAACAGTTTAGCAGCTCTTTGCAGTGAAAAACAAACATTAAAACATTCAGTCACAGAACAATAAATAAGTGGATCATCATCATAAAGTGCAAATTATGGTTCAGCAGCTAGTGTCCTCAGCCTTTGGGGGGGGTGGTTCTACACACTTGACAGCCTGTGGGTAAAAGCTGTTTCGTAGTCTGTTGGTGTGTGTTTTAATTGTCCTGTATCTCCTTCCGGAGGGAAGGGGAGCAAACAGTACATGTCCAGGGTGGGTGGGGTCTTTGGAGATACAGCTGGCTTTCTTACAGAGCCGACCAGTGTATAGGTCACTGAGGGGGGGTAATGTGGTCCCAATCACTTTTTCCGCCATCCTCACCACCCGCTGCAGGTCCCTCCTGTTCTCCACTGTGCAGCTAGCAAACCACACAGTGCAGCAGTAGGTCAGGAGGCTCTCAATGGTTGCCCGATAGAAATTGATCAGCAGGTGTTGAGGAAGGTGAGCCTGTTTCAGCTTCCGGAGGAAGTAGAGTCTCTGCTGGGCCTTCCCCACCTGATGAGATGTTTTTGGACCAGGTGAGGTCTGACGAAATGTGGACTCCGAGGTACGTGAAGCAGTCCACCCTCTCCACCTCCTCTCCACGTACGCAGCAATATATAGTCATAGCAATATGCTACTGTCTCATCTGTCTAGAGGAAACAAGGAACTAACACGTTTTCTATCACTGGGTTATCATTCAAAGATAACACTTGATCATTCATAAAACATTTTTGTTTTTGGCAGTGGAGAATATGGTTTTGCATGTCAGTCAAGATAAATATCGCAAGGCCACTTTCATGGTTTTACTGTAGTTCAATTTGAAAGGAACTCTGGGATTTGTATGATGACAATGGATTGCCACACGTGATGCTAAATCTGCTAAAACAGACAATCTATCGGATTAACACAAAAGCACTGTGGCAGCACAGTGTTGCCGGTTGTACTGTATAATGACTCAACAAATATGATATATATTTGTACATTTGAGTGTTGTGACCCAAGTGCATACTAATCGTATACACTACATACTAATCCTTTTATCATGTGACCAGTGGTTGACTCTGGGATCTGAAAAGTGAAGCCAATGTGGAAGTGCCTTAAACTTGGATTCTTTCTAACAGCCAGCAGGGGGCGACTCCTCTGGTTGCGAAAATAAGTCAGATTGTATAGAAGTCTATGAGGAAATGGCCCTACTTCTCACTAGATTTAGTTCATGAAAGTAAATTATATAATTTTGGTCGCCTAAAAATGTCTTAATCAGTGTTTGGTTGTACTTAGCTCCACCCTCTCCTGTCACTTCTGGTTGCAAAAAAACAAGATGGTGACGGCCAAAATGCTGAACTCGAAGCTTCAAAAAGGCAGTCCACAAACCAGTGCATGACGTCACATTGACTATATCCTCTTCTCATATACAGTCTACGTGTGTGACCTATATTTTTTAATACAGTTAGTATACATCAACATACTTCACTGTTTTGTACTAACAGGAAATTATACAATTTGTGTGCTGTTCAATGTCAATCAAACTGTGTAAAAAAATCCACAAAGAGAGAGGAAAATGTCTATACACATTTTTGTTTTGTTTTCCAAGATATTGCAGCTGTAAGTAGTGCCTCCCTTCCTTGAAGAGTCACATTGTTATTCAGAGATGATATCAGAGAGTTGATTAATGATTTATAGTAAAGGTCCAGTTTTTTGGGTCATCGTCAGACTCGGACATCAGACCTTGTGTGTGTGCATCCTGTTGACAATACATTGGTACATATGGGTTTAGGACACAGATTCGATCCCCTGAGGATGAATTCCTAATGTATTCGCTCATCCTCTGAACAGCACCACCATTTTTGGTTTTGAATAAAATATCTCAAATATTAGATGGACTGCGATGACATTTGGTACAGCCATTCATGTTCCTCACATGACTTTAATCAAAAACCACCAGCAGGTCAAAATAGCACTTTTGTAGAGAAATATCATCTTCTTTATGGAAGAACAACTGCTAAAAACAAACATTGTTCTGAGATAATGAATCATAATCACTTTGGTGATGTCCTAACTTTTCATTAAGTGCCATCATCCATATTCAATTTGCCCATACTTTTGTTTGTGACCAAATACCTGCAAAATCAGTGTCAACTGTGTAGTGCTAATTAGCAAATGTTAGCATGCTTACACTAGGATTGGGCGATATTGCCAAAATATTCTATCACTATATAGGTCATTTCATATCTCAATAACAATATATATCACGATTCAGCCTGTTTTCCGATAATTCAATAAATACATAGTCTATATGAAATAACCACATGGTAAAGACTATTTTGTATACTTCTGTGTGAATTAAATAGTTGACAAATGAAAAGTTTGTTTTATTTTATTAAAAACTTTAGTGCGACATAAACATAACAATTTAAAGTGAAAATATATAGAAAAAATTATTTACAGCTATGCACTGTTTACATGCATGCACACAAATACTGAGTAATCAGATTAAGACAATAGTTTGCTTTAACTGAGTTTAATCAGATTTTCTGAGAAATTTGAGTTAGTACGTGGTTGTTATCATCAACGTAATTGTGTATCATGTTATCTCCATGTATGATTTAATCACAATATGATTCCATTGAGAGACGATAAATTATCTTATTACACGGCTTTGTTGAATACTCGATTCTGATTGGTCAATCACAGCATTGCTATGTATAACAGACCGTTGCTATGGGCGCAGTTTTGATGTCGGTTTCTGGCCGACCATTTTTGTGTCAAATTATTGATTTCTTAAGTAGCCGTGTAATAAGCGGGACGCATCGACCTGTCGGAGTTTGTTTCACAACAATGACCGGCTCGCTGTACATTATCCCTTACATTTGAATTATTGCCCAGCCCTAGCTCACATCTAAGGCCAAGTTTGTCAACGTGAGCATGATAGCATGCTAATGTGAGTATTTAGTTGAAAGCAGTTATGTCAACAGACATCACAGCTGCCACCTGGTACTGAATGGGAAGCATCCAGCCGACTTATGCTTGTGTGACTTCCTCTGTACTGCCTGAGGTATAACTGCAGTCTGCACTGATGGTGCACACTGCACTGCTTCCATTCACAGTTTCAATTGTTGAAACTTGAGAAGTAAAGTAGGTGGTGTGAACACACACATCTTGCATAACTAAACAGACAAAGAATGGAGTGCAAACTCGAAAAAGAACACCAAAAGTGAAAAGCTGATAGACACAATGCTCAAGACACGATGTTTGAACACAAAGTGATTTCTGATATTAAGTAGTGCAAAAACAGCGTGGTAATGGAAAAACACATACATTATATCACAGATTATCACTTTAAATCTCAGGACAGTTTGCATATTGTAGGCTCGGTTGACCTCTGTCTAAATTGTCCCCTGAGAGTAGTTGCGGATCATGGAGCACACTCCAGTGGTTATTGTTTAACAGCCACAGTGAGCATCTGGCCGGGCCTGCGGCAGGCATGCTCCTCTCCTCCCCAGAGGATGATCAGACAGATGAGCAACCTGAGGCTCTTGCGTGCACGCTGCCAGACGATGCACTCCCACAGAGACCAAACAGGACCACTTCACAAATATTGAGAGGCTTGGGGAAAAGACAACTGTCCAAGCAAAAATCCTAACACTTTTTGATCAAATTGTGTATATAAGGTTCTATCTAGGTGGATCACAGTTCAAAAATAATCAAATATTTAGTATCCCAAACCATGTATTTTTATATCTTTTAAAAATATTTGAACCCCATATAATATTTTGTTAAACTTTATTTCAGAGGAATGCCAAGTGGTTGAGACCCAAAAACATTTTATTTCTTGAAAAAGATTATAAATTCCAGTCCAGTCATGAAGCCTCCTCCCCTCACATACACATGTTTCATAAAACAGACCCCCGCGATCGGTTTGCCAACAACGTGCACATGTGTGTGTTGAAAACACGTTAAATTTGAGCTCCATTAACAGTCCTGGCAAACATGGACTTGGCCTCATTTAAAGGTGTTGCTGTGTAAGGACATGTCACGTTCCCAGCATTGGCGGCAGTTAAGTAACGTGATCTGTCATCTGTGTTCACTAAAATGGCATGCTTATGGAACTGCATGACCTATTTTTCATTTAAAGGACTATGCATGCACGGAAAAAAATGTATACCAATCTTAGCAAAAAGATTGAAAATGGTTAGCCTGGCTCTGTCCAATAGTAACAAAACCCTCCTTACAGCAACTCTACAGCTCACTTATTAATTAAGGCTGTCAATCAATTCAAATATTTAATCGCATGATTGTCAATAGTTAATCACAAATAATCCCAAATTATTCACAAAGTTTATCTGTTCCAAATTTACCTTAAAAGGATATTTGTCAAGTATTTAATACTCTTATCAACATGGGGGTTGGCAAATATGCTTGCTTTATGCAAATGTATATATACACAGTTTTTATTACTGGAAAATCAATGAACAGCACAAAACAATGACACATATTGTTCAGAAACCCTCACAGTTACTGCATTTAGCATAAAAAAATATGCTCAAAACATAACATGGCAAACTCAAGCCCAAAAGGCAACAACAGCTGTCAGTGTGCTGACCTAATATGACTTGCCCAAAACTGCATGTGATTATCATAAAGTGGGCATGTCTGTAAAGGGGAGACTCGTGGGTACCCATAGAACCCATTTTCATTCACATATCTTGAGGTCAGAGGTCAATGGACCCCTTTGAAAATGGCCGTGTCAGTTTTTCCTGCGTTACTATCGCGTTAACTTTGGCAGCCTTATAATTAATATATTATCTTGTTTGTTCAATCTGTTGAAAAATACAGTAGGTGTATAAACAAGAAGTTTGGGGTTTTGTTACCTTTTGAATAGAGCCATAGTATGTGTTTTCCCCGAATTTGCATATTTCTCAAAAAATCTAACTATTCCTTTAAATCATTTGGTGACAAACTGTTTGTAGATTCAAGGAATATCCGTCTTAAACCAATTCATCCATGCATGAAAACATTGAGCAAAGTGCAAACATTGTGGGATGGCTTTGAAAGCCTTCAAGTTTCTAAGCACGCGCTTTATATCAAGTACTAAATTACCATGAAACATTTAAAGAATGTTAGAATCTAGAATTATCAATAAGATTGATTTTGGATATCAATGTGACAATGACGCTATCCTTGTAATGTTCAAGGTCGTAAACATGGAACTCATCTTTTGATAAGTTTGAAATGTTATATTTCCAGATTGATATACTGATGTGATAAATGCTTCACTCATAATACTCAACAACAAAATCAACAAAACATCAGCACCAAAATCATCCATCCTGTTTGAGTGGAACATTTCTAACACTGTGCAGTTCTATTGACAGGTATTTCCCAGCAATTCATCTTTGAATGTTTCCATTCACTTATTCATTTAAAAAGTGCTTTCAGCCGTTTCCCCCCTCCGCTCTTTACTGAGTCACCGCTGTGAGAGACCTTCAGAGAAAAACAAACAAACAAAGAAGCCTGTGTAATGCCGGGAAACATTACAGGCACATCCTGTGGCATTGACCTGAGGCTAGGATGCTGGGTTTTTCCCATTTCACCTCCTCTTCTCCAACACATACAGGCAATGAACACAAACACAGGGCTTTTATTCTAATATGATTGCTTCTGCTGTGCCTTCAACACTTCCTCGGGCATAAAGTCACACCATGTCTGCTGGGAAGTTTGTCTCCATTAAGTTTTGTTGCTGGCACATGTACGTGGTGCATCAGTAGTCTGGCAGTCAACTGGAAGTTCACACGTGGAGACAACTTGTTCAGTTTACTTGGAGTGTGTCATCAGAGCATCTGCTCCGTGTGTTTGTTCTGCAGCCTTAATGTGTACATTCTGTATTGTGGAAGTGATTTGCGATCGGCATCACAAAGCAAAGCTAATTTAGCACCTGTTTAATGCTTGATGTGGAAACAAAAGGAGTGTAGCCTCCTTCATGTGGAGAGTTGAATTGTTCTCCAGAGCACAATAGTTTTTTTTAGCTGTGTAGTCATCATCAATAGAAACACAAGGAGCACAAGATGTTCTGTTCTGTTCAACAGCAAACCTAATTTTGACCCATTCAGTATTCTTTTTATATCTGTTAATGGAAGATGTGACTGATTGCTTCACAGTTAAAAATTCACCCAGTTGCCAGCTTGTTTTGGAAATGTTTTACAGATATGCTGATTCAATTTAATGGTCATTTTGGAGGCTGTATTTTGTGGTACATTTGAATTGTGTTGCATTGGGAGGTGTTTCTAATATGTTGTCTTATTGATACAGATGGTCTGGCCATAATTTTAGTGAAGTGTACTTAATAAACTGACAACTGAGTGTAGACTGTATATAAAGATGGACGACATGACAGCTTCCCAAAAGTGAAGCCAAAACATCTTGATCGCCCCCTGGTGGCTGGCTGCAGTATAGGTCATAAACCCTGCCCCCTCCATGTTAGCGGATGGGACATAGGCCAAACTAAAAACTCAAAGTTCACGTCAAATACATTTTTCCTAAAGATGGTTTCTGTCATTTTAGGTAGTTCTTATCACACTGATGTACCTGTATGTTCAAGTGTTCATTTGGTTTTAATTAGTTATTTGATTCTATAAAAAGGGGGTGAGACGTCATGATTGACAGCTGTGAATCGACAGCTGCTCTGAGTGAAGGAGTCGTGGAGCCGCTGGCTTGGGAATTGTACGAGAGAGGAGATGTAACTTTAACTTTTCATAACCGTTATCAGTCTGTGTAATAGAGTCAATTTGATAGGAGGCAAGCTGCGGCCATGCTTGGCTTGTGATTGGCTCGGGTGGGACCTCGATACCGTGGCTCCAGTTCCCCGATCACTTACTGCACAGACTCGGGCTCCAAATGAGATCAAAATCTGAAAATGGCAGCTACCGTATCCGTGACATTTTGGCTTCCTTTTGTACAGTGGGAGGAAGGGGAAACACGTCATCCATCTACATATACAGTCTATGTACCATCAGAATACAAATTACTACTTTAACCTGAAGGTTTGAATGGTGGCTATGAGTTTGTGTACTATAATGGCTTTCAACCATGACCCAATGTCACTGCGAAAAAAAGTATTAAAACATCCATGCTAGAAACTTCCTAAATCACTAGTTTGTAGCTGCTGGTGACAGAAGACAAATGTAAACAGCTGACTGGGCTAGTTAGCAACAAACAGATGGTGTTAGCCAGATGCATGCAAGCTAGTTTTGAGCAGCAATTGCAGTTTTTGCACACAATACGTGTTGCAATCAGGGTGTAATTTACAATCAAATAATTATTATTCCATGTTCTTTATTTCTGGCTGCTCAGTTGCCAACAAGGAAGTGAAAGTAAGGTATCAGGGACCTCATCTGATTCATTTGTAATTTTCTCTTTACATCTCGGAGGGTGGCATAACAGCATCCCACAAAGAGAGGATGATCCTGAACCTGCTTTCTCATCTCAGCAACTGAACCCAGATGGAGGTGAACTGCAAAAGGAACACGCTGAGCTGAAGATGAGCTTTCCCTCCATCACAGCGGAGCCCAGATGAAACTGAAAGGTTGAAATCGAACTGAGATGAAAAAGGACTTCCAATTTCAGGTAGCGTGAGGTAAAAAGTCTTTGTGTAAATAATATGAATAGAGGTTGGTCGAGGTAAAGTAGGGCCCTGAGACGTAAGTGTCCTGAAGTGGCCTCAGCCTTGATTCTGTCCCAGTTGTGATGGAGCGAGCTCAAAGTGAGCCGTGACCTTTCATTTGAAACTCACTCATACAGGTAAATGTCACTTCTGGTTTATCAGGATTGCCTGGTGATGCATTTCCTCGGTGTTATTCAATATTCTAATGTGACACATTCAAGATAAACGCGTTCTCAACTCATATACTGTACAGCAAATAACTGTAAAAGAATAGAAAATCAATAATCAAAGATTTTTTTTTACACAAAAAAATATTTTTTCTTCTTTTCTTTACCTCCACCATTACTACAAGAAAGAGAGTCACATCTCTGGCAACAAAGTCGTCATTCAAGACTTGCTTCTAATATATGAGGCCTCTTTATCTGTTGATCCAGAGTGTGTTGTTGTTACGAGGGAAAACATGCCAGGAGCCTCCTCACAACATGACCAGCATCTCGTGTTCGAAATATGAAAAAACAAGACGCTGCCATCATCGCTGTCGCCCATTGAGTAGCTGTTTGTGAATGAAGATTTAGTCAGGCCAGATCTTCCCATCATCTGTAACCGTCTTTCTGGATACCTGGACAGAGACCAGTCATTCAACCGAAAAGCAAACAGGTAACCAGTGACTGCACAGACAAAGAGAAAAAGGAGGCATCCACGTTGGGAGCAGTGACAAAGACATGAAGGATTCAAATAATAAGATTGAAACTCAAAGTGACGTGTCAATAAATGTTCAAATGGGTCAGTCTCAGTTTGCATATGTGAAACAATTGAGTTGAGCTTGCGCATCACAAGATGTCAAGTTAAATTAGCTAAATTTGGTGGTAGAGTACTCTTTCTAGGACTGAAAACTAGGTAAAGACGCTCCATAGCATTCAAAGAAAAGCCTCAAAACAACCTCAATACTGAGAGCATCAGAGTTCATCAGACAGTCTGCTCGCGATGACCGATTAATCAATAGATAAATTAAACCCTATCAAGGAATACCACGTCATTTGTGGAACGTCAGTGTAAAGGGATGCATGACAGCCGAAGGGCAACAACCAGCATCACTAGACGATGATTGATCAAACAATGAAACTCTCTGTTGCTTAGATCTTTGATAGAGATTTCACCAGAAGAGTTTTTCTGAGAAATAGAATTGTTAAAGCCCTCTCTCACAGCTTTATCTCACCTGATCACATATGTCTCATGGGACCGCCAGAAGGGTCGTGGTTATGTTTATGCAACAAAATTATGGTAACAAATGCAGTTAGGTTTATGCAAACAAAACCACTTAGTTATGTTTAGGAAAAACATCATGGTTGGACTGAAAATAAGTGTGTAAGCTAAGTAAAATACATATGTAAACAATGTAACATAAGTACGGAAAACACGTCACAATCTTCACTAAAGTCATTTCAAAATGACTCGACAACACTTTGGGGTACAATCACCAGTTTCCTGGTTGACAGTCCTGTGTTTGTTCAGGCTGTTCTCATACACAGTTTGTAGCTATACCTCGGAAAAGTAAATGCACTGTAATTTGTATATATCCCACAAAATCAATTCATATGTAATCCACATTATTGTGAACGAGGGAGTATAAAGAGAAATAAACACTGTGTATGTAGGAGGTCGGGGTGAATAACTGGGTCCAAAAACACCGGACTTCCGCCCAGGAGGCCGCTGTTCGTGTCTTGTATGAAACCAGAATTCAATGTTGATTTATTTGTCACGTAACTCAGAAGGAGAAATCAGAAATGTATTTTGGCCCTATACCATTTAGTGCTTTGTAAACCAGCAGCAGTATTTTGAAATCAATTCTCTGAGAGACAGGCAGCCAGTGTAGAGACCTCAGAACTGGACTGATGTGATCCACTTTCTTGGTCTTAGTGAGGACTCTAGCAGCAGCGTTCTGAATCAGCTGCAGCTGTCTGATCGATTTTTTAGGAAGACCGGTAAAGACGCCGTTACAGTAGTCAAGTCGGCTGAAGATAAATGCATGGACTAGTTTTTCCAAATCCTGCTGAGACATCAGTCCTCTAATTCTTCTTATATTCTTCAGGTGATAGAAGGCTGTCTTTGTAATTGTCTTAATATGGCTGTTAAAGCTCAGGTCTGAGTCCATGACTATACCAAGGTTTCTGGCTTGGTCCGAGCTTTTTAACATCACAGATTGTAGGTGAGCACTAACCTTTAATCTTTCTTTTTTGGCTCCAAAAACTACGACCTTAGGTTTGTCTTTGTTCAGCTGAAGAAAATTCTGGCACATCCAATTATTGACTTGTTCAATGCACTCACTCAGTGCTTGTATTGGACTGTAGTCTCCTGGTGATAGAGTTATGTAAATCTGTGTGTCGTCTGCATAGTTATGGTAATTTATTTTGTTGTTCTCAAAAATCTGAGCATGTAGATGGGAGCATGTAGATGTTAAACAAAAGAGGCCCCAAGATGGAGCCTTGGGGAACTCTGCATGTGATTTTGTTCAGCTCAGATTTGCAATTACCTATAGACACAAAGAAGTCCCTGTCTTTTAGGTAGGATTTAAACCAGCTGAGTGCTATGCCAGAAATACCCACCCAGTTTTCCAGTCGGTCTAGTAATATATTATGGTCAACCGTGTCGAATGCAGCACTGAGATCCAGTAAAACTAAAACCGTAGTTCTACCACTGTCTGTGTTCAATCGGATGTCATTGAAGACCTTAACAAGAGCAGTCTCAGTGCTGTGGTTTCGTCGAAAACCTGACTGGAAGACATCAAAAGAGTTGTTTAGTGCCAGAAAGCTATTTAATTTTTGAAAAACTGTTTTTTCAATTATTTTAGACAAGAATGGAAGATTTGATATCGGTCTGTAATTATTTACTACTGATGAGTCCAGATTGTTCTTTTTGAGGAGTGGTTTGATGACAGCAGTTTTCAGGGCCTGTGGGAAGACTCCTGAAACAAGAGATGCATTAACAATCTGTAAAAGCTCTGAGACCATACAATCTGATACTTTTTTGAAAAGGCCTGTTGGCAGAATGTCAAGGCAGCATGAGGAGGATTTTAGATGTTGTATGATTTCCTCCAGGTATGTCTGATTTATTGGATAAAACTGTGTCATGGTATTTGCGCCAGGTTTAAGTGGACGCAGGGGAAACAAACATCCTGTACCTGCTATGGAGGAAGTGACTGCTTGTCTGATTTTGTGAATTTTTTCTGTGAAAAAGGAAGCAAATTCATTGCAGGCCCTGGTGGATAAAAGTTCAGAGGCTACTGACACAGGAGGGTTTGTTAGCCTGTCGACAGTAGCAAACAGGGCACGTGCATTGTTATTGTTTTTGGTGATGATGTCAGAGAAGAAGGACCGCCTTGCATTTTTCAGTTCTGAGTTATAAATGCAAAGTCTCTCTTTATATATGTCATAATGAACTTGTAGATTTGTTTTCCACCACTGGCGTTCAGCTTTTCGACACTCTCTTTTTCCATTTCTTACCAACATGGTATTTCTCCATGGAGATTTTTTCTTACTAGAGACAATCTTCACCGTTTTGGGTGCAATGGTATCAATAACATTTGTCATTTTAGAATTGAAATTATCTACAAGCTCATTGACAGAGGTCAGACAGAGGTATTTTCAGTGATATACCTTTTTGTGATTACCTGTCTTATCATTTCTGTGCACAGGAAGAGTACTCTCAAAGAATACACATGAATGATCAGACAGAGCAACATCCATCACTACAACCTTGGAAATGTTCAGGCCCTTTGATATGATTAAGTCCAAAGTGTGTCCCCTATTGTGTGTGGGCTCTGTCACATGCTGACTCATTCCATAGTTATCAAGAACCTGACACAGTTCTTTGGCCCCTCTGTCCTGTTGGTTGTCAACATGGATGTTAAAATCACCAACAATGACTACACAGTCAAAGTCAACACAAATTACAGACAGCAGTTCAGTAAAATCATCAAAAAAGTTTGCACAGTATTTAGGTGGCCTGTAGATATTGAGAAACAAAGCTCGAGAAGAGGAGTTCAGCTGAAGAGCGACATATTCAAAAGAAGCAAAATGTCCATAAGATATCTGTTTGCATTGGAGAGAATCATTAAACAATAAGGCAACTCCACCTCCTTTCTTATGCATTCTAGCTTCGCTCATAAAACTAAAGTTGGGAGGAGTTGACTCGATAAGAACAGCTGCACTGTTATTTTGGTCTAACCAAGTTTCAGTTAAAAACATAAAATCAAGCTTGTGCTCAATAATAAAATCATTGATTAAAAAACTTTTTCCTGCCAAAGACCTGACGTTTAACAGGGCTAGCTTTAATGTGCTAGAAGCATTATTATTATTTTTTGGGACATGGTTTGGCTGGCAAGGAATCAATGCTAAATTTGATAAATTAGCACAATCAGTAAAAATCTTCCTGTTTCTTTGCAGATTCACCATTCTTTTTCTACTACTTATTAGAACTGAGATAGAAGAAGCTCTCATCACACAGGGCCCCAGCTTATCCTGGAAACAGTCACGTGTATCATTAGCCTTGAAGCCTGGACCCAGCACATATCAATCTGTGCTTGCAACATTTTGTAAAGGAACATCCTTATCAGACTGCGGAGACAGAGGCTGATTCCATTGTGGAGGGGATGGAGGTGGTGGGTGTCGTGCTTGTGGAGATAGTGCCAAAGTTGTTCGAGGTCGACCTCGTGGGGGGATCATGGGAGAGAAAATGGGTGTAGGGCGGGGAGTAAGTTTAGTTCCAGCATTGACCAGCTCCTTCATGTGGTCAGTGAACTCCAAGAGGGGGGAGGAGGGAGAAAGGGTGATAAGCGAGGATGAGGACGCCTCCTCTTGTCTCTGCTGTATCCCAGGGCTGGCTTGTGGTGTGGGGTGAAATGATTCTCCTTGAGGTCCCCTGGCACATTGTGTTGTGTCTTCCTCCAGTGGTGATTCCTCTTGTCTCGCGTCCTTGGCAGAGGGAACAGATGAATGACGCAGGAAGTAGAATAGGTTGGAGTTGAACAATTTTACTCCTGACTTGTTTAGGCAGAGTCCATCTGCCCTGAAGAGATGTCTGCGGTCCCAAAAAAAGTTAAAATTGTCAATAAAATGCACTGAGTGGGATTTGCATGCTGTTGAAAGCCATGTGTTCAGTCCCAGCAACCTGCTGAATCTCTCGACTCCTCTTCTGATTGGCGGCAGGGGTCCACTGATAAACACCTGAGCATTCACAGAGCTGACCGTGTTTAGCAGACCAGTAAAGTCCCGTTTCAGCACTTCAGACTGTTGCTTCACAACATCATTCGACCCAATGTGCAATACCACATTTTTCACATTTGGGTGTGCAGTCACAATATCCAGGATTCTTTCTGCCAGATCAGAGACCATATCTTTGGGAAAACAGAGTACTTTGATGTCTTTACTCCACATGCTTTTCACATCTTTAACAGCAGCATCACCCACAATCAGAGTTTGAGTTTGAGGCCCAGTTGTTAGCTTTCCCTGTAGCCTTTTACCTTCAGAGTTGCTTTTGGTTCTTACCCTGCTGTGTGAAGAGTTGAGATTATCCAGGGCATCAGATTGAGATCCAGGGTCCTGCAACAGTGGAGCAAATCTGTTCTCCAGTTGCAAACTTCTTTGTTGGGGAGGTTTGTTACTCATCCTTCCTTTCACAGTTGTCCACGGTTGGACCTTACTTTGTACAGGGGTTGATGAGGCACTATGCTCGGATGCTAATGCAGGCCAGCCGGTCGCATCATATATCTGAGGGTGCTGGGTTCTGCCTGTAAGTTTTCCTCCCATTTCCCAGGGACATGATTTACGCTTTGGCTTTGCACCAAGAGCGTTCCAGGGAGGACTACTAGTCGATTTATTGCCCTCTTGATTCTTGGTGGTCTTGTTGGTGCTAATTAGCTTTCTATTAGCCTGTTCCAGTTCACTGTTTTGAGTCAGTGGTAGAGTGGTTTCATTCCCACATAGTCCATTCACCTCCGCATTCACTTCGAGCCGGATAATCTTTGTTTCCAGCACTGCTATCTTCTGTAGAAGTTTGTAGTAGTCATCCGTGGAGAAGGGAGGCATCTTGCTGCTGATTAGCTTTAGCCAAGCACCTCGCTCCCGTTCACTATAGTACAGGCTTGTGCTGCTGATAGGCCACGCTCACAAAGTAAAACAGTTTTTAAAATAGTGGTAGCCTTCAGTTTCTTTCATAAATTAAACTCCCAGTGATTTGTAAGTATCCAGGACCCGTTTTCCAAAAATTTAGTAGCGAAAGATAAGCATAGCAATGATAAAAAGAAAGCAAAGCGA
Source organism: Sebastes fasciatus (assembly GCF_043250625.1). Taxonomy (NCBI): domain Eukaryota; kingdom Metazoa; phylum Chordata; class Actinopteri; order Perciformes; family Sebastidae; genus Sebastes; species Sebastes fasciatus. The sequence goes on from NC_133799.1 coordinate 13,391,643, forward strand.
AGAGCAACTCAGCGAAGCGTCTGCACAGGAGGAAGAGCAGGAAGCAGATCCTGTGGTATTGTACTGTATGTTCGTATGTCAGAATTCTAGCAGCGTTAAAAGATATCTTTTTCAATCAGTTTTGAGTGGTTTTCCTGCTTTATCAGTATAATAGAAATCGTGTTGGAGCACATAGTGATGTAAGGTAGTAACGTTGATGTGTGTGCTGCATCAGCCAGCTTCAAGGACAGTGAATCTCCAGCTTCTAGAAAAGCCCTTCGCTCAACAATATGATGCCGATTTTTTTTTTTCTCCTTCGCTCTTTTATTCCCTCATTTCCGGTTGTCCTTTGTCAATAGGACTGTCAGAGGCGCAGAAGTGTGCTGACATCACAGTATGACTGTATGAGTAGGTGAGTGGGATCCCCCAGGCTTCTCACGCAAACCTTTGTTCTTTCCCGGCAATAAAAAGGGTGCAATTAAATCCTCCCCAGCACAATGAATGTGGACCGGTTAGGTAATCTCGGTGCAGTTGTTCTTCTTCCCAGGCGGAGCCATCCACTCTACATTAGCTGACTCAACCTCATCACTGCTGCTGTGTCATGGTACACTGTGATATCTTGCCAAATGCTTGTGTATCACAGGAAGTGCCCTTTCCTTTTTAGCCCAGTCTAGGCTGTTTTAAGGGTATGTTTTGTCTGTGCCTTTCAAAACAACCCTTTTAGTAGCTATTCAAAAAATTACTAATATCTGATCTTCCACCTCTATGGTTAAGGTCTGCGTAATTTTTGGCAACTAAACACCTTGATTGAAGGTTAGGAAAAGAGCATCTCCTACCAAGAGCCAAAAATATTGGCTCTTGGTAGGAGATGGGATAAGAATGGCGGTCTATTTCCAATCGTCAGCTATTGCATCTGAGAGGACACAATCATCATTCACTCAACCGCAAAAGGTCACTTGTCAGGAAAACTAATAGGTTGTTTTAAGCATTTAAACAAATGACAAAGCCATGACTTTTCTGGTATGTATACCCCACTTCATCTTTAAAGGATCTGTCTGTTCAAATTATATAGTTTTCTTATCATCAACAAATTCCATAAAAAGACCAAAACCAACAATAATTGGATCTTACTACAAACAAGTATTGCCTGTATATCCAAAGCCTGAAACACATCAATGAGCTACCCTGGGTTACATGTTTCTGTGTCTTGACTCAATTCCACATATGCCACCCTGCTGCCATACTCACTAGTGCAGTAGTGTGTATTAATCTCCCGCTGAAAATAGTCCCCAACAAAAGTAAGAATTGCGAAAAACTAATGCCCAGCTCTTTTAAGAGATTATTGAGCCTGTTTAAAAAAAGGAAACTACTGTATGTAATTGTGACATGTTTTTCAACATTTAAGCTTGATCTCTATCAGTTCTTGTTAAAGACAACTCTTTTCCAGTGAAAGTAGCGTGCAGCACTAGCTCCAAAAGTCCCTAAATCTAGAAAGTCGCCAAGTCAGTAACACTGAAAGCCCATCAGGCCTCCCACCAAAGCCACCCCTCCATATTATCATTATGAACGTAAACATATTATAATTAATGAAAACAATGAACATGGCTATTGTTAGTACTCACAGCTGCCATGCTAGCATCTTGTGGAAGACTCCAGTGATGTGCAATGAGTACATGGGCAGATTGGGCACAGTCAGGCATGTAGCCTGTAATTGAATGATTACCAGATTTTTTTCTTCTTTTTTTTTGTCAGAGCATTTGATTCATTGATTGCGGTCAGAATGTAATGAAAATTTCAATAAATATCAATACATATTTGAAAATTACCAACCCTAGCTTTAAACACATAGATGTAACAGTTCCTTCCAATACTTTAATCCACTGAATAACCATTCCTTTCCTCATGATCAAACTGGACGACAAAAATGTTAGAGCTTACTTTCTGTATATAATAATGTGTTGGTCTGAGCTGTGGCGCGTTAAGCTTTTGGTTATTGCAAATCAAATAAGTAATTATTCCCAGTTTTCAGTATATACCAAAACATTTTTCTTAGAATTGGGCTCTCACTATAAAGAGGAAAACATATGCTGACATCTCGTACTGAATATCCTGAAGCTAGCAGCATCTAAGGATGTGACTTACTTAGTAGCAAATTGATATCACATTTCTCGATAAAACCACTGACATCTGACAACAAATGTTTTATTCGAGGGGAGTAGATTTCATCTATGACACAGCCCTGTTGGGTCACTATTCCTTGAAATGCCCATGGATACACTTGTATAACAGAGCAATACAATGTTTCCTCTGTCGTTTGTGGTTGAAGGTCTTTTTAAAGCTCTAATTTCTGTATTGGCTCTTGTAGCTCTGAAAACAACAACAACAAATTCACAAAAACAGACGTTATTATGAAATATTTATGTTGCTTTAATGAGCTAACTTGTCTATTTTGGACATATGCCAGCTAGAGGCCACTGTAAAACAGTGCGTGTGAGTCATTGCCACTCTGCAGTCACGTATTGCTTTTGATTTTCTTATGCTCCTTTAATCTGAATTATATGATGAACAAATCCTAGATAAGCAACCTGCAGCTGGCCAAATGGGAGACAATCACAGATCAGCTTTATTGTGTCGAGCAGTTTGGCTGTGGGTCTATCTTCTTCTACAGTAATATAATTAAACAGAGTAAATATCGCATTTCCTTCCCATCATTCCCTGGAATGAACAGCTTTATCTGGTCCATAAAGAGGCGGGTGTGAATGTGTTTACCAACCTGCCTTGTTCTTCAATAATGTCTTCTTTGTGCAACGCAGGACCATGAACCAGGATCAGAGGAGCAAAGGAGCTGCCGAGAAACGATTTGACAACATGGGGTTGTTAGTAGCAGATCGGCTTGTGAGGTTACAGTATATCACAGATTGAAACCTTTACTTATGCAGGGCAAACACACCGATGACAAGCTCTGTTTTGTAATAACTCGTAGTTGATGATAAAACACGCATTTGAAGCTAAAATGCATTCCAAAAGAGCTCATAAATGATCAAATATTACAATAAATGTCATATTCAATTGGTGTTGATGTTTCAATGTATGAGGGAAACTGTGAGAAACTTCAGAGGCTATACAGTATTCTCACATCTGGAATAAATGCTCTATTTTCGTGTGTAAATACGTTGTTTTGAAAGAGAAAGGTGAGAAGGAAACACTAAAAGATGTATTCAGGGACATGCAAGAAAGACATAACGTACTGTAGAATATCAGTGGCTTATCATTTCACCTCCCCCACTTTCTGACTTCATCTTGTCTCTTTCTTTCTTCCTCTCTCTCTCTCTCCCTCTCCCTTCCGCTCTGCGATTGGCTGAGAGGGCTGATGACATGTCAGAAGCAGAGGAGGTAGGATTATAAAACCGCTGCTCTGGCTCTGTCCAGACACACAGACAAACTCGCTCCCCACTGAGCTCTACTAAACGGATATATCTAACTGCCACCCGACACCGATACACCTACCCCTACCAACTCCAACCTGCTTTGCCAGTATGTGTAAAGGACTAGCATCACTGCCTACCGGCTGCTTGGAAAGGTACTTGAAGTTTTCATGCAAACACTCGCATGGCTGATGTTTGGGGATTTGGATTACAGAATTTGGAAGACTGCTGTGTTTATCGTTGTGCATCTGTGTAAGAGCATTAGAGAAGCTAAAGGCGTACCAGTTTTAAGTTACCTAGACTCAGTGTGGATTCATGCTGTGCTGAGATTTACTGCACAATAATGGCTTTGTCAGTATGCAATCAATGTGTTGTGAAAAATGTATCTAACCTGTTGTATTTTCCTCACAGAGCCAAGGAGCTGAAAGCAAGGCTGGGAAACATTTTGCAAAAATCCAACTGGAGTCTATCCTGCTGCAAAATTGGGCAAAATAAGTAAGCATCACAAATACTGTACTACGAAATATATTTTGCATTTATTGTCACTGTGTGCTTGATTGAAATTCTGGGTTGAATCTAATGTTGCTTCATTTATTTTTTCAGGCCAACCCTGGAGGAATGCCTGAGGTGGAAAGAGTCGTTTGAAAAACTCCTGTGCAGCAAATGTAAGTAAATATCAAGATGCCAGTAATGCCAGCAAACGCATGCTACAGAGACACTTAATAAATGCAGCTCCCCGCGGGACCATTATGTGCCATAAGTAATCAAATTTCCTCTCTTCCCTCAGATGGACTGTGTGCCTTCACAGCCTTCCTGGTGTCTGAGTTCAGCGAGGAGAACATTTCGTTCTACTTTGCCTGCGAAGAATACAGGAATACCAAATCCACTGCCAAACTATCAGCCAAAGCCCAGAAGATCTATGATGAATTCATCGGCAGTGACGCTCCCCGGGAGGTAAGGAAACACCAATCTTAACTAAGGAAAAAGCACACTTTCCTGTTGTTATAGCTGCAAACCTCTCCTATATGGACAAAAAAACTAATCTGGTTCTGTCTCCTTGTCCCCCTTTCAACAGATTAACATCGACCACGAAACTCGTGACATCACCAGAGCCAACATGCTGGTGGCATCTCCCTCTTGCTTCGACTCGGCCCAGCACAAGATCTACATGCTCATGGCCAAAGACTGCTACCCTCGCTTCCTCCGCTCTCCAGCCTACAGGGATCTCGTGTGCCAAGCCAAGCCAAGCGCCAACGCCGCCAACGCCACCAAGCAGCCCCGGCAGGAGAATAAGGTGTGAACTCTCTCCATGAGGCCGCGGAGGATTGTTAGCGGTTCGCCTTAAATGGGTTGAGAAAGCAAGAGAGGCATGACGTTAAGGTGCCGTATCTCGAAGCTGGACGCAGAGATCGTCACGAGAGCAGCGGCGGGATGGCCGTATCCCGTAGACGCTGAAGATTGAAGAGAAAAGGAAAACGGAGGGGTTGATGCCTTAAGTGGACTGTGGTGTGAACACAGATGGAGTTTGGACATCAAACTCATGTGAAAGTATAACAGACTGACAATCAAAAAGGAGGGGGAGGAGAAAAGCACTTTTCTTTGCCATTAGGCAAACGTTTGTGGTTGTGATGTGCAATATGTCTCTGTCAAAGTCTTACACTGTTTGTGAACAGGCATGTAAGGTACTTTATGATTTTGTATTTATTTGTATTTATTTTACCTGTAATATATTTGTTGCATTTTTGCCAAACAAAGATGAAAAAATGTGCAATTTAATTTATATTATATAATATATTTATATCACTGTTGTCTTTTTTTACCTACCAGGAAATAAACTAAATTATTTGAAAAAAAGAAAATGCTAAAATGTGTTGTCCTTATTGAAAAGAAAATCATGGTTTAAATATTATTTTGATGTTCGGGATATAAAAGCAGAGTCACTACATACAATAAAGTAGCACTGATGAAAACCATGTCACAGTTTTTATGACACTTACGACACCATGGGTATTTACAGCCCAGTGACTTAGATAAAACATTGAATGTAAACATATGGTCAGGTGGAGTATTTGCACACCGACGTGCAAACTCCGAGTTTACCGACATTACCTGATATAAAAATGACTGATATATTTGCTCTGCATCATGTTATGCAGAACTGTTATTCACCTTGGAAACCGCTCCGCTCTGTGTTATAAAATACTCAGACAAAGACAGCATCCGCCTGCCCTGAGCCTTTGTCCCGTATCTTGTGGATTAGAAAGAGCTTTCTAGCAAACAGGAAGCACAGAGAGATTATGTGACGGCATTAACGTAATAGGAAAAGCAATATAGCTTTATTATTACCTTAGAAACTGTTTGCACTAGCCATCAACTTCAGGTAATAAATGACAGCTAAGCTGCTACATGGCTGGAGTGCGACCACTGCTGTCTGCAAAAACCAAAACACATCACAAGGGTGATACAAACCTCCCAAAGTTCTCTGGTTAGGTAATAATGACACTGATTACAGTGCAAATTCTGTTATCTAATTTGTTCTCATTAAAATGTTAACTACTGCCGTTGTGATTGCTTTGATAAAGTGCATTTCACCCGCAGGCAGAGTACGAAATGTGGCTGAATGTCTGCTTTGTGTATTCAGATGTCATCAGTGTAGAGTGGAGCCGGCGTCAGGTGGAGAACAGCTGGTCCAAAGGCCTGATGCATATGAACATGCGTCCCTCTCCATAGTAACCCTTTGGCATTTTCATCTAGATCTAAGCATAACAATGGCCATCTGTAATACTTGTTTTATTCTATAAATTCATCTAAACCACTTGCTTGGGAGAGAAGATGAAATTGAACGTACTTGAAATGATGGTCATGATCCTGTACTGCACTCAACATACTCACAATAACATGCAATTGTGTGTGCATGCAACATACTTGAGCATTTAGCAACTACAGCGTCTGATATTTTTCTTAGGAGTTGGTGAAGATAGCGCTAAGTGGTGGCTGTGCATCTGTCAGCTTGTTTTTTGAGTATTTCTGCCCCCTAATGGCCACAAATTAATTAGTGCAGCTTTAACATTCACTTTTGTATTCATTTCCAAATAAGTGGTTTAGTGACTACGACCAGCTCAATGCTAAATCTTGCATGGTAGAAAGCATTTTGTGGTGACCCAAGGACGGAGTGGCTAATCGAGAGAAACAGGAAGATTACCGGTGGGTGACAGGGTCGGTGAACACAATTTTATAAATAGATCACGTAGGCTGTCGCGTTAGGGCGCTATACTACGAGTATGTTTATGACTCTTATTCAACATCAACTTCACACGACAGCATTTACCAGTGGGCTGACTTAATCATGTCTAACTCCGCTTGAACACATGCTACCAAGGCACCATAAAGTCATATACTTTAAAGGTCCCATATTATGCTCATTTTCGATACTTTCACAGTATTTATATAGGACTTAAGCCTGCTTTATAATAAAAAAAACATGATAATCTCACTTTTTTATAATATGGGACCTTTAAAGGTCCAACTATCCATCCTGAAATACCCCTTCAGATGTTTTGCAAACATATAAAACTGTGTCTTTGCTTCTCATTCAAGGCAACATGGGATGAGTAATTTATATACAAATGATCCTTTTGGGGGGTCGAAGTATTCCTTTAAGTGTTGCTGTTTCTCTGGTAGGGTTAGTTTACTGAATAGTTTACTGGGTTGTATCTGCAGTGGTTTTGAGATATCCCTTTCAGAGATTTCTGTCACCATTCACCAGATCAATGGAAGTGAACAGAACAGAATTTGTGGTGCTCATATTCATTTCCAGAAACATTGAACCACAAACCTCATTGTGAACTGATATAGTTCCAATGGGACTATTTGGAGATGTTTTCATCCACTTTAGCTCAGTCTAATTAATATAGACATGTAATTTTAAACACTTCATGTATAAGTGGCAAACTGATGTTCTCGAACAAGGCAGACATTGCGAAAGGTCACTACAGTTTTATCCACATCCTCTTCAAGCTCAAATGAGTGCAAAGGACAATAATATCATTGTACCATTTTTAGTTACATTCATTCCTATAAATAGCACTCGATGTGCTCCAAGCTAACACTCAGCTGACCTCCTCTCCAGGGTAGGACGCTCCAGAAGACAAACATTGTACCAGGACACAGAACTGACCTAGTTTCTTTTCTTCCAACATTCAATAAGAAATGTCTTAAAACAAATACATGTTTTACTTATGTGTATTTATGTGTTTTGTAACATAGGGACATCAGGCTCAACACAAGGGTGATTTTTTTTCTTTTTTTTTTCTAAAAAACATCATTTTTAAAGTACAGGATTTCACTGAACAGTAACGTTTACCATATGTTATAAAATCATCATAATTTTCGGTGTGAGGTATTAAAGAGCTTAGATTTATCCCAGTAAAATATGTCTCTGTATGTCTTGTAGATGATCCCCTATTGCACATGTGCTGTACTTCCTACACCAGTAGTGTTTAGTATAACCATGAAGTGGCACTGACATCTAGTGGTTTGAGTTGTAATCACTAAATTTGCCAACTATTGGGAATTTGTAAATTAATTCAGTATTGAATCATTGATTCTTTTCAAACCAGTGGTTCCCAAACAGCAGGGTTGAGATGAAAGTAATGAGAGAGACAAAAAAGAGAGCAAAAAACAATCTTGAATTGTGTGAAAGAATTGATAGTTTTACCTCTCTGATCCTATAAAAATTGATCAAGTGAAACAAAGACAAAAAATAACTCTTTGATTGCTGCTCACAACTCGTGCCCACACCAGGGCTATAACCTGTGACGAGGAGTCTCAAGTAGATATTACCTTCTCTCCGGGTCCTCATTAGGGTGGAAAAACATTGTTTGCACCTGCAACACACCACAACTAACCAATATTGCATCACATTATGAAATAACCAACAGATACCGAGAACACAGCTGTCACAATGGCACCAAAATACTAATATAAGAAATGTAAAGAAAAAAAATAATGTCCTTATAAATCATATCACTAGGATGATGATATCACTAGGATGATGCAGTGTCATCAGTAACTACAATTGGAAAGTTATTTTATAATTTATTTTCTAATGAATTCCAGTCAAATTCCAATTAATGTTTCTCAGATACTACTTCTTTTTAATTGGTCACAAGCCAAGAAGGCTGGGTATCACTGTCTTAAACCAAATATTCCCCATTTGACTGTATGAACTGTTATCATATGAAACTAGAAATGGGTTCTATGGGTACCCACGAGTCTCCCATTTTACAGACATGCCCACTTTATGATAATCGCATGCAGTTTTGGGCAAAAACCATGCAGTTTTTTTTATGGAGTATAAATGTGTTGTAAAAATGCTGTATTTGAATATTGAATATTGAGCAGCATTGAGTCTCAATAATTGGGCTAGTGTGCCAGTGTAAAGACATTTTTAGATAAATCATTTATTCACTAAAAACAGATTTAAAATGCAGTTTTTCAAGGGTGATAAAGAAGCTCTGACTAGCTGAATGAGGGTTTCTTTCACAGCACTGGGGGGCAGTGAAATGCTGCGAATGAACCTGAACACACAGGCCTGTCTGCTTTCTCTTCTTTGTTTTTCTCACTTTTAAAGGGCTATTTAGGTAGTCAACAAACAAACATAAAGTACCTGACACATAATCTTGGGTAACAATTTTAATTATAATCATTTTCTGGAGGTTTAAATTGCTGGGGTCAAATTGACCCCAAGGATAAAATATGTTAGTAAATTTGAAGGTAACAGGAGGGTTAAGGACATCTCAAACAAGATGACAAGAGATATTGAGCAGAGAACTAACATGAAACCCTAAATGGCCAAAGTCAGGGGGAGAGGGTAAAGACATGTTCAAATAAAACTCTAAATTAGACTTATATTATATATTATTCAATCATTTATTCTCCTAAATAAATTATGTTTATGTGTGAAAAGTAGAAATAGATGTGGAAAAAATACAGAGGACATGTGCTCAGTTACAGCCTGAATGTTAACAGAGCCAATGTACTGGCAAGCGCATACCGTAAGTTCATCATAAGTAAGCGTCCCTTCAGTGCAATGATCGTCTTCTTCACATATGGCTGTACGGAAACCCGTGACCTTGAGTTTAAAATAGGTGCCGAGAACACACAGTGTTCTGACCCCCTTAGCGGCCGTCAAGACGAGAGCAGATCTGAAGTAGATGACCCACTGTGCACATTCCTCAGTATCTCCCCCGGGAGTGGACATGTGCTGTGCATCTTCTCCCCGAAGCAGACGCACCTCAGTGTGGCCTCGACCTCCAGGGGGTTTTTCTTTTCCTCCCATTAGTAGTACATCCTCCACATCCCCCCGTGCATGCCTGCTGCTTTAAAACACTTTTTTTGTCTTTATGTTATTGTAACAAAGTAGAATTCAAGTAGCAGGATGTGAAAAGGAGGAGAAGAGGTGCAGATAGAAAGGAGGAGAGGATTCGTGCTAAACATATTAACTGAGTGGGCGAGAATAGAGACAGACGAGAGGAAGGAACGCAACAGCATATTACACTCCAAGCGTGGGAACTCTCCTGGCATGGGTCCCTTGTGAAAAGGGAAAACTGTGCTAGTGACTCTCAGTTCCTCACGGTTCACATCCTCTGTCCTCTCAGGATCACACTCAGGCCAGAAAAAAAGAGTGGCTTCACATACTGAATATCTGCTGCATCTTCCATTCCCCGTAGTGATGCATCATTTCACTTTGCAGTGTATGTATTTCAATAAGGATTAGCAGTTTCAGTTAGATTCAGTTTAATTGCTATATTCTTGCAACAAACACTCTGGATAGTGTCTCAAGTACTGTTCCTCAGAACAATTTGGAAGTACTTTATTTAAATGTTTCCATTTTCTGCTATTTTATTCTTCTACTCCACTACATTTACTGTAAGAGGAAATTCTGTACTTACTACATTTATTTGAGAGCTATATTTACTTTTCAGATTCAAGATTTTGCAAAAATTAGTGATTTATAAAATATGCAATGCATCATTAAAGATCAAACCAGTCACGTTTCAGACATAGCTGTTCCACCAAAGAGTGACTTCCCCTCCAAACTTCTCCGATGGTTCATTTTAATAACTCGAAATCCAACAAGGTGAAATCATCCATTAGAGAAAAGAGAAAAGCCTGTAGCAAATGTGTGTACTACTTTTACTTAATTTAGTTTTTGAATGCAGGACTTTTACTTGTATTATTTTTGCATTGTTGAATTTGTACTTTTCGCATAAAGGACCTGAGTAGGTAAATTTTTTTAGAGCCAAACCCAAAATTTTATGAAATGTATGAAAAGTAGTGCATTTTCCCAAAATGCTGCCTCCCAGGGACGGTTGGGACACCTTGTTTTGGGTTAAAAAAAATATCATTTAAATTGAAAAAAAATGCAGTCTAAAGTTGAATACCTTATACTGTATTTATAATGTCACCTGTTCACACATTTCTTTGAGAAAAAGAAAACATTTGTAAAATGATTATATTTTCATAAATTACTGAGATATGGAATTTGGCAAAAAAAAAAAAAAAACAGGGTTGTTTTTGTTGATTTGTAACAAGGTAGGAACTATAAACTATACTGTACCAACTGAGCATGACACACTTTGGACTCCTGTGCCCGCTACCAACAAAATTTCAGACAGCTAACACTAACATCAACTTCTAGAAATAAGCTTTCAATAATATGTATGTGGCACAACTAAAAACAGTTTGGTAGAAGAAAGATAACAAAAGAGCCAAAAGTGTACTTTCATGCTGTATATATCAAAACTACGAATTAAATTGTGATGAATAGTCAGAAGGTCTCCACTTTGAGGTTGAAAGTGAAGAGGGTGTGGCTGAGTATGAGCATGGCGAATGGCAAAGGCATAGTTGCTTTTTAACCTGCTAAAGAGGCACCGCCCTAACCGACCCCGGTCTCCCCTATACTTCATCCACCACTGTCATTTTCAAAACACATTTTGCTCATAATGAGGCAAAGCGTTGCACCGTCATAGAGTAATGTGACTTAAAATATGCAGGAATGGACAAATGAACAGAATAAATCGGGCAAATATTTAGATAATAATAGTAAAGATAATAGAAGGAAAGAAAATTAAAAGAGGAAATAGAATAACATGCCTCCATTATAGCTCTACTAAAACGCTCTTGTTTAGAAATGTTGTGTAGCAATCCATCAACACGAGGTAAATGAGCTTACTTTGGCTGGATCTGAGTGTTGCCTATAAATCCACTCTAAGCACATACAGGTTTAGATGACTATTTTTCAACTATTGTTTTTATATTTTTCACCCGTGCCGACCTTAACACTTTGTCCAAGAATTTCCTAGTATCCATTGTGGTCTGGGAATACTCCACGTTTATTTCAGAGGGTGTGTGCTTTTTAAGGTCACCACTGAACTCTATGACGATCTTGAACGCACATCTGCCAGATCTAATAACATGTTTTACCAGCATTGACATATTTCAGTTGTAGGCGCTTCAATAATTACGACCAGACGTTTTGCACAATAACAAAGTGGGTCTTACGACACATCTCTCCATTCCTGAGATGAAATAGACCAAAAGCTCATTCATTCCCTACCTCACACTGAACTGTCAAGTGTTTTGTTCATATTTTCAGAATTTACTCTGTACCTCATCCCTTTATTCTCTCTTTTGATCAAAAGCCAACCATTGTTATTCAAATTTGAACAAGGGCTCTTCTTCATGTGAATTTTGAAAAGCGGGATTAGACAGCACTTATCCTGACAGAGTTCAAGTGAGGCCAAAACATTAATTACAATGAGTTTATTATTTGGTAGTTTAGAAAAATTGATGTAATGTGGCAGAGGTCAGCTGTCTGGAAAATCATGACCGCATCTATCCCATAACCTGCATCGGGAAAGAGGAACAGTGGTTAATTTTTTTTTTAATTGTTGTGTGTTTGCTGTATCATGCTATATGTGCTTTAATTAAATTTTTCTGGATTTTGTCATCTTTTCTTTTAAATGGACTGATATAGCACCTTTTGTAGTCTCAAAGCGTTTTACACTATATGTCAACAATCACCCATTCACACATATCTTATATCTAAATACTCATTCACACACCGATGGCACAGCCTTCTGGTTTAGTATCTTGCACAAGGACACCTTGACTTTGACCGTATTGATTGCAGGTTTTAACTTGCCAATGCCATCTAATGTAATGGTGTATTGTATTGTTTTGTAACTCCCAATAATTCAACCTCTTTAATTTGACCACTGCCATTTGTTAAGTACCATTTTTTCCCTCTTTCTTGTAGTACATATAATCATATTTTTGTTTTATTAACATTTAATAATAAAAAAAATTGTATTCCAACCCATTTCATGCCACATTTAAAATCATTTGATAAATATTCATGCATCTGAGTATGTGAGTATCTGCAGTGAGTGCTGGTTGTATCATCCACCGACATACTGTATGTGCATTTGAATTGGCTAACACTGAGGGGAGATCATTTGTGTATATAATAGACAACAATGGTCCGAGGCAACTTCCTAGTGGGATGCCACAGGTAATGATAGGTGGGGAAGAAAATGAGCCATATATGAATTGCTTTCTACCATTTTAGGATTTCTTCCAATTAATAGCATTCACACTGAGTCCATAATGATTTTTATTTTTTTTTTAAGTAGAATTGTGATCTATTAAATCAAACACTGCATTATAATCAAGAAGAAGTAGGGACACAAGTTTACCTCGGTCAAGGGCACTTAGCCACTCATCTGTATCAAAGCAGTTTCAGTAGAATGATTTTTACGATATGCATGTTGAGCATCAGTTAGAAGGTTATTAGTTTCCATATATTTCCAAGCGTGATAACATACTGTTCTTTCCAGAATTCTTTGAATAATTGGGCGACTGTTGGGTGCAATAAAAGCTATTTTAGCATCCATAGTAACGGGGCCAATTGTTGCATGTTTCCATTCTGTGGGAAACTTTCCTTGTTGCAAAGAAAGATCAAATAGATATTTTACAGGTCAAGCAATATATGAAGATGCAGATTTCAACAGTTTGTTGTCAATAAGATCGTACCCTGGGGATTTATTACCAGGAAGTGAAATCAGACTTTTTTTCAGTGTCATTTAATCTGGTAATATACAAGACTGCAATTTTTCCCCGTCATTATCTTTTCGTGCATTTCACCTACCGATGATTCATTCAATTTGGGACATTATTATTCATATTGGACCTGATTCATTTACCTTTGATTCAAAGGTACACCTCTGTCCCCATATCTTTCTGCCGCCTACTTTTGGTCTAAGGCTGTTTTTCATAGTGTGCTACCAACTCAGCCCAGTGTCCAAGGGATTTACATCCATACGTGTCACCAGCCTGCCTGGTGTGAGTGTGTTTTTACTATTCTCCTGCCTTTTAGTATGAGTGACGTGTGCTTGGTGTGTTTTGGTTTTGTCTCTGTTTGCTTGTGTCCCTCCCCCCTCTCTCCTTCTCACTACTCACCTGGACATAATCTGCAATCGGCACACCTGCCCACCAATCAAGCAAGCTCCTCTCCACTTCAAAAACTCCAACAGCCAGTCTCTGTCTGATTGTTGCCATTCATGGTTTGTCAATGTGCCATGCTTCCAGCTCGTGCTAGTGATCTTGCCAGTTTGTTTCCTGTTTATCTGTTTGCTTCCTTGCCTGTCTGCTCGCCTCAACTAACAGCTGCTCTTCACCCTCCCGTTATCATTCCCAGGGCGTCAAATACCGAGGCTTTGTCACTGCCGTCAGCGTTCATTACCACCGCACCTTTAGCGCTGGTACGAAATGCAATAAACTTTTAAAAATAAATGAACTATAATGTAAACCCATCCTCGGCAACAGTAAACGCTCCGAGAAATTTCGCTGGGAGTGTGGTTACGTAGTTTAAACAGCGAAAAAACCCACACAAGGTGGCTGTGTTGGAAGGGAGGTGGATGGGCCCAACAAACACAAGGCTTTCATCCAGGAGGCCGCTGTTCGTGTCCTCTGCATTAAGTTTCACTTTCACGTTCCAATAAGCTGTTTGTTTGTGTCCCATGTGCACAACGTTCAGTTTCATTTTCACCGTACAAACGTAGTAGTTTTAAACCCAACCATGTATTTCTTTCCTAAACCTAACTATAGTGGTTTTGTTGCCTAAACCTAAAGTGACGCCAAGGGGCGTGACAAAGCAGCGGTACATGTCGAGTTGGGATGAGAACATGTTTGCTCATCCAGCACTGAAACCCTGACAATATGGGACCACACCTCATAATTTACGTTAAATATCAACGTTGATGAATTGAGGCAAAGGTTCACTACATCAAGGGCAGATTCAGGTGTCCACATACTTTTTGGCCATGTGTACTTTATATATTGAAACTGTAGACTTCTGGAAATTTAGATCTATTGTACTGACAGACTGTATTTTGCATAACATGTACAGCACAGGCCTACGTCACGCTGAGACAGTCACCAGATGAAACCACATCTCGAAGTGCTCCTCAGTGCATTAACCCCTCCTTAATGGGAACATGACAAACAACATGTATGTGAGTTCCTGTTTCCACCATGTGACTGGACACTCTTCTGTTCACAGCCGCCTCAAACTGTTGCTGATATCCTGGCTTAGTTTCACCGTCGTGTTTGGTTTGGCTTTTTATTACATCGACAATTTTAAGGCAATTTGGTCTGATTTGTGTCCAGATCTCTCAAAACCAAACACATTTATACAGGCCTGAATTAAGTGGCTTGTGATAAACAATGTTATTCTAAAGTTGAGGTTTATCTAATCTGATATAGATGTTGAAGTTCCTTAGCTGTCAAAACACACAGGAGTAACTTGTGAGGTTTGACACAGTGTTTCTCATGGATCTTCATGTGATTTATGTTGATGTCAACTTTGCTGCCGTTGAAACTGTCCGCAAGAGCTGGAATGAAAGCGCACGTAGTACTGCAAAATGACTATTGAGTGTACTGTGATACTGTAAATCATGTTATATTTGTTTAGCTGGTGTAATTAAAAGAAGTAGATCCATTGTTAGCATTTAACGCTGACCTCTCCAATGGAAAATGCATTTTCTCTCGAAACGAAGAAAGCAATTTATTTCTCTAAGGCAGGAATGATAACGAATACATCATTATTTATCCTTGGGTTTTTCCCCCCCTTCACTTTTCAGGCCATAAATCCGTCTTAATTCAAGAGAAAACAGTCCCGTTAGTTCTTCTCTGTCCCCTTGTACACGCCACGTTCACCGGAAAAGCCTTAGCAAACAAACAATTTAAGGAAAACAATTAATGATACTGTGGGAAAAGCGATTTAATTTCCTCTGTGGACAGAGCACTGAGAAACGAGACACCTCCTTAATCACACTGCCTCATGCCTGAGGTTCAACCCGACCGGCTTAGCAAGAGCACCAGAATGGGGGATTGTAGCGAATCTGACATTTATTTCCTCCCAATTTGGATTCAATCCGGCACCAACAAAGTGAAGAGTCTGAGGCTGATAATGTGAAAAATCCATTTAAAATCTCCCTTAATTCAGTCAGTGGTGACCTCTGTGACCTCCCTCTCTGTCATCATACATGTTTGCCGTATCAGCACTTAGCATAGACGAGTACATCTCAACGTATGGGATAGTTATGTCACATCCTGTGCATTGTGGAAATGAACTGATGCACTCAATGTTATTTTTTTAATCAGCTCCCAAACATCTGTTGGGGAGCTGATTGTGTGTTTTTTCACTTTACCATAAGGAATGAACATGTTGGAGATGATTTCTTTTGTCAGCCTTTCAGTCTGAAATAATGAAACTGAAAGGTATTCACGGGACAACCTGTTCTCACTCCCAACTTGATGCTTGATCAGTGCCCCCTCGGCATCTGATACCCGAGACCGCTACACCCTATAGCGTCTGTATGGGACACACCAGGCTTTCAACCAGGCGGTAACCTCCGGGTCTGAAAAGTGAAGCCAATACGGAAGTGCCACCATTTTTAAGCCTGCAGAGAAGCAAGACATGCATTGCATAACAGTGAGTGAAACTCGGCAAGATTGTATACAGTACATGTGTTTTGCTGACAGGAGCTTATTAGAAAGACATTACCTGCATAGTGTGCTGGCCAAACCTTCTAACCTGGAACTTCAGGCATCCTCAGGATTGATCTGGGTTCAGCAAAGGAAGTGGCAACAGTAAGGCCCTTTTCTGTATTTACCACAGAACCCGCTACCGCTGACCTGCTGACATCACCGTGAGGCTTTTTTCCTTCCAATTCAAACACATTCTCCTCCAGAGCACCCTTACTTTGCAGCACTTATCTAAGATCTACCATTGTTGACCTTTAACTAGTGGGAAGTGAGCGAAATGTCAGCAGAACTGTCTGCATCTCTATAATAGGAGCCAAGCAGTCATAACAAAGCTAAAACTTTAGCTCGGGATCAGCACTTGCGGGTATTTCTGGAATAATGTCAGGCCGAGATTACACTCGCCTTCCTGTTTGGCAAAAAAAGGCAACCATGACGCAGTTGCCTGATTTTCTTCTTCGGAAGACAGCAGTTACAGCAAATTACGTGCTCAGATGAAAAAAGAAATGATGATGGCAAAGAAACATAATAGTTGTGATGCTAATAATATTTCCCCATTTTGAAAATGGAGTAATACGCGCCTGCTCATCTTACAAGTACCATAAATATGTATATTCAGTCAACTCTGGCTACACAACATCTGTTACGGCTTTGAATATTAAAGCTGTTTGTTTCAGCATTTGTATTTGATCAAGAAAAGCTCTTTATATATGCACTTTCAAGTCACGTAATTACAATGTTCAGGTTCAGTGGCCGTGAAACTGAATCCACTAGAAAAACAAAAGCTCAAAAACTTGCAGATAAGCTCAGTACAGCAACTAAAGATACTGCATCATTAATACATCAACCACCTTTGCATGCAATATGGATCTTTATTGTGCCATTTGGTGACCATTACCTTTGAAAAACAGTGTTTTATGGTGTTGCCTGAGCTTTCACACGGCCATTACATCTGTAAGTTGAGCGTAGAGCTTCTGTCAGTGCGGTAAACAAAGCACCTGGATGCCAACTGGTGCCGGTTTATTTGAACAGCGGTGCAGCTATTGCCGTTGGCCTAAGTACACATCCACTCAAAGGACGGTCCCTTCCTGAACTTTGGCTTCCAGGAAAGTCTGCAATGAAAGCAATTCCTCCTATGTAGCTTTGTGTGCTCGCCTTGTCTGTGCAGGCGATAATGCTTTGTTTTTGTTTATTCATTGTGGTACAGTTCCATTGTTTAAACCCTCCAGGTCATATGCTCTCATTCTACTTTTTTTCTTTCCTGTCACAGTGCAAAGTGACTCAACTGTGCACCCTGCTACTGGATTAAAATCTAAAAAGCAATAGAAAGAGATGATGTGTTATTTTCTGTTGCTATGACTTAGTATAATAATTAGGTAAAATAGACTCTTTCAAATCATCCACTTTGGTTTCATAATTTAAAACTACACTTCAGTACAAGCTTCTGAACCCAGCATGTAGTCAGAAGCACAATAGAGTTGGGTTTTTTTCTCATCTGTCATGGAGTCAATGTCTTATTGATGACCTCAACTGGACTTGAGGGCTGCAGGATGTAGCTGCAGGAGCAGCCCGTTTGCACAAAAAGGCATATAAATGCCAAGCTAATGTGCAAGGCATTTAGCGTGCAATACGAACGCCTTTCTTGCTTTTTGCGTGTCATTTGTACTCCATGTAGTCTGCACTGAGTCTAATGTAAATGCATCCACCTAAATATGCTCAGAGCTAGTTACGTAGAATAAAAAGTGAGAAAGAGGTGGATGGGTCCAACAAACACAGGACTTTCAACCAGACCGGTTTTCGAGGCTGGTGTTTTGTTTTCTAAGTTACGCTAGTGACGTTTGTAACATGTTTTCTAGTGATGTTTGTGATGTATTTTCTATACTTCTGTTAAGTTGTTTCCCTATTTATTTTACTTAGTTTACATACTTATTTTAAGTCCAGTCATGACATTTTTTCCTAAACCTAAGTGAGTGGTTTTGTTGCCTCAACCTAACTGCAGATAGCAGTTAGGTTACCGTAGTTTTGTTGTGTGGCGTACAAAGGACACGCAAAAAAACGCGTTCAAATTACACAAAAAAAAAAACTAAAATGCATCCTCATGACACACGGAATGTCCGTGTTATGTTGTGCTATTTATGCGTCTACCCGAGAGACCGGGTTGGCAGGAGATATTTCTAAGTTTTTAAGGAATCTGCTTTAATTTTCTTGTTTTTCAGGGATTTTTTTAACCGAAAATCTCTGTACCAGGCTTTGTTATTAGTCCTGGAATAAAAACACTGGTACCAAGACAGCCTGATGTTTCAGTCAATTTCGATAAGTGCTGCACTTATGTAACTGGCAGGCCTCTATTATCTGCCTGCAACAAAGGCGTTAATAACATGGTACTGAATCGTGTGTGTTCTGAATACATGGCCGCGCCATCAAACAGAACCCTTTTAACTGCTAGATGCAGATCATGGCCCAATGTACGCCTCATGTCCCCTTTCCTTGGAACAAGGACTGTTTATCTGTTTGTTAGTAGAGTTAAACTGAATTAGAATTTTCCATTTTCCTGTTCTGGCTCATTTATCTGGATAATCATCTCTTGGGGCTCCTCACTGGCAGATTGCGAGGATTGTTTACTTTCAATGTTCTGTACTGGTTCTGTACTTGTCAATATACGATCGTTACATAGATGGTGTCCTTCAAAATAAACTTCCGTTTCACAGAAAGTTAGGTTTAGGCAACACAACCACTTTGGTAGAGTTAGGAAAAGGTCATGGTTGACATTAACTTCTCTGACTAATGACTCCCATGACTCACAAGGCTGACAATACTGACAAGTCATGTGACAAAATAAGTCAACGTTACTTTTAGTTTCACAACGGGACATGAGCACCAGTCTCCTGGCTGAAAGTATTGTGTTTATTTGACGCATATACCAACCCCGCCGCCTGCCCTTGGCGGACTCTAGCTATCAATACTACGTCACTTGCTCCAACCGTTGAATAATGCTGTGGGTGGGTTTACATTGGAGTTAGTTGAAAGCCCGGTTCAAAAGAACAAATATAGCGAACCGAAACGCCAAGCGGACAAGGCTCGTTCCAAAACGAGAGTGAATCTAGGGTTGGCTTGGTTGTGTTTACACACTGCAACCGAAAAATCCCACTCATTCTGCCTTTACGATATGCTTAAATATATTAAAAATGTGCTTTCCATTTGTTTTGATATACTTTTGGATATCAAAATAGTATTCTTAAGTATAAGAAATGGACTCTCATATGTGTACTATACCAAAATAAATATATACATTTGTATAAATATACAAGAACAATATGGTATGGTCGATATGAGGCTCAATTTTTTTTGTCTGTTTGTTAATATAATTAGTTCAGAGGTTTTTGCCAGAATCTGGCTCTGATCTGCATAAAAAAAACAAAGTCATTGTCTTGTCTCATGCCTCAAGTCACTGTTGACTTTTTCAATATTCAACCAAGACAACAATCATTCCCTTACCTCAACCAAGTGCTGCGAGTGCCTAAACAGAACCATAAAGAAGTTTAATTGTTTAAAAGAATGAATTGTATTGCCAGAACTGATATTGTGGGAAAAACTAATTAAATGTCTTCTTGTGAGTGTTTTGCAGATACTTTCAGTGTCAGCATTTTACGGCCAATACGTTCATTAAAAACATTTTTCCTCATTATTTTAATAACAAACGTAATTTGGGCTGCAATATGATTTCCTCAAAACATGTTTGCTGTTGCAAATTAGTGATATATAAATCTAATTTAAAGGAGACAAGGTTGGTTGAGCCACATCAGCTCTCACAGAATAATGATACATGTTAAGACAGGGGTGCATAATCCTCTGAATTTGTTGTTTTATTTATAGTAAATACAAAAGTACATTTTGTATCTGCATCAAAGAGTAAAAAGTCGTTGTTTCTTGACCGATAGGAAATGTGATAAAGGCATCACTTTTGTATGTTTTTTTAACAGAAAGATTACAGTTATATACCATATAAACTGGGAGAAAATATCATTATAGAAGCAAGTTATGACAAAGATAAAAGTGACAAAAAGCCAGTTCTCTCCCCACTGACAAGTAATGAACATAAAAACTGAGCAGTCCTGATGAAAAGTAATGCATGCACTCTGGTTTGCTTGTTTTACTTGATTAACTGTCACATAACATGAGTCAACATAACATTAAACCTGTGTGCTTCGGCATTAGTCAAACTAAACCTGTCTCCACATTAAATAAAGCAGATTTTGGATGATGAAGTCCAATATACATTATACAAGTACGTTAGGGTCAGTGGAGAGTTAAATGTTTCACGGAGAGTTGCGAGCTGAGCTGTGTGAGTATAAGGTATTAAATAAATGAGAGAACATCCAGCTCAGAGTAACAAAACATCAGTCCTTGTCTTCCTGTTTACTTTCTAACACTTCAGGGATTTTACTGATCCTTTACAGTCGATTTGCCTTTGCACTGTGATTGTTGTTCTGTATGAATCAAAACAACTTGATTCAAGGATTTTCTGTGTTTGGAGGCCGAGTTTCATTACGGTTAAAGCCTTGAGATTCCAAATGAATAAAACCTTTAAATGACAAATAAACATATTTTCTAAATTAAAAGACAGAGGTGATGAACTCTTACTTTGTCAATGGAAAACTTGAGGGCATGTTTTTGTCATCATAAGGCTTAATAATAACAACTGCCTCCTTGAGAAGCCGCCTACAGATAGATGGATTTAGTTGAGTACATGCCAGACTGCAATCATCCAGTTTTTTTTCAATGTCAAGGATTAAAAACACTCCAGCCTGCAGTTATTGAAAAAATAATAAGATGCTTGTCCAAAATAAAGCGCAAGTACATGACTACTGTATTTCAAAAGACTCTTTTCCTCTCTCTCTTCCTGCCATCTCTCTACTGTCAAATTATATAATAACTGCATATAAATAAGCAAAAATAAAAGATGTATTCATCGATCTTGTAGTTTGAGCAATTCCACAGTTTGCTCCAAACATTCAAGCTGTCAAAAAATCCTTTACAAACTGTAAAGAACTTAGTTTTAATATTACTGAAGTAGCATTTCACATGTTGGCTGCTGTAGTCTAGACTCAGACTGTGCTGTGATATAAATCAAACCAAACTTTGCTGACCATATTGTGTGTCTGTATTGGCTATATATTATGTATAAAAAAAGGTTTATTGATAACCTATATAGTACTTGTATTGAAGCTCAATACTTGTTTTGGTACCAACAAAGACCTATAGTGAATATCAAAAACTGTTAAATACCAAAAAAATTAGTTCAAATGTGTGGTCAGATTGTTATTATCTTGTTTCTTTTATCAGCGAGTTCCTGATTTAAATCAAAGGCCAGTTTGAGGCTGTTCGCCAAACTTCTTGTGCAGCGGCTTGTGTTTAGACAACAATTAATATTTGAGGAGTTTGCCTTATTTTGTTAAAATAATACGTTTTGTCAAAAAAGGCACTGCATCAGAAAAAGTCTCATTTTGGTACCAAAACTCTGGTATCGTGTCTGCACTAGTTTATCTAACAATTTCTAACAAAGATTACTAACTTTAAACATGCTGTCCAGTTGTCATAACCAGACCTTAATTATAGAAGTGGTAAATCACAAAATGCTTAAATGAGTAACTTTTAGAGCAGTCATGTGAGTTGTTTTTATACAAAAAAAATGGTTTCTACAGTGTTAAATGACTGGATGTGAGCCCAAATTAAAATAGCATTTAAGATAGCTTATGTTTGAGTAGTTTCCGTGTTTCAAAGTTGGTCAAAAAGGCTTCAGCTAAAGTTAAAATATGAACTACCTTTGAGTTACAAAGTTGATTTTCAACAGTAATGTATGATTATTGAATGTGTGTCTTTGTAGATGCAGCATGTGTATTGACACTGTAGATCGGATGCAACTTTAATGTTATTTCTGTAGAAGTTGAGCCTATTGTAGCAGAAGGCAGTGAAATGGTAGCTATGAAAAAGATAACAAAAGGTTTAAAGCACATAGGAATTAAACAAATGGAACTGACAAGTGTAAAAATCCATTGATTAGAAATGTATTAATAACATATAACAATAACTCACTGACTAATGTGACACACATTGTGATGAATGGCATCAAAATCTTTAATGCATAACTTTAGATCTAATATCAGTGAAAATTCACAGTCATGTTTGCATCCTGCTCGCTGGTCCTGGATCTGTTGCTTGATTGAAACCTCAAAGCAAACAGACCATTCATGTCTGAGAGCCCGCCCTTCCTCAGCCAGGCTCCTCATCTGTCCAGGCTCTACACATTCCAGTCTGATTGGCTTAGCCGTTGGCCCGAATCCAACAGGGTGTCTGTATAAAACGCCTCATGTGCTGAACACCAGAGTCAGAAACTAAGAGGGACTTTGAGACTCACAGCGGTCTAACTCAGAAGACTGAACTCACGCTCAAGCACTGCGACTGGAAAATGTGTAAAGGATTAGCTGCCTTACCCCAGACCTGCCTCGAAAGGTGAGACCTGCATCATCACTTCACCTCTCCTGTCATGTCTTAACAGTGTGTTCTTCTTATGTGATTTGGATCCGATAAAGTTTGGCTATATTTCAAACCTCTTAAGAGTGTCTCTGGTCATACATAGGTTAAAAGACAAATTGTAAATCCATGTTGCTGGCAGTATCAGGTCAAGAGTTTCCATCTGGAAGAACTTAAAGTTCATCTTTGTGAACTTTCTACTTTCTGAAATGAATTTCTGTTTCCTGGAAGTCCTTTTTCAACAGACTTTTTGACCTGAAGAAGCACTTCAGAGCAGGTTTTACGCTAACAAAAATGTTTTTTGCCAATATTTTTTTACAAAAGCTTATGCAGATTACTCAAGAGAGTCCGAGAAATTCATTGTGTTGCTTACGCACTCAACTTGAGGATAGGTCAGAGAGGATTCATTAATCTGCAGGGTGGAAGAAAAGACTATTTTAACAAAGTTTACACTGGTTAAAACACAAAATAACACTTTCACCATTTGGTTAATGATGATTTTAAAATATTTTGAAATTTTTTTTTTCTTGATTCAAATACAAGGCGGTAAATGTAAGATTTTCTTTACATTATAAATACTGTGTAGAGTCACTTTTACTTTAACTTAATACATTATGTTACACTCAACATGAGAATTTTAGGACTAAATCTCCAAAAGGTCCAACTAACTCCAAGTAGAAAGCTGTAAATGTAACTGCTACTTTTCCCTTTCTTTTTTATTCAAAACATGAAACCTCTTTTGTAAAGAATTCAGACTTTTTGTAGCAAAAGTTTTAAAATTAATGATTTATCATCCAACTGACATGCTTATAAATTGAATCTTGGTGTCTTATGTAAATACAATATACCAGCATCATGTTTGCAGAGAGGATGATAGATATCACGAAAGCTTAGATAAACATCATGACTAGATTATTATTGCTTTCTTGTCTAAGAAGATAAAACAAAGACTTTGTCACATGAACCGTCTGATCTCTGTCGTCCAGGGCGAAGGAGATCAAGTCGAAATTGGGCGTTTTGCTGCAGAAGCCGGAAAATGCCTTCGACCTCATCATCCCCTATCCCGAGAAGACCGAGAAGAAGCCGGAGAAGCAGCAGAAGTGAGTCTGGAGATTAATGTCTGTGGAGGCGGGGGAAGTTTGCCAGAGTGTTAATCAGATAATTGGTGGTAAAGTGGCCGAGCAGAGCCCAGAGAAGGTACAAAGATGTGGAGATCAAAGAACGTTAAAGTTGTCCAGACACTCACTCTGGGCTCAGATGTCAGTGTTAGATGGTACAAAGCTTCATTTTATTAGGCATCACCTTGAAAGAACTGGGTCAGAGATGATTTATGTATGAAATGTAGAACTTGTGTTTCTTGTTATAGCAATCTTGTCAGGGAAAGTATGTAATTTTGTCTTGCTTTGTTTTTTCCATTCACATAATATTGTGTTTCAAAAGTCCTTGAGTTCAATTGGAAAAACTGATTATATTGATAAAAGCAGCATTCTTTTTTTTCACCTTGAAGTAACCCCCAGAGGTTGGTGAGGCTTTATCAGAGGTTTTATTTTGTTTCTTTGTATGTTAGTTAGTTAGTTCCCCTTACAGTCATTGTGGTTCAATATTAAGACCGTAAACCACTCTTTAAATCTCTCCTGCCACTGCAGCTCATATTGATAATTTGAATTACGACACTGTAAACTATTTGCTGTCATCCAGAGTTTTTTTTATCTCTTTGTTTGATTTGACTTAATTTATAATTACTGTGGATATGTTCCACATTTTATCCTCACACTGTAAAGCTGGAATACAAGCTAGCCTTGCAAGCATTTGCTTAACATCACATAAAAAGCTTGTCCGATAAATGAAGGGTGACAGTTCTGCTCTTTTACTAAGACACCTGATTGGTTGAACCAACACTTTCTCATTTTTCGCTCTTTATAATACGTCACCGCTGCACTTTCTCTGAGCGTTTACTGTTGCTGCGGATGGGTTTACATTGTAGTTAATTGGTGGGTCTCACACTGGCGTTGCAGGGTGCCTTGTGCGGCGGTATCGAATGCCGACGGCCGTCACTAAGCGTTAGTATCGGAGGTTGGAGCTGGGAATGATGTCACACCCGCGTTCACCCTGTTCAGTCAAGTCGGAAAACTAAATGGGGTTTGCTCCAGCCAGGTTAGCCATTGTTAGCGATACTAGTTGATAACAATACATTACTCCGGTATTTTGCGCATACAAACACCGTAGCAACATGTCCACAGATAGAAGTTGGACAGTACTCTTTGTACGACTGATTTAATGAGACACAATTAAGACAGAAGTGCTAATAAACAATATATTACTACATCTTTTTTACTGTTGATGCACGGATCAGCCTTCTTGGATTTTGAGGTCGGGGTTGGTGAGGTTCGTCCGACTTTACGAGTTGGAAATCCGAATTCAGGGGGTGTTCCAGTTCAAATTCCCTGATTAGGGACTCGGAAATTCCGACTTCCCAGTTCAACTGGAACGCAGCATGAGAACGTCCTTCCAGCTAATCTTCAAACTAGAAAAACATCTCAGCTGTTTGGTAACGGAGAGAGAAATGTCACGCAGTTTCAGAATCACAACTCCTCCTTTTAAAGTGTTCACAGATTCAGCCCGATGTCTAAATGCTACCCTTGACTGGTCCGGTACACACACCAGACACTGTCTATTCTCAGGGGATGTTTTCCAGACTTAAATCTCATTGCAGAAACTGAGATCAAAGGATGCGGTCTGGTTTTGGGAGCCTGGAAACACACGTCAAATGTGTATTTATCAATGTGATCTCATGGGAAGGCGTATAAAGAGCATGCCACTTTTAAGGGCATGTCGTGTGTCACTAACGCCCCGTTCTCATTCCCAGCTCATCACATACGGACGTACGGTCGCAGTTTTAAACACGTGGTCAACGTTGTGAAATCAAACAAAGCTACTTGGTTAGGTTTAGGAAAAGATCATGGCATGAGTTAAAGTAAGTACATTAATTAAATCACGTACGTAAACTAAATTAACGTAAATAAGTCAACGGTTGACTTTTGGTTTCACACAGAATATGAACACCGTGAAATTCTTGTCTTTGTTTCACCCAACATTCCCAACTCATCATTCTCACTCTTTATGCAACCCGGTCTCACGGGAAGGCATATATATATAGCATTACATTACACGGACATTCTGCGTGTCATGAGGACCTATTTTAGGCTTTTCAAGTGTCATTTGTACGCCACACAACAAAACTACGGTAACGTCCGCAGTTAGGTTGAAGCAAAAAAAACACAAAAGTAAAATATGTATGGAAACAACGTAACATAAGTATGGAAAACACATTACAAACATCGCTGAAAAGACGTGACAAATGTCACCAACGTTACTTGAAAAACAAAAGATGGGTCGCAAACACAGGTTTCCTGGTTGAAAGTCCTGTGTTTCAGTGACTACCGACTGCATGGCATACAATTGACACACCCCAAGCAAGAAAGCGTTCTTACCACACGCTAAATGCCACGTGCATTATCGTGGCATTCATATTCCTTTTCCTGCAAACGGGCTGCTTTATATTACATCCCCTGCAGTGTAAAATGAAATGCGTAGGGATAACATGCAAAATGACTTAGGAAATTACCGTATTCATACGCCATTTGCTGAGACCAGGCTGGTATTTATAGCTTGTTGTGTTCACTCTGTAGAGTTTATGTAGACTACATAAAGTTTGCTAACATTCAAAAAGTGTTGTACATTGTATGATGATAAAGACTCATATACCTACTTCAGATTGTATTTGTTAACCGTTGGAATACTTTGAACCAGTTTTGCTGAAGACTGAACTGGTATTTTGTGTGCAGGCCGACTCCTGAGGAGGCTGCCCAGTGGCGCGAGAGTCTGGACCGAGTCCTGAACAACGGCTGTAGGTTTACCCTCTCTTACTCTCTCTTTCCGTCTCTCACACACACACAACACACTTACTGTATTTGTGTCACTCACTAACAGAAAAAACAACAAACAACAAAAGTTAACCCCAACATTAAGCGATATACCTTGTGATGTAACGGCTTTTTGTCCCAATATGGGATCTGAGTCCCAATAATGTGACTGCATGAAGAGATTTTTGTCCCCACAACTTGATCAATACAAGCACAGGGTAACTGTTGGATTTGAATTGTATTTCACAAATTTGCCTCAAGGGGCTTTATGGTGAAAATCTAACACCTTGTGTCTCTATATAACAATATTAAAAAACTTGCTTAACATTTTAAAATCTTATATATACTACTCTATACAACTTTTTAAACTGACTCCCTTAGTTGAAAAAGCAATAATAACAAAAAACACGCTCTAATGTCAACAAGAATCCTTCTTGTTAAAATCCAAAAATAGACATGTTGAGGTAGCCTACTTCGTGCTGCTCTGCAGCGTCTCTGCTTTGCTGGCATCCTCACAACCAAACACTGAGAGAGTCATTATTTCATACTATCCAAAGCTGCAGTCTTCTGCATTATGTAACAACTTTCATTCCTAAAGGAGAAAACATGCCTTTTCATGAGGCCTGGTGTCTGTCGAGTAGACTAGCACACCACGGTTTGGTTTCCACAACAGCAATATAGCTTGTGTGCAGTCACACATTTTTTATCTGTCCAAAATATACCTTCAAGGGAGATTTGTCAAGTATTTAATACTCTTATCAACATGGGAGTGGGCAAATATGTTTGCATTTTGCAAATGTATGTATATATTTATTATTGGAAAGCAATTAAAAACACAAAACAATGACAAATATTGTCCAGAAACCCTCAGGTACTGCATTTAGCATAAAAATGAAATATGCTCAAATCATAACATGGCAAACTCTGTGCTGACTTGACTATGACTTGCCCCAAACTGCATGTGATTATCATAAAGTAGGCATGTCTGTAAAGGGGAGACTCGTGGGTACCCATAGAACCCATTTTCAGTCACATATCTTGAGGTCAGAGGGTAAAGGACCCCTTTGAAAATGGCCATGCCAGTTTTTCCTCGCCAAAATTTAGCGTACGTTTGGAGCGTTATTTATCCTTCTTCATGACAAGCTAGTATGACATGGTTGGTACCAATGGATTCCTTAGGGGTCCTAGTTTCATATGATGCCAGTATCTTCACTCTAGCCTGAAAACTGAGGTACAATCTAAAAATAACATGTTGCATTAAAGAAATTAGTGCCGTTAAAACAAATTTGCGTTAATGTGTAATTGCTGCGTTAACTTTCAGCGCCCTAGAAATAACATATTGGTTGTGTTCTCCTTTAAGGTAGTTTAAGCTATACTGTGAGTGTAGACTGAAAAAAAAATTAAGAAAAACACATTTACAGCCACCATACATACCAAAAAGAAACAACTGGCTCTACTGTTTACTTCACAAAGTGCACAGCAAGAGTGATGATTAACTCTAATGGTTAACGGTAGTTGGCGGTACGTGTAAACTCTCCTGATAATAAGTCACTTAAGTTGCCCCTGTGCATCAAAACAGATCCACGTCCAGATGTTACTGACCAGCTGATATACTGTATGTGAACGGAGAATCCTGTCCTCCACAGAGCTCAATGGGTGGTAAAAGACCTTTCTAAGTGGCTCCTTCAGCACAGTCTGGTGCAGCGAGATGTATTTCCCCCACCCCCTGTGTTTACATGCCTGCATGAATGTGTACATGCATCCGTGTGTGTATCCGTCCAGGGAGGTTATGTGTGTTATGGTAACATCTCCAGGGAGAACTCTAAATGATTCCACCAGCATTGATTTATTGCACGGCTGCTGCAAACCATTGCGCCGCGATTATTTATCTACATGAGATTTCGCATTAACATTATTCTTTATGGCCTCTCTCTTGTTAATTCCCATGGGATTCTCTGTGAGTTATTTCCTCTCAGATGTAGACCCACCCTCACGCCCTCGCCTTAAAGTGAAAAATTGCATAATGCAATGTATATTATGCAACAGGAGATAAATAATGTATGACTACTATCTGACATTTCACTTGTAGAAAAATTAATCTAATTTTCAAGTTGTCTGTGCGCTTTTTAATTATAGGAATTGTTCAGTGTTTCATTATTTCCTGCAGCTTGTTCAACCTCAGTGAAGTTAATTAAAACTGAAATTGAGTTAATCTTACAAGAAAATCTACCATAATTCAGCTAAAATATTACCATGAATGCGACAGACAAACACACAAGGCTCCATTTCCTGATGGTTGTTGCAGCTCTGACGCATGAACAGCCATAATTGTCATTAGTTCCTCTGCGTGTGTGCTTCTCTTTTTGTGTGTCCTTCTACTGAAGGTCTTTTAACTGCAGTTTGATTGCGACTCTGTTCTATTTTGAACCAAACTAGCCATTTAGATGGAAGATAAATCCCTGAGGCCACAGCATAAAGCTTATCATCTGCAGCACATGCTCGTTCAGACAATGGGACCCTTCGCAGGCATTATGTTCAACTACAATGGTCTTCGCTGAACTGTATGCTTTCTTAGTTAGTCTTATGCTGGATCTTTATCTTGGAATAACCTCTGTGTTATTACACGTGTCCAAATAAAAGTTGTGTTTCTATTTTGGACATTTTGGACATTTCTGAAAGGTATCGTCTGTTTTTGTAAAACTTTAGTTCAATTGTTTTGACTAAATATATTTTTATTTCTATAAATACTTGTGAAATTTCAAATAAGTTTATTTTCACTCTTATGTTGCACAAAACATTTTCCTGAATTCTATTGTGGGTCCATCCAGAAGGTTTTTAGGAAATCTAATACTAAAAAATTTGAAATCTCATCACACTTTCCTCAATAAAAATACCTAACCTCAGTAGTATATGCAACCACTTTATAATGTTAATTGTGCCTCCCTTCCATTATGGAAAGAGACACAATGTATATATATATATAGTGTCACTGCTAGAAAACAGGTGTGACTGAAGAAGAGTTTTCTCAGTTCAAAAGTTGCATTACTGGTGGAATTTTTTGTTTTCTCATTGTGAAGTCTTAATAAATATATCTATCTATTAACGTCTCCTGACTAGCATAAGTGTCTTCAATCAATTTCATAACTTGAATATATAACTCTGATGCCTATATCATGCAGCCTAACAGTGAAAACAAAACACCAGCTTGTGACTCATATTTGATTCCTCTTTCCTTTCGTGCTGTATGCAAAGCATTTTGCTTAATAATCATAGCAGTTGGCGTGAATGAAAACTGTTAGTTTAAGGAGGGAGACAGATAGAGAGACACAATAATCCTCAGACTGAGTCATTCATTTTCCTGGTTATTCTTCACCATTGCCAGCATATTTACTTTAAAATGCATGCATGCAAAGGGGCCTTAAATAATCACTTGTTGTTCTATATATTCTATTATATAGCCTGTCATCTCTCTCTCTAACACCTCCCCCCACACCCCCCTTTCTCTACCAGATGGTGTGTCCGCCTTCCGTAGCTTCCTGCAGTCCGAGTTCAGTGATGAGAATATTGAGTTCTGGGTTGCCTGCGAGGACTTCAAGAAGACCAAGAACCCCGTGAAGATGGCCACCAAGGCCAAGAAGATCTATGAAGACTTCATTCAGTCTGAGGGACCCAGAGAGGTCAGGGACTCCAGTCACTTTCCCCATTTTTATAAATTGATTTATTTTTAACACCCTCGAATAGAAAGAGTTTGAGTTAACCCAGCCCAGTTGCCAGGACAACATGTTGGCATTGAGCGTGTCCGCAAATCATGGATACGTTGAATGTGGACGTTTTTGCATTCAGGCAGAGCAAGTGACATATTACACTTTGGCCCGACTGCTCCGCGTGAACAGTGCGCGACCGTTGCCTCGCTGAACTGCTGCGTCTCCCAGGCGTGGGTTCTCCACGACAGCAGTGTTTCTGCTGCTGCTGCCTTTGCCATTCATATTGGCCAGTCGCCATGCACTACTGACGTTCCCGTATCTATTTTTTTTTTTTGTGGACATTTTTGCATTCGGACAGAGAAAGTGACGTATTACAACAAGCACTGTGCAGAGCAAATGACATAGTATATGGTGCGGCCGCTATTGAATGTTTCGTGGTAGAAACTTACGTGGTATAATAACAAGTATAAAGAGCGAGGAAGTCCACACAGGGCGGGCAGGGTGGTGGTGGATCGGTCAAACAAACACAGGACTTTCAGTCTTTATCTAATCAGTTGAACGAATGTGTTGCGGAGAAATATAGGCGTGCTTGAGCATAAATAGATGAGGTTACAGACAAAGAATGTACTGAGTCTCTGCACGCATGTGAACAGCACAAGTATGAGAACACACACAGGTCATAAACACACAGATATGGCACATTTACTGTTGTAAATCCATCTTGGGTTAGGGACGTGACTTCTAGGGGGAAATATTGTTCCTTGTACTGATCTACACTTACCTGATTCTTTGAGTGTAACAAATTAAAGTAATAGTTTGACATTTTTGGAAGTACATGTATTTGTTGTACAAGTGTTTTCCATGGAATAATCTTCAGGCAGATGGGAATTGATTTAATTTATATTTGTTAACTGGCAAGTTTAAATAGACAGAATAATTAAATAGTATTTTGCCAGAAATGGTATCTTCCTCTTCATCTTTCTGAGTCCTTTCACATTATTTCTGCATATACCTATATCATCAATATTTACCATCAATACCTGCCATTTTTCTTCATCCGCACTATAGTTGTTTCTGACAGTATGTCCTGTCGTCCTCCCACCACCACAGGTGAACATTGACCACTTCACCAAGGATGTGACCCTGAGGAACCTGGTGGACCTCTCCCCTGCGACCTTTGACCTGGCCGAGAAGAGGATCTTCGCCCTGATGGAGAAAGACTCCTTCAGTCGTTTCCTCCGGTCTCAGCAATACCAGGAGCTCCTGGTCAACTAAGTCAGAGCAGAGTCTGAGGAGCTTGGTTGGGGTGGGGGGGGGAGGTCTCAAACAGCAGTTAGTTAACATGAAAATAATAGGAAACGCTTTTTTTTTTCAATTAAAGAAAATTCTAATAAACTACTATTGTGTAAGACAGCTCGAGAACCGAAGAATTTTATTTTGCAAAAGATCCAAAACACGAAGGGTGGGAAAATTATATTTCCAAATTATACTTTGAATATAAGGGAAAGACTGCCTTTTGAAATAGATACATACACCCAGTCCTTTGTCGCAGACATAAACAACTTATCCAGACAGACGTCAAAGTGACTTTTAAGTACTTTGGGGTTTTCCTAAGAAGACTCAAAGATATTATGCCATTTTAAGTGCCTGGGAAAAATATGACCTATAACATTGTCTGTCTATGGGAGAAAACTATTGGGAGACTCTGAATAGAATGAGTAACACAGTTGCCTGTTTTATATCAATGGATTCATTAAATAATTTCCAGCAATGACCAAATATTTTGTCATTAAAATAAAAGAACCTGTAACATAGTGGACCTTCTTCTAGTATCAATGCATGATTAATAATTATCACAGAACTCTCTCTTTGTCTTTTCCACTCTCTCACACTCACATAGACAGTTAAGTGTGGATTCTCACCAAACTCCCCCACTGGTTGCGATGCATCCTGTGAGAGCCATGCCTTGAGAACAGTGCTGGCTGGTTGGCTCAGTGGTCGAGCTCCTTGGCTACCACTAAACTGCATGTTGCTAAGATGGGAAAATCAAGTAGGAGGGAATCTCAAAAAAAGAAGTGAACAGAGCAGCGGTTTTAACAGAGAAAGGGCATTTTCCCATGTGATAATACCAAAGTTGTATTTATGCATGCAGAGTCACTAAAAAGGTCCAGACCTGGTTTTAGTGCTATGAACAAGGGGGGCAAAACATGCAGATTTGCAGCACTAAACAATGTCAATACTGGTTATTGACAATCATTTTATTATGGTCTTTGAATTATAAGCAATGGAGCACAAATTGAAGTTTAAAGTCACAAAGGAAATTTAAGGGAATAGCAGCATTGCAATCAGACATACATATTAGTCACAGTTGAAAAATCTGTTATGTACTTTTCACTTTTCTTATTTTCCGAGTTGACACTTTCAACCACAAGTTATTATTCACTATATGCTGTAACAAAACACTGGTATTCACCTTACTTACACTAAGCTGAGACATGAGAAGGATGTGATGGTGGATTTGGTGTCGGTGTGCAATGTGTCCTAAATGTATGCATTTAGTTGAATGTAGCAATCATGAAGTGTGATTATATTTACTCTTTAATGCTTTTTATATTAAACAAAAGCATGATGTCTTAACCAACACGAGAATATTGTTATCTAGATATTCAGCATTTTATAAGTCCTTATTGTTTCCTAAAATGCAACTATTCCACACTAATCCAGGCTGAAAAACTAAAAACACTATTGATCAGGAGTGCCATATTTTCTAACTTCTCATTGAATATTTCAATGCATTACTTAAAAAGGCATTGGAACAACCAACAAATAACAACAAATCGGAGAGATTTATTTCAGTTTTAAACAGCATTGACAAGGGTTTATTATGGCACAGATTAGCCAGTCTGTTGTCATAAAAGTCAACGACAGAAAAATCAATAAGGGCTTTAACATTGCTGAATATGCATTATTTGATGTAGCCTTGCATGTACGTTCTGGAGTGGACCACATAAAAATATATATGCATACAATTCCTGAAGATGTATTTATTTTTATGTGTAAATATCAACTATTTACAACAAATGTGTCTTAAGTTATTCTTAAATACTACAATGAAGACCATGATTCTATGAATGGAGAGCTGGCAATGACTCTTCCCACAATCTTTTCACTGTTATAAAAGAGGAAACACCTTACTTTCAATTGTCACTTTGTTTTTCTTCATTGGATACCTATTCATTTGTACATAAGAAGCACCTCATAATTGAGTCTTTAAGAATGCAATGATTAACTAAAAAACACATACCAATCCAGACGCCACAAGTTTAATAATGAAAAATGTTAAAGGTACAATTGATAACATCAATAACATTCAGCCACTAGATGTCGCATTCTCCCACCCCATCCCTTAACAACAAATGGTTGCCAGTTTGTTGCACAACATATACATGCATATTTTGACTCAGACAGACAGTCATGTCAAATGATGAATTTTTTGTTGTAGAATAAAAGTAATTTTGCCAGAATCCAGTAGGCTCTTAAGTCAATTATAATAAAAACAATAGAGGTCCCAGGATACTACCCTGGGGCACCCCACATCCCATGATTCTTGACCCGAAAGTGTCCCATTAACGTCAACCATTTTGAGTGCGATTTGATAGGTATGACCGGACACACGATTCAGGGACAGCCCACCGATACCCATAGTTCTTAATTGAAGTAATAAAATTAGCACATACAAAAGAGCTGCAATCATGGCGTCTCCAGCTGCTATTTTTCACCAGGAGGGTCTATACAGGCAGCCCAACCAGAGCTGCTATGGTGGAGTGATATGGACATAATCCCCTCATGCACTCACCAATTTTGAAGGCACATCTAAATATGTCGAATCTTGTGAAAATGTATATAATTTGTAAAAGGAGTGGGGGGGGAATCTGTTTTGCAAATATTTTGGTGGGTCAAGGCCTAAATAATGCTTAATCAATATTAATGTTATACTCCATTTCTGCCAAAAGATCCCCCTAAATGTCACACACTGTTCCTTTAAGTAGTTCTGAAATTATCTGTGTAACTATCAAACAAACAAGACTGAAAACAAAATATCTCAACCTGTCAAAGGAAAATACTTCTAAGAAAACAGATTATTTGAAAAATCTGTTCCCTCTTTCCTTAATTCCTCATCAGAGTGAAGTAATTGTTTTAAAGATGAAAGCAGCATGTGAAGAGTACGCCACTTAAAAAACGTCAGAGATGAGTGTAAAACAGAGTGGAAACAGATGCGGCTGAGGAACTGGCTGCCAACACAAACACTGTCAGAGGCTTGCATGGACGCATCCGTTATTACCGCAGTTCCGAGAAATAGATGAAAAAGGTCAAATGCCTTTAGGTCCCAAAAGGAGGTTAGTGACATTTATGACAAATGTTTTGTTTTGTTGAGCGCACTGCTTTTACATGTGCGATACACTGTAGCATAACAAGCCAGAGATAAAATGATGTCTTGCCAAAAGGTGTAAATATTCCCGAAAACAGTTTTTTATGCAAACAAGTATCTATTGCTGTTCTTAGAACCAATAATAAATTGAGATTTAAGCAGATAAAAACAATAAATACCATTGCTAAGAGTTTATGACTCTGATTACAACCTCCTTTTTTAAAGTTCCACCTGATATGTGACCTGATTTTCCTCCAAATGTGGATTGTGGAATGTGGAAAAAGGATTGCCTGATAAAGTTTTCAAGAATGATTAATTTCTTCTGCTTTGCCAGCAGTAATGATTAGCCTAATCACCAGCAGACCTGCAGACATTATCAAATCTGTAGCAAAAACAATGATCAGACTTGAGATAAGAAACCACTGTATATCTGAATGTAGGTTTAATATGTTCATCTGTTTTGGGGATTCAGTTTCACTCCTATGGGAGAGACATTTACGTGGAAGGTTAGACAGACATCTGCCATTTACACTTAGTCTGTGTTGATGGCTTCGGACCATAAAACTATACAGTGCTGTTTATGTTTACTCAAACGTCATTAACACGCAGATGTGTGCAGGATCGGTGAGCACACGAGAAGCTGATTGCTCACTTAGTTCCTCATGAAAGATGGCAACGCTCCATAAGTCTTTGACAACAGCGTGGCAAAGAGTTCTCATGGCTTCGGGGCTTGTTATACACTTTCGAGGAAAGAAGAATGACCTGTTAATGCGTGAGAAAATAAAAGATCATCATTTCCCCCGTGATCTTTGCAGCTGGCAGCAAGATCCATCGCTGACAAAGCTACACCCACGGGGTTTCTGTCCACAGTCGGCTCCCCAAAGTTGGTCAAGGTCTGAGCGGTTTGGGCTGTCAACAGAACTGACAACTGTTTGCTCAAGAGTGAAGGTAATATCACTGCTTTAAAGGCTGCCAATTCCTCCCACATCAGAATTGTGCTGCCCTCAAGGGATGTTTTTTTTCTGAGTACACATTATGATTGGCATCCAGGTTTAAGTTGTGAGAACGCTGTTGCTTAGTGACTGCCAACAAAAATGGACTCTGACTT
Organism: Sebastes fasciatus; assembly: GCF_043250625.1. NCBI lineage: Eukaryota > Metazoa > Chordata > Actinopteri > Perciformes > Sebastidae > Sebastes > Sebastes fasciatus. Next base: position 13,427,852 of record NC_133799.1, read on the forward strand.
GTTCCCTTTTTAAAAAAAAAATTTTAGTGAGTATGTTTAGGTACAAGAAAGGGGTAAACAAAATATCAAATTAACTTGCACACTTGCGTCTGAATTTAAAAAAAAAAATCAGACACTCTGACAGTCCTGGTGAAAAATAAAGTTGACTGAGAGACGTGTCCCTTAAACATCCCGTCTCTGACCCTATCAGAGGATATAGGCGGCTTCAACAACACCATCTGGATGCGTAGCAGTCTTGGTGGTATCCAGGTCGGCAAGCCTCGTCGGTGTCATGGATAGGAATTTTGTATAAAAGTCCCTGTATCCCAAATAAAGAGAGGCAGTGTATCGGTCAGTGAAGACCGATAAGGACAATAGAAATGAAAACAAAATACAGCTGTGCGTTTAATCTTGAGAGCAAACAACAGTTTTCACGGCTGCATTATCAAATGTGGAGTCAGCAAGGCTGTATCTGTGGAGAGACAGGTCACAGGTGAGGAACATAGACTGTATTTAAGAAGTAGACGTAGTCTCCATGACATCACCCATTGGTTTGTGGACTGCTGTCTGGAAGCCTCAAGTTCAAGAGCTAAGTACAACCGAACGATGAATAAGAAATTTTTTGGCGACCAAAATGTTACAATTAACTTTCAGAACAGATGACACGCTGTGAAAGGGTTAGAGTTCCAAGACCAAATCACGGACAACACCCAGATCTGACAACGCCGAGGTAGCGACCAATCACAAGGTAGCCACGTCCTAAAGCATACCGTGCTTTATGGTCGATTTGACTCTAAATGGGACCACAATTACTAAATGAACATCATGCTGTATTGAAGAAGACTTGAAACTAGCAACTGAGACCATAAACTCATGTTTACAATGTTAACTGAGGTAATGAATCAAAAGAGAAGTAGGGTCATTTTTCTCATAGACTTCTATACAATCAGACTTCTTTTGCAACCAGAGGAGTCGCCCCCTGCTGGCTATTTGAAAGAATGCAAGTTTAAGGCACATCCGCATTGGCTTCACTTTTCAGAACCGGAGTTGCCCACTGTTGGGGAGACTGAAACTCTGATCTCCACTTCCTGCAAATACAACAAGCTGACTTTTCCACAATAAGAGCTGTGCACAGTCAGATGAACAATTAATGAATGAATGGACTCCAAGGCACGTGCACTGTACATCTCAATAAATAATCACCGGACAGACAAGTAAGAGTAGTGGAGCAGCAGTCTACTCCAGCACTTCACCAGTGTGAGGACAGTGAGGTCCCTGCATCCATGAGTGCTCCATTCAGTCACCGTATGGCACCTTGTGTGCAAAGACGTAATAAAATAAAAATAGACTTTGTGTTTATTTGGTATAATTTCCTGTTCGACGCATAACAAATTTACTAGCCAAATTGTCGGGTCTCTTTATATTGCATCACAGATGATGCAATATAAGTTATCTTTGCTGCCTTTATTTCCTGAGCCTGCAAAAGAAGGCAGTGTAACCTCAGCTCATACTGTACGCCATGGCAAATGTATACTGTCATTAGGATATAGAAACTATTAAAAAAAAAAAAAACTAAAAACACTTATGATGGCTCTGCTCTATTCAAGTGTCCCAGTGAGAGTAACAGTGAGCCAGCATGTACAATCCTGAAATCAAAGCAGCTAAATGGAACTCAGCCATCATTAATTTCATTATTTACTATACCTGTGCTCTTCCTATTGCCTCTCTACCTCTGTTTGCGTGCTCGTGTCAAGGGTTTGTCATATTAACCCAAACCAGATGGTGGGGAGTTGAAGTGAACTTGATGCCTTCCGACAGTGAGTCCACTCTGGTGTTCGGTAACAATGAACACAAGCGCACATGTTGGAGAATGCATCCCACAGCTTAACCTGTTTATTCCTACGCTATACCCAGTCCCACAGATGTGTTTCTGACTTAATGTGCAGTGGCACTCTGTTGTGAAGAGGGAAGGTCTTTTATTTTCTAGATCCAGTCATGTCTCACCTGCTCACCAGCTGCAAAGTGGCCTTCACACCTGCTCCTTATCAGGTCATCATCCTGCTGCCTGCCTGTTCAGCTGCACCTCATCATCGCATCAAGCTTCCTGTCTATATAACACTCACTCAACACACTCACATTAGAGCTGCCTTTGTTACTGTGCCTGTCTGGCTTAAATTCATTATTTCCATCTTTTTGAGTGCCCAACACTCAGTGTTTTCCTTTTGATCGAGAATTTGCTGGTCATTTCCACTAAATTGAACCCCACATCATTATTTTAACAAATAGCACTTGTAGAGGTAGCACAGATTATGTAATTTGAGTGGCATGGATTGCGTCAGCCTATACTTGCTCTTTGCTACAATTAACAAGCTGCTTTGCAAAGAAAATCTATGACTAAAAGACAGAGGAGGAGTACACCCAGTGACAATGAGGTTACCCGCCAAATGACAAATGAGTCTGAGGCTTTAGATTACATGAGGAATGGCAGCGTAATCGGAGGGAGTAGTCAGTTTTTCATTAGTCAGAGAAAGTTTTTTTTTGGCATATATTTGTGTTAACGCAGGTTAGATAAGACAAAGTCCTCCCTTTATCTCAAATACGGAGGACAAACCGTAAGAATAAGTATTCATTGCCAAGACTGCACTTTATGTTCTCTGAAGCCTCATTATTCAACAAGCTGGATGATGGGATTTCCAAAGTCAAGTTTTAAAAGGTTTAAAAGCCTTGCAATGAATATTTGTACTTTATTGGCTTTACTGTGGACATAAAGCACTATCTTTATTTCAATACGCAACCCTGTCTCCTACAAAATTACATTCCTATAAAACTAAATTGCAATCTCGATTACATTAGGAGGGAAACGTATTTTGTGCTTCTTTGACCCGGCCATCCACCTCCACTGATTTCTTAAGGCTGTTTTTTCTGATTCTGTTGCTTCTTTCATTCCTCATTTTCACTGGCAGTTTTGATTGAGAAGGAAGGTGAAGTTTTGTTTTTACATTTGCATAAATCATTATTCATTAACTGTTCTGAGTATTTGTTTAGTTGTTGCCAACAGCAAGACTTTTATTCTGAAAACCGCAGACAATCAAGTGTCAAATCATGTCACAAGGCTGTCACAAACCTGCTATTTAAGCCTTGAACACAATACAATCCAATGATAAAAACCAGACACTACAGTGAGATGAATCACTTTAGCCCTGCAGTGTTTATTATCAAAACTTCTCAGGACAATAAACCAGAGATCTAAACATGCAGCCCCAGGGATGTATGTACTGCATTGAGTGTATGCGCGTGTTCGTGTGGTCGAGATAAGTGGCTTCACGTGTGCATGTGTCTGGATGTACGTGTTTCCTTGCATGCATCATCACATGAGAACACCAGATCCTCCTGTCAGGTTTTAATTAGCAGGCCTCGCAGCTGCTTGGTGTTCGGAAGGCAGGAGAGAACACCAGCGATAAGCAGGTTAGCGCTGAATGAAGCGCCCATCAGACCTGAGAGCCTGAGCCTGTACAGACTCTGGTTAGTTTTACAGCTGCAGGCGAAGACAAAAGCACACAAACACAAGGCTTGTATAATATAACTCCTACATGAAATGCTGCAGATATGTTTCTCTTTTCCAAATTTGAAATGTGAAGTCCTGTTGTCCTGTGTGGTCAATCCCTCTCAACAGGAGCTGTCGAGTTAAAAACGTAAAGGTTGTCTATACGATATCCAAAGCATTAATACAGCAGCAAACAACTATTTGCTAAAGATGTAGTGGACCAGTGGCGGCTCCTGCTGTCTGAGGGGCAGGGGCGAAAAAATAAATAAAAAGGGAACTAACTGCAGGGGGGATGGAACTTCTGCCCCTTCGGCGCTTGAACCCTAAATACCGTTTTCAAACTGCCAAAAAGTGATTAAAGCTCCTACGTTGTGACTGAAAGTTTTTTTCCGTCTCAGAATGGTTTGATATCATTCATGAGGATTATATCTGACAGATTATAACCCACTCATTCCTTTTTATCTGCTGAAATTTCTTTAAAGGACCATTACAACCCATGAAATACAGTTTTCACCTGCCAAAAACTGATTGCAGCTCCTACCTTGTGACTGAAAGTTTTTTTCTGTCTCAATGGTTTGATTTCATTCATGAGGATTATATCTGACAGATTATAGCCCAGTCCTTTTTACCTGCTGAAATTCCTTTTAAAGGACCATTAAAACCCATAAAATACAGTTTTACCCTACCAAAAAATGATTGCAGCTCCTATCGTGTGACTGGAAGGTTTTTTAGGTCTCAGAATGTTTAATTATATTCATGAGGATTATATCTGACAGATTATAGCCCACTCAGTCCTTTTTACCTGCCTAAATTCCTTTTAAATGATCATTACAACCTGTTTTCACCTGCCAAAAACTGATTGCAGGTCCTACCTTGTGACTGAAAGGTTTTTTCTACCTCAGAATGGTTTTATTTCATTCATGAGGATTATATCTGAAAGATTGTAGCCCACTCAGTCCTTTTTACCTGCTAAAAAATCCTTCAAAAGGACCATTACAACCTTTTAAAATACAGTTTTCACCCAGCAAAAACTGATTGCAGCTCCTACCTTGTGACTGAAATGTTTTTTCTGTCTCAGAATCGTTTGATGAGGATTATATCTGACAGATTATAGCCCACTCAGTCCTTTTTACCTTATGAAATTTCTTTAAAGGACCAGACACAACTCATAGTTTTCACCTGCCAAAAACTGATTGCAGCTCCTACCTTGTGACTGAAAGGTTTGTTTTGCCTCAGAATGGTTTTATTTCATTCATGAGGATTACATCTAACAGATTTTATCTATAATAATAAATCAGCACAAACGTAGAAGGGTTCTGCCCCTTCGGGGCTTGAACCCTAATTATCACCCAACTCTACAGTTCCCCTCAGCTCGAGGAAGCGTTTTAGCATCTCTCGGCTCATTGTTTTTGTTTTACAGCCCACAGCGTTACTGTTTTGGTTCAGTCACAGTTCAGTCTCTCTTATTGTGTCCAGTCGCATTTGTTATCAGAAGAAAAAGTCTGACAAACCCACTGCATGCTATCTGGCCAACAGCTAACGAAGTTAGCAACTAGCTGAAGAAAGTGGAGCATTTTATTTTGCAGTTAGAGAGTCCGATATTTTCCCTATTGTGCTGCTGGAGACCAAAACAGAGCTAAAAGAGGGAGAATATTGGACTTAAAAGTTGCTCCATTTGTAGCTCCAGACCAAAATGTTAATGTTTTTTGTCCAAACGCTAGCTGCTGGCCCCCTCACACAGTCCTCCTAACTACTCCTGCACTCTCATTCATTTTAGATGACAGATAAGAATTCACACAACCACACCGGCCTCAGTGGATTTATCACTTTCTTGCATACTTTTAGTTTTAGCTGCAGAATCCAAGCATACTGAGGTTCATATACTGTATACAACAATATATCAGATATACAGCAGCATATCAGACAGAAATGAGAATGTGTGCCTGTGCAGCTATGAGCATGCATGACTCCTGTGAGGAGTGCTTGACTTCCTCAGGAGGAATTTTGCTAAAATGTGTCATCGCAATATTCTTCTCAAAGGACAAATTAATCAGCAACTCTGGATGTTTTCAAAGTCTAACCCATTTTAGAACTGCATGGAAAAACTCCTGTAGTATTAATCCTCTTTGAAGCGCCTGTATAAGGGTGCTAGTGAATTATTAACCCAAGCACTTTGACAGATTCTGCCTTTAAAAAAAAGCATTTAGGCATTTTGTTATTCTATTTTTGTGCCTTTTACTAAGCAGCAAAGCAGGTGGACCGAATTAACTGGCAGTAAATATTTAGGCTTGTTTGCCTGCTCCCTGTCTGTTAGAGTTAGATTTACAGAAGATTAGATTTACGCAGGCTTAATTACTATATAGTGCGTCATGGTCCCAAATGTGTTGCCCTTAAATAGGCATGGAGTTAGGCTGTGAGTGTGAATACAGCGGCGGTAAACAGTGGAGGTAAATCGAAACAAATACGCCCCTCGTGGTGAACCAGCCTCAGACACAGAGGAGGCCTAAACTATGACGACAAATCACAATCATTATTGATGAAAATGAAATTTGGATTTGAGAGATTGGAGGTTAAGTTCTGAATGTGAATTGTATTTTTTCGAAACAAAAAATTTGAAAGTATAAAACTAAGATTTAAATGTCTGTAATAACTGTTTTGCACTCAACATTAAAAACTTTGAATTCTCAGGTTTTCAACCCGTCTTGCCAAGTCACATCTTGTCATATGTCAAGTTCTTCTCAACAAAAGAGGCACCGCCATAGAAAGTTTTGGATTTGAATTGAGTCGTGATATGATATGAAAAGCTTTCTCTCGTGTCCAAACGGTCTGGTGATTATTTGATAATCATTTTGATATAGTAATCATTTATAATCTGCAGACATTACACAATCACTGCCAAAGATGGCCGAGGCCGCCTTTATGTCTGCTGATTATAGATGATTGATCTGTGATTATGATGGGACAGTCTGAGTTATGTCAAGATCATGAAAAAGTTGTTTGCTAGGGACATGACTAAACAAAGTATATGAGTACCTGACATTTATAATAAGATTATCAAAGTGCAGCTTCATAGAGCTGCTAGCATGGTTGTAGACTCTATAGTCAAACTCTTGAATCGACTGAAACGAGACTTACCACACACAAAGTTCTGATCATCCCATTTTATTTGGGAACAGTCACAGATAGATATAAATAGGGCAACAACATCATTTAATAAATATCTAAACGCACAGTAGCAAGTTTTTTTTATTATCACAGTATACATTTTAGTATGCAAGGCCACCAAAATACATTCAATTGAAGTGAAGACACTATTAAAGCTAGGGTTGGTAATGTTCCTCAAAAACATTTTTTGATTATTTGTTGAAATTCTCATCATATCCCGACAGCAATCGATAAATCACTTGGTTTTTCGGTTGTATAATTTTTTTAATCTAGCATACCCTAGCTAATTTCTCAACATTACCGACCCTAGCTTTAAGTACCCTGCACAAATTACAGTCATTATCATCTGAACAACACCGTTTGACCTACAGGGGAACTCCTCAAAATCAATCGAATGAGTCACAATTTGACCTTTTGTCCCACTGTTTGGTATAAATGACATGCAACAGAAAATCAATAATGAAATAATAAAGTGTGCTTAAAATCCACACTAGATGTGGACAAAGCCAACATTTGCATGGTGCAGGGATCTGGTCGAGATGTTTGTACAGCGCCGCTATGGTTACGCTTTGAGATATACAGCAGATCGATCTTTTAGATCAATAACTTACTTACTTGAGGTGAGGAGAACATAGACATCAACATCATCCATCTGCTGATGTATGAACATACAATAAGTCGTAGTGAGTAGGAAATTAAAAACTTGTAGCAAATGTAAAGCTAATGGGTAAGTAACGAAAGACTGCAGCCAAACATCACTGCACAGCAGATGAATACATACAGGGTTACTGATGATCATCACAATTAAACACTAGTCGTTTAAATACTGATAGGTTAGCCATCTTTATTTTTATAATGCTTATCACTGAATATCACTGTGTATGATTTTTGATGTCTGTGTTCTCATCAATTACAGTTAAGTGGGTCCTTCTTATAAAGAACTTGATATATTACTTTAAAGATAACGAGTTTGCATCGAGTTATCACTCAAATAATACAAGTATTTCACACCGTTCCGATGACAACAGGCTCCACTAGCAGTGGGGTTGTCTGAAGGTGTGTCTGTTGGGTGGAGGTAGCTTTAGATTGTTTTCTGTTGTGAGTATAAATATAACCTGGCCATGACTCGAGAGCATGTTGTGTTTTTGCAGCGAAACCGGAAGCAAACATTTAAACATTCTTGTGCATTGACATATAAAATATGTAATCAGTCACTATCAGCCTTTGTGATTCGGAAAAACACATCACAGCTTATTCAGGTATACGCACAAGTGGACATACAATAGCAACATAAAACTGACTGCCAAAGACTTCCAGGAATTAACGCCAAGTAAACATCATTAATCTTTAAGTCACCTTCTAAAGCACTGGTTATTCTATTCTATAAACATTACACAAAAACAAACCTATCTTTACCAGTGTTTACCATTTAGTACACATTTTCAGTCTTTGGCACCTCCTTCTAGTTTTAAATGTTGGCTTTCTGTTTAGGCGTCGCCTGTCTGTTCTCGGCAGAGTTACAGTTTTTTTTCCCCTTCGCAATGGTCTGTGTCTGACACAGATCCTGGATCAGTTTGGACTTGAGGAAGCGCCTGTAGGAGTCTTTTTCCATCAAGGTGTAGATCATCTTCTGAGCATCGTTGAAACAAGACGGGCAGACGTTCTCGAGGTTCTGCCTCGTTTCCTCTCTGGTAGCCGCATCTAAGTTGACCTTAAATTACATAGAACGAGAAGAAAGAGAGGGTTAAACAAAATATTTTTACCATTACCAAGTATTGTTATAGCAAAAACAATTGAGGTAAAAATATAAATATATAAATAACTGTCATATGGCAAAGGACGAGCTTGGATGAAAATGGAACAAAATTCCATTTCAAATCTATATTCTGTGTTTTATTTTCCATTTTATTTTCATTAAAGGTACAGTGTGTGTGTAGGATTTGGCGGCATCTAGTGGTGCGATTGCAGATTGCAACCGACTGAGTACCCCTCCACTCACTCCTCCCTTTCCAAAGACTGCGGTAACGTGAGCCGCCGAGTGCAAAACCATGGTAACGCTGTTTGCCTCGCTCAGAGGCCAGTCATACCATAATAACACTACTTCGGGAGCACTTTAGGCTCACGTTATCACTGTTTTACAAGCATGTCGGAGAACTGCGGTGGGCTTCAGGTAACGTAAAAACGTGAAAGTCTCTCTTTAGAGCCAGTGTTTGGTTTGTCCGTTCTGGGCTACTGTAGAAACATGGTGGAGCAACATGGCGGACCCGCTCCCTATGTAGATATGAAGAGCTCATTCTAAGCTAATGAAAACATAGTTATGAATACTATATTCCTTTTCTGTTAATAGCTTCCCCGAAATGCTATACGATGTTCTTTTAAAGAGTAAACCCAAAGGACTGAACTGAGTAATGGGCCAGATTTCCTTCTTCCATGCCAAGTGCCTTAGTGGTTATTAGTGTAGCAGTGTTGTGAGTGAGCATATTTATAGCTTTGCAGTCACAATCAGCTTCAAGTATTCACTTCATTAAAGGAATTTGTGCAGTTGCATCAATAAGATTTACATAATAGCCTTTGAAGTGTGTTTCAGGCTTTGAAACAATGTCATGTTCTCATTTTTCTTCACCTTTGAATTTGTTTAGCCTCTCTGTATATAGTAATTTCTGGCTTAATAAGTTTCTGCTACATTTTCTATGAGTACATGTTCCTCATGCAGTACTGATCAAGCTCACTTGATCACACTTGACATCTTATATCACCAGTGTTTTATGTTTCAGATTAAAGGCATTACCTCGTTAGGAGCATCTGCCTTAACGTGTTGCTGGTAGAGCTTCTTAGCTGTGGTCGACAGTTTGGAAGGTGAGGACTTCTTGTAGTTTTCGCAGGCGACCCAGAAGTCCATGTTCTCCACACTGAATTCTGACATCAGGAACTTGCCGAAGGCCATACGACCCGCTAACACAGGCAGAAAAAAAAAAGTTTCTTTTTAATACACAGCGCAACTTACAGACCCATGAGTGCACATATTGGCAAGGCTGATTCATGCTGTATTGACGTATCTTTAACAGAGGGTAATACATGTTGTATTATACTGATGCTCCTTTGAAGTAATACGAAAACACAGACTTGTCACATGACTTAAATCTGTCATACTTGGTTGCCAGAATTGGGATGAATGATGCAGCAGAATACTCATCAGGTGCAGAAAACAGTAAAGTAATAAATCATTAAATGGACTATATCATGAAAAACTCAGTTTTTCAGCGCTTGTGCGCATACATCACATACATTTGGGTATCTGGAATGCCTACCAACCCACAAACTAAAATAACACAACGTGGTCAGTTTTTTTATGGGCTGCCGAGATCAGAAAACATGTGATTCAACAAGCCATTCACATTTGGCTCCCCTTCCTATGTGACTTGCAGGCTCATTAGAACATATCGCCCCAAAGCTTGAGAACTACCATTGCAAATATTACCATATTTTTCTCACAAGCCAATCAGACCAGACTGAGCTTTTTCTGGAGGGGGCCTTAAAGAGAGGTGATATAACAAAGTGTTTCAGACAGAGGGTGAATACAGGTATATTCAGAGAGACCGTATGAGAAAAATAATGTTTTGGTGAAGCAGGTAAACAGTTTCATCAACTTAAATAAAGTGATGACGTCTTGACAGATTTACCAAGCAAATGCAGATACATAATACGATCTTTGTTTGTAATGACTTAATTAATTTACTGTAATAGCTTTACAGCCAAAATCGATTTTTTGGTAAATGTCATTTATGGTGCTGTTAGATTGCTGCTAGACCGCCACGGTAACACAGGTGTAGGCCTCCCTTTGTGTGCGGCAAGGGGGAAAGCAAATAGTTTTTTGACCACAGTGAAAAGTTTGGTTTTGAAAGGCTACACGCCAACAAATATGGATTGAGGCAGAATATGTTGTTAGATTTTTCTACTAAGTAGCAAATATATATATATGTATATATATATATATTTTATTTTTTTTTCAAATAGTTTTATAAACAGACTTATAAACATACAGTATAAATTATCCAGTAAGTGGGTTATTATGATTTTAGTTATACGTGAGCAAATCCAATTTTGACAACCTCAGAGCAGACAAATCCTGGTGCACCCCCTGTAATCTTTGGCACCTGGATCCCAGGTTGGGAAACACTGCTTTACAGCACAAAACTGAAATAGGGAGCAGTTCTCTCCTCGCTAATTGAGCGAAAGCTATTGGCAATAGAAAATTGTTGAGTATTATAATAATAGATGGAAAAAGTCACTTCAAACTTGAGAGATAGAGGAGACCATTGAGGCTCTAATGGGAGCTGACTGACGAAGGAGGACATGACGATGTTGGAGGTCAGTGGATGAGGTCTTGGAACGGAGCAGGTCAGAAGCCAGCTGGTTCCCGAAAGGCTATTGCTCCCCTCTTGTGTCCGCGTACACACATAGTGTAATTCTCAGTGGGCTTATGCGCACACACGGACACATATACACTCGCCACTGGTCAGCGCGCCCTGAGGGGCCATTGAGTAGTGCCTTGAGACACGTAGCAGAATACCAGAGCATGAGAATTGACTGTGTGTGCGTATGTGTGTTCAATTTGCAATTTGTGACTCCTCAACTTCCCTTTAACATCATGATCTGAGCAGGGTGATGCTTCTTAATTAGCGCTGGTCACAAACCAACAAATCTCCTGTACTACAGTTATTTAATCTCTAATTGTGTGTCTTTTACAAAGAGCGAAGAAAGAAATTAAGCATCACTTTTGAGATTGCCAAAACCTTACTGGCAACCATTAGCGAGGAATGCGAAGGTCAGGGCCTCGTCTGACAATATTTTCATGATTACATGAGAATGATCATGTTTAGTTTTGATGATTTTTTTAGTAAACCCTGAGAGAGATTCTTCTGGAGAACTAATAAGTCAAGCATCCGCCTGGCATTTATTGTCAGTATTGTTAGTATCAGACTTGAACACAACCTTGTTACTTTTAGGTTAAAGGTGTGAAACAACAATTTAATACTTACTTTGACTGCTCATGACGTAGCTGAAAGACTCCTTCCATTTCTTCACCTCAGCTGGAGTAGGGATGCTAAAACACAGATAAAAAGAGGTTTTAAATAAGGTTGCACTGAGTGGGGAGCTTTAAAGGGGACATATCATGCTCATTCTCAGGTTCATACTTGTATTTTGGGTTTCTACGAGAACGTGTTTACATGATTACATGTTAAAAAAAACGCACAATTTTTCTCATACTGTCTGTCTGAGTATAAAAGTATTCACCCGCTGTCTGAAACGTTCCGTTTTTGTGCCTGTCTCTTTAACCCCCCCCCCTCTCGAAAAAGCCCAGTGATTGGCTTGCATGAAAAATATGGTGCACCTTTTCAAAGGTAGTTCTCAAGCTGAATTGAGATAATCAGTTGGGGAACCTTGTTGAATGACATGTTTTCGGATCTGTGGGTTGGTAGGCACTCCAGATACCCAAATGAACAAACACTGAAAAGTGAGTTTTTCATGATATGTCACCTTTAACCCTCTGAGTGATCCGGACCGACTATGTCATGCTAGCTTGTCGGGAAGGAGGTTAAATATCACTGCAAAGTTAAGCAAAATTTTGGCAAGGAAAAACTGTCATGGCCATTTTCAAAGGGGGGTCCCTTGAAATCTGACCTCAACATATGTGGATGAAAATAGGTTCTATGGGTACCCACGAATCTCCCCTTTTCAGACATACCCACTTTATGATAATCACTTGCACTTTTGGCCAAAAAAATGCAATTTTTGAATGCAGTATAAATGTGTTATTTTTGCCAATTCTAAAATGGTATATTTGAATATTTCTGCATACTGGGGTCCCTAAACAGTCTTGGAATTACATAAATTGGGTATCACTGTAAAGCTGAGACTCTTGTATATCCCATGAGGCCAATTGTATTCATGTGTGATGATGTTAGTCCCCATAGTAGCCATTTCATTGTAGTGAGACCATTTTTTGCTTAACTTGAGGATAATCACAACCTCATGAAACTTTACAGCCACAAACTAGAGACCTGAGGCATTCAGAGGATGGATGGCTTTCCTAGCTAGATTGACAAAATGGGGTTTCTGAGCAGTTTACACAACAGAAGTGCTGGCCATCAAATCACCGAAAAATCCATTTCTTGCGCTCAATACCAAATCACAGCATGGCTTTTTTGTGGTATAAAGGTAATTGTTGTAGCATTACTTCCTCCATTAGATAACCCGCCCCTGCTGGCTTCCTGTCATCCCACCCAAACAAATACAAAAAATACTGTATATATATTTTTTTTCAAATACATTTGAAATATGGTCTCAGATGTATTTCCCTCACAGTAAGAAAGCTTTGTAAGGTGTTTTTCTCCGTTGTTCTAAATGAGCTCATCCAGATCCCAACTGCACTAATTCACTGATCAGTAATGATCTACTCTAATCACACTACCATGCATCATCTGACATTTACACAGCAAAACCTACAGTACAATAATACCCCCTTAAAGATCTCATCACCTGAAAACTACAGCTTAAAGCTTAATCTATATTCATATCCATCACTTGAATAATGCATGTCACTGAAGCCTCACGTCATTATGGTTCGATTTTGTTAAGTCATTTAATTAGTGTCCGATCCTCGTAGGCCAAAACCCATTACTATTCTTGGCCAATCAAGGAGGATTGAAATATAGTTAGGTCAGAGAAAATTGCCATCAAACTCAAAATATCAAAGTCCCTACCTATGATGAAAGTGAACTATTCAATAAACAAAACACATTTATCATAAAGCAGTATTTATCATTTTAATAACTGGGGAAATGTATCCTCCTAGTGGTTGCTAACACAGTCCACTTCATCATGTTTCCCAAGTATTTCCATGTCTAGTACTTCCAGATGAGTTATGAATTCCTTTTTTAATGCAACATGTACTTCTCTCAAATGACATGAATGGAGGGTTCACTGCTTTTATCATAATCCATGTAATTGTGGTAAATATATGTTTGTTTATGAGCTCCTGGAAGAGCAGCTTGATGTGGCATCTGAAGAATACAAACACAAACAAATATTTCAAATTGAAGAGATTAGTTAGTACCTCTTTGCAGCAGTGGTGGCAGCGTCAGTCTTCTCTTTTATCTCTTCTTCTGATCTGCTGCTTGGGGTTCATGCTTCTGCAGTAAGAAGCTTATTTTGTGAATGATGTCTTTCGGACTGTGGAGAAGCCGATGAGAGGGCAGCGAGTTGAATGCATTTCAGAAGATTTCAGTTTGTTTACATTAAAACATATCTGCACAGAGACTCTGCTCTATGCAAACAAGTGGTTACTGTAGCTTTTAAGCAACCCTAAAGTGTTTTACATTAAATAAAAAACATAAAGCTCCTTAAAAGTCAGCATGTACACATTTAAAAGCAACATTTTATTTTAGCAGGGATATAACAACACTTTTATCCACCTGTTGTCCAAACCAAATCGGTCTTACCTTTGGATGCATGTTGCAGGAAGTGTTTCATGTCCTATGCACATGGTTGAATGTTACAGATCCTAGGTCAGTAGTGTTGTTGTGAGTGATGACGGCGATGCGAGCAGCAGGGTTTTCAGTATTAGACTGTTGATGTCTCCACCCCCAGCTGTGGTTTTAATACTACCAGAGTGCTCTGACACAAAACTGATCAATCGCATCAGACAGAGAGGGAGGGAGAGGAATCAGGGGAAAAGTACAGCAGATGGGAACGTATACGCAACCAAAACAAAAGGTGTTTTTCACCGAGGCCCCTGAGGAATTACTGAAGTCATCTCTCTGTGGAAAAGCACAGAGTGCTTGATCAAACTCAGCAAACATAAATGCATTCAAGGAGGTATTTGTGTAATTAGTTTTTATTGGTGGACCCAATCCCCTCAACATAGAGCAGTGAGAGTTAACAGTCCAACACGTAAATGTTGTGCCCCTGAATAACAAAACCTTGTTTTGTTCCAATTGCGTACTACGTACTAATTGTGTTCTATATAAACTGGAAAAACAAAGTTTGGAAACTTGTGTTTGGTCGATTATTTCTCTGTTGTTACAATGCTAATTGGCATTGTATTTTACATCGTTGGAAAGCCTGTTTATTTACCTTCGCAATGATGTCCAACTTGTAAGGATCATGCATTTGTGGGATGAGCAGCACAGCTGATTATGTGGGTAGCGCCCAAGAAAGATTTGCCAAAATGCTCTAAACAGTGTATTCTCATAAGGCTACCAGGAAGCCTGCAATGACTGCCCTTCACCGTCAAGCCCGTTTGCGCTGGTGTCGACAACACAGACAATGGAACCAGAACATGAGGGGGAATGTCATGTTCAGTGATGAGTCCAGGTTCTGTCTGCGAAAGTTGGACGGCAGGGTCAAAGTATGGAGACGACGCGGAGAACGCTATGCTGATTGTAGCACCGATGGAGTAACAGCTTTTGGTGGGGGCAGTGTCATGGTGTGGGGCGGCATCTTCCTCACTGGCAAAACAAGGCTCGTCATCATTGAAGGCCATCTCAATGCAGGGAGATATTGGGATGAGATTCTGCAGCCAGTGGCGATCCCATATCTCCACAATCTGGGACCTAACTTCATCCTCCAAGATGACAACGCTCACCCCCACAGAGCCAGGGTTATCACAGACTACCTCCACAATGTGGGAGTAGAGAGAATGGAACGGCCTGCCAAGAGTCCACACCTCAACCCAATTCAACACTTGTGGGATCAGCTTGGGCGTGCTGTACGTGTTAGAGTGACCAACACAACCTCGTTGGCTGACCTGCAACGAATCCTGGTTGAGGAATGGAACGCCATCCCACAGCAACGTGTGACCCGGTTGGTGACCAGCATGAGGAGGAGGTGCCAGGCTGTTGTGGCTGCGTATGGATCTTCCACCGATATTGAGGCTCCTGATGGTGTATTAAATGAATAAAGTGTAAAATAGCCAATATGTCTTGTTTGTTCCTTGTTACTGAAAGAGAGTTCAATCATCCAATCCACCAAACAACTCAAAACAAGAGTCAATACCAACAGGAGAATTTACTGTTTACCATTGTTTCTCTGGGTACCCACGAGTCTCCCCTTTATAGCAAGTCATAGTCAAGTCAACACACTGACACATTGACAGCTGTTGTTGCCTGTTGGGCTTGAGTTTGCCATGTTATGATTTGAGCATATTTTTTTATGCTTAATGCAGTACCTGTGAGGGTTTTGTATGTATATATTTATTATTGGAAATCAATTTACAGCACAAAATATTTGCATAAAGCAAGCATATTTGCTCACTCCCATGTTGATAAGACTCTTAAATACTTGACAAATCACCCTTTAAGGTACATTTTGAACAGATAAAAAATGTGCGATTAATTTGCGATTAATCGTGATTAACTATGGACAATCATACGATTAACCGTGATTAAATATTTTAATCAATTGACAGCTCTACTATATATATTATGTGTCATTGTATTCATTTTTTTTTGGCAGTTTACAAAAAAAATATTTATCTATTTTACATTTGCACCATGCAACATTTGAATAACACTGCAAATTCAAGCTCACAAAAAGGTTTTTGTTTTGTTTTTTAAAAAAACAATGTACATCTATTTGTTTTTCTGCCTCAATCTTGTGAAACATTGTGGCGCAGTGTGTTCAAGCTGATGGGGGGCGACGCTATTAACATATAAACACTTGTCAAAGTACTCTGTTTCTGCGTATAGTTCCCGCTACAGTAGGTGTCTCCAGGACCACATTTGCGATGACTCACACAAAAACAGACTCACAGGGATAAAACACCAGCTGTGCAGATTGCTTTAATCTGCTCATCCATTTGTATGGGAAACATACATTGACATCACCAAAGCAACTGTGAACTAAAAACAAAAATCTCGTCCTCTCTCAAGTTTCCATGTTGGTGAGGAGGTTGTGTTGCTCAGGCTTTAGGTGATTGGCAACGCCTGGAAGCTGTTTGACATCTCCTGGATCTATCTCTTCATAAACAGTATGTTCACATTATATGTAGCATTTTTATTTTGTCATATGGATTATCTATGTTGTTTTTTTCATTATGTTGTTACTCTGTACACACGACATCTATTGCACGTCTGTCAGTCCTGGAAGTGGGATCCCTCCTCTGTTGCTCTTCTTGAGGTTTCTTCCATTTTTTTTTGCCTGTTAAAAGTTTTTTTTGGGGGAGTTTTTCCTTATCTGATGAGAGGGTCGCACTGTAAAGGACAGAGGGTGTCGTATCCTATACAGATTGTAAAATCCTGTGAGGCAAATTTGTGATATTGGGCTATACGAATAAAATTGACTTGACATCTTGACTTGAGAGGATAAACTGATTCAACATCTGCAGCTTCACTCCCAGGTAATAAATAAACAAGATTGAGCTATAGATGTAAATTCAAAGTATTGAGGAAAGCCCTCTGATAAATGTATGCCTGAAAATAAACATCACCTATACCTCTTTACATCTCCCCGTCTACCGGTGCCTCTGTGACCTCATATCTAATCGAAATCTGCAGCCCAGAACAGTTTTTCCTTTCATCTGATGCCTGAAAGCAGTTTGGATTCTTCTCTCTATGTGATTTAAGAGCAGCTGAAGCAGAAATGTACCTTTCTGATTTGTAGCCAACATATGAAGACATTTAAAGCATGAAGTGCTGCCAAAGGTCTCCCTTTTAAGGAAGAATGAATTCAAACAGTGTGTGGCCAATTTGAAAAAGAAATGACTAATCAAAGAAAGGTCATAATGGTAAATGTGCTGGCTCCCTGTCATCTTCTGACTGATTCACAGGTCAGATATTTGTGCCGTAGCAGACCAAAAAAATCCTATTTCATTTCAGTTGGTCTTTCACGGTGCGATAGGTTGGTTCTTGATCAACGAGGGGTCGATTATGAGATTTTGCCTCACAATGTCCTGTTGCTAAGCGATGTTCATCCAGACGTCAGGATTTGATTAGAGTGCCAGAGGCCAGGCTTACACAGCAGCAAGGTGATGATGGCTCCGTGTGTTCCTGGTACACTCACATCACACCTGAGGAGCCAGCCCCATCTCTCAACGGGCCTTTTTTAACCCCCTAAAGCATTTTATCATGTGCCGCAGCAGCTAGACACATATTGGTAAGACCGTGGGAAGAACCAATATTTTAGTCTAAATTACAGGGATGAAAGACAAAAAGTAAACTACAATACGAAAGGAGACATCAAATATAACAGTTTATTTTACTCATAATAGTTTTTTGGTATCATGATTTTGTACACCTTTTTGGTGTAGAAATGGTTTCCTTAAAAAAAAATTGCATTCATCGTCTGAGAACCATAAAGTAAGTTGTATAAAGTAAGTCTAAAGGTCCAGACACACCAACCCGACAATCAAAGGACTAGCAGTGACAAAGGCCGCCTGTTGAGTCGCCTCACGTCGCCTGTGTCTTGGCTAAAAAGTCACACTCGAACACACCACAAAGATGACAGCCGACGGCCAGTTAGCACAGACATTCTGCGCCTGCATGAGATGAAATAACTCTCCACACCAGCAGGTCGCGGTTGTCTGTATTCATCATTCAAAGAGGGAAACCAAAAGAGAATGGCGTATATACAAGCCATTGTTATGATATGTACATGAAACAAATGTTTCATTCCAGATGACCATGTCATTGTGAAAATATCCGTGTATTGGAATGATCAGATGAGATGAAGATGAAAAATGAGAAGAGCCCTGTTTTTGTGTTTTTCCTCTTGACTTTACTCGTTGGCTTGCTTTCCTCACGTCCGTTTCTCTTCTTGTGCACTGATTCGTTTATATCGTAATCACATGTATTTACTTAAACTTAAGTTTAAGTATTTATCGGCTCCAGCTCCGATCGGCAGTGATGGAATCATGACACCTGGGTGGACATGCTAATTTTCAACTCTCTTTGAATATATAATAAATAAAATTAACAGGGATTTGAAAAATTGTTATAATTTATTCAAAACATAAAATTAATATGCTCTCCTCAAAGCCACCAGACTCCAGTCAGACATCTGAAATGTTATCTCGCCGATCACCGAAACACACTTCATTCAAACTCGACAAAAAACAAAATAAAACTCATCAAAACCATCTTGGCTAGACTTTCTACTGTCCCAACAATCACCAACTCTGGTTTGGTCAAAATAAACCCTTAATTCACCAAAATAGATGTGAAAAGAAACAGCCGTTATAAGCGCTCCTCAAAGCCACCAGACTCCATTGACCGAAACAGTGATTTTGCTTCACTGATCATTGTAAAACACATTTCATTGAAACTCGACAGTAACTGAATAAGTAACAAATGTACAAAATTAAATTTAATAAGTAACACACATAAAAAAAAAGAAGTAACCACTATTACATTTTCACAATTACTAACCCTGTTTTCAGGCGCATTTGTGACAGTGAATGTGACACACCAGAAGAAGAAAAAAAAAAAAAAAAACATGAAGGCATACTCGTCTATCGGCAAAGGGAAAGCTTAGCATGTTCTCTCATTAAGAAAACCCTCATAAACACGCTGATTTTGGTGGAAAAAGGCGATAAGGAGAAATCTTCTCAATCCAACAACAGGGTGGCTGTTCTCTGCTACATGGAATCTCACAGCATGACACTCCTTTGGTGCCCTGAGGTGATAAAAAACACACTGACCCAACAAGTTCTCAGAACTAATAGACAAAATACGTCAGTAGGTCCCAAAATGACCTATATTAATGTTCCAAAATGGATTCATATGGGCAATTTGTGATCTTCCACCCATATAGTTAAGTTATGGTTCGGTTAAGGTAACTACACTATTTGCTTGAGGTTAAGGAAACACTTTCTTGAAGATTTTAGAGTCTATCATACTCACATTACTATATGTGAGAAATTGAGAATCAGCGATTACACATTGTCATTTGACTCATTGTTCGTATAAAAGCTTGCGTAAAGTGCGGTTTTAATTGTACTATACATCAGAATACCTTTCTGATGGAAATTAGCCTCCAGTGTTTGCGCTAGTGGTTTTCAGCATGTTGTTTCCAAAGCACAACATCAAAGCTGACGCGTTACTGCGCGTGTTGTTTTGACCAAAACAAGATAGCTGATGAGATTAGCAGCATTACAAGTTAGTAGGAAGGCAATCCTACTACGCAATGCGTCGAAAGGAGCCAGTTGAGGTTCTGGAAGGCAATCATCAAAGCTTAAAAAACAGTGGGTTTAATGCGTGCGGGTGTGGGCCATATCGAATTTACACTTTTATAAATGGCTCCAAAGATCAAGAGGAGCCGAGGCAGCATCAGAGCGGTGGATGTGGACATTAAGTGACAGGGAATAGGGGTCGTAAAGTGGCTTAGTCTCAATAAATTATCCCGCTCACGCCTCAGCTCCTCAGAGGAGGGACAGCAGAGCCCTCCATAAGCCGCCTACTTTATTCCCATTGGTTAGGTAGAGGACAGCCAGGAAAGGATAATTGCATCTCTCATATGGGCAAGAGCTGCATCTGTCATCATGAGAGACACTCAACGTGACGGCTAAATCTGTCCGGCAGGATGTAGAAATTAAAGGAGGGCAGCTAGCAGTCCAAATATGAAATCACTATTCTATTGTTAAGTGTGCTTGTATTCCACTTCACATTATGGGTTTGCATTACTGCAGTTTTCATAGCAACAATCAAAATATCCTGATTATTCCTGAAACATTTAAAATTAGAACATGACTCAACATATGAAAAGTGTATGGAGACGATGTGGTCTTAATCTGAAACGAAATTAGTAATAGAATGGTTAGATCTATTTACTTTGTGACTCACCAGGTCGGTGCAGCAGACCAGGATGCACTCCTTCACCTCCTCTCTGCCTCAGGGTGACACCTCTACCGTGACAACACGGCCAGTACATCTTCCCATCCCACACCTTTACCCTCTTTTGGATGAGCAACAGAGAAATAAAAGTATGAGGAGGAAACAGGGTTGTAACAGTCAGAGGAAGCTGGTGATCATTTACCTTAAGAACATATTCAGATGAAATGTTCTGGCTTGGTGTTAAATAAGTACCTGGTTATATAGAGTATATATTTATTATTTATTATTTTGTAGCGGGCTCAGACACGGCATATGGCATTATATGAAACCACAAAAACCGAAGGATTCAATGGGTACCAACCATGTCGTACTAGCTTGTCAAGAAGGAGGCTAAATAGCGCTCCAAACATATGCTAAATTTTGGCGAGGAAAAACTGGCATGACCATTTTCAAATGGGTCCCTTGACCTCTGACCTCAATATATGTGAATGAAAATGGGTTCTATGGGTACCCACGAGTCTCCCCTTTACAGACATGCCCACTTTATGATAATCACATGCAGTTTGGGGTAAGTCATAGTCAAGTCAGCACACTGACACACTGACAGCTGTTGTTGCCTGTTGGGCTTGAGTTTACCATGTTATGATTTGAGCATATTTTTTTATGCTAAATGCAGTACCTGTGAGGGTCTCTGGACAATATTTGTCATTGTTTTGTGTTGTTTATTGATGTCCAATAATAAATATATACATACATTTGTATAAAGCAAACACATTTGTCCACTCCCATGTTGAGTATTAGATACTTGACAAATCTCCCTTTTAAGGTACATTTTGAACAGATAAAAAATGTGTGATTAATTTGCGATTAAAAGGTGAAGTGAAGGTATAATTGTTTTAGTCAACACAAATTCACTCACATATTGCAGGCTCCTCCAACCCAACCTCTCCATATATGGACCTAGACAGGAATAGAAC
The DNA here is from genome assembly GCF_043250625.1 of Sebastes fasciatus. Lineage (NCBI taxonomy): Eukaryota > Metazoa > Chordata > Actinopteri > Perciformes > Sebastidae > Sebastes > Sebastes fasciatus. The sequence goes on from NC_133799.1 coordinate 13,449,346, forward strand.
AATTGTTCTATGAAAACTGGTAACTTTGAGGAGTCTGGCATGACAGTTTAAACACTGGCTGGCTCCAACAACAAAAGGTTGCTCACTCAGGGATTACCGTAAAGGCCGCTTTCATCATGCGCCCTCAGCTGTGACAATTAGCATATCAAACCCAAACAACGACATAGAAGTTTCCAGCTTCGGCTAAATGACTCGTAGCACAGAACGCATGCTGCTGGTTCAGAGGAAGAGAGAAAGCTACAGCTGTGACTGTTTACAGTGAGTCAGTCGTGGCGGGCCATAATGAGCTGTGATGAGGTTACGTGTAGAACAGCATGCAGGTATAAGATACCTATCAGAACCGCCGCTGTTGGTCGGCCGCATTCACATCTTTGATCTAACGTGGCGACAGCGTGATGATGGATGATTCACCAAGTTGTGTGTGTTTGTGGGCATGCTTCAATCTGTGTCATGTTTATGTGTTTGGCCTTTTTGTGTATTAGTGTGGCTATGGAGGGAGATTAAGTGCTCTGCAGAGTGCTTTGTCTCCTTGTCTAGAACTCCCGAACACCTGGTTTAATGGGAGCCACTGTGACCGTGTGACAAACGATGTGACACTGATAGATACAAGCACACAAGGCCACATTTTTCCTTTTTTGGCTTGATGCTTAAATGAAAATGTACATGTATTAAGGCAAAGCCAATGTCGTTTCACAGCTGTTTACAGCTCTGTCATCTTTTAAAATTACATTTACTAGACTTGTTGTTGTTAGATTTTCAAAACAAACCAGATAATTGATAACCTATTACTGCCACCTCCTTGTTAAAGGAACAGTGTGTTGCATTTAGGGGGATCTATCGGCAGAAATCATAGACTGTGTATAAGACGTGGACGTAGTCATCGTGATGTTTTGAATTAACTTTCACGAACTGAAAACACACTGTGAAAGGTTTATTGTTGTAAGACGAAAACAGAGAAGACAACGCAGTGGTAGCGACCTGTACCATACAATCAGACTTCTTTTTGCAACCAGAGGAGACGCCCCCTGCTGGCTATTAGAAAAAATGCAAGTTTAAGGCACATCCGCAATGGCTTCACTTTTCAGGCCCACTGATAGAAATGGATATAATTAATAAGTATGTTTTCTTTAGTGTATTATCACCTGAAAATAAGAATTATTGTGCTTTTGTTTCCTTAGAATGAGACGTTTATATCTACATACAGAACAGGTCCTCTTCACAGAGCCGGCCGCCATGTTTCTACCGTAGCCCAGAACGGACAAATCAAACACTGGCTCTAAATAGGGCCATTCGTGCATTCACGTTTTTGTGTCGTCAAGCGCAGTTCTCCTACAAGCTAGGCTTAAAAACTTCAACCTCACCGCTAGATGTAGCCAAATCCTACACACTGCACCTTTAATGCAGAAATAGGTCAATAGAAAAAGACAGAAATAGGTCAATAGAAAAAGACATCAGTGGAGTTAAAAAAAAAAAGCTGAACTGTTTTGTGATGTTTCCCATGTCCACTTTAACTTTGAATTTCAACAACTTCTCTGCCTTTTTTAATAATACAGGCCTGCATTTGACTCCTACAATCTATTGTCTGTGTTTACCAAACCATCACTTCAGCACAGAAGTGGCTCTTGAGGTTTGTGGGCTCCCTGAATAGTGCTTTCGCCACAACACTTTTTATCAGTAATTGAAATGTCAAAATTACAACACGAGGAAGCCAATTTAAAACTAGAAAAGTGCTCCCAGAACAACTGTTGTATCACGCATAAAGATACTCCCACATAAATGATGTGTGTGTGTGTGTGTGTGTGATTTAAAACCTGCCATAATGATGAAGTCATGATTGTTATTATTTTGCTACATTTATTGTATTGCACAAAGTAAGCGCTGCTGGTTAGAATCGCCAGTCATCTTGACCTTACAGTTCATAAAGAAGTCTCTGCTATATCATGTAGTATATGCAGACATAAACACACATATCATCTTTCTATAAATATCATTACATCTGTGGTTATGTCATATAAACATTGACTGTTACAGATTGACCACGGGCCCCTCCAGAGACAAATTTTAAGACTGTGAGTCTGCAGGCGGCCTGTAAGTGTTTTCGGGTGCCATAATGTGACCCTGTCGCAGCCACAGGCCACAGCTGTTGTGCTGGAGGATGGTCTGTGTAATATCAAACATCTGGGTCTCATGTGGCAGGAAGAAAAAGGGAACCTCTGCTTATTGTAATAATGTCAGCAGTAACCATGTCACACGGGTTATTATGCGTCCAGCATGTTTTTAATATCAGTAGTCAACCTGTCTGACCTTGTATTTCTTTTTTCCAGTGTAATATATCAGTTGTAAATATTACCAGGGTTCCTGAAAGAAAGTAATTAACTCATTGTGCACCGTGGCTGTGTTGATGTTGTTTGCAGCATGACCAAAGAGTGATAAATTATCTAGCCCCAACTCAAGTGATACATGTATTTTTCTTGTGTATTTTGGATCCCGTCATGATCTGTCTGCCAGCTGAGGACTTATAAAGTCCTGTATATCGATAAATCTTGAAAATTCAAACGTGTTGTTTGCAACACGGGCTGTAAGTGAAATAAAACTCCTCTCTGGCCTATTGTGTTTAGAACTAAATTTGTTGTTATGGTACTTAATGGTGCACACATAAAATCTAAAATAGTCTTTCTCCTCAATGCTGATATGCTGCCACTGTGCTGGCCAGAAATAATACAGCAAGAATAATTAGTTTGGGAAATCTAGCTGAAAATGTTAAAAAATAATGGTGGACCAAATTTTTACAGATTGGAATAGAGTTTCAGTGTCCCTCCTGGCTTGCATTGTTTGAACTGAGCACTTTGCTGCAATCAATCAGTACCAAGTAACATACCAGTCCCAGTAAACTGTAACTATTCAAATAGGTAAGTGCCATAATCAAAGACAAAGTTACATTGAGGAACTTTTAACTGGTTATGAAACAGTCTAAATTTAATACCGATGCTTCTATATGACCTACAAGGCCATCAGCAAGAAGACTGGCTATTTCTATATAGTTATTGTTAATGCTCTTTGGTGCCAACGGGTCGGTAGCTGTAAGTTATTTTAGCTGTAAGTTATTTTAAAATCAACTCTGTTCGAATAAATATACTGTTATTTGCCAGCAATTTAGGTAAGTTTAGTGAGTTTCAGTCTCATTTGGATAATTGTTTGAGTATACTAGTCATTTAAATGTATTAATATATGATTGACCTTTTTTATATCTGCTATCCTGGGAAAGACATTTTCAAATTCCATACTTTTTCAAGGTTTTTCAAAAACAGGAAGTCGCACCCAGAAAGTGGCGCAGCAAAGTTCATTAATGCGTCTTCACAAAACAGGCAGTGCTTGGTGACTATACTCGCAGGGACAGTTGGTGAACTACTGGCGAGCTAATGGCAGTTAGCGCTCGTTTGCGTTAAGCTCAGCTAATGGGACATTAAGTTTACACAGTGTGTTTATGTGCATATGTTCATGTGCCAGAGTGCACATTTGTGTCACCTGGTGTGTCCATTCACTGCCAATAAAATGGTCACACCAAGTCCTCCATTAGCCGGTCATGAGGTGTGTAATTTGGGGCATTAGGCTGCAGTCAATGATGTTGTCTCCCTTTTTCATGGAAAATTACATTTCAGGCCATTTTCCTCTAAAACGTTGGTCAACATGTACTGTTCTCTCCCTACAATGTTCATTAAAATCAGACTGACTGTGCAGCAGTTCGATCCTTTAAAGGCAATTCAATACCGAATCACATGGCAGAAACCTGCAGCTGCTTTTTATGGGTTGAAACCTTCCGAAGCTGAAAGAAGTACTCAAATCTGTCCTTGATTAAAAGCACCAATACTACACCAATAATAAAAGAAAATACTCCATAACAAGGGAAAGTCCTGCATTTGAAATATACCTCAAAAGCCACCTGAAAAGTAAACAAGTATTAGTAATACAATGTACTTAAGTGACAAAATTATAAATAAGGAGTGACTTCTGTACTGTACAAGTTGACTTTTAACATGTTAAAGGTGAATTAATCAATATGTGTCCACTAGGGGGCAGACAAATTCAAGATGACAGATCACCCGATTAAGTTGCTGTGGCTATAGTTTTTAGAAACATTTGCAATTGAAAACTACAGACAAACAGAGCAACACTATCATTCGATTGGATTCATCTTTTGTCCACATAAGTCCAATACTCCCTCTTCTGTTAGCTCTGGTTTGGTCTCCTCCAGCACCTGAGAAAAATGTGTGGCTCTTTAGCTGCTACATGTTTGACTTAAATGGCTCGCTGCTACCGAAAACAGGGAGACTGAACTAGAAGGTAAAACCAAACAACAAACATAAAGGAAGTTTTCCATTGTTCTTGAAAAGTTTTTAAAAGATTGTTGAATGCACTGCAGCTATATCTATGAGCATATTATGTTGAATGCACAATGTTAATTTGCTAATAGTCATGGTCAACCATCACATATATGTTAAAAAAACTCCATATTGACTTCTGAAATTTAGAAGTTTAAGTTTCCAAATGTGGAAATTCTCAATTACCAGTACCTATATGTTTTTGTACAGAACTTCAGTATCTGATCCCACTTTTAGACACATCCAGCCTGGCTACACTCCAGTTAGTAATGTCACAGCAGGTGTTTTGTCACCAAGAGCTAATGGTCTGTATGACATTGCTGACTGGTAAATTCACATTATCACACACAGTTTTCACAAGGAATAAATTTAAAAAAAGAACACCCATAAGAGATTTGTGCGTGCATGCTTGAGCGTGTGGTTTTGACGTACTGTATAGAGCACTCAGTGAACTGTGCTGTTTGTCCTTGAGGGAGGACAGGCCCACCAGCATAGCGAACACTTGACCCCCAGGGGTCAGCGGCACTGAGCAGCGATGGGAAACAACAGCAACTATAATGTAATGTACAGCTCAGTTTATTGAAAATAAACCCACATATTACCCATGTCTTTTGTCTTTAACAATATAAATGGTGAACAGGTGTCTATTTACAAACACCAAATAGTGCTAATATCAGTACACAACGTGGTATAATAAATGCACATTACCATGGCAACAACACTGATGCTTTATATTTGTTAAGTAACTGAATAATGGACCAGGTTGATCTTCATCTCCACTTTGTCCTTTATTATCTTTAAACAGGTCGCCTCATCATGTGTCACTACTTACATAGTATTACATCAGTTAACTAGTATTTTAAGTGTATTACTGTCTAGTGTGGTAGACTTATGTAGCAGATTTGTGTTTATAATACTTGCTTACTTTGATATATAATCAAAACTCACCTTTTTAGAACTGTTTTAATGTGTAATTAATATTCTGAGTTTTATATCTTTTTTATGATATCCTTGTTTTATGATCTTTTTATCCATGTAAGGTGTTTTTAGAAAAGCACAATATAAATAAAATGTATTATTATTATTATTATTACAGAATATGTTTTTACAATGTACTTAATGTATTAAAATATGAGTTTCAAGTACAGTACATCTTCCTGTACACTTCCTCATTTACATTTTTGTCAATAGAGGAGTAGAGGAAATGATGATGGACCAATGTTAAGTTTGTGTATTCGTCTTTACTCATTGGAAAATTGAAAACAGTAACCCACCCATTGCTTTATGCTATGAACCAAAAGAAGTGAATGTGAAAACAATCCAGGTCTGACGCACACTGTGGTGGTTTTTACATATTTCCCCCAAGAGACCTGAAAGTCGGGTGACTGTGAGCCACCTTTGTTCCTCATCTTTCCCTGAACTCGTTAATTTTATCCTTCGCTGGTTACAGCCAGCTAATGTGAATCACTGTTAATAAATCAACTGATTGGTGACGTCAGAACTCTGTCTCTATTCTGCTGTGGACGTTCTGAATGCGTAAGGTGATGATACAAAAGCAGTGAAATAGTGTTGTGTATGTGACGATTGAGTAGGTTTGTTTGTGTAAATGTGTGTGTGTGCTCTGGTATTATATTTATGTATACGTACATGTCATCCTAATCTCTTTTTCTGAATATGATTCTTTTGTTTAATTCTGAATTTATTCATTGTAAACCAAATAGGGCCTCCTCAACTCCCACAGTTGTGTTACCTCAGAGTTGTAAACATACTAAGTACCTCTATGTGGGAGTTCAACCAAGTCAGTTGTTGGTCTGATGTTGCAATATACTGTAGCACCACCTTGTGTCTTATGTAAGACAGTGTGCACTCAAAGTAAATACCTGAGAACTGACACAGCATTTCTAGGAACTGAAAGGAACACAGGGTTCATTTTGAACCTTATGTTTATGTACTTGTCATACATTGTCATGATTATAGATACGTATTTATATATACACCTGGTGTTGCGCTCACAGGCCGAGCAATGTGTTTTCTTGGTTTCAGAGCCCAAAACTTTATTCTTACTTCTTTCTTTATCTGGAAGAGATGATAGAGGTATAACACTAACCGCCTCTGTCCTTTTTGCTCTTAGTGCCAAAGTGCTCTTTGCCCTTTTAAAACCTCTACATTCAGCAAGGTCAGCATTTGGTCAGCCCAAATGCCCCTACCTGTACAGTCTGTAGGTAAGTTAAGAGACATTTCACTCTGGACTAATGGACTTAAGTCAACACATCAACCAACTATCAGCACAGCTAAAATTTAACTCTAAGCCTCATGTAACCCTAACCTTTGCATGCTCCTTTTACATTTTCACCCTTGCCCCACACAGTCTGTGTGCATACCATTTCTGCCTGTGAGCCCTGTGTTTGCATTTTCACAGGCGATTGACACACCATATTTACTACAATACAAAAGGGGAAAATTCTTTAAAACAAGAAAAAACAAGGCTCTTGGATCCAATTCCCACAATTTCCTTTTCTCATCGCAATGGTCCGTGTCAATGCCCTCAAAGTCATTAACGCACCCCATTCAACTCCTACGCCATCTGACTAATCAGAGTCGAACAAATACAACAAACACAATGCTCTACAATGTAAAGAGGTGTAGATGAACTCTAATGCCCTTTTGAAAAATAAAAGCATATTGAGGTAATGCCATTATGGCACAGGGCGCTGCACTTTAGCCTGAAAATTGTGACCAATGTTTACTAAGCCAATTTTCAACCTGTATTGATTTATAATCAAATTTTCTGATTTCCCATTTATGCCCAACCCCCCATCCCCCGCGACTGGTTCTTGGTCCGCCCCTGTGCCACCTCATTTAAAAAATCCTGGAATCGTTTTGTCTTTTATTATTATTATTATTTTTTTTTTAAGTAATATGGTTTGACTAATAGTATGATTATTATTAGTATTATCACTTTTCTTTTCCTTCATTGGCTATTAATTTGAAAAATAATAAAACAAAGTAAATTTAGTCCTCCAAAGATGGGTGGTGGAGGCGGGCCAAAAAATAAAAAATAAAAAAATAAAATAAGAAATCCTGGAATCGGCCCTGATGTGGAGATACTGACTTTGAATGGCTGCAGTTTTCATTGTCACCTATCCTAACTGGATATGCAGCCATTTGCTGTACAAAAGATTGCACCTTTGAAATCAAACAGTCATTTACTTTCAAACAATACAGCATGTTGTACCAGACATGAAGAAAAAGATCAGTGCCCATTGACACAAAGTATTTAGTTCCTTAACCTTAACTTTCAAATTTTTCTAATTAATTTTACTCATCCGGTTTGATTTTTGCCATGTACTTGTACTGTGTGGGCGGTCGTGTCCTAACAATTCTGTGTTGTGTAACTGTTCCAAATAGAAGTTGCAACACAGCAGCTGCACAAGAAATATTGATTTTTAGCCTGGTGATTCCATGGATTGTTTATTTTGTTCTGACAAAGGTCAAATGGTTCTCTATCACTGCAGTGCCTGCACTATACGAGAGAAAAGTAACATTTCCCTTCAGTACAGCTGTTTATCTGTGAGGAACGAAAACTTTAGAAGTGATTTGGGGTTAAAGTTCAGGAATGTGCTGAAACGTAATATGCCTCCGTTCATGTCCTCTGCTTATATATACCACATTTCATCCACACAGCCTCCTATAAACAGTCCAAAGAATTGTATGGAATGAGAATGATGCTTTAAACAAAATTGTTGATACTCTGCAAATCCTGTTACTTTTAGTGGCTACTAAAGCATGATTGGAGTGTGGTTAAAGTTAAATAATTGAAAGTATTTGGTTAAGAAAAGGTAGGGTAAGATTGTGGTCAAATATTTAAAAAGTCAAGGCTGAAATGAGACACAAACCTGGGCCACTGAATGTGTTATACACTCCACACCCTTACTTGTTGCTGCACTACATAAACATCACACTACTATAGGTAGCTTCATGACCAAAGAAATTGGACAAACAGTAAATAAGTAATTCAAATAATTTTGACAGACATGCAATATAATATTCATAATTATGTTTTCATTAGTGTAAAATAAGTTAGTTTAGAATTAGAATGAGCCCTTCATATCCACATAGGGAGCGGGTCCTCTTCACGGAGTCCGCCATGCTGCACCGCCATGTTTCTACAGAAGCCCAAAATGGACAAACACTGGCTCTAGAGAGAGCCTTCTGTGTTTTTACGTTACCTGAAGGCCACTGTATAGGTTCTCCAACATGCTTGGAACGGCAGGGGTGAGCAGAGGGGTATTCAGTTGGTTGCAATCTGCAACATCACCACTAGATGCCACTAAATCCTACACACCGCTCCTTTAAGGAAAAGTAACCAAACACTAAAAAAAATACTCCTTTTAAATATTTTAAAGAAGGGTTAGTGTTAGATTAGAATAATTTTTACACTGATGTTTTGGATTCCTGTCCTGCATTCAAAATACTACTTATAGCGGCAGTAAGCAGTATATTTTTGGCACCATTGGGCAAAAAATTCCATTAAAACCTTTCAGCATTTTGTAATTCAAGTGTTCTGAGAATTAACTAGACTTCTGCACCTCCTCATGGCTCTGTTTTCAGGCTTTGAAAATCTGACGGGAGACTTTGGCCAATCACAGGTCATTTCAGAGAGAGAGCGTTCCTATTGGCTGTGCTCCAGCTGGTGGGCGGTGCTTGGTATTTCCTCAACTGATCTCAACATGGCTGCCGGGGTCACAAACTTCCTCATTTTACAGCTAAACAGTACACTACAAGATGATTCTGAAAACATTTGAGGCGAGAAATAGGCATTTATGTAACAGAATATTGATTCATATTTGATCAACGCTGCCTAGTTTGACCGTTTGATCGGAGTTCGCGAGTGATTGAAAGCTGCCTCCGTTGAATGAACAGCCAATCGAAATTGTTGGCAGATACTGAAATACCAGACCACAAGGACTGTGATATAATCAAAGGCGTATATGCCCCGGAGTGGTCGATGCTTTCCATGATGACAATGGTGACCTGATACTGCTTTGGTCAGCTGGTACAGTAGCTACTGTATCTGTTGAATGAGCAGCGTGTTTGAATGGACTTCAAAATACTTATTGTGATTATTTGACCTCATTCTTTATAACTTTTATGACCATATCTATCATATCCTGTAAATGCTGCTTTCCTGAACTAGAGCCAAGAGTGGGTGATGTGACTGTCCCTATTGATCCCAGTCAGATTAGAGTATGACTGCAGGGCCCATTATCTCCCAACTGATAAGCTCCACTGTGCAAGTCCTGACAGTAGCTGATTGGTTGGCAGATAGGTGGACATGTGTTTTAGAAGGAGGGCGGGGGGTCAATGGTTATGTTTACCTGAAATGACTGGAGGGGCAATGATTTTGTGAGTGTCTGTGAGTGTGTGTGTGCGTGTGTGTGTGTGTGTGTGTGTCTAGCAGGATATAAAAGGGTCACCCCATCCCTCTCAGTGCACCTCTCCCACCAGCCAGTGTGTGTTTGAGAGACAGTCAGAGTCTTTACCATGAAGTACTGCGTGCTTTTGTCGCTGTTGTTGGCGTTGGGGTGCGTCCATGGTGCACCAGTGGACCCGGCCTTGGAGCAGGGGTCTTGTGAAGACGCATCGGTGATGGGAGCTGCAGGGCTTGCGATCACCAAGATCAACCAGGACCGGCAGGAGGGCTTCGTCTTCGCACTGCACCGCCTGTCCAACGCCCACATGATAAAACATGTGAGTCCAAAATGAGGAATTGAATTTAAAAAGAAAGTTTGATCATCAGGCGACGTATTTTTCTCAAATTAGGGGTGCAATCCATCTGTCAAAGCCTTATACATTTATTTTTTGCTGAGATCTGAAGACACAGTGACGCCATCAGAAACAGCTTTACAATGGATACCACTACACGATTCCCCAGTTTAGGCTAATTATCGAAGTATTTGTGAGAGAAATCAAAGTTGAAAAAATCTAAAATATCCATTCAGGTATTTTATGGTAAAGTGCACACAAGTGTGTAACCCAGTAGGTTAAAGTTGAACCAGGAGATAGCTGTAACAGGTATAATGTTCAATCTTATTTTCACATACAAGCAAAGGGTTTAGAATCCGGTTTATTGCCAAGCAGGTTTTCACATATAAGGAATTTTCCTTGGCGTTTTGGTGTATAGGCAAGAAACATAAATATCGAATAGAAAAAAAATGCAATAAAAATATAGAAAAATACTATTTAAAAATTAAATAATATGTACAATGTAACTTTAAAAAAAAAAAAGGTCTAGCTAGGAATGTGCAATAATTTCTACGGGGATGTACAAAGGTTTGCAATAGAAAGAATAAAAAGAATATGCAATGTACTGAGATAATAGTCAAGAAAGATGTGCATGAATGTAATGGTGTCTATGGAAGGACTGTTCTTGTAGCTTGAGGAATTGGTCCTGATAGATTGCAGCAGGGAGTTTGTGTCCTGGGTGGGAGGGGTTAGTTGGAGGGTCGACAGATTGCAGCCAATCACCTTCTCCGCAGAGCAAATCCGAATCCGAAATTTGGTATTGGAATCCGAATCTGAATTTCGCCTAGGGCATCAAAAGAGCTGGCCCTGCTTCAAACAGTCTTCAAACATGTGCTAAGCGATAGCTATTATTATAATTACCTAAGAAGCTAAGGCAAGAACGATTCATAAGGGATGATTAAAGGAAAGCGACTAAAGGTGATGTTTAACAGGAAAATTACAAATCAGGATTCAGTCTGACGGAGCTCATCTGGCAGGTCATCCCTAAATCTGATGACCTCTCATCCTCAATAAAATACTCAAATGAGAATATGTGATCAGTTAATTATAATATACGTTAATTATAATATATAATAACTATTCAGACATCAGACATTTAAGACAATGATGAATGATGTGTTTGCTATGTAGTAGAAGACAGATCTGTTTTGATTGTGTGAAAAGATCAGGCAATAGCTAGGATTATTGGATGGGTAACAGTTGTCATGGAAACTATACCAGAAACTGATAGTGAAAACTTTTTTTAGGGTTACATTTATCATCAGTCATTTGAACCATCACTGAATGACACAGTCTCCTACCCAGTAGAAGATAATTTCCATTAGGATGTTCTCATAATATGTTCTGTATATGTGTGTCACAGGGAGATACCGGCATAGTTTTCTACCTGACTCTGGATGTTGTGGAGACCAACTGCAGCGTTCTCAGCAGGATGGACTCGAAGTCCTGTGAGATTCGTCCGGACAGCGATACACCGGTTGGTACACACACTCTTGCATGCACACAAACTCCTAAATAGGTTTTATGCAAAAGTCCACATTAATGCACTTAGTGTCCACCAGTGCAGCCTTATTTTTCCAACAAAAAATGCAAGGTTTATTTTGTCATGTCTTAAATCAACATGTCTTCCATACTTTCGTATTCCTACATGAGAAGAAGATATACGACATGTTAAGTGTCAATAAAAATGTTAATATAAGTCTAGTCTTTTTTGTTTGTGCAGCACACTAAAATATTGCATGTGCTTATTATTGTATTGGTCTTTGCAGGTATATGGACAGTGCAAAGTTGCCATCTTCATCAGCAAGGTGCACAGAGTGGTGCGTCTCTACAAATACGACTGTGTTGTCAGACCAGGTAAAAAAAAAAAATAATTCTGAAATAAGTTATCTGAAGAAGACATAGTCCCACACTCACTATAGTATAGTATACTTGAAAATGAACATTTTGAGAATTTGTTGAAACAGTTCCACATCTTTTCAGTTCAGTTGGACTTGTTTGACTCTTAATAAGTTAAATATATGCCAGATATTTAAAACTCAAAACTTGTTGAAATGAGACTAAGATTTTGTTCAGTGCAAGTCAATCTTGTAATATTTTGTGATTTTTTTCTCCCTGCTCAGTTCCTGCAGCACGGTTGGCTAGGATATGTCCTGACTGTGCTGGTCTTATGAGCACGGACGATGCTAAGGTTCAGGAGGCTGTGTCTCTCTCGCTGGAGAAGTTCAACAACGAGAATGGGTTGGCCAATCGTTTTGCTCTGGTCAAAGTCAACCGCGCTCGTGCCGGGGTACGTTTTCCACACATAAAAAATTGTTTATTCCTGTCACCACCTTGGATTTATGTCAGTTATTAATTCAAAATTTGACAAGTCTCCACCATGAAATTAGCCCTCCAGAGAAACCACTTCTGCATGACCTCTAACCCTTTGAACTCCCATCTTATGTGCTACTCCTGACCAATGATCTCATATTGTTATGCCTATTTCTTTGTTAAAAAAATATTAAAAATAAATTATTTTTCTGTGTATACAGTATGCCATGTCAATGTACTACAACGTAGAGTACACCATCCAGGAGACCACCTGCCCCAAGACTGCGGGAGCAACTGATAAGTGCCCCCTCATGGAATGCGAGTTCGCTGTGAGTCAAATTGTTATTTGAACATTTGAACATTATATCTTGATCAAATGGCTTGTTTATTTTAACTTTCAGGATGTGTTTTGCATGTTGAAAAGAGACTTATGATGCGCACAAGTCTAACTGTATTTAGCGTGTATTTTCACAGAAGTTTTTGAGAGAAATTAAAGATCAGTTTTTATTCTGGCTCTCCAGTTTAAAGTGTAATAAATCAGGGGGGTAATTTGAGTTGTAACCTCCCGAAGCATCCTCCTTTTTCTGCTCTTAGCTCTTTATCAGTATGTTTTGTGACCAAGTTTACTATAGCTGAGGGAAATTCAGTTTGTTTAACTATTAAACTTTAGTAAAGCCACAGGCGTAACCATGCCACTGCTCTCTCTCTCCTCTCTTACTTGTTTTTCTTATTCTTCTGTCCTCAGCACAAGGGCTTCTGTAAGGGCGCCCTCTTCAGCACTCCCATGGGTACTCCTGTCTCCACTGCAGAGTGTGAGATCTATGAGACTGAGGTAAGACTCATTAAGCCATGACAAAACACACAGTGTCACACATTGATTTACTTATTCTATTTTCTCCTTTCTGTAGTAAAAGGAAAAAGGAACATGCTGTATGCATTATTCTTAAGAATTCAATTCAGATTTATTACAACTTAGGTCTTAGTTTCATAGTTTTGGCAATCATTTCTATCAACTGCCGAGATCTGGGGGCAAGAACTTGATCATTCAACCAATCAGACAGGTTGTCTTGCCTGGCTTCTTAAAAGCGATGAACTCAGCAATCATTTTAGTGATACAATGTTTTCCTCCACAACTCTGCATTCTTCTTAATAAGTTAATGTTTTGTCTTTATGGTTTATAACCGTGGTGAATGTAGCAGGGGTTACACACATCTTAAATCCTACCAATTTACCCAAATTTGTATGTACCACACATCACTAACTTTATGCTTATGTGTTCTCCAGGCTGCTGAGAGAGAGAAGAAATTCCACCTGCTGGGCGGAGAGACCGACCACAGCCACAATGACACACACGCACACAGCGACGCCCACGACCATGACCATGCACACACTGCCGATGGCACACACTCGCACGACCACGACCACGACCACACCAAGAGCCACGATCATCACGACGCCACCCAGCAGCACGCTGACAACAGCGACCACCACCACACGCACGACCACGCCGCCGGCAGCGGCCACAGGCACGCTCACGCTCACTCCCACGACCACGGGCACGGCCACGACCACGTGCACACTCATCACGCCAAGGCGCACAACCACAGCGACGACGTGCCCAACCAGCACCACGCCTACAAGCACGCCGACGCCACGCACACCCACCAGCACGACCACGAGCTCGCTCTGGATCACGACCACAAGCACGCTCACCTGCACGAGCACGAGCACCACCACCATCACCACGACCACGACCACGAGGCCACAGCCCACGACCACCCAGAGGGCACGGTGAGGGTGCTGCCCGCCATGGGCGCGGCCGTGACCCTGCCCGCCTTCCCTGATGTACCCGCTGGAGGCGCCGAAGTGGGAGTCGTCCTGCCCCTCAAGCCCGACCCCCAGATCCCCGATCAGATGGAACCCACCATCGAGGCCTTCCCCACCACACTCTCAGCCAACTGCGCCCCTGCGCCGGCGGGAGAAACCCTGGTGGAGAAACTCTTCTCTGAGGATCCCGAGTTCAAGCCAGCTGTATAAGGAACTCACTTGGGAACTGAATGGATCTTAAAACACAAAGACAAGACAGGCAAACATTTAACACGTTTTCTTCAGACACATTGATAGGCAATGTAACACACCATGACTGCTTGAAACATGATGGTTTAATATAAGCACATTTACATGTAACCTTTTCTGTCTCTCTTCACTTCAACCATCTAATAAATGTTGAGTGAAAAAAAAAACACTACATTCACACCAACCACTTTTTTGGGTGGGCTAATGAAATGAAATAATAAAATCACAAAACTGGTAATTTCCTTTTTTCAATCTTCAGAGACAGCGACTGTAAAACCTAGCCACCTTATGGCCACATTCACATGGAAGAACCATCTTCAACAGTATATTTCTTCATATTGAGTCACTTTACAATCAAGCCAGCAAACATGAACGTTTTTTTTTATGTTTGTATGTGATCTGTGTTTGGCTGCACAACAAAATAAATGATACCACAAAATACTCATCCAGTGTTTTGTTGTATTTATGAAGACCAGAGTAATCCATTTTGTGTTGATTCGATGCACTTGCCCCAAACCCCCCCTTTGTTTCCTTTCACCACTGTCACTGTCGTCAAACAAAACACCATGAAAATAATCTTTAAAAACCGTGTGGTTATGTCACAAGCCGCAGATGGATTTTCTAAACTACAAATTATCATTACAGGAAGTGGTTGTTTTATTAATTTGCTGAAGGCTACATAAAAACAAAACCATTCAAATATCTATTTTAACATGCTTTTCCCTGATAATATCCATGTATATGTGTACCTACAGTACATCATGTAAATCAGAGGTTCTCAATCTTTATTCAGCAAAGGATCCCTTACAAGTTAGAGAATATACGAGGGACCCCTCATGTTTGTCCCTCGGAATAATTTGACGTAGACTATTTGCTATAGTCTTAGTTACGTGAAAGAACACAAGAGAAATGTATTAAAAAGATGTTAGACATATATTAAACATATTTGCAGATTCTAAGAGTTATAGATTTGTTACAATAGAACGTAATCTATGAACTATTATACCTACCCAGTCACCAGAAAATGTTTTGCCATTGTACGTTTCTGCAAACCACGGGATACGTTGAATGTGGAAGTTTCAGAACCAAAAAGAAAAGGTTCATAAACATGTTGCATATCAGTCTCGTATCACGCTTGCAGAAATGTAACAACGTAACGTAACAACGTAACGTAACAACGTAACGTATAACTTAACATAACGTAACAACGTAACTACTGTAAATAAACAACAACCACCTTTCAGCTTTCTTACGTAACGTTACATAATAAGCTTAACAATGTTGCGCATAACAATGTTGCGCAAAACTACATTGCGCAAAACAATGTTGCGCAAAACAACGTTGCGCAAAACAACATTGCGTAAAAAACACAGTCAACGTTTACTTTTAGTTTCACACAAACAACGGTCTCCTGGGTCAAAGTCCTGTGTTTGTTTGACCCATCCATCTCACCTCCCTCGTGCCCTTTGTAGACTTGCTTGTTATACTCGTTATTATACCACGTAACTTTCAATAACTGTCGCTCGATATACTACGTCACTTGCTCTGACCGAATGCAAAAACGTCCACATTCATACATATACCCGGACCCCACTTGGAGTATCACTGATGTAAATAATGTACAAAAAACACTAATCATTTCCTTTTTAATTATATTTAAAACGATTCAGAGCATCAGGTGTTTGCATTGCTGCCAGTTTAGCGTCTTTATCTCTAATCTGTCTATGTGTACAAGCGGAAAGAGGGATTGGCTACAGAGCTGAAGCACAAACTCCAACATGAAAAACTAGAAAAATCAGGATTTAGCAAAAAGTCAAGTGAATTAGGCTCTTGACCACTGATATATTCCATTTAAATAGATCATACTGGTGTAGCACCACATTAAATTTCATAGGTTAACATTCATTTGACATTTGTATAAATGCAATGGTATAAAATGGTTCAAAAATTATGGCTGTATACATGTATTAGGCCGGGCCCATTTGGAAGATATTGGCATACCATTATATGAACATTTTGTGGAATATTTTGTGCAGATTGGGTGCCGACTGGGTGCTCACAGTAGTTTATGAGATCCTGTTAATAGACAAACAAGCTCAGAGGCTGAAATCATTTTTAACTGTCACACAGCAAACACAACTTTAGCTCTAGAACAAACTACACACACAGACACACTCTGTGTACTTTACCTTTGTGGACATTTATTGGTCACATCAGCAAACAGCTCTTATCTGTGTTCTGTAGCCTTTAAACACAACCCACGCATAACTGACAAGACAACACATTTTGAAATTTCCAGTTACGGATTGTATCTAGGCCAAAGAAAAAAACATCCAAATAAAATGAATAATAATGGAAGTTATGTAACATTAATAATACGTGGTGATGTATTTTTTTAGGATCAGATGAGATCACATGAGGCTCTCAAGTCTACTTAATATTATTACACAAAGAAGATGCAGTGGCCAATCGCAGTAATTGTACAAATGCTTTTATTTTGCCTTTTAAAGAAATACTCCAACGGAGACTAAAAAGAAGTCTCAAAATGTTCCGAGATACTTCTTAAAACACTCCTGCAGCGCAATTCACTACTACTACTGCTGTTCTTCGTGCTCATCCAAATTCTATGTTTTGTACACACAAAAAAAGACAAAAAGTGTTAAAAGTCACAGCAAATGAGAAAACCATCTTATTAAGATCTATTGAGGCTTGTGTTAAAATAAAAAAAAAGCTAAATGCTCAGCCACTGTTGTCAGAGTGAAAGAAAGAGTAGTGACCCAAAATAATAATTGGCCTATGATGCTGTGCAACATGGGAAAAAACAAATGGAATATGATATCAATAAGTATGTTTTCTTTAGTGTAAAATGACCTGAAAATATGAATTGTTGTGTTTTTGTTACTTTAGAATTAGCCATTTTATACATACGTAACAGGTTCTCTTCACAGTAGCCCAGAACAGACAAACCAAACGCTGACTGTAGATAAGGCCATTGACATTTTCAAGTTTGCGACGGCCATCGTATTTCTCCTACACGCTTGCCGCACATTAGGCGTTTGAATTGTTTGCAATCTGCAACCTCGCCGTTAGATGCCGCCAGATCATACACACTGCACCTTTGATTCTGACAAAGGTAAACAGCTTACTGCACTAGCACCAAAAGCAAGCTATGAATTTAGCTCATTTATGTATAAAGAGAACTGGATACAGCGTTGGAGGCGGGCGCCCATTCATTCCTATGAGAGTTGCTCAGTAGCGCAAAAAGGCCCGATTGCCTCGTGATAAAGTACCCGGATCATCTGGCGATCTTTCGCATCCATTGGGCCCATAGAGCAGGCGCAGTAGCTTTTCCTTTAACTCCACCTCCCAGCCAGTCCAGTCTCGGTCTGGGGCTCATTCACATAAACGGAGGAAGGAAAATAACTCTGGATTCGGCTATTAGTGCATTTTACAACTTTTAAGACCTAATGATTTAAATAAGGACTATTGGAGTGTTTGTACTGGGAAGTTGATTTACCTCAAAAGAATTATCCACCGAGTTACAGACGTCTCTTTCCAAATGTAAGTATATGGGAAAAACGTGTTTTTGGGCCCAATGGCATCATGTAACGGACACGGAAGTTGTAGTACCCCCGCTTGGCCACATACGAAAATTTGAGTCGCAGCCGGGGGCTCTTCCTGGGGGCTTGATTTAGCTGGGCCTATATTTATGGCAAAAAATGTGTTTGGAAGAACATAAATATCGAAATGGACAGTGGAGAAATGGTTTATGATTCAAGTTTCTACATTTTGGTACTGGTTCTCACCATATCTCATAGTTCTTTTGTAGCTGTTGTGAGTCCATGCTGACAACAGCTCCCATACTGAGGAGCAAGCTACAAACTTTTTACAGTGTACTTGATAACCAAAACATACAGTAGGTTTTCTATGAGGTGCTCTTTTAAACGAGGCTCTGTTGAATTTGTTGCTCAACGATGATAGTGTCACATAAAAAAAAAGTGAAATTAGGTGTACTGTATTCAATGAGCTTTTCTTTGATTTAATTTACTTCCCCTTTCCCCAGTGCACTATGACCCTTCAGTCAGTCTGATCCAGCCATTGGCCTACGGAGCAGCAGATAGCAGCTGTTTGCTCATTCTCAGCCCAAGAGGGGAAAGTCCAGCATCAGCCTCACATGTGTCTGCCCAAACCCTGTGTGGAAAAACTAGGATTTTGCAAAGGAAGATTTGCAAACCAGGGCCTGTGTTAGTTTAAATGTTAAATTATCTACCAGGATAGGCTTTAGCGATTAAATTGGCTAAAATTAGTTTTTTTTCATTTGGCCCAATCTGTGTTTGTGTGTTAGAGGATGAGTGTGTACCTGTTGGTCCTATGTCTGGCTTTGCTGCAGCAGGAGGGAATAGCCAGGCCAGACCCTCCAGGCTGCAATAGCCCTGAGGCGGTGAGGGTGGCGGAGGAAGCCCTGGAGCAGATCAACCAGGACCGGACTGACGGATACATCCTGAGCCTCAACAGACTGTATGACCTCTCTCACACTCCTGAAAAGGTGACGGCGAACACTCGCGCGCACACACACACACACAAAAACGTAAACAGGGTTCTACACCATCTTGCACCTTGAAAGGCCAGCAGGGGGCGACTCCTCTGGCTGTAAAAAGAAGTCTGATTGTATAGAAGTCTATGAGAAAATGACCCTACTTCTCACTTGATTTATTACCTCAGTAAACATTGTAAACATGAGTTTATGGACTCAATCAAGCTCAATCGTTTCAAGTCTTCTTCAATATGATGTTCATTTAGTAAATTATAAACATCGACTTATGATATACAATCTATGGTGAAAACAGTGGACGGACCAGTAGAGCCATGAAAAATAATAAGAAGAAGAATAAGAAGAACAAGAAGAACAAGAAGAAACCTAAACTAAATATTGGTTATTTAAACATGAAAAGAAACATTAAATGATGTGTGTCTCTGTATGTGTGTATGTGTCCAGGAGAAAGGTGGGTCTCTCTACAAACTGACCATTGATGTCATGGAGACCAAATGTCACATCACCAGCAGGAAACCATGGAAACAATGTGAAGTCAGAGATATTGGTGATGTTCCGGTAAGTATCACATTGTGGTCGATATTCACTCTTCAAGATCAACACAATGAGTTGATCAAAATGTTTTGTTTTTTTGGTTGGCAACAACAGACTTAACCTCAACCCAAGGCCAAACTATAACTCAGTCTGCTTTTATGTCGTCTATACTGTATATAATGTATATATGTCTGGGTGTTTGTGTCCTTCAGGTGTACGGAGAGTGCGAGGTATCTGCCTACGTTGACTCTCAAGTCAAACTTCAAGGCTACTCCTGTGCACTTCGTGAAGGTAGATTGATGGAGTCATTTAATTACACAAAATCTCTGCGATAGAAAGTGTCGCAAGTCTATTTTGATGGCACTTTGCCGCTTTGATTTTTGTAAACGTTAGTGAGGTGTGAAATTAAAGATGCTGACATGCATTGGATTATTTCTCTATACATGCTCTGTCTCTCCCTAAGGCAAGTAAACATGTCATTCTTGAGTGATTATGCAGAATTTCATTTGCATTACATTATTATATATTCATTTTTATTTATTTTCCCACAATTTGTTAAGTGAAGGAGAACACATGAAGCAAGCTGTCAGAGGGAACAGAGGGATGCTGACGATAGCTGAAAGAGTTCATACTGCAGGATGGAGGTTAGGGGAGGAGTACCTGTGCCTGGGTTAAATCCTCAACACGGCTACTTTCCATTGACCTTTGGCCCTGTTCATTCCTGTGTTTAGTTCCCGCCACTGCAGTGGTGAACGTGTGTCCGGACTGTCCCACAGCTGACAACCTCAACGAGCCCGTCGTCAAGGAGACAGCCAATCTCTCCCTGCAGAGGTTCAATGAAGAGAGTCAACTGGCCAACTACTTTACTCTGGAGAACATTACAAGAGCCAGTTCACAGGTTAAGAACAAAAATAATCAAGCTACTTTAAAAAGCATCATGGACGAGTTTTGATGTTATATGTGTAGCGCTTTTATCAGATTGATTATTGGTCATAACTATCTGAGTGAGAAAGTAGAAGTTTAGAAATCTTGACTAAACTACATCATGTTTTGTGTACTTTGACAGTGGGTTGTTGGCCCATCCTACTTTGTGGAGTTCACCATCCTGGAGACGGTGTGTTCGAAGACAACAGACGCCAGTGAACTGAGCGACTGCCCACCTATGGACTGTCAGTTTGCTGTGAGTCACATACACACGAATGTGTTGCAAATGTATTAAGAGTGTTTTAACACAGGGGTTCTCAACCTTCTGTAACTTGAAGCCCATTCCTGATTGTTAAAAAAATTCAGAGGACAACCTTCCCAGAGTAAATGAGAAACTGGGCTCTAAATTTGTGTACTGTCAGCTGTAATGACCCACATAAATATTCAGTTTACCCTCACCCATCACTGCCTGCCATTATGAATCCAAAGTACTCAGGGTTATATTTCCTCACCACATTCTTTGGAGCTTTTACTGGTGCAGAGTTGTCTCCAACATCACTTTTTCGTTTCAAAAACCACAAAAATTTTTGTCACTGCATCCGAGAACATTAGCTATGTCTGTAAAGGGGAGACTCGACTCGAATGTCTTGAGGTCAGAGATCAATAGACCCCTTTTCCTTGAAAATGTAGTGTGATATGGTGTGTTATTTAGCGCTCCTCCCGACAAGGTAGCATGACATGGTCGACATGGACCAATTAGGGTTATTAGTTTTATATGATACCAGTATCTTCACTCCAGCTTTAAAACTGAGCCCGCTACAACCTCTGAAAGACTAACCATCGGGCAGTACCACCATGGCCCACTAGATGGTGCTATAAGCCCCAGTGGTTGAGAACAGCTGTTTTAATACGCGATTTACTGTACTAACTCTTGGTTTCCACCCAAACTCCACTCCATTGATGAATCTTTTCAGGCTCCAAACAAGATGCAAATTACCAAGATACCAAGTTGTAAATCCAGGCTCTTGATATCTTGTCTTCCAGCATAGAGGCTTCTGTTTTGGCTCACATGTTGCCCATGAGGACCAGTTTGAAATCAGACTCCCTGTCGGAAAGAAGCACAGCTCATTTCAGGACCGGAAGCCTGTAGATGTGACTTGTGAGATCTACGAACCTCAGGTACCTGCTCTAATCTTCAACTTTTGAAATGGACATTCAATAAACAACAAATTATTCTAATCCATCTGCTATTTTATCTCAAATTTAGATTTATGAAGGCTTTTACAGAGGATTTCTTCAAAGTTTGTGTAAAGTGAAAAGGGTCGCTTGTAGTGATGAATGCACAGAGAAATACCGTCCAATTGTGCAGCTCTACAGAGCGTTTTAGTCTCTTTAGAGAGAGAGTTTCATGGTACAATCACTGTGTGGTTCAGTCTCACCACTCTTATCAACATGTTCTTATACTGAGATCAGTACAAACTGAAATAGTAACTATCTCTTTCTCTTTTTTTTCCCCTGTAGGCTGCCACTGTGGAGGAGAAGGCCCATGCAAAAGCAGATAGCGGGCACACTGGTCATCATCACCACAACCACACACACCTGCACCCACACGAGCACATGCACTCAGGCACACCCAGTTCAGACCTCACTGTCTCCAAACCCCGGGGCACCCTCGGGACTGTGGTGGACCAGCCTGCCCCTCTTCGATCTGCCCCAACAGCCAGCTCCTGCCCCGGCCCGCACAGACACAACCTGGGCATAGGCAAGCTGTGATTGGCCGGAAGACCAGGACGGTTATCTTTGATCCGTTACTCAAGCTATATTTTTAACTGCATGTTGTAATTAGTTAAGAAAGACAGGAATTTGTCATTTAGAAGCAAAATATTGGAGGACAGTAAATAATTGTAAATCATCTGATATACGTTGATTGCTTGATTAAAGCATTTAAAGAGTGAGAAGTTCATTTGTCACATAACATGGGAATTATTTAGCATATTATTCAAATATATGTGAAGGAGCTTCTGTTAGAACATTTAAAAAAATAAAAACTTTTTCCACCATAAATTACAACGTAATGGTTATTTGATTAAGGAGAGTTGAGGGGGCGGACGGAGGGACTACGCCAAAGATACTCCGCAAATAAATGTCCATATATGCAATTAGCCTAGAAGTCATATCAGACAAAGTTTTCTTCAATATCAAAGAAATCCAGTGATAGTTGTCTGTATAATGTACATGTATAATGTTTTGTAACAAAAACAACTAAAAAAACATGGCTCAAATTGGAGCCCACACCTGACAACATTGTAGGCCTATCACCTGTTTATGTCTCCCAAAGCATTATGGGAAACACAGTTCCAATACTTAGAGTGTGATTAGGCTATAGCCCCAAATTGAAGGCATAGACATAGAATAATGACTGACAAAAAATATGAATTTTAACTTTTTACATGTTTCACTGTCAATATGGTTTTGACATTAGAGTACATGGGAGTGTTGGGGGGCACAGTTGTCTCAATTTTGTCTGATGCGGGGGGTCCCACAGTGTCAGACTCATTTGTTATTGATTATTATAAAGGATTAGTTGGTATATTTCTCAGAAATACAAAACATTTTCAGTAATTTCAGCATCACTAATATTTAGTACTAAGTTGATTAAAAGCATTATTGTGACTCAATGAAGTTAAACTTAGTTGGTGGTGAGGCGCCTCACTGGCGCCTTCTACTGGTCAGCTGCCTCAGGAGCAGTTTCTGCTGTATGCTGGTGAAGTCCTGTCAAAATGAGAAATAGTTTTATTTTAATGTCATTCAGTTGAAGTTAGTGAAACTTAAGAAGGTTCTTTGCAGGTTGTTTCACTCACCCACTAAAGAACAGATAGCTATTCAGTTGTATACTAAATCATGTTCAACAGCGGCAACTATCTTGTCACCCTTTTACCACCCAGTGTAACTTGAATCGACGCTGCTGATGAAATAATTGCTAAAGGCTGACTAACTTATTTCTACATGCATATTTATTAGTTTTGTGATTGGAGTTGGAAACAACATTAGCCTATCTTTAAATTTAGGGTTTAATAAGCTATGATTAAGACTCTTACCTTAGGCTGCCTCCACCATAATAAATTAGTAGGATTATTAGCCAAAGTAGTATTAATTAAAAATCTTCCCCCTTCACACATTAATGCTGAATATGTCGGAAAATATCTTCCAGCAAACAGAGAGCTCAATTAAGACCCAACCGCTGAGATGGGATTATTATGATTATGAGTAAGTTAATTATAGCTCAACATAACACAACAGAAACACAGTAATAAAGTGGCCTAATTTGTTGTTGTTAATACTAATACTAAAATTCTAAATGTAGGATTTAAGTTGCAGTACTGCCACTTTTAGTAAAGGATTTAAATACTTTTTTCCACCACTAAAAAGGCCTGCAAGTATTACAAATCAAGCACAATGCATATTGTATAGGCTGAAGACACAGCATGACAAGTAAATAGTACATCACAGCCACAGAGGGCCATGTGAAGATGGCAATTGAAAAAAAAAAAAAAAATTCAAAGCAACTCAACACAGACAATAAATCATCGTTAATGGTAAATAAAGTAAAAAGTGATTTAAAATAAATTCCTATTTAAAAACATACAAATAAATGTGCCTTTTGGAGCCAGGAAATGGAAACAAGAGATAAATCTTCAAGGCAATTTGAGTCCTCATAATGATTTTAAAAGAAAACGTTGTCATTGCATGTCTGACACAGTGTGTTGGTCTGAAGCTAGTGAGCCAGCTTACTTACTTACTTACTTACTTACTTTCTTACTTACTTAAAAAACATATAATGTCCAGCTTAAGAGTTGTGTGCTGGAGTTATTGTGTGTGTATCTCAATCAATCACTATGTGTGTGTGTGCAGACATCTTGTTCCACCTCTAAAGACTTTTCCTGTTGGCCATTATATCAAACTGAAAATGAATCACACCTGTTGCCCTTGATAGGTTTACTGCAGTGTGTTAGGCACCGGACTGAGTCAATAGGCCCACAACGGACGAGCATTGTTGTGATTTGTGGAGACAGTTTCATAGGCCCGTTAAGGCCGAAGCACACAATGTGCTTGGTGGACTATGAGAGAATGGGAAAGAGTCAGGAGGAGAACAAGCCTGTTGGACCTCCAGGAGTCTCCAGGGGAAGCTGGCTGAATACAAATTAATTTACTCATTCATAAAAGAGTCGTCAGGCTGCCAGGCAACAAAGTGACAAATTTGACTGTCTCCACAGAGCGCTCCAAGGAGAAGAACTCCCAAGGTAGCAGCAGCTCATACAGTGCGTGTTGATTTGTACTCTCTTGTGACATTGTTGTCTCTGAATGTGATTAATTAAAAGCAGAGATGTATGTCGCCACTTTCATCTGTTTCTAATGTGCCAATAAATGTTTTGTGTTCTCTTAAATGTTCAAATGAAATCATGATATGGCAAGTAGTTAAAAAGAGAGAATATATACATCATCAGTTCTGCTTAAATTGTGTTTTCTGGACACAATAAAATGTGTGTATAGTATGCAATATTCAGACACAGAGGATGTATTGTGAAATTATGAATTAATTAAGAATAACATTGTGAAGTCTTCCCCCATGCTGTTCAAGGAAATTGCACTACCTCTTTACTCACTTCTGTCTTCACCATTCTTAATTGAAGAGGTTGTCCATATTAAAAAAATACAACTAAGAGATCTACTTGTTCAAATACATATTTTTTTGTGAATTCCCTTTGTAAATTCCCTTATATTATTTTGGTCAGAGAAGTTAAAATGTTCTGCACTTCATAGTGTGTCCACATGGTGGGACCCTTGCTTCTGTTTTCACTTCTCAACTGGGCTGTATCAAACATGTTGATGTGACATTTTTTTTTATCATTATTATTTTATATGAAGAAAGCAGACAGCGACAGTAGAATTTGAGATGGGCTTCAAAGTATGCAGGATTTAAAAAAAAAAAAAAAGGTGTCACAGATCAAAACAGTTCAGTTCCTGTTATATTTTGTCCATGGTCATAAGTCTGTTGCGGTGGTTATCAAACTTTGGGTTGGAACCGTCGGGGGATCTCAAGAAAATGTTGACTCTTGATAAATACTGGATACTTTCACCTCTTGAGGCTCGTAAAAATCATTTAAATGAAATGGAGTAGGAAAATTATTCGCCAATTTCATACCATGACTTTTTCCTTCAGCTTACGAGGGCTGTGTGGTTCCCCTGACTTTTTTTTTTTTATCTAGTGCCACTATGAAGATCACATGGCTGGATGAATTGTAATAACTGCTGATTTTCCATCTAGAGGCCTCATCAGGTCAAAACTTTAACTTGACCAAATACCCACAAAACTAATGACATTCCCATCAGCCTCAGCTGTAGGGGAGAACGGGTTGGTTGACACATACATTAGATCTCCTTCCCTAGAGGGCGCTGTTAAAATTTGTTGGTACTGAAATTTTCAGAATTGGGGTCAGAGGTCACCTACAGGGTCATTTGAGGAGTAAGACACTTGACATTGAGGTGAGAGGACTTTTACTGTTTTTCATGTCAATATCTAAATATCCAGTTCTTCTGTGTTTCTCCATCCATCTTCAACCGCTTATCCGGGATCGGGTCGCGGGGGCAACAGCTCCAGCATGGGACCCCAAACTTCCCTTTCCCGGGCCACATTACTTCTGTGTTTCTGTGTTATAATAAAACAATTATTGCCATTAAAAAGTATGAAGCGAGAGTTATAATTTCGATAGCTTTTTTTTCTACAACATGTGGTTGTTATCTTAGTCGCTAGCCAAAAAATCCCAGATGCAAATCAGGTCACATTCACTTCGGGGTTGGTTGTCACATAATGATGAGTTGAATATTGTTAGGTTAAGGATAAAAAATGCACTCATAGGAATGATTTATTCTCTCTCGATGCAGGAGATGTGTTAGGTTGTTGCATTTCCATGAAACTAAACTTTCTTAAATTCATTTTTCAAGGTCCCATATCATGCTTATTTTCAGGTTCATACTTGTATTTTGTGTTTCTACTAGAACATGTTTACATGCTGTAATGTTAAAAAAAAACCTGTATTTTCCTCATACTGTCAGCCTGAATATACCTGTATTTACCCTCGGTCTGAAACGCTATGTTTTAGCGCATTTTGACGGAATTGCAACAGAATTGTGTTGCTAGGCAACAGCTTGGGTCCATGTGTACTTCCTGTCAGCTGATGACGTTCACATACACTGCACCCAGGAAATAAACTGGGACACATTTATAATGTTTACGTTTAAAATTGTGTCAAGGGTCTAAATATTGTATATTTGTGACATCACAAATGGGCAGAAATCCTGACAGCTTGTTTCAAATACAGAGTTTCTGAATACGGGCTGTGTGTGTTTCCCTGTGGATTGAGTGTTTCGATACTTTCACAGTATTTATATAGGACTTAAGCCTGCTTTATAATAAAAAAACATGAAAATCTTACTTTTTTATAATATGGGACCTTTAAGATTGTTGTCACAAGTGCGCAAGACATATTTGACACTATATCTTTTTAACAGAATAAGTTCAAGGAGAGTAAGATCACTCCTTTCCTACCTGACATTTTAGGCTCCCATCACACATTGAAAGAGAATCTATTAAGGATACCGTTTTTGAGGGGTTCAAATGAAAGTAAAAAAGTGTGACGACCAACCCCGTTCTTATTACTTTGTGTTTACTGCTAATTAGGAAACGTTAGCATGCCAAAGTGCTGAACTAAGATGATCGTGGTAAATGTTACCCGCTAAAAAAAATGCAGCTGACGTCACCATTTAGCTCAAAACACCATTATGTATGCTGTCTGTGATGCCAGTACGGCATCACAGACCCTTGAGCATGACTGTAGCCTCTCAGTCTTAACGGTTTTGAGTGATACAATAAGTCTCTGATGGATGATACACTTTTAACCCATTTGTGCCCACAATTGAAATTTTATGATTTAGTAATTGAGTTTCCTTTGGTGTAGGTGTTTTTTAGGCTTGCCTAATCACAAATCTGAAGAAATATAAAAAATTGGTCAAACCATTTTGCTGAAAAGTGAGTTTGTCTTATCATACTATATTTAGTCTTTGGGCACATGGGACTACTGTTATTTTCTCCACAATGAGCACAATCAAGTATTTTGTATCTATGAACTCATAACAAGTTCAATATCAAAGACATGCAAATATATGCAGTGTAAATAAAACAAAAAGTAAATATTTCCTAATTTTTCAAAAATCCTGACTTTGACCATTGATAAAAGTGTGATTTTTCAGGTGATCTAAACATTTCAAAGTTGTACCGTTAGATACTTGTCCAAAGTACCAGATTTCAAGACTTTAGAGACCAATCAGAACAAACATTGTGGCATTTTTTACTTATCATACTAAACATAGTCTTTGGGCACAAACTGCTCAGCCATGCCACATGAGTTAGATGAACTGAAAGTGTTCCAAACCTTTTGGCACAAACGTCACAAGCGAAGCATTAAAATAGTTTCAATAAGCACTGCGATAAGATGAGTGTAGTCGGTGTTGGTTGTTCTGAAAGGTTCTTACTGAGCCCTGTGGAAACATTGTAAGCCCAATTCAACCAACCATCTCTATGAAGGGATTTCTCTTCCAAACATCTAAGTCACTTTCAGTGTTAATTTTCCAAAGGGAAGTATTAAAATGAATATGACGCTTTACTTCCATTTGGTGCCTCAACAAACACAACAGAGTCATTTAACAGCTGTCCGAGCACATAATTAACGCTGGGTTGTAAGAGCCTTGTATGCACGCAGCAGATGATGGATTCTCTTGGCTCCATAAGTCTTTGTTTATGTATCAGAGGCAGATTGCATCTGTAGTAATCTACCCCTGAGTGTGAACTGCGATTTCTCCGTTCCGTTAATGTTTCATGTTGTAACACAGCTTCAGGCACAATTAGAAATGTATTGTTGTCATCATTTGTTCCCCTCTTGTCTGTCTTCTGTCTTCTTCTCTCCCAGGAGACGTGGATCTACTCCTCGCTCCTCGTTGCCCCACATTCTTTGAAATTGCCATTATTAATTCAGCTTAAGAGGCCCTCAAGATGTGTAAGGCTCTCTGTGTTTGTGTGTGTGTGTGTGTGTGTGTGTGTGTGTGTGTGCATTGATGTGTGCGCAGGCAGCCTTGTACATACACACCGTCATTTGTGTGTGTGTGTGTGCTTGCTGTTGCTAGTGCCTGAGCTAGATGCCAGAGAGAGAGAGAGAGAGAGGGAGCTTCAGGGCTCCTGCTGACACACTGACCCAGCACTGAATGGAGTTGGCACCAGAAGAAAACCACCAAAGCTCCGTTTCACACTGAAACAGGAGGCTGGTGTGTTCAGATTAATCCACTCAAGAGGGCATTTTTGAAAAGTTCAGTTTTTGGATGTGGAAAGTACCAGCTTAGTGTGGACGGAGGGAAAGATTTTCAGATGTAGTCAGATTAGTGTGAAAATAGTCTCAGGCTGTGTCCAAAATAACTCCCTATTTATCACATTTACTGTCAGTCATTCTATTTGAGTGTCCGAAATCGATGACTTATCCTAACCTTAACTGTTCAAGGTCAATGCAAGTGTCTTAAATCTCAGTTTACTGCTCACCACTGAGCGGACACTATTGAGTGCCCATTATGGTTGTTTGTCCACAGATATCCTGTTCTAGCTTAGCACAACTCATGCATGGACTCATGTGCACCAAGTTGGACCAGTGTGAACACAACATCACCCTCCAGTCAGTAGTGATCCTAGCTGAGCTCAGGTCTCAGCCACCACAAATTGAAAATGTGAATTCTCTCTTTCCTATGTTCATTTTTTCATCATAATTTTAAGGCAATGTGAAATGTTCTTGTAAATCCAACAATGTTATGTTAACATTCGGTGTTTCCTCAAGGCCTAACAAATATGGTTAATACATAGCATTTTATATCCTCATAAATCCATAATTGACTTTTAAGCCTTGCATTGTTTACATACATTTACATAGCAGCCATCAGAATACTTGGAAAGATGATATAACCACTTAAAAAAAATCTACTGTAAAGAACCAGTGTATAACATTTAGGGGGATCTATTGGCAGAAATGGAATATAAAAATGAATAAGTATGTTTTCTTTAGTGTAAAAATCACCTGAAAATATGGATCGTTGTGTTTTCATTACCTTAGAATGAGCCGTTTATATCTACACAGGGAGCGGGTCTTCTTCACAGAGCCGGCCGCCATGATTCTACAGTAGCCCTGAACGGACAAACCAAATACTATATTTCTCCTACACGCTTGGTACACGGGACCTCACTGCAACCTCACCGCTAGATGTCGCCAGATCCTACACACTGCACCTTTAAAAATTGTACCAATTAATGCATTTTAGGCCTGCCATACCAAATTTGAGGGTTTGTGGAGGGGATTATGGGGACACCCTAAACAGCTCACCAATGTTAGGCCTCACACAGTTCACTTCAAACAGTTACACTTTTACCATAACCTCATCTGAGGGCAAACACATCATTACATCTGACTCGTCTAAGACTTGTAACATGCTCTGTGATTCATGTAGGATTACTGGACTCTATGACACACTAGCAGGCCGAGGTCTTTTGTGGTATAGCTCACCCATTCTGTCAGTTCTCTGCAGAAAGAGGCTCTAGTATTGCAGCTATTTTCTTTTTTTGCTGTGTGGCTGTGGAATCATGTTGCCTTTTGGCTTTTTAAGTGGAACCATGGTGTTTTTGTGCACTGATCTCCAAAACCTACTTCATGTAGGGAGCATATGCTTTAAAAGCCAAAAAGCCCTAATCAACAGATCAACATGTATTTGAAGACCTGGCAGGGATTAAGTTGCTCTCTATCCTTTTTTAAAGAGCCTTAAGAGCACATGGGGTCCTCGAGAGGGGTAACTGCTTGTGTTCAGCAATAATTCCTCATGCAGGGACAGCAGCTGTTCTTGTTTGCCATCTAGCTGTTTTTGCTGTCATGAGGGCAAGGTGGTCCTGACCTCAGGAAGAAAAATAATGTAATAGTCTTTACGGAGATATCCTTCAAAGTACTGCATATAGGAAAAAAAGAGGTAAGCAATTTAAAAGCTTTGAGATTGTGATTGTAATCATCTAATCAGCTTTCATAAAAATGATAACCCTAAATGAGAGGATTCATTTTGAAGATTTATGATGATGTTTAGGTTTTAATTATCGAGACGGAGGGCAAACTTTGGTAGCCAGATGCCAGTTCTGAACCCATAACATCCAGAGTAAATCATACGCAACATCATCCTGCTATAAGCCCTCAGGATGCCATTAGCAGCAGTACTTTATATATTTTCCAAAGAGGTGATGAGAATGTGAATTATTGCTGCCCCACTTCCCATCTCCTCCCCGCCTGGGACCACCTTTAGGGGAGCGCCACGTGCATCTTTGCTCCCAGGGTGACACAGATGGTCCGTGCATTATACAACACGACGACTGCATTAAACATGACCGCAGCTTCTGCTGTGTCTAGTGACCACATATCGCCGTGCTTTATCTCGGACTGGAGAGCTGCTTTTATTCCAGATGCTTGGACACAGATATGTGGAGGACGCTCAGTGTGAAGGATCTGTCTTAAATTATCAACAACACATTATTAGCATTTGTACATGTCGTGCGCTGACCATTTTTAAAGCTGATAATATTTTAGATATTGTTGACCACTTTGCAGCATTTTCCAGCATCTCGCATATGTTCTGATTCCTACTGAATCTATCTATTATGCTTTTTGTTACTGGACTTGCAGAAGGTCAAACACACCTCTTGAGGAGGTGGAGGGAGAGGGAGAGGGAGAGGGAGAGGTGGAGGAGGAGGGAGAGGTGGAGGGAGAGGGAGAGGTGGAGGGTGGAGGGAGAGGTGGAGGGAGAGGTGGAGGTGGAGGGAGAGGGAGAGGGAGAGGTGGAGGGAGAGGTAGAGGGAGAGGTGGAGGTGGAGGTGGAGAGAGAGGGAGAGGTGGAGGGAGAGGGAGAGGTGGAGGGAGAGGGAGAGGTGGAGGTGGAGAGAGAGGTGGAGGTGGAGGGAGAGGGAGAGGTGGCGGTGGTGGGAGAGGTGGATGGGGAGGTGGAGGTGGATATCGAGGGAGAGGGAGAGGTGGAGGGTGGAGGTGGAGTGAGAGGAGGATGGTAGAGGGAGAGGTGGAGGTGGAGGTGGAGGGAGAGGTGGATGGTGGAGGTGATGTTTTTGAAGTCTGAACGCTTTATATATATATATATATATATATATATATATATATATATATATATATATATATATATATATATATATATATTACACTATACTTTAATTACTACTATATTACTATATATATATATATATTACTATTAATTACTACTATATTGCACTCCTTTGTTTGCGTGAGTGACGTTCAGGTTATTGCCATTAGTGTGTGTGAGCAGTGTGTGCGTGTAGTGTAGGAGTGACCAGAGGGGGGGTCAGGTACCAGCACCTCTAGTAGACTAGTCTCGCTCCTCCTCCAGAGAGACACGGTGCGTCTCTGTTCCAATGGCAGCAGGTGGGATCCCCGGACTCCTCCAATCACACCCTCCCTCCTCCATACAGGGGAGGAGGGGAGAGGAGAGTCCAGGGCAGGAGGAGGCAGGACCCACAACCAACTTCCACTCTCACCACCACCACAGGAAAAAGTCGGGAAAACACATCTGTGTCTGCTGGACTGCATGGTGTGTTTTTGACGCTGTTAGGTGGTGAATAATTAGTAGTAGTAGTTGCCTCCACTTGGGGCGGTGCAGCAGCAGCAGCGTTGCAACGCCGGGACGGTTCTTCTCTGCTGCGATGGACTAAACATGCACTAAAAACGGATTTGTTTTTTCTTGGATTACTCGGTTTCGTTTTCCCGGTTGCTATTATTGCTTGTGGTTCTTCTGGTAGTGTTGAAGGAGTGAATACTTCGTGAAAAATGCCCGCAAAAACCAAGTACAACCTCGTTGATGATGGGCATGATCTGAGGATCCCGCTGCACAACGAGGAAGCTTTCCAGCATGGGATCAACTTCGAGGCAAAGGTAAATGCACAAGTTAACTGTATAGATATATAGGCTCATTCTTATAAGTCTATGTTTGGATCCTTGTGAACTAACCTGTCTTAAAGTAGTTTACTCTGTTGTAAAGTTGTTGAGAGATTGAAGTTACGTTAGAGTTTATTAATTACCTTTAGTGGACACTTGGACTGTTTCAGTCAATAGAAATCAAGTAAATGTCAACTATTGTTTCAGTAATGTGTTTTACCTGTCATATTTTACCGTACAGTACATCGGCAGTCTGGATGTGACGCGGCCGAGCAGCCGAGTGGAGATCGTGGCTGCTATGAGAAGAATACGGGTGAGTGGAGGAATCTGGACCAAACTCCGTTTAAAATATTGCATTTTTTCCCCAAATCTTCGCTTTTCAGCTACTGAGCATATCTGGTAGAATACGACATCGGGTGATTTAAGAGTAATATGGTCCACTGCTGTATTCGGCATATGTATGATTGACTTAACAGCAAGTTATTTATCAGGAAAACGTCAACTTTTGGGATTGGTTTGCTTGATACGGGTGAGTGGAAGGAATCTGGACCAAACTCCGTTTAAAATATTGCATTTTTTTTCTACATCCTCGCTTTTCAGCTAATAAGCATATCTGGTTGAATACGACATGGGGTGATTTAAGAGTAATATGGTCCATTGCTGTATTCGGCATATGTTTGGTTGACTTCACAGCAACTTTTTTATCAGGAAAGTGTCAACTTTTGCTGTCCTTCCTGGTGAAGCTTGATGAAGACTGTGGCTGTTAAGTTATGTGAATTGAAATATTACTGAAGGGCTTGTGTTTTTTTTGTTTTTTTCTGATGCCGAATTGAAGAAAACACCATAATTGTAAAAAATCGAATGGTTGCTTTGGGGCGATTTCGCCCACTAGCACTGATTTATAAAGTTTAATTGCGAAATAAGCTGGGATTTACCATTGGCAAAGCATTTTGGCACATTTTTCTTAGGTGCTACCCACATAATCAGCTGTGCTGCTCATCCCACAAATGCATGATCCTTATTAGTTGGACATCATTGTGAATGTAAATAAACAGGCTTTCCATTGATGTAAAATACAATGCCAATTAGCATTGTAACAACAGAGAAATAATCAACCAAACACAAGTTTCCAAACTTGTTTTCCCAGTTTATATACATTATTGTATGCTAAAAATGCACGAATTGATGCTTTAAATAATAGTTGGACTACTTGGTGACCTTTTTCCACTTAAGCCCCAGAGAATGGCACAACAAAATGAGTCATGTGGTAGTTATGTAAGCACCTTTGGAGTTTAAACATGCAGACTTTTACTGTCCCGGGCTCTGCCTGCCTGGCGGGAGGTTTCCCATGTGCTCCATCACTGTTTCCAAGTTCCCTTTGAAGCAATGCACTGGAGTGTGATTTCCCCTCCCCTCTCTCTCTCCCTCTTTCTGCTGTGTAAACCTAAGATTTACAGCTTTTTCAGCTCCAGAAAGTAGACTTAATCTTAATCAGTGTGTCTGTCAGCTTGGCAGCAGCTGGCTTAGCAACCTAATATAAGTTGTGCCGGTGGTGTAGAGGTATTTGAGGATTATGGTGATGAACTGGTAGGCGTGCTGTGATTAATCGATGATACCTTCAAAAACACACACACACACACACACACACACACACACACACACACACAAGCGGCTGCACAGGCAACACAAGCATACATTTTGTTTGCATTTTATTACCTAATAATTTAAAAGGATTTTGAGAGCAAAACTTACAGCAGTTTACTTTTCATGACATTTTATTTTAAATAACTGCCGTTCTATTAAAGTGCTATTAAATTGACCTTAGTTTAGTGACGACGCCAGTGGCAGTCGGAAGTGCAGTGTGTATCTGCATGTTATGTGTTAAAGTTAATTCCAGCAGGACACCCACTCTCCTCCGTTACATGTGTGTTCATAGTTGAGCATAAGGTGCAAAATGTTCTTATTACCCTTTTCAGTGAAGTGACCCGCTCCTATAAAGTGGACCTCCCAGTGTGCTGCCATGGCAGCTGTTGTTGTTGCCAGGAAAATAGGCTTTGGTTTGGCTCCTCCAGTGTGAAAATGGTTTGACACTGGCTTGACAACACAATGGAAGGAAACCACAGGTATCTTAGCTTGGAAGAGAGGTCACACTGGAAAGCATGGGACCACTGTAAGTAGCACTGAAAGCAGTTGTTTTACTTGGGTAGTAAGTAAGCCACCTAAACTGAATGTTGATAAATAAAAAAAAAAGTCCATAGACTGTATATAAGAAGTGGGCGTAGTCTCCGTGACGTCACCCATTGCCTTATGGACTGCCGTTTTGAAGTCTCGAGTTCGGCATTTTGGCCATCGCCATCTTGGTTTTTTGACCATGAGACAGATTGCACGTTTAAGGCACTTCTGCTTCGGCTTCACTTTTCAGACCCGGAGGTTGCCCATTGCTTCAGTCAGAGACATAATTGTTTTTGCTCCCTGAACTGATGGATGTTTTTCCTGTGAAGCAGCTCCAGAAAGTGCTTGGGAAGTGTTTGCTGACGAAGCATGGTAAAGGCACAGATCAGACTATAGGCTTCTACTCTATCTCTATGAGCAGGAATATCAAAACAATAACACTGTAGACCACATTATACACAGGGAAACATGACCGTTTTTCCAATGTTAGGTTTTTTCTTAATCTATAATAGTGAATAGAAAGATTTAGAAGGCCTTTTCACTCCTCAGCACACCTGTTAGTTGATACAAAAAGTGGGTATAAGCTTTTGTATTCAGAAAAAGTCATTTAGTCTAGCAGTATTTTCTTCTGGCAGAGGCTGTTGCCACACAAAGGTTTTTTTTTTTAACTCCTTCACTTTATTAAAAGTCAACCCTGACACTGCTTTTGGCTGCATCTTTGCTTACCATTTTCAAGGACAGACTCGTCTAGTTTCTGCTTTGCTCTTTCATGTAACTTTTGATGCCTTGTGGAGTTTCTGAAAGAAAGTTGGGTAAAATGATGCTCCCCACAGTGTCTGCTGGTTTTTCCAAGATTTCTATCATCCTTCTCTCTCTCTCTGCACACTCAGTCAGAGCTATGCTGGTTGCCCGGCAACCGGTTGATGTATGGTGTCATTGTTCATTGTGTGCATGAGTCACCTGTAAGCCAGTAGCTGATAACAAACTAATGACACGGTAAAGCTGGGAAGGAAACGGCCACCTACAGTGGAGCAATACGTGCAGCGCTGCAGGATCTGGTGTAGTACGTCGGTCTCATGTACACGCTCACACACACTGATGATGACACACACACTTTGAGTTGTCCATGTCATTCTGGAATGATTTATTACGCATCCCAGAAGTAAATAAGGAAACATAACTTATCACAGATGGAAATCAATTCACGCTCCACTTGGTGAAACTCTGCTGACAGCAGAAAAATGTGTCGCTTAAAAAGTTTTGTTCACCAATTCATCACGTGTATTTGAATTGTTCCTTTTTCTGTTTAGGGCTGATTGTTTTCATTATTAATAGCCTTGTCTGTTGTTTTTTTATTTTGCGATTATTTGATTATTCAATGAATCGTTTATTCTATAAAATGTCAGAATAAAGTAGAAAATGCAAATCATTTTTTTTAATTGTTGAAGCTGAAGTACAAGCGATGTGTGGCATTTCTGCTCGTTAAATTACTTTGAAGTTGAATTGATTAACAAAATTGTTGATTTGTTTTCTGTCGACAAACAAATCAATTGGTGGATTGTCATTTCAGTTTTAGTTCCGTTGTTTTCCAAGATATATACTGCACCATCTGATACAGATTGAATGAGCTTTATACAGAGAGAACATCCACCATAAAGACATCTTATCTCGCTGTCAGCTCAAGTCCACGCTGCGATGAACCTGCTGCGCAACATAAAGGTCCTCATAAATTCAATGTATTATCATTATCTGGCAAAGTCTGGTAGCCGCTTATCTGGTTAAAAGGAGAGGAGACCTTTACAGTGAATTAAAGGGATTAATTTCTCATTAATCTGTCTTTGCTGGGTTAACTGGCCGTAGGAAGATTGAGCAGCATGGGATGAGAAGATTAGGTGTGTCTGAAGAGACGTCTGAGGAGGCTGAGAGAGCACAGCGGTGGTGCTGGAGAGGAGAAAAAGAGAGAAATAGAAATGCTTTGTCCATCCCTCCAGCTGCCAGGCTGAACAGTGTGGACCAGGACCTTTTGTGTGTTCACCTGGCAGCTAACAAGGATGTTTTTAACACCAACTAACTGGTGTGGAAGTTCATTAACCTTGGTTTCAGATGTACACTTCAGTGACCTGCCTTAACGCTTTTCATGAGTTGTACAGTGTAGTTGAATCTGGAGTGCATTTTAATAATGCATCATTGGAGCGTATAATAACGTTGCTCGGTGAAGTGGCTGGTTAGGAGCCGTAGTTTGTACAGTGTTGACCTGCGTCAGGATATGTGGTGCTCCTGTGATTGCCCAACCCGATATCCCGCCAAAGGCTGCAATAGACCCGTCTGTCCTGTCCACCAGAGGATAGCGTGGTGCCAGTGTCACGTTTTGCCTCGGCGAGGCGTGAATATTACACACGTGAATGAAGGTGTAGTACCAGCAGGGGCAACAAAACCACTTAGTTAGGTTTAGGAAAAACGTCATGGTTTTTGGATTGCCATATGACCGACCCTGTTGCTGTGTGCTTATCAAGGCCTAATAACCCAATCAGCTCTAATCACGCTATTGACATGCATCTTGAAATAGTAAATCATCTGTAAACTCAAATGATAAAACAGTTTATAGATAAAATAAGTTGCTCATGATGTTTCTTTTAGCCGGTCCAATGAATTAGCCAATACGCATGGGTGGCTGTAGCTCAGTGGGTAGAGTGGTCGTCCTTTCACCGCAAGGTTGGTGCATTCGATCCATGGTTCCTACTGTCGTCATGTCGAAGTATCCTTGAGCGAGACACTGAACCCTCAAGATTTCATCTATCTACCTGTATGTATATGACTAGTATAATAATGTTTACGTTTAAGTCAATTTCTGATAAATCAGGGTACTTTATCATGACATAATTCTATAAATTCAAGTTCAAATCTATAAAATATCAAGAATAATGACTCTTGACTTACTGTAGACTTTTGAAAGCTGTAACACGCATAATTGTCAGCACCTAATTTTTGTGTTAATTGATTGATTTATGGACTAATTGTTTCAGCAGTGTGTGTTAGATGAGAGACTTTTCATCATGACAATAACAAAACTTTTTGGCAGAACACTGACAACTCTGAAACACTTTCAAATGATCGAATACCCCGTAAACAGCGACTCGATTCATCCATCGTGCTAGATTGTGCCTGCAGGGATCAATAGAGTATCACATTAACATGTACAAGTGGTAATTGTGGTGAGGCAGTGCTATAACCTGTGACGGCTCTGCTTATGACTCAGTAAAGTAATTACATGGTTGCTGTTAGTGCCTTTGACTTAGACTTTGTATATTGTGCTGGTATCTGTGTGCAAAGGAAAATACAAACATACAGCATCTACACTCCTAATGTAGAGGTGTCTGTCTGTATTTATTTAAGAACTGCCTCAGCATATTTCCTATCACTCCCTTGTCATGACTCATAACTTTGGAATATATTCTTTATTTATTTATAGGCCCCTCACAAGGATGTTTTATTGTAGAACGAGTGAGTAATGGGTGAGGATGACAGATAATCACAAAAACAGAAATAAAGAGGGAAAATAAACGAAAAAGAAAGATGATGATAAAGTTAGAGTGACAATCACCAAGTGAAGAAAATGACATCTGTAGTGTTTTTTTCAATTGTCTCTCATATACCCCTTTATTATAGTGGCAGCTGAAGTTAACCTGCCTCAGTTTGAGTGACGCTAACAAGATATAGGAGCTGTCCATTTACTCCTCCCGGATCAATATATGTGCTTCAGGAGAGATGTCTCGAAAGACCTCCAAACTCTCTATGATCAGCTGCTGTTGAATGTGGTGTTTTTTTCTTCTTTCTTCATGATAAATGCATTTGATTACCACACAGTTCTATCATCATGCAGCCTCTTTATGATTATTCGCCACAGCAAGGACACGAGTGAGCACTCAGGGTTACAGGTATTTGGAAATAATGGACATTAAGGCGGCAGTAGGCAGAATATTTATGGCATCACTGGGCAGAAAATCCATAATAACCTTCAGCATATTATTAGTAATTCAAGTGTTCTGAACGCTTCCTATTGGCTGTTCATTCAGCGGAGGTAGCTGTCAATCACTCGCAAACTCCGATCAAACGGTCAAACTAGGCAGCGCTGATCAAATATGAATCAATATTCTGTTACTGTAATGTCTATTTTCTCGCCTCAGATGTTTTCAGAAACATCTTGTAGTGTACTGTTTAGCTGTATTAGAGAAAGTTTGCTCCGGCTGGTGGGCGGTGCTCGGTATTTCCTCAACTGATCTCAACATGGCTGGCGGGTCACAAACTTTCTGATTTTACAGCTAAACAGTACAAGATGTTTCTGAACACATTTGAGGCAAGAAATAGGCATTACGGTAACAAAATATTGATTCATATTTAATCAGCGCTGCCTTGTTTGATCGGAGTTCACGAGTGATTGACAGCTGCTGAGAGTCGGCAGGCTCCAGCTCGGCTCTGATTGGTTGTTTTCCTCCGGTCTGCGAAATCTTGCAGATGCCATTAGGAGCACCGAAGGACACAGAGGCGTATGTTTTTTTTTCAGATGACCTGTCTCATGCCAGGATATAATGACCTTTTTATAAAAATCATTTTTTTTTAATCATATTTGCTCCAACCTGCCAGCTCCTGCGTTAATTCTTTTATGGTGTGATAGTGGGTTGCACAATCACTAAATTACTAAAAGTTACAGCAGAAAAAAAAGTGTCTTTGAAGAACCAAGATTCACTGTGAAATATATCCATAGCCACAACTCATGTGGCTAAAAAAACAAATGGGAACGCAGCCAATCCCAGTTTATTAAGAGCTTGGCAAACTTGGCTGCCATTCTCCGTACATGCCTGTGTACGGCACCTCGCTCACCACAGCAACAGTGGAGTATCCGCTCTGTCTGTTTAACACATCTGAGTAACAGACGACGCTGAATCCCTCTGAGGAATAACGCGGCAGACTAAACACCGTCATGTCATGTCAGGTCAGGGAGGAAACACACTTCTGTCTGTCATCTGCACACACACTTACTCACATGCACTCCTCCCTGTTTACAATCACATTATAAACCATGAGATGGAGTGTCTCCAGGTTGAGGAGTGTAAAGCTCACTAAACTGTAGGAGAGCTTTTTCAATTGCGCACTTGGTATCGTTTTTTTCCCGTTCTTGACTAATGTGGCTCTTTGCCATTTTAAGTGGATGATTCTTTGAAAGAAGGTGCCCTTCACTCAGAGCTAGAAAAGTTATTCATTCCCTAAATTAAATCCTGTTCACTGACCCCATCCAGCAGAGGTTCTTCTGCGTGTCATTGGGGGCCTAAAATTGCTCTCGTTTTGATTTTCAACCGAAATTGGTAATAGCGTCATTTGGGTGATTATTCTCATCCACTGGATGACACTGAAGGAAGCTTAGAAGTTGTTTGACTGGTTAATAAAAAGTTGTTTGCTCTCATAAATGTGATTACTTTACAGATCTTTGATATCAGCTTCCTTTTGCAACTTTTTAACACAAGATATTTGTAACAAAAGGCTGGTTTTTGCTTAAGAAATTGGTGAGCAGACGTGGGCTACTGATGGAAGTCTTCATTGGAAAACAGACAAAATCAAACCTGTTAAAGGTGCAGTATGTAGGATTTGGTGACACCTAGTGGTGAGGTTGCACATTTAAACCAACTGAAACTTCTCCCGATTGCCAAGCGTGTGGGAGAACTACGGTGGCCAATGCGAAAGCGTGAATGGCCCTTTCTAGAGCCAATGTTTTATGCCTTTTGGGCTACTGTAGAAACATGGCGACCGGCTCCGTGAAGAGGACCCGCTCCGTATGTAGATATAAACGGCTCATTCTAATGTAACAAAAACACAATGGGTCTTATTTTCAGGTGATTATACACTAAAGAAAAGATACTTTTAAATATTTTATAGCGCTGCAATGATTAGTGGACTAATCGATTAGGCGATCGACAGAAAAATAATCACTAACTATTTTGATAATCGATTAATCGATTAATTTTTCATGCAAAAAATGTCAGAAACTGCTGTTTTCACCCTCTCAAAACGAAGATTCTCTTCTTTTCTCTGTTTTATATTATATTAAACTGAATATTTTGGGGAAAAAACAAGAAATTTAAAGACATCACCTTGGACTTAAGGAATTTTTCAGCGATTAATCGATAATGAAAATTGCAGCCCTAATATTATATTCCATTTCTGCCTATGGATTCCGCTAAAAGCTACACACTGGCCCTTAAAATAATGAATATTTTAGAAAATAAACAAAGAATTAAAGTTCAGAGTTTAGTTCTTGGTTTGTAGACCTGTTTTTCTTCAGTAGTTTTCTCCTTTGATGACAGGCGTGCTGCATTTACTGTCCTCTGCTCTGACTTGTGAGTCATTGCTGCCTCATTCAGTTTTAAAACGGCTCTTTTAAAACAGCCTTGCAATTCACCTCACAGTAGAAACTGGAGAACAGGAACATCTGCTAGCCTATAAACGTTATTACCACATTTTTCAGACATGGATGATGACCAGGGGCCTGTTGAAAATCCTGCTCATCTCCGGCACATCGGCAGATGATGAGGGCCTGCTTGTCTAGCACCTGGGCATAATATGGAAATGCGTTTTTCAGTAAATAAAACCACCTTGAAGTATTCAGGAAGTGGTGATGTAGAGGTATGTCTGGGGAAAGACGCTCTTAGATTTGAAGAATATTTTATGTTCGTCCTCCACCCTGCTGTTTTGAAGCGGGTAAAAATTCTTACTAAACTTTTTTTATGTATAAATATCTTATGTTTTTTATCTTTGAAAAATATTTTAAAGCTTCCTTTTGTGTTCTTCAAGCCTTTTCTCTTTCCTGCCCTAAGCTCAGAGAAAGGCTTTTTTTTCTCACTTAAGGTCATAGTTGAAAGGTCAAAAAGGGAGCTAATAATGACCCAAGCACGGCTCATTACCCTTCCTTCCTCCCTTC
Source organism: Sebastes fasciatus (assembly GCF_043250625.1). NCBI lineage: Eukaryota > Metazoa > Chordata > Actinopteri > Perciformes > Sebastidae > Sebastes > Sebastes fasciatus. The sequence goes on from NC_133799.1 coordinate 13,491,154, forward strand.
CTCCCTTTGCTCCTGCTCCTCCTCAACTTCTGATTTTCTGCACTGATTGGTTTGGTGGATCAATTGAGCCCGGTGGGTATTTGTGTAGCTCATGTTAACGTATTATTGAGCGCCTGCTCAGTGTCATGTTTATCTACACAGTTACCACTTTCTCCTGTGCAGACTTGCCGTCAGTGAAAGTGTTTAAGAGGCGGGCTGCAAATGCCACACAAGCCAAGTGTATTTAAAGAGTGGCTAATGCTTAACTAGCTTTATTGTTCACCGGAGAGCAAACGGGTTGATGAGCTACTGACTATTCAGAGATGGCACGTCCACAGAGAGTGAAAGTCGAAGTGAAAACCGTCAAACCCTGAAAACTTGAGTTTATTATTTAGCTTCCCGTGAATCTGACGGTTATTACAAGATGCATTATGGAAATCGCTTTTAGCGACAGGCACATGTAGGCTTACATAAAAAAGTAACTCGATTGTGAAGAGAATAATGATTTATTCAACGGGATACCGCAGGAGGCAACCTTGCATGCCAGCGGATCTGAAGGGCAACGTCAATTTAAAAACCAGTTGAACTGAACTGAGTAAATCCACACAGCATAAAATTAGATGTCCGAGATCAAAAATTGGCACATTTTTATTATGTATTTGGTCTTTGTCAGACTTAAAGCTGGACTTGGCAGGTTGGAGCAAATATGATTTAAAAAAGTAATTTTTTATAAAACACTCCCTATATCCTGACAATAGTGCATGAGACAGGTAATCTGAAAAAAATCATGTGTCCTCTGGTGTCCACCGGTGCTCCTAATGGCATCTGCAAGATTTCACAGACCGGAGGAAAACAACCAATCAGAGCTGAGCTGAAGCCTTGCCGTCCCTGAGCAGCTGTCAATCACTAGCAAACTCCGATCAAACGGTCAACCTAGGCAGCGCTGATCAAATATGAATTAATATTCTGTTACCGTAAGGCCTGTTTCTTGAATAAAATGTTTTCAGAAACATCTTGAAGTGTACCGTTTAGCCGTAAAATGATTGATTGGAGTTCGCGATCATTGACAGCTGCCTCCGTTGAATGAACAGCCAATAGGAACGCTCTCTCTCTGAAATGACCTGTGATTGGCCAAAGTCTCCCGTCACAAGCTAGAATTTTTAAGCCTGAAAACAGAGCCATGAGGAGGTGCAGAAGTCAAATTTTCTCTCAGAACACTTGAATTACAATATGCTGAAAGGTTATTATGGAATTCTTGCCCAATGATGCCAAAAATATTCTGTTTACTGCCGCTTTAATGAATCTATAGATTCATTTAAGGGGTTTAAGATTTGCTGACACAACTGCATCACAATGTCCCCGGACTGTTGCATGTTGTTCCCTTTCTTTCTCTCTCTCTCTCTCTCTCTCTCTCTCTCTCTATCTCTCTCTCTCTCTCTCTCTCTCTCTCTCTCTCTCTCTCTCCTGTCATTCTCTTTCATCTCTCTACTGTTGACTCACTAATAAATGCATAAAAAGCTATAGCAGTAGTCTAGAACATCAACAGTAACATCATAGTACCTGTTGTTTGTTGGCCTTTGTAACCAGTAACTATTGAAAAAGTGATTTGATTATGCTTTTGTTGGTGGCAACCAAGAGCCTTTATCTTTTCATAAACAAAATCCATCCATCCATTATGTTCCATTTATGTGGGTCTGGGTTGCAGTGGCAATAGGCTATAAGCACTGTAGCCCAGACACCTTTGTCCCCAGCCGTGTCTTTTTCAGCTTCTCTGGGGGATCCTGAGGTCTTCTGCTGACCAAATTAGATATAAATAATCCCTCCGCTATGTTCTGAATCTGCCCTGGAGTCTCCTCCCCGTTGTACCTGCCTGGAATACCTCCAGAAGGAGGTGTCTAGGATACGGTTACCAGACGTTACATTTTCAAGCCAAGTGTCCCGGGTCCTGACAAATATCTGTAATATCTGTAAAACACTCAAATGTTCCGGTTTTCAACAGTCACCACCAAATTGTCCCAGTATTCACCACAATTAAAATAATGATAACACTATTATACTTACATAGACATTTATCATGTTCTGTCCCACTCAATTAATGCGCACGAGATAAGTAGCTTATATATACTGTATATACAGAGAGCCAGCACAGCGCACCCCGCTGCAGTCTCTAACTAGTGTACAGTATGCTGCGCGCTGTCAAGCCACAATTATGCACGGACATGGCAGATCCGCTGTTTACATTTTTTGCAATCGGCATCAGACTGTTTAAACCACAGATTCCCCCGTGCTTATGTGCACATCAAACGTGTCGTTTCGATTAATTATTCTACACAGTTCCTTCTGCGCATCAACAAGTGTGTAGGCGAAACATTGTGAATCACTTACAACTTTCCGCTCCGCTCATAACTCCCTCAGGACCGTCCGTTCCTGTCAGTCTTTCACCCGGTGTCTCAATCCTGGCCGAAATGTCGTCCGAGCTCCACATTTTTAATTACGATAGCCTGTGGCTGTGCGAGCGGAGCAACATGATGTGATAGAGATGGTTCGGATTCAAAACTAAAGTTGAAAAATTATTTCCGTAGGCCCTGACAACAATACGTTTTCCTCTGAGGAAAACTCTCTACGGGACTCACAAGCTGTCAGTAAGGCATGACGATGAGAGTGCTGTGATTAAAGGGGGTGAAAGTAGTGAATGTGACAAGTCATGATTGTCACAGCCTCTAATGCACTCACTTAGCCATCCTGATGAAAACGCCTATGGTGTGTGTATGTCAGCGCACATGAACGTCACCGATTTGAGGGTTTTAAAAATATGGTCACCCTAGTCTAGGAGCCCGAACTACCTCAGCTGAACTCTTTCAATGAAAAGGATTGGTGGTTGTACTCAAAGCTCTCTCTGGATATCCAAGCTCCTCATCATGTCTTCAAGGGTCCAGATGATTTGGCCGCTTGCATCTATGATCGCATTGTTTTGGTCATTACCCAGACGACCAGAACTCAGGACCACAGGTGAAGATTGGTCTGTAGATCGACCTGTATATTCACCTTCAGGCTCCCTCATCACCATAATAACAACATGCATGCCATTATGTATGAGAAATATCAGACAAACAAAGGGGCTATTCAGTCTGAATATCCGGCTACTCTTATCCTTTTTCAAGGATTTGTGTGCATGTGTGTATTCTGTTTGGACAACCCATTCCCTGTGCATACGCACACACACTTCCTGTCTGGTTTCCTGGTGAAACTCAGGACTGTAAATCAAGCATCAATAAATTAAGCTCCTGACCGTTTCTCTCTATCACAACTTTACCTTTTATGTCTTTGCAAATTCTCTCACCCCTCTATCTATCTACTCTCCAATCCCACCTTTTCTCTCCCTTTCCATCACCTTTTTATTTTATCCTCTTCCCAGTAGCGGCCAACGGTGCTGGCCCTCTTTCCAACCTCCCCTCGCTGTCCTTTTCCCTCGGAACAATCCGTTAAGCCCTTCACATTGTCCTGCCCTTCATCAGAGCCCGAGTGAAACTTTGGCTGATTCACGGGTTCCTTTCTCAGAAACGGGGGAGCCGTGTCAGTCCCTGCTGTAACTAATGGATACACAGACTTAATTTGATCCCTCCCTTCTCATAATTAACGTCCGCCGTGACACCGAAACATATCTCATCCCGCAGAATTTTTTATTAACTTTTTAATCCCGAGAACATTAAATAACCCCGCCGGAGATAGATATATCCAAGAACCAGGTCCACCCATTTCCTCCTGGTCGTAGGATTGTCCTGCTGATAATGTTGCTGTAGACATGAAATTGCTTAATAAATTAAAAAAGGAGTTAGACAATTAATTTCTTTCAACCTTGGGAGTATATGCAACCAATAAATGACAGTAAATCTCATAAACCGTTTTACCTTTTACAACAGCGTTTTAGAGATGATCTTGTATCTATGTAGACATATTTCCCTGCTGGTTTAGTCGGGGAATTAATCCTGATCCAGTTTGAATGTGCATGATGAAGATAGCGTCCTGCTTGAGGAGAACACACACACCAACCCTCATAGCCTCCAAGCTGGCAATGACAAACTAGGCAAACAGCCCCAAACTGAGTTGTCAGCAGTATTAACTGCACTCCAATTACATCTTTACCTCCTTTGATCCCTCCCTCCATCTTTCCATTTTTTGCTTGTACTTCTCCAACGCTCCGATGCCGCTGTTCACAACCCACTGCATCACTTTCTCTGACAAGATAATGTAATGTAATAGCACAGAGATGCTGCAGCATTCCCCTCCCAGCGTTTCATTTAGAATCTTTTTTTCCCCCCCACCACCACACACAGACAATACAAGCATCGCTCCATGAACCACCTGACTCTCCCACCCCCACCACCCCTCTCTTGTAAATGTCAGCAATAAATTGGGGAATGAGTCTGGGTTGTGCCCTGAGCCGGGCGGCGAGACAGTGGTGATCTCGGAGATTCAGAGGTTGATGTTGAGTCGGTTGCAACTTTGACATGGTTGGCCTGCAGCATCAACATAGGATGTTGCGGTGGAAGATGATGCTGTTCCTGTATAAAAACAATTTATTTGATGTAATGAAATCTTTCCCGAGACCTGACCCACCCTGCCTTTAAACACATCATGTGTACGACTTTTATTGGATAGTTGTATTATATTGCAGTATATTGCTCTTTTAGAGCTTTTTCCACCCTAACAAATAGAATACTTTGATTGATACTCCAAATTTAAAGATTTGCCAGAAAACTGATATCATCTAAAAGAAAATGATCAGGTCAGTCCACCGTGAGCCATTCATTCTGACCATGTTGACCTTAAGTACTATTTTCTTTACATGCTGTAGTGTGAAAGTACAGGATACAAAGCAATCCCACTTAGCAAGTATTGAGCAAGTTGCTTATACTTCGTCAAATGATTGCTTGATTATATTATTATATTCTATTGGACAAGGGACCATTTTAATATTGGATAATCACATTGGTATTCTTGCTTGATACATTATGACCTAATATTTTCTGGTTCCAGCTTGTCAAGTATTAGCATTTGTTGCTTTATTCTGTTTTGTGTCATTGTAAAGTGTTTGGGTTTTAGATTGGACAAAACAAGTATTTTGAAGACAACACTGCAGACTTTTTCTAAATAATTAATCAATTAGTTGAACACTATGTCAAAGTTAATGCGATAATAATGCATTAACGCAAATTGGTTTTAACGCCACTAATTTCTTTAACACTACTTGTGATTTTTAGGTTTTAGCGGGCTCGGAGCTATAAGTGAAGGTATTATGATCAAGATATCATGAAACTAGAAAACTGAAGGAACCCATTGATACCAACCATATGTCATTTTAGCTTGTCGCTAAATTTTGGTGAGGAAAACTGGCATTGGCCATTTTAAAAGGGGACCCTTGACCTCAAGATATGTGAATGAAAATGGGCTTGAGTTTGCCATGTTATGATTTGAGCACATTTTTTATGCTAAAGTACCTGTGACGGTTTCTGGAAAATATTTGTCATTGTTTTGTGTTGTTTATTGATTTCCAATAATAAATATATACATTTGTATAAAGCAAGCTTATTTGTCCACTCCCATGTTTTAGATTAGATACTTGACAAATCTCCCTCTAAGGTACATTTTGAACAGATAAAAAATGTGTGATTAATTTGGGATTAATCCCGATTAACTATGGACAATACTGCGAAAAATCGCAATTAAATATTTTAATTGATTGACAGCCCTATTGAAAAAACATAATGAAGGTATTGATTGCTAATGAAAAAACATCATCAGTGCCAATTCAACCACTGTGGAGACAGAGTTTGTCCTGCAACTGCTCTGTCAGTAACCATGGTGGTCTGTAGAATTGGTGTGAGTCAGTGTGTGTGTGTGTGAGTGACGTCTGCATCGCTGGCAGACCAGAGGAGCCTTCAGGAGGTGTCCTTGCTGAGGTGCGAGTGTGCAGACGTTTGATGGCTTGTGTTTAACTGCTGTCTGGATAGCTGTGTGATTGTCTCTTCGGGGGTGTCACACTTGCACTCGTCTGTCACCTCGTTCCCTTGATGTTCTGTCTTTCATGACACCACGCTGTGTGTGTATCTCTGTGTTGGAGATGACCTCCAACCCGATTCCTCGTTTGGAATCAATAGCTGCAAGACTCTTCTTTTGGTTTGCCCATTCCTGAACTAAAGTGTACAGCTATAGTCAATGAGCAGTCAGACAGAGATTATAATCTCAACAGGTTTTGACACCTCCAGCAACAGTACTACAGGATTACAATCCGCTCACTGACAGACACACGATTGCTTCGACAACCACCTTTTTCAGCCTCAGTGCCCCTCCAAGGCCTATTCCCCTCCACTTTCATCGGCCTCTTTATTATCTGCACAACATCCACTTTACAGTTGAAAGTGGACTATTTATGAACCAACGCCTTCAGGAACAGGTAGAGAGAATCAAGACATCAAGTGATTTACAGGAACAAACCCTCTGGCTGCTTTTTCAACTTTAGCATCCTCTCATTCTTTTACTTCCCTTACCTTCCTAGATGTCTCTTCCTCTCCTGCTGCCTACCTACTTTCCTTCTCCTCCTCCTCCACTTCCTTTACATTATCTTTTCTGCCTCCTCTTTTCACCCTAATCCCTCTGTGCCCACCTCCTCCTCCCTCTTTTCCTCTTCATTCTCTTCCCCTTCCCCCCTTCACTCCTCCCCTTTTGTATTCTTCTGGCTTTGCTTCTTGTTCCTATCCCTCTCCTCTTCATTCTCATTTAGTTCTTTATTCCTTGCCCTTCTTTTTCTCCTCATTATGCTACTCTGCCTCCTCTCCCTACTTCCCCCCCACCCCCGCGTAGTTTTCGATTATTGTTGGACAGCATGCCTTCTCTGCATACTTAGCATGGTTTTCATAGCTCAGAGAGACTCTTCCTCTCTATACACACAGAGCACGTGCTTATTTCCATGTGAACTTAAAGCTGCAGTAGGCAGAATGTTTTTGGCATCATTGGGCAAAGAAATCCATAATAACCTTTAAACATATTGTAATTCAAGTGTAGACTTCTGCACCTCCTCATGGCTCTGTTTTCAGGCTTTGAAAAATCCTGTGACGGGAGATATTGGCCAATCACAGGTCATTTCAGAGAGAGAGAGAGCATTCCTATTGGCTTTTCGTTCAACAGAGGCAGCTGTCAATCACTCGAGAACTCGGATCAAATGGTCAAACTAGGCAAATGAGACTGTATTTGCATTTAAAATTACTGTAAAATGAGAAATATTCTGTTACTGTAATGTCTATTTCTTGCCTCAAATGTTTTCAGAAACATCTTGTAGTGTACTGTTTAGCTGTAAAGTGAGACAGTTTGCTCTGGCTGGTGGGCGGTGCTTGGTATTTCCTCAACTGATCTCAAACATGGCTGCCGGGACACAAACTTTTTCATTTTACAGCTAAACAGTACACTACAAGATATTTCTGAAATCATTTGAGGCAAGAAATAGGCATTAAAGTAGCAGAATACTGATTCATATTATACCGTTTCATAAAAATAACTTTAAAAAAAAAATCATATTTACTCCATTTCTACCCACTGCAGCTTTAAGGTCCACTCATTAGTTAGCTAATTGGCATTTTAAAGCAATGGTTGGTCCCAAATCATGCCCAATAATAAATTGGGCATGAATTAATGAACTTACTTCTATAAGTAGGATATTTTCACATTGCTTGTGTTTTTTGAATAATAAATAAATGATGAGCACTGCTTATCACCTATGATGTTCATGTAGTCATTTCTTAACCGCATTAAAAGACTGTTTTATTGTTATCAGTTAAATCTCATCTTTATTGATAAATGTCCCGATGTTGCAAGTATGAGGATGTTTAGCTGATAATTCGCTTATTATTCATCTTTTCATGTGTAAATGAAAACACATATTCAAGTTAGCGTGCCAAGAACTCTGACCTGAAAAAATAACCCTAAAACTTCTCCAAGCTATTCCAGTTATTGTGAAGCCAAATTATTACATCATATACCTCATTATCTCTTAGACTTTTCAAAAAGCTGCAGCTTGTAAAGAGCACATAAAGGCGGCCATCTCTTTCACTTAATTGCTGAAGGACATACTGAACAGTGTAATTAGATAAATATTGGACATCTACCCACAGTTGCACATGTTTGGCCTCAGAACACGTGGATTATACTGCATGATTTTAGAGTCATTTCATGGTCAGGCTTTGGTGTCTTTTGAAACTGGTTTCCAGCCATGTTTGGTAAATTATTGCAGATATTTTGTGAACTGTCAGAGTTGAGGACTTTCTGCTGCTTTATTACAATGGAATTTCATGCCGGTCATTCTGAGTGCTGAGTGATAATGTTATGCAGTCATCTGCCGCTCCCGGGCTGACCTTGGAGCTGCCCTCATCTATCAGCTCCGGGGCCTCGGCGTTATCTCGCCACCGCAACCATCCCTCCTCCATATCTCCTCTGTATGGCTGCGTCTCAATCCTGCAGTTGGCCCTCCTGTCCTTATCGGCTTCCTTTTGCTGTATCTCAATGCTGCCAGCAGCCATACCCAAACACCTCTCGTAACCTTGATTGTATTTAGACGCTCCCCTGTTCTCACCCTCCTCCTCAAATCTCAGTGCTCCAACTAACCTCCTCCTCCACTTCCTTTGCATTTTTCGCCAACTCAAATTCAAAGTCTGCCAAGTAATGATCCCCAACCTCCATTAATCCTTTTAAAAAATGTCACAGACGTTTTTAAAACCAAGCGTCTCTTTCTTCGCCACGGGAAGTTTATAGGAAACAACGGTGTTTGACAGCGAAGTTAATAAAAGTGTTAAAACCATCATTTCCCCGTATACGTCCACGGCACAATAATAATATTAAATGCTATACGCGGCTGTCTTGTATTCTTTACTCGTTCTGTTCCCGTGAATGTTTCCCCCCGGCTGTAACTGCCGTCACACGGGCTGTCATATTCCTTATGCACAAAAAAAAAATTGAACAAGCCGAGGAGAGTATCAGAGCACATCCGCCTGGCATCGCTTCGATGATTTCCCTGGCTTTTAGATCAGCACAGATGAAAGAGAGTCAAGGAAATGGGATGATAGGGAGGTTACCGAGATTGTTAGCGCTCCAGAGTGTGTGTGTGTGAGACTGTGTGTGTGTGTGTGTGTGTGCGCGTGTGGGCTGGAAGGATGAAATGATGTTGCCCTCCAATATGGTTTTAATGAAACCCTTTTCCCCTCCACAGACACTTTCATTAAAGCTGCAGGCTGCTGCTGTCAGCCCCGCTTTACCCACAGCCGCCGTGTGGATAAACTCCTCCTCAGAACGCCTCGGACCCACAAACATTCTTCATTCCATTATTATTTCTTTCTGCCTTTTGTCTCACTTGTTTTTCTGCTCTCTCTCTCAACCTCGAGCGCTTGTTTCTGTTTCCCTTTGCTGCCATGCCTTCCAACATTTTCATTTTTTATCTGTCTATTTTGCACAGTTAATTGGCAAAACAGAGTTGACCAGGTACAAAATCAACAGCTTTTTACATTTAACATATTCAGATGATTATTTGGTTTAAAAAACATCTCATGTATAATAGCGCAAAAACATTTTTTATTTATGATTTAAAGTTGTAATCAAATTGAATTTGTAATGATATATATCAGCACTTAGAGGTAATTATGCAATTCAACTGCTTTGGTGTTTTAAATGTTTGTTTCCAAAACAGTATTTTTGTCATTCAGGAAAAGCCTCCATACCATTAAAACCACAGGACACTTGTGTCTCCCAGTTGCAACCCTTATGGTACATGTCCACAGCCTTTGTCCTTTCCACTCTTCCCATTTATTGTCTATGTAAGCAGCCGTGTAATGCATTCTGTTAGTGTTGCGGTGCGATTCGAGAGACGGGCGTCACGTTGGTTGCTCCTCATTTGCATAAAGGCGAGGTCTAGGCTACTTTATGCAAATCACAGGCGTCCGACGCGACTCGCCGCCTCTGGAAACTCCCGAGAAACTTTTAAACTAAGCTCTGACGATCCAAAATAAAGACAGATTCAGCAACTGCATTGCTTATCTCTTCGCATAAAATTTTTCAGAAACACATTTCGGTGAATTATTTTTGTGATGCAAGAGAAGAAAGTTTCCAAACGAGCCGCCATGCTGGTTCTGGTTTGAAAGCTGGAGCAGCAGCTCACGAGGGAAAGTGTTCATCCAATCAGGTGCCGAACTCCTTGTGTCTAGTAGCAGCCCATCAAGCGTCCAATGCTGGGAAGCGAGGTGATTACAAACTTTTGTCAGACGCACTGTTACTATTCATTCCTGTTGCTCAGTTTGAAAGCGACGCAATGGACGAGGACTGATTGGTGAATTTGAAATGAGGGCATTAATGCTTTCCAGTCGCCGATCCCTTAACATTAGCTGGTAGCAGCTGGTGGGCAGCACAGTCCTGCTTGGCTAAATAACGGAGCTCACCACTGATGTTAACTGAGGTTGCATTGAGTTACATTATAAATATTAGTGTCTATCCCTGATAATAATTATACCAAAAATCTGATTATGTATTGATGCATCTGTAAAGAGGAATCTATTCAGAAGCTCTCATTCCCATTCATGCTCATGTTCATGTGTTATTAAACAGTTCTATGATGAATACTGTAGGTAAACAAACCAACTGCATCGTATCCATTCAGTGCTCAAACTATAACTTGATTAATTAATTGACAACAATTTTGGTAATTGAGCAATTGTGTAAATCATTTATCAAACAAAAAAAAGCCAAATTGTTGCCGGCTCAAGCTCCTAGAATGTGAATTTTTGCTGATTTTCTCTATTTTGTATCACTGTAAATTGAATATATTTGGATTTTCGACTGTTGGTTGTATAAAAACAAGCTATCTGAAGAGCTCACTTTGGGCTCTGGCAAAGTTTGCTTTGTCTTTTACTATTTTGTGACATTCATCAATTAAACTATTAAGCGATTAATCAAAAAAAAAAAAGAAACAGTCAGATTAACCGATAATAGAAATAATCGCCCCTTGCAGCACTATCTCCATTGTAATGATGGACGACAGTGACTGCAAGGTTTGATATCAATCTTGGTATCTGCTCAAAATATCGGCCTGCTCACTTGCCTCTGTTAACGCCGCGTTCTCGTTGTCTGCTCTTCACTGTGCTTTTCCCCCCACGGCTGACGCCCCGTCATTTTTCCTGCCGTACGCGGTGTCAGAGGGGGAACGGCGTGGAGATGATGTATATCTTGCTGATTGTCTCATTTACAGCTCAGAGGAGAGCACGCCACTTAATTGATTCTAGTTTAGTCTGGAGGGGGGCAAAGTAGCGAGGATGCCATCCATCACTGTCATCATCATCCATCATGCCGATGCTGGAGGGAGAAAAGATGGAAAAACACGAGTACGGGCTCAAAGTTAAGAGCTGAGAAACACTAACTCAGTGTCTCGTCTCTTATGTCGGTTACGCACTACGTGACAATCAAGCCGATTTTGGGCCCAATCGTCAGCAAAAGCCCCGATTTTTTTGATGGTTCTAAAGATTATCTTGCCAGATATTTACGACTGGATATCCTGTTGTGTGTGTGTGGGGGGAACCTCAAGGACAGCCGATGACGCAGTCACGTAGGAAAGAAAGATAGCCAGTTGAGAACCAAGCTGACTGAAGCAGAAGGACGACACTGTCATGAGCAATGCATGAGCTAATGCAAAAATGCGAAGCATATAGTAGTAGTGAGATGGACTCAGAAATGGAGGACTAACTTGTTGATTTGTGACAACAACACAAGTGTTTATTTATCATGTCTCCTCCATGACTTCATCCATCATTTTCAGTACAAAGTAGTGCAAAAACTAACATCGCTAATTCTTCCTGCCGTCGTCCGCCATGTTTGTTTACATTAAAGTCACGTTTGATCGCGAGAGACTTCGCAAGATTTACAGTTTTTTTTTTAGTCGTGACTCTTGTTGTTCATGAATGGAATCTGTTAGTGTGTGATATGCTGTCTTGGCCAATCATTGCTCACCACACACTAAAGGAACACAACTGTTAAATTGATCATAACGTGAGAGATCAACATCTGTTAAGATTTGAAAAACCTTTTGTTGTGGGCCAGCCTTTACCACTTGTATTTTATACACTCTTTTTAAATATGTCTTTGGCCGGCATTAAATGTTATGTTACCCTACAGCCTTTTGATTTTTCACATATATCCAAATAGTACATTTGAGTCGCTTGGTTTGAGTTTGGTAGTGATGCTGTAGACTCCTCAGTATTGGGCATTTAAAGTTATTTATTTATTCCTGCAGCAAACAGCCAGCAGCTGATCATGTTCGACCCTAATAGGGAAGACAGCATGTGGAGGACTAAAACCTTCTGAAAGGTCTCTAAATATGTTGCTGTTTTTCTGCTGCAAAATTGGTCTCCGCTGGATGTCTGTTTAACAGAGAATCTGCAATTGATTTATTCACATCGCTGTCAGCTATATGTTCAATAGCTTTGGGGCATTTCTGTAGTATAAGCTGTAATTGCCAGCCTATACTGTAGGGTTTTGGCTAACAACATTTGATTAGTACACACCAGAGACACCTGCTCTCTCCTCTACCCACCACCACGTCCTCTCTCTCTGTTTTCCTGTGTTGGTGAAGAGATGGATCGTGTAGTTATGAAGGATCCTGAAAGTCCAATTATAACGTTCTCCTCATTACGGCATGTTCAGCTAGCTTCCTCTCCGTGCAGCCAGGCTGCTATCTTTTCCCTCAGATTAGTTTGGTTGGTGTGCTGTAAACATCTGAATCATTATTTTTTATTTATTTTTTTGAGGTCAATTTTTTTCCTGCTGGTTCAACTGGACTCCTGGAGAATCGCTCATAAGAGCAGCTTAATCGTTACAGGATTGAGTGACACATGGAGTATGTGCTGGGCAGCAGCCAGGGACTCACGCCAGCCTTATTTAACGGTGTCAAACGTTGCCGGACACGGGTCCACATGGAGTCAATTTATTGACCAGTCTATGTTGTTTAGAGACGAGGATGATAGAGAATGACTGAGTGCTGTCAGTTACTCAGCTGTAAGAGACAATGCAGGAATCCTGCCTGTTCACTTCATGCTGGCAGCACCACAGCAGTGATATTGTGCTGTACCATTTGTTTGTTCCTCCACCATGTATGTTGACACAGTGGTGTCTGTTCTTTTTGAGTCTAAAAGTTTAATAGTAGATGGGTTAAAACATGCACAATGATGTGATCCTTTAAATATAGATCACTGCATAACCCTTTTTTATACAATTCTACGTTCAGCAAAGTCTAGATCTGATGGGCAACTGAAAAGATCATGTTATCTGACACAGATTCAAACACAACCCTGTTGCTCTGCTTAAAGCTGCCTAAAGAAAGAATTAGTTTGGAGCGGCAAAATGAGTCTCTTTCAGTCATCACAACATTTTTTTGAAAGGTAAAAAGAAGTCACGCAAACAAAATGGGAAAGACCTGTTTTTGGATGGTGGCATATCTATTCCGGTTGGTTCTTGAATAAATTCTATATTCAACAAATTGAATGAAAGTATTGAAAACACTGTCACATCCGCTAATAGAAAGCATGATAAGATTAGACGTTGAAGCATTTGCCGGCGTCACTCTGTGCATTCATGAGCAAAAACCTGGTTTCATGCAAACAAAGATCATTGATGTTAGGACCACCTAAGAGTCGTGCAAAAACACGTGTATGTAGACATAGAAATGATTGAGTAATTAAGTGTAAATTATTAGCTTCATTAGTGGCTTAATTGTCATTACTAATGATGTGAATATGTCACAGTGCCTCCTTTCTGTTGGCTTGGAAGTGTCACATTTGGTTTGTTTGCCAGCTACCAAAATGAGAAAGCAATGATCCAGTAAAGTTTTTTAAAAAAGAAATATGGCGTTTGACCTTCACTTCACTGTAGGATTTCTCAAATATGATTTAAAAAAAAAAAGCTGCCAGCTTCAACATTCATCCCTCTGCGCCACTCCAGTGTTTAAGTGTTACAGAAACAATTAGTTCCATCAGCGTTACTTTCCATGGTTGTACAGTTTGCTGAATATTCTTTTACTCTAAATGGGCACTTTCAGTTTTTTTTTAGTTTTTTTTTATATAGCGCTTTTCTAGTCTTCCGACCACTCAAAGCGCTTTACACTACATGTCAGTATTCACCCATTCACACACACATTCATACACTGATGGCAGAGGCTACTAAGGTGCCAACTTTGCCCATCAGGATTTAATCTAAATACTCATTCACACACCGATGGCTATGCCTCCGGGAGCAATTTGGGGTTAAGTGTTTTGCTCAAGGACACATCGACATGTGACCCGGAGCAGCCGGGGATCGAACCACCGACCTTCCGATTGGTGGACAACCTGCTCTACCCTCTGAGCCACAGCCGCCCAGTTCAGTTCATCCCGGTCACAGTTTTTTAAACTGCAGTCTTTTTTGGCTGGCTGCCAGCATTTATTGTCTCACATTAATGCACAAAATGTTTGGCAAAGTTCTGTTTTGGAGCTCAATGAAAAGATGTTTTTTGTATAATAAATGAAATCATGGGTTATTTTACTTGGAGAGAGAACACAAGGCTTATGAGGGCATTGCAGTATCCACGGCAATAATGTAATTGAAATTTCCAGAAAATAAATCTGCTGTTGGAAGGCACTGACCTCTTCAACATGAGATCCATAAAGCGATAGAATCTCATTCTTACCATCTCCAGTGAACCTGAGCCGTAAGCCGCGGGTGATTACCGTTATCTCATCCTTTCCCTGACTTCTGTCTACTTGCGTACTTGAATATTACTTTGACATTGCGTGCCTATTTCTGCTGATACGCTGCATTATAGAGCATTGGCTCCATGAGTTCAGGAGGTCAGAATTATTTCCTGTTAACAAGCTCCTGTCTGGCGTTGTGTGTTGACTTTCGCATTCACATCCAGATCGATAACGACAAAACTCATTCTGCACAGTGCTTTTCATTTGCGGCAGGGTTTTTAAATATTTCATTTGGCCCTTTCCTCCATATCCAGGACTCCCCAGTGTTCGTAAATCACTGGAATGCAAACAGAAAGGATGGTAATAATTATTCAGTCCGTATTATTAGGCTCAAAACAAACAAATATAATGAAATCAGGAAATAGTCTCAAGTATTTTCAAATAACAATGTTCTCAAGATATATGAGTCACCGAACCTGATGCTGAAAACAGAAAAGAAGTGAAAGCGAACAGACATTGACGGCGTAAAACTTATAACTTTAGAGTCTTAAACACAAATCCAGCAATCTTGCTCCCTTTTCATCCAACAGGTTTTTCCAAAAGACAAACTCCGTCTTGAGTTGAAATCATTTTCTGGTGTCTGCTTTGACTCTGCTTCCAACTTGACACACAAATCGCCCTTGCAAAGCAGTATGACGAAATTTCATCAGGATTTCTCTTCCCCCCCCCGGCATTCTGTCATGGAATCGGAATAACTTCGGGGCCAGCTTCAGACCCCGACTGCACTCGGTTAACCTCAGCAAAGTTTCCAAAACTGAGTCTAATGAATCAAGTTGTGCCGCGGATTTTGAGTCATCAGAGGCCAGCTGCCGTGATGATAAGGCAGCATCAGAGAGCAGACATCGCAGCACCCCGTACTCACAATGGAACATACACAATCAATCATTTAACAGATGTAGGACCGCTGTGTTTGTGTGTCTGCTTTGCTTTCACTGATCAAGGCTGCTTGTTCCAGTGATGTCTTTTTCTTTTCTTTTTTTTATCTCATTAGCTTGTTGCGCAAAATAGAGCTGGTTAGAGGGCAGATCATGCCATGCTCTCCACCGAGGCAGAGAAAATCCATGAAGGAGAATATGGCTGGAGAAGAGAAGGGAGAGGGGAGGGGGGGAAGGAGGAAAAATATATACAGCAGGAGAGAGAAACTATATTGAAGGAAGAACTAGGGGATGTCACAATACTAAAAAATGTAGTAGACGATACCGATACCAGTGAAATTCCGGGACTTTCAGTATCCAACGCGATACCAAAAACAAAACATGTACTAAAACATACACTCCTTTATTACCGTTTACATACTGTTTTTTTTGCAAGTTTATTATTAATCCCTGATGATCAGCCTCAAGTTTCTTGCCAAAAACAAAATTTTTACAAGATTACATTTTAACTCAGCATAATAACGTTATAATTTACCTTTGCCCAATAATTTTATTAATTTTTTTTACTGAATAGATCTTGAATAGGGATGTCACGAGAACCGATACTTCGGTACCAACTCGGTACCAAAATTAAAAAAATGTGACGGTACTCGTTATCTTCGGTACCGAACGATGCCTGTAATGGTCATTTGGTACCGGAGCGGAGGTACTGGAGATGCGATTCTTCTGGATCTAATGTGGGCAGTATACGCTTACAAGTGTTCTCATCTGCTGAGAAATGAAAGAAGAAGAAGAACGCCGTAACAGCACGGAAAAAAACAACAACGCGAGACGTGAAAGATGGCAGCTGCTGCAGCGCTACCTCCGCCTCAACACGTTGAGAAAACAAAGAGCATGAGTCGGGTATGGAAGTACTTTGCGTTCGAGGCGGATGTACAAGGAGTAATAATAGATTAGCAAAAACCAGTATGCGGTTGTACTTTTCTTTCCAAAGGAGGAAATACTTCCAATTTAGCAAAGCACCTCAAAGACAGACATCCAGACAATATTGTTTGTTTTAAATACTTGAAGGCTAAATGCCACTGTTCTGTTTTGCAATGTTAATAGACATAGATTTGTATTTATTACTTAAAGGCTACATGCCTCTGTTTTTGTAATGTTCAAATGTTTTACTAAAAGGATTGCGTGTTAAATTACATGGGATTTATTGTTTTTTTTTACCGTGGTATCGAATTGGTATCGAGAATCGTGTAAATTCACTGGTATTGGTATCGGACTACTAGATTTCTGGTACCTTGACATCCCTAATCTTGAACGCATCATAATGTAACTCAATGCAACCTCCGTATGTTAGCTGTTAGCTCCTTTGTTACTTAGCCACACAAGACCGTGCTGCCCACCGGCTGCTAACAGCTAACGTTAACTAGTATTTGTTGTTCACAATGTAGCATTATCAGGGTCATTTTCTATCGTCCTCGGGGCGATGTTCGTCTCGAGCCCTGATTCCCGGTACCTGCGGTACTGTAGAAAAACGAGCACCGTCCCGCTTTCAGAATTTTGGCATCGACTTGGTACCGAGTTATCGGTTCTCGAGATAACCCTAAAGAAATGGAAATTTTTTACAGGGGAGCTCTCAGATGTGCATTTTCAGTCAACCTCTTGAAAATGAAAAATGCAGTCTCAACCCTTTGCACCATTTTAAAGCTTAAAAGCATCTTTTTCTACCACACTTATCAAGAATAAAGTCATGGAGAAGTTAACAAAGGTTATCCTGTTCTTTTTAGATTCATACTACCTCGCTGAAGAACCCCACTTTAGTGTCAAAATCTCTCTCTCAGTCAGCATTGAACAAAACTACACATGCATTGTTCCATTTTGGCACACGATGTCGAATTTACCCGGAGACTAGTCCCATAAAAACAGATGGGAAAACAAAACACGCTGCCAGCAAAACAACTTGTCAGAGTATTACCATAAATCATCAGAGATCAATAGACCTATGTTATGTGGTATTTATGCAGCATGGATTAAACAAGATGTCGAAAAGTGGTATTCGCACGGGACGCTGAGCAAATACCAGCACACGGCAGGACACACCGTACACATAACAAGATCCTGTGGGAATGTGTGTGTATAGGGTGTGTGTGTGTGTTGGGGTGGGGCTGTTGTGGGTACAGCAGTGCAGGTAGACTTGCTTTTATAATGCTCAGGATGTGTGTAATGTCAACATTTCCACTCGCCCTCCCTTGTCTGTTGAATGCTGGGATAGCTTGAGTTGGCCACAGTGTCTGTGTGTGTGTACTGGAAGTGTATTTTGGTTTCAGGAAGTCGATTTTATGGAGGGGAAATGGGAGAACAATACCTTCTGGCCACAGTGTAGCAGTCTGGTCAGTGGGCCAGTGAGCTGCCTGACTGCACTGCAAAAAAACAGGCACTTTTGTCCAAAGTGACTTCTGTTTTTTCCATCACATACAGCTACTTGCTCATGTCAACAAGTGCATGTAAACTCTTGACCTCAGTTCATCAACCACGGTAGACAGTAGGAATCTACAAGGGAGGATGGAAAAAAGAGGATTAAAAACCTTGCAAAGCAATTTTAGCAGCATATTTTGCAGTGCTTCAATTTCTCTTGTTTTAATTAAAGAAAGGGAACACGCGATGGACCTTGAAGGAAAAAAGAAAGAAAGGAAGTAGAGGAGGAAGTGGATGAAGAGCTCTGAGACCAAACATAGCTTACACACTGACAGACACAGCAGAGTCACGAGTAGGACGGCTAACAATGTAGTTTCTTTGAACAATTAAGTCACATTTTCTTTCATGAATGTGGTTGAAAGGGACTTTTCTTTGCTACTATTGTACTACATCAGGCTTCCTCAGGGGGGAGTTTTTCTGTTCTTCAAATCTTCTAAAACATCACTTTGTACTTCCCACGATGCAGAGCTGTTGTAGAAATGAGCTGCTGGAATGCTGTTTCGTGGCTACAGTCTGATCCTCAGTGCTCTTTGGAGCTGGTCTAATTTGCCATCTCACCAGAGACTCAGGATAATTAGTCCCAATGAGGGATTATCTTCCGGCCACTGCACATTTCAGATCAGCCAGACAAAAAAAATGGCCGCACTGCGTGACCCCCTCCCGATGCCACAGATCTGTGAGTGAACTCTTGACTGGCTGGCTGGAAAGCAGGGAGGCTGGTTTAGTTGATTGCCAGACCACACTGGGATTGGGATTGCACCGAGCTGAAAGTGCTACTCATCAAACCAATTGTGAAGATAATTTGCTGCTGTCTTTTTTTGTTTTGTGTCATGCTTTGGATCATTTTGGTTTATATGTGCAGAGTAAAAGCTTTTTCTCACCTGATGTGAAAATGTGGTGCGGGAATATGGAAAATCTGTGTGCATATTTTCCGCATGAAAACTATGCACACCGATTCCGGTGCAAATTGTCTGTGTTGCCTTGTTCCATTTTCCTCAATGAGGCCCAAATAAGTTTCCTTCCAGTGCCCGTGTCCAATCCACACTACAAAAACACAGACAGAGAATGTCTACATTGCTATCTTCATCTTATCCCAGCTGCTGGGCGATCTCAAGCCATATATTGTTCGTTATTTGGTTATTGAGGTAGTAGCCTTGTGTTTGTCGTACATTATTGGGTGTTGAGAAGGGGACGGCCCATTATTCCGAAAAACGAATAGTCCGAAAAATGTCCCATTGGACCAAAAAAAAAGCCCATTTGTCCGACAGTCTGTTACCTCGAAAACAAAACGTCCATTGTACCAAAAATACCACTGTTAGTGGAACAAACAGAAGCACATGGCTAATTATTATGCAGAATGACTGCGATCAGGATTTCATTGGCTAAGCATATATTTCTGCAGGCAAAAATCAGCTGAAGTCGAGGTCCGTCCAAATATTTTCAAATACAAGGGTTGTGCTAGCATTCATAAGAACCCACAGTTTCTATAAATGTCCTTGCTTGGTGTGAAACTTCTTTAATTCACACTGGTAATACTCAGAGTGATACAAATGGAAGTGCAGTTTTATTGTCTTCTTTTGCTATAATCAAAGCTTCACAGTTGAATTGATGTTGCATTAAAGCCTAATCAGTTTCATTGTGTCGCTTCCTCGTAGAGCTCTACCCAATGTGCAACATCCTAATTGTTTAGCAGATTAAGTGTCTTGATGTCTGGGCCCTAACTGACATGGAAAGCCAATTGTTTCATGTTAAACTAACTAATTGTACGAGGGGACGGATTGAGTAGCCTGCTGAGTTATCGGTTAAATGTCACTGGCAATATGGAGAACTGACTTTTAGTTTGTTGGTGGACTTGCAGGGCTGGGAGATGTGGAAAGTGCTGACCGACGGATGTCTCAGGGCAGCGTTTACTCCAATAGATGCATGTGAAAAGCATCAAGTCGGATTTTGCTTGGATACACTAATGCTCATTTCCAGAGAGGAAATTAGCAGCTAATGAGATGCTGTCTACAAATAGCTGGCACCGCAGGGTTATTGACATATTTACATTGTTTTGCATATATTTGGAATAAAAAATTAATCAACATGCATAGGAAGTCAAATGGCAGCTTAGGGTTCTGTTTTATGCTGACAGCACTTTTTCCTCAGCTACTGAATCAACAACATCAGCGAAAAACGTGCAGCATGAAACATGGACTCATTTGGAAATTATGAATCAAAGCTTCCCCCCTTTTTTAATCGCAATATTTGGTATTGGAAACCATTAATAACCTTGACAAACAACTTTTGATAATAATATGCCTGATTTAGAGTTCTAATACTTCAGCATAAAACATGGAGTAGTATTTTAAAATGAAGACAACAGGTTTAAATGTCAGTGTGCATGCATTTGACTGTTATGTAAATTAAGCCAAATGTACACTGCAAATTAAATCCAATTTTGCAAACTTCCACATGCAATATGGCTGGTTTACAACCAGATTGCTGGAATGTTTGCATGCATTTCTTAGCCTCGTTTTTGTGATAAAATTGTATTGGCTTTAAAGATATGCACTGGAAATTATTCACAACAACAAAAAAATAAACAAATTATATAATTCAAAACAAAACATGAATTGAAAAAGAAAATGTAATAAAAAAATAGCATTATTATTACTACTACTACCACTAATAGTAATAATAATAATAATAATAATAATAATAATAATAATCCCCCCCTCCCCAACTAACAAAAACTAAAAACAAACAAAAAAACTAAACTACTGGCGACTCATATCCCCCAAATAGATCTCCATGTAATACACCATGGGATGTGTTATGATACAGTTCAGTTACATAAATTCTTGACTTTTACTTAAGGCTCCTCTCCAGGATAAGATAGTTTTCTCTTTGGCACCATTCATCCTAGCTACTGAAAGTGCCATACGTACAACATCAAGATAAGTATATAACCACTGGGATGTTATGAGAGTATGTGGAGGACTCCACCGCAATGCCAGCATCTTTTTTTGCGTCTGTCAGGCTCGGCAAGTAAGATAAACATTTCTCATTTCATTAGACATTTCTTATCGACTTGGGTTGATGGACTGATTTTCACACCACTATTCAAACGTTTTTGAGACAGAACCAGTTAATCTATTGAATAATATACCTTAGTTTGTCGGGATAAACATTTCCATTTCAGCCCATCCTCCTCATTTGACATTTGTGTTTGTTATGTCTTTCTTTAATCTCTGTTACTGTCAAGCTGTGACTCCTGGTGTGAACTCCTAAATTAACATTGCACAGACACGTTTATAGTCAACTAATAATTCCAGCTCTAGATGAATGTATGGACAGATGGCTGGATCGATGATTGATCTCTGTAAAAGATCATAAATGCCAGTATTATTAATAACCGTAAGAAATTAAAGCCATGACTGGGAAGTGTGAAATTTAACAGCAATTTTACACAGTGCAACTATGTTCTTAGGTCATGTAATAGAACATAATGATAACACAGCATAGCTCAAATATTTTTTTTCTTCAAATTGCAACCTGTTTGGCTGCAATTTCAATGAATTTATGAGAACTTATGAATTTATGATAATTTGTTTTATTAGAAGAAAGAAGTAAAGAAATGTACAATTTATAAAAAAGGTTCCAAAGCATAATACCAAATAAGGGAATGATGTTACTTGAATCATACAAAATGGAAAGCCATAAAATCTCACAGTTGGTGTTTACAGTTATATTAGTCACACTTATTAGCTTGACTTGCACCACGCTGTCACTGGTAATTTAGCTGCAGTATATTCATTAGGAGCTCCTAGGTGTTGTACAGTTTTCAAGTTTGATAGCACATCCTCAGAGCTTAACGTTGTAGCCTGTTACTAAAATATTCATAAGCCCCACTATCAGAGAGCTTTGAAGTGTGCTGGCACCTGTGGCAGAATGTTCAATGAAGAAAGAGGCTGCTGTTTAAAACATGCTGCATATCCTGTTCCCGTTTGAAACCCAACAATGGCATTTATATTCCCTGAATCTTGTTGAAAAACGTTGAGGTGGGGGGGGAACTGATATCCCTGGCTGATTTTACGGCACTCCCAATGGACGAGTTCGATTATTTTGCAAAAGCTCTGAATAAAGGAGCTTAACCAGGTTGAAAAACTTTCTGTGGCAAACATTCAGAGCACTTTTTGTGAATATGCAGCTTTCTACATAATAAAAGTTTTGTTAAATTCCCAGTCGGCAACAAAATCCCCCTCCTGCTTAACAGGAAAAGGGTCAGAGTCGGTCTCTAGAAACAATGGTGTGATTCTGACACACCCTCTAAACCACAGTGGCAATTTTTATGCTGCGTTCCACACAACTCGGAACTCAAAAATGTCCAACCTCCTACTAGAAAAGGTTCAATGGAACGCCACTCAAAGTAGGATTTCCTGCATGTGAACTCGGGGCAAATTCATCTACCCCGACTTAAAGAAGAAGCAGTTGTCTGACATCATACAACAAAGGAAGCGCACATTATAAACGGTAAACCGTCAACTAAAAGGCAACGTTAAGTATATTTGCCCGTATTTCATTTTAAATAATACATACTATCATATAGTAAACCTGTTTTGCATGTAAGTTGATGTCAAAATATGTTGACAAGTTATTAGGTAGCTGGTTACAGTAAACAATATCTGAAAGTTATCTTTTTTGCACAAAAGTTACACGGTAAAATGTTAAAAATGCCAGAATAATGTAGAAGCTGCACTGCTGAAAGTAGGAAAGTTGTGTATGCACTTGCCAAAGAAACATCAGTTAGTCGCGCTCAGCCATGGTTTTCCTTTATGTTTGGCGTTGTGTACCTGGAACGGAAGTTGGAAGTTTAAACTGGGAAAATTCTGACCTCTGAGTTGTCTGGAACGCAGCATTAGTTCAATGCAAAAGTCCCTCAGTAGTAGTCAACCTACCCGTTTGTTCATGGCTCTCGCTATCTACAAACCGATCTCATGGGAATGCGTGTAAATAGCATGACATTACAAGGACATTCTACGTGTCATGAGAACGCATTTTAGGCCACAACGCATTTTATAGCCACAGATAGGTTTAGGCAACAAACCCACTCACTTAGGTTGATGCAAAAAAAAAAACACTTAGTTAGGAAAATAATCATGGTTGGGCTTATAATAAATATGTAAACTAAGTAAAAACGTATGCAAACAATGCAAAAGAAGTGCAGTAAACATGCCACAAACGTCAGTAACGTAACTTCAAATCAACTCAACAACACATTGGGACACCAACAGTTTCCTGGTTGAAAGCCCTGTGTTTGTTGGATCCATCCACCTCCCCTCCTACCCACCATCTCACTTTTTATTCTACGTCACTAGCTCTAAGCGTAGCATATTTACACGGCTACATTTACATTGCAGTCAATACAGACTACATGGCGTAGAAATGACACGCGAAAAACCAAGAACAGCTTTCCTATTGCATGCGAAATGACTTGTGATTACCATGTCATTCATACGCCATTCACTGCGGCCAGGCTGTTATCTGAACAGTATAGTATTATTAATGTATGACATAGGAGGACTGTGCTCATGGGGAAGGTCTTTCCTTGCTATATTTTTTCTTTAGCCATATTATTAAACATTGATTGTCACGTGCTGAGGGGGGGATGGGATGCGCTACACTGTCCCTCCTCCAACGCCCCCCTGAAGATGATAAATTGCCCGACGCAGTGAGCCGTGATAACTTGGTTTATTCGCATAATTATTCACCACAGCTCACCTGCATCCTTTCGCTCATCAGTGACAAGGAAAGAATCATAAATTGGGATCAACTAGAAGGTTTCACTCAGGGTCGTGCAGTGCAGCTGGTCAAATGTCAGCCAGCGTAGGAGTGGGTGTTAACTTTCTTCATTTGTAGTTTATTAGCTTTTTCAAACTGTGGCTCTCCAGCCTTTCGGTGCTCTGCTATGCTGATAAACAACATGAAATGAATTCAAGATTTTCATCACACAGAGTTGCTTTGAAATGATTGAAGTCTTGTGTGATATAAGAGGAGGTATAGCAACACATTTATAGCTGCAGGTCCAAGGTGCTCGCTGCATTAATTATAAGGCAGGGGGGTATGAGTTCATACAATATTTTGTTTGACATTGCGAGCTTTGATTCAGATGTTTTTCTCTTTTTATTTTTCTACTTGAACACTTAGGAAAACAAATGCCTCCTGTTGTCACAATTTGAATAAAGTCTTAATGAAAATAGGTAATTATATTGCTGGTGAGTAATCAGAGCGCTGGAAAATGTTCCTAATCACAGCCTTGGCTAAGGGCTATTGCAAACAACAATGCCGGTAATGTTGCTGTAGATTTGCCTGAATGGGGCTAATGTTCTGGTCTGCTGTTGCGCTGATTTGAACGACCCTATAATTAAGCTCCCCGTTGATGGGCTGGATAATTTTCCCACATTAACATGCAAAGCACGCGTTTCACATTCACACATTTTTTTCTATTTTTACAAAACATGATACCATAATACTGGACATCAAAAATGAATCACAAGCATGCCGTTTTATCATTCACACAGTGTAAGGTGTTGAATTGTGCTTTCTATCTAATGACCATGACAGAAAACAGCAATACGAGGATCACAGGAATAATTACAGCTCTGAATGCTCCAGAACTGAGAAGGCTTTCAAATCAGCATCAGCAATCATATTTCTGCACATGAATAGATGAATCATCTTTGTTTCAGTACACCAAAACATTATTAGTGCGTGTTTTTTTCCCCTCAAAATTAAGACCACGTTTCCAATAAGCTTCCTTCGCCTCTGATTTTGTTCTTCATTAACTTCCCTCATTTTCCATTGCTGAAAACTTTGAAATTTGCAACTTCAATTCAGTTAACAGCAGAGAGCCATTTTGAATCGGTTCATTTGATTCTTTTTACACACGACAGCCTTAAGACACACTTGCACGCCTCGCACATCAATGAGCTATGAGAATGAAACCCAGATTGGATTAAAACCATAAAATATATCACTAACTGCATTAAATATGCAACTAGTCATACAGCTGTAACTGCACGAGTAGTAGGCTGTGGGCTGGAAAGATGTCTTACTACAGCTGAAGTAGTGGGGAGACGGTATCCTAGGTGACGGAATGTTAAAATCTAGCGGTTACCCAGGCCACAGGGTCGTTATGTTTCCAGTATGTTTCCAGTATTTTCAGAAAAATAATTTGTCCGTATTGTGTTCCTCTTTCCAGACTAACAAGGGAAGTAATGTTGGTTTGAAGGGAAGTTTGTGTGTCTTCTTCTTTTGTCACCGGCGTAGCAAGGCCTACTGTCGTAGTCAGGGACACAATTAAATTCTGCCAGCTGAGGACTTGTTTATATGCCTCCAAACCAACGGCAGCAGTGGCCGGACGCATTATGTGTTCGGGTTGTCCGTCTGTACGTCCATCTGTATGTCCTTCTGTACGTCCATCCGTATGTCCACCTGTACGTCTGTCTGGACGTCCATCCGTACCTTTCTAGTGAACACGATATCTAAGGAACGCCTGGAGGGATTTTTCTTCAAATTCATTTTCATCGACCTGGGCTCAAGGATGACCCGATTTAGATTTTTGACCTTGAGCACATGTTTTTCAAAATTGACACAAATGTCCACTTTGATTCAAGGATGAGCTGATTCGATTTTGGTAGTCACAGGTCAAAGTTCAAGGTCACTGTGACCTTACGTCTGTCCCATTCTCGTTAAAAGTGATATCTCCCGAAAGCCTGGAGGGCATTGTATTACACCTGGCACAAACATCCACTTAGACTCTAGGATGAACTGATTAGAATTTGGTGGTCATAGGTCAAGGTCACTGTGACCTCACAAAAGTGATGACATTTTGGGACGGACAAGGATGTAAACTGCAACTTGGTAAGGTGGTAATTCTAGTTTGTTTCACTAGGCAGGAAAATGTCCCATGCCACTTTTGGGGATGGGCAGAGCTTCTATGCAAAGCTGCAGAACTAGCAACATGTATCATTCTGGGCAAAGAGCTTCTGTCTTCTGTATGTGCCTCCCTCAAAAGATGCCATTGTCAGAGATTTTGTCACTATACGTATGTTTTCTGTGTTTTCTTCACATCCTGCGTCTAATCTAAGGGTGTTTTTGATTTGATTTTTTTACACCTGGCTGAGCCTGTCCTCACTCATCTCAGCGCCGCGCTATCGCAACACAAAGCTAAATGACATCCAATTGGAGAAATGAAACTAAGTGTCCCGCCTGAGATGTCTTGTTCCCCAGGCAAGTGTGTGGATCTGATCAACCGCAGGATGCTAGCAGCCACTCGAACACTTTTATTAGGATGAATCGTCTAGCCTGCCTTGTGCTGATGACAGTGACACAGGCTGCTTCTCGAAGCCTCAAGGACAGGAGTATAACATCCAACCCTAGATGAAGGCTTTTTTCATTTCAGAGACAGATTGAAAAGGGCCAACTCAGTTAAGTGGCCTGTAAGTGCTTTGAAAGATATAATATTTACTTGGCAGCTATATGCCTCCACCATAAACTCCCATTCCACCTCATGAAAACTCCAATCTTCTCCATTTCTTTGATTCTTTCTTACATCTGTTTCATATTCTCTGTCCAACTCCTTCTCTCTGTCATTATTATACAAGTCAAAAGATAACGCACGTATAGTTGAGGCAGTAAAAAATGAGAAAATTGTCTCATGCATCATTTGCACTCCCCTCCCCCCCCTCTTCCCCGAGTACTTGATACAGCTCCTGATCATGCTAATTAAAGTAGATATCACCACTGATGCCGAAAGAATTAAGAGGTTTTGAAATTAAACTTTCTTTTTTCCAAATCCGCTTCATCTCTTGTGTTTATCACACCACGGGTAATAGATTGAAGACGTGGTTCTATTTGCATTGCTAATTTTTGTTAGAATAAAAATGTTAAATGTGCCCATAGGCTCAGGCCAAATGTAGAAGGAAAGTGAAAGTGAGCTGAGTCTCTGATCAACGTGAGTGGCGATAATTACAAGCCTACAGGTTGGAGAAGTGGGTTTGATACTGATAAGTTCCTGGTTCAAATGCCTGGGAAACAGACTTCTCTGTGGCGGAAAGTGAGAGAAGCAGCACTCCTTTTTCACAAGAAGCTGCGGTAGTTTCCTTGAATGAAACGTATATCCTTCAACTGCCCCTAACTGTTCAATGACCAGCAGTAGACAACTGTGATAACATGAGCAGCTCCCAGGTCTTATCTGAAGTGTGTGAAGCTGTGTTTTGAGGCAAAGAGACTAGCCAAGCTTGGCAAAGCATTCCTGAGTAGATAAAAGTGAATCTTTTTCATCTGTCCGGACTTGAGGAGGAATTTGTGTTGAAATGTTATCGAGCCCTCGTACAACTTGAAAAACAAGCTCTCTGTTTGAATGTGTGTGTGTGTGTGTGCAGCTGTGCTCATTACATACTGTAGGATTGTAGATGTGCTCTGTGGATGTTGACCTGTCGTTGGGCAAGGAGCCAACGGTTTATTTAACTAGAGGGAAAACGTAGTTCCTGTGTTTGTGGTTTCTCTCTCTGCATAACTATGGCATACAAATGAAGTAGACATTGGTGCTGGTCAATGACGGTTATGGAAAGGGAAAGTACAACGTACAATTCTCGAGCCTCCTGCTCTCCAATTGTAACTTCACTTAGAGCAGTTGTCAATCACAGCTGTCAATCATGACGTCTCACCCCCTTTTTATAGCAAACTTATCAGAAAAAATGAACACTTGAATACATCAGCGTGATAAGGACTTCCGAAAATGACAGAAACCATCTTTGGGGAAAAATTATTTGAAGTGTACTTCAACTTTTTTAGTTTGGCCCATGTCCAATCTGCTATTATGACAGAGGGTACCAAGGGTGATCACGGTGTTATGGCTTCACTTTTGGGCAGCTGTCATATCCTCCATCTTTATATACAATCTATGGGTGAACCAGTTCAGAAAAATGTGTCGGTCTTCACAAGCTGTGTCTAAAATGTGAAATGGTATTTCTGCAACAGTCAGATGGATTTTGTTTCCTGTCAGAGTCCAACCTGGCAGACAGTCTTGTCATGCAGGAGAGGAATTAACGCCTGAAGCCAGATTGAAAACTACTTGGACTGCTATTACACCCATTTATGACTAACGAGTCCCTCTCCATCACACCGCTTAGAGCTCATTTATTTTGAACTGTACTTTGAACTGTTACCTAATGACAAAGTTGTCCACAGCTAATGCAGTTCCCCCGCCCCCTGTCTCATTGCCAAAACTTCCAGTAGGCCTGTCTCCATCCATCAGAACAAGCCTCATCAGGGCAAGCCAGGCACTCGTATCAGAAATAATGTGCTCTTTAGAATGGGACGGCCATAATGTTCTTCACAGATTGAGGTATTAACTGACTTCATACATCACCCGCACTGCAGGATCTGAGGGCTAGTTTGACAGAGAAGCACTTCTGGGGCGATCTGGAGGTACTCTGCATACCATAGGTAGCTAATGATCAAGATAACTGCAGTGTACTAATGGGAAAAGTAAGGAAGGGTTTTCCTCATGGGTGTAAAATAGAGGTCAGGTTGTTTCAAAGTTCTTCACACAGATCATTAAAATGTATAGGATGGCGTTTATGCATGAGGGGAAAAGACATGGGATGTTACATATAGATAGTATGGGAAAGAGGTTTAGTAGAGTAAATGAGGCTAAAGGTCAAGAAAAGAAGAAAGAGAGAGAGGGATATGAGTGGTCAGTATCAAACAAAGATAAAGGAAACTGACCTCCTTCCCCAAGAAATGTTCGTTGCTGCGTTGGAAAGGCCTCTGAAACAACAATTGAGGAGCTTCATTCCAAAAGCAAGATATCTTCTGTAGTACAAAGCCCTGCAGCTGAAATGGTAAAGGATAAAAAAGCTCAGTGTCTTCAGTGTTTGCAGATACTTTTCAAAGTGTGCGGATACTCTACTGAGAAGTTCCTTCTTACAGAGCCAGTTTGAGAGGACTGGTTCCCACAGGTATCGACTTGGTATTCTTGGACTGAATGTACTTTGACTGATGATGGACATTTGGCAGCCCACCATTTGAAGCTGCATCGCTTTTTTACCCTTTTTTATGTCCAGGGTGGTTGCTACTCCTCTGTGTTACACCATCTGTCAGTGTGCTTGGGGTGACCAACACATCCTGAAAACTAATAGCTAAATTGACATTAAGTGCACATGCGCTCCGCCCCAAAAGAAGAGACCATTCGTCATTTAGACACAAAATGTGGGGTGTGCAGTCTCAAGGGCCAGATAGCTCCACACCAGAGTTTGTATGGAGGGAATGCTCTGACCTCTACGGGTTGAAAGTTACAATTCTGAACTTCTGTCTACATCGAGAACTTGTGAACACACTCAGCTTTGATGTAGAGTTGCACTATAATGCACTGTAAAGTGCTTTGGTGTAGGATGTTGAAGTCAGGGCATCGAGTCACCACTAGTCAGTGGTAGTTAGCAGTAGAAGCTATAAACAAAGCCTGGATGCAGCCGTAATCATCGCACAGCATTTGCGCTGGCCATTCCTCCTCCCCACAGGAGCAAACCCTTTAAAGAATAACATTTCAACCTAGACCCTATTTTCCCATGTATTTGTCTCTAAGTGACGAATAGGGACAACAGTTTCTGAAACTGGTCCAGTATTGAGGGAGAATGCTGCAGCCGCCAGCCGTTAAACAAGCTGTAATGTAATCAGTAGGGGCAACCTGGCACCGTCAATTTACACCCATCAAATGTGCTTGTTTTTGCCACTGACATGCTCAGATTGTTATTATAAGTGTCTGAGAACATTATGGAAAGGACCCTACAGAGAAATAAAACGTTTTCTTACCTTTTGCTTTCCATTTGTTATTGTGTCATGTTGCCGGAAAAATAACGGTGGAAATGTGAGTGAAAGTAGAGAGAGGAGTGCCACGGGACACCAGTGTTGTCAGAGTTTGTTGTGTTGGACTACAGAAAGCGTAGCTTAGTGTTATCTTAAAGATTTTCAGTGTCATGGCTCATTATTTAGATGATTTCAACAATATGGATGCGACGTAAGATTTAAGATCGAGGCTTCTCTCAGAGCGAGACACACAATAACAGACAGACCGGATCAAGCGAAAGATAAGGAAAACGTTTCATTTCTCTGTAGGGTCCTTTCCATAATGTTGTCAGACACTTATAATAAAAATCTGAGACTGTCAGTGGCAAAAACGAGGACTTTTAGTGGACGTAAACTGACGGTGCCAGGTTGCCCCAAATAATTACATTACAGCTTGTTTGGCGGCTGCAGCGTTCTCTCTCAACACTGGACCAGTTTCAAACAGTGCTGTCCCTATCGGTCCCTTAGACACAAAAACATGAGGAAATAGGGTCTAGGTTGAAAAATACCGAAGTTATCCCTTAAATTTGATCGACCAATAACCTTTCTCTTGATGCCACAATCAGGTCACACTTGTGCTAACTTCTCTGATCTACCAAATGATTGTTTTAATAAAACCCCCTATCCCTTTTTATATCTCAAAAACCTTTTGTTACTTTTAGTCTCAGGAAAGTGTTGGTTTTATTATTGTTGTAAAGTCAGTTTTAGGTTGCACTGGAGAGGTTGCCATTTCTCTTTTATGATACCTACAGATTACTCTGATACCAGCAGCACAGTGTTGTGTGTGCTGCTGAGTTTCCAGCCCTTCTTTTCTTACCCAACAGTACCAATAATACACAGTAACACCTGCTGGGTGTTGGGTGACCTCATACTGGCAGTGGCACACAGATATACGCCAAGAGAGAAGGCTGAGTACAAGAAGGAAAACCTGAGAAAACAAGGTAAAAAGACACACATTCCTACCCTGAAGATATCATCATATCGAAACCACCTATCTTCAGAATAGGAGTGAACCAAAGTAGAAGCCACTCTCATTTGTATAAAATGGCACTAAAATATAAAATTGTACCAATTGTCCCCAAAGTAAACAGGCATATATAGAAGCTAGGGGTGTAACGATACGATTTCAACGATTTTAAGGACGATATTTGGCTCATCTACAGCAATATGATATTAAGATTCAATGATTTTAAATCAATACAGTAACTTTTTTTGCCACAAATTCAATCAGTGTGACTATGAAATAAATATCTGGATACCGGACAGTGCAGGTCAGGATTTCTCAAAGACTTTCTTGTAAGGGAATCAGAGATAAATTAATTATGGATAAAAACAAGTAAACAATTAATGGCAAATACATACACCTTTTATCTTAAAAACAATAAAAAAGTGCAACTGCAGGACCTGCTGATTCAGTTCTCAAGATACAAGGCAGTGCAATATTTAAGAAAAAACTAAATAAATCAACTTCTATTCCAGTTAAATGAACAGTGATTTAACCTCCTGCTTCTGTCCTCATTTTCAATATAAACAGTAGAGCAATAATACAGTGATCAACCGCTTATAGTGATCAAAAAGCTTGGGATACTAATCATTCCTATACAAACGCTGTTTAAATAATTTGCTTGTAGTAATCATGTAGTCCACCTACAGTGTTCATTTGGGGTCTTTTCATACATGAAAACATACGGAACAACATTTTAAAACTATGTTAGACTAACTCCCTTGATAATTTGCCTTGCGGACCGTCTGCTTTCCGGCTGGATACGTGAGGTGGCTGATGCTTTGTGTACATCGATATCATGACGGGGAAAAGGAAAGTCATTCTCACTGAATGAAAAACCGACAGCGCACGGGGAAAGCACCTGTGGAAGAAAGCCGCCGCCGTCTCAGAGGACAACTTGCCGAGTACCTATCGATGTAGTTGGATTGTAGGAATATAAATCGATAAATCGATGTAGTAGATGAATCGTTACACCCCTAATAGAAGCTATAGTTGACTTTATTACTCAAAGCTTTGGGTCTATTTACAGTATGTGTTGGATCAGATTTAGGCACGCTCCCGTCTGCTGTATGTGAGCTATATATAGACCAGCATGCAAAGCATTTCATCATGTAATCCCAGTCTTCTGCTTAGTATCACGCGTGATAAATTGTTGGCCCCAAGGGGGAGATTCGAGAAGACTGAATGTGTGCACACTAATTGTGACGAGGAAACAATTCAGACCAAAACAGTGTCTCCCTAGGACATTTTTCAGCTGCGTTCTTAGGTCTTTTCTTACAAAAGCACAAAGAGAGTACCTGAATGAATGAATGGAGGATAAATGGGGAGCACATGCACATTGGGCCATATATTCTAACCTCTCCAAGGTTGGCTTCAAGATTGGAAACATAGGACCTGATGTACATTGTTCCTTACAAGCTCAACTATTCCCTTTGGCTCCAGCTGCCAATGGCAGTGCCCTGGGAGACAGTGAAGCGTGAAGCTGGAAGAGGAGAGGGAAAACTTCTTTAGGTCATCCAGGGCAAACACACACAGGCAGTTGCTCACACCTACAAGAGAGGAGGGGGTAAAAAAAAATATCTGTCAATGCTGGTAGTCAGGAAGAAATGGTTAAAAACTCCTGGGAGCAAGCAAGACACACACGTGCGGAAACACATGCACACTCTCACCTTTCCAGTGACCTTGTTTCCATTTTTTTTTTTTTCAATTACTGAACTTCACATCTGCCGATCATTTTTCAATCGAGCGTGAAACACAGCCAGCTTGTCTCCGCTCAGCATCAACGGCGTTCTTCACATTATGCAAATCAGGCCGGGATCAGAAGATTGGGAGTGGTCCCACAATCTCAACATCCACAATGGTGCGCAATGATGATAATAATGAGGGCGATGGTGTGGTGGTGTGCGTTACCATAGTTACGATACGAAGTTGCTTTAAGGGTAACAGCTGGAGCTGTAGGAGGATAGATGTGTAATCTAGATGGAACAGAGAGAGAGCGAGCGCACTACTGAGGTGGAGATGGAGGCCGATGATGAGAGACACAGAAAAATGATTTCACCTGCTCAGCAAAGTGTTTGGATTTGGGCTGCAGTTAAAGTTTATAGGAAATAAGCAGCATCGCTGCTTCATGTTTCTTCTATGATGTAATCGCGTGCAAAGACGGTATTTATTTGAGAAATGATACTGTTATGCAGATGTTTTTAAAAGCTTTCAAATAAGTCTGTCAATCGATTCAATTGTTTAATTGCGATTAATCGCATGATTCTCCGTAGTTAATCGCAAATTAATTGCACGGTTTTTATCTGTTCAAAATGTATAAAGGGAGATTTGTATTATTTAATACTCGTTATCAACATGGGAGTGACCAAATATGCTTGTTTTATGCAAATACATGAATATATTTATTATTGGAAATCAATTAACAACACAAAACAATGACAAATATTGTCCAGAAACCCTCACAGGTAAAAATATGCTCAAATCATAACATGGCAAGCTGAAGTCCATCATGCAACAACAGCTGTCAGTGTGTCAGTTTGCTGACTATGACTTGCCCAAAACGGCATGTGATTATCATAAAGTGGGCATGTCTGTAAAGGGGAGACTCGTGGGTACCCATGGAACCCATTTTATTCACATATCTTGAGGTCAGAGGTCAAGGGACCCCTTTGAAAATGGCCACGTCTGTTTTTCCTTGCCAAAATTTAGCGTAACTTTGTTGCGTTATTTAGCCTCCTTCCCGACAAGCTAGTATGACATGGTTGGTACCAATGGATTCCTTATAGATTTAGTTAATTTATGTTTACTAGCTTCAAATGATGCCAGTATCTTCACTCTAGCTTAAAAACTGAGCCTGCTACAACCTTGATCCGAAATCGCAAGTTGCGTTAAAGAAATTAGTGGTGTTTAAACAAATTTCGCATTAACTTTGACAGCCCTACTTTTAAAATGACACATGGAGTAAATGTAGTTGATGCAAGTAGCTCAGTTTCTCAGGCCTCTCTGTAAACAGATTTACAGGCACTGGTGAGAATATGAAATTCAATGCCAAAAAGTCTACTTTTGCATAATTCATCCATGAGCCTGTTAAACGAAAGTTAAAATGGGGAACAATCATTTTGTTCTCCGTGTCAACAATTGTGAGGAGACTGCGTGCAGCGAAGGTTGGGACCCCGGCTGTGCCGACGAGCTGGCCTCATGGAAATTCATGCTTTTTTTTTTAGACACAGTGCAGTACTATTGTCACTGATTTATAATTGGTATTATAAATCATATTATTTAGCAGTCCAGAGTTCCAGGATTTACCTTTCGAAGGCTAAGGAAAGTGACCTTGCCCCTATTTAAGCTTATCAGCAACAAAAGAAAGTGAAATAGCTCATGCATGCCTTGTGCATGTAGTGAATTCCTGAGCTTGTTCAGCTCTGACTCCACTAAGAAAGTTAGTCATGTCCTGACCCTCGCTCATTAAGTCTTATTAGCAGTCCTGTCATGTGGTGACCCACCAGAGGTTTGGCTCCTGCCCCTGTTGGGGCTCAACCTGAAGTTTCAGAAGCATTGGTTTCGATAATGAGTAACAGTGTTGTTTGGTCGGTAATGATAATGAGGAGTTGCCATTAGGGATACTAATTTAGATTTATTTATTTTTTTGCACCAGCTATTCTCCTTTAAGTGACAAGCCGCTCCTCTGAGAGTTGCTCAGCTTTTTATTTAATTTGTAATACTTCTTTTAACTGTTTAATAGCAATAGATAGCATTAATCAGTCAAAATTCATAATGTTGGTTAACGGTTAAACGTTAGTTGCTATTGGTGTTTGTGTGTCAGGATGTGAATGAATATTACTGTCAGTCTTTATAATAAATTGACCAGGTAAGCCAGAGTTGGGCGTAGTGTGGTTTAGTCTTGCTTTAAATTTCCATGTATTGAGAACTTAATGCCTCTATTCCGTTACATTCAGCTGGCAAGCTTGAAAATTCCCATCTTTTTACATGAAAGCGCTTTTACAACCTTTTACAGTTGAAAGCATAGACTGTATATAACAAGTGGACATAGTCACCATGACGTCACCCATTGGTTTGAGGACTGCGGCTTTGAAGCCTCAAGTTCAGCATGTTGGTTTTTGGTCGTTGCCATGTTGGATTTTTGCAACCAGAAGTGACACGAAAGGGTGGAGCTAGGTACAACTGAACAGAAAATAAGATATTTTTAGGCAACCAAAATGTTACAATTAACTTTCATGAACTGAAAATACACCGTGAAACGGTTAAAGTTGTACCAGAAAAACATGGACAACAAACTCAACATGAATGAACATCATGCTGTATTGAAGAAGACTTGAAACATAATATTTACTGAGGTAATAAATCAAGTGAGAAGTAGGGTCATTTTCTCATTGACTTCTATACAATCGGACTTCTTTTTCCAACCAAAGGAGTCGCCCCCTGCTGGCTATTAGAAAAATACAAGTTTAAGGCACTTCCGCATTGGTTTCACTTTTCAGAATTGGATGTTGCCGCGTGGTTGAAAGTGAGAAACTAGAAAAGTCCATTAAAGTCTTGAGCATTTTAGGACATAAAGCAAGATCACAAGAAGAAACTACAATGGAAAGATGATGCGACTGAATCAGTATTCTGCTTTAAATGAATACTTTTCAGATACTTTAGCACATGTATACTGTATATGAAGTGCATCCACCTGTTCCACTGGGGTATTTCAGCTGTTTAGCTTAAAAGTGTCAGTTTCTTTGACAAACTGAGTCTAGTTACTCGCTCTGACTCACTTTAAGTGATGCTGGAGGTAAAGAAAAAACAATTTCAGTCTTCAGTGCAGCTCTGAAGCAGAGTCTGTAGTGGCGTAGCCGAGAGCGAAGCATCGGCCCGTGAGCTCGGCAAAGAGAAATCCAGCGAACGCTGTCAGCTTTGATACCGTTCTTCCAGGAGAAGCTGAGGCTTTGGAAGGCACTCCAATTACAGTGAATTCGCATGGGAAAGCAAAGAATGTATCGCCGCGTAAGCCTGCCAGCCGGTCCTGTTTTATGCTCCGTATAAGTTTAAAAGATCCGTCTGAGCGTGGTTCTACCTGCGTGACTGCATGCATGAATGAAAACGTGTGTCAAGAGTGCAAGCGAGGCCCAGTCGGACTTTGGCAGTGTGTCAGAGAGTTTGCTGACGGAGAGACTCATATCAGCACGCAGAAAGGATGGATTGGAGAAGGGGAAAGTGGCGTAATTTGAAAGAGGACCAGACACTAGCTTCATGCAACCTCCCCTCTGATGTAGCAATGACATTTTCTGCATTTCTGCAAGAAAAAAAAACTTATGACTGTTTAAAACTGCTGGTCTATTTACAGGATTTTAATTGACAGCTATTTTAATAATCAACTGTGTAAAATGTAAACCATTTGTAGGATTCAGCTACTCAAGGCAGAAGCAGATTTTCTCAATTTCATCTCACGTCTTTGCTGACAAGCTGCAGGTTGGCACATGCGGATTGAGATATAAAGCTATGTATTTACCCATATTTTGGCGAAAAATAAGTCAGAACGAAAGTTAAGTCAGTCTGAGAACATGAATGGACAGTGAAAGAGAGGATTATGCCGCTGGAGTGAATTAAAACATTTTGGTGGATGTATTGAACATTTCTTCCTTGCCTTTTAAAACGGGTCACTGTCGGAAATCCACTGAAACCGACATATGGATTCAAGGCGACCACGGCCACTGTGTGCTCTGTGAGGGACGACACTTTATTACACTTACCTTTCAAATGTGGTGTGTGTGGTGAAAGACCATCTCCGATTATTGACACAACTAGACAGGCAACGGCTGCAGCAATCAGTAAGTCATATGTTGGTGTGTTGAGCCAGCCTGGGCAGCGCTCAGACTTCCTCGCTGGCAGCGTTCTCTCCTGCTCCTCTTTGCTGAGGCGCCCAAGTCTTTTCATTTCAGCTCGCTTTAACTCCCTGAAGTTGAAACAAATATCAGGAGCAAAGCAAGCTGCCAGTCAGCCTCGGCCTCAGCTTCCCTCTGCTGTTTTTTTTTTCCCGTGGTCTGCTGCTGCACGCGCAGGAGTCTGGGTCAGCGCCACATCAAAGCGTCCACAACAGCCGTTGTGAGACTGTGGCAGCATTTGCAACTGGTCAGAGTCTACAGGGACAGAACACTGGGATGGCAGTGCCTCGTTTGTTTTTTGTTCTTAAACATCTATCTTTTAAAAGTCCTTCTCCTGGGCACAAAAAGCCCCCTGCCCAATTGCCCCCTTTTATTTAGCCTTCTTTTGTTTTACTCACTTTGTGTTGGATGCTTTTTTTTTTGCACAAATGGTAATCTGATCTCACTACAAACTAAGCTTGTGGTGTAGAGAAAGGAGTGGTGCAAAAGTTTATTTAATTTCATGCAAATAAAGGTGTTGTTTGCTGGCCAATCAACCATTCGATTGGACAAACAGGACATCTGGATTCAAACCTGCAAACTCGCGTCCACGAGCCAGCTGCTCCACTGCAAACTATAGCCGCATCAGTGTCTGACTGTTGTTGGATGGCGTCACCAGATGTGAGGGGATTTATTTGAATCCCTGTGATAAAATGGGAGACAAGGAGACTCTTTTTTTTAAACCTTGAAACCCTTTGGAACAAGTGAAAATTAGATTACTCCTCCACTCTCTGTGGATCAGTTAAATAATGATGTTGCAGCATTGAAGGAATTTTTAATTTGCACAGAGGCGCTTTGACGAAAACTCCCTTAATCATGGCCCTTTTTTTTATCAGGAGAAACATCGATGGGGGAAATTTACGATGCCCTTTGCTAATGGAAATGCCTCAATGGAATGTTTGATCTTTGCTTGTGAGGGAAATGAAAACCAGATTGTGTTATTGGGGGAATATTCTGAAGAAAGCATGACTGAATTAAATCAGAATGTGCTTTCAAGATTGAGACGAACGATATGCCGAGTTGAGCATCTTCTCTTCGTTGCTTTAACCTTGCTTTTCCTATGAATACTGTTGAGAAAGCCTTATCTAGAGCTGCTCTAATGGAGGGGATCACTGAGGATCACTATCGCTAGTGCAATTTTCTCTATTCCATATCATATGTTACCTGTCTGTGGAGAAGAAGCAAGCTTTTTTCTCTGTTGGCCCGTATGACTCTTTCCGAATTTCGGTTCTCAGTCTTCCGCCACATGAAGCTCAGAGCGCTCTTTGCTTTGTAGATACAAAAAGACCCATTCTGAATTTAGGTTTCTCCGCCAATTAACGACCCCACATCGTCTGATTGAGGCATCTCCCTTCATATCAGCATCGCACCACCAAAAGATTCAGGAATCTCGCTGCTGAGTGCTGGACTTTTTCATTCTCGTTTCCTCGTAATTTTGTTTAGACAAAGGGTTTCCCCCTCCCTCCTCCAAATCCATTTGAATTCACCAGCAAGTGCTGTAAGAGAAATCCAATTTTGGATGGCCACCAGTGGACGAACAAAGAGGGGCATTTGCATGGAGTGCAGGGGGGAAATGGTGTGTTGTGTGTGTGTGTGGGAGATGAGACCCAGAACTACCCCCGATTGCTTTACTAATCTGGATATTGAATAGGTGCCGCGATGGAATGTCATTGAAGCGCCCATAGAAATTACTCTGAAAAGAGAAATTGGCTAAATAAACCAATAAAAAACCCCAAAATAATGAAATGGCAAGGAAGGTGAGGCAGGAATTATGAGCTTGATATTACATAAGTGAAAAGGTTCGCATTATTTTTACAGACCTTTTTTTAAAGCTTTTAGTTCAGTGAAAGCTGCTTTCCAGAATGAAATGGACTTGGAAGTGAATTGGGGTGTGACTATAGGTCAGGTTTGAAAGCATTTTGAGAGCAGAAATGTTCCGCTCTTCTGACTTGTCGGCTATACATTGGAGGGAATAAGAACATAAAATAACAGTGGTTACGGTCAAATTTGTCACTCAAATCAAAATGTGCAGAAATAACTATGATCTGCTCTGAAAGTAGAAAGACTCTTGGCAGTTATAGGTCAGTGGCATCGCAGTTATCAGTGGTCTATGGGGTCTGTGACCAAGAAGGAAGGCCACTTATCTATCACCCTGGACAAATGGGTTTCTCATTCAGTTGACCACAAGAGGGGTGTGGCTGCATTCCATTCCTTTCACGAGCTGAGTGATTGCACTGGAGCGTCCCACTCCACATCTTTCAGTCTGCTCTTTGAGCTGCATTTTCACAATTGAGACTGAGCTTTATATATTTCTTTATGCTAACTGCAGTACCTGTGAGGGTTTCTGGACAATATTTTTCATCGTTTTGTGTTGTTAATTGATTTCCAAGAATAGATATACTGTATACATACATTTGCATAAAGTAAGCATATTTGCCCACTCCCATGTTGAAATGTTAATCACGATTAACTATCTTAATCAATTGACATCCTTACTGATAAGGTGTCAGAAGTCTGATAAATTATGAAATAATGATCAACAGATGAATCCTTGGTGAAAATAATCGTCAGTTGTTGCTGTCCTAATTTAGATTTTATTTACTTTTGTATTTGATGATGATAGAGCTGAAGAATATCTCTCTCTCTGCCCCCGGAGCTTTTCCCTCCTCTTGTTTCCCTGCTGGGAAACCAGCTGATAAGATTGTGGAACATGGAGCCTCTGGCCACATCTCGGTTAATCGCACAGGTCCTCCTTACTTGCTGTGCAGATGAATGCGTGCTGTCGGTGCTTCTTATAACAGCAATACCACGAGATAAGATAGCTGAGCCGAACAGAGGAACTCTTGAGTCTTGAATATCAGTAACCGTGCAGAGGAGACACAGAGTTAGTACAGTACCAGATACCACAGCCCGCCCTCCGCTGACTCTCTGTGAGGTTCCTCCCTTGGCAGGTTGTTGCTTTGTTTGGCTTTTGGGTGGAATAATCTCCCTGGAAGAGGAACACCTGCTGAGGAAAGTGTATCCTGGAGCATCCTCCCTCTTTATATGTATGTGTTTTCTTTTCAGAAGACATTTGTCGGTGAAAACCCTTGTTTTTCTTAGTATGTGTGTCTCTACTTGTATGTACATGCCTGTAAGCATCCATGATTTTGTGTATATGTCCCAGAGTTGGTGTTTTTTTTACTGCAGGGGTGTGTGTTTCTGTCTGATAAGTGAGCTTGTGGCAGCAGTGGCAGCCCAAGACAATAAAAAAAGACCATTTCCTTGACTCTGCAGGGAACAGGAATGCTGCGGTCATCACTCTGATGCCCACAATACTGTTTGCCTTCATAGACGGCGCAGAAGTAAAGGCCACTGTGGCCAGCTACCACCGTCTTTGTTAGCTGTGGGGGGAAAAAAACAGAAAGAGCTCTCTTCCCTGCAAGAAAAAAGTCTGGAAGTAAGAGGGGGTGTTCATGCTTTGGTCTCTAATTCAGAATGAGGGCTCTCATCCAAAGTGCCTTACATTAGCCTGATTGAATAACATTTCTAGTAAAAATGGCCCCGGTGGGAATAAAACTCTGATCCCTAAAAGCGCCGGTTCCTGGCTCTACCCAGTAAGCTACAGCACTGCTGGTGAATCATAGCAAGATGATACCACAAAGCTGTGAGACACGCTAGTGGTGAGGAACTGATAGTCGGTTACATAACAGGCATTTTCACATTTTCGGACTTGCGGGTCTGGAGGGAAATAATAGCCGGTGTCACATCCAAACAACCCTAATGGCCGATAATGAGCAACTGGGCCTTGCCAGCACAAAGAATAGATGTTTCTATTTTCCCTTCCTGTCTCCTCAGCAAGCTCGGTGTAACAACAAGGGAAGAGTAATACAAATGCAACTTTCTTTGTTGCATAAACATGTATCTGGAGGTAGAAATGTACATCTTATTTTGCTGAATATAGTAGAGAATACTGGTCAGGTCAGTTTTGTAAACCAATTTGGCACGCCGGACTGTTACTGATATATTATCGTTACATTCTGATGAGTTGCCTGCTGTATCATGTGACTGCAGTGGTACAGTTGCTGCATACTGTCATTCATAACTACTGTTTATCTAAAGTCCCAGTTCATTCTGGTCCATTCTAGTCTCTGAGCTATAGGGATGTCACGATACCAGAAATTTAGTAGGTGATACCAGTACTAGTGAAATTCCACGATTCTTGATTCCCAATTTGATACCAAGGTAAAAATCAACACCAAAAAAATAAATCCCATGTACTTCAATATACACTCCTTTATTACTGTTTGCATACTGTCTTCTGTGAGTTTATTATTTATCCGTGATGATCCGCCTCAACGTTCTCACCAAAAACTACATTTTATAAGATTGCATTTGAACACATCATGATAAGGTTATTATTTACTTTCGCCCGATACTCGTTTTAACTGACTAGACACAAATAATACAAATTTACTGAACACAAAAAG
The DNA here is from genome assembly GCF_043250625.1 of Sebastes fasciatus. Lineage (NCBI taxonomy): Eukaryota > Metazoa > Chordata > Actinopteri > Perciformes > Sebastidae > Sebastes > Sebastes fasciatus. The sequence continues at coordinate 13,532,578 of NC_133799.1, forward strand.
CAATAAATTACTGATTACATGATCCTGGTAATGTTTTTATTTTACTAAAAAAAAGATTTCTCCTCCGTTGCAAGCCGATGTGTTTCTGTATGGGCTAGGATCGGCTGGTTGTATTCCCCAATGCCACACCAAACATGTAGGATCCTGTTCTGTTTTCTTTTAAGGTGTAGGCAGTCATGCAAGTAAAAGTGCATGCAAGCGTTACACGGCAAAGCTACGCATCAAGCATGTTTTCAATGGGAGTAAAAATGTCTAAATGTTTCTGACCCTACTGGTGGAAGCATCATTTTCTGTGGGTTCATTTCAGCAGCATTGAGGATACAGCAGCAATAATGAATGAAGCCAGGAGCAGGCAAATTCCTGTGGAGACCTACTTCATAATGCAAATTAACTTTTACATTAAATCACATTAAATCTATTTGGCAGACGCTGTTGTCCGAAGTGACTTACAATAAGTACATTCAAACCACGTAAGAGCAAGAGCTACATTTCATCCAAAATTGTGAGTGTATCCCTTTTAAACAAATAACTACAAGCATGTTCAGTGCTGCAGTAGAGTTATGTAGTCTGCCGCAACAGGATGACGATGACCCCTAAACTACAGCAACACTGGAGTGACATCAAAAATGTAGAAGTCCATCAAGAACATGCAAGCGTGCGAGTAACTTCAATCCCCTCTGAAAACGTGTGTAATGACTAGAAGATATCAGCTCACAGACACTCACAGCTTGAGCAAATCCACAAGTGGGAATGGGTGAAAATCCCCAAATCCAAATGTGCCAAGCTGATCCAGACACCTCCACACTGGAGCTGGAAGCCGTACCCTACCTGGAAATATTGACTCGGGAGATTGGGTATTAAAACAGATATTTCATCCTCACTTTCAGTACTTTTAAATAAATAATAAGTCAGGCTGCAGCTCCACACAATGCAGAAAAGGTGTTCCGCTACCTCAAGGCCCTGTATCTTTTAAATAGAGAATTGTGATTATATAATCATGTGTTGAAATGGTTTGAAAGCTCTATTTACCCAAGGCCTAGTGGAATATTACAGTGTATAATCTCCTCATTAAGCTGCAATAGATCTGCCTCTGGGTACTCCTCAGACCTCCCTTGTTGGCAGGTACCACTGTTTATAATCCCCAACTAATACTTCACGGAATATTTGATATTGTCGTGTATATTTAGCGCTCATCAGCACAAGTGGAAGCTGACTCGTCCTCTAAAGCAATGGCGTTCCCCTAATCCAAAGCTAATTGCCCTTGTAAAACACATTTTAGCATTGTTAATAATATTGTAGGGAAAGAACATGACACACTTTATATGATCCACTTTGAGTGATTTATTAAATGCGATTTGTGCTAATGAAAAAAGCCTTTGCAGTCCCCTCTCGAACTCATATTTCACCCCGAGGTGTATTTGATGTGTACAAACAGGACGTCCGCCTTTAGTGCCTGTCAGATACATTGTGGGCGACTTCATTAAACTGCCAATTAAAGCTGTAAGAGCCGATAATCCTTTTGCTGTGTCTTCTGAAGGGCTTTATCATGACAGCCAGTAACTGCCGTTCGGCCCACGCTGTAATTTAATTCCAGCCAAGACCACCTTGTCAACAGCAGAGGATCCTCCCTGTAATTGGTTGTGTGGTGGTGTTGCTTCTTTTTCGCCTCCTGTTTGCGATCGTGCGTCCCTACAAGTGTGTTTCATACTGAGGTGAGGATATTAAAGCTGCAGTGGGACACACACAAAGATTTTGGCGTTATAACATTGGTGTTATGGAGATGTGAAATTGGTCCAGCTCATGGCTGGCCTGTTTTGCTGAGGTTTCCGGTGTGTAGTGCAGTGCTGTGATATGGAGGATGTGGAGTCTGACAACTTGGCTCTGCAACAGTGTGTATACAGGATGCCATGACTTTCTGAACCAACAACCCAAGTCCAGACTCCAGACACTCTAGCCAGCTTCTAAAACATTTATTTTCCTGGACACTGTCCTCACCTGGAAGATGACATGAACATTGGCCATTTGGTCAAACGTGACCTATGTGTATGTTTTCCTGACAATTGACCTCTTGTAGCCAGAGACTGTTGGTCACATGTCCATGACCATGAACATATCCCCATACAAATGTTTGTATGACATCTTACAAAAAGTTATTACTCATTTTTTGTGCGTTTTCCAACGAATGTTCAAGCAACACGTGACGAATGTCCAGCGACACATGTCAATTTGCGTTCGTTACATGCATACAGTCTTTTCAAAATAAACATCCGTCTTCACAGGAAACTAGGTTTGGGGTTAGGTTAAGGCAACCAAACCACTTGGTTAGGTTTAGGAAAAAATCGTGGTTTGGGTTACTTAAGAACAGAAGTTACATGACAAGTAAGTCAACATTTGGGTTGAAATAACTCCGGAAGTGGCGTAACATAAGCATGGAAGTTACGTGACAATTAAATCAACTTTGACTTCTGGTATCACACGGGACATGAACACCGGTCTCCTATGCGAGAGTCTGGTGTTTTTTGACCCACCCATCCACCCCGATCTCATCCCCAGTCTTTACTTAAACTTAACCTAAAAGTCCATACAGTAAAATTAAGGTTTTAACTACTGAACTGAAAATGGTTCTTCTGGTGGTTTCTTGAATCCTCCGTATTTGCTATAGAAGAATTTGATCCACAAACAACCTTTTAGCTTAAACTTTCTTTAAAGAACCCTCTCAGTAAATGGTTACTACAGAACCCTCAAAGAAATATACAAACTGATTCTTTCAGACTGTTTCTGCTGCCTCAAAGAATGTTTTATTGAAGCCTTTTTAAAAATCACAATACACCCAATACTGGCAGTGGAAATTTAATTTTTTCATCTGCTTACAGTTCATTTGTGATCCCTGGAGTTGGGAATAATAGCCTCTTATTCACCTTTTATTCATCACTGCCTATACATAAAATAATGGTAGTACTTAGAGGTAGAATTATTTTTTAGCCCCGTCTCAGTCTTCCTCCTTTTATGTCTTTGCTATTTTCATCTCCTGTTACTCTCTTCTTGCCCTCCCTCCTTTTCCTTTTAGCTTTGCTGGCCTTTCTGGTATATTCAGACCACAGACAGCGCCTCGAGTCCGTCAGAGTTTGAGTAGTAAATGGTCCCGATGCTGGAATAAAATGCTTTTTATTAACTGCACGGTGAAAGAATCAAACCTCCTTTCCATAAGTGCAGAAATAGATAAATAAAAAAATCGGAAATGTCCATGGAGAACAGCAGTCACCCCCTATTATAGCTACTGTAGACTGAGAACACACACACACATAGTGTCATTTGGCATGTGTCACTTAGGAATTTCGACTGACTGGCAGCCTTTGACATGGTAATGAGTGTGTCTCTCATCGGACCAGACGTTCACTGACAGAGAATCTTTATACAAAAGGTTAGTTTAGATAGACGGACAGTTTAAATCAAGACCATCAGACCTAATTGCAGCATATATGCCAAGGATGGGGAAAAAATCTATTCATCTATGTATCGCGTTTTTTGTGTTTACGATTTTAAAATGTATTTTTCAATGCCAGAACTGATATATTTGCTTCATTTAAGGAAAATGTCTTTATTCTTTGATTAAAAAGAAAAAAGAAAATGATGACAATGACTGCCATATTTGAGTTCAGGACATCTCGGACTACATAAAACGAAAATCAAACATTTGTACTGTATTGATTTAGACATTTTCCAAAGTAAAAGTCCTTTGAAGTGTATGATTCAACTTTTCTCCCATGGTCTTGTGTTAAAAAAAGGTAACATAAATCATAATATTGAATCGCATTACACATTTGGCTCAGTGCTGTCTGGTTTAAATAGATTTGTGTCTGAAATTACAAGCTGCAGCTCTCCAGTGAGAGAATGAACCGATAGCATCTTGAAGTTGTTGGAGTTTAGTGTCATCTCTGGTCCCAAACAGACTCTGTAGACACCCAAAACATTTGCCGTCAAAGTCTTGTTTCTATTGGAACTAGTCCTTTGGAAAAGTACAAAGAGATAAAGAAACATTGTTGATTTCCGATTTGACATATTTATAGACAGAAATAGCACACATAATGAATTAGATGCAGATGGAATCTGTATTATATCCCTCTTGGTATCACGTTGTGTTTGAGTCAAACGAGTGGAGGAGAGGAAAAAATAGTTTCCATAACCTACTTTCTGGCCCTTCAGGCTTTTCATCCTGCTGTGCTCACTCAACAGGTAGTGTCGATATACTGATCTGGGTACTCAAGTGTCACCGCATCCTACAATTAGAATCTCTTTGGTGTTGATGCAGAAATGATGTTTGGTACAAAAAAAAGTTTCTTTGTTTTGATGCAATGCAGCTTTGTTGACAGTTGTCTCCAATGTAATGTGGCAGTAATTTAGACTTTGCACTTTACTTTGTGAATATAACAGAATTGGGGATACTGTCCCAGTTCCAATGTTTTATTGATATCAGGGCTCTCAAAGTTAATGCGATAATAAGGCGTTAACGCAAATTTGTTTTAACGGCACTAATTTCTTTAACACATTAACGCAACTTGTGATTTTTAGGTTGTAGTGGGCTCAGTTTTAAAGCTAGAGAGATACTAGAGATACTGGTATCATATGAAACTAGAAAAACCTGAGGAATCTATTGGTACCAACAACGTCATACTAGCTTGTCGCAAAGGAGGCTAAATACTGCTCCAAACTTAGGCTCGATTTTGGTGAGGAAAAACTGTCATGGCCATTTTCAAAGGGGTCCCTTGACCTGTGACCTCAAAATGTGAATGAAAATGGGTTCTATGGGTACCCATGAGTCTCCCCTTTACAGACATGCCCACTTTATGATAATCACATGCAGTTTTGGTCAAGTCATAGTCAAGTCAGCACACTGGCACACTAACAGCTGTTGTTGCCCGTTGGGCTACCTGTAAGGGTTTCTGGACAATGTTTGTCATTGTATTGTGTTGTTAATTGATTTTCAATAATAACTATATACATACATTTGCAAAAATCAAGCATATTTGCCCACTCCCATGTTGATAAGAATATAAAATTCTTGACAAATGTCCCTTTAAGGTTCATTTTGAAGAAAACATATGCGCTTAATTTGCGATTGATCGTGATTGATCATGGACAATCATGTGTTTAATTGCAATTTAAAATTTTCATTGAATAACAGCCCTAATAACTTCGTTTGAAATATTTGGTTAGGTTTAGGCCATAAAACTACTTAGGTTTAGGAAAAGATCATAGTTTGGGTTAAAATAACTACAGAAATGGTGTAACTTAAGTAGAGACGTTACCTAACCTCCTCCCTACACGGCATTTGTCGCTCTCAGTTTTTATACTTCCTGGTTCATGATTACATGGATTACATACAAATTGATTTCGTGGGATATATATGAATTACCTGGCATTTACTTTTCGTAGCTATAACTATGAACAATGTAAGAACAGCCTGAAAAATGATGTCCGAATTTTTTTTTCACCATACTTTACTGTGATACTAGTTATGTGCTGCAGTATAGAAAACAATGCTGCTCCTTAATTTCCTTGTCTTCTTCTCATGGATCATAAACTGGTGAGGATGCTGACTTATTACATTGGAGATATGGCTTTGACCTCTTAAGTCTTTTAGTGTGGTTTAATTTCCCATCCACTGCATATTTAAGACCCTTTTACAGGGTTCTCTTCTCACTTTAAAAGGGGTCATTCAGGGACGCAGTTTTCAACTAACTCGCATGTTCACGTCACTTTTGTCTCGCCCTGTCTGAAATCAAACATCCATTGTTTCAAAAGCAACAATAACAAAGGCGGTCGGGGCTTCAATTGGCTGTGATTGTAGTCAAGTTCAGTTAAAGATAAATAATATCCTATAAAACAGATATAACCTTCATAAACAGGAGTACAATAAAAATAATGGTCTCATTTTGACATAATCATTGGTTCCACTTTCATTTGACGTGTTCATCAAATAAAAATCTATTCGGAGTGAAACAAAGCTGTAATCTCTCTAACCAATGAGGGCCATTAGCCGCTTCAGCTTTTATACAGCAGGGCACTGAAAATGAAAGCGCGCTGGAAGTGATTTGTCGATACACCAACTGCCTCTAAATTGAGTTTGTCTCCGTATCCTTTTGGGGAAGAGAGGGATTTCTCCTCTGACATGGTTCAATAAGAGCAAAGAAAAGCCTCCGTAAATCATCTCCTCCCTCCTCCTGCTCTTAGGTGGAGTAAAACTGATAGTGGAAAAGGTAGAAGCTGGTGAGAAAGACGGATGGAAAGGCTAAAATGACCTTAGACTTTCATCTATGCCATTGATGTTCTTCTGGAATCCATCATCATATAATACATTTGTCTGGGAGATGTTACATCTTCAATCCGGCTTCCCACAAACAAGCAGTGTATTGATTAATTTCACAGAATATCCACTGACTGAACCAAGCTACCCCCATTGCAACAAAGGTAGAAGACAGACGAGCTGACGAGATACATCGTCATGTTGCGCTTCAGGGTCAGATCGGGCCGAGAGGAATCTCTCACACTCCCAAGTGAGACAGAGAGGTGTTCTTGATCTCATTCTTTAGATGTTATGATACTCATCTGCTGTCTTATCTGTCTCTATGTACGAATCCATCCAACGTGGGTGTAGATGTATAACCTCAGAGGGAACAGTTAGAGAGAAAGAGAAGAGGCAGAATCTAGGAAGTGAGACAGTGGGCCGACAGTGACGAAGTGTCAGAGGAGAAGGTCTTTAACTATGCATTAACGGTGTGACAGTTGACGGAAAAAACAGATATCCCTTCTTTCCTATAGGACACAACAGAAACTGTGCCAACAGTCTTGGAAAGTCTCATTTATCAAGACTAAACTTCCTTTCCTATCTTTCCTTTTTCACACTGGAGACGGTCCAGATGTTGAAATGCCTTCTTAAAAATGGACGCAGTCCCAAATGTTGCTTTTTATGTATTAGTGATGCATGTGGGACCAAAGTCTACTTGGCAAAGAAAAAAGTGTTTGTTTGTGGTTGACTGCCCGTCTTTATGGGGTGTGTTTGTGCGACAAAATGTGCTCATGAATTCAGTGAACAGGTGTTGATGCGAAATACAGCCGCTGACAACTCACTCCTATAAACTACCCCTGTCAAGGCTCGTAACAAACTTGCCTTTGAGGAGCCTACAGCAACAGCTCCCTGTTCGCGTTTAAACAACTGTTTGCATCACATCCTCAAAGGCTTGAAATGAAGCCATCTGTTCTTTTGATTGTTCTTTTTCCCCCCAACAATGCTACTGTATACATGATGCCAAAAGTTAATGGATAACGGGCCAAAGTGTACGGACACTCCAGTAAAATAACATTTCATTCCAAAATAATGGGTATTAATCTGCTGATAGTGCAGCCACAGAAGCATTAGTGAGGTCGGCCACTGATGTCGGGTGATGAGGCCTGGCTTACAGTTTCGGTTTGATCTCGAAGTTGTTAGATGAGGTTGATTTCAGGGTTCTATGAAGGCCTGTCACGTCTTCCACACCAAACTGGGAAAACCATTTCTTTATAAATCTGGCTTTGTGCCAAGGAATTATGTTAAACCCATAGAAATAGAATGGGGGGTAGAACAGTCACGAAACTGTCATTTGACTAATACAAGAGAAAGTGACGATTGTTGTTAGTTGTTATGGTAACAACAGAACAAACGTCAGCAGGGTCGTGAAGTGTGGTTGCAGCTTGCCGGGAAAACGCAGCTCCAGAAGCTGGATGGCTGGCTAGTTAGCTATCGCTTGTCCATTTCTGGAGCAGTGGGGAGTGAGGTGGAGGGACCATTAAGACCCAGCCCTGCCGCTGGACACTAGCCCGCCGTTTTAGCCATTTATACGGAAGTTAGCCCACTACAACGGTCGGTCACAATGGCAATGGTACACATAAAAATAGCCATAGACCAATAGACAATCCTACCATGTTGATTTGAATGAGAATGTCCCTTCCAATCCTATTCTATTTCTATGGTTAAAACAGTAAGGAGTATCCACATATTTTTGGCCATATAGATCATATACCTCAGATTATACATGAAATGTATGATTGAGGCTAATCGGGTCATCGGGACATCTGAAAACTTGATCATAAAAAGCTAAAGTGGCAGATTTGTGGATATAAAAATAGTACCTCTAACACGTACGTATACTTTGAGATTGGAAGTTCATTCTTGACATCATTGGAAACAGCAGGTAGCAAAAGATGATGGACTGATGGAGATCGACTCTCCCAGTCTTTCCTAGATTTGTAGACTATTTGGCCTTTTTATATAGCTCCTTGTGTGGAAGGACATGCTCAAAAGAGAATGCAATGTGTTTTTAAATTGTTTTTCCTAAGAAGTATAAGAATACATTGGCCAGCTTTTCTTGGTACACGCTTAACATATGGCCCAATTTGTACTTTTGTCCGCGTGTTTGTGTGTGCTGTTACTGCGTATACCGATGTATAGGCCTATTCAATTGGACATTTTGGCTTTGGTTCAAAGACAGTGCTGCGTCGCTGAGATTGATGAAACATGATGGACCCTGTAGCGCCTTAAACACAAATGGTTTTGGAAAATGAAATGCCTTTTCATAAACAACATTGCTCGAGATTGAATCAGCCGACGGTTTGTGGAGAAAATAGGAGGGGGGGGAGTCAGGGGGTGATGTGAAAATAAAATATAAGAGAGGGGGAGACGGCGTGCGGAGCAAATGAGTGCAGAAGAGAAGAAAGAATAAGATAAAGGGGCGATGCTCTGTCAATATGGCCGTGGGAATTGGAGTAAATAACATGACAGTCGTAAGAGAGGGGAAATGAACATACACAGATCCACCAGAATGACCAGCAGTAAAATAAAAAGATTAAGATGGATGGTTTAGAGTGTAACAAGAATTCAAAGGTGGTTGGTGTGTAGGAGAGAGAAAGTGATGAAAGCTTTGTGGTTTGGCAAGAACGAGTGTTGTGGTGAAAGAAGGTGAGAAAGACGGTGTCTCTGGGGACTGACTTGTGGTCTAATCAGACGATGCAGCAGAAGCTCTTCACAGATGAGTGGATGCACACAACACTGGCTGTTGTTTCGAACTGTGTTTTATTCTCCTGTTATTTTGAAGTGGAATTGTGCAAGCTCACCCATATCTCTTGGGTTTCATGATCTGCAGTAAAGCATCATTAGTTTGAGGATCTATGCGTTGGAAAAGTGGTATAGCGTGTTTTTAAATCATGGACCATTGTCTTGTCTCGGACATACTTGGAGTTGATTTGTAGATCTGCAACTTTTATTTATTATTTGAATGCTAGAGAAAAAAATAAATAGATCTGCAATGATTTATCTGGTTTGGGCTGGGGATGCACCGATCCGACTTTTTCAGTCCTGATACCGAGTACCAATCCAATACTCAGTGTTAAATTAATAAGCTGCGTGTGTGTCTATAATGTATATAGTATATAAACATAGAACTTAATTTAATAGATCGGCCCCATTGTCAGCGATACCTGATCCAGCTATTTGAGTCAGTATCGGCCCGATATCCGATCCGGTATTGGTATCGGTGCATCCCAAGTTTGGGCCAATAAACAGTGTTTATCATATTAGTTAGCTAAACGTGCTATGATATTTGTGTAATATTGCTTACAAGTCCATAGTGTATGGTACGTGTCATTCGTAGGATTTTTGTTTTAAAAAAATGACATCTGTACTGTACAAATTTTCCATTTACTCTGTTTTCTATCCTGTGGTTATGATGTCATAAATTCAATCAAATTTACATGTTATCATTGTGTTAAATATCAGACTATGTATGCTGTTTTTTGTTTTTTTAAGTTTTCGCTTTCCTTACAATTTATCCTTTTTCTGCTGCCCACAGTGCAACGGCACAAGGGACTCGATGAGAATAAAATAAGAAGCACGGAGACGGTTGAACACAAAAAGCAGAATATGTCTTGTATAGATGTTGTAGTGAAATAGGGGGGTAAAAGTGAACTAAAGAAGACAGGAGTGCTCTAGTTTCTTCCTGCGGTGAAGAACAGAGAGAGTGAGCCTTTTATATTGTAGCCGTGGAGGCCCGGCTCGTCCTCTAACAGCTCTGATTGTTGGTTTTTCCGTCTTCGTCTGGCAGTCCCTGTGGCTCTCCCTTAGGGGACGTCAGCTTCCTCTTTTTGGGTGATTTAAGGTCGCGCTGATTCGTTCATGGTTTGGCGTGACTGGGGAGGCGATGCTGCACTTCTACAGAGCTACTGTGGAGCGTGTCCTCGCCTTCTGAGTCACTCTGTGGTATGGCAACACAACCTCCCTGGAGAGGCGACAGTAGGAAAGAGTTGTACGCACAGCGTCTAAGATCATTGGCTGTGACCTTCCCTCTGTTTGGTTGTTTTTATTTTTTAGGTTTTAGGTTTTTTTTTGCAACCATGGGAACAGATCCAACAAATTCAAAGCTAGAGAAGATCTGATAAAGTTCGAGTTTGACCTTGTTCTCACCTGAACTTTTGCAGGTACAGCTCAGTAAATCACTGATCCTTGCACATCTCTAAACTATAATGTTATATTCTGGTGGTTCATCCAAACACAGACTAAAATAGATTTTTTACAGTTGAGAGCTTACGGTCGTGTTTAAGAACTCCAGCTTTCATGGATGATGTGGTTGTTGTGAAATGATGTACGAATTAAAAATAGAAAATCGGGAAAAATATTGGAAAAGTACATCTTAGTAAAGGATGTACTTCAATAGTAGACATTTAGCTTTACAAGAAGACCAGTGAAATGACGCCCTCAGTAGCCATATGAGATATGCCATATGTTAGTAACAGATCATTAGCTCTTTAAGAGATCTTCCTACTGATGTACATCTAATGCTGTCAAATGACACAACTGTCTATTGGGAGTTCAGTGACCTTAACGTGAATATTCTACTGGCTGGATGACTGATGTTGCATGCAATTTGAACATTAGAGAGAAGCGGAAAACAACATATTCATATGGATACGCAGTAAGGCTGCATTCACACCAGATTCGGCAGTGCGGTGAAAACAAGTCCTCCCATTCATTTTGAATCTAATCGCCACAACACCTGATCTGGTTTGAATGCAGCTTAAGAAATAGTCCCAAGTATGAGCACTAACTTCAGGTGCTCTATGAAGGTTAAAGCCACATGCATTTCAGTTCACAAAGCACCTAATGGCAACACGACAGTTTGCACATTTAAGAGACCTTGACTTTCAGTTTGTGTAATTATGAGCTTAATGATCTGAGCTGTTAAATTTCATATTCTCACTAAATCATCGCTTCTCCCCCACCCATCTCTCCTCCTCACTCTTTGCTTCCCTTTTTCCTCTCTCAAGAGTAGACATGTTATTGACATGGATCTGTGCTCATGAAGGATGTCAGCAGTTAACTGTTAAATCGGAGAAGAATATTAGAATATTTTGGACTGGTTACATATGTCATCTATAGGTTAATTTAGCATGTTAATTAACGAATTAACCAATTGATCCGTTCAGAAAGGACGCACCGTGGAGCTCGATAGTGTGTGTGTGTGCATGTATGTGTATAGCATGCCGGTGCCGGGCCTGGTGTGTGTGTGTGTGTGTGTGTGTGTGTGTCCAGCTATGTCGCTCTTACAACAAATAGAAGAGCAGGCGAGAAAGCAGACAAATTAATATTGAACATGTTTCAAGTCAGAGTCCATGCATCATCTGATCGACTCTCCTGATCAGCCTTAATAGAAACCACCGATCAAACTATTTAGAACGAATGTCAGCTGATAACGATCGAAGCACCCTTAAACGGTGACCTGATCAAAATGCGGCAATAAACTTCAGCAAAGCCAACAGAATATACAAGAAAAAGCACAACATTTACAATACGAAACATTAAAATTTAAGCACCTCTCATCAATGGATAGCACTTTGAAATGCAGCGCGAAAGCTCATTGAGTCAATGGAGCGCCAGACTAAAAGGAAAGCGCCTCTTGTGTATTTCACGTAATGGGTGTCGGGCAATCGAAAGCAAAATTATCTGAAACTGTGACATCCCTTGTGCTCATGATTGGCCAGGGAGAAAACTCAAAAGGCACTGGTTTGGAACAAATTGGTATGTGGCAAATTGGCGCTTATTGGCCGAGTGTGTTTGTCTGTGCGTGTGCAGACAGAGGCCTGGTTGACTCCACGCCCGCAGACCTTTCAGAGATGATTATGATGTTGTTGTCCAACTTCTTGTCCATCTTTTATACAGTGAACACAGTTTTATAGAGCTTTTTTTTCCTTTTTTATGTGTTCTTTCAATTTGAGAGCATGACTCATTGTTTTCATGTTCAGATTTTGTCAATTTTTCTCAACACCCTGTCCTCGCACTCAAATAGTCCCTGCTCAAACAAAATTACAAATGTCGCAAAGAAAGCTAAGGAAAGTATTAAAGCCTTGGAGGGCGGAAGTGGATGAACCCGTTTAAAGAGTCACAGGACGCTCTAAGAAGTAAAGCAAACGTACAAGGCTGGGATAATTCCAATGGTCAACTCGACACCTGGCATTCTATTGGTTTGGGAATTTTGACAGGGTTATTGCAAAAAGACATTTCACGAGCGCACAGAAGCAGCCTGAGTGCGAGCAGAAGGGCTGAAGCTGGAGCACAAGAAATCTGTGCCAGCAATAACATACAACTGAGTGCAAGCGTACAGTTTGAGCAGAAGCAGAGCAAATCTAAGCGCAAGCAGGGACTATTTGAGTGCGAGGACGGGGTTTTGAAGGAAAGCATTACAACATCTGTGTTAAGTCAAGTGAAATCATTCTCTCAAATTGAAAGACCACACTCTTGAATTAAGATAGGGGGAAAAAAAAGCTCCATAAAACTGTGTTCACTGTATAAAAGATGGACAAGAAGTTGGACAACAACACCACCATAATCACCTCAGAAAGGCACTTTGTCAATGTGGTAAATAAATAGCTTGTTTACAGTAGACCAGGCACCGTTTACCTCAGCAAACACTCTCTCCGCAGCCCTGCTGAGATCATCGAACACTCACTATGACTACCTTTAGTTGACCTCAGCGGTGTACTGTATGTGTGAGTGTGTGTCGGCATGTGTCTGCATGTTTATTTGATTCTTTCATTTCGCTCCCCACTCACATTCAGCCTCCCTCAATGAGCTGCGGTCATCAACAGAAATGCAGGCTATTATTGTGCTCTCCTGGCTCCCGGTTGATATTTGTGTGAGTGTAAATAGCACCGCTGGGTGAGGACTCTATTGTGTTGGCGTCTTTGTTGCCAAAATGATGGATTATACTGGAAACAGGAGGAAAAGGACCTTTAGGAAACAACGACCGTTTATCAGGAAATAGAGGCTGCAAATGTAAGACTGACTTATTCACATGATGGATGAGCCTATTCTTGGACTTCAGTATTCATTTCATTTCACTTTGTTTACATGTTCCGCTAATGTCCTGTCGCTGCTTGGCATACTGAAGTGGTCCCGCTCCATACTGCTGCACGTAAGCAAATCCTGTTTACTATAACCCAGAGCAGCCAAAATCGCAGGAATAAATACATGTATCACACGGCTGGATGGACATCAAAGTCAAGAAGAATAACCACCTCATGTTATTCATTTACAACTCGACTTTTGAAGCTTCCGAACTACCTCACATCTTTTCTCTCATTTAAATCTAGTAACTACAGTACACGAGTTACCAGTAACTACTTAACCTTAGATATCCCTCATATACCCTGTTGTTTCAGGTGCTATGCACCTTTCAAATGGAATGAACTCCAAACTGCCCTCAAACTAGAGTCTTCTTGTCTTCCCCTGGGAGATGTTAAAGCTTTACTATCTGATGTTTTTTTATGATTCTTGTTTATTGTGTAGTTTTGTTGTTTCTGCTTTGCTGATTGAATTGATTGTGAATAACGTTCTCGTGAACTTTTGAGATCTTGAATAACATCATGGGATGCTCACATCACAAAATACTGGACCCAGTCCAGTTGATCCTGAACAACAGCTGTTCAGTATGACAGACACACATAAGGTTGAACTGCATGTTGCCTTGGTTCAGCATCGTCTTAACCTGTTTGAGAAACTTTAACTTTATGGTGTAAGTTCATTCACCTCTGTTGAACCTTTTGTTGGGTGTAAGAGACTTTTCTGAAACCATTTAATGATGGACCACAGCTTCGGAGTTGTGTAAAAATAATGCACTGTAGGTTGCAAAATAATGGACTTCAGTTTTGTGAATCGGCATCTGCAATTTGTCTTTTCTCCGCTGCTTTTTGTCTTCTTATAGTGTCAAAAATGATGGAGAACGCAGCTGAAATGACAAAATTTAATAGCATTTTAGGTGCAAATTCAGAAGACCCATCTAGCAGAGGCATTAGGGATTATCCTAAATGACCTAAACTGAATTGTGAGCTGTTATCTGTGCTCATTAAAACACCCTCACCAACCCATCTGGTGTAAAGATGCTGCATTCGGGGGGAAAAGTCAGACAGAATAAATTGCCGGTTATGTGAAACGAATGCCAGTGCAATTCCTCGAGTGCGTCAGTTTCCGTGGTACAAGTGATTTTAATTACATGCATTCGTATCCTCATGTTACACAGATAGATGCAGCGGTGGTGATATTATAAATCATAATCGCTGCTGTACCTTGGAATGGAAGCTGAAGGAAGTAGTAGGGGAGAGTGCAGCGGTTGATGTGGATTCAACGATATCAGACAGGGATAGGCAGACTTATTAGAGTTAAGTGCTCTATGTCGTATTTTGATGCATACACTTGGAAAGGAATCTGTGAAATTGCAGCTGCAATCATTTCCACGGAGGTCAATCATGCAATCCATCAGGCAACGTTTAAATCTTGCATGTGCAGCACAGTCAACATTACAGCAGATTACAACACATCCATAAAACCATTCATAAATCTCACACACGTAAACAATCGTGCACTTTTAGAGTTGAGAATAGTAGCTGAAATGCTTGAGCTGTCTTACTATTACTTTATGAAAATATGAACTGGAGTGTGTATGTGTGTGTGTGTGTGTGTGTGCGTTTCCTGTCCTTTGTTGAAGGTATCAACAGGTTGTTGAGTGCAGCGGTTCAAATAGTGCGCTGTACGTTTCCAGCACGTTCTTTATGTGGCAAGAAATTAGCTTCCCCGAAGATTATGCCATTAAAGGTACCTGCTGTGCAAAGTAAATCATCATTATTACAGTCCATTAGTTTGAAGAGAACAATGAGTCCTCCTCCTCATCAGTATAACAAACTGTAATTGCATACAAAAATGAAACGGTGTGTAAAAAATCATTATCATTTCTGCTGTGTATTGGCTTTTCTTGTGTAAGCTTGTTTGTTGCTCTATGCCCTCATTTTAATGGACCTTGTACACTTTATTGTTGAAGATTCTCATTATTTTTAATCATCGTCATACTGAGATGTGTTGTGGTGTGTGTGTGTGTGGTGAATATGAGGTAGTGTGAGGTGCTATAAATAGCGCTGCTCCCTCTGTCTTCCCTTCGTCTCGTGCGCTTTTACTCAAATGATTCACCTATCTCCCGATTCGATACTATCATGATGCAAGTATTGTTATTCGATATTACGATATAATGCGATTTGTGTTAACTGTTTTAACACTAGACCATGGGAAAAAGTTGAGTCATACACTTCTAGGGACATTTACTTTGGAAAATGTCTAAATTAATACAGTAAAATGTTTAATTTTCAGCATGTATGTAGTCAGAGATGTCCTGAAGTCAAATATATCAGTCATTGTCAGGCACTATTTATTACATTTTTTCACACGTGTATACTTCCGCTTACTTCGCCAAGTCTGTCGCTAACTCTTACCGTCAGCCTTGTTCTCTTTATACATCCATGGTCAGCTCCATCGGGGCCGTTTGAATGCATTTAACATAAATGTCAGTATATGGGTGCTCTACAGTTGTAGCGTCGGCCCATTTGAACCATGGAGATGAGAGTGACAGCTGGCTTGACTGCACATTACCGCAATACAAGAGCATTAGCTATCCATGACAGAGTTAGCATGCAGCTTAAGCCATGATGTCTAGCTCTGTTTTTCCTGGCAATGTGTGAAACCCGAAGTGTTTCCATACTGTACTGTATGTGTAGTGTTTACCACTTTGGATTTAAAATGTGAGGGTGCAGGTTGTATCCACGCGGACCCTCTGCCGTTTTCTACTCTGCTGCCAACTGCGGTTTGTTTTGGTTGACGGATACGGAACGGATATGACGTCACGTTACTCAGACTACAACAATAAAAGTAGTGACTTCCTTCTACCTCCGCGAAGACTCAAATGAAGCAAATATATCGATTCTGGCATTGAAAAAAACAATTTAAAAATTGTAAAAAACCCACCCCTACTATGAAGAGATCTCAGGTTAAAAGTGCTGTATTGGGCAGTTTATTTACCATCCACTATATGTTCACCTATCTATGAACAATACCCAAAATAATCATTATGGAAAATATAGTGTCACTACAGAATAGAGAAACCCAAAATGTACATTCCCTTACAACTAAACTGCATTCTCAATTACTTTTCGAGGGAAACATATTTTCTCCTGGATTACGGCCACCGTTTTAAACACATGGATAACATTGTAAATTGAAACAAAACAAAAACAAAAACGCAATAAAACTACTCAGTTAGGTTTAGTAGAAAAACATCATGGTTTGGCTTAAAATGACTGTTTCACACGGGACACGAACAGTGGTCTCCTGAGGGACAGTCCGTAGTGGACTTTCTCGCTTGTTATACTCGTTATTATACCATGTAACTTTCATTAACAGTCGCTCAATATATTACGTCACCTGCTTTCGGTCGCGTACTACGTCACTTGCTACGGCCGTCTGCGGACTTATTTATGATATGTCAAAGACAAACCTAATCCGCAACAAAATACTTTTCCCTGCCAACATCCTTCCCAACATAATTAAGAATGCAGTTTGTATGAGAACATATTTTTTAGGAGACAGGGCTGAATAGGGTAAGAACTAGCATTGTTTTTCTCTTTCATTAAAAAATCGATTTTTTTTGGGACAAATGATGAACTGTTTAGTAATTGTTTAATAGTTTTAACACTTCTACTCATCATTTTACAAAGTAAGGCAGGGAGCTGCTGGCACATGGGGAATTACGGACCCCTTATAGGATCCTTGGCAAACCTCACACTTCTTGCCCATCAGTCAACAAACAAACACACAGACGGCCAGGGCTGTTGTGTAACAGTCAGCAGAGTTTGTATAACCCAGGGTCGAGGAGCTGATTGGGTTCCTGCCCAGCAGCTTTGTCAACACTCCTCCACTTGATTTTTCACAGAGTGATGCCGACGAGACCCTGGCTTCTGTCATCTTCTATCATTCTGTGACTATTCACACACTTACAGATACTTTGTCACCATGCAGGCGGACACATTTCAAATGTTTTTATCTTGCTCTGCGGCATTACAAGTCAGGGACACAACAAACAATTACTGTTGATGTTGAATGCTGAAAATCTGAATTATTGTGATTTAGTTTTGAATACATGCTGATAGAATGATCTTCTCCATATTCATTAATTTTAAATATAAGCACAGATGCCCATAGCTGGGTACTTATACAATTTTCATATTTATACGGTAGCATGACATTATATCTAGATGGCAATTAAACAATGATTTTTCAAGCAAGAATGCGTAATATAAAATGAAATATGCCTTCCAGCTTCTTTATTATGAATATTTTGTGTTGGTTTTAGTAATTTGATTACATCACCTTAGGCCTTTTGAATTTTTACCTAAGCTACAATTCCATGCATATTTTGTTCTGGCTGTGAACAGCTGGGTGCTTCTTCTTTTTTACGATATACAAAAGAGAGTATGATTTAATAGGTTTTCATTCAAGGTCTCAGCAGCAGTAAACAGAAAATATTAAAAGTTAACATCTTGAAGTTTGCTGTACACGCAAAAAGGATTCTTAAGAAACCTTTTTCCTTTCATCTCATTGTTACTTTAATGCCATTGTAAACCTACTTCACTGCTTTCAAGTGAACTGGACTCTTTTTTTAAAAGGGAAATGTAACTAAATTATAGAAACATTTAGTCCAAAGTGACACCACAGAGAACTACAGCAAAGGACCCGTTGTCAAGCATTATCGGTTGCTATAAGTACCATAGATGTGGGTCAATAGGGGCCTACTACACCCAATAGTAGGTTTTATCATCTATTCACATGGTAGATCACCGATAGAAGATATAAAAGAACATGACAGCGAACTCTAGCGACCGTAGTAATATAACCAGAGCAGAAGTGGAAGTTAGGCGCTGTAGTACAGACAGCCTGAAGCTCCATATGGGGTGGAGATCAGGGTCGATGGATGGGACACAAAATACAGAGTTGTCACCCAGGAGGCCGGGGTTATCTTGTGTGAAATCAGCAGTGAATAGTTGTCTTTGTGTTCACGAGCATTCACTTTTGAAACGTAGTTATTTTGAGCCAAAACACAATGTTTTTCCCGAAACTTGCGGTTTTCAAAACACAACGTCTCACTCAGTGTTACATGTTAGAACGTGTTGCTTTTAAGTTTCGCTTTCACTTTTACAACATATAGGCGTAGTAGGCCCCTATTGACCCACATCTATGGTGCTTATAGTGACCGATAACGCCTATTTAATGGCCTGATAACAGTAGAATCGGGTGCACCCAAGGACAATCTACTGACAGAGAGGGTGACTGACAGCTACAATATCAGGGATATTGACAGACTGATTGACAACCAGCGGGTGGGAAAACATAACTAATAGCATTCAAAAAAGCATCTCCATTCAGATTTGATTTAGAGGCGATTCGATGCAAACACAGCAAGTGATAAACACTATCGGACGTTTTCTCTGTGGCAGCAGTGTATGACATTGCAGATTTTTTGCTACCAGTGCTGCCAGAATCTTTGAATTTTGGCAGCTTCAATGATAGCGATTGCGCAAGGTCACTTCTGAAAGTTTAAAGAACTTCATTAAACATAAAACATGTAGTGGCATCGGTCAACAAATCTTTTCTTTTGTTGGCTTGAGGAAGTGATGTAAATCAACTTGCCAGCTTGTCTGAACAGAGTACTGTCTCACTGCTGTTGCCGTTGTCAGCACTGTCTTTTAGGTTTTGATTTCTCACTTCTGTGCACTGAACACATTTCCCACGAGCATCAATACGTCAGAGCGGAATTTAATTTGAGCAAACAAGGTGAATACTGCAGCATCTTGGGGTGGAAGGCTTTATGACTTTGACTCATAACACAGTTGCCTTTCTGCATAAGAATTGCTGGCTAGTGAAGCATTAATGAGTGTCCACTTTCAGAAGCACAATAATGTATCACCCTGCAGGATACAGCAACCAGCCAACTCAGTGAGAGTGCTGTTGATGGACAGACATAGACATACAAGACAGTACTTGGAGCAAATATCTCTCCAGGCTACCGTGACAGGTGGTTCTATACAACTCAATTACATCCCACTCATCCAGAATACCATCAACAAGAGGAGGATTGTGGGAGTGGGAGAGGGAGGCAGGCAGTCACCTAGCTGCGTGTGTGTTTCCATACACTTGAATATGAACACAGGATTCCTACAATAACATAAAAGCTACTTGTTTGCACTTTCTATGTATTTGATATGCAAACACTGTGTTTCCATACTGTGTTGCCTGCTGCAGTGCTGTTTGACAGCGCTCACGGCTCAGTCTGGTCTATGGTGCGTAAATTGACTGTGACAGAGGTCTGCCGACCATGCTATGTTCATTCGGCAGGGCTGTTTGTCATTTTCTGTGACGAATCTATTCGCCCTTAGTGTGAAACATTGTATTGGAGTGGATGGAAATACCCGCTGTATTATTACGATTCTTAGGTGGCAACGTGTGAAGGAAGTTCAACTCAATAGTTCAGCGTTTTAAATGTTTCTTTTCATAATTCGAATGGTGGACTTTTTCCTCTACTGTTGGCCGCAAAGCAGCTTCACTCGAGCATTTGGTCGGAGTCAAGTGCCTCTTTCAGTTTTTCCAGGAAACTGACCTCTCCTCAGCACTGCTAGAGATGGATTATTGAAAGTCAGTACTTTTTGAATACAGACTAAATTGTGTTGTGGCACTGATTGTCAAAAACGGTCAAGTACAGAAAGCTGAAATGCTCGACTCAAACCCACAAATTGATATAAGCCACATCCAGAATACAAACAATGTCTCCAGCAAAATGTATGGATTGGCTAACTAACAAAACCTGTACTATTTATTTAAAATAATGGAGAAATCGTATTAAATTAGTTATTGCTTTCTTTTCCAGGCTTTTGAGACAAAGTTAGCAAATTTAACACCCTGAGACCGCAATCCCGACCGACTTTACTATCTTTCAGAGACTGTAGCAATTTTAGGGCTGGAGTGAAGATACAGATATCATATGGAACTAGAAAACCTAGGAATCCTTTGGTAACAACAATGCTGGCTTGTTGGGAAGAAGGCTAAATAACGCTCCAAAGTTAAGCTAAATTTTGGCGAGGAAAAACTGGCATGGCCATTTTCAAAGGGGTCCCTTGACCTCTAACCTCAAGATATGTAACTGAAAATGGGTTATTTGGGTACCCATGAGTCTCCCCTTTACAGGCATGCCCACTTTATGATAATCCCATGCAGTTTGGAGCAAAAACCATGCAATCTTTTGAATGCAGTGTAAATGTGTTATTTTTTTAAATGGTGTATTTGAATATTTCTGCATACTGGGGTCCTTAAACAGTCTTGGAATTACATAAATTGGGTATCACTGTAAAGCTGAGACAGTTGTAGATCCAATGAGCCCAATTGTATTCATGTGTGATGACATTAGTCCCCATAGTAGCCATTTCATTGGAGTGAGACCATTTCTTTTATTATTATTTGGCCTCACTGTATAAAATGACCTGTTGTGACCTTGAGGATACAAATGTCAAAAGTTTTCAATTCCAAATCACAGCATGGCTTTTCCTATAGTGTTCCTCAATGTCTTGGTGTCTTAATGTGGCATTTTGGAGGGAATATTGATAATCTTTATCAATTCTCGAGTGGTAAAGAAATGGTTAAATATAGCACCAAATGTGTGTAACAAATGATATCAACCCAAAAAGTGCTGCAACAACTTATGAGACATATGTGAGCATGGGAATGGCCATCATATACTTCCATCCTAATGCTCTAATCCCTTATACACTTTCACAATTTATTTTAATTAATTAAATCAATTATGTTTATTTCTGATTTAATTACTAGAACAGCTTGACACACAGTGTTGAGCTGCATCTCAAATTAATCTTCAGGTTCCCAGTTTTCAGATGATGTACACGACTTTTATGTGACATCTACTGTTGACCTGCTATCTCCCCCTAAAGCTCCCCTGTACCCCCTAAAAAAATACAATTTATATCATTTATATCCACAGATCATTCACATTTTCAATGTTTTCAATCTCCAGCAGCTACAGCGACTCCGTATTTCTGACTCACTCACAGCTTACTTTCTGATGGGAACAGAAAGAAAACATTGTCTCATCTGTGGGTGTAACAAAGAGAACACTTTAACACAGAGAATGTCATGGCTTTAACTACACATCAAGAAATTCTTGGTCCAACACAAAAAAAACTGTGTTTAAACAGAGAACACAATGTGTAAATGAATATTTCTTTTCGTCGTAGTGTTTTTCCTGCCTCCAGATGGACTGACCCATCTTCAAATATTTGAGAGGGTGTAACGATGTCGCCGTCGACCTTAATCCCCCCCAAATATTAATACATCTCTCTCTGTCTGTCTTCTCTCTGCAGTATGAGTTCAAGGTGAAAAACATCAAGAAGAAAAAAGTCAACATCGTGGTGTCTGTAGACGGCGTGAAAGTCGCCTTGAGGAAAAAGAAAAAAGTGAGTGACCTTTTTTTATTTGAACTCTATTCTCTTTTCTCTGTTCAAGGTTCTCCTCCTTGGGTGTATTGTCTATGTTTTGGTAGAGTCATTTCAAATCATAAGCGGGATATTTTTATCCTATAGTATAGCAGTAGGGGTATGCTGCCAAGAAGAAGAAAATCAGAATATCTTTATACCAACAAGCTAATGTCAATATAGGCCACAATGTCTTTTCATTAGGCTTTGATCGGCTCTCTTTTTTCATTATATCAACACATGCAAGTTTCTTATTGTAACAACATTCAAGTCAGCATTCCCTTATATTACTCACAATGTTTTTACTAAACCTAACCAAATACTTTTGTTGTGTTTTGTTCCAACTTCGTAGTAATTTTAAGCCAAACCATGATGTTTTTTCACTAAACCTAACGAGGTAGATTTGTTTGTTTTGTTTTGTTTCAATTTAACCTTGTGTTTAAAACTGAGAAAATACGTTTCCCTCGAAACTTAATTGAAAATGCAGTATAGTTGCATGGGAATATAGTTTTGTAGGATACAGGGTTTGCATTGAACGTTGATATTTAACATTAATTATGAGGTGTGGACTTGTCCCATATGGATATTAATCCTTGGGATACTGGGCTGAGTTGGAAGCACACTATGAAAAACAGCTATGTTATAATGGAGAAAAGTTTCTTGTTAAAACAAAATGAGTTGTTATATGTCACAACTATAAGAAAAATATAATATTATGCGTCTTCGAAGTCGAGTGGTTACAGTGCATGATGCCACATTACCGCAACGTCCCGTGTTCGACTCCAGCCATGGGACCTTTGTTGCATCATGTCATAACTCTCTCTCTCTCTCTCTCTCTCTCTCTCTCTCTCTCTCTCTCTCTCTCTCTCTCCAGTCTCTGTCTTTACACTGTCAAATAAAGGCAAAAATGCCCAAAAGAAAAATATAATCCAACAATAAAGTATCTTATCATAACAAGAAGATCTCTCAATATGAGAAACTGTGCAGATTTTTATTTTTCTATATGAAGGTGGCAGTGCACTGCTGTGTCAAGGAGTAAATAAAGACATTAAACTGGTATGGCTGGGTGATACATTGAATTATTTAGAATATTTAAGATTTTTATGCAAACTAACTGCATTAGTTCTCTTGAGTTAACGACGTTTACCGCAGTTTACTGGACTGTCATGGATCCAGGTTGCTAGCTGACTGAAAGAGAGGAAATAGACTGAAAAAAGACTCTGCAAGCTGATCTGCGCCCTTATTATCCATTATCCAGAATAACAAGAGATGAAGCCGCTGTAGTCTAGTGAACAGTGTATGGATTCTACTTTGTTTGGTTTGTCCCGGCCATGCAGCTCATCAGCTGCCCTCAGATATAAGGCTGATGTCAAGAAGCACAAACAGTAAAAGAAGATGAATCGGTGAGCAGGCTTTCAGTTCTGCTCTGCGTGTGCCAAGACCATTATATCGGATGTCCATACGAAGCTTCTGTCCATAGCCGGACACATTTTAAAATATGCATAAAGATTACAGCCTTTCAACTTTTTACAGTTCTTTCTCAACTGTTTTGCACATGGAGACATAATAACTATAGTGTTTAAATCATGCTGTGGGGGTGTTTTGGTGCTAAAACGAGCACTTTAAATGGCCAGTCCAGATCCATTATGTATATGTGGGAGTAGGTGGTGATCGATCCTCGTCTAGACGGCAGACGGAGGTGAGAATGGAGACATTGCGAGGGAGGACAAAGAGCCTGAGATGAATTGTAAATGTGGACGATGTAGAAGAAAAGAGAGACAGATGCTGAAGAGTAAAGAGATGTTATGAACAGAGAGAGGGGAGAAGAGAAAACATGAGGAAACTGAAGTACTGAGTGCTGAAACTGGAGACAAGTGGATCTGTGTTTCCAGGTGTGGTGACAGCTGTAATCCTCAGAGACAGACTGGAGTCGACTTCACCTGCTGAGAATCACAGAGAGTGTGACAGGCGGATGGGAACAAAGGGAAGTCACTTAGTAGGGCTGCCCATTCTCCTCACCAGGCAACGCATTTCGTTTTTCATCTCAATTCATTAATCCAGACTTGAAACCGTTCACTGCTTTTCAAGGTTGCAGGCTGCTCTGCTGGAGTCCTATAAAATGTATTTAATATTTAATATAACAGAAGTGGCTGTCAACCATCATCTTGTGTTGAAACTGTTGCTCTATTCAGACTGATCATATGTGCAGGGCCAGAAACTCGTACTGAATTGTTTTTACCAACCTGCATGTTGGTAGGAAGAGCTCAAAAATCGGATTGGCTGTTGATAACTGATGGCCGTGAATAATAGGGTTGGGGGAAAAAAATCGATACAGCATAGTATCGCGATATTTTGCGTGGCAATATAGAGTGCTCCAGGGATGATGTATTTTTGTAGGCCACCCAGGAAGTTAGCATGCCAATGGGATTTTTCCATTGGCTTTTGGATTACTGCAGAAAATAAGCTCTGTGGCAAACACACGTTTGTGATTTGTGTATGTTTATGAACGTTATAATCTTCATGAATGAACACCACCTTTATTATTTTTGAAGTGTAAATACAATCGCCATAAGTAAAAAAGCTAACATTAGGCTATAGATGAACCACACCACGGTCGCAAGAGCGCGAGTATACACAACGAGGCTGCAGCGGTGGACGAGTTGGCGTGATGACGTTTAGTAGTCTCATTTAGCCACTTGTTAGCAACCGCCTTTTTCATGACACATTTATTGATGTATTTTGTGTCGTAGAACAAAATGTTACAATCTCTTAAGCTTGTGTTAACCACAGACCTTATTTCAGACATCTAAATAAAAAAAACATTAAAAAAAATTGACTTCCAGACGAGGGAAACGGAAGTGCTAAAATGCAAACTAATTTCCGTGATTTAGGACTCACTCCTGTGGCACTCTATTATATCGATACATGGACGTCGGCAGGCCCGGCCACTATTCTGTCCTTCAGAGGTTGTAGCGGTCAGTCTTAAATTTACTGGTATCATATGAAACTAGAAAACCTAGCAAATCGATTGGTACCAACCATGTCATGTTAGCTTGTTGGGAAGACAGCTAAATAACGCTCTAAAGTTACGCAAACTTTTGGCGAGAAAAAACTGGCATGGTCGTTTTCAAAGGGGTCCCTTGACCTCTGACCTCAAGATATGTGAATGAAAACTCTGAGATGAACAGAAGGGAAAACTGTATCTTAATAGATAACAACAGATGTTAACAAACTGCATAATTTGCCGTTGATAAAGATGATAAATCGCAATATATCTTATGTTTAAAATAATAAGCAATAAGATTGTATCATCACGTAAGTAAGTATCTTGATAATATCGTATCGTGGGGCCTCTGGTGATTACCACCCCTAGTGAATAGGTCAGCTGACTTTTTACCATCCACTCCACTTAGTTTCTTAGCGCAGTGGGAAATGAACAGACTCCTGATGACTTGTTGATCTTTATGCATTGAGTGGGAGGTTGAGATGCAGATAATGATCCCTCTAAATTCAGTACAAATCTGCTGCATTAGCTAGACAGCTGCAACCACTTTCTGCTAAAACAATGTCAAATGTAATGAATTGAAATTGATTGAAGTTGACATTTTAATAAGCATCTATTAAAAAAATTGTAGTCTAAATAATTTTAATGATAGTGCTGCTGCTTGAAGAGGCACATCTGTTGAAAAAGGGTTGGCTTCCTTAAACAGTCATGACAAATTAGGATATTAAGGATTTCTATATTGCATGTATGTAACAAAGGGGGATGTACTGACCTTGACTTGTAATTACAGGCAGATGTACATTGCAGATTTACATTAGTGTCTCATTAAAAGGAGGCTTAATTGACTTTAAATGGTCCTCTAAGGAGCAGCCTAGTCATTACACCAATATAAATGTGCACTTATGTAACTTTGTGCCTTCTTTTGTGTGTGAACAGTAATATGTGTGGATGGTACATGATTTGGAGAATATATGGAATGTTACTATGACCGCATACCATTACCCTTTCTGATATCGGACCTGTCTGATGGCAGAACAAAACATATTTTAGCCACCTAAAAGAAAGGCCCAGCTAAAAAAAAAATCAATATCAGTTTAAGTGTACGCTTTATTTAGAATATCTTCGCTGGTTTACCTTGCCTTGAGACAACTACACACGTGGACAAAATTGTTGGTACCCTTCCGTTAAAGAAAGAAAAACCCACAATGGTCACTGAAATAACTTTAAACTGACAAAAGTAATAATAAATAAAATTTACTGAAAATTAACTAATGAAAATCAGATATTGCTTTTGAATTGTGGTTCAACAGAATCATTTTAAAAAACAAACTAATGAAACTGGCGAAAATATTCTAAATATAGCGGATCTTGATTTTTTTTTTTATTCCTTTTTTCGTCTGAAAACAAACTAAGAGAGAGAAGATGGAAATAATTTGAATGAACGTGCCTTCTGTGTTGCATTGGCTGATAACGTAAATATTAAAGCCATCATCGAAGCCTCAATGTCAAATGAACTGGAGGGCTGGAATGAAAGGTCAGTCGATAGACGGAGCGAGTTGCCTTCACCTGTTTTCTCGTCTTGTTTTTCTCCCTGGCAGGAAAGCTGAAATGTCAAGTGTGACGGTCATCAATCTATTTACATCTCTGAGTGCGTCGGAGGCAGTGAAAGACCAGAGATAGGAGCGATTGAGTGATTGAGCCAACAAAGCTCTGAGGAGATAGAAATCAATATGAATAATTCCTGTGTGCTCATGTTTGGACATTTTGTTTGTGACATTAAACTGGAAGGTAGATCTAAACAAATAGACAGACAAAAGAAAAAGGGAAAATATGAAGAAATGTCTCAAAGATGGAGACGTTATAATATTTACACCAACAGACAATAGACAAATGTGACAAGGGACAGAAGTGTATGTATTTATTTTATTTTCTACCACCAGACCTTACGGTTTCGTTTTTGTTTCCACAGAAGAAGGAGTGGACGTGGGATGAGAGCAAGATGATGGTGATGCAGGATCCCATTTACAGGTAAGCTGCCCACGAGGTTTATTTTTGTATATAACATTTCATTTCTCTAGCTCAACTTGAAATGCTAATTTATTTAATTTTTAATTGCTATTCCAACGACTTCAGTCCTTGTGGCTCGTTGGGCCGTTTCCAAACAAATCCAAACTTGATTAAATGCACTGTGGTGACTCAGGAAATGAGAATCTTTTGTCTCTGTCACTGATAGTGTTGACATTTGGAGAAAGAAGGATATTGCAGCTCTTTGACGATAACTCTTACTGACTCAAGGACAGGGCAGCACAACGATTTCAGAAAAATAGATGAGTAATTAGGAAATGTTGCTGCATAAATGATACAGTATATGGGAGAGTAGAGGACCACTGATAACAATGACATGACAGCAAAATGTGTGGAGTCAGAAATGGGATTTTTTACTCTGGGTGAACAATACATTAATTTCTTTGTACTATTGCATTTTGAGAAAAAGCAATTTAGCAGAATCTGCAATAAAGGCAATTTTGAAAATGTATTTTATTAATGCATGTAATTAATGAGTGAAGCAATGATAATGAAAACAAGTGTGAAAACCATCACAATATTGTTTGTTTGTTCATTTTCAATTTTAATACCTAAAACCATTTTGGAACATTAGCACCTCCACTGTTCATTAGTTCATTTATTGAAAACACCATAGAAGTTGATCATTTAACTCAGTGTTTTTTCCACATCTTACAGTATAATAGCTCGAGCAGTTTCATGGTGACAGCTTGAATTGAGTATTGAATAAAATGCAATTGATGTGGTTCTGTTGGCTCCATCAGACCGTGACCGTTAGCACACTGTGGCGGGTCGGGATGAGACTCAGTATCTCCAACTCTGAGGCCGTGGTTCTCTGCCAGAAAACGGTGGATTTCTCCATCCGGTTTTGGAGTGAGTCACTGCCCCAAGCGAGGAAGTTCAAGTATCACTTTACAAGTGAGGGTAAAATGGAGTGTGAGAGGCAGTTTGGTGCAGCAGTGATGTGGGCATTGTAACGGAAAGGTTGTGGTGAAGAGGGATCTCAGCAGGAAGGCGAAGCTCTTGATTTACCAGTCCATCTACGGTCCGACCCTCACCTGTGGTCATGAGCTTTGGGTAGTGACCGAAAGAATGAGATACAAGCGGTCGAAATGAGCCTCCTTCGTAGGGTGGCAGGGTTCATCCTTAGAGATAGGGTGAGGAGCTCAGACATCCGGAGGGAGCTCGGAGTAGAGCCTCTGATACTTCGGGTCGAAAGGGGCCAGCTGAGGTGGTTTGGCCATGTGATCAGGATGCCTCTTGGATGCTTACCTTAGGAGGTTTTCTGGGCACGCCCAACTGGTAAGAGGCCCCGGGAGTAGACCCAGAAAAATGCTGGAGAGATTATATATCTTGTCTGGCCTGGGAACGCCTCGGGTCCCCCGGGAAGAGCTGGAAGACGTTGCTGGGGGAGAGGGACGTCTGGAAGATCAGAATTAGTGGCGAGGTTTTTGCTGAGGCAAAGAGAAAGCAATCAAAGGATGGAGCTCATGGGGACCGAATTACAAGGATTTGTGTGTGAGAGAGCGCAAAGGTATGTTAGTGAGATCTGTAGTGACATCCCTGCTCTCTGTTCCACCTCACAGGACTTTAACCATAAGGTCCGGTTCATTCAGTCCAATTGCCGCAGGGGTGTAATCCTTTGATTTGAACTAGTACCACAGTCTGTTGTTTGTCAGGACAGACATGCTACACACACACACACACACACACACACACACACACACACACACACACACACACAGTCACACAGTGCTGCGAGGCAGCTTGTGTGAATTGGTGGCTCAGACGGATCCGTTGAGGAATGAGAGGTATACTTTAAGATGTCTGCACCATTAATCTCTCTTTAGACACACACACACACACACACACACACACACACACACACACACACACACACACACACACACTCATACATGCAGTCACTGGTGAATCCAGTGAAGGGTGCATGGCTAAACTAGTGAGGAACACTTATTTCTATAGAGGAGTAGAAAGAAAGCTTAGCCATAGACACACACACACACACACAGTTCATATTCTGTATTGAATGACTCATACTTTATCCTCTTTTTCTTGGTACCCCCCCCCCCCCCCCCCCCCCCCCCCCCCCACACACACACAGACACACACACACTCCCACAGACACACACACACTCCCACCCCCACCCCCAGGCGGGCACAGCTCAGAAGTGCATCCAGGAGCCCAGTTGGAGCTTTGGGCTTTGGAAATGATTCTGTCAGAAAGATGGATTTTGCCGGGCTGTTTGTGTAAGCATCTCTGAGCTTAGAAATTCTGAAAGATTTTGTTTGGTTAAAGATGCTTCAGCTTGTGCTGCTCATCTGAGTCAGTGCGCAGTTTTTAATATTGCATCCCACAAAGTTACCCCGCAGGAGGAGGCTGGGAGGGGAAGGGGGGCACAATATAATGGGTAAGCCCCATCAATCAGTCACTGCCATTTGCCAAGCTGAGTCTGACAGTTCCTGATGACATCTCATCTTTTCTGTTCAACTTAGTTACAATGTGATGGTCCAACAAATAGTCTCATGTAATTTGGAAAGGTTGATATTTCACATAGAGCTGGACATACACTGTACAATTTTAGGGATGTTGTTGTTTAAAGAGGACCTATTATGCTTTTGTGCTTTTTACCTTTCCTGTAGTGTGTTATATAGTTTTTTGTGCATGTAAAAGGTCTGCAAAGTTACAAAGCCCAAAGTCCGCACCAAAGGGAGTTACACTCCTTCACAGAAACACTGCTCCTGAACTAACTACCTGAAAGGCCTTGATTAAAGTTCCGCCTTTTCTTCAGTAACGTGGTGATGTCACCAAGTAACACATTTTTCGTAGCGGCTCATTTGGCACGCTGTCAAATTAAGTTAGTTCGAGTGGAGCTGGAGTGTAGTCCTAGGAGTTTGGTTCAGTTGACCAATCACAACAGTGGGCCAGCTGACCAATCGGAGGAGATTGGGCTTTTCGGAAGGGAGGAGGCAGGAGCGCAAACAGAGCGTTTCAGACAGAGGGTGAAAAGAAGTGCAGCAGCACAGCCGGTATAAGTAAAGTAAAGCGTTTTTTTTAACATTAAAGCATGTAAACATGTTCTAGTAGAAACCCCAAATGCAAGTATTCACCTGAAAATGAGCATAATAGGTCCCCTTTAATTTCAACTCATACTGTAGTGTAAGTAAATTGTCTACAATGTAAAGCCAAAGCTCACCATTTTTGAGCTCACACTGTATGTCTGATCATCAAGCCATGACCTGAGTACGTGGAAAATAGAAAATAAAATGTCCCGTCGGCCTCTGCCGACCGTTCTGACTATTGACAATTGTCAATAAAGATTTGTTTGAAAGCTCTAAAGCAGGTAGGTCTTGTTACTTTGAGTCAAGCCCTTCCCAGAGTGCACCAAGGGAAGAGTTGCATGTTGACTCTGACCCGACTGTGGCCTGCATTACTTGCCGTGTAGGCCAGCCTGCCAAACTATACAGGCAATGTGAACCAGAGATTGCTGCATTGAGTAACTGAAAACCACTTGCAGGCCGGTTAGTTAGCCTATTTAATAGCTCATATCTCAGCATTTCGAAAAACACTTTTAGTTTTTTTAAGTTTTTGACGCCGTTTTGAGCACTTGCAGTTGTCTATTTTAAACACAATAAACATGCATTGAGATATGTGTAATCTGAATCAATAAACATAATACTAATGCATGCCATTTCAAGGACGGTGGAAAAGCCTGAGTCATACCAGATGAGAGCAGCAGTCAGTCTTTTGACCTCATTCTGTTATCAGTCAGGGTATCCTCTGGTGGACTCTACTGATTAAATTCAATTAATAATCAGCCACATTCTGAATACATGTTACGTTTCGGCTTTGTACTTCCCACAGGTCACTTCATACTGGGACAATACTGTGATATCTAAGAAGCCAAGGACATAGATAGTTACTCTGGATGTTAATTTATTATCAATATGCAGGGAGTGCAGTTTATAGCTCTCAGCTGGGGCATCGTGTATTCAAATGTTATTTGAAAAGTAACCCCATGCAGTGTGCTGTCTAGTTGTAAAGGAGACTAAAGATTAACCTGTAAATGTGGGAAAGATTTAGCATGATGTGTGTCAGCTTCATATCGCTAAAGTGTAAATTAGAAGGCTTCCCTCGGACACTGGAATTCTCACTGTGTGAGAAAATATAATCTTTTGGTGATACATTGGATTGAATGCATCCCATAAGATAAAGTGATACATATACACATCTAGCTTTTAGAAAAATTCACATCAAACTGTTATAAATTATCCTTTGTGGGTTTTTTTCACATTCACAGCAGCTGGACGCCGTGTCTTTAAATCATTTGGGGGGATTTAGCTGAGCGCTTTGCATTTTCTTGTGCGTTCCTTTTTCATCTTCAGCTGCTTTGTAGCTGGAGCTGCTGCTGCTGCTGGCTGACTGCCACTGAGACCGTCCACCACCTCATATGCAACATCAGCAGCGCTGGCGGGGGGGTTGCGCTCAATCGCATTTTACACATTTACTTGTAAACACGTCTAAGGACTCTTGTGGTGATATTCCACTAACTTCATTTATTTCCCAGATCCTAACTTAAATCCGATGTAGCCTGTTATGCAAAGAGACAGTCAACAAAATATCTTCACTCTGAGGGTCTAAAACTACGTGTTTCTCCTTCACACAGTCACAAGTGTTCACACACAAACACTTATGTACTGTCCAAGATGAGAAGGGCTGATTACAACCAGTATAAGTGCAGCTCTCTTTTTGAGTAAGTAGGCTTCACTGTTGTTTACTGGATACAGTCTGAATTGAGTGCTTTTGTCATAATGTTGGTCCATTGTCTGCTTTGTGCCTACACTGTGCTCCAGCGTAGATGACTGTTTCATCCACAGCTGCTTTCAGCTGTCAGTGACATCAAACTACTACATTATCAAATCATTGTGCTTCTAAAGAGTGGAACTGTTGTAGATTATGGCGTTGGCATTGGCGTTGGCGTGGATACTGTGATAATTCTGTTTGTTTGCAAAGTGTGGTGGGAAGCGATTATCTCAGATAGGATGCAGAATTTTTTGGGCACTCCACGGTCTTAACTTGAGCCACAGCCTGTGCTATGTCAATATTAAGATAACCCAAATGTTTTGTTGTGTGACACCTTAAAATGATGCAGTGTCTACTTGTGACCCCAGGTCACAAGTTGTGGCCTAAAGCTGCATTCACACCGGATCAGGCGTTGCGGCGATTCACCGTGGGGTTGTGCGGCGGCGTGGGAGAATCACTAATGGCCCATTAACTGTGACGATTAACGTCTTCTGTCCCCCCGTTGCTGGGCTGTACAGCTCTGGATTGCCGGTTATGTGATTGGCCATGGCATCCTGATATTGTTTTGCGTTTCTCTAAAAGCTGATCCTGTTTCTACTTTTCCGCCTCTGGCCACTCAATTTTTTTTCGGCGCAGGCGCATCCCGAACACACTATCCCCGTTCAAAATGAATGGAATTACCTGCGTTTCCGCCGCAACGCCTGATCTGGTGTAAATGCAGCCTTAGTGTGGACATGATTTGTGAGCAGTTCAAGCAGAGAATCAATTTGCCTTCTCAGATTGTTTCACTTGAAAGATTTTTCATGGACTGAAGAGGTGAAAATTTCTTCTTTTACAAGAAAAAAAACAAATTAGATAAATGAAAATTACCACTCCTCCATTGTTTCCAATATAAATACTGCTGCTCTGGTTAAAGCGCACAACTCTCTAACGCTGCCGTCAGAGTATAAGGTGGTTCAACTTGCCGCCGTAGCTTGACGCGTAACCATGGCAATCACAGAAAAGAGGGAAACGATACAGGAGCTGATTTTACTGGTATCCGAGTTCCGTAAATTATATTATGTCTTCGCTCGCAGTCTGTAAGCATCTTTAATGTTCCATTGCAATGAGAAGGATGCATGTTGGAGCTCTCGCACTCTGTTGTTGTCAATGATACTCACAGCTGCCCTTTGCTTTGAACAGGAGCACCATGTGTCCTTCTTATTATGGCTCTGTTTGAATGGACAGGTAAATCAGGCCATTTGCAGCCACATGCAACCTGTGAGTTGGTTGTCTGGCCATCATATACAGAACTATTTTAATGCACTCAGCAGGTCTCTACTCAGCTGAAAAATGCATTTTCTTTGAGAAACTTTTTTTTTTTTTAACTTATGCTGAAAAATAGATATAGAACCTTTGACAAAAGACAGACAGAGAAAGAGAAAAATGGGGATGCTGCAGTAGCAATTGTAGCGGAAACTGCTAAGATTATAAAGATCTGAGACGGCATGTAGGCTACGTGTGAATCACACCTGTGTCTGGGATTCTGTGGCCACCCTAATTGGCCATAATGTCTGAAACTCTCAAGAGTCTCATCTACTACTTTTTTTTTTTTTTTTTTAAATTAGACTACCACAAAAGACCACTCTGTCATTGGAAATGTCCTGGAAAATAATTTTTTTTAATAGAGTCGAAGCCTGACTCGCACCTAGTGAGTGGCTCGCTGCCCCCGGATGATGGAGTGCACCCCTATGCACTGCTCTCTTTGTAGTATTTCCTATTAAAGTGAGCAAAATGATCTCGAACAATTTAAGACCAAATCTGCTATAGAGAGGGTTTATGCTGCCATAATTTGCATTAGAGATGAGGTTCAATTATACATCGGATGAAATGTCTCCTTGGCTGCGCATACCATCTATTTCTCATTATTCCTCCATACATCTACAGAAACACTGGATGGTCACGAGTCATCAGATACTCAAATTTATGAAATGGATGTTTAAATCAGGCCTTGACATCTATTTGGGTTTCCTTTCATTACACATAATGAATATTGCACAATAAGTAGTCTTTTGCGCAGTCAGGTGAAATGATCAATGCACTAGTGATGTCCAATGTTTCGCCGTTTGAATATGGCTGAGCTGAACTACTCAGTGAACCAGTGTGGCTGCTTTCGAGGGCCTGTGAGTTAGTATGAGTGACTGGAGAGACATGAGACATAATTAATTAATTGAGCCACAGTGTCCTTCAATGGAACAACAACATTCTCAGAAGTACCCATGTCCTTGCTGGAGGCATAATCATATTACTTTCTTTTAAAGGGTGGATCCATTATTATTATTAATATTAGCTTTTTATATCATTCTGTAGATTCCCAGTGGTGTTCCTTATGTATTCAAATCTGAACACTCAAATTTTGGTCAAAGTACGTATGTTTTAAAGTCAAAATGCTGTTTTCCCAAGCCCTTCTAAAAACGTTTTCCCACAGGTTTCTGCATAATGACGCTGCTACATGTACAGTATATATACATCTTTATAGTCAGTGTAGTAACATTACATACAGTAACTTAGATGGCGGTCGGCATGCTCCCCGTTTGGAAGAGCAGACAGGAGTAGCGGCACGGAAGCTGAACAATGTACTGCTGTGTGTGCGCCACATTAGTTCGGATCCGAAAGTCACACAATAACACAAAGAAACTAACCGATCGATGCAGCGGTAGACCAGCAACTCCTGTTCTACAAGTTAAAATGACTGTTTTTGTGAATGGAGTCTGGTGGCTTTGAAGACAGCGATGTAACGGCTTCAGTTCCTCGTTGGAAAGGGCCGTCTGATGGCACATTAATGCCAAAATATTGTAAATATCGCATACTCTTCAACTGATATTGATTTTTTTTCTGCTGCTCCTGTACCACAGCCGCTTAATCTCGCCATCAGACAAATTGACCTTGCAGAACGTGGGAGTGTACATACAACTGCACTCTAAAAAATCAGAACTAACCCTTTGAGTTATTTTAAAAATTACCACAGCTAAAATTGACTCATTTAGTGCTAGTGTTCACATTATTCATACCTTATTGATTAACTTACTTTGATAACTACTTTTGGTCACTGCTATTTGCAATGGCTGAGTGGACGTTTCCATTTGAAAAAAATGGAAAAGAATGCAGATAGATCCGCCCTTTAAAAGGTCCGTGTGAGTTTATTTCCTCCTATTGTTCCTCCTATCTCACACTCCTCCTCCATACCACCAGTCCAGTGAGACATATCGACTGCAAATCCGTTTAAAGCTCCCATTTGACCTGTGAAATCCTTGTTTTAGTGACTCATAGCCATGAAGTATAGGCCTCGGATATCATACTGTGAAAACAGAATAACAACATCTGTTGTAATGCTAGTTCAGTGATAAGGCACTGCAACTGAGAATATTCTAATATTGAAATAAATGAATACTTCAGAGTTATGAGCTTCCCCATGTGTCTGCATGCAAGCCAGTTAATACAATGCTCACTTGGCCGTAACAATAAACAAACCATGACAAATCATTGGTAACAAAATGTTGGCTGCTGCAGGAGGTGTTGCTGTGTAAGCAGTGGTCATCCACATTACACCAACAGCAGAGGACATTGGTGGTAGGTGGAAAGTTTCAGAAAGGGAGGAGAACTTTTAGTCCCTTTGCTGTTGCTATTTTCCGTTAACATTTACAGGTGTAAATCTTTCTGCTCTTTCTCTTAACACACACAGGTTGTGTGTGTGTGTGTGTGTGTGTATATATATTTTACATTCATACCTGCCGGAGAGCCGCAGCCTCGGGGCAAAAGCAGCAGACCAACTCAGTCAGGAGTGTATCAGAATCCCCTGGATCATGCACACCGACCCACCCACGCACATCAGACTGGCAGCCTGAACACCTTTTCTTTTTTTTTTTAGCCGTGCTCACGGAGTTCTAGGCAAACACAAACCTCCAAATCCACACAAGACAGACATCCAATTTGAAAAAAATAAAACACACACTAAATCTTTATTTGTCTCTGCACCACACATACACACTTGCACACACTGTTATGACTTGAGGCCACCCACTCATTCAGAGATGGAGCCGCAGGGCTGGGAGCACGGGTAAAATAACACCACAGCCATGGCCAGAGTACTAAATAACATATTACATAATTTATAAACTTCATAAGCTGTTTCATTTCTGTATGTATGTAACTAATATGTGTCTCAAAATCTTTTTTTCCTGTAAAATCCTGCACTAAGTGCAGAGTACAAAGACAATTGTGCTTATTTCAGAAATTATTTTCATGAGAAGTGTTGTGTTATTCTTCTTCTTCTTATTAGTATTCTGTCTGGTCTCAAGCTGTTGACTCATTGACTTCTTATAATAGAGTGGTGCATGAATGAGTCCTAAAACCTGGAAATGAGCAATTTAGCACTTCCGGTTCCCTCGTCTCAAAGTCAGTGTTTTTTTTTTAATGGACTTTTAGTAGGGCTGTCAAAGTTAACGCAATAATAAGATGCTATAGCAAATTCGTTTAAACACCGCTAATTTCTTTAATGCATTGACACAACTTGTTTTTTTTTAGGTTGTATTGGGCTCAGTTTTAAAGTTAGAGTGAAGATACTGGTATCATATGAAACTAAAAAAACCTAAGGAATCCATTGGTCCATGTCATACTTACGTGTCGCAAAGGAGGCTAAATAAATAACGCTCCAAACTTGCACTAAATTTTGGCGAGAAAAAAGTGGCATGGTCCCTTAACCTGGAAATACCAGTCTCCCTTTTCCAGACATGCCCAATTTATGATAATCACATGCAGTTTGGGGCAAGTCATAGTCAAGTCAGCACACTGACACACTGACAGCTGTTGTTGCCTTTTGGGCTTGAGTTTGACATGTTATAATTTGAGCATATTCTTTATGCTAAATGCAGTACCTGTGAGGGTTTCTGGACAATATCTGTCATTGTTTTGTGTTGTTAATTGATTTCCAACAATAAATTATATACATACATTTCCATAAAGCAATCATATTTGCCCACTCCCATGTTGATAAGAGTATTAAATACTTGACAAATCTCCTTTTGAACAGACTACAAAACGCCATCACGCCGACACGTCAGCCTTTACAGCCTAGTTGTGTATACTCGCCTAGCGTTGGCTTTTTACTTCTGCCGATTGCATTCACACTTCAGTCATAAGATTATCTTGCTGAACAAAAACGTGGTAGGATCATAAACTTTTGTTTGCCACAGAGCTTATTTTCTGCAATAATCCAAAACCCAATGGAAAACTCCCATTGGGTTTTTTGTTGAGGGAACCAGGGCGATGCTAACTTCCTGGTTTGCCTACAAACATA
Source organism: Sebastes fasciatus (assembly GCF_043250625.1). NCBI lineage: Eukaryota > Metazoa > Chordata > Actinopteri > Perciformes > Sebastidae > Sebastes > Sebastes fasciatus. The sequence continues at coordinate 13,569,739 of NC_133799.1, forward strand.
CTTCTTCCCTGCACCTCTCTTTATTGGCGTAGAATAGATCCATAGATGAAGACCTTAGAAGATAGTTATGTGATCCAAAACACATGATGAGTCTGGGCATTTTGCCTTTTATACCAGTAAGTCTGCATGTGGAAACCAAATGTGCTCATCTACTTTTGTCTGATCTCTCCTTTGTAAAAGCAACCCACATCCTCACACATTTGCCAAATGTAAAGGCAATAAACTTAGGCATGCATATTGTTATTATTCCTCATGGTTATAGATGGTTTGATCAATAATTTCAGACATATTGTAAGCTATCAAGAGTTACAGCTGAAAGTAATTCTTTATAGACACATATTTTTTTTTAGTATTCCCATAATCTGTCAGTGTTGGCAGCCTCACCAGAGGAAAAAAGATAAAAGACACATTCCCTCTCTGAAATTAATGCAGGTATAAAGTGACAGTAATGCAGTTGGATTTCTAGAATTCTCCACTCTTAAGTCAAAGGTACTATAAATCACCGGGTCCTCCTGGTTATTTTTTACTTTCATTAACACATAAATCAGCCTCGGTGGATTCACATGGTGAGTTCTGCTAAAGTTTTTGAAAAATCCTCCCCCCTCGGTATTTAATAACTCACTTATTCCCAAGTTGAACAGATGGCACATGCAGGCAGTCGGTAATCATAGCGGCAGATGATGGAGGAAGCTGTTAAAGGTCTAGAATACAACTTTACAAATACACCTGTTATGGAGCGACGCCTGCGAGCTAGTTCAGGCATATACAAGTGACATGCCTCACTCTCCATATCATATACAAAAACACACCATATCATATACAGTACCAAACACATCCTCCCAATTTGTCAGTCTGTTTAAGCCGCAAAAATTTCCCATCTCCCCCTCTGACTCATTAATGCCGCTGGTGCTCTGCATCAGTATTGCTGCAGGCTCCGACTGGGGGAATATGTTTAATCATCACTCCCCAATATCTCGTGTAATTATATCAGCGGGGAGTGATGAGGTCGGAGTCTAGATGCCTATCCATGTTCTGCTGTTGTAATAAACATTTCAAATGTGAGTTGTCTGACTGAACTATCATTTTTATACTCTTGACACACAAACTGATAAAATTGTCAGGCCTAACTGAATGCATTAGAAATATTCGGCAACTTTGTTATGACACAATTTAAATCATCATACTGGAGATTTAAATTAGGTGATAGAGTATATTCCTTTAAAATCAGATGGCTGTAATTTGAGCTACACCCATAGACATAGGGTGGAGCTAAGTACAACCAAACACTGAATAAGACATTTGTAGGCAACCAAAATGTTACAATTAGCTCTCGTGAGCAGAAAACACACTGTTAAAGGGTTAAAGTTGTAAGACGAAAACACGGACAACTCCCAGACAACACCGTGGTAGCAACCTGTCAATCATAAGGTAGCCACGCCCTAAAGCATCCCCTGCTTTATGGTCTATTTGACTCTAAATGCAAGCATAATTTACTAAATGTACATCATGCTGTATTGAAGAAGACTTGAAAGTAGCGATTGAGACCATAAACTCATGTTTACAATGTTTACTGAGGTAATAAATCAAGTGAGAAGTAGGGTCATTTTCTCATAGACTTCTATACAATCAGACTTCTTTTTGCAACCAGAGGAGTCGCCCCCTGCTAGCTATTAGAGAGAATGCAAGTTTAAGGCACTTCCGCATTGGCTTCACTTTTCAGACTCAGGAGGTCTGAAACTACACCGATGAATCCGCCGACATTAGTTTATTGCATATATATAATATCATTGTTTACAGGTATGTTATAGCTTATCAGAAATTGCACTAGAGAAATGCCAAATATATGTTTGTGGAGTCTGTATTGCAGAGTTATTCATGACACTGATGTTTATTTTTCCAGATGTTACATAATTCTTCAAAAAGCTGCTGGACAGATATGACTGTTTGATTTTTAAAATTTTCAAACATGTTTATTCTATCTATATTGGTATTAGGCCTCAAACATCCAGTATCGTTCAGGCTATAACTATAGCAGTGTGTGTCTCAGATATTACATCTGTCATGCAGACTCTTATTCTAAAATTTTCATATGACTCGTATGTTCTAGTGTTGCAGCGTTTCAGTGTGTGTGAGTGTCAGAGAGATATTGGAAAGTAGTGAAAGTGTGTGTATTATAGATGTGTGTGTGTGTATACATAGAGTATCTGTCTCTCGGGTTGTAACTTCTCCAGTCTTCGGCTATGGTAATTGCTGTCATCCTCTGAGACACAGGCCGCCCTCGCTGACTTCCGCCTAACGGCCAGTATTAGAAGTGTTTGTCTCTGCCCCTCCATTCTCACTTCCAACTTCTCCAGTGAGAAGTTCACACCCACCCAATTAAAGTCAATCCTGTGTTTGTGTGTTCTAGAAACACCCTGATTATGTGATATGGAAAGCAATCTGTGATGTGGAGTGTACTACACACATTCTCCACACATTTTGCTTTGATATCAGTGTACTCGTGCCATGCTGAATACACACTGCACAATCATTGTGCACATATAAATCGGAAACACACATGAAAGCCCATAAAGTTTCTCACAACCTCATTCACTCCTATACAATCTCTGTCTCCGCAGCATCCCATTCCTCCGTGCTCTGAGCTAATGGACTGTCCAGTCAAATTTGATAGTGTGCTCACTTCCCCAAAGGGGAAGAACTCATAGAAGGAAATGGAAAGAACAATTTCCCTCGGACAAACTCTTCCGAAATGTAGCTGGTAACATTTAAGGGGTCAGTTAACTGAAATTACAAAAGAAGTGGTCATGCAGTTTTGTTTTTTATGTGCCCAGGTTTTGAAATAGCTGCCTTTGAAGCTTCTGCCACGACTCAGTGTACAGAAGTGAGGGAAATGCAACTTATCCCCTTCAGTCACTGGAAACTCTTTTCATAGGGATTATTTCTACAGAGAGAAAACACAGAGAGGCCTGAGGATTATTTAGAGTAACCCGGTGACAATTTTTTTCATCCAATGGCCTCTTTTAAGATGCTTTGAGCACCAGAGACAAAATTACACTCCCCTCCATTTTATTGAGGTTGCAGCAGAAATCTCAGGATATCTCAAAGAAATGTAAGCAGTAGCAGCACTAAATTGATATTTTGGACATTTTACAGCATCTTTCACAGGTGTAGAGTTGAACAATGTTAGTTTTAGTGAAGCTGTCCTTGACCAAAGAAATTCTTATTCGACTAGCACTCTATGATTTAATCAACGGATCTGTAAAACTGAGTTTCTCCACAAAGAATCACACAAAAGCACCACTTTCTTGTGTTTACCCGAGATGTGCTCATACGTTTCTTGGAAATAAGTCATTCAGCATGAAAAAAGCATAAAAAATGACTGTGTCTAAAGAAATCGTTGTCGACTAATACCAAAAGGTCAGTGTATCTTCTGGTCATTTGATTTTCCTTTCACAAACGGATATTAAAGATAAAAAAATTAGTGGTTATTTGATAACATTTTTCTCTATCAGGGTCAAAAACGGATGAACTAAACTTAAAGAACGGGTTGATTTTCATTTTCTATTTGTAAACAAAACTAAATGAAAAAACGCCTGTTTTTTCATATTCTGCGACCGAACGTTGCCATTTACAAAGTAAGAGCGCGTATGAGGACAGTGCTGTGTATGAGAGAAAAGTACGGTGTTGCTGTGTAATTGAAGACGATGGACATGGATCAGTACATAGTTTTTGAAACAATAAAAGAGTGTGTCTCAGGGAAACAGACATGACAGCAGAAAAACTAACTTTGGTAAAGTTAGAAAGATATTGAAAGATTCAAACTCCCTGGATCAATAACTCATAAACGAAACGTTGTTAAAACACAAACGACGTCTCTTTCTAACCGTAGTAAGGTAGACAACGAGCTACAACCTAATTTTAATCAAAACGAGCCCTCCTCCGAGCTGGACACATAACATTGGTCTCTATGTGCAGTCGGCTGTGAGACGAGTGGTCAGGGACTGTCTACAAAGTGCAAAGCACTCATTTTTAGTTTTTTAATATCTGTTTGTCAAAAGAAAATCGAATGACACTGTCCCTAAAACAACCATTTAGTCGACTAATCGACAAGATTAGGGGGAGATTTAGGGGGCAGCCCTAAATTTTAGCATCTATAAAAAGTGACACATTATGGGATTGTTAGCAGAAAGTAGTAAACATACCATGGAGACCTCGAGATCTCACAAACTTGCCCTCAATCGCTATAGTTTCAAGTGTTTTTCATTACAGCATGATGTTCATTTAGTAAATCATGGTCCCATTTGGAGTAAAATAGACCATAAACCAGGGTATGCTTTAGGGCGTGGCTACCTTTTGATTGACAGGTCGCTACCACGGCGTTGTCTGGTCTGGGAGTTGTTCATGATTTCGTTTTAAAACTTTAACCCTTTCACTTTGTGTCTTCAGTTCATGACAGTTAATACAACATTTTAGTTGGCTAAAAATGTCTTATTCAGTATTCGGTTGTACGCTCCACCCTCTTGCGTCACTCCTGGTTGCAAAAAAAAAACAAGACGGCAAAGGCCAAAATGCCGAACTCAATACTTCAAAACGGCAGTCCACCAACCAATGGCTGACGCCACGGTGACTACGTCCACTTCTTATATCCAGTTTATGGTTCTCACTCAGAATTTGGACACTCAAATAAAATAATTTAAATGTACACTGCACTGTATGGTAGAGGGAGCCATTTCCAACAACAACCTCATACCAATTTGCTATGAAAATAGCTAAATACCCCACCTTCCAAATGTATTTGACCTGCTCATGATCTGGTATTTTTGTTCCAACTGAAACTAGGATTTTATCCTCTTTGTAGTCTGGATCCACTGACTGGAATCGTGAAACTAGTTGCAGGCTTTCAACAGTTACTGTGATGTCCAGGGAAAATAGCTCTGCACAGCCAGTCAAGTCTCTTCCCACACCCAGATCAGAGGGACCCCGTGGTTCTCTGCATTATTACAGTGCTGGGCTCCATCCAAATACTGAGGAAAAACAAAATGAGCGAGACTTAATCATTGACAGTCTCAACACATAACAGTGTCTCCCCACAGCAGCTCAGCCAGACTCCTTCCCTTCCCAGTGCGATTCATAAACAAGAAGTTAAAAAAAGAAGCACCCTTTGAATAAAACATCTGTACAACACCAGGTCATGTCTCTACAGCTGGTTTGGGGCCCTGCATTATTCCTTCAACTACTGCTTTGATTAATGTTTTAAGTTTTTTTACAAGAACAAATGACACACCTGACTAACCTTCACCATTTCTGTCGGAGGAACCAGATATCACCTGCTTAAATGGCCGGACACCTGTTGCTTTAATTTCCGTGATAATGAACGTCCTTGGATTTCCGACTTCTTCCTTCTACTTCCTGAAAGTAATAAAATGTTAAGAGAACAGATGCTTGGGGACACAAATCAGCCCACCCACTCACAAGTTTACTTTTGGTTTAGCAACATTGATCGCCCTGAAATGGAGCTGTAACACTGAATTAGGTGTTTGAAAAGAGGCAAGTGGCAGCAAAATGGCAGCACATTAGTTCCATACAGTTCTGTAATTGTGTCTGAAAATGACCTTTAACTGAAAATGGCACTAACTGGAGGAAATGCCTGTACAGCTGCCACGGTTATTAGATTTACTGTCTTCTCAACTCCAAATAAAGCCGAAATATCTAGGAAGGCGTTGCAGGTCTTTTCCCCACCTCCTATTCTCTTAATATAATACACTTTATAGGCATTTTAATTCGACCTTGTTTTTTTTTATAGCATTTCTAATACACAAGGAATCGATCCAGTATATTTTTGGACTCATTCAGTACATTGATCATCTCAGTCCTCAAGATTGAAAGGACTCGGAGGGCATAGCACTGTGTTATTACCGTTGCTAACACTTAAAGAGATTGCATTTTCTAAGAACGTACAGTGTGTGTCTGCATTTATTTATTCCCTCCGCTCTGATTCACCCCTGTACTGCTGCAGCTGCTGCTATAAACCTCTCTCAATTGGATGTAAATGAAGATGAAGACGGTTTGGTTCTTGTTTTCCTTCTCTCTGCCCACTCATTGCTTTCCACTGCCTCTGAGCATTATGTCCGTTTGTGTGTGTTTTGGTATGTGAGCATGACTTTGGTTAGTGTGTCCGTATTAGAAGACCACATTCTCGTGGGTAGGTCTGGGTGCGGTGGTTGGTTATGACGCTAAAACACAAGAAAAGGTGATTTGTCTTTGGGAGTAAGGGTTTGCTGGTGCTGCCTCTTTCTGTTTGTCCTCATTGTTAAACAGTTATACTCCACCCTGTACTGTAGATACAGCTGTTTTACAGCTGTTTTACATTTAAAACTTGAGGCTCACTGTTTCCATTTCTTACCAATTTTTCGTTTGAAAAATACGGAAAAAAATATAAATTTTAAAAAGGAATTGGTATTTTTTTTATGCTCCCAGGCACCAGAAGGTTTTCCATTTCCTGCTCCAATATTTGCGCTTCATTATTGATTTCTTTCGTCCAGTTTCACCCGCCTTAATTATGCCTTGGAGTATCGTTGCACAGTGTTATGGTGATTCTCTGTTGGCCTGTTGGATGAAGCAGTTTGTGACCGTGCACGCCCACACTATATATGTGCACTCAAACATTTTCACACTACGAAACTACTATTTCCTTGGTGGCTTGCAGTGAAACCACTGGCTGCTGTGTGTACGTGTGTTTTCACACATCTGCGCATATGCTTACATAAGGCGAGTGTGCTGCCTCAGCTTCCAAAGACCTGACTATGGTTGTAAATGATTTGCCCTCCCACTCAGCTGAATGATTTGTTTTCATAAACAGTCATGACAACCTTAAGAGCAACACACTCTTTCATATTTATTCACAGATGGGACACTGTGGAATAGAGGTTTAATTTAATCTGAGATTTAATTTGACACGTTTAACATGCTATTCCCTGAAGTTCATCTAAATTTCAAGCAAGGAATCTCTTTCTGTGTGTATGTGGGTGTGTCCTTTGCATAACTCGTGATTCGTTCATACGATCTACTTCAGAAATGGTGGGTGTATTGCAGGGGATCCAAGGGCGTGCAGTGTCAAAGTTTGTGCAATTTGGCCAGATGGTGGCGCTATAACAACAAAACTTTACGTTCTAGCCTGCAACATTTGAACCATAAGTCTCAGAAACAAAAAATTTGAATTGTGTCAAATCAGTTTTTTCGCTACTCCTTTTACAGATTTTGAGCAGTCGTCACCAAATTTGGTACAGAACATCTCTGGACCGAGGCTGGAAAAGTGACAGATTGTTGATTTTCCATACAGTTTTGTTACAACTGTCCTCAGGGCTTATATTACAAAATATGTCATATCTCCTGAACTCTTTGTGTTATTGCACCCACATTTGGTGGACATGTGTAGATATGGTGTTTGAGTCACCGAGGCAAATTTGGTGCCATTTGGCCAATAGGTGGTGCTGTAGCAGCATCATCTACCTATAAATCATGGAATCTCTGTCGGTCTGTGTGTGAGTGTGTCCTTCGCATATCTCGAGAACCGTCCATCCGATCTTCTTCTCACATGGCAGGTGCGTTGCTGGGGTCCCAAGGATGTGCAGTGTCAAAGTTGGTGCAAACAAGACACGTTCAATGTTAATAAACTTTGAATAAACAAGCGATAGTTCTCTGTGCAGCAGCGGGGGTTGGGTTGTGGACTGAGTCGAGCATGCCATCTGCAGCGAAGCCTGCCATTGACTGCAGTTCACTTTTGCTGCTGGATGCTGGATATACTAACTTGACAACCAAACTCTTCTTCACTTCCCTGGAGTCAACGAGCATTAAGCGACTCTTGAGAACGCTGCAAACAGCTCTTCCAGAGGCCAAGCAATCGGCCTGTTCCCGGCCCGAACGGGTACGCGTTCCAAACGGACACTGCATTAGATCATATTAAATGAGACAATGTATTACAACTGTAATGTATCAGTAGATTACAGATGCAATGCATTAGTTTTACATATTTTACATAACTTGATAAGGCTGGAAGCTTGGAAAAAAATACTAAATACACCACTTATTTGAGCTTATTTTGTCACACATATTGTACTTCCATTCTCAAGTCAAAAGTGCAAAATAGTCCCAGAAGCACTTTACTTTTGGGATTTATTGCAACCACAAATTGTATTTAGACAGGTATTATTTTTCTTGTATTAAAAGTAATAGTGTCTTTACCTGTCTTCTCGGGAATGTTGCTCATATACCCCTATAGCTTCACTACTGGCCGTAGGCGAAACAAGTCTAGCTTACCAGGCACAAAGCAAAGAGAAAGTTTGGGGTCGTTTTGTGCCTGAAGGAAGGTGAGTGTGCTGAGAGTGTGGCCTCCGGCATCCCCTGTGCAACGCATGTTTGAGAATAACACTGATTTAAAAAAGAGTGGGAGGATGGTAGGAGTGGAAAATAACACTTAGCAGTGAGAGGGAGGTATGTTTGGGTAGAAGAGGTATAGAAAAGGATATGGAGGAGTGTTGCTAGTTTGGTAAGAAGGTGTAGTGAAGAAGGGAGGATAAGAGGACAAAGTTAATGAGAAAACTTCACTCTGCAGCAGTTTCAATTCACTACGAAGGAGAGCTTCCAAATGTATTCACTTTGTAGTGCCACTAAAAGCTGATGAGGACTTTCTAAAAAGAATCCTGCCGTCTTTCTGACTTTTGATGCGTCTGAGTTTTGAATTTATTATGGCATAAATACCAGTCGTATCCACTCTTTTCATTGTTCTGTCTCATCCTTGACTGACTCAGCCAAGTTGTCATTGTACCAGAAGGATGACAGATGTCTCAGAGTTGCTTTTGGTCTTGGCAGGTTATTAAAAAAGATCAAATCCACATTCAAATACAAATAGTCATAATGGTTGTACGCCTCTGTATCCAAGGTTGTACTATGTTCTGTTTGCTGTGTAGTAAATATACAAAGATGTTTTTTTTTTCTGTTTGCACTGATCATAACACATGAGATCTTAGTCCTGCATACTATGTGGTGGAAAAAATCTGAATTAGAGCGCTCTCTCCATCTCTCCCTCTTTCTGTAATCTCATATGTATGAGCTGTGTGTGAGCTTTCTGTCTCTTTTCCTTCACTTGGTTCTTTTTCTTTTCAGTTTCATCACCGGCAGTTCAAATTATGTTTTATTAGTTTAGCTTTCTTTCTCCCTCTCATCCGTCTCCTCTTTCTGTAGTTCTAAGGAGACTCAGAAGAAGAAGAAGAGACCAGCAGGCTGCTACATCCGCTGTTAAAAATACCATCATACATTCAACCCATTCAGTCACCTTGATGAAGATGCTTTTCATGCAAAATGCGTTGCGTTCTTATTTCAATGTTGCAGATTGTATGCACGTCCGTCGTACAGTATGCATGAGCTCAGGAGCTGTTCTCTCTCCTCATATTCTTCTTCTATTGAAAAGAAGTGATTGTGTGGTTTTTACCAACAAGGACAACAAATGGCCTCTACGGGGAGGACGGGAGTATTAATAGAATAAAACTAAAGAAGGACAACAAGCTGAACAAGCAAGCTTTGGAATGACGGTCCCTTAAGAGATTTTAATTTCACAGCTGAATTTTGAACAAAATCTGCAGTAAATTGTACACAGTATAAAAGTTCCTGTCGGCTGAGTAGCGTCCCCAATACCTCACAGCTTTCAAGAACGTACTGCCTGAGATATTTAATTCAGGGCGTAAAAAGATCATCAATGAATACACTATGGTGGCCTCAAAGCCCCAAAAAGTCTTAGGTGCCTGTTTAGAAATGTATCATCCTTTTTAAAGTTCATGGAGTTTTGAAGTGTGGTTGTATGAGGTACTTATCCATAGTAGGTATATTACTTTCAGTAGATGACGGTCGAGGTGCCTGCAGCATCGAGAAACAGACCAGAGCACCGGCACCCGAGCAAAGCAATACAGTGCTGTGGATGGGGATGGCAGAACAACTTATTTTAGCCACCTAAAAAAATTATATTCTTTTAAGTGTAGGCTATATTTAGAATCGTTTCCAACAGCGAACTAGGGATGCACCGATACCAGATCGGATATCGGGCAGATACTGACTCAAACAGCTGGATCGGGTATCTGTGACAATATCAATTCAATTCTATATGTATATACGATATACATTATATTCTGGAATTTTTACTTTTTTACTCGGTATCGGCCGATACCCAAAGCCCAGATATCGCTATCGGTATCGGGAATGAAAAAGTTGGATCGGTGCATCTCTACGGCGAACTGAACTGAACGTGAAACGTATCTATTTTGTTTTTGTCGTCTGAGTCTACTGGCTTTGGAGAGAGCATTGATAAGTTTAACTTTCAGTTCAGTTCCCCGTCGGAAATGAGAAGGAAAGGGCTGTCTGTCGGCATGACAAAGCAGTGAAAACATTCTAAATAGCGTACACTTAAACAGATATTGATATTTTTACCTGGGTCTTTCTTTAAGGTGGTTAAAATCTATTTTTCTGCCATCCCTTTGCACACCTGTATTGCTTTGCTGTGGTGTCAGTACTACTGTCTGTTTCTCTAAACTGGGGGCGTGAACACCGTCATCTACTGTAGGTAATACACTGCCTATGGATCAGTACCTCATACAACCCCACTTAAAAAAACACCCAGACTATCCCTTTAAGTTTTGGGAGAATTTGCTGTTAACTTTACTTCAAAGCAGTGTGGGAAGTCACTGTGAAGTAAGAGTTTTTATTTCAGATATTAATTTGGTTACTCATTTTTTTGGCTCTCATCTTTACCATGATTAGGAATGCACAGATACAAACCGTTGAGGAAGTCAGCGGATCGGGTATTGGTCAGACGTAACTGATGCACATCAAATACAGGCGGGCTGCAGATTTAGTTTTTAGTGCCATAGAAATCCCAGGACTAGTGTTATTTTTCCATAAAAATGACCTGATGAGTTCCACACTGTGAGGTATCTACTGTACTTTTAAATGTAGGGAAAAGAGAGCACTTGTATTGGATCGGGGATCTGTATTGCCAGATAGCCTGAGTAAAGGTATCAGATTCAGTATCATGAGCGTAAAGGTCGGATTTGTCCATCCCGAAACAATATTTATATTTTTGTTGCATTTGTGTGCAACATTTTCTTGTCAGGATCCTGCAGCTTCAAAGCCCAGACTCTGTTGCACATATCCACACATGCTCATACACACCAACGTGTACATGTGACCAAAAACAAACTCTCCCGGAGATCCACACCCCCGAGGCAAAATACCACATAAATATTTAACCTGTCTTGATTTGTTTTGAGGTTTGCATTTATGTGAGAGAAAGTGAGGAGCTTTATTCTGTTTGTCTCAGCTGAGCTCAGTTTATTGCAGGGCATGTGATTGATTTACTTATCATAAAAGACCCCTAAAGATGTTCATATAGAAGCACAAACTGGGGCGCTCACCTTTTTTTTGTTGTAAATAATGCATCACAGAGTAGAAATGAGACGAGCTTCTAACTTCTCACCTTGAATTTAACAAGTGCAGGAGGAAATTGCCTGTCTGCTAGATGATTAAGCCTGTTTTGTTGTGTTACTCTCAGAGTTGCCAAGGCCATGTTATATTATTTCTGGGCTTTTCTTAATGTGGGCACGTAGAGGTTGAGCTGACAGAACAGCTTTTCTCATATTGAACCTCTACCGTTTCACCCTGCCTTTTTATAGTCCCTTTTAATCAACATAATGCCTGATCAGTATGCGGTGTAATTGAGTCTGGTTTGCCTCGGCGTTGCCAAATCTGTTCTGGAAAAGATTTTCAGTTGGGGCTATCGCAGAAACTTGTCTGCATGCCATAAAATATGCAGGCATGAGAACGGGGCTTGTTATTGTAAAGCCGCACAGTGTTTCTCCTTCTGCTGAACTGTTGAGTGCATGGTTTTAGTGTGACACGGTCAAAATGCTTTATAGAACCTCTTTAAATCTTCTTTTGTTTAAAGTGATACTCCACTTTAAGTCTACAGATGAAGACAGTTGCAGTCACGAGCCAAGACACACTGAACTGAGGAGCAGCGGCAAATGAAAATGTTTTCTAACACAACCGTCAAAGGCGAAGACACACTTCAAGCTCAGTAATCACGTTGACGTCTTACTGACAGGCTGCCTTGTTCTTGCCGTCAAAATGTAAAAGCCATTCAAACTGTGAAAAACACTGAATCTAAAAGACTGTCACGCTGAGTTTATCCACAAAATTAAAACGGACAAGACGGATAATGTCTTTAAGATCCCAAAAATAAACATCATATTACACAATTCATTGTTCAACCGATCCTTGAGATGTGTTGGCTTCAGGTCAAAGGTCAGATATTGCTTTGCATAATTGTGCCTTAGGTCATTTTTGTCATATGAGCTGGGGACAGATCAGAACACTACACTGTAAAACTTTTTCCTGTAAAATTACAGTAACTTACAGGAGAAACTGCTGCCAGTATTTTACTGTAAAATTTACAGTATCTCTACTGTATCAAAGAATACAGCAGCTTACTGTAATTTAAGCATACAGTAATTTGCTGTAATAATTCAAAAATTACAGTAAAATACTGGCAGCAGTTTCTCCTGTAAGTTACTGTACAATTTACAGTATCTGTACTGTAATCAAAAGAATACAGCAGCTTACTGTAATCAAAGCATACAGTAACTTGCTGTAATAATTCCAAATAATACAGTAATTTATTGTGAGCAGTTTCAACAGCAAGATACTGTACAATTTACAGTATCTCTACTATATCGGAGAAATACAGTAACTTGTTGTAATCAAAATGTCCAATAATTTCCTGTAATAATTCCACAAATTACAGTATTTTAAGCATCTATAAAAACTAAAAAGCAAATGAAAAATAACAATTTAGAACAATAAACACAACAACATGGCATATTCATATTATTTTTGTTTATTATAATAACCTGAGTTTGACAAAACTTACATCCAAATAAAACATTCAAAACATAACATAAAAAAATGAAATAGCCTCCCCTGTTACACTGAGGGGGTTCACTAAACAGAACCATCCTATGAACAATACTGTGTGCTGGCTAAACATCTTCAATATTAAACATAGAAATAATGCCAGGTTGAACATGGTCAATAGAATAAATACAAAAATACAAAAAATAGCCCTTACAAATAAAAATACTGTTGTGAATGAATTATGTGTGTGTATCTGACTGTTTGTGTACGTGTATCTGGGTGAGTTACGGGCTGAAAACATTTGTACTTTTAAAAAAAAGTTTCTGTGTCAAAATGAAATAGCCTCCCCGTTACACTGGGGGGTATAGACAGAACCATGCTGTGGAACAATACTGTGTGCTGGCTAAGCATTTTCAATATTAAACGTATAAATAATGCCAGGTTGAACATTTTAAACAAAATTAAATAAAAAATAGCATTGTGAATAAGTGAGACACAGACATAAAGGGATTGTCAGTAATTGTGTGAGATTTTTGAGAGTTTGTGTGTGTGCATTTTAACTCTACAGACAGAGTCAGGGATGCGATTGTTAAACTCACACAAAGTCCCACTCGAAGTCCATGAGCTTCCGCAGGAGGGTGCAAACATGAGGATTCAGGGATGTCACTTTCTTATGGACCATTTTCCCGCTCTTCTTGCTGGTCACCTTTCCCTGTCGTGCCTTTGTCCCTCTCTCTGGGTTGATCCCGACACAGCTTCTACAAGGCATAGCAAGGTAAAACAAAAAGACACAAATGTGAATCAAACCACCTCTTACCTTATATTAGACCGCTAAATATTGTTAGTATAAATAATACCCGATTTATTATAAGTCCCCAAATTGCTTATTTTGGAATGAACTCTCCATACCCTACTCTCTGATCGTATGTCTATCACACATAGATAGATGCAAGGATGGCTGTAAGGCCCAAACATCTGACACAAATGACTATATGGAATTCAAACTTACCTCTGTATGAATTCAAGTGTGCAGGCAGCTTGATCCTGATATTGGAGGTTGAAGTTGTAGTAGGATGCGAAGACAACAGCAAGCCCCAACGCAAACAATGGCCCTTCACACACCACCTGACCCTCGATGCTTACCATCCAGCGCTGGTCGGAAATCATTGGACCTGAAACACAATGCAAAAAGCTTTAGGCTGAATACCAAATTGACCATTTGACGAATTATCAAGTGGCCACTTACTGCTTTATTATTTTTGTATGGTATTGGCATTTCCAACTAATATTTGAAAACCTTTCTAAAAAAAATGTAAGCCTCCGCTAGATATCAGGAATTCTTGATGCAGGATGTGAGATGCTACTCATCTACTGCACTGCTCTTTGATGTATCCAGGTAGCCATTTACATACTTGCGACACCATCGCGCACTCATTTGCATAAAGCTTAGTGGTTGTGTCGGTTGCAGCGACGGAGAAATCAAGTAAAAAAGTTAATACAAATAAAATCAAATCTACAAAGGGAGGGAGAATATCAAACAAACTATTTACACATTTACAAGCTATAGGAACACCCTAATCCAGACAGAGTGAGACAAAAGTTCAAACAAACTATTTACATATCAGAGAAATTATTATTCCATAGCCTACTGTGTATGTTTTATAGAGTCAACTATTTATTAACCATCTAAAACTATGTATTTATTTATCCATTTCTGTATGCACAACTGTTTATGAATCAATATATATTTATAAGAATGTAAAAATGTGTGTGTGTGATATACAATATAGAAGACATAACCATAGAAACTCACTACAACTGAACTCCAACTCCAGCGGCAAGCAGCGTCTTCCTGCCTGCCCCACACCTTCTGACTGCCTGCTGACAGGCTCAATAGAAATACTCTGCATATGTGCACTAGTACAGTGTAAGTAAAAACGTGGGGCTTAGTGCTTACCTAGAATGATCAACCGAGGGCTATCAGGAAGGGTGAGGGATGTTTTCACAGTCGCCGCTGTGTCTGACACCTATATAGGAGACAAAAAAGGCATTGCAATTCTAAGTTAATGTTAATACAATTAAACAATGCTTTAACTATAATTGTCATCAATTTTCCTTTTAAAGAAATTATTTTAAAGATCCCACTGAGCTCCACTCATTGCATTTCAATAATTTCAATGTCTTAATCTAAAGTAAACTACATCAGTTATACTCACATCTGCCTGCAAGATGAGGGCATCTCTCCTCTCTTGGAAGTGTGCCATCAGTAGATCCAGAATGTAGGGGAACGTGATACCGTTTTCTTGGGAGAGGACCTTCTTCACTTCATCGTTACTGGGATTTGCCTTGAAGTATTCTGAGATGATTCTGCCCTGGTCTTCAGGATATGCCTCCATTATTCTCAGGATCTGAATGTCTGTGAGCAGTTCAAAGTGTGCACACATGCTCCTTGGCAGAAACAAGTAGGGCCACTGACTTTTAATGTCCTCAAGAGGGGCGGCTGGTGTGGCATTGATCGATTTGCGTTGCAGAAAATACGTTTTCTCCATCAAATTGTGTATTTCCCCCCTTCCTGCACCCGCCGAACCTTCATGTTTGAAGATATTTGTAATTTTTTGTCGCAGACCTTCAAGGCTATCTTCAGATTCTTCAGGTGGTAGCTCTGGCTGCCATCTTGTGCACCCATAGCTGTCTGCCGGTCCTCGGGCTGGGATAGCCCCTGTGGCATCCTTTAATGCTCTATGTCGAGCAAGGGTGTTGTTCCTGTTTAAGTGCTCTACACGTACTTTAACCTGGCTCAGAAGTGATTCATAGCATCCACCAATCATTGTCTTGCCATCGTCCATGGTATCAGCAAAGGATTGTGGGTATTCTCTTATCACGTTTCTGGTGATGATGAGGCATTGTGGCCTAGTAGGGTTAGCTTCGTGCTTTCTCATTTCATCGACTAGCACTCTCACAAACTGCCGTCTGTCAGATGGCGAGGGCCTCTTACCGCTCATAACCGTAGACAGCAACTCCGGAGGCATTTTGTTCCAGTTCACCTGAAAGGTTTCGGGCCAGTTTTTCTTTATATGTGGACGTGGAGATGGTTGAGGAGAGGACGTGGAACTACTTGACAACGAAGGGCTTGTAACAGATGAGTTGCTGGAGGACAACTGCCTGGGTGGGGTCACAGCACTGCTCATTGGATCTGAAAAAGAGAAGAACACCAAGTCTTATTCTCACCAACTGTTAATTTTTTTTGTTGAGAGAAATTATATGCACATTACCAGCATCAACTGAATTACTCCAGATAATTTTACCTTGTGATTTCCAGCAATCAAGGAGTTTCCTACACTGGATGGGCCTGATGAATTCCACCATATCCTCCTCTCGAACATACTTCAGGTCTTCTCTGCTTTCTACTCCCTGCAGTAACAGCTTTTCGGTCAATCATTTTATTTTCTCTTCTGGAAGACTCGGGACTGTGGCCTGGATGATCTCCCAGATCCGTGCACCAGCGTCGTCAGACATTACGCTAGGGATGGGACAGAATGGTGCAATGCAATTACAGACATGCCCAGCATACTGTATTCTGGCAAAGGGTAATAGTCTGCCAGCTCTCCGTGTTCAATACAACAGTATTGTGCTGTTGTATTCTGTGTTGGATAGACAATGCACCCCTTGGTCAATTAGACAGACAGATTGGCATTTTTCAGTCACAAAATATACCTGGGTACTTTTAGTAATGAGAATTAACTTAATTTTACCAAATACCAGTCCCTCATCATTTTGTTCCAGAACAACACACATGCTCTTTTTGTAAAGTGTACCTTTTACTTGAACTTCGTGTGCAGAGACTGTGTTACCTGGTAGCAAACTAAGGTGGGCAACAGATTGTTTTATCTTGTCGTTGTAGTCATTCACATAGAAATCTGTGCTTCTTTCAACAACTACAGATGGTGGGAACACAGCACCAGCGCTTAAGTAAGCTTGTAGTAGTTGATGCCTTTCACTTAGAGTGGAGCACAAGTTCTTGAAGTTGTGCAGTTTCCGAGCACATTGTTTAAAGTATGTGTGCTTACTTTCAAAACGTAGGGTCCACAAGCGAATAAGTGGCCCGAAACACATTATGAGGTCTGGATAATGCAATACATAATGGTGCTTTGGCTTTAATGGATGGCTGGGGAAAGTCTCCTTTCTACTGACAATGTACTCATCTATCAGTACTGCAGATTATTTTTAAAGGACTCCACTGTTCGGGGAGAGGACCTTACCAGTGGCGTGGAAATAAATGTTGCGCGATCTATTTCACAAAATCTGCAAAAGTAAGTGCTCCTGCTGAAATTTTCTACGAAACCACCAATGCCGTGTGATCCCAGGTTATCTCCAGCAATGGCACATAGTGTTCCTTTCACCTGCCCATCAAGTGTGGCTATGCCATTTTCCTCTAGATCTTTGAGATCTGTAACAAGTGTACTGAATACTTTGTCTTGGCCAAAGTACTTGAAATCCTGTTCCCGACATAATAGAACCAGTTGCATTTGGTCAACACTAGACCTGTTATGAGGTGCTACATCTGCAAGACTAGCATACACTGCAAGAACTTTATGCTTCTTTTTGCCTGAGCCAAATGGATTGGCTACTTCAAATGCATCCTGATACAGTATCAAACCAAAGGCCTTCTCATCTGATTGAAACAACAGATTATCTGACATATTACTACCATCCCATACATCCTCCAACATATCTTTTGGTCTATTACAAGACTGCATCTGCTGCTTGTGTGAATGAACTTGCTGTCTGACTGATTCACACTGTAGAAGTGACTGACATGTTTCTTTTACTGGTACATACTGAACAAAGCATTCCTTTCCAGACTCATTCTGCCCAAGATACAAAGGCACTGGTTCAACATATCTGAACTCATTTTTAAAAAACGTTTTTCTTCTTTTATCCGTTTTTAAAGTACCAGTGTTGCAAGCCCGGAATAGATCCTCTGATTTCAAGGCATCTAATACATTCTTTACATCACCATCAGGAATCCCTACGGTTCCTAATTTTTCACTCAGTTTATGAAACAAATGAGACTGACTTATATCATGCACTGCCTGGAAATCTTCAATAATGCTCTGTATAACTGTAGATGGGAGCAACAACTTAGCTTGAAGTTTAAGGTAAAACAAAGCCAAGTTCTTTAGGAAAAGTGGCTCCTCTGTGCTTTCTGGAAACACCTCTGCCTTCTCTCCCTCTATGTCAACATCAACATGAGAAGCCAAAACCTCTGCTTGCTCCTGTGAGCACCCTGCATGCTCATGTGAGCACCCTGCTTGCTCATCTGAGCACCCTGCATGCTCATGTGAAACACCTGCATGTTCATCTGAGCACCCTGCTTGCTCAACAGTATTCTCTCCATCATCTCTACCTGACCTGATCTGACTCAAAAGATTACCAACGGCACAACCTTTATGTGTTCTTGACAAGTGTGATGAAAAAGTGGACATCACAGTAAACATTTTACCACAATTTGTGAAAGGACACAAGACTGGTTTCCCCTCTTTAATGTGAGTCTTCAAGTGAGAAAATAATTTAGACAAACTGTCACATTTGACAGTACAGAAATCGATGTGGCATGATAAAACGTCTAATGTTAATGTCCTTATGCCAGAACATCCTTCCCTCAAGCTTGACTCCCTCTGATCTGGGTGATCTCTATATACATGGCATTTTAAAGCTGTAACTTTGCCAAATGTACGGTTACAATCGTGGAAAGCACATTTAAATTTGATGTGTGGGGTGTTTTGATGAACTTTCATATGCCTAACAAAGGCATATGTAGTACCACATGCATGGCGGCAAAATTGACAGTTGAACATTCTGGAAACACAAGATAGATACTGCCTCGTCTCCCTTTTATATTGTTGCTACCTATTAGTAATTCTATTGAGAATTTAAATGCTGACTAAGCTAAAACCAGCTAGCTAACGAGCTAGCATTAGCTAGCTAACGTGCTAGTGCTAGCTAGCTACCGTGAATATAAGATAGACTACTGATGTGTGTTACCTGTGATACTAATGAGTATTGAAATATAGACGAAACAAAGAACAGCTAACGACCTAACGTTAGCTAGCTAATGTACATACATGGAGGAACATGCACTGTGTTAGCAAAGGTACAACACAACTTGATGATTTGACTTACCATGAAGTAACGTAATGTAACCACTGGAGTTTCCCTTCGTCTGGTCTGACGATCAAAATGGAACTGGCGGTGGTGAAAATAAAAAGTGTTTATCCAAACTGCTGCTGTCTCTCCTCAAGTTGCACTGGACAACAACATGCTGCTGCTGCTGCTGCCAGAGTGACCGTTGAGCTGTGGAGCTGTTGACCGTTGAGCTGTTGAGCTGTTGAGCTGTGGCGCTCAACGGTCAACTCGAAAAAAATACGCGCGAGAACTTAAAAAATAGCCGTTAATTTATTTTCCCGAGATTCTCAGCGGCAAGCAGCAGATTACTGTGAAAAGATACACTTGACCGCTGGGATCATGGGAGCAAGCGTTCTGACTCCCAGAATGCATTGCTTTCACAGTAATATACAGTAAAAGCATTTTACAGTATGTAACTGTTAGAATCTCGCTGTAAATTTACATCGAAGTGTTACAGTGTAGTTTAACCTACAGGATCTAGATCGATTGACTTTTTCTCCACCGCACATCCAATTTTGAAGTCTTGGCAGATAGAGACGAACCTGACCCTGTCAGATGGTTTGTTTCACAGAACCATCTGAGAAACCGACATTGGAAACAGTTTGGAAAAGGGCAGACACTTTCAAAAAATCCTCGGCAGGTGATTGGATGAACCATCTGTCATGACGAAAGCGAAACTAACTGAAGGCGAAAACATCTTGCGACAGAGAAGGAATCCAGCTGCCGTGCAAGGTTAGACAGAGACGGCCACATACTGAACAACTGAATAAATACACAGACAACACACTGGGCAATAGGCAGAATATTAGTTATGTCACATAGCGACCGCCAAAATCCCGCAACAACAACAAGGACATCATCACAAAGTGTTTGCCTTGCCAATTTTCTGTGGCAATCCATGCGGAACATGGAAAGAGACGAGAGGAAACAAAGCTCAATTTGGTTGAGATGGTGAACGGAGAGATGAGGGCAACACAGACAACATTACAGAGGGATCAACCATACATGAGAATCCAAGAGTAAAAAAGTAGTAGTAAAAGACGGCCCGATCTAGGGCTGCAACTAATGATCATTTTCATTGTTGACTAATCTGATGATTGATTAATCGATTAGTTGTTTGGTCTATAAAATGTCCAAAAATATTGATCAGTGTTTCCCAAAGTCCAAGATGACGTCCTCAGATGTCTTGTTTTGTCCACAACTCAGAAGATTTTCAGTTTACTGTCATAGAGGAGTAAAGAAACAAGAAAATATTCACATGTAAGAATTACACTCGTTGCAGCTCTAGCTTGATTACGTGCATAGCTTGTTCCAAACCTAACACAGAAGGCAATTGTGGCAGTTGGTTCTAACAAAAAAATTTGACCTTTATGCACTGAAAAAATTTAATTTAATCTAACGTTGCAGAGAGAGCACATCCTGGCTCTGTATACTCATATTGTAACACTTCCACCAATTAACCTAATGGACAGAGAATGCTGTAATTACTCCGTCTTGTTAAGGCTGTAACTTCCACATTGTGCAGCTGATTGACACTAAACCTGTCACTCAAACCTAGGCATTAATTAGCATTATTAGGTCCGTCTAATTGACTGTTAGAGTTTTAACACACCATAAATATAACTGACACATGAAAATCCACCTTTTTCTTTCAGCTTTTACTGTTCCAATGGAGGAGACATAATTAAGTCTTTAGCACAGTTGTCCATAGTTTGACCACATTTGCAGGGATTAATATGGAATTTATTAATGACTCATGTGGGGTGTACAACATAATTCACTTGTAGGCAGAAACAGGCTGAAAATGGTGCACGTTATCCCATGTATGTTTCATATAATACTTTTTTAGATCTCCAATAACAGGATGTTCAATACTGGGAGATTATATTAATGCAGATGCATTTGGTTTTTCTTCCCCGAACATGATGCTCTTGCTAAAAGTAGGCACACACACACACTCTCAAACACACTCTCACACACACACACTCTCACACACACACATCTACAGTACAGCCTAATCTGGCACAGGTGCGTTATTGTATTGATTCCCTGTTAGTGTGCGATTGTCGATGCTGTGTGTGGTGCATTGCCTCTTAGCCTTTGATTTATAGCAGTTGGTGTTTCACAGGCAGCAATTTATCAAAGGAAAAATGGCATAGGCCTTCTAAAACAAGCCCACTTCATTACTCAAACATCACATCACAGCCCTTATACACAATAGCCTGTTAACAAGAAGGGCTTATGTGCGTGAGTGAGTGAGCGTGTGTGTGTTCATTGATATTGTTGCCTCTCAAAAGTTGATGAATGCCAGGACGAATAGCTGCGTTTCATGTATGTTTATTTGTGCACATGAAAACCCGTGCGGCTGACAGTTTTCTCTGGTTATATTTTGAGACTGCAGCAGGTTAAATGAAGGGACGGGAGTGTTTTTCGTCCAACTCTTAATGCGCCGCTGAACTTTAACTCGCCGGATGAGTCATGAATCATCTGCTTCACTCCGCTGTCTCGCCGCTTTTCTCTCTCTGTCTCTCCATCTAGATATTCTACTCGTAATCCTTCAAACACACTCAACTTTCTGCCTCCCACTTACTTTGAGTGTCCATCTCTCACACATTTCATTCACACTCTCTGGGCTTTCAAACACAGTCTTTTTTCTGTTTCTGTCACTGCCTCATGCACTCTGCAGTCTTCCACATATGATCTCCTGTCACTAACAATAAATTCAATCCAAGCACCATTTTTCCAGTCTTGATGGCAGAACGGCTTCTTTGTAAGGCTTTCAAGCTGATTTTTTTTCTTTTAAGGAATCTGATTGAAAGTATCTCTCAATAAAAAGAAGAACTTTTCAACATTGTGCATGTGGTTACCTCCTATAGTTAAATGTGACACAAGCAGGAGTCAGGCATGAGCTGATAACAGTCAAGGGATGGACCTTGACCCTTGAAATCAATCTTGCGAGATAAAATGATTAAAACAAATCAAGTCACTTCTTTAATTCTAAATCAAAACTAAACAAGTCTTTCTGTGAGAGCTGAAATGTTGTTTGAGGTAGACTTAAAAATATAGCCAGTCATGACATTTTGGCAGTGGTCCCTAGAATTTGGTTGGTAAAGAGTAGTGACAGATGTGTTGTGAGCCAAGATATTTTATCACCGAACAATAAACTTTACTATTACAGATGACAATAACAGTCAGGGTATAAGATAAGGATACGTTTTCAACATTACATTTAACTGTAAACTAAATGATTGTAAATAACCACTGTAGATAAAAAATACATCAAGAACATTTTGAACTTGATTTACTATAAGAAAGCAAATAAACCATTTTTGTATTGCGCTTTCTCTTTGCATGACTGCCAACAGAGCAGCAGCCAAGATTTTAGAAATAGTGAGGTCATGAGTTTAAGTCCACCTACCCCAGAAAACCCCAGAAAGATCAAATCTATAATACTATTATTTGAATTCTTCACGTTATCATTGACTAGAGCCCGACCGATTTATCGTTGAGACGATTTTATCGGGCGATGTTGGCCTGTAGCAGATATATGGGTTACCGTCGAAAATGTTGTCCGATTTGTGCCGATATAAACACTCATTTTAAATTAACATAATGCAATAACAATGTATAGCTCATAAATATCGATATCACGCAATTTCCCAATAGATTGCGCTCTGTATTACACTGTGGCCAGCAGCGTTAAAAGCCAAGACGGAGTTCTCGGCAATGTCAAACCTACCTCATTCAACACGGGAAAAGTCCTTTAACTCTCTCGCAAAATACAGCTGGTGTCAACAAATGTAACTAAATGGTTATATACAGTATATATTGGCCGATATATAGATTATTTTACTCCCTAATATCAGAATCGGCAGCTGGACAGCAGATCAGCTCTGACTGGTTCTTTTCCTCCGGTCTGTGAAATATGCAGATGCCGTTAGGAGAACCGGAGGACACAGAGGCACATGATTTTTTTTCAGGTTGCCTGTTTCATGTACTACTGTCAGGATATAGCGACCGTTTTATAAAAATAACTTTTTTTAATCATATTTGCTCCAGTCTCGCCTACTTCAGCTTTAACTGTTTATATTGTCGGTAAGCGATATTATTTCCCATATTTTTCCATCATGAATATCTAAAGCATTTACCTTTAATTTCAAAACCTTTTCCACACAGATATTTATTATTTATTCACAATATTTTTTATAATCAATATTAAATACTAATAGTGTGTGAGTCTTAGAAATACTGGAATCCCCCTATAAGGTGTTAGCTGTTTACTGTAGAGTGTAAACTGTCCCCAGCAGGTTGCTAATATGCCCCAAAATGCAGACGACCTGACTTCAGTGTCCTTGTTAGCTTGTTAGTTATGAACTGGGTTATTAAAAGCTACATATAATCTCACTGTATTCATTTTTTGCTTTTGATGTCTCCATTATATGACAACATGATTGAGTAATAGGATGGCATCAGTACCTTAACAGATGGTTATCTGGTCTATTAACTGAACTGCTGTTGGAGAAACTTCTCTCTGCACCTTTTCCCCTGCATGGCTGTTAAATGTTGCTGCAGAATGAGGAGTCAAGAGAGGGACACATTTTTGATCCTGAGAGGCACTGATGTGAAATCATTCACAGTTAGATTTTCATTTAATTCTTATCCTATTTTTAGATTTGACCTCCACATGTCTCTGATTATCAAGATGATCTCAAATTAAAATGGATTAATATTGATCACCAGCACTCCAGAGTGTGTAGATATTTTTCATTCGGCAGAAAAGTTATGCCTCATGTTTGACTCCTTGCGCTGTTATTATTATTACTATGAAGGGTTATCTGTAATATCTGTGCTGGGCTCAGCGTACCTGCTGTGTCATTGCCAACTGCTTAATTCCTGCCAGCAGCAATTTCAGATGGCTTTGAGGGATGAACACATTTCCTTTGTTCAATTGTATTGTTTCTCTTGTCATAGACCCACCACTAAGTTGCATCGCTGCTGTGTTGACTCAGTGACAGAGAGTAGAAAAGTGATATTCATTCATGTGGAAACGTTGTGGATTGTAACTTTAAACAGGGAAAACAACCCCCCCCCTTGAAACACGAGATAAGAAGTGTTTCCGTTGGCAGTATTTGTAGTCTGATTTATTTGGCCCTTAACCATCTTTGGCGGCTTTCATGTCGAGCCCGCCTCTCTAATTCTGAGATCTGATCTATCCGACGCGTCTTCACCTGGATATTTGGCAGCCAACTCCCGTTACAGACAGTTGATAGAGATGTATCTGAGCCGTCATCTCCGCGCTGCTTGGGGATTTGTCCGCTAAGCCAGTCAGCTAAGCTCACTTTTACTCACTCTTGGCTGAGCTTCACTCGTCTGGCACCATGTAGTGTTTCTTTTTTATCATAGCCTACATGTTTTGAATAAGATTTCTCTGTAGGCAACAATTGGCAGAACATAAGACCCTTTCCCCTGCTTTAGATTTCAAAGAAAGAACATTGATTTTTATCACAGTGAGTGAGGAGAGGAAGAGTTGAAAGTAGAGACAACTTAAAGGTTTCTGCAAAGTGCAGCCGGATGGGAGCGGTCCGTTTTCTTCCAGTAGATGACACGGCTTGATAATAGCGACCCTCTTAGCCCTCTGTGTTTGTTGACATAGACACGTAGGCCTAAGGAAATGTTTCTACTACCCTCATTAAGCTGCAGCTAACCAACTCCCATGTCCTGGGCCACTCATTAGTTAGGGCCACTGACCAAGCGTCGGTATTTGACGAGTTGGGAGTGAGAATGTGTTGCAAATGGGGATGGGTAAAGCTACTGTTGATGCTAACTTACACCTGCATGTTCTTCATAATAAGCATTTTAATGTATAAGAAATGGTTGGCCTTTACTGTGAAGCTAGACATATTGACAAATAACTATTGACAACCAAAATGTTAGTAACATTGTATGGATGAAATGCATTTTTTTTTTTATATATCCCTTTAAGGAAAACTACAGTTTATTAAAATGTGGGCCTTTTTTCCGTAGCTCGTCATATGGCCTATCTGTTACAAAGTAATCCCTGAGATCTGGGAACACAGCAACATCACTAAAAATCGGTCAGACAAATTAGAAAGGTTGTTACCAACACTTAAGTCAAACTTATTTAGAAGAGCAATTTAAGTTCCAGTGTGTAGGATCTGGTGGTATCTAGCGGTGAGGTGAGGAGATTGCAACCAACTGAAGCCTCTCCCTCTGTTTCTGCACTGTTGAAATCTCACATGTATAATTTGTTTTTCTGAAAGTGATAGCTGGCATTTTCTAACACACATTGTGAATATTTCAAGTGATTGTGAGTAAGACCAACACTGCTAATGCAATCACTTAAGCATCTCTAGGAAATTCAACCAGATTTAATCCATCAGATTAAACAGATTTACTTCTTAGACCTTATATTTTCTTGCAGCAGTGTGTGTGTGTGTGTGTATGTGTGTGTGTGTATGAGTCACCACAGATAGCTGTGTCTGGTATTTTGACAGTCTGCTAAGCAGGGTTGACAAAGACACCATCCATACCACAAGACCTCAGCCAGTCTGGCTCCCACAGAAAAGGCCAAAACAAATACCACATAAATGTCACTGAGTATATAGATGAGAGCCCAACAACACATCCACACACATAATGCACATACATAGAAAACCAACGTGCACGCAAACACACCCAGACACACATTTCGACAGAGAACATTTATTATTTTGATAAATTAGCCCAAATATACCACCAGGCCCCTTAATATGGCACTAATTGCCCAATTAGGAAACTATTCTGCCTGGGGTTTGTGGTATTTCTTTCAATCAGTTGATATTTCAAGTTTAACTAATAAGCAAAAACCAACAACTCATTAACCGTCGAAAATCCAGCCCAACACTGCAACACTTTATTTTGATCAATCTTGAAAAATTAGGATGTAATTATTGGGCTTTAATGAAAGTTTTTTGGGGACAACCAAAACATGTGAGGATTGATGAGGCTATTTTTCTCTGTGAGTATTCTGAGTTTATTTTAATAAAGATATAGGAATTTTGTTTTGCAATGGAGAGCCTCCGTTTTGCTTCTTCAATCATTCAATCACTCTTTGTTTCTCTTTCCAAAGTAGTGATATAGTCTGCAGTAACTTGTCAGATATGGAAAAGACTTTCATAATAATAATCTTGAAAAAGCAAAAGGCTATTTTAAGTAATGAGGTTGTCAGCCAAAACATGTAAACATGGATGAATACTGATTAAGCTCATTACAATGAAGATTTTAGAAAGTTTTTTAATGGGAAGCTGCCTTTTTGCTTGTGTTATGTGCAGTCATTTTCTCTCATTGCAAAGTCACTCTGTGACGTCTAGTTTTATAATTATAACTTGATTATACAGGGCAAGGCATATACGTGTTCAGTATTGTGATCATCAGCTCATCTTGAATGTTAAATCTCGCAGTGGGACAAATTAAGGCAGAACAGTATGCAAGTAAGATAGTTACTTCAACTATTTATTAGATTCGTACAAACACTCAGAATCCCCTTTGGAATCATTCTGGGGGTCATTAAGACTTGATGATAACAAAAATCAGAAGAGGCAATTTACAGGGCGAGGAATGTCTTACTGTATAATCTAAGATGACACATTTTCAATAGTAATGCTAGATTAGTTTTGTCTTTTTTTAGTCTACTAAACGATGAAACATTTATGTTAAACATCCGCAAAATGTCAATGCCAACACAGTCCAGAATGTTTAAAGCTTTCCAACAACATCCACTCCTGGTATTTGTAGCATTGTTAAATGTTTTTTATGGTAATGTTGAGGCAACTCAAAGCACTTTTTGTTTGGGAAGTGTACCGATCAACAGGTTGGACCAAAATGCAGGAAAGAGACTCAGAAAATGGACTGGATAGGAAAAGGTTTATAGAGTGGTGCAGGGATGACGTATTTTTGTAAGCCAACCGGGAAGTTAGCATCGCCCCATGGTTCCCTTCGACAAAAAGCCAATGGGATTTCTCCATTGGGTTTTGGATTGTTGCAGAAAATAAACTCTGTGGCAAACACACATTTGTTATACTTGCATGTTTTGTTCTGTATGGTAATCTCCACAAATGAACACCACTTTCTTTGATTTTTGAAGAGTGAATGCAATCATCAAGCTATAAACGAACTCCATGACGCTCAAGTACACCCAACGAGGCTGTAAAGGCAGACGTGTTGGTGTGATAATGTTTTGTAGTCTCAGTTAGCCACTTGATAGCAACCACCTTTAAAATTCACAAGTGGGATATTTACTGACATATTTTATATTGTAGAACAAAATGTTAAAAGTCTCTTAAGCTTGTGTTAACCACAGACCTTATGTCAGGCATCTAACTAAAACCCATTAAAAAAAAACTTTGACTTCGAGACGAGGGAACTGGAAGTGCAGAAATGCTAACTCATTTCCGGGGTGTAGGACTTATTTCTGTAGCGCTCTATTGACTGGGTTCCAAAGGGGATGAAGGTGGATGAAAGTCCGGCTAGCGGAGGCAGAGGGAGGAAGGACGGAGCTGGTGGCTGGATGTGAGCATGGCTGAGCAGCAGGCGGGTAGGCTGCCAGTGATCCACTTTGGCTGAAACAACTACGAGTGGATGAAGAAGTGGCATTTATATACTCCAGAGTGGATGAGTAGATGGATTGCAGATGTGCAGCATGGAACAGGTTGAACAGCAATGATGGAGCCAGGTTTAGTACAAAATGTATTAACAAATATGAACAACCAGATGTAAAGGTCATTGAGGTTTTATAGAAAATAGATTCCGGTCTTCTTTAGATTATTGAAGAAAGTTCAATTTTTTTTTTTTGTGGTATCTGACTCGTTTAGACTGAACACAACATTTTCCAGCTTCTGGGTTCCAGTCTTGTCACCATGTTGTCATCTGCAAGGCTTTATCTCTCCAGAAGTGCTCTTTTCTCATCATAAATTAGATCCAGTGCAGAGCTTAACACCTACAATGTTCTTTCTCCAGCAGGTTATTGTGTATTATCTCTTTTGCTCTCCCTTTTTGCCCCCAAACGGATTTCTTTCCTATTTACCTGCTCTGCAGGATATTGTATCTCTCCTCGCTGAGGCTGCTCACAGTCTCTCCCCGCCAGGAGAACTCAGTTATTGTCTCAAACTTAGTTCCCCCTGCATCCGCTTTCATACAGGATATTTTGGTTGTGATAGTATTACCTCCTCTGTCTCCTCCTCACACTGGGATGCATCACTGTTGTCACTTGAGGTCTTTTTTTTTAAACTTTGAATTAAAGTTTACTTTCAATGTGTGTCACTGAACTTCCTGTCTTTAAATCCCATAGAACTGTTAGAGGAAGTCTGTTTATACTTGCCAGATCATTTTATTTAAATAGCACTTCCCCCCTAATCTAATCACAACTTTCTTTACCCCTTTTTTGAGCCTGAGTTTGGTCTCATGCCTTCGGATTAAAAACAAACTTAAAATAGTGTTTATTTTAGTCACATTGAAACCCCAGAGAAACGGGCTGAGTGCCTATTTTGCATCTTAAGACGCATTTAGAAATGCTGCCAGCAGGCTCCCAATCTGTTTTGCATCATATTCACATTATTTTAATTTCTGACCTATTTTTATTCTATCTTTCAGGATATTCTACGTGTCTCATGACTCGCAGGATCTGAAGATTTTCAGCTACATCGCAAGAGACGGACAGAGTAACGTCTTCCGCTGCAACGTCTTCAAGTCCAAGAAGAAGGTAAGAAAGACGACAGGCATGCAAGCGTTCGTGAATTACCTCTGAAATGTGACATAAATGCAGAGCCTGAATGGAGACCAAGAGCTCACACTGAGTTATAGTCATAGAAATCTAAGAATAGCATTATTCTTCATTTTTCATCTACCCTGATTAAAAGCTCAGAAGTGTGATTTGTCATATTCAAGCACGCATTTGGATTTTTATGCCTCTGCGCCAGCAACAGCCGTAGCTGGAGGCTTCATGTTTTCGGGTTGTCTGTCCGTCCGTCCATCCCATTCTCTTGAACCCGATACTTCAGGAACACCTGGAGGGAATTCCTTAAAATTTGGCACAAACATCCACATGGACTCAAGAATGAACTGATTCAATTTTGGTGGTCAAAGTTCAAAGGTCACTGTGACCTCACGTCCGTCCCATTCTCTTAATGTCTCAGGAACAGCTTGATTGAATTGCTTCAAAATTTGGTACAAACATCCACTCGGGCTCAAGGATGAACTGATTAGAATTTGGTGGTCAAAGGTCACTGTGACCTCACAAAACATGTTTTTGGCCATAACTCAAGAATCCATATGCTAATTAAGATGATTTCACATAATTGTCTGATGGGATAAAATGATGAAGTGATTTTGTACAGATAGACAGATGTAAACTGCTTGGCGAAGGCATACAACCGCGAGGTGGTAATTGTAGTTTGAATTAAAAACAAACTTTGGAGAGGAACTCATTTCCAAACTGCTCTTGTGTTCATGAAAGTTTTTTAATTAGTACATTTCACTAATGGTAGTTTTTTGTTGACATAACAAAGGTCAGACTACATATAATTAGAAAATAAAGTGACAACATCAGTTACAGTGTGAACTGTTAAACTAAATTATATTTTGCCAGACTGGCTGATGTTGCTGATGATGAGGGAAAAAAAGTGCTGGAGGTGTGAGAAGAAAAACACTTTCATATTTTCTTTTTCGCATTAGTTGCATTAACCAACTCATCAAACTTTGTCTCTTCCTCTCTATAATGGGAAAATGGAAAAAGCCAGCCACTAAGCATGTCATTTCCAATGTTGTCACAGGCTGTTAGTCGTGTATTGTTCAAAGCAATTCCTCCTCCTCTCTTACATCATGTCGCTGTCTGAGTCATATCCCAACAAACTCCAATAAAGAGACATGCGGCTTTCGAGCAGCAGCAGTAACTCCTCCTGGCATCATAGGCTTATACCGTCGTTGAGGTTTGAGGAACAAGTCGAGAACTCATTTGGGGCGGATGTGTTGCTGCTGAACAGAGAAAGTCAAAACAGAGTCCAGCAATGTGACAAAGTTAGTTAGAAAATGTGCTCCCAGTTTTCCACTGGAGCTGCCAATTCGCAGGACTTGATGGTTAAGTCCAGGGGTTAGCTGGGTGAAGCACACACTGCCTCATTATCTCTTACAGACAGGCCGACATTGACATATGATTGAGAACGCACGCGTACACACACACACGCACTCACACACACACACACACACACACACACACACACACACACACACACACACAGACTGGTTTGCAGCTTAATGGCCCCAGGACCAAAGTTGCCCCAGAGAATTTTGGTATGCGTCACTTTCCATTTTGTCTTCCGAGCAGTGCGCTTGCGTGCGTGTGTGTCTGTGTGTGTGTGTGTGTGTGTGTGTGTGTGTGTGTGTGTTCGTGCGTGTGCGCGCCCGTGTAAATGCAATGTTTTTTACAGCATAGTGGGGATGGAGAGACTATGGGCAAGAATTTTTCTTTTTTAATGGAGAACACCATTATGTTTTACAATTACATCTCATTTAATATTGTCTACTTCTGGATAATATTCCTGAACATTTACAAGTTTTTCATAGTAGTTAAAAATACACAGTTTATCGTGGCTGCTATGGTTGCTAACAGTGATAATAGAAAGTTTATAAGACAGTGTGTTTTTAAGGGAGTATTTCTTGGTGGAGACATTTTCTCTGTGTGTATGTCTGGTGATTGACAGCAGGCAGAATACCCTGCACGATGAAAACACTAATACTGGTACAGCAAAGTAAAGTTAACAAAGTAAACTAAAGTTAATTTAGCTTAGACAAGACAACAAGTAAAAAAAAAAAAAAAAACTATAGGCTACACTGCTGTTCAAATGTTTGAAATCACCTGTTATATTGATGTGTTTCTTCTTTCCTTAAATAATGGACATTTTAACGGAGATAAAAAATAAATAAAATTCAGACACCAAATGTATTATTTACATTTGAAATAGTTTGGCCCCAAAAGAGGAAGTATTCAATCATTAAAACTTCCATTTAAACGATGTCCCCACAGTGTTGCATGACAGGGGAGAATACTATTGGAAGGAAAGGACAAATTGTAAAGCTCTGGGTAGCCTTGCACTAAAAATGATTATCTTCTCCATATATTTAGCGTAGACTGATATTTACGGAAAGAAAGAAGAGATATCTGTCGGCTGTGATTGGTTGTTCCTCATCACATGACATGCGTCGCACGCTGCAGAGTTCCAAAAGTTGAACTATTTTTAACTCGGGGCATGACAGCTACGAAAATAGGAGCTTGCACGCCGCGACGGCATTGCTCTCAAGTTTGAGAGCGCCTTCCGCGCATCTACATTAAGAACAATGGATTTGAGGGCGCAGCGGCCCCCTAAAGCAACACACCTGTTCATTACAGCTTTTTACAGGCTGCATTATTGTGCACTTGACACGGAAACAGGAACCTGTTCACATTTAAATCTGCACACATTTTGATGCTAAGCTTCCAGTTTCTTTCGCCAAAGACTGGTGATTTCTTCTATTCTCATTGGAACTGTTGCTCCGAGGGATCTTTGTCTCTTTCTGCTCTTTCATTTGTCAGCCTCGTTCAATCATTGATTTGTCAGTGAACAAAACATGATTTTTTAATTTTTGTTTGCAAGCCCTTTATATAAAATAAAGTGTAATTGTAAAGAGGACTTTCTACAACCTAAAAGCGTGAAAGACCACTCAACAATACGGAGTAGTCCTCTCAGCCTCTCAGCCATCTGTCTGTAGCCAATCAAGCTTTTATGGCAGGAGATTCCAAACTTTTGAACAGTAATGTGTAAAAGGCTACACAAAGAAAGTGTTGAAAGATGTAGAGGATTAAACGAAACAAAAAGAGAAAGAAACTCTCATGGCATAATGAAAAAAGAATCGGCGTACACATATCAAACGTGTGATAAAGATGTCATCCAAAGCGTTTTGTGGTTTTGTGTGAGTGTTTTAACGTGCGGAAGTTTGCGAGTGTAAGATGAAGTAGATGATTAAGCAGACTTTATTTCCCTTTTAACTACCAGCAGTGAAAGAATGGATGCACTTAGCTTACAGTGGCATGAAAAGGCTTTAGTGGCCTATCAGTTCTAACTCTGAGACAGGCTTTGTGTCTCTCTCTACCATTGTGACTCACATTCTCTCACTCTTCCCCCCTTCTTCCTCCGATTGACAGATTAAAGGAGGCTAATGAATGACCTGGCCTCTATTATGTAGAGCTGAAGTGAGAGTGATGGAGCAGAGACCTGCAGAGTGTTCATCAGAATACTGAATGTTACCTCGGCTGAGCGGTCACCGTGTGTGATTGTGTTTGTGTATAACCCTCTAAAATGATTGTATTTTGTCTGATTGGAAGAGGCAGTTTTAGGTGAGTCAGAGCTAAGGATCAGGGAAGGGTCAGAGTTTCAGAGATGGAATTATTTATCTGTGATCCACCGACTTTTCCCTCTCGCGCCACCATGACGTCAACAATTTGGGGTTTTAGTGAAGTGATATAGTGATCATATATAGATGTCAGTGCTTAGATGTAAATACAGACTGAAGTCAATTTCCTGTTGAAAATAACACATTTTAATAATACATTTTTGCACACTGTACAAGTGATCCCCTTCCTTGTTCTGACTTCCACCATCTTTGGTGCGATTACTGTAAAATTACTCCTGATATTTATATGAGTATGTTGGTTAATCAGTCTTTCCAACACTTTCATTGAGAGCAAACTATCGTGCAAACAGTGTAAGATATCGCATCACCACGACGTCCATTTGGTAGCTGTTCTGAAACTTTTGGTCATATCACATAGTCTTCCTCAGCAGAACGTTTTCAAGCTGTTTGTCTTGAAACCCACTGGTCAGATTTGGTATACATAATGAACCCCTTAGGATTATTCTGGTTATTTTAGTGACCCCATAACCTTTCTTCTAGCGCTGGAGTTTCCATTCGTATGCAAGAAATATAAAAATCCAGAGGGCAGATTTCCATGAAATGTACTCAGTACACTAGTGCTCGCCAAAGAATGAAGCCTCTCCACATGGTTTTGTCCACCCTTAGGTGAAATTTGCAGTCTTAACTAGTACTTTGCATAGTGAAGCCAGTCCAGCTCTATTCCCATCATCCTCTGTCCGATCTTTATCACCAAGTAACACATTAACAAGCTAAGAATGAAGAGACACACGCTGGTTATGGCTTTTTAAACCGGATAATGCGCAACACATCACCGTTGCTAAATGGAAACGTTGCAGCTGGCAGGCAGCTGTGCTTTTTTTTTATGTTGTTATTGTTATAATTACACTCATAGGCCACATGATTCCTTATTCCAGTCGGAGAAGTTATGCAAATGCACTTAACACCCACAAGATTAGAATCATAAAACCAACAAATAATGCACCTCCGTGGGTTGAGGAAAAAGAAAAACCTCCTTATTTATTTATTCATCTGATGGTTATGATGGATAACGACTCCTCTGTTGTCCACAGCTGGGTGATGAGACGGAGAGAGTTGTGGTTATTGTGTCAAGTGTTAATTGAGTTCCCTCTCTAACCATATGCTGTCATTCACTGTCGGCTAATGTCATCCACTTTGTTCAGCCTCGGACGCAGATGACAAGTTGAATCTTCTGCTTTCGAGGATGATTGGAAAGCCCAAATAATCATGAAACACATTTTTAATGATTTTTTTGAAGAGGCTTACTTAGCTCATAGGTAATTAACTTTGGAAAGCACCGAGTGAGCGGCAGCATAAATAAAACCTGTTTCGAGCAGTATGTTGTCGTCTAAAAGGATGTTTTTGAGTACAAGAAGTGTGGTGGATTTATATCTTAACATGGGCAGTGTTTAAATATAGTTGGCCTGGATAAAACGTCAGGATCAATTGTTTCATCATTGACATTGCGGAGTGCTGATATAAAATGACATTTGGCTATTTCCAGGCATATAAATGATAAGGACTTCATTCTCGACACAGCTTGGTTAAGATAATTGGATTTAATAGCCTTTCAGCACTTTTTATTGAATATCCATATCTCAGTGAAATGATCCTTCTGTCTAGAACTTTTTTGTCTCTCACTCTGTCTATTTTTCTTTTGTTTACCTCTCTTGTCAAGGCTGCAGTGCTTTTACAGCAGAGGCAGAAATAACCCACAGTTGAACAAGTCATTGCTTCCATCCATAGTGTAGGTGTGTTGTGTGTTTGCTTCTCTCCAGATACTCCATATGAGTGGTGTGATATATTGATCATGAGATGTAAATACAGACTGAAGTCAATTTCCTGTTTTGTTGGTCAATGTGTATTTTTTTATGAAACAAGATACAGTTTTAGTTTCTACAGCAAGTCCACCGCCAGCTAAGTCTCACACACTCCCGGTATGTCTTAACCAGTGTGTCTGTCTCCTGCTGTGTCTCTGATTACAACTCATGCTGTGAACTGTGGTATCATGAAATCTGAGTGACTTTGTTGGTGGTTTGAAGGCAAACGCCTGGTTTAGATGAAGCAACCGAAATGTGCCATCAGTTTTGGTCTCTGTGAGTATAGACCATCTCGTCTGAGGAGGAGGGGCAGGTCCAGTCTGGCATTTAAGGGCTACTGCAGGACACACCTTTTGTAGGCTGCGTCCTTATCCAGCCTCTGAACTGGAAGACAATTTAACCTGCTGTCTGCTCAGTCGTCTGTGATGCTACACCTGAACCCTTTCTATGATAACAATAGATGATTGGCATCCACAATCATTTTCTTTACCTGTTTTTCTTTTCTGAGAAGGGTACAGTCTGGACAGATCGCCAGTCAGTCACAGGGTTGATAGACATACATTCACACAAATGGGTAATTTAGTCCACCTAGAGTGCATGGATTTGGATGGTGGGAAGAAATGGAAGCATGCAAACTCCACAAAAGAAAGGCTCAGCCAGGCGATGGATGCATAGAGGTGAATTGCCATTTAAACGAATCCTGGAAAGGAGAAAGAAAAAAAGAAACAGGCATAGAAATCAAAAAGCAACTTTTATTTGGTAATTATTCAATAGATTCTGTGTAATTCTGTTGTTTAGCTGTAACGTGTAGAGAACTAAACTGTAGACTTGAGGCTCTGGTAACAGCGCCTACATTTACATGCACAAAATATTGTTGTTTGCCCTTATTCCAAAAAAAGACAATATTCCTACTAAGCTGTTCACATGGCTAATGGAAATGAATATTCCCATAATATTCCTGTTAACATGCAACCATGAATGGTCCGATTAACGTAACCAGTGGCGGACTTGTTTGATCGTGCGAAAACAGCCTCCCTCTTTCATTCCTTCAACCACCTTCTTGAAAAGGCAGAAGTTGCAATTTCTGCGCATATCCAAAAACCTGATATCCAAGTCTTTCATAATGTTTAAAAGTAGATGTGTTTCTCCTTCTGATCACAGATGTGGGCTTTTATTTTGGGCACGCGTCTCTGCAGACTGTCGGCTAGTTGGTTTGTATACAACGCACAGAGCTGGCCGTTAACAGACAAGAGGCTGTGTGTCGCAAACTGATGTAAAAAACCCAATTGAGACGCATGTATACATGTCCAAAAAATGCTCCTAAATTCTGAATATCGGCATTTCTCACATGTCATAATCAAAAAAACGCTCCAATCGGAATAAAACCTAATTCAGAACATCCAAACGGAATATGCTGTTCACATGACCTGTATCAAATTCGGAATATTGGCATATTAGAGGAATATAAGTGTGCATGTAAACGTAGTCTGTGTCAACCAGATATTATCCTGCAACAGCTTTCATGTCTAATATGTTCAGTAGACCTTCATCTTATGCTGTTCTGCTGTATGAATGCTGTATTTCTATCAAACCCTATTTTAACAAAATATGTTAAACTTGCTTAAAGTAGCCATGCAAGAGCTTTAACAAGTCCACAATTTGCAAAGTTTTTTGAAGTATTTAATCAAAGAAAATAAAGTAAACAAGAATCTGACCAACAATTTAATACCACCATTTGATACTTGACAGTTTTTTGATACTCAGTGCTATGGGCACATTTCCGTCTGTGGTAAAAAACATTAAGGTTTGATACCCATCTCTAGCATGGCGTTGTATAGTGTACAAAGTGTTTATATGATGTATCCTTGCTTTGTGCACAGCCTGGAAAGCAAGCTAATGGTCCTGAAGAGTCACTGAGGCGTCATGACTTCATTTCATCACACTCCACTTACTTCATGCCCTCACACTCAGACACGCTCACAGTCGCTCTCAAACCTGCTCATTGATTAGTGCTTATTTTGGTCCGATAATGTCCGTCCGCAGTGCTTTCGCACACTCAGTGTTATTCTTCCCGGCTGTCACAATAATTTCCCTGGGGCAATAAAATAAGTGTTAGATAAACATCAGGTCAGACTTTGCCCCAATGATTGCAGTAGTTTGCTGGTGATCAGGAAGTCCAGGTAAGGAAGCAGAATAAATCTGAGTTAATCTCTTCTCTTCTACACTACGAGTACCTTGTGTGCACAGAGTGATGGATGTGTACGTTTTTGAGAGATGTAAACGCAGGATGAAAGGAGAATGAATGAGTGCATCAACAGAGGAGAAAGAGTTAGGAAAGGCTTTAATCAGAAGTAACTCCCCTGCCATCATCTCATTGTTTACCCAGCTTTTACCTAGATTGCATTATATTCCCTTTTGTCCCTTATCCGTACTTGTGCCAAGACTTCCAAAAGGAGAGCGAAAGCACCGCTGAACCTCTGTGGGTAATCTGGGATAAATAATACATCACTCTTTTGACTATAGGCCCTATCCTATAGCCGTTAAGAGAGACTATCCTGCTGCAGGGACCCAGCTCACTGGCAGCATGATATATCGAGAAGAGAGAGATAGATGGAGATACAGGGAGGGTACATTTACTCAGTTGAATTGACAGAGAGGAAAAGGGATGGGGAGAGAGATAGAGACAGAGAAAGAGGGCTAGACAGAGATGGTGACAGATGTCCAACTTAAGAACTAGTTCACGTCTTTACAGCGGGATATATACAGGCTTTGCATTTGAGTGACAAATCTCTTAGCAGTTTTGTCAGCTGCCAAAAGTGGAGATACGTCGGAGAATTGGCTCTGGGCATAAAATGTCTAGATACAGGACAACCGTCCTGATCAAAAGGGAGTCAACTGAAAATAGTACTGTGTTGGAAGGGACTGTCCGTTCAACAAAGGTATAAATAACACTGAAGACTCTGACAAGGCACATTCTTAGGGATTAACAGTTGCCAGTAAGTCTTTTACCAAACGACCAAACGGGGCCTTTCTCAGTGTCTTTCAGAACGATCCATGTGGCTGTTCCAAAAACGACTTAAGCCACTTTTCAACCGCAGGAACTTCCCCCCGAACTTGGAACCTTTTGAGGAACTCATTGCGTTTCGATCGCAGGGGCCAGGGTCTAAATTAAGGACATTTTACCCCCCAAAAAAGCCCTAGTTGGGAGGTAGTACTTTCTGAAAGTACAGGAACTTGCTGGTATGACCATCGCTGATTGGTGAAACACACTCAGCGTCACTCCTTCAACTCATGTACCGCTTCTTTCATAAAACAAGGAAGTACTCGAGTATCGATTTAGGACGAGGGGAGAACATTTCTCTTTGTTTAATGACGTTAAAAAGTAAAGTTAGGCTTTGCTGTTGGCTTCCCGACTCATTTTAAAAAAGATAGAGAGAAAAAGAGAGAGAGAGATTGCGAGTGAGCTGAGAGGGCAAAGTGAAGGAAGAGAGACAGCGGCGGTGCTGTGAAATGTTATTTTCTGATTGTTTCACAGCGGTTATGTTCTAAAGCACAAATAAATAACCATCAAACACTCGACAGCTGATTTGCTGTGGAAATAGACCCACTTAGTTGTATTTTCCTTCGTTGCATTTTATTCATTACATCCAACGTATGTCAGTAAATGCTATGCAGCCGTAAATGTCATCGCAGGCAGACACACTGAACTGGAGGCTGCAGAGTGTGTTCACCAGCAGACCTCGTCCCATGTCATGTTGCTTTTTCATACGTGAGTGGACTAATTTGCATAATCTTCTCAGGTCTTTAGACCGCTATGAAAACAAAGACAACAATGGGCTGAGGGAACCTTTTAGTTTCACGGCTTTAATGAGCGTTTCGTGATCTACCACCTCTATGGTGAAGAAGAGGTCAGGTTTAGCCAACTAAAACCACTTGGTTATTGTTAAAGGAATATTTCGGGTCACTGTCAAGGTTAGGACACCGGCTTGGTTAAAAGATACCAGTGTTGACTGTTGGTGCAAGATGGGACATGAACCACATGTCAAAGTTGCATGCTTTGTTGACCCTTCATAAGTAGATGTTCAGACCAAAAACAGCCCCGCAGTTAAAAAACAAAACAGAAGAAGCTGCGTTGGTGGCGCCACAAGACAATGAAATACGATCCACAAAATCCAATTTGAGTGACAGATCCATTAATTTGAAGGCTTGTCAAACACCAAAACACTGCACAGCAGTTTACAATGTAGGATATTACAACTCTGGAAAGGTTTCACAGCGGCAGTCCTTTTATTTGTCTTTGTGATAATCACCAGGTAAAGCTTGAGATTGCAAAGTAATCCATCAGGAGAGTGCGTCTGGGAGTATTTCATTTTACTTCATCAACGCCTTGCCAACACAGTAGTTCCATTCAGATGAATGACAGGGCTGCGTTTTTTCACTCAATGCAATCGTCTGCCTGAATGCGGCCTAAAAGGGTTTTGTGCCTCTAAAACAAAGTCATGCTATTTCTGCTTTTGCTATTTTGAGGACGATAGTTACTCTCATGGCCACAAGAGGTGGAAAGTGTCAGAAGAGTGTAAACCATTTGTCTTTTTCATGGTTTGAACAAATTTCATCTC
Source organism: Sebastes fasciatus (assembly GCF_043250625.1). Classification (NCBI taxonomy): domain Eukaryota; kingdom Metazoa; phylum Chordata; class Actinopteri; order Perciformes; family Sebastidae; genus Sebastes; species Sebastes fasciatus. The sequence goes on from NC_133799.1 coordinate 13,608,800, forward strand.
AGGCAAGAAATTAGTTTTCTTATAATTGACTCTGATCTAGTGTTCAGTCGCATAAAGAACGTAAGCAAAGGCCCTCTCTAATTTAAAGACCATTGCAAAGGTCAAAGCTTTTCTTCCTCCCAGTGAAACAGCATGTGCAAGGTTTTATTACAATTAGGCCTAACTACTGTAATATATTGCTCTCCAGTGTCCCCAAAAAGTCTATAAAACAATTTGAGCTTCCAGAGCGCTGCTGGCAAAGTGTAACTGGAACAAAGAGCTGAGCTCACATCACTGCTGTCCTTAAATCCCTGCATTGGCTTCCAGGTATTTTTAGTAGGGCTGTCAAAGTTAACGCTATAATAACGCATGAACGAGATTCGTTTTAATGTCACTAATTACTTTAACGCATTAACGCAATCGTTCTTCCAGAGTTGTACTGGCATTAATGAAACTAGAAAACCTAATGAATCCATTGGTATCAACCATTTCATACTTGCTCGAAACTTGTGCTAAACTTTGGCAAGGAAAAACTGTCATGGCCATTTTTCAGAGTTGTCCACCTCAAGATATGTGAATGAAAATGGCTCTTATGGATACCCACAAGTCTCCCCTTTACAGACATGCCAAGTTTATGATAATCACATGCAGTTTTGGGCAAGTCATAGTCAAGTCAGCACACTGACACACTGACAGCTGTTGTTGAATGTTGGGCTTCAGTTTGCCATGTTATGATTTGAGCATATTTCTTTATGCTAAATGCAGTACTTGTGAGGGTTTCTGGACAATATTTGTCATTGTTTTGTGTTGTTAATTGATTTCTAATAATAAATATATACATACATTTGCATAAAGCAAGCATATTTACCCACTCCCATGTTGATAAGAGTATTAAATACTTGACAAAACTCCCTTTAAGGTGCATTTTGAACAGATAAAAAAGGTGCGATTAATCGCAATTAAATATTTAAATCCTTTGACAGCCCTTATTTTTAGGATAGGTTTTTAAGATCCTATAATATAAATATATACTCACACTTGACTGTGTAATTGATATGCTCCAAAGTTATGTCCCTGACCTCTGCAGCGCCTCAGATCTACAGACTCTACTGCACCAAAGATTAAAGACTACAGTGAAGCCACCTGCTGCAGTTTTGGACCCAAAGTGCCTGATAAAAATACACTTTTTTTTTTACTACCACCCCCCTAACCTTGCATACTTCTTTTTCGATTTTAAAATATTAATATCAAACCTATTTTTTAAAGCTTTACTGCTTGCTTGTATTAGTGGAAGTGTAAAGTTGACTTGTTCCAGACCTCTGAATCCTAGCCTAAATCAGGTTTTGTGCTCAATGACAGGTGTTTTCCTAGTTGGAAAACAATCAAGCCAATTGGGTTTGTTGGTTGGATTGTGAAAAGGGAACCTCATCTTTGTGTGCCAGAACCAGAAAAATGGCCACACAAATGACAGACGTAAAGTTTTCTGTTTTTTTGAGGTTATTGAAAAGTTACATTGTGTGCTTTTGACAGTCAATCCTTTAAAGGGACAAACTGAGAAATAGACTCTGCACAGCATTGTTTTAGCGTGTGTATTTCCCAATCCCAATGAGCCTTTGGTGTGTTCGCTGTGTACAATAACACCAGCATCTGTCATCATCCCCTGTTTAACTGCCTCTGGAAATGTCTTCAAAAGAAAACATGTGCGTTTACTGTCACGCTGAGGACCAGTGTGGGTTGAAAAGACATGAATAGAGGGTCCACAGAGGAGGAGGAGGAGACGGGGGGGAGATTGATGGATGGAGATGAAGAAGAAAAGAACAGCACAACAAACTGAACAGTGGTCTGAGGAGGAAAAGGAAGTAAAGAGTAAAGGATAGAAGGGTTGCTATAGAAATGAGATACCTGCATAAGTATGAACAGTATATTAGCATGTGGGCATCTCTGACCACTCACCACTATAAGGTCAAACACTGTTTTGTGTATTTTTTTTATTGACTCTGGTAGTTTGATGTCTTGTTTTTCTGTCAGCTGAAGCCTGTTTTGCTGTTTCTTTTAACAGCAGTCTTGCTGTTAGAGGCAATTTTCTCTTAAAGTGACAATCATTTATCTTATCTTTTCTCACTGTTGGTTACTTCTGGGATACTTCTGTATATAGTTTATATTTTTGGAGACATTCCCCATACTCAGTCATTCATGTTTCTTTCGGTTCAGAAACCCAACATTGATGGTACATGTCCACAGGGGCGTTTTTCATCACAAGGGATCGCCTCGCTTCCCAGCATTGGACGTTTGATGGGCAGCCACTAGACACAAGGCACAAGGCACCTGATTGGATGAACGCTTTTCCTCATGAGCTACTGCCCCCAGCTTTCAAACCGGAACCAACATGGTGGCTTGTTTGGAAACTTTCTTCTCTTATATCACGAAAATAGTTCACCGAAATGTGTTTCTGAAAACATTTGAGGCGAGAAATAATCCATACAGTTGCTGAATCTGTCTTTATTTTTAGATCAACAACGTTTAGGTTAAAAGTTTCTACTGAGTTTCCAGAGGTGGCGAGTCGTGCCAAACCATGAAAGGTTTTAACATTTTTGAAGTGACCGCATGCTGTCAGTGGCTTTTAGCGAGGTGACAAAGTGGAGGCCACAGCGGCAGCTTAGTCACCGTTGGTAGTAACTGTTGCTCTGAGGGTCAGTAGGTATGGGGCATGTTTTTTCAGATGAGGATATAAATTATTTCTGCTGATACAGGCAGCTGCTGGCTAGTCACTATGGAAACAGCATCAGCAATAAATGAAGCTGAAGCAGCAAGTTTTGATAAAAAAAAATAAAGAAATAATAAATTACACTGTGAGCACATTAAGACTGCAGCCAAACCTCACTACAACACAGAAAGTGAATGTGTGGAGTTTTTCTGACCCCGAAACCAAAAACATCTGTGGACTGAAGCCAAGGCCCAGGACCTCAGACACTGCCAAAACCAGTTTAAGTTTTTAATGTAACACCCAGATGTGCCTAATAAATTATATTTTTCATCTGATACTAAGCCTGGGGTCACATAATGTTCTGTTACTGATCCGCACCGAACACTTAGACGTCAGACTGGTCTAGGGGTGATGGCCGGGACGAGGAAGGATTGGATGTCCTTTGGCAGAGTCGTGATTCTGTTCTGGCTTTTAGGCCAGACTACATCTGTTCTGCTCATTCAGCTGAGGACAAGTAGTGTTTGGAGGCTAGGCCTCAGTGCTTTAAAATGAAATCCTTTCTGCCTCTACACCCCCTCTTCTGCGACAAGCCAGACAAGAGGGGGCTGATAGCAGACAGAAGTCACCTAAGTTGTTCTCACTTGACCTACCTTTTCAGAGCAGGGCGGAAAGAGATAAGCAGACAGCTCTTTGCACCTGAGGACAAAGGAAAAATACAGTCAGAAATAGAAATTACATTGTGGTATTCCGCTGAGTTTGGACACAGACAACCTCCTCTACATGAGACTTAATTGTGTATTATCATCAGGTGACATTGTTGGACTCTGTGACCTATTATAGATAATTTAAAATTGCATTTCCTGCCTATTGTTTGATAGAAAATACATGTTTCTGGGGCAAATCTGCTTCCAGTCTGTATCTGACACTAGTGGAAAACATCTGGACTTTAATATTTCCTGGAAAAAGTTTTACCTTTCTGGTTTGTTTAGAATAACTGGGTCGCAGGATAACAAAGAAAAGAGCACCACCTACAGAAACTCAGTCAAGAGAAATTCCAAGGATCAAGACACCACAATACTGAATAATTCTGGCTTAAAATTATTGCAAAGAAAAGAGCGTTTCAAACTAAATGGCAACACAAAAGTGGTACAAGTCGTGTTCTGAGAATTACAACTGCATTTTTTTTGTCTTTCTCTCCCACCCACCCAGAGTCAGGCCATGCGTATTGTTCGGACAGTCGGCCAGGCGTTCGAGGTTTGTCATAAACTGAGTCTGCTGCACACACAGCAGAACGCAGACGGACAGGAGGACTGCCACAGCGAAAAGAACGGCAACGACTCAGGTACACGAACACACACACTGCTGATCTGTCCTTATGGACTTGTTGAGAATCCTGATGTGTTCACTTATCTTTTATACCTTTATACGAAGTTGTTCTGGTATTCCTGAGTGTCTGTGAACACTGATGCACATTTCAGAAGGGGAAGGTCAAGCAATATGTATATTGTGTATTTGTATCGTGTATTTTATTGTGTACAGCACACCTTCTTACACAAAACAACAGGTGGTTCAACAGATGGAAACACAACAGAGCATACATGCTTTTTTGGACAAGCACAGCAATAGAGAAAATACAGGTAGACATGTGTGGGTGGAGTTGATGTATCGGTTCGGTGCTCAGTGTGTTGATGGAAGAGGTGGTGGTTTTATTTGGTTGCGGCTGTAAGAATGTGTGAGTGTGTCTCAAATTAAGAACAAAAAAAGGAAGTGTCTGAAAGGAAACTATAGGGACAGTTTTGACGTGGAAAACAAGGATCACATGGCCGACAGATGTTGCCAAGATTGTGCTGCCTAGCAAATCAGCTAGTGTGTGAATCTGGTAACATACTTACTGTCAGCTGACCACCACTGGCTGTGCAAGTTCTTTTTTACAATGTTTTCTTAAAGAGCACCATTGGCTGTGGGTTCAAATCATTGTAATTTGTTAAGCTGGTCCGAGACAAAAAGTTGTCAGTGCCGGCACTGTGTGTGGATTCAACCTTTTCCTTTCACATTAGTTTTCATTAAAACTTAAACTTTAAATTTTTAATTAGTGTTATTTTTTGAGATGCGTCCTGGTATGCGCACCATACAATGATGGCGAATAATGTTTTAAAAACTTGTAGTTTGTTATGAAATGGTCATTATCCAGCAAAGGTCACTAAACCTGTTCTGTCTGTTAGGATATCATTTTAGTCACCAAAGTAATTACCAATACGTTCCCCAAATTGTAACAATTCAGAAGGTTTTCTTTTTTCCCAACATTCCACTGCTGCTCTGATCAATTACCATGAAACTACTGATGAGCTGAATCACACAGATCATGATGCATCCTATCTCGTGATCAATATAGTTATACACAATGACGGCATTAACAGTTGTCTCATTAAATGTATGACCTTTTCCCAGAAGGTTTAATAGACACATAATATTCTTTATGTTGCCCGACAAAAAAAAACGCCTGTTTGATTGTCCGACAGCTCGTATTTGTTGCCCCATTGAAATTCTTTTTAGCAATGTCACCACGTGAGTAATGTTATCATTACAGATAGAACTGATGGCCAAAACTACAAAAATAAAACAAAAAATTTGTAATAAGCTGTAGTATTCCTTTAAGGGTTGTAGGTTGTTGGATTTGAGACTGAAAGGTGATGGAGTTCCAGGAAGGTTAAAGCCAGGATCCATTCGCCCCCATTTGAAGAAGGTTTCAGCCCAGTAGCAGTGCAGAGCATGCGTCACCCCCTTAGAAAGACAAGATAAACAAACCAGGAGGGAATGGTATTTTTAGATCATGGAATAAAACTAAAGAAACATGGAGCTGTATCATCAAGGCCATGGTGGAAATTGAATATAAAGTCCAAAAATAATGCAGAAGCTGAAGTCTTGACAGCTCATTCCCCCAGTTCGCACACAGATAGCACAAACAGATGCGCACTCCACACACACACACACACACACACACGTACACAGATACAGACGTGCTCGCTGCTGCCTGCATTGTGCCCGAGTTGGCGAGCGGGAGAGGGCTGATGCTGGAGCGAATGTCACGGATGAGTCAATCCAAAGAAAGAAGGCACCACACAGCAACACTGGTGGGCTGAGCTGCTTTTATCCACTGCCTCGTGCCTGGACAGGACGGCCTCCGCTGCCAGCCCAGGGACACGTGGCACTGAGAGGGGTCTGAGAGAGGACAGACACATGGGGATTCAGCAGTAGGAAGAGTCCACGATCGGAGCCTTTTCACACCCTCGTTCCAGTCATTACAGCCAGCCGGCGCTGGTTCACCCTCACCCACCCTGATCTGAGAGCGCCAGGCTGGGGGTACGTTATCTCCACATCCCCCCTCCAGCCCTCCAGAGACGAGCGCTCTTTCACATGCTGATGAGCCCAGAGATCACCCATACACACTATAACTGTACATCCACACATAATGGAAGGGACCTCACACGCATACAAACTCAGGCCTACACACATACATTCACACACTCGCTGTCATGGTGTGTTAAGCAGCACAAGAGCCGTCACGCACAGCCAATGAGCTTATCTGGAGAACTAATTATCATGGCAATGAAAGGAGAAGGGATAGAAGAGTGGGAGATAGCGGATTAGAGAAACGGAAAGCTGGAAGAAAGCATGGATAGCGGAGGGGAGGAGATGGATATTAGAGGAAAAAAGGAACTTGGGATCACAGAGGATGAGAGGAGCAAGAAAAGATAAAACGTAGAAGTGAATTGGAGAGGAGGAGACGGGATGGTGAACTGGGTTGAGCAGCAGGGAGTCGGGAGAAAAGGGGAACGAGCAGAAAGTACAGAGGAAGTGATGTTTTGTTCTCAGAGAAACATTCCATGTGCAGCGTTTCAGAATAATTGTAAATGCAGCAACATCAAGTGAACAATTTAATCTTATTAACAAACTAATAACTGTAAAAAAATAAATAAAAGGCTGATATCACTGGAACTAATAAAGCCCACTCACTGGAAAATAATGCCAAACTGTAGAATAGTATCATTACAGTTCACATGAGACATAACAGTGCCAGCGGCATGAAGTTCCATTCAGCAGCTCAGTGATCACTAAGTACTGAACACTGAATTAAAGCCTGCAGGACATATGATGGAGCGACTTGTCAGTAATATTCAGAATTTTTTATATACTGCACAAAAAAAGGTTTATACGACCAGGCTGTATAGATCTATTCAGTTTGATTTTTAGACTTAATTTTCTTTATGAAAGCGATATGCTGCCCAAATGTTTCCAATGCAGTTCCACTTGTTAAAGTAATAAATGCCTTAGCTTAAATAAGGCAGATAATTTCACTTCAGTATTATATTGTTATACAGTAGCTTATTTGGTCATCCATGCACCAGAAAGGACAAGTCAGAAAAACAAGTCAGACACATGGCAACAAACCGCATATTAACATAAAAAATAATAACACAAACACATTCCAAGAGCCGTTAGTGTTGCTCAGAAGCCAATCTAGCCAATACGTTAAGTCGAGATGAAATGAAAAATGCCTTTTTCATCCTTTTAGATCACATCCCCAGTCATATTGTACACTTATTCAACAATACTTGCCAAAAAAAAGCAAAAAATAATAAATTTCTTCATATTTTTACATCAAAATCCAAACATCTTTTCTTCGTGTAACACAAAATTTGACATGTGCTTACATAAGCTAGTACCAACGAATTTGAACCAATAATATCATGACATCCATCCATCAATCAATCTACAACTTGTTATGATAAAGGAGGTGTGTGTGGAGGCTCCGTATCACGCTTCATTCTAAGCCCACCCACTTTTTAGCGGTCCAATCAAATGCGAAGGATTTGAGAGTAGTAGTAGCAGTACAGAAGCTAAAGACGCTCTAACTTCTGTTTCACTGTGTCTTTAAAGGATAAAAACAATATACTAGTTGTCTAGGACGTATACCACATAACCCCAACGTCAGTTTAAATAAAAGCAAAAATACCAACAAAATACAAAATTGAAAAATAAGTCTCAGGTGATGCACCTGAAACCAGAGCAATAACATAATATATATAACACATAACCTATAAATTAAAGCCTGGTGTCAAAAATAATGTATCGTTCATAATGGCTCCGGAGTAAAAAAATAAATAAAAAGGCTTGAAATAACTTTATTTGTGATTGAAACAAGCAATTACAAAACCATTTAAACTTTTTCACATGGATATATTTTGATATTTGTATGCGCCGTGTAGCAAAATTGCCGTCTCTCCATTTTCTTCTGACCATTAAATTAATGACTTTAAACAACTTTAACCTGAGAACGCAAGTGAGGGCATAGAAGAGGTGAAGTTGGAGAGGAAAAGGAAGGGGAGGAGGGGGGAAGTCAACAGGAGGAAAACACGTCAGCAACAAATGGCAGGAGGAAGGGCAGGACAGCACAGCGTTGAACACTGGTAGAGGAAGAGGAGTGGTAATGGAGAAAGAGGTGAGGGCAGTGCTGGCAGCAGGTTATCAAGCATGAGGTTTAAGTGGAGGGGGAGGACAGCACTAAAAGCTGGGTGCACAGAAGGAAGAAGGGGAGTCTAAATGGAAGAAGAGGTGGGTGAGGAATGGATGAAGAGGACACTGCAGCAGGAGTGGAAATTAAGATGAAAGACAGGGGAAGGAATGAGGAAACGTGGAGGAAACAAGTAGCAAGATACGGGCAGAAAACGATCAGATCTGGAGTGAACAAGTTAATCTGCGATGAAGTTTGTTCAAATGTGTGGCAAAGCAAATCAAACAGACATGACGCAGTTCAAACATTTGAACAAATGTTCCATTTCCTTTATTATTTGAGGAACCACTGTGAGATACAGTCAAGTTGAAGAAATGATTCCACACAGAGTGAGGCAATGTGTAACAACAGACAAAGTGGTATTTGGTAACAAAAGAAATGTATGTATAAGGATTACGTAATGACAACCTACGAAGGAATAATTTGTTTTTTTCCCAAGAGCTTCTTACAGATGGATAAACTGTTGTTTATCAAAAACTATTTACAGCATGTAACTCCCACTAAAACCACAGATTGTTGTTTTTTTACATTTCTGTTTTGTATATGGATTAAACAATGAAGATACAGCAAATCATTTCTTAGTTTTAGAGGGGTTACGAGACCTATTTTTTATCTTTGAAGAAAGCCAGGCTAGCTGCTCACCTCTGCTTCCAGTCTGTACGCAAAGCTAGGATAACCACATCCTGATTGTGACATTGATCTTCTTTTTTCCAGCGTCTTGACTGAACCTTCTGGTGTGTGCGTTCTTACAATTAAAATATTAAAAACCGTCTGTCTGTGGTCTCCCACATTTTCAAAGTCAAATATTTGAAAATCCTCTAGTGTGTCTTTTAGTGTTGGTAATGCCTACCCACTAAGATCCTTTCTTCTTTTGAGTAGTTTTTATGTTGTTAAAATGATTGCTTTTTTTAATGAAACTTGCCGTGTGAGAGGCAGCCTTGAGTGAATGATACTGCCTGAAGTAACTGCCATCTATTCTAGGTAGAAATAGCTTTGCCACTTAAGTGAGCACAGTCCCAGTGGCTCCAAGTGCAATCATATATTTCGAGTACAGTCGAGATGCCAGGAAGCAAATGCAATTCTGTCTAGTGGGCCGTTGTCAATAACTATGCTTAAACAAAAAAAAAAAAAAAAAGCATCATAACTAGACTACTGGCACCTACATTTCCCCTGTTATGCAATGTACTTTGAATTGAGTGAGGTTATGATACACAACCTCAGGCTTTGTAGTAGGGGAAGCAGTATTCCAACTGTGACATCCAGTGTTATAGTTGTTTTCTGGAGAATTGCCTGGTGAGGCAACTCAAAATGAAATAGGAAAATATTGAAAATGCTGCTGAAGGCAAAGACAGTCTTAAGATTCTGAGAAGGTTTTCAGCATCCATTCAGTGAATTCAACACAGGACCTTTTGCTACAGACTTTTTCCTGTTGACTTGATTGGAATATTTTAAAATGCATGTGTTCTCCTCCAGAGACACGCTTATTCAAGCGTTTCAGTGTATCGATCTGATACAAATTGTCACAGCTTTTGACAGTGTGTGTTTTATTGAACTGAATTGGATGGTTGCAACAAATAAGTGAGGAGGTAAGAAGGAGAAGAATAGTAATAGGGTTCCTCATAAACTGTTTTGTTGCAGTCTGCATTGATTTGGTTTCATACACAGGCAATATTGTTGATCTCCATTGGTAATGATAACTGCTTCGGCGAAAACACAGTCTGTATCCAATCTGGTCCAATTTGTCCCACTAAAAAAATGTATTAACAGTAATGAGAGGCGCTGTTTAAAATCTCAAAACACAAAATGGAAACTCCCAGGAAACGAGAGTGCTTGTAGCATTGTGTCATTTGCTCAAGAGTTGTACCTCTGAACAGTTATAACATACTGTATATTTGTTTACTGTGGTTCTATGGATAATGTTTCTCACTGGAGTGTATTCATGTGTGTCCACCCATGTGTGCTTGTGGCCATGCTCATGCCTACATGTGTGTATGCAGGCGTGCGTGCTCATCCACCTGTATGTGTATGTACTTTCCTCGGATCAGCTCGGGAGCTAACGGGCGAGGAGAAGACGGCGACCGTCTCTGAGGAGACGGATATCGATGCGGAGGACGCGAGCCAGGTGTCGACAGCAGAGGACTTAAACCTCAATAGAGGGGTGACTGATCTGGACGCCACGGCCAAGACACCCGACCTGAACCACATTGAGAGCAAGGTAAATCGTCCAGTTGTTTGCATGTGCGTTTTTTGTACCTCTGCCCAGCAGAAAAAACGTTTACAGAACTTATTTCAGCATTAATCGTGATCTTGGGTCTTTCATTAGCAACTATGGACATTGTTTTCGACAAGTAATGTTAGTTTTTATGTACTAACATATGTCTTTCCTGCATCTTTCCAACATACTATTGCTATCTACATATTGATTTCTAGTTTGATCAGCTGTCAACTTGTTAATCAAAGGTCGAAGCTCAGCTAGAAAACGTATATTTCTCTAGACAGGTACTTGAATTAATTCATAAAAGTAAGACATGCTGTAGGTGGTTATGGGGACTGACTGCTTTTAAAGTGTTACTTTAATGTGTTATGGCTGACTTTCCTGCAGCACATCTTGCAGTCAACGTCGCTAAGAAAGGGCATAAAAATTAAGAATGGCCCAAGTGGCCTAGACGTTAAGGAAAGAAAGGTCCACGCAAGGACGACTATAAAAATATGTCTGAGCATCAACATCTAGAGTCGGTTCACGTTAAGGCTTGAAAACCTGGCAGGAAATCAAATACGTGTTCTGCCGTTCCAGGTCAGACTGACCCCCTGAGTGTAACAGAGGATATCCAAAGTTTACACAAGGCACTTTCAGATTTTCTATTTTTTTTTTCTCTGAGGCTTTCTTATTCACAAGATTTCCTCTAGGCCTGAAATGAAAAACTATTTTCACTTTGATTTAGATATACATGCCTGTATTAACCACCAGTAAAGTTGAGTTAAGACCAAGTCTGTGTATGAGTATAGAAATAGCTCCCACTACTTTGTTCCTATTCAGAAGCTGCCAGCAGTATGTTGAGCTCCGAGACTACTACGCTAGTCAGTCCAGTTCATGGCCTCATGGTGTTAGAGATTGGATACAGCTCGGTCAGACCGTCTCCAGCCTGTGGAAACCCACCACCAGCAGTCTATCTATAGCTAAAGAAATGCTCTCTGTCCTGTCTGGAGGTGTGTGTGTGTGAGTGTGGCTGTCTGGCTCAGCTAGCAAAGCAGTTTATTGTTTACTGGGATTTACAGTAGAATGCAGGCCATGGGTGTAATCGTGTTTTTGATCAAAGCAGCGGTGGGAGGACGACGCTTCATGATGAGGGCAGAGAGTGGGTGTAGTGCGATGTTTATTGCACTAGTCTTTGCTTTGAGACCTTGGGCTCTGCATCAAATTGGCAACAATGGTGTATAATAATCATTATTATTATGTTTTTGTTTTGAATTACTTCCCACCACTTGGCTTTGCTTATTGAGGTAGTGGATAACTTTTTTTTTTTATGGCTGAACTATTTTGAAGAAAATATCTGATTGCGATTATTTTGACCGATATTGCAGTTGCGATATGATTTCCGATATTAGAGGAAATCATAATTTTTACATAATTATTCTCATTTTCATTGAAACATATATTATATTGACTATGGTGTGATTTTTTTGCAGGGATCGGTATCCAACAAAGATGTTTTCTTAAGCCTGTAGAATGTGATATGTAGGCCAGGACCATCTCTGCAGTATGACAATATTTAATTTAAAATGGTATTTTCACCTTTAACAAATATTGTGCCTCCTACAATTTGAAAATTGCAGTAGGCCATGTTGCGATTTCTATACAATTTAGAGTAATTGGGTTGAACTATTTATTTCATTGCAACATTTTCTTCCTTTTTCAATCCATTTGGAGCTTGTCATATTTTCAAGATGCAATACTGTCATTCATTGTCAATGTGTTTCAGTATTCCCCCCTATATTGCAGCTCCTGGCAACTAAAGCTTGTTTGATAATCTAACAGCATCTGAAAACCTCTTTGTGATAGCGGAATCAGGGGGCTGCATACCTTTCTGAAATAGTCAATTTGACAATGATGCCCACTTTACACAGCTGTAGGCCAGGTGTGCAGAGGTGCAAAAGTAAGTATTGTTTGAGCTTCTCTCTTCAGCTCCTTTTTGTTTCTCCACGCTATCCCATCAGTTTGATGCATTAGGTTGAGACTACAAAGAAACAGAACTCTTGGAGAGATTGTTAGGGGTGCAGTGTTGCGCAGCCAAGCGGCAATAAGCTGTTTGTCCCACCTTCGAGTGAACAGGTATCATGTATGCATTTAGAAATCGTAGTACGACATGTTCAACGACCAGGTTAGTTTGACGCTTACTGGAGCATTAAACCTCACCTCACCTCACGTCCTGTGCTTTGTACAGCAATTACGTTTCTTCCCCAATGTATTAGGAAAAGAAGATGAGTAGTATATAACCATATTTTGGTGGAAGATGAGATGACGTCATATAGAGTATTTGCAAAGATGCTCCACGCTGCAAGTTTTATTAAAGCTGGTGTTCATTTAATTTGAATTCTTATATACTATTAAACTTACTATACTTTCTAAATTAACAGAACAAAAATATAGATAATGAATATGAAAAATAACACATGTCAGATGGGTTTACTCAAAAAAGCAGCTGCACCGAGATTCATTTCTAGGCATTTTTAAAAGAGAATCTATGGCCTGAAAAGTAGCCAATTTTTAGGATAAAGATGTCTTGGTTTGTTTCTGCTACTTAGCCAGTTATAGAGTTGCCTTATTAAACTCTCTGCTGATCAGATGAACCAAAACTAATTCAAAGGAATGTTTTTCAGTTCATTTTCTCATTCACCTTTCCAGTAAAAGTGTCAAAGCTCCCCATTTGCCGGAAAAGCCTTGATCTGTAGTTAACTCAGGGTAATTAGGTAGTTCCTTAGGCAGTCTCAATTAACGGTAAATAATTAACAGGCAGACTGTTACTGTAGGCAACACTCCAGAGTTTATTAAACTTTTTTATTAGGACCCAAATGAGAAAGTTACTTATGTCACCTTAGGCTCCGAGCTCATTGAAACCTACCTGTCACATCACCACATGGAAACTCACCAGAGCATTATGGGTCCTAACTCCGAGTTACAAAACCATGCTATTCAGCTGTTTAACACTATATGGGTCCCATTAACATGTGAGTTATAAGACCTTTCATTACAGCCCCTGATTGAAAGCAACACGGCGTGAAATCACTGAAACAACGAGCTCTCAGCAACGACCTCTATTCTCAGGTCACTGGAGGAAGTGTGTGTGTGTGTGTGTGTGTGTGTGTGTGTGTGTGTGTGTGTGTGTGTGTGTGTGTGTGTGTGTGTGTGTGTTGCAGTGTGTGTTGCAGTGTGTGTAGCTACTTTTTAACTATATGTACTCTTTTCAGTATTTTTTAATTTGACGCATTTGTCACTCTTAAACAGTGTGACACATTAAATGGGAATGTGCAGGGATAAGCGGGGGAGAGGTAACATTGAATAAGATGCGCCTGTGTGCCTTTACGTTAGCGCCCATGCATGTGCACGCATTTCTTATTACACAACCGCGTGTGTGTTTTCCCGAGCGGAGGGATTTGATTCACTACAGGGTTTCCCTGGAAGCTCATGAAAGGGAAAGCAGCCTGTGAGTGTTAAAGTTCATTCTCTTCCTGTCAGCTCCCGTTAGACTGACAAATCCCCCGGCGCGCCACGTTCAAACGATCCCGCAGGACTCAGAGAGCACACATCAATCCTACCTTGGGCTTTGTGTCCATGAGGTTGAATCAGGACGTTTACTTTTAAAAACTCGCCTCTGGTATCAGGAGGAGTGTTACGGCAAGAGAAATTGGAATGGCAAAAGTCAGAGATAACTGCATTTCACGTGCTTTTTTGTTTTAAATATAAGCTGTTTTCTTCGTGTGTGAATCAGACATAGAGAGTATAGGGAATATGTGTGTGTTCACATGTGTGCATTAAAGTGAGGCTGTACACAACAAACGCTTTGATAGAGGTTTTGCCTCTGGCCCACTTTCAGTTGCTGTCAGGCAGGTGTAAACACTCTGATCGTTGAATGTAGTGCGATAGGCAGCACTCCACTGACAGCACTCACTCTCTTTCTCTTTTTTTTTTTCTCTCTCTATCATTAGTGTGCCTCAATTGTTTCAGACTATCATGACCTAACATGGAAGGATTACTGAGCGTGCCCACCGGGTACCGGGCTAGGGGCCCACAGGGTCAGGGGTCCTTTGTTTGAAGTGACATCTTGTTAGAAAGTCACAGAGCTCATTTAAAAGAAAGGATTGTGGGGTTTTTTTTGCTCCTTGTCTTCATCAGAGTCTTAAGTACTGAATATCTGCTAACCAAATCAATCCAATATTTGTCTATTCATTTTATGGGTCCATCATTTCCAAGACATTTATTTAAAAGAAATTTGGAGACTGTGTTTCCAATTAATTAATTCTTGGGCTGTCAGTCGATATTTAATCGCAATTAATCACATGATTGTCAATAGTTAATCATGATTAATCACACAATCTGTTCAAAATGTACCTTAAAGGGAGATTTGTCAAGTATTTAATACTCATATTAATATGTAAGTGTATATATTTATTATTGGAAATCAAGTAACAACACAAAACAATGACGACTATTATCCAGAAACCCTCACAGGTACTGCATTTAGCATAAAAAATATGCTCAAATCATAACACGGCAAACTCAAGCCCAACAGGCAACAACAGCTGTCAGTGTGTCAGTGTGCTGACTTGACTATGACTTGCCCAAAAACTGCATGTGATTATAATAAAGTGGGCATGTGTGTAAGTACCCATATAACCCATTTTCATTCACATATCTTGAGGTCAGAGGTCAAGGGACCCCTTTGAATATGGCCATACCAGTTTTTCCTCGCCAAAATTTAGAGTAAGTGTGGAGCGTTATTTAAACTCCTTTGAGACAAGCTAATATGACACGATTGATACCAATGGATTCCTTAGGTTTTATAGTTTCATAAGATGCTTCTATCTTCACTCAAACGTTATTGCGTTATTATTGCGCTAACGTTGACAGCCCTACTAAATTCAAATTGAATGTCAGTGTAACCTAGAGAGTGATTTAGTCAGTTCACAGCAGGTCAGCTGAACATGCAAAAATGTGAAATTTGTCTTCAGACAAATATAAAATGCAACATATGCTAGCTACTAACATATATATGTTAGTATGGACAATTTTAAAATAATACATTGATAATTAATTAACATTTACTTTGGTTTAAATTTAGCTTTTCTTTCAAAGACATTCATGTTTCCCTATTGTTTGTAGCATATTACATAGTTCTTTCGAGGAAAGTTCTTGAAAATGATCAGGAAATTATTGTGAAATGATGTGTTACATTGTTTTTGTTTATTTGTGCCTTTATAGTACAGCTGTGCAGCATTCTGGGACCACAGCTTCATTAAAATACAGTAAAAGGCAATATGATACAGAACACTATCTCTACTTTAAGCATTTTTTTACTTAGATCTCATCACCTTTGATGGTTCCCTACGATGTTTTGCCGTCATATATAGTATTCTATCTGTGCGGAGGAGTGTCAGTGTGGATCAGTCTGAGTGAGACAGCCTCTCTTCATAAATAAGTTCAGATGTGTTTTTTTAACCTGCACCTTAGGGTTTTGGTAAAATGTCACTGAAAGAGACACGAAAGACTGAAAGATTTGCATGTGTGGGAGTTTTGCTCCTAAATAGGACGGGGGCGGGGGGGGGGGGTCTTTTACACATCTGGGTCGTCTCATGATCTGTTGATGTGGCCCAGGTTTCATTTAACCTGACCCTGTCAGATGTTTTGTTTCACAGAAGCATCTGAGAATCTGTCATTGAAAAGGGCAGGCACTTTCAAAAAATACTTAGCAGATGATTGGATGAACCATCTGCCAATCGAAATAACGAAAGCATAACTAACTGAGGGCGAAAGCCTCGCACGTTCTTTGCTCTTCTTTCAGAGAAGAAATACTCTCCAGTTCTGATATAGCTGATGCTATTGCAGCATCTAGGGTAACCTCTTCAGGAGCCGCCATTGTTGTTTAGAACCAAAGGTCGCTTCTCTGTGTCGTCTCATCAGTCTCGCACGCACACCTAAGCCACGCACGTAGCTCCCTAGCTCCTTATAGGACACAAACGCATTGCTTGAAGCCTGACAAGATGGATTTTCTTGTGATATTTGATCCTGCAATTCTCGTATGATCTCGTGACATCGCGAAAATCCAGCTGCCGTGCAAGCTTAGGTTTCATTTGTTGTTTAATCATTCAGTCTGTCCAATACCCTGGTCCAGTATGAAGTTCACACTTTAATCCCGATACTGGCTGAGAATAATTGTTGTTCGTTAAAAACGTTTGTATTTTGGGGTTAAAATAAACACTGCAGCCGGGTTCGTTTTCTTGAAGAATGTGTTTATATCCAGTGAAAATGAATATCTTAAAACTGATCATGACAGTGTGTTTTTAGTATTCAGTTACTGGTGAAAAGAAGCAGTAATGATGGTTAGTCAGTTGCTTTGTTTTGCTAAATGTTAAATTCTCTTTTCAGTGAACGATTAATTTAATTGGATTCATGTGAATGGTACTTCTAGTTGAGCAGTTGGTATGCAAACAGAAAACTGACCACTTCAAATTCAAGGGATGAAACTGCATCACTATAAAACAGCCTCCTAACATGAGCACAGTGTTAATACCAAAGTATGAACGTCTGCTCCTCTCTGTTAAAGCTTAGGTAGTCATTGCTTTTATCCAGCGAGACTGTAATCATCCTGAATGCCGCTTTCACACAAATGATTACTCACCTGGCTTCAGGACAACAGTGTGATGATGACTTGTGTAGGTGGGAGGTGGGAGGTGTAAAGAGAAAGTGGAGTTAAAATGTGAAATGGTAGAAATCATAGTTTTGCTGTTTGTGCAACTTTGAAATGGATTTGTTGACACACATCACGCAGCCGCCAATCTAGAAAAGATGCTGCGATGCCGGTTAGATTACGATTAAGGAATTAGACATGGGAGGATTTACAATCTGCACCAGTGCACATACACTGGAGGTAAAGGACCTTCCAGGGAAGCAGGCAAACCTCTTTTGTCCAACATATTTGCATATTCATAGATTCTAAAGAGGGAGAACAATGTGGAAAACCCATATCAGACAGAAAATGGTATTCATGGTATTATATCAATATATTATAAAATATGCCTGGGGAGGATTTTTGCCGTTTCCCACACCTAAAAAGGTTGTGACCCCCTCGATTCTCCATCGTTTTACCCACAGCTAACCTCTTTTTGTCAGCCTTAACTCACAACCTGTTTGCCTCACACACACATTTTTTCTCTGGTTGTTTCCTCAGCAACCTTGCAGGACAGAGACTTATCTTTTCAATCCTCTTCACACACAAGCAGGCAATAATAATGCTGCCTCTCAACTTTTCACTGTCAACTATATATATTGGACAGGCGAGGTCCAAGTTTTTCCCTGCCGGGGTCACTTCTCTCGATAGCCCTGCAGCCCGATGATTTGATTTCTTAGCAAGAGTTTGTGTGTGTATGTGTGGACTGATTGTGATAAAACTTCAGGCTGCTAACCCGTGAGGAGTCACAAGGCCAGTAGCCAACAAATCCTGTCATCGTACAGACATCGAGCATTTTAGCACAAACAAGGGCTGCTCGATTATGGTAAAAATCATAATCGCGATTATTTTGGTCAATATTGAGATCACGATTATTTAACACTATTACTCCGTGTTAAACTTATCGACTACTTATCGACTTTGGAAACATCATGCATTTAGAAAGAACATTTTGTAGCCTACATTTTAAAGTTAAACTCATCAATCTGTGCATTAATCAAAAATTAAGAGGCTAGAGCTAAGAAGAACTTTGTGCTCTAGTAAACAATTTAACCAAAAACACATCGGTTGTATAGATATGAATGAGGATGACAGGGAAAAAAAGTCAAACACCCACAAAGCGTGGGAAATGAGACTGGGGTCTGTGTTTCAAGACGGGTCACGTGGGTTTTTCGCGACATTGCAGCACTGATGGCAGTCCGTCACGTTTGACAGTCATGCCGGGAGCAGGGAGCTCCGTCCACACAGCAAGCACTAAACGCCGAGATCCAGGCGAGGGGTCCCGTAAAGCGCCAATTTCCCCGGGCCTTTCCAAGGTTGAATAATCATTTAAAATCATGTAATATAAAAATAATTTAAATAATGATTTTATGTTGCCTATTTTGTTTCCATAATCATTGGAAATCGTAATAGTAATTAAAATTTGATTAATTGCACAGCCCTAGCACAGACTATAGCATTTTAGCATTCCTCATTCTTGTGTGTTTCTATCCATATCTGGTATGTTGAAACGGTGACCTTTTGACCTTAGGCAAAGCTGACTCAGTCCAGGAGTGATCAGGTTTTTTTTTTGCAGCCTGGCCATTGTTTTCATGAAAGTCAACCCAAGTGTTTCGTTCACTCCTCAATGTCTCTCTCTCTCTCTCTCTCTCTCTCTATCTCTCTCTCTCTCTCTCTCTCTCTCTCTCTCTCTCTCTCTCTCTCTCTCTCTCTCTCTCTCTCTCTCTCTCTCTCTCTCTCTCTCTCTCTCTCTCTATGCCTCCATCACTTGACTTTTCACTCCATTAGCCTGCATTTTGTGCTGACATTCAGTATATATTTGCTAGGAATGTTCAAGTATTCAGTGCAGAAGTTTTTCATACAATGTTCAATCAGGTGCCACTTCATTTCTCTACTGAGACCCAGAGTCATGAACACTTTTTAGAGTTTGACCCACCAAATATATTCAGCTGTTGAACTCTACGATACATAGCAGCCTTTGAAGATACCATGAAATGGACAGTTTAAGACCCTTGACAACAGAGTCACGCACTAGTAGGCACGCAAATAAGATCTAACAAATTATGCAATCACAACTTTTGGTTTACACGTTTGATTGACACCTCACTGAGTTTTATCCAATCTCAACATCCCGTTGCAACACAAATTATATTTTATTACAGATGTAAAAAGGCCATTTCTTTGTGTCTTTTAATAAGGATTTAGTTCAAAAGAAAGACTGTGGGTTGCACAAGGACCTGTCCAGTCACAGATCTACTCATAAAATGCATTAGAGCTGCAGCGATTAATCATTTAGTTGCCAACTATTAAATAAATCTTAATAATTTTTTAAGAAAAAAAAAAAAAACTCTGATTCCAGCTTCTTAAATGTAAATATTTCCTGGTTTCTTTACTCCTATATGAGAGTAAACTGAATATCTTTGAGTTGTGGACAAGACAAGACATTTGGGAAACACTGATTGACGTTTTTCACCATTTTCTGACATGTTATAGACCAAAAAACGATTAGTCGAGAAAATAATCGTTAGTTGCAGCCCTAAAATGTATTATGTGAAGAATGTTGGAAATACAAACTCACCAGATAGTAGGAGGTCTTCTTTGCAAACTATGAACTGGGGGAAATATGAATTCAGGAGGCTGTAAAGTAACAAAAACCTAGTGTATTCCAATAGAAAAATCTCTTTCCCATGACATAATAATACAAACGGTGCATCAAAGATGACGCAGGACCAATTTCTCGTCCATCTGAAGATGTATAAATGAAATCACTATTTTAATAACTAGTATTGCTGCTACAGGGTTTCCGCCACTAAGGTTGTTAGGCCCGGTGTCTATCCTGTATCTTTTCGTTCGTTTTTATATTACAAAACAATTTCCCCGATACTTATGCCCGGCAGGGGGTCAACTTAGGCTGGATGGGCTGCCTGGCTTGCAATACGCTGATATACTGTAGCTTCTAGACCACCAATTGCATTCCAGCAGTCAACAGGGGATACATTTGTATTGACTTTAACAGAAAACACCTTTCTCTGTCAGAGTATAATGTGTTTTGTTACTTTACAGCCTCTTAAAATATTTTTTTTCCCCAGCTTGCTAAGTAGATTTCCTGCAATCCGATGAGTTCACATTTGAGTTCACTTCTTCATGTAACACATTTTCTGAGCGAATCTTTGAGTGAGTTGTCCAACTTCTGGCAGATAACCACGTAGGATTGTGATACGTGGTTATCTGGTTCTGGATCAGTGCTAATTAAACCTCCAAATACTAGCTTACCCCGACTCAAGCCAGAGTAGGGCCAGCCATCCCCAGGCCAAGCGACACATTAGCTTCGATGATCAGAGTCCTGATCCACAGGACCCAGAGCCCTGTTGTTTCTCTATCCTAGCAGCTAGGTAATTGCATTCACCCGGCGTTCCTGCTCGGTCACTGATGATACCCCTGGAATAGAAACCAACAGGGCCCTGAGTGCTGAAGATACCCACCAAGAACCACAGCTTCAATTACACGGACATGCAAATTAATGAAGGCACCTGTGTGACTGTATGGCATCATTAAATTTAATGAGGCAACCATCACAGCTAAGGGAACAAGACTGGCATTTAGAACAACTTGGGTGTGGTGAAAGAGCAAGAAAGGCAGCGAAGATGATATAAGGGCACAGAAATCCTCCAAATTAGTTGCACAGGTGCAGGTATTCATTAACAAGCTCTGCAAGTCCAGCCACTAAGCCGTGCATTTTAAAAAAGGAAATGGAAATCATTATCTGAAAGGTCGCAAAAAAGCGTCACATGATATTTTTGGTCAGCAGCGATTGTAGCCCGGTGTGTTGTAAATTTGACTTATTTTGACCAGAAAGCCTGTTCACACTGGAATTCCAAAGCCAAAAGGATGCTTTCTTGGTGATGTTTTTCTTAATGAGACTACCTGATCAAATAAAGTTTATATTCTGTATTTGTAATGTATTTGCTATTCCTTTTGTTATTTCCCCAAATAACTAGACAGAGATTGCAAATCATATTGACATTTCTGATACTGACAGTATTAACCTGATAGCAAATAATACCCTCAAGAGACCCGAATGCTGTGCGGCCACAAGATGTTGTGTGTTTTAAGGAGCACGGCGCTTCAATTTCGTTAAAGTTAAAACTACATTTATCTCTTTTTTTGGTCACACAGCTAATAATTCATGTGTCAAAATCAATATATATAATCACTATATCTAGCAAGTCACATGTCAGCTGAATTCATTTGGTTTACTACACTAGTATGAACACAAAATAAACAGATTTTGCTGTGATTTAATTGCAATAAATGGATCAAAAGCATGCCGAAATAACTAAATAGTGATGCCGATTTATGAAAAGTCTGAATTCATGCTTTGTGAGGTCTGTCCGCAAGATGACAAGCAAATAACTTTTAAAATGCTTGTTTTCTGAATGGAGTTCGGATTGATCAGGGCTAGGTTATTTTAATATTGTAGCTGCTCCATCAACACTTAAAATAACGTCATTTAAATTAGGCACGAATACAAGCGCAAATTTGCGTCTCCTTTTGTCTTTGCGTTGACTTTATATGTAATCGCACTGCAGAAAAAATTCCCTTTGCGTTTGGTGTGAACAGACCATTACTGGGTTAGAATATTCCTGCAATGCTATGACTGTGGGAAACTTTCCCATCATGCCTGACTTTTCCCATGTTAAACATCATACATGATGGGCACAGTTTGTTGTCATAAATCTCTAGGTGGCAGCAGTACCTGCTCCTATCATTGAGATAATCATTTGTTTCACCTGTATTAGTTACTGTTACTGAGTCAAGCATTATATTAACTGTAGGGGTGTAAGCAAATATTGAAAATATCGAGTGTCGTGATATTATGTTTGTGATACTGTATCGATTCTCAAAAACACTATTGATTTTTAATTAATGGTGTACATGCAAAGATGAACTCAGTCAATACTGTATTTCATTTGCAAAGATATACACCCGTTCAGTGTATGTGCCCTCTAAAAGTAGTGCTAAGATGTTACAGGGACTGTGATAAATGCAGATTCCACTATTCTGATTGCATTAAAACAATTTTTTACCCAGATTGTATGCATATGGTGATGTGTTCTTTATACTATTACAGTTTTCCTAAAATTAGATTTAAAAAATGGCACGAATCGCCTTGCTTAAAGTCTCACAATATATCGCGATATCATCATGATATGTATCGTATCGCCAGATTCTTGCCGATACACAGCCCTAAGTAACTGATTCATGAAAGAGGGGAACTCAAGGGTGTCAAAGCTTAATGTAAACATAATCAAGATCCTCTCTACTACTTTTACTACTATATAATGACTGTTACAGTTGGTGATATGATCTGATATTACATGCAGAGCGACAGTAGAGTGATCTCCCAGGCTTTTCTCCAGAGCCCTTGCAAAATGAAGTTGTAAATCTGTAGCGGAGGCTGTCAGCAGTGAAGGAAGCCAGAACCTGTCTAACATCTAGGTGTTTTATTGCTTTATCTCTGTGTGATTGTCTGTCTGTGTGTGTGTGGGAGGGGACAGTCTGTTTGACAGACAGAAAGCAGCTAGTGTAATCACAGCAGGAGGACGAGAAGTAAAGATTTCCTTTAGCCCATGTCATCTATCTTTAGTTTTGTTCTCTCTCACTTTCACCTTTCTTTTTTAAACCCTCTTTTTCTTCCCCTAGTTTTTTTCCTTGCCACTTCTGTCTCTCAATGAGTATAACAAGAGGCTAAAAGATAAAGGAAGACTCCAGCTGCCTGCTAAGAGCCTGCATTAGCATGCGCATGTGTGGGAATTAGATGGTAATAACGAGAGTGTCCCTCCGGCAGGCCAGACTCAAGCAGTTATCATGAGGAATTTCAGCGGTAGGCCACTTTTCTCCATCCTCTCTAACTCCCCCGCTCAGTTTGATTATTCTACTCTGCCGTCTTCTGTAATTGGCTTTGACTGCGGTAAACAAGTTTAGAGGCTAGAGAGGCTAAAACAGTGTTTGAATATACAAGTCTCCACTCAACAAACTGCTTACTGTGTGTTGAGAAGTGTGTTTGTGTGTGTGAGAGAGACTTACGAGAGACGTATATAAGCATTCATATTGGATTTAATGAAAATTGGTCACCGTGGATCAGTGTCACTATCATCCATCCATTCATCGTCTAAGTTCTTTTACTCAGTCATATAAGTATAAATCTCCAAGTTAACCAATTTTGAGAAATGGATGATCTCATCACTACTGAAGCATTTTTTTTTTATGAATGGACTTTTTATTTCCCAATATTCATCCACAAAAAGATGACAAATTTGGTGTTTCTCAATAATCTTCCTCCACTGAACACCTCAAACACCCATATTTTCCTGGCCTACTAAACATCCCATAAGACATTTTTTCATGTGCCGCAACCCTTTCCAGCTCGGTCATCCGTTTTTTAAGCAGGCACTCCAGGCATCATGCCATTCCTGAGAATAATTTACCATCCAATATTCATAGCTGTTCGGGCACATTTTGTGTCATTTTTGAATTTAAAGTGATTGGCTCAAGGGGACGCTATAATTACAGGTCAAAACATGGTAACATATTTCAGTAAAAAAAATATGTTTGACCCAGAAGCGGAAAATGTACACTGTTACCTTACTGTTTCATTGACTCTTTATACATTTTGGTTGCTTCTTTAAAGCCCAATATTCAGTTTCCTTTTAGGTCTGGTTAGGCTTTACCCAGTGGGCTACCTCCGGGTCTGAGAAGTGAAGCCAATGCGGAAGTGCCTTGAACTTGCATTCTTTCTAATAGCCAGCAGGGGGCGACTCCTCTGGTTGCAAAAAAGAAGTCTGATTGTATAGAAGTCTTTGAGAAAATGACCCTACTTCTCACTTGATTTATTACCTCAGTAAACATTGTAAACATGAGTTAATGGTCTCAATTTCCAGTTTAAATTCCACTTCAATACAGCATGATGTTCATTTAGTAAATTATGGTCCCATTTAGAGTAAAATAGACAATAAAGCAGGGTATGCTTTAGGGCGTGGCTACCTTGTGATTGACAGGTTGCTACCACAGTTCATGATAGTTAATCGTAACAACCACTTTCTTATATACAGTCTATAGTTTAACCTAGCTGTTTCCAGACCTCTGTGATGTGTTCAGTTATTGAAATGAAGGAAGTTAAACAAAGTGGCGAGTCTGATTATCAGACTATGTTTTTACCATATTCTGGGTGTTTAGCGGCAGATACAGGGATTTCTTCATCATCTAATATATCACTTCTCCTCTCTGTTGTTTGGTGCTTGGCGGGTGGCACTCAGCTTGTTGAGCTTTTTTGCTGAAAACAGCTATTTACAATGTCATAGGGGGGTTGATTAGAGCTGTGAGACTTAACCATACAGTCTAATGTTCCAATGAATGGGCTTAAAGAGGTTTAAAGCTGGATGGAGCTGATAATTTGGGTGTTAATTTGCAGTGGGTTCATCACTGTTATGCTGCCAATATGTCAAATCGCTTTCTCCCCACACACCTTTTCAACATTGCTTTTCAGGGGACTGGGGGGGGGGGGGTTAGTGTGCTGTACCTGACCATTTCTGTAACTTTCCGAAACCGGCAATCTGATTTTCACACCCACTTCATGCAGTGATTGGCCGGCTGTGAGGAGGTGAGAACTCTCTTTTTTCATTCTTGACAACTATTTCTGTCTTTTTTCACATGAACAACTGAGAGCAACACTATGAATGCCTTCCAGGAGAGACTGTCTGAAAGTATCCCCATAATTCAACTGGCATCCCTCTCCAACTTCCACGGCCCCTGTTTGGAACAACACCTTTTGATTTCCGACGCGGCCAGACAGCACTTGTTTTCTACTGAAACCAGACCCTTAGTGATACTGTCAGCAGTCATTCAAAATGTTTTCCTTTTTCTTTTTTCTCCATCTTTGATGCTCACTGCACTACCAACAAATGTTCATCCATCCAAATATTGTGGAAAGTGTGTTTTTCCTAGAATATTCTGTGTAGGATGGACAGTGGATGTTTTCAACAGTAATGTAAATACTTTTATACAAGCGGTTATTGGTTAAACTACCACTGTTATAAGAACTGGAGGGACAGAATAATAATCTATGTTGTAGATGACTGCTGTATGTTAGCTCCATAGACTCATCCATCACGCTCGAGGGGCGAAGGGCGGCCTCCAGGCCCTCTGGGCTTCCTCCAAAGCCATCGGATCTGCCCCATAGACCCATCATTGAACCCTCTGTGCTCCCTCCGAAGGAGAGAGGAGAGTTGGGTACCCGGAGGCCTTCGGCGGGCGACGCCACACTTGGTTTAAGGTTCCGAATGGCAGGCCAGGCCCATTGGCACCAGACCCCGGGCAAACCCCCACATCGCCGCGAGCGCACACCATAATGTGATTTCTTCTCCATCTGTGTTGTATCTGCGGCTGCTGCTGACAGCCTGTTTAAATCTGTCTTCTTTTTCCATTTTTCTATAATTGAGAAGAGTTCCTGTGTCCACAGTGCTTGAAATCCAAACATTTCACCATTTCTCCTCTCTGTTAGTTTGACTGCTGAGTCATCTTCCAGTCACTGAACCTTCCCTGTTTGCCTGACAACACTCGCTGTTTCAAAGCCAAAGCAGCAGTCTTGTTTAACATCTTTTACTTAGCAGGCTCAGTGTCGCCTCAGGTGTCTGCAAGTAGCTTCTACAAAAGAAAAGCTGTGAATGATGTGTCTGTTTTAAAGAGGCACTTTAGATGATCTGACATGTTTCTGAGGAGTCCAGCAAATCCTCTGTTTCACACACACACACACACACAGCCTTCTGTCTTCCTATTCATTATGTGATTGCACCAAACAACCTGTCATCTTGGATAATTTCCTCTCATTAACCTAAAAGATCCAGCTCAGACAGGCCATCAGTCATGTATTCCTCTCATGGTGTGTATGCGTGTGTCACCAGAAGGTGTGACAGATGGTGAAGTGTTTGGGCATGGATTCCTTAAGGCAGGTTGAGGTTCAATTTAATCAGGTGTCGACTTTGTTTGCCGAACGTCATTTGGCGCCGTGACTCCAGTCACTTTGAAGCACCTTGTGTCGCCCATTAGTGATGTGACATAGTTTGTATTCAGTCAACAATCTAATTGTTCAAACTTGGCAGCCATGAAACCGTTTTCAAAGATGCTTGACGTCCAGCAACCAGTTGCTGTGGATCTGAGGAAGTAGAGGTGACACCAGCAGAAACCAATACAGCTTAAGTTGTAAAGCCAATGAACTACTGTGCAGCAAGAACTTGCTAGTTAACCAACATTAGAGCTCCAATAATAAAAAGTAATTGTGCCATGTTAAATAGGTTAACCCTAAGAGACCCACCATAGACCTGTTTTTTGTCTCAGGAGGTCTTTATGGGGAGATAGCAGGTCAACATATGTACTATATGAAATGGTTACTATGGGGACTAACATCATCACAAATGAATACAATTTGGTTCATTGGATCCATAAGAGCCTCTGCTCTCCAGTCATACCCAATTCATGCAATTCCATGGGATCCCAGTATACAGAAATATTCAAATACACCATTTTTAGAAGAGGCGAATATAACCCATTTGTACTGCATGCAAAAAAACTGCATAGTTTTTACCGTAACCTGCATTGGATTATCATAAACAAAGGAGAAACTCATGGGAACCCATTTCTCAAGGGACCCCTTTTGAAAATGGCCATGCCAGTTTTTCCTCGCCAAAATTTAGCCTAACTTTTGAACGTTATTTAGTCTCCTTCCCGAACATGACATGGTTGCTACCAATGGATTCCTTTGGTTTTCTAGTTTCATGTGGTTATATGAAGTAGCTTCAGCCTCTAAAACTGAGCCTGTCACAGTTAGAGTTAACTGAAAAATATGATCTATAACCATAACCACCTTGTCTCATCTCCTTGTTTCATCAATAAGGAATTGGCTTACGGTAAATCCATTTTTGCCCATTAGATTCATGTTTGTATTTTTTTTTTCTGGCTGCTTGTCAAGTATATGTTTTAGTTGTTTTTGCTATTCAAAAGCCAAAAGTTTGATAGCAAAAAAGCCAAGTAAATGATTGGGCAAAACATCAGAAACAGGTTCAAATCCCGTTGCCCAAATGAACTCGGAAGGAGGTTTGAGACGCATTCTAGCCAGATGTTGAAAACGTGTAAATGTTTCTCCAAGCAACCCTGTCTCCTTAATATTACGTTTCCTTACGTTACTGCATTGTCAATTACGTTTCGAGGGAAACAGATTTTGTTGCGGATTACGTTTGTTTTTGACGTATCACAAATACATTTCTAATGACAGTCCACGGACGTTCGCGTAGGGAGGAGGTCGGGGTGGTGGATGGGTCCAACAAACACAGGACTTTCAGCCGGGAGTCCGCTGTTTGTGTCCCGAGTGAAACCAAAAGTCAACGTTAACTCATTTAAATTCTTGTCCGTAGCTTAATAGCAGTCATTAATAATAGTCATTTAAAGGCAAACCATAATGTTTTTTTACCAAACCTAAGTATTTTTTTTGCCTAAACCTAATTTTTTGTTGCGTTTTTGTTTTGTTTCAATTTACATTAACCACGTGTTTAAAACTGTTTAACACTGTAACCATAATCCGGGAGAAAATACATGTCCCTCGAAACGTTATTGAGAATGCAGTTTAGTTGTATGTGAACGTAATTTTGTAGGAGACATGGTCTCTCAAAGACGCATATGTAATCTCTACTCAAAATAACTGTGGCAGTATTTTATCTGTATATGGGACACTTGAAATGAAAAGTGTAAATGGGACCAAGGACTTCTGTAATCTATTAAGTCTTCCATATGGAAGTGGACCCTCAACCTGTGGCAGTCACTTGCTCGATGGCATTGGGTCATAGCATGCATTGGTGGTTCACGCTATACCCCCATTGTCGTGATCCCTCACTGGCTTCCCAACATTGAACAGTGCCAAATGTGTTCCATTAGACGGCAGGCGAAGAGATGCACCTCCTGCGTGGGTTGAATCAAGGTCTCAGCAGTGGTGTTTTTGTTCTCTATACCAGCCATGCACCTTGTAGCACTCTTTTTTTCTAAGGTGGCCTCACTGTATTTCTGTATTCACTGAACAGCGGCAGGTAGAAAATAAAAGTGTCGACTTGGAGCAGTGGGCTGTTTTAGATACACTGTGTGTGGTTCTTCCCCACTTCCAGGTGTTGCAAGCTTGGATTTCATAATTACCCGCAATTACCATATGGTGCTGATGCTTTATTTCCACCCTTAGTGTGATTAAGGCACCATACTGTATCTGCATAACAAAACATATTTTTGAGTGGTTGAATGATGGAGAGGGCACGATGTGTGACTGGTTACTAGAGCCTTGAAGCAATTAGGATGCTTGATAGCGTTAGATGGAGACGAGCTGAGTCCCAAAGCTCATTATTGTTGGAGTGAAGCGTCTCAGTGCTGCTGATCTGCATTCTCAGCACCACTCATTCCACACTGGTGCAACTAATCAGCACTTCTACATTTCAAATTCAGACTCTTGTTTGGATGATGACTTGTCCTCTAAGGCATTATATTAATGCTATTGCTTGTACGGATCATATTTATTTATTCATTAGTCACTTCTTTTCTCTTTTTTCCCTGTGTTTGCAACCTCAATCTTGAAACTTTTTGTGAACTAAAGGTTTGAAAAGTGATGATAGCAGTTTTCACCAGACGCAACAGCAGGTGGCTGGTACTGTTTATACCTTGCGAGTCTGTGTGTGTGAGTCATCGTGGCAAAATGTGGTCCTGCGGTTTTGAGTACTTCGCCAGGTGTTTATATTTCTGTCTGTCTGTCTGTCTGTCTGTCTGTGTGGACAAATGTCGCCAATGTAATAGCGTCACAACCGTGCAAGATACAATCAGGAAACTTTACAGGTGTGTAGTTGAGACTAAAATGAAGGCCGAGTTTGAAAATGGATGTAGTCCGAGCAAGGGCGCCAGAAGTAGGGGGGTAGGAAGTGGGGAAGGGGCCAGTGGCAAATATCAGTGAACAGTTTGTAAAATATATAAATGAAAATAAGATTGCGAAATAGTATTTCTTTCAAGTTTTTTTACTTAATGGTCCAAATTGCAGTCTCTTTTTCTGGCTACTTGTTAAATGTTTTTGTTGCTCTAGGTCATAAATATCTCTCTCTCCTCTCAGGTCTCCTGTCTGGATCCAGAGGAGGCCTCTCTGCTGATGGCCAGCCCCAGGATGCTGCTCCCTCCGTCAGCCCCGCTGCCACCAGTTGCCCCCCTGTCTGTCCACCACCAGATCCAGCTGCTCCAACAGCAGCTCCAGCAGCAACAGCAGCAGACACAAGTGGCAGTGGCACAGGTGCGTCTTTCACACACACACACTTTTTTTAACTACTCCATCTGTAACCGCTTATCCTATTCAGGGTCACGGGGGTGGGAGCCAATCCCAGCTGACATTGGACGAAGGCTTTTTTTCCTTCTAGTACTCTAAATTTTTTATAGCCTGTGGATACTTTATTTTCCACACTCCCACTGTAGCTATAAACTATATGGCAATGTAAGAGAAATGTTTTTCATACTTTTTGAATGCCCTGTTTTCAGTGACATTACAATTCAGATTCCTCCAAGACATGCACATGGTGGGATGGTCATTACCGTAACGAGTGGTACTTTAACCTCGAGTATATGTTGCCATGGGAACTGTTGCTCTGGCTGCTGCCATTCTTCTTCTTCTTCTTCTTCCCTACAAAAATACAATAATAGTCACTAGAACAACAACTGCAGTATTACTCCTTAAAAGAAATAAAAAGGCAAACATCTGATACACACAGGAATCATGACAGACATCAATTATGATTAGAGAAAAGTAATTGAATTTACTTCACATTAATTGAATAATGTGTACACTGATGGTGTTTTATATAGACAAATAGACTCTATTGTCCCCAAGGTAGAAATATGTTTCCACAATGTCCGTGTCTCAAGAACATACAGTAGATACACCCACACAAGTACACACACTCGGAGCTGCTTTTGCAGAGCGGCCGCCACTCTCACCAAAACATGCTCGTTTCTATTTTAGTATTGTGTACCTGCATCAAAATGATAATACAGTATGAGGTTATACATTGAATACAATAAGATAAATAAAGTAATCTTGTCTCCATCTCAATGACAAACTAACAACGGCCACATACAGGGACGAGAAAGAATGAATGAATGAACGACAACCTTGGTTGGACTCAAATATCCCATTAATACCAGATCTACAAGTTGCATTACTGGGTGTATGAAATCCTCATGAACGTGCACTTTCGTGAGACGGAGGTGTAGTTATTCCTCCGCACCGACAACAGCCATGGCCGGAGGCATTATGTGTTTTGGTTGTCCATCCGTCCCATTCTCGTGAACGCAACACCTCGGGAACATGTCAAAAAACATCAGACTTTTTCCCAGGAGACCGATGTTCGCAACCCGTGTGAAACCAGTCACGTCACTTACGTACCTAAGTTACGCCACTCCCCGAGTTATTTTAACCCAAACCACAATGTGTTCCTCACCCTTACCAAATAGTTGTGTTGCCTTAATCTAACCAAGTTGTTTCATTTGAAGACGGAAGTCTATTTTGAGAAGACTGTATGCTTGTAATTAGCAGAAATTCACATGTGTTGCTGGACATTTGTAGGAAAACGCACAAAAAATTAGGAATAACTTTTGATAAGATATACAAACTGTTTTATTAGGATACGTTGACAGGGTACAGGGTCGCAGGTGGGTGGAGACTATCCCAGCAAAATAAATCTTAAAATTGTTTTCCACCAAAATAAGAAAATTAGCCTTTGCTGAACACACTGGCTGAGGAACAGAAGCATGTGATCAATTGGAAACACTCAAGGATCATTGGCAGAGTGAAGGAGATCAACATCCGCCTGCAATCCAGTCTGGATTGGAAAAGAAAAGTTAGAAGCGATTGCACACAGCATCAGACATCAATCACCCAGTTTGAGTGGGTGCAGTGGGAGAAGTGACTATTGACAGCAATGGCTTTGGGCTTATGAGCTGGATCAAAACACACACACAGGCACACACATGCAGTTTGTCAGCCTGCTTGCAAAAGGCCTGGAGACTTGAAACTGCAATTTCACAACTCAACACACCCTCCTCCTCATGCACACTCACACACACACACACACACACACACACACACACACACTCTTGACCCAGAAGTGTCTCAGACTGTTAAATACAGATGTCTCATAGCTTACAGAGACGGATACAGGGGGTCCTCCTGATTGAACCGCCTGTTCACACTGAGCTTAGCTGATCCCTTGTCGTGACCTGAACAATGTTAGACAGACTGCTGCCACTACTGACAGCTCGCACATTCGGATTCAACGTGCCCAGACATACATTACATTAATTATACCTTGATGAAGCCAGAGGTCAGTGCCCGCTAGCAGAGACACTGGTATAGAGTCAAAACTGCTGTGGAAAGAAGTATTTTACCTAATGCAGACTATTACAAATGAGCTACCCTAAGGTGGTTCCACCTGACCTTGGCTCTTTTGTCATTCAGCAGGGTTCCCCCAGTGGTCTCGACTCGTCTAGGTCGCTAGAACTGTTAGCTTCCACTCAGCATCTAAATTAGTTTCCCCGGACTCTTCAGTTGCTTCTTTTAAGGCTGATTTGTCTAGTGAGTCTACTCTTCTGTGCTGCTGTTGCCATTGTGTCATTTAAGTTTGTAATGGTTGTTCTTAAATGACTATTTGAGTAATAAATTAGTCGATCGATGAACAGAAATATCTAAAATTCAGGCTCTCAAAGTTAACACAATGTTAACCCAAATTCGTTCTAACACCATTCATTTCTTTAACGCATTAACGCAACTTGCAATATCGATCTTTCTGAGGTTGTAGCGGGCTCATCCATTGGTACCAACCATGTTATACTAGCTTGTCGTGAAGGAGGTTAAATACCGCTCCAAACTTAAGCTAAATTTTGGTGAGGAAAAAATGTCATGGCCATTTTCAAAGTGGTCCCTTGACCTCTGACGTCAAGATATGTGAATGAAAATGGGTTCTATGGGTACCCACAAGTCTCCCCTTTACAGACATGCCCACTTTATGATAATCACATGCAGATCGGGGCAAGTTATAGTCAAGTCAGCACACTGACACACTGACAGCTGTTGTTGCCTGTTGGGCTGCAGTTTGCCATGTTATGATTTCAGCATATTTCTTTATGCTAAATGCAGTACCTGTGAGGGTTTCTGGACAGTATTTGTCATTGTTCTATTTTGTTAATTGATTTACAGTAATAAAAGTATACATGCATTTGCATAAAGCATATTTGCTCCCATGTTGATACGAGTATTAAATACTTAACAAATGTCCTTTTAAGGTACATTTTGAACAGATAGAAAATGTGCGATTCATTTGCGATTCATTTGCGATTCATTTGCGATTAATCGCGATTAACTATTGACAATCATACAGTTAATTGTGATTAAATACTTTAATCGATTGACAGCCTTATCAAAAATGTTTTAAATTATTAACCAATCTTTGATTCCCAACCTGGGGGTCACAAGATAAATTTGAAAGGTTGAAAGATAAATAATGCGATAGGAAAGGAAAAAAACAATAGATTCCGATCTTTGCCTTTTTTTGTGTGAAATGCTGAATAGTTCTACTTCTTCTGACCTCCAACAGTTATTCAAATGAAAACCAGCAGTTTACAGTTCACCGATCCCTGCCTTTAAAAAGTGATGCTTTGATGCACTTCTCCTTAAATTATTATTATAAATTAAATAGCTTTGCCTGTCGGATGTGTTTATCAGACAAAACAAGATATTTGAAGACATCACCTTGGCCTCTGGGAACTTCTGGTCTGCATGTTTCACTACAAAAGAGAATAATCAAAACTAATTGTCAGTTGCATGGAAAGTGTTTTGAAGTAACACATTTTTTTGTTGCACCATGGTGTTAAATAATTAGTTAGTTAGAGTTAGTTTAAATGTATTACTTTTTTGTTAAATTTGAATTTAATCAAACCGGAATTAATTAAAGACACTTTGTTTAATGAGTGCAATTGACGGCAGCTGCAATTTGGAGTAAAATCCTTTTTTGTCACTGTTCAGGCTGCACACGAACATCCAAACTCACATGAATATTCATACACCAGGGTATTTTCATAATTTATGTTACATGTTTGTGTGTCTATACACACACTCATGGAAGAAGAGAGGGGTTATGTGGCTGACACACTAGTAAAATGTGAGTGTGCACATCTATAGATGTGTGTTTGTGTTATTAACAGTACCAAACTTTATTTCCCGCTCAAAACAAAAAAACTTTCCCTGGTGTCGTTGCCTCAGTTTCACACCAGAAAATAAAATGACATAATTCTGTTTTTCACTTATCTCGCTTCAAGTGGTGAAACTATTTGTTGAAAACAAACAAGATCCCAAAGTGTCCAATTTAGTGATGTTAAAGGCAGATATTGCTTTGATCATTTCAAACCGCAGGCCCCCACTGATTTGACGGAGTTGTCAGATTTGAGTGCAGCTCTGCCGTAATAATGTTGTTGTATAATGCCAATGCAACAACACGCAACTGTGATAAACAAAGGCTTACAGCCAGGGAAAACAGAATTATTTTTAAGGAATATACATTTTTGCACACCATCAGTAATATTGAGCTGTCTTGATTTAAAGTTAAACCCTCTTTCAAGAGTTTTTAATAAATTCAAACCCTGTTTATGATACGATTTTTAGTCAGTAATAGCCATTCAATGTCATTTTTAGTAGCAGAGTCCGCCATTCCAGGATTCAAATTGCCCTCACGCACACCAGGGATTCACTGGAGATAATGCAGTAAATATATAATATAGATACAATGTAAAATGTAGAAAACCATTCTTCCAAAATAAATTCCTAATTTGTTATTTAGGCCATAACATATGATTTGCATTGTTTTCATCATACCATTCAGTTACCCCGGCAGGAGGGGTATTTTGACACGCCGTCCCTGGTCCGTCCAAAAGTAACGAAAGAGATGTAACCCGTGATGTCTCCGATACCAAGGGGCACGGACCAAACGGCGGTATTTGACGAGTTTGGAGTGAGAATGTGTTGCAATGATTAATCCTGACCTAAATCAACAGATTATTCGATGATGATAATAATCTTTAGTTACAGCCCCATTTTCCTTGAATTTGTCACATATCTGCACTTTGCAAATCTTTGTCTGATAATCTCAGCAGCTGTATTTCAAAGTAATGTTGCACTATGGCAAGCATTTTTGTCCTCCCAGCGTATTATGGAAAAAAATGACTTGAAAGGGATGAAGTGGTGATTATCCCCACTGTTGCCCTCTGTGCTGATGGAAGTGCCGGTGACTCTGTGAGCCCGACCAGGAAACTGGGGAAATATTCTTGAGGTTGAACTGAGGTCACAGTAAATGGAGGTAAATTAGCAAGCTGGCCAGCGCTAATCACAGCTCACTCAGGGATGAGTGGAAGTGGAGATGTTTAATGAAGTCAGGGAAGTGAGGGAGCACATCGACGTTCTGTTTCAAGATGAAGTTCCCTCTGCATCTGCTGCTCAGTCAATGCTTAATGAAATTTGACCTCTCTTCATCTCTGTCTCTTTCCAGCTTGCTTACTGATCTTTCCTTCAGTTCCTCCTTACTCCATTTCCTCCCTTTCATTCCTTACTTTTATTTATTGTATACATCCGTCTTTCACTTCCTCCCATATTCTTTTCATCAGTTATTTTCACCCTGTTATCATCCTTCCTGTCCTCTCTCCAGCGTTTCTTTTTCCACCTACGCCTTCCTTTCCTCTTTCTTTTTCTCTATTGCTTCATCTCCTTTTCCCATCTTCTTTCCCCTCCAACACATTTTACACATTCATTATCTCTCTCGTCTTTCCCCCCCCCCACACTGTTGCCTGGACTTTTCTGGTTCTCTCTCACTTCATCAAGCGCTCCCTCGCCATCATTCGCACATTACATAAGTGCAAGTGCATCTCTAATCGTTTTACTTATCATTGCACCAGCAAAATGATCATTTCCCCTTCAGTTTTTTCCTCCAAAATGAGATAAAAATAAGTGTTGGAGGGGTTTCAAACGCTTCCAAATCAAAGGGACCTGGCGTGGGCCGGGAATGCGATGATGGTAATCCTGTGTGAAGAGTACATCCTCGGCAACCAACCCTGTGGAGTCGCAACGCACAACCAACAGTGCTAATCCCCTTACGCTACCAGTGGGAGAGTCGCTGTTTTTCAATCTTGTCTGAAAGGGAAATGGTATCATTTAAACAGCCGTGTCATCCAGTTTCTATGATATCTGCATTTTTAGATTAGGATGTAATCCACAAGGTCTTGATTTTCTCATTTTGTCTCTGTATGTAGTGCTCTTTGCTACTGTGGTTTTGCTGTCCGGTGATAACCGAACCGTTTCTGCATGGCACTTAATCTAAACCCTAAAAATAAGGGCAAAATAGCATTTGAATTTGAGGCGTTTCAAGCAGTAAACATACAGTAAAAGCTTGTATTCACTGTGTAGGTTGAATCACTGTTGTGTTTTACCAAGTGGGAAGAGAGCGAGGCAACTGTCAGAACTGTAATGTTACTGTATGTGAAAATCGGTTAAATAGAGATGTGTTCTTGGCTTTGTAAAGAACTGACAAGATGGAAGGAAACTAGGAAGAGAAATTGTCAAACTGTTGTGAGAGAAGGAGTTGAGAGGAAGAAAATTGTCCTCAGGCGCTGTTCTGTTCTGGGGAACAGTTTTGAACAAAGAAAGCAATAAAAAGGAAGAGAGATGCTGCTGCCTAATTAGAGCTTTAAGGAGTCATTTCAGTCGCTTGAAGCTCCTTCAATTTCACGACGCTCAGATAAGACGGCAGAAAACATGGGGTAGCAGCAGGTTTACTACCGAGGGACCACCACAGCGAAGCACAAGTGGAGCACCTTTTTAATTGGCTCTTTGTCTGGGTTCTACTTTTAGTAAGACGTTTTGGATCTTCTCTTTTTAAGTTTTAAAAGGAATATCGACATTTTTGTTTCTAGTTGATTGTCATACTGCCTGACATTCGGCTTGAGCGTGTTCATTCTTCCTTTCTGTGCATTTTACACTGTAATCTTTAGATGTAGAATTAAATGGTGTTGGTCTTGATACCAATCTGTTGTAGCACTGATGTACACCTCCATGGAAAATGAATTAGATAATGTGGAAAATGAAGTTATAGCAGCATTATTATATTATATTTATATTATAGCACCCACCACAAACATTCAGTGTTGGTGCTCTGCTTTGTTTAACGTTGATCATGGTCCCCAAAAAGTGTAGTGTATGAATTGATATAACTTTTGTTGTAGAGCATTTTTCAAAGCCAGAGTTACAAAGCCCTTTACAGAGCAAGAATTAAGACAAATATGTACATTCAAAAAGACAATAATACACATAACAAGGAAAAAAGTCACCAATTAAAACTAACAAAAATAAATAATAATGTAAGAATAAAGTTGTTTTTGTACCTAAACCTAACCAAACCATATCCATTTAGGTTTCGGAAGATGCAGACAGATGTGTGCTGATAGGGGCTAGATCATAAAACGCTTCTATGTGTAATTCTAGAGGGCATGGACAAACTATGTATTTTGTCATTTGATTTATGGATCAAAAGGTAGAACTAGAGTGAGTTCAGGTCTAGGGCGTCTCACAGGCAATCCTAATAATTATCCCCACTGAATATGTTATTTACTTGTGAATTAAGTGATCAGGTGGAGCCATAAAAAGAAAATGAGGTGGAGACACACATAGGCAGATAAACTAGATGTACTAGTGGGCAAAAGGAAACAGCCAGAGAAATCCAGCTGTAATGATTTAAAGCTTATCATCTCACATCTTATCAATTTTTCATTCCGTTTTTATATTTATCTGTAAGACCAGCCTCTTGTTTCCACAGAAACTGGTTCTGTCCATGTGCAGAATACAACCAAATGTAACCTTGTGCTGCTGCATCACAATGAGACGTCGTGCACTTTCTGATCAGATATCCAGATGACAGAGTCAAGGTCTGACTTTTAAAAGACAAGTTGTTTTTTCTTTGCTTATTTTGCTTATCTGGCTTTGTGCACTAATGTTTATACATGGGGTTGTTCAATGTCCTTTCACCAGTCAGTGCAGCTCAGTGAGAGACATTTAGCTGGACAGCAACAGGACAGATGTGACACTTGGTCCCAAGGCCTCAGTATGAACCACGCCGGAGCGCTATTAGAAGTGTCAGCATGGCAGCATATGTCAACGTCAAGCTGCACTCCTCCATAGCTCAATGGGGCCTCGTCAGCTGTAAATTACACCACCAAAGTCATCATCGGGGTGTCAGTCTTTACAAATGACTTCTGCAGAGGCGGCTTGGCCCCAACACGATCTGGAATCACCTCTATTTGTTGCTAAGTGCAAGGATAATGGAAGTAGATGACCATCTTCCTCGACAGACTGGGTTTTTCTGTCTGGCTAGTGGATGTGAGGTGGAGGCGTTATGGAGGCCTTGGGACGGAGGCTGTGAATTTTGACTCCATCTTGCGTTTCTCCGCCTCACTGGCTCCTTATTAGGGTGGGGAGGAACTGATGAGATTTCATCTTAGAAAAATGATGAAAACAGTCTTTATGTCTAAAGAGAACGAGGGGAGGCAATGAGGGAGGAGATGACATTGAGAGAAAGGAAACATGGTAGAGGCATAAAAAAGCGTAGATTGTGATTGTTTTAAAAACAGAAATCAAAAGAAAAAGTTACTCTCCATAAAATGACC
The DNA here is from genome assembly GCF_043250625.1 of Sebastes fasciatus. Taxonomy (NCBI): domain Eukaryota; kingdom Metazoa; phylum Chordata; class Actinopteri; order Perciformes; family Sebastidae; genus Sebastes; species Sebastes fasciatus. The sequence continues at coordinate 13,646,817 of NC_133799.1, forward strand.
CTTTCTTCATATACAATTCAATACTAGTGATATTGATGGATACCTGGAATTCAGGTCCTATACATTCATATGTATTTTGATTTCAAGGCTTGGAGAGTAATCTTAATCCACTCTAGTGCTGAAACAATTTGTCGATTAATCGATTAGTCTGTTGAAAATGATTAGATATGAACTGATAGGCATTTATCATTATGTCATGACATTTTACCAGCAAAATGATTAATAGATTGAATCCTTAAATTAAAAAACATTATCGAGAGGTCAATCAGAAATATATGACGGCGTAATAAGGCCATTGTTGGTAAAAATGTGTGATTAATTTGCGATTAATCGCAATTAACTATGGACAATCATCAATTGCGATTAAATATTTGAATCCATTGACAGTCCAATACATGTAAAACAACATTGCAGACAAGCAGGACATATAATATGTACTAACCAAGACAACATTGTGCCACATTATTAGATACAGTACTAATTGGAACAGCAACACAGTCTAGTTATTACAACTAAATAAAACTGCATACTGTAGTAAACATCTGGATTTAACACTCCCTCGGTGTTTGGAATTGATTTTCAGACTGCTCATGAAATACTGACTTTCTGTAGCGTTTTCATCAGTGTTTCAAATGTTCAATTACAGTGTGTTTTGTAGTTTTTCCTTTGATATGTGTCGCCGCTGACGTCAAGAGCGAAGAGAACCGTGCTACCACGGTAACCACATCAAGCTGAAATGAGAAACCAGGGAGTCATTACAAGTTTCAATGACTTGTACCTCCACACCAGGCCCTGTGATTCACGGCGCTTTGAAAATACTCTGCTGCTCTTGTCGGACCTTCACACCAGCTGCCTTCCTATAGACATTTTATGGCCACCCGTTCAGGCGCACTCTGATTAACCCATTTATAAGTTCACAACAGAGCAGAAATGTTTTTTTCTGACAAGAAGCCATTACGAAACAAAGTTAGTTAAGTCCTTTATGTCAACAGCAAGGAGCACCTCTGGATTCTTACTATTCAGCATGCATGTAGTATCAGTGAATAAAAGCATGTTTGACACTCTTTCCTTCAGAACCTCTTTGCCTATTAGACAGCTGACATTTGAAGTCCTGCTGGACCATGTTCAAACTCCAGGGTTCATCAAACTATTGAGAGCCACGCAGCCTTTCCTGACAGAAAGTCATTAGTAAGTGGGTTCCTTCAACACACTTGGCTTCTTCTGAGCCATTCTTGTGATTTGAAATCTTGAGGATTTCTCCTTTGAAATTGTTAAAAGCAATTATGTGCCCAAGACAGCGGATGGCTGTCTGAGTGAGGTTGGAGGTGGGGCCACTAACATTTGATTCGGAGAGTACTTTGAAGTAAAAATGGGGAGTCATTGCTGCTACACAAACTGCGGTGTGTGTGTGTGTGTCTGTTCGTGTGTACTGAGTGAACGGTGCCTTCTTTCCCTTCCCTCACTCCCCTCTTATATAAATGATTCAGAGTGTTATAGAAGTTTTAGCCTTTCAGTCTTAAATTGAAATGGAGTCCGTGCTTTAATCTTAAAGACCACAGCAGACTGGCATTAAAGTTACACGAGGATCAGAGTAGCCACTGGAGAGCTCTGCTACGCTTGTAATAAAAGTTCAATAGACGGATATAAAGCCACAGAAATTACAAAGATCTAATATCTATCGCTCGTGTTTTTTTTCAGTACGTTGGATCTGTCTGTGTACGTAATGGAGAGAGATCAAATATCAGAAAGTCAAAACCAAAGATATCCTCAATTATCAGTTAGTTTGCTGATTATTTTCTTGATTAATTGTTGCGTATTTGTGTTTATATATATATATACATACTGTATATTAGGGCTGCCAAAGTTAACGTGATAATATGAATAGTTGACAATTCATCAATTATCAAAATAGTTGATTATTTTTCTAATAACAATAAACTTTATGTATACAACACTTTTCAAAACAGTTATTTAGTGCTTTACATGGTCAAAGCAGGAACAACAACAATCATCTCATTGTTTGATTTTGAGTTTCTATTTCTAGATGATATCTATTCAGATGGTCAGTATCTAACTTTAAACTTCTTCAACTCGATGCTGTACATGAAACGTGTCCAGCTATTGATTATCAAACTTCAGCCCCGCGCACAACCAGCAGCTGTGCTTGTGTTGTGGTTATGTTGCCTTGTGGTTTTCTTCACACATCCCCACCCGAATTGTCACAGATTGATCTGTTTGCTTCCAAATAGAAAAACACTTTTCTGTTTTTTCTACAGCATTGCATTGATTAATTACCACGCAGTCAAAAATACAGTGCGATTGATCAATCACTGCCATCCGCTGTGCTGAGTCAGCCAGATCCTAAAGCCTCTCATTCCCTGATCAATAGTTACAAGGTGAAGGCCTAAATAATGGCTACATTTGTTAAAAAAAAAAAAAAAGAAAGACTTTTGCAATAGCAATTTGCCCATATTGCCTGAATGTTTTATGCTTTTGCATAATTTTGGTGAATTTTAATGGGAAAAATATTCAATAACTTCACTTTTATAAAGTGAAGTTCCACTTAAATGTCTTAATAAGTATAATCAGGAAGAGACCATTGACGTGTGAAGTGATTTTGGTGGTACTAAACTGCATAATACTGAAGTTATAAAATATTTTTTCCATTAAAAATTCAAAAGAATTATGCAAAATCATATTTCTCCAGATTAAATGTTGTAGTACAACCACGAGGAGATCATTTTTGGTGGTACTACCCTGTATAATACTGAAGTTATTGAATATTTCTATAGCATCTCTTTTCGGAGTTGCACTTTGTTGACGGTCCCTGACCACTCACTCACAGCCTCAACATTTCGTTTATGAGTTATTGATCCAGGAAGTTTTAATCTGTCAATATCTTTCCAACTTTACCGAAGTACATCATCTAGAGGGGTTCAGTACATCAGCAATGCGTGGACTGTCAGGAATGATTGGAGGAAGTGCACTATGAAGTAGCTCGAGGGAACGAGTTACTAACTTGAGGGCACGAATTAATAAAAATTTACTCCTAGGGGTCTAGTGGGGCTCCGTACATTACCTCTAGTATAGAATGAGATTCTTTGCTTATAATCATCGGCTTGTCTCCGGTGAATCTTACTTCAGCTCAGAAACATTTTCTTTCCTACAGTATTCCCTCATTAGAAATTATACTGCCCTAACACACGTGGCTGAATGACTCAACACCTTATATTTAGCCCTCAATTTGATAGAATTTGGCAACACCTCATTAAGTTCCCTATGAGACCCGCGGGATCGCCGGCGATCCCGACCAATATTACTGTCTTTAAGAGGCTGTCTCAGTCTTAAAGCTAGAAGATACTGGTATCATATGAAACTAGACGATTTAAGGAATTGGTACCAACCTTATCATCTTAGGTTGTTGGGAGGGAGGCTAAATAACGCTCCAAAGTTAGCTAAAAACCAGCGTGGCCATTTTCAAAGGGGTCCCTTGACTTCTGACCTCAAGATGTGTGAATGTAAATGGGTTCTATGGGTACCCACGAGTCCCCCCTTTACAGACATGTCCACTTTATGATAATCACATGCAGTTTGGGGCAAAAAACATGCAGTTCTTTGCATGCAGTATAAATCAGTTATTTTTGCCTATTCTAAAAATAATGTAATGTGGAATATTTCAGCATACATGACCTCACTGTATAAAATGACCTGTGGTGACTTCTAGGATAATCACAGCCTCATGAAACTTGACAACCACAAACTACAGACCTCGGGCATTCAGAAGATGGATGGCTTTCCCAGGTATATTGACAATAAGGGGGTTTCTTAGCAGTTTCCAGAACAGAAGTGCTCGTCATCCAATTTCTGAAAAATGCAATTATTGCAGAAATCTCCAAATGTCAAAGGTATTTGATACCAAATCACTGCAGGGCTTTTTCTATGGTGTTCCTCAAGGTCTTTTGTCTTAATGTTGTAGTTTGGAGGGATTATAAATCATTTTGATCAATTCTTTGGTGGTAAAAAAAATGGTTAAACTTAACACCAAATCTGTATAATAAATGTCGTCAACCCCAAAATTGCTGTAACAACTTATGAGACGTAATGGAGCATGGTAATGGCCATCACAAACTTATATCATAATGTTCTAAGCCCTTTCACAATTTATCTGAATTCATTAATTCATTGATTCTTCTTTTTATTTATGACTACAACAACTTGACACAGTGCTGAGCTGCATCTCAAATGAATCTCCTAAAGACCTCCCCCTCACACCTTTCACTGACAAGCAAATTATATTTGAAGCGTCAACACAGTTTGAGTGTTGTTCAAGTGGAGAGGTGTGTGGTGTATCTGTGTGTTTGGGGGAATTCAGATAAGAGGTAGTAGTGCTGATTTTGTAAGTGTTGACCTGGGGAAAATGTTTGTATACACGGCACTGAGCTTCTGTTCCTCTCTTCTTCCTCTCTCCTCCTCTATCTGTCCGTCTTGACTCACCTCCTCCTGTGCAGGTCCACCTGCTGAAAGACCAGCTGAGTGCGGAGGCCACGGCTCGGCTGGAGGCCCAGGCTCGAGTCCACCAGCTCCTGCTGCAAAACAAAGACCTGCTGCAGCACATCTCCCTGCTGGTTAAACAGATCCAGGAGCTGGAGACCAAGATGTCTGGACCAAACTCCAGTGAGTGGATCACACAAGAGACTCGTGCACACACGCACTGCATGCTAGAGTTTAATGTACAGCTGCAGAGAAATAGACACATGTGTGTGGTGACACTGACGGCAAAGCACACATTTTTATATGAAGTGACTTGAATTTTGTTATTTGTGACGCATATCAGCCTCTACTGGCAGCCGGTAGGAAATGTAACAACAGCAACACCTCATCCCTTCCATCACCTTTAGCTGCCCTGATCTAATCTTTTTGACGCAGGAAAGTAAAAAAACAAGTTAGCAAGAAGATGTCCAATAATAATTATATGTGCATAAGCGATCAACAGCCCATCAATTATTCACTTAAAAGGATATTTCGGTCATTTTGTGCAAGAAATGTGTCAAAACAATCTTAATTTATTCTCATTTAAATTCTATTAACGAGAAGTCGAGAAGAACTTATCTCACAGCTCTGCCAAGACAGCGCTGTCCTCTCAATGTGTTATTTTAACAATAGAAAATGTTATTTGGGATCAAGCTGTGCATCATTGTACACATCATAATAGACAATTGTGGGATACGTCAAGATATTTCTCACTCAAGTAAGTGCATGAGAAAGAAAATCGATCGAAAATGTCTATGTCATAATGTTTAGAAGTCATTTAACAATCTCCTGGAAGTGCACCTAAAATACTCACTTGTTTCCTTGTTCCTCAGTCTCACTTCTCACCTAACTGCAGGAGATTTCTCACTTACACATGATATAAAATAGTTCACAAGCAGCAACACATGCCCACTGAAATCATAAACTACATAATACACACTTCAACTGTAATATAAAATCAATCCAAGCTAATGCTACGCTACTTTAAGACCTTTAAAACAGGGAAAGATAAACAAAGGAAAGGAGACAAAGTAGCATGTTAGAGAGACAGTTTGACGTTTGTACGTCCTCGATTCCTTTCCTCGCTTCCTCTCCTCGCGTCTTAATCCATCCCATCTGAGATTCATGCAAAGGAGGCAGGAGAGAGGAGTTGAGGCAACAGGCATTTAACAAAATGAGAGATTCGTGCTTCAGAGCAAATCGTCCTAGGCAACAATATTGATAAACCTTGACTGAGTCAACTATAAGTAGAAAATTGTATCCCACAGAAAAGTATGCACAAGTTGCTGTGACAACACAATGAAATAAACACTGTTTGCCATACTAACCATGACCTACACTCTGAGAGAGAAGCTCTGTGTACACTCCTACAGACAGCAGACAGAGTGATGGTATAGCAGACATAGACAGGCTTCTAAATGGAAATTCCCACATTAAAGCTTCTGAGTAGCAGTATGAGTCTGGGCTCCCTTCGCCGCTCTGTTTATCATGCACCACACACATTCGGGTCGCTGTTCTATCGTCCACGACCCCCTCTGTCTTCTCGGTCTCTCTACCCACACCTTCACACATTGTTAGGTGTGTTCAACTATTCAGAGAGAGACCGTCTTCTCTGCGCTATCGCAGTCCAGCCTGCCCTCCGATTGTCACCCTGCGAGAAGCAACCTTGCTATCTTATCAACCAACATTTCAGAAATTCAGAGGGGAAAATATTGTCTCATTGCCACCTCTGCATGTTGGGCATTTTAAACGCACCTCATTTTGCACAAGGTTAGGAGAACTGTTATATGGATGCAAAATATGGTCAAACATTTTTATGCACTAGACCCTGCACAGGTATTAGGGCTGTCAATCGATTAAAATATTTAATTAATCGCATGATTGTCCATAGTTAATCGTGATTAATCGTGATTAATCGCAAATTAATCACACATTTTTTATCCGTTCAAAATGTGCCTTAAATGGAGATTTGGAGACTTATCAACATGGGAGTGGGCAAATATGCTTGCTTTATGCAAATGTATGTATATATTTATTATTGGAAATCAATTAGCAACATAATACAATGACAACTATTATCCAGAAACCCTCTCAGGTACTGCATGTAGCATCATAAATATGCTCAAATCATAAACTGTCAAACTCAAGCCCAACAGGCAACAGACTTGACTATGATTTGCCCCAAACTGCTTGTGATTATCATAAAGTGGGCATGTCTGTAAAGGGGAGACTTGTGGGTACCCATAAAACCCATTTTCATTCACATATCTTGAGGTCAGAGGTCAAGGGACCCCTTTGAAAATGGCCATGCCAATTTTTCCTCGCCAAATTTTGCGTAAGTTTGGAGCGTTATTTAGCCTCCTTCCGGACAAGCTAGTATGGCATGATTGGTACCATTGGATTCCTTAGTTTTTTTAGTTTCATATGGTGGCAGCATCTTTACAATAGCTTTAAGCCCGCCCGTTGAGCCCACTACAACCTAAAAATTGCAAGTTGCGTGAATGCGTTAAAGAAATTTGTGGCGTTAAAACTAATTTACGTTAACACGTTATTATGGTGTTTACTTTGACAGCCCTAAAAACACAACTAAAAACATCCATTATGGCTGCTTTTCATCTTTATTATGTCAGTTTGTGCACACTGGCTCACGGCATATTGACATACCCGGATGGAACGGAGCCACCTTTAATTATCAGCCGTGACAACGACGCTGGTATTGTTTTCACCTTGCGAGTATGTGTCATCGTGGCAATATGTGGTTCTGGAGACATCTACTGTAGCAGGAACTACCACAGAAGCAGTCTGGAGTACTTTGCTTCTCTCATGTTATTAGTTACACCTGTCTCTTTCCTGCTATCACAATGTCCACCATGAGAAAGGTCTATTTCACAGCATTTTTACAGCATTTAGTAGAATTTGACAGCATGAAATCTGGTCTGGCTGTAGCTGAGAAGAAGTGGGGTTCCCATGGAGGAGGTTTTAGTGCAGTTCATTGAAGCCTCTTAAAGGAATACTCTGAAAATATATGTTTTTGAGTTCTGAGATGATGCTCCAGACTTGTAAAATCCTGTTTGTGAGTATTACAAAAATGTTTGCGTCCATTAAACACATGAATCTGCTATTCCAGCAGGACTTCCTGGATCATATTTCATTGTCTCACCGGTAACTTAAACAACACGCCCCTGCCAACACAGCCCCCACAGGGCTGCTTTCAGTCTGAATCCCCACTAACTTTGCAATGCATCTTTTAATTAGTTTTTCCCTCTCACTCACTGTTTCCACCTGACTATAGTCTTTCACGCTCCGTGTGTGTCTGATAAAACGGAGCCGCAGATTTTACCCAAGCTGTGTTCCGAGACTTTAAATTCCAGTCGCACAACAGAGAGGAAGCAGATTATACTGCAGGAAGTTTCTGTGGATATTTTTATAGATGCTCTTACTGATTTTGTGTGACTGTAACCGCTGTGAACCAGACTACAGCTGCCGTCCTCCACAAAGGTGCGAACTACAAACTTTTCAGAGTTATCTTTCATGTTTACTAGGCGTTAGTATTTGAAAATATCCCTTTAATGTATTTTTCTCTTTGTTTTTGAGCTCCAGGTCTGTGAAGAAGAAAGCAAAACATGTTTCACAAAGCAGCCCCGATAATGATGAAATGCTTTGAAACATTTTTTTTTTTCTTGCTGACCCAATACAAATTGATTTATTGGTAACTGATTTTGTTAGAGTTTTCAAGGAGCTGCTATCCACCACAATTCACAGATTTAAATCAAGGAACAGTGGACCTTTTGAATGTGGTATAAAATATTTAATCTGTCCTTTATTCCTTGTCTCTCCCTCCCCTTTGCTCCATCATCACATTTCTTCCCCTTTCCCTCATTTCTCCCTCATCTCCTCTGTCCAGTGGGATCTCAGGACAGTCTGTTGGAGATCACCTTCCGGTCTACAGTACCTCCTGTGCTCTGCGACCCCACAACGCCCAAACCTGATTTCTCCGCCCTCAACCTGCCAGCGCTGGGCTCCACCGACGGGACCGGCAACGCCTTCTCGTCTTCCAATGGGACTCTGGGAAGCCCCCTAGGTAGGGACAAGTGTCTTCTCAAACTGGAGTGTTTCCGTTTCCTCCCGGGGCCTCCGCCTCAACTCCCCTCGCCTCCCCCGCTGCTCAAAGCCGACAGCCAAGAGGGCAAAGGCCAAGAGGTGTCTGAGGTCACGGCGGAGATGTTGTCCTGTGACGTCAAATCTCTGGGCTGCCTGGACTTTGCGGCGAGGTTTCGCGAGTCAGGTATCGCCTCGGAGTACGAGTCGAACACAGACGACAGCACCGACAATGAGGACGAGGGGGAGGACGATGAGGAGGGGATGGAGTTCTTTGGCTGGGGGAGGGACGAGGAGACGCTGAGGCTGCTAAATGTCCTCAACAGACAGGGAACGCCTGACTGTCTGGGAGATGAAATAGCGGTGTAACGCACTAACCTGCTCCCAAACCTGTTTCTGTCCATTCCCTTCAAACTACCCTGTAGGAATAACCATGTAGCAAACTAACCTCTGTCAGACGTGCTCAGTTATACATACAAGGCTTACACCAATGTGTTGGTGTAATAAAGTTGCAATTGCATAGAGGAGAAAGGAAAGAATCAAATAGATAAATTAAGAAAGACAAATTCACTGTAGGCGGAGGTGAAGACAACTTGAGTAGCCCTGATCTGGTCAAACTACATATCACGGCCTTAGTTGGCTATCGCAGAGATCCTGAACATATCAGCCACTCAGGCGTTGTTAGGGTAAACATTTTAACTCACCAGAGGGAAGGCAATTTTAGCGACTTGATTTACTTTGATACAAGTGGTGTGACCATTACAGAACTAATGGTCTGAACTACTAACCATGTTAGATTGAAGATGTTCTCCCTTGCTCACTAACTGGGAACACTATGCATTCAGTGCTGCCACTAGTGGCCATTAGCGACAGTTATTTATTCATTTATTACACTGGATAAATTGCTATAAGAACACTCCCCTCCTTCCAGTGTGTCTGTTTATCACATACTTCTCATAAAAAATATATATATTTCATTTATCAAATGATTTATTTACTATTATTACTATGTTGTATTAAGTATCAGGACTATCACAGTCGTGGATCAAGGCTCCAGCCAAGTTTCAACTTGAGACAAAAATCCTGATCCCTAGGCTGTAGAGCTCTGTGAATGTACAAAGGCACCAGCAACAACTGGGGTTCCTGGTACGTTTTAAAATTAGTCCAAGCTGAGAGTCGGTGCATGTCGTCAGTACGTCTCTAACTGTCACAGTTGTTGTCTGTTTGCTGCTAATAAATGCGTCGTTTATTTGCGGTCAAATGCGTGTGAACAAAGTAAGATGATAATTTGCTTCACATTCAGTGTGAACACACTGTAGGAATATTAGTATCACCTTTAAGTATTCCCTATTAGTCACATCTGTTATTCATGTCAAGAGACAACTGTGTGAATCTAATCTCTCATTTATATTCATACTCATGCATACACACTTATCCCTTAAAAACTTGTTTCCTTCCTTTTTCTTTTACCTTTATTTTCTTTATTACACGCATATACCTCTTATCCATATATCACACACACACTCCAAAAGTCTCCTCCCAGCTCTATGTTGCTGAATTTCAATTTGAGGGTTCTATAACAAAATCAGGGAGTTTATCGTATCTTATTTCTTTCCTCCTTTCATTCAACAAATTGAAATTGCAAGTTAGTCTGTCTTTACCATGCAGATGTAAACATGAATTCAAACCAAAAGTTGAGGTTAGTTCAGGGGCGAGCTTTCGATTTGTCAGGAATGGGAGCGCAGCTGTCAGTCACGCTGGCAGGAACAAGACGACAGGGTTTGGGACCGGAGAGACTGATGAGCTCTTGTCCTTGCAGGAGTGAAAAAGTGACTCTTCTGATGAACACTTCAGCCAAATCTTGGCAGGAACTTTATTTCTGTCTCTATGTTTCTTGAGTACGTAATTATTCAAAGACTATTTTTAGACAAAAAATCTGTATCTGTACTGTATGTACAAACTTTGTTTTCTACGTCATCCCACAGAAGTGTTGAACTGCTCCGTCCTTGACTTCTGCAGGCAGACCTTTTCTTGTTTCCTCACAGTTTGTTGACTTGGTAGTCAGAGCATGTTTGCACTCCTTTCACTTGTCCACACATTTCCCCAAGCTTTTTAATTTATGTAAAGCCAGGATTAGTTGGACCTCGAGGAACGCTGTTTGTTTCTTTTATTCATCCCGTAAACAAAAACTCTTCCCTCGTGCCAAAACAGCAGCTTGCGGATGACAGCCAAAAGTGGTCTCATTTGTTTAAACCCAGCTCTGTGTATGGCCTCCAAGCACAATGCAGTATTAAAGTGTTCATTTTGTTTCACGACGAAAGCCACAGAGTTTTCTTTCTCCGTACTGTAGCCCCGGTTTATCAGAGCTCTCCTGTCAAATCAGTGCAGACAGTGCAGTATTTGGCAAATGTAGATGCTGCTGAGATCTAAAGGGGAATCAGGCCAGTTCTCAATGGACTCACTATCTTTTGCAAAGAGCTCTAGCCTGATAAGATCAAACCAATCTAGTGAGAGTCTAGTAAAGTAAGTCCCAGTTAGCCACTTGATTTCTGAACGTGTTTGTATTAAAGGATAACAGAGATTCAATCGGAGATGTTATCTCCCTGAAAGTTTGTTAGGAAATTTGTACCAACTTTACTAAATCAGTCTCTGCAATGATGGGGTCAGCGGTTCTATCAAAACTATTCAGACACCAATGAGGGCCATTTGGCATTTAGTCCCCAGGTTTATGTCTTCATGGGTCCAAAATTTGGATCTGAAATGAACCTGTGGAAAACCTGCTCCCAGTGTGCATAAATTAATTAAAAAAAACAAAGGCCCGATCTGAAAAGGACCCGGGGGATAATGGGACTAGATCCAAAATGCAGGAAACACGTACAGACCATCGAAAACAATCAAAAAGAGTGGAAATGCCTCCAAACAAACTCGAAAAAAATGTTCTCCTGTGATGTCGCATCATTTTATCAGACTGGCAAATCTGCTTGGATTAGGGATGGGGTAAAAAATCGATACAGTATAGTATCGCAATACTTTGTGTCAATATTGTATTGATACACAGATGTCAAGTATCTATCTTTTATTATATAAACTATTAACATTGCAAGTACAATGTAGATTCTAACACAAACAGTTCAGTTTACCAGGTGCATGATGCATCATTTATGTTTTTATGACAGTGCTGGTCAGTCTGTCTGCTTGACTGACAATCCCAGTGCTGCAATATTAATAATTATTGAAGTGACATGATTAAAGTGAAAACTGTATCTTTTTAGATAAAACAGATGTCGACAAACTGCATAATTTGCAGTTAAAAAAGGTAATAAATCGTGATATATCTTATTGCAATACTAAGCATATCGCAGATTGTATTGTCACTTAAGTATCCTGATAATATTGTATCCACGCCGTTGTCCGGTCTGGGAGTTGTCCACGTTTTCATCTTAGAACTTTAACCCTTCCACAGTGTGTTTTCAGTTCATGAAAGTTATTTACAGTATAACCTTTTTGGCTGCCTAAAAATGTCTTATTCAGCGTTTGGTTGTACTTACCTCATGCCCTTCTGGTTGCTAAAAACCAAGATGGTGACGGCCAAAATGCCAACCTCAAGACTTCAAAACGGCAGTCCACAAACCAATGGGTGACGTCAGGGTGACTACGTCCACTTCCTATGTACAGTCTATGGTCCATTCTTAATATGGTCTTAATTACAGAAATTACATGGAAATGAAAGCAGAGATAGATGGAGAATAACATGCAACAAAGGTTCCCGGCCAAACTCAAACTGAGGACATCGTGGTTCATGGTTGACGCCTTATAGGCCACTATGGTGCCCCATCATTACACTTACCACCTACGGTGTTGTAGGGTCTTTTCATTTAAGTTGAAACTAAACATTTGCCAGAAATCATCTCGAACACGCTCAAAAATTCCCCGACCCCACATTGACAGCCACTGCACTCTTAGCTTTCTTTCTGTGGCCATCAGTGAGTTTGTTACAATAGTTCCCCTGAAGTGCTCGCTTTTCTTTTAACATGTTTGACCCAGATGACAGGAAACACACAGATCAGACGTGTGTCAGTATGAAGGATGTTCTCTCTCCTCTACATCATCTTTTCTTGTTTCATCATCTACCCTTTTCCTCTTCTCTTTTCTTTTCCTATAATGTTTTTTATAACATGACAGTCATAACTATGACATTAACACATTAAAATCTGACTTCCGCACTTTTTGAAGGGACAGGTGTGTCAGAGAGCTCACCATCAGGGCAAAAATAAGAAATGAGCTCACGGCTAAAAGATATTAATAATGTGAACCATAAAAATGCCATTTAAATCACATTTAAGCAACTGATTCAATCAACGTCAGATAATATGACAATTTAAAACAAAATGAAACAGTCCTTGAAATTGACCAGAAATATATTCAGACCTGTTGCAATAAATCATCCGTTAAACATATCTCCACACTGATATTGCAATAATTTAAAAAGGTTATCCCATCTCATAATTCAATACTCGCATTTAATCAAAGCATTTATTACATTATCAGGCAAGAAATTACTTTAATATCAGACTCATCACATTTTTTTGACTTATGTAGAGAGAGCTTGTCTGGAAGCCTGGAGTCAAGGGCGTGTCTGGAGAACAGGCATTATGAAAGTGATTATGTGAAGGTGATATCAGTAAGTTTTTTTAAATTTTTAATTACTTGTGTCCTCATTCGACCCACAAATGTGGCTATTTAATACGGAGAGAAAGTCTGTGGTGTCTGACAAAGTCCAGTAGCTGGACCGTTTCTGCATCTTACCCTCGTGTTATAGCCATTGCCATGTCTTAACTCGCATTTCTTTATTGTAAACCTTTTCTGTTCCTGGCCTGCTCTTCACACTTTTTTCTATTGTAGCCTCTGGTGTAAATACTCTTTGTCATATAATCTATATTTCTCTCACATGTGTTCTGCCTTAACCTTATTCTCTTGTCATCTCTTGAACCCATCTCTTTCTCCCACCTTTCCAAAATGCCAGATGTACTGTATTTCTAAACAGTCTCTTGTTGCTCATTTATCTATTGGCGATTCATGCTGTGTGGTTGGCAAAAATATAAGTACAGCCCTCGGCCTTCTACTTTGACAGAGATGCTTGAGGTCCGTAATGCCCATCGGAAGGACTGTGTTCAGGGGGTTGTAGGAAGATAACACTTAGAAGCAGAGAGGAGATTAGTCTCTTTTGTGAGTTATTTGTGTGATCAGATTCAGTAAAGTTTGAAAGTCTTGAACTCATTCCTACATCCTTAACTAGTTATTGATTCAGCATCTAATGAATTGATGGGATACAGTCAAATTCTGGCAAGAAGAAAGTGTGTGTGTATTTGTGGTTGCTGGTGTGCATGTGTGAGAGTAAGGTCAGTTGTGGTCATCTACCGTACTTCATTGTCACCATAATGGGCTTTTAGCACCCATAGCAGACCCTCTGGCAGCCATATTTGTAGTCCTGGGCTAACAGTAAGCAAGATAGCCTCTGTAACTATGGGAACTCAGTGGGTTTCCTCATAGATGTTTCTTTTATCAGACTTTCTGAAATGCTACAACATGTTCCTATAGTTTTCTGTTCATACTGCAAGACAAATTAGTACCTGTTTCTGTACAGGATAGGAAAACTTTGAAGTCATTACCTTGCACGACAGCGGGATTCTTGCAATGTCACAAGATCATGTGAGAATCGCGGGATCATATGTCACACCAAAATCCATCTTGTCAGGCTTCAAGTAATGTGTTTGTGTCCAGCAAGCCAGTGCACGGACCAATCAGCATCCTGTGAGGAGCCACTGGCAGCTATAGGCGTGGTGTAGGTGTGTGAAATGACACCGAGGGGCGACTGTTTGTTCGACTGTTTGTTCTAAACAACGCTAACCTCCGGAAGAGGTTAGCGTTGATACTGCAATAGCATCAGTTGTATCAGTACTAGAGAGTATTTCTTTATTAAAAGAAGAGCAAAGAACATCACTGAAGGCTTTTCTTGATGGAGAAGATGTTTCCACTCTTCTCCTGACTGGCTTCGGCAAGAGTTTGATTGACAGATGGTTCATTCAATCACCTGCCAAGTATTTTTTTGAAAGTGTCTTCAAAAACAGTTTCCAATGACGGCTTTTCAGATGGTTCTGTGTAACAAACCATCTGGCAGGTCAGGTTATTTAAGTCATGACAATGATAATTTGCCACATTTTTTCAAGTTGCTTTCACACTTTCATTTTTTAATTTTGAGCATTGCTGAACTCGACCTCATGGAACAAAAAAGATGCATCTTTTAACGAAATATCACTGGAGAGACGACTGTGGAACCGCTACGTAACTCATAGTACAAAGCAACTTTGTTTTTTTCCATAAGAAAACTGGTCAACTTGGTGAAGACGACAAGCTCCAGAAAGTGCTATTTGCTCCCTGGATGTGCACATGCTAATGCACACTGGCTAATGTATCTTGAATAGTTCTTTGGCTTGTATGATGAGTTTGGTGTTTGTTACAGGTGTCAATTGATGCTCGTTAAATGACATGACACGGCTGATAGTGTTGCATTTCAGCCTTTAAATTGTCCCTCATCAACAAATTAGAGCCTCTCCAGAGAGCCTCTTTTAAAAGCCTCATCCTAAAAGTATCCCCTCCTGTGTTACTCGTTGACTGAAACCTCTGATCCATAAATGTATGGTATATTTGGTCTTCAAACGATCTTTTAAACAATTCAATTTGACTCTGGTATCAGACACTTTTCTTTAAAGTGCTGAATTGCTGCTGAACTGAGTCCAATCCAATCTCAGATCTTTATCTCTGTCTCAGTTTGTCTCTCTCACACACTCTGCGGTTTCCTCCCTCCCTCTTCTCGGCATTAATTAATTGTCTGATGGGGCTTGTCGTTGCCATCTGAGAGCCACGTTGGCAACCAGTCCATCCAAGCAGAGCAGGCTTTGGTGACTTGTATCGATTTCCCCATCACAGGCATGTGTTGTTGAAACTGGGGTTAACCACCGGGACAGCAAGGGAGCAGCGCAAATCAATACACTTCTTTACAAGATCAGTCTGTCACCTGCAGAAACACACTTAAACACACACACACACACACACATACACAGAGACACACAGATGCAAAGCTTAAACCTAGTCAACCAATGTCTGACATACTTACACATACTTGGTTATGATATGTTCTGTTCAGTCTTTAAGGAGTAGAAGTCACACCATTTTATTTCTTTGGTTCTGTGCTCCAGCAAATTGGATGTGGACTTTATAATGAGGTTAAAGTAACGGTAAAACTGTTAAGGATGTTTACATTCATGTTGGGTGAACAGTTTGGGACTTCTAGCCTTTTTCAAACATATTTTAAGGACAATGCAGAAGGACAATGATCCTAAACATGCCAGTCTATTCCCACTGAAGTCAATGTTTGTTTGACCCACCCATCCACCCTGATCTCCTCCATATGCTGACTTCTGCGGACTATGATTAGAAACGTATTGGCAATCAAAAGCAAACGTAACCCGTGGGGAAATTATGTTTCCCTCAAAACATATTTGACAATGCAGTTTAGTTGTATGGGAATGTAATTTTGTAGAACACAGGGTTGAACATACAGACAAGAGAATCAAAGAGCTTTTTAGACCAGATTTGTTCTTCACTAGTCGATACATCTGAGATTACCCAACAAAAATCTGAGTTTGACACACATGCGCCACACATCCACAAACAGCTAAAGAGTATTAACTAAGTGTGCCCTGTGCTTGTGAGGAGGTTGTTTTGTTAAGGTGAAGTAGTAGGTCACGTATAAACAAACACTCACATCAGACCATCACAGTGCTGCAATTATTGACCATGTCTGCACCAGAAGAGCAGAGGGACTGAAGGACTTTAAAAGCCGAGCAATTAATCCTCTCACCTCAGCATTAATGATCAGAGCCAAACAGGACTCCACCAAACAGCCAAGATTCACAATGAGAATATAAAAATCTTTTAAGATTGATATTAGTGTAAAATGTGTCTTTGTATTTGTCAATGTGTGCGTTATCATCTAGATCATCCCTTACCGAACTAGTCTTTCTCAGCTTTCAGTGTACTTTAGAACTGAAACAATCAGTTGATTAATCAACAATAAAGAGCAAAAATGCCAAATATTTGCTGGGTTTTCTCTGTTATATCATTGTAAATTGAATATATTTTGGTTTAGGACTCTAACAATTAAAAGTTTAACCCCAAAAAAATAATTGACAGATGAATCGATAATGAAAATAGTCCTTAGTTGCAGCCCATGTGCACTTTGTGTCTTTCCAGTGTAAGCACAGTCTGTCCCTCTACAGCGTTACAATCTCAATCCCTGGCCGCATTTTCCCATCAGGTTGTTGGATTTGAACTGGCAACTTTCCGCTCACTTCTCCAACCTCTTGGGTGCCACTGCAAAGTCAGATTAGGCTTCCTCGTGGAGGCGCTTTTCTTGCATTCGCCTCACCATTCACACAGATATGCATACCCATTTAGAAGCACCAGGGACTTGAGCAAAGCTGCCCTCGTGTTCTGACTATATTTCTGCTGCGCGTCGACATCTGGACGCGGTGGCAATCTGCTTTGATGTTCCCATGGTACAGAGCTGGAGGCCATGCTAAGCGGCGGCTTGGCGTGGCACATAATCTGGAACATGTGGAGCTCCAGATGTAAAGGGCTAAAAGAGCAAAGTGGTCTTGAATCGCAGCGCGGCTGAGGGCCCGTCTCAGCCACATCTGTCCGTCAGCCCATCTGTCTCGTCCCATTTCACCTCTTTTTTTTGCAGCCTCCTTTGTGTTTCCTCATATATGCTACGCTGACAAAAGAAAACTGACAACACACACATGTTTAATTTAAAGTGGAAGTGAATATCAGGATCAACCTCAACGAGAACAGCTCCCACTGAGGCGAGCAAGAACTGAAGGGGAAAGACAAGAGATGCCTTTGATCGTTCTTAGCTTTAGTCAGTAATATTTAAACGTTTTTAGTGTTTTGATGTGTCATTAAGACTCAGAGTAAGACACTCAGACATGGTGAAGCTCCCCTCATTTACTCTGTCTCATTAAGAACAAACTCAGATTGACAGATTGTATTGAGCACACAAAAAACACTAAGTTTGTCTCGCCTTGTGAGCTCTTTCATGTTTTTGATTAAGTGCCTCACTGCAATGTTGCCAAAAGTATATGGACATGTACACATGTCCTTTTTGTACTTTTGTATGGGGCAATTTTTCATTGTTTGCGCTAGACCCAGTGGGCAGCTCCGGGGTTTGAAAAGTGAAACCAATGCTGAAGTGCCTTAAACGTGCATTCTATCTAATGGCCAGCAGGGGGCGACTCTATGAGAAAAAGTCTATGAGAAAACGACCCTACTTCTCACTTGATTTATTACCTCAGTAAACATTGTAAACATGAGTTCATGGTCTCAATCGCTAGTTTCAAGTCTTCTAGCATGATGTTCATTTAGTAAATTGTGGTCCCATTTGGAGTAAAATCGACCATAAAGCAGGGTATGCTTTAGGGCGTGGCTACCTTGTGACTGACAGGTCGCTATCACAGCGTTGTCCGGAGTTGTCTGTGTTTTCATCTTAGAACTTTAACCCTTTCACAGTGTGTTTTCAGTTCATGATAGTTAATAATAACCTTTTTGGTCGCCTAAAAATGTCTTTTTCAGCATTCAGTTGTACATAGCTCCACCCTCTCGTGTCACGTCTGGTTGCAAATACCAAGATGGCGACAATCAAAATGCCGAACTCGAGGCTTCAAAACCATAGTCCATAAACCAATGGGTGACATCATGGTGACTACGTCCACTTCTTATGGAGTACAGTACATGTAATGATGAAATGAAATATCGTAATGTTGCAGCATACAATAACATTTTAGACGATATTGTTCCTCCAACATTGTGTCAACAGTTTTTGTTTGTCACTCTCCTGTTTCGTCGTGACAATGACACCCTGTACAAAGCCAGGTCCATATAGAAATAGTTTTCCCAGTTTGGTGTGGAAGAACTTGACCGGCCTACACAGAGCCCTGACCGCTGGCTGTGAGCCAGACCTTATCATCAACATCGGTGGCCGACCTCTTGTGGCTGAATGGGAGCAAATCCCTACAGCAACGTGCCAAAATCTTGTGGAAAGACTAAAACCAGAAGAGTGGAGGCAGCAGATGAAAGCCCATGGTTTTGAAATGACAATTATCATTATACCTTTGGCCATGTAGTGTACCTAATCCTTAACACAACATTACACCTGAACCATTAATGTAAAACTAATCCTTCCTCAATTAAATCCAAGTTCTAATCCTAAAATTTTGAATGCTGCCTCCGAAATACCTGTCTGCATAATTTCACTTTTTTATAAACATCCTTACAAGGACAAAAACAGACAGAAACAAAGAGAATCAGAAAAGAGAAAGACAGAGAATGACCCAACGCCCAGGACAACAGACGCATTATTTTCCTGCTGCCTCGTTTCCCTTGCAGCTTCATTCGTAGCTACATGTACTTCTGTGTCTCAGACGTTCACTCCAGGGAGCCGTGCGGTCAGACAGACAGCGATCTGGCAAATGGCTGAATTAATTATTGATCTGGTGACTTTGATAGGGAGGAGACTGAAGGCACCCAAACATGTCTGAATACAACCTGCAGTGTGTAGTCTGCTGTTTTTGCCCATTTTGTTTTGGTCTCCTATTTCTCTGCCCAATTTTTCCTGTTTTAGCAAACAATATAATTTATAAACTCACGTTAGTTTTATATCTTTGCAGATTAACTCTGTTGTCCGAAAAAGTCCTGTAGCTTGGTTGTGATGTTTTAATGTATTTCATCATGTTCTGATGAGTTTTGTAATTTACTGCCTCTAGTTTGGTCAGAATGTGTGTGAACGTGTTCCAGCAAATTGAGCGATCTGTGGCTGTGGGTTTTTTACGTGCATGTCGAGAGGGTAAGCACGATATTACCGTAAGATTTCTAAGTTAAAGAGAGCAAGCTTTCCCTTTAATTAGAACATGACATATACTGTGGCTGCAATGCATTGTGGTCTGTTGAGGCCATAGTAAGTAGAGAGGTTGGCACAGTATCTCAGCATCTTTTTTTGATGTGTTTCTCCCCGTGCGTCATTTATTTTGAAATCAGTGAGTCTGAAAAGAATGTCAATAAAACTGACATTTACTGCTGATGCATTTGCGGCAACACTTTTTATGATTGATGCTGCACTGGAAATGTGTAGACAGAATATCACATTGCAAGTCAGGAAAACTCAAGCTCAACAACTATTGGATGGATTACCGTGAATATTGGCACATATATCCATGATACTTGGAGGGTGAATCCTACTGATCCCCTGGCTTTTTATCTAGTGCCACCAGCAGATGAAAGTCTGTGAAATATCCCAACATCTACTAGATGGATTGACACAACATATTGTACAGACATTCATGGTTCCAACTGACTCGCGCAAATTGCCATGAAAGCTGGTACGCAAATAAATTGCAATAACTTTGGAGATCCCTTCACTTTTGATCTAGCACCATCATCAGGTCAAAATGTCACTTTTTGGGGAGCTGGTAAACACTGCTTGTTAAGAACATTTGCCTCCAGTCTTTCTTACTGACGTGGTAGAAACTTCTAGTATGGGCAAATTGAAATCTCCTGTCTGTCTTTTTCCACACTCTACTCCGTCCTTATCTAACCCGTATGTCCGACTTGCCGTCGTAGAGGACGCACTAATGCCAGCGTCCGTGTTTGTGTCACTGAGAGACACATTAGTCAGCTATAATGATACTCTGGCTACTCTGTCAGAGTTTGTGGAGAATAACACCATAATTGAATCTCATTTTTCATAAACAGAGGAAGTGCGGCTCAGGTATCTAATGGGGTCTGCAAGGTCACGACAGGATAAGAAGCGGATTGTTGGCGAGGCGGCAGGAAACATACTTCGCATTTAGCCAAAATATTGGACTGCTGTAATGATGAAGGGAACGTGGCGGTGGAAATTGAGTGGACCAGCTAAGACGCAATTTAAATAGAGGTTTTTCGTCGCTGCAATTTTTCTCCAAAAGGCGTCAAACAATGTATGGTGGCAAATTAAAAAAAAAAAACTCATAGCCATCACGAATCAACGTAAGGCACAATCATTTATTTTTGGAACAATATCTTACTTTTTAAACCATATCTAGGTAGATAGTGCGAAAATAAATTTGTCATATCTGTAGTTTTAACAACTCTTTTAATCAGATTTTATGCAAGGTGTTTTTTCTAATATATATGGGGACTACCAGTGCCAAAACATGCACGTTTCATGTCCTTTTTAGGGCTTAAAGTTATGCATAATTGAGGGCGTGGCCGCTTTGAGTGACAGGTGGGTGCTGTACCAGGCGTCACTCGGGCCAACGATCCACCTCTTTCTATTTTGGATTAGCCATGAGTTAGGCTGTGTCGTCACCCACTTTGAGCTTCACAACAGCTCTTCAGAAACCTATGGGTGACGTCACGAAGACAGCGTCCATATTTTATACAGTCTATACAGTCAGTGCGTGTTGGCAGAGAGAAAGGACATGATCGAAGAAGACGGATGGAACGTCTGATCCTCTCTTTTCCTCCATCCAAAACTCATTTTCGACTTGATCAGCTGACTTCGTTGCGAGCTGATTGGCTGTCGAAACAGGCAACGTTCCTTATCCTTTCCAAAACCAGCCACTGGCAGCTTGACATCATCAGCCGGCTTGAGTCGAGCTGAGACGGGCCAGTTCACACCGCTGCAACGTTCTGAAACTGTTTCATCTCGTCGCTAATCTTTGGTCTTTTGTTTGAATTGCCAATGCACCCAAGGACGATACACTGCAGGCTGGATTGACACTATTCTGCCAAGAATAGCAATATGCCTATACTACATACACACATTATACTACACTATATTACAAACACATTTAACACCAAATATATAGTACTATAGAAAGAAAGTTGTTTTGTAGCAGAGACCTGTGCGTCAAACCCTGCAGCCTCTCTCTTTGTCTGTCTGTCTGAGGTGCCCTGAAAATGATTTGAAGGCAAAAGGCTGGGACTGAGGTCTGCTGCAGTAATTGCTCTTCTATTGAATAGTCAAGGCAGGTCGGCTTACCTCACCCTGTTTACAAAAAAATATAATCAGTATTGGATTCAGTGGAGATTATGTGGGATTATTCATTGCATGGTCTAAATTCTATAGCAGAGCTTCATTAGTGTTAGTAATTATGGAGGCTTGTTTCAAAGTTGCATTAGTTTCACTTGGCAGTTTGGTGCCATGTAGCCTAAATGCTGCTCCTGTCAATAAAAGTCCCAAAGGGAAAAACAGAGGCGTACTATGTGAAAAGGTTACTGCAGGTAGAGGAAAAAAAGGTAGAAGAAGAAGAGGAGGAGGAGACATGTCGGTTTTGTTAATGGAGCTTCTGTTTTCCCCTGAGACTGAGGGTCAGACCGGGAGGCTCAGCCTGTCACGACGAGATAGATGCTGACTGATGTTTTTGGGGGAGGAATTTGAAGTTTGCTGCCCTTCTATGTTTACGAGTAGGTAGTGCCAGTTTAAGAAGAGGAGGGCAGGTCGGCTGTGACACGAGACGAAGAGAGGTCAGCTTCGTAGATGGAGCCTCAGTCATCTGCAGAGTTTACTGCTGTGCTGTTGGTTCCTCCTGATGCACCACTGAGTGCAGGAGAAAAAGCTAATTTGGCTAATTAGATTAGATAAAACTGGAATGATGTCCTGGGGGAAAATTAGCCCTGCAGAATAGGCTGTAGATAAGATGGAGACAGAAGATAAAACAACTAATTAAAACAACTGCACATTGACATTCGTGCAGGGAATAAATACATCGCAAGTATGGCATCTTCATTTCAAGATGTGTTCGATTTATCAAGATTTCTGTTGTCTGTTGGTTTTTTTTAATTAATTAATAACAATTATTTTCCTTATCGAAAAGTTGCAAATCCTCGCATTGGAGAGGCTGGAAATAGAAAATAATTAGTGTTTTTGTTTGATAGGGGACTCGAACGATTATTTGATCATAAAATAGTTGGAGATTTATTTCTCGACCATGGACTAATCATTTAATCGATTAATAATTTTAGCTCTGTGATCCTTAAAGGTGTTAAATACAAGATTGGGGGCATTTCTATTGCATCCACACGACTCTCAACATGGCAACAACAACAACACCATCAGTCAGAAATGCATTATCAGCTGTAACCAACGTATGCCAGTGGGGCACGCTCACATACATGAACATGCACTAATAGCATGCCCGGCCGGCCCGGCTATATCAACAAAGCACAGAGAGGCTTGGATTACAACACACACGGAGGGAAAGTGACTTCATTCTCTGCTCAGGTAGACATTACTCCTCTATATCTTTACATAGCAAATAGTTGTATGATTCTGTATTAATGCTCTGAATATCGTATAGGGCACCTTAAAATTTTCATACGTGGTTGATTCAGCAACACCTGTAATTCCTGGTGGCAACACT